>NW_028141967.1:19287835-20575211 GCF_025532165.1 Camponotus vicinus | reverse complement strand
CTTAAGCAAATGTTTTAATCTGTCGTACAAATGACAGAAAGACAAATGCTTTTGACCAAAAGTTAAGTATAGTTAAGCAAATATAGTTAAAAAATTAGGAACGAACTTAATGTACAAGAAAAAGTATATCCTATGTTTCGTAATAATGTTTTAATTAAACAACTCTCGCTTCAAATTTTTAAACTTTATAAGTAAACATCGCAAATATACTTTTTGTATATGTGAAATGTTACATTTTATATTGCTTATTAGACAGAAGTAATATTATATTTTTTTAATATTGCACTTTACTAAACAGTTTTAAGCAGAGTAATCGGGCATTTGATGCATTCCAATCCTATTTTAATCCATTTTGTTTATACATTTTGTATCATGGCAACGAATATTTAATTCATATCAGCAAGGCAAAATTATTGATATGAAACGGGATCATAATTATATATATATATACATATATATATTTTAGCAGAAATATTAAATATTCTATATGCGTGTACAATCTATCCTTCTCTCTTTTTCTCTCACTGAACAACATGTATGGAATCTTTTTATTTGCTGGAAAACGAGCGAATAAAAAGATTCCATACATCGAATTTTCAATAAAATCACCGAACCTTCTTATGAAAATTTACATAAAATAGTCACGTCAACAAAATATACGAAATATTCGAAATGTCCGAATCCGATAAAACCAGCAAAGAGCCAAATGCGTTAAGTGGCTTTCGCAGTATCGAAACGCTTAGTCAAAGCATATATTTTTTCAATCATTTCCATTTGTTTTTTGCTGTAAGCGATTTCGATATTCCAGACGCGGTTTCATGCTCAAGCAATGCAATGACATAAATGCGAAAAGTTGTCTTCATACTTGTAAAATTTTATTTTATTGGACCATTTTTAATGAGGAATTTCTTTTACGACTAAAGTAACGCGTTTTCCATGTCGAATTGATGCGTTTTAAATTATTATAACGCGTTTTTACATATCACGCTGCGCACAGGTAAGTTGCAATTAACATTTTCGCTTCTGAATTATAAAACGCCCTAGCGAGCCCTCCCCCTTCACCCGAATAAAAATGCTGAATAATTTTTCGTCCGCTGCAGTACCTGACTAAGCATAATTCTCATAGCATAACGTATGTACACGCGCAGAGAAATGCTGTTGCCCAGTCATTTCTTACGTGAAACTTTTCCACGATTTTCGTCGAAATTACCATTCCTACATTAACACGTTTTTTTTCCTTCAATAATCCCGGATTCGCCTTTTAGGGTCGACGTAATATAATTTCCGTGACATAAACGCAAGTCAACGGATTACAAGTTTCAGCACTTTGCAGAAGCTAACGTTTACTTTATGTCTATTCTCTAAAAATAGTAGCGATTATTTGAGAATATACCGTGGATTGTTTTACTGAAATGAAAAATATGTCGCGATGATAAAATAAACGATGTTACTTTTCTCAGTAAGAGAGCTTACGCATTATATCTCTGTGATACTTCTGCGAGAAGCAATTCGTGTAATCATCTAAGAGAAATCTTTTATCTTTCCTTCGCGCGCGTGTACGTCTGTCGATAATTTTACTTCGATAAAAATAAAATTTCTTTCGATCGATTTAATCTCGTTAAACTAATTTTCCAAGAAGAGACCGTTCACGTCTATTACCCTTATTCTGAGATTAATTAAAAAGAGATAATGGGACTAATGTCGCATAATTTTCTTTCGATGATGCGCATCAATCTATATCACATCTTGCATTATAATTAAATAGACGCCGATAATATGAACAATAAAGAAAGAAGTAATAATAATTTGGAAATATTTTCAGCTATTCATGTTTTGATTTACTCCAAAAATGTACGAACTATTTGTTATACCAATTAACGCATTATTTTTTAATAGTATATTATTTTAACGGTACATTTATTTTAAAAATGATCGACAATCAATTGCAGAATTATATAAATGCAACATACGTATTGATCGAATTTAGCGGTCCACCTACTTTAATAATGTATCCACTTAATTTGGTTTGCAACGTTTTTAAAATAAATAGCTCATGTACATTGCAGTCTTTATCGATTTATTCGTGTGGAACGAAATATCGAAGTAGGGGAGGAGATCGCTGCTATCTCTTTTTCTTTCTTTTTTTTCCAAACTACTTACGCTGGCAGCACAAAGATTGGCTTTTCATCGGCAACCTATGTGCCGTGTGCTCTATAAAAGACATAACGAAATTGAAAGTGGCAAGTTTGCTGATAACCAGAATGAAAAGGCGCGAAATGTGGAAAAAGTTTTTCTCGACCATTTCTTTCTTTTAACACACTCTACGAATTTATAATTATTCAAGCAATATATATTAAATAATAATGTATATATAATATAAATAATAAATTTATAAATAATAGATTTTCTTTGAAAATTCGTGAATTTTATTTATATGTATTCTTTATCGCGGCTAACTATAGCAAAAATAAGATAATCGAATATTATTCCGCGTAAATCGACGTTATAATTGTTTCAATTACAAAAAATTTATTATTACTTTATACGTTTTTAATGGGATCGTTTTTAATGCTATCACAGGTTTTCGAAGTGAAACCTGTGCTAAAAGCTAAGAGGAAAAGTAGGAAAACACTGCAGAAGAATTATCATTAATGCTCTCTGCCCGATACACCTGGTCGTTTCCCGTCGCCGCAACACATTCGCGACATAATCGATCGCATCTCCGCGAGCGATTAATTATATCGCCATTAATAATACACAGCGTGCGATGCTGCCGGCAACTGCATTGCAGCGTCACAATAATAGCTGGCCTGACAGAACCAAAATCCTCTCTTTCTTTCTCTCACTCTTTCTTTTTTGTTATAACATTTTTTATAATGATGCTTTTAAAATAATTTGTTTTAATAATTAAAATACTTTCTAACATATTTAACATGATTTTAAATTATTGATTAACAAGAAATTACAATAAAAATCAAAAGTAAATTCAAATATTTATAATGGAATGATTTCTCGCATTAAATAGAGTCTAATATCTTTTAAAGATATTCTTTAAAAGGAAATAAAAAATGTTACATTGACATAAAAATATAGAATAAGTCATAAAGACATTTATTATAGATATTGCCGATTCCTAAATAATTTCTATTATTACATGTGCATGTGACATTTGATCAATTTTCTGAAACGATTAAAAAATTCAATTACAAACTTTTCATCCGTGAAATTCCTTTTAAGCACCACTGTGCGGAATGTCGATATTTCAAATTAATTGAAAGCATTTTCCGGTTAACACCTATGGAGCTATCCTGGACTATCGTGTCGACAACCCGCCAATTTATCCGTCCTCTTCGAAAGGGCACGACTTTGTTCGTGCTTAAGTCGGGTTACACTGATGAATATCGGGTTCGGATAGTTATTAATCTAAACGAAAGGCGATGTCGCTATAACAGTCGATATCGATGTTAGATATCGATTCAATCCACCAACACGACTAAAGTGTCGATTAGATTACTACACCAAATATTTCCTATCGACAATCGACACTTCGTCTTTCGATCGATTACACCGCGTAATAGCTACAAATTAATTTAATGAGATGAATTTATCTCACATTTTGCAAGTACCCGCGCGATCTTTAATCTTATATATAAAATAGAATTTTAATCTTTTTTTTTTGATTTGCAAAAGCACAACCTATAGTTATGTTACCGAAAAAAATAAAACGTTATGTTACTACATAATTATTTTAATCGTTCTACATTTCGTAAATTATTTGAGTTCTGCGAAAGAAATATTTAAGATATATATTTTGAGTTCTGCGGAAGAAATATTTAAGATATATATTTCAATTATAATACGTTAAGCTTATCCCTGCATATACACTTAATTAAAGTGAAATTAACGCGAAATTAACATTCTCCCGTAATTTATATCGTAATTGAATACAGTAACATTACACGTTCCAGCCTCTACTTAAGCCCTTCGCATTATCATACTAATATCGCCGCCGGTACCAACGTCAGTTATCAACTCGTAGTTATATTTACTAAGAGTCCCTATATCAGATGCCTGTAAGGCACAACTGAATTATGCACACGGCAATACGTTAATGTCTTCGGCACAGAAAATTCGTCTACAAAATGGATTAAATTTTCTACGATAATAACGTATAAAATTAATATATTTATGTGCGCTTATTATTACATATTTTAATGATATATGTGTACATCATAATAACCCAATTACCAATTTAATTCAGAACACACGATGCGTTAAGCGCCATCGACTTCCTATTTAAGCTATCTCCTGTTGAGATGAAATCTAATACTCTTGTCTATATTGTTATGCACTCCCGATCGGAAATATATATATATATATATATATATATATATATATATATATATATATATCACTTTAAATTTATCAAATTTTATGCTTGAATTTTACGTTAAACCATGAGGATTTCACGCACAATTAACATGCTAATATTAAGTTATCGCCGGATCATTACGCGAGAAACGCGACACATCCGTTATTATATTAATTATTGCAGGAAATATAATGCATCGTATAATAGAATCCCTGATTCTCTATTTTCGCTCTATTTCCTGATTAGTAAAAATCTAATATCATATATAATATCTGCCGCGATCGAATCGCAATATAATATTTATATAATTAGCAATAGTTCAAACCGGAAAAAGACCAACCGAAACAAAAGTCGAATTAAATTTATAGATTTGAATATTAATCTTTAATTGATTTTTAAAAAATTTAGAAAAACACGATAGAAATAATCTCTTTTAAAGATAATGGAAATTTTACATATATTATATAACATAGCTATATATATAAACTATATATATAAACTATATATATAAACTTATATATGATAACTATCTTCTCTTTTCACAAGCAAACGTAAATGTTCGAAAGTAAGTCTTATTTATTTTTTCGATCGTTAAACGAATGGTTGGGAAATAGATAAATTAGTATGTTTGTGTAACCCAATTTGTTCACGTAAAAGGTTCCTTTCGTAAAAGGTAGAAATATAACTTTGTTTAATCACGCAATAATTTTCATGAATGAGAAAGTTATGTGAAAAATATAGTTTTAAATATATATGAAAAAAACTCTACCCTTTTTAAAATTAGTGATTAAAGACATATAAAGAGAAGCATATAAAATATAATTATAATTAGATGTAAATATAATTATAATTAGATATTTAGAAATATTTCGTGATAGTCAATAATTATATTTTTTATCGTATACATATGAAATTGTTGGGCATGAGGGCTAAACGAATTTTTCATGTCACATTTGATTGGTCGCTGACCAGGTACAGCAGATAAATTGGTAGATTCGCGAATCACAGTTCACGTAGAATGGAGAGGTTCTCATGGGATATTCGTAGGAGGGTTGGTTCGTGAAGGCCGACAATACGCGTGCAGTGAAGCGGGCAGGACTTCGAAAAGAAAGGTAGATATACCCCCGTAAATTCCAACATTTTTACCGTCTATCCGTACACGCATTTTCGACGTTCGATTCATCCGACATCGTACCTTTTTCCTGCGACCAATGATATTCTCTATTTTTAAATTCAATCCGTTTCGATGCATTGTGCATCGATAAAAAGCACAGATTTTGTCAGACAAAATACATATAAATTTTGTGTCCATAATATTATTTATAATATTGAATAAGTGATGTTTGAATCTAATATCGAATTAATGTGCCAACAGAAATGTAAAAATATACTTTATTAAAGTTTAGTTTAAAGTATTATTAAAGAGGAGAAAAAATTTTTAATTCACTCCGAGATACTAAATGGATTTGTGCAGAAATGGTTACATGTATATATAAACGATAAAAATACGATAAGATACTTAAAGTTTTTTATGAAATAAAAATAAATTAATTCTCCGGTACGATGCGGAACAGCGGAATTATAGTATTCAGTAAATGTAATTAAATATAAATAAACTCAATTCATACAAAGTGGTAATAAAACAAATAAATAAGATTTAGAAAAATTATTGCATGCAATTAAATTTTTTTTTAAATATATGCTTTTATGGAATACTAAACGAAAATCTATTTTTTATTTTAATCATTATTAATTTTAAATAATATTTAAATGTATATATATATATATATATATATATATATATTTCACGTATATTTATTTATATTTATGTATTTTAATATCATTTAATATTTTATATAATTTAAAGTAATTTAAAGTAAAGTTTATATATATAATACATATAGAATATTTTAATATTTCACATTGATCAAATAAATTATTATTAAAGATAAAAGCAAATAATTAATTGTACAAATAATATAATATAATAAAATAAAATAGGTTATAAATTACTCACGATTGCTTCGCCATCGCACGATGCATCCAATGGGCCGTTATTTTCATTTCCCTTGTTCATTTTTTCCTGCTCCTTCATGGCACTTGATATTCATTTGACTCACTTGATATTCATTTACGAAAAAAGTAATCACGCACTAATCAGCACACGATCATATAGCAATTTACGTGACGTATAACACTCGCGACGTTACACCACGCCATTTTACTACACGACAATAATGCAATAAATCTCAAAAAGCTATAACTCGACATTAATTGGGGTCAAAATAACGCGCCACTCGCTGCATGAATAAGAATCGTACAAATTAATAATCACTAATTGCAAAAATTATAAACAACAATCGCGTTTTGAAGAACGACGAACGACACCGAACGACGCACGATCTGTTCGACTCGAGTCTTCCCGCGAGAATGTCAAGGTTCGAACGCGTGACGCGCGTAAACATAATATACGATGTATGTACGCCATATAACAGGTCCTTTAAGAAAAGAACCAGTATATTGAAACAGTTTTACCAACTCAATTGACCAGTTTTTGTATCAGTAATTGGAAAAATTGTTTCAATATACTGATTATTTATTTTAAAAGTTTATTCATTGTTGTCGCGATATTAACGTGCGGAATAAATGGAATACATTTGTAAGTTACAATTTCATTATTAATAAATAGTTGATTTGACCATTGCTCTTTCCATTATTCGAAATATTCGATTATTCGATTGGAGTATAATTTCGAAGCACGTATTTCGCGTGATGCGTTCATTTAATTAAGCAATTAAGAATCGAATGCAATTAAGAATCAATGTGTGTGACAAGAATCAAAATTATAAATTATCATTTTGTTGCAATCTTTACGATAATTCCAATAATTATTCTTCTATTAATATTTAGAATTAAAAATATTTCGTCCGATGCTTTATCGTGTAATTATTTGACGATCTAAATATAATTCGATCGAGAACGGGCAGTAAAACGATCGAATGATCAAATCGAATAAATAACATAACGGAAAACCTTGTGAGGTATATTAATCGTTTAATAAATCTGTGTGTAATAATTAATATGTGTGTACGTGTGTGTGTGACTTTAAAAATATACTTGTATATAAATTCAATTCTCGTATATGTACGTCATAGTACGCGTAAAATATTTCGGCAGCGAGTTATCAATAATACGACGTTCGGCCTTGATGACGTAGCGCGCTATTGTTTACATAGGCGACGACCTCGTCTCATTCGCACGGCGACATTCCAGTGGTAAAGTAGTGATACGGATAACTTCGTATTATTGAATTCTTTTCCTAAAAGTGCGATCGCGATTAGTATCGAAATATAATTCGCTGTGACTATTACAATTAACAATTAATTAACTCTTAATAAATAACATGAAAATGGCGATGATAAATCCATCGAAACGCGATCCTTCATTGTTACAAATAAAAATTGAAACGAAAGGGGCAAAAATTATAAATACATAGACGACCTTGTATCATTCGCACGGCGACATTTCAACGGTAAAGTAGTGATACAAAACGCTTCGTATTATTGAATTCTTTTCCTAAAAGAGCGATCGCGATTGGTATCGAAATATAATTCGCTGCGACTATTAAAATTAACAATTAATTAACTCTTAATAAATAACATGAAAATGGCGATGATAAATCCATCGAAACGCGATCCTTCATTGTTACAAATAAAAATTGAAACGAAAGGGGCAAAAATTATAAATACATAGACGACCTTGTATCATTCGCACGGCGACATTTCAACGGTAAAGTAGTGATACAAAACGCTTCGTATTATTGAATTCTTTTCCTAAAAGAGCGATCGCGATTGGTATCGAAATATAATTCGCTGCGACTATTAAAATTAACAATTAATTAACTCTTAATAAATAACATGAAAATGGCGATGATAAATCCATCGAAACGCGATCTTTCATTGTTACAAATAAAAATTGAAACGAAAGGGGCAAAAATTATAAATACATAGACGACCTTGTATCATTCGCACGGCGACATTCGAACGGTAAAGTAGTGATACAAAACGCTTCGTATTATTGAATTCTTTTCTTAAAAGTGCGATCGCGATTAGTATCGAAATATAATTCGCTGCGACTATTACAATTAACAATTAATTAACTCTTAATAAATAACATGAAAATGGCGATGATAAATCCATCGAAACGCGATCCTTCATTGTTACAAATAAAAATTGAAACGAAAGGGGCAAAAATTATAAATACATAGACGACCTTGTATCATTCGCACGGCGACATTTCAACGGTAAAGTAGTGATACAAAACGCTTCGTATTATTGAATTCTTTTCCTAAAAGAGCGATCGCGATTAGTATCGAAATATAATTCGCTGCGACTATTAAAATTAACAATTAATTAACTCTTAATAAATAACATGAAAATGGCGATGATAAATCCATCGAAACGCGATCTTTCATTGTTACAAATAAAAATTGAAACGAAAGGGGCAAAAATTATAAATACATAGACGACCTTGTATCATTCGCACGGCGACATTCGAACGGTAAAGTAGTGATACAAAACGCTTCGTATTATTGAATTCTTTTTCTAAACGCGATCGCGATTAGTATCGAAATATAATTCGCTGCGACTATTAAAATTAACAATTAATTAACTCTTAATAAATAACATGAAAATGGCGATGATAAATCCATCGAAACGCGATCTTTCATTGTTACAAATAAAAATTGAAACGAAAGGGGCAAAAATTATAAATACATAGACGACCTTGTATCATTCGCACGGCGACATTCGAACGGTAAAGTAGTGATACAAAACGCTTCGTATTATTGAATTCTTTTTCTAAACGCGATCGCGATTAGTATTGAGATATAATTCGCTACGATTATTACAATTAACAATTAATTACTTTAATATTTCAATTTTATGATTCGCGTTATTGGGCATATATTATACATCAATAAATACAAATATCATTAGTGTAAAAATCGAGTGCTGCATGATTTTGTTTCGTTTAAATGTCGAGCGAATTGTAATATTTTTCGTGTTCCTCTCTTACAATATAAAAAAATACGTATGTATCTCATGTGATTATTTTGCAATCGGGAGTGCCGTGCAAAATATCTCGCGATCATTTCTACATATATATAACTAAATATAATTAATTGTTTGTTCGCGAGTGAATATGAGTGCTACGAGAAAACAGCAAAAGATGAAGAAAGGAGAAGGACATGGAAAAGTATCGGACAGCCAGAGAGCAGTGAGAGAGCCTGAAGCAGCCAGAAAAATATGCGGTAAATAAAAATTACTTATTATTTATATATACTATTTTTAAAATAGATATATTGCTTATTATTTTTTCATTTTTTTGATAGTATATATAATTCATTCTAAAAATCACATAATATAATGCATGTATAAAATATTCCAGGTTTTATTTTAACATTTAAAGTATAATAAAGCACCTATAATAGTTTTGTAATATTATTAATTAATACTTTTATGTAGAAATATTTTATAAAATATTTTATAAAATATTTTTAAAATAATATAATTATTTCAATATTTCATATATAAAAATTAACATACTCTCTTTATTAATTATATTTTTCAAAAATTCATAATAAATAAAACTTTTTGGTAGTTTTACATTTAAAGTATTAATATATCAGAGATAAATATCTCTCTTAAAAGATAAAAAAATTGATTGCGCGTAATAATTAGTTTTATAAAATGAATTATTTCGAGTTTTATAAAGAATAAATCTATAAGAATATTAATTGTGATTATACTTGTATTTATTTTTTGACGTATTGATTTAAAAATAGAAGTGTGAGGCAAGAATTAAAATTGTAAATTATCGTTTTATTATGATCTTTATAAGAATAATTATTTCTTTAACGATACTTAAAGATTAAGTATATTTTATTCGATTCGTTTTATCTCATTCAACTTTTTAACAATCTAAATACAATTCAAATTGAGAACGCGTGATAAAATAATCGAATGATAAAGTCATATAGTTAAAGTTTTATGACATATATTAATCGTTTAATAAATAATTAATCTATACTTTAAAATACTCGTATAATTTAATTTATTCCACGCATATATACAGGTAAGTCGTAGTACGTAAAATATTTCGGCAATGAACTATCAATAATATAATAACATAAGGTTCGACCTTGCTAGCATTAAATACCGCGCTATTATTGACGCCGTATAACGTATAAACTTATTCACGATACTCGAACAATAAAGTAGTAGTGCGAAATACTTCATATTGTCGAATTCTTTTTCTAAACGTGATCGCGACTAGTATTAGTCTAATTTGTTATGATTATTACAATTAATGATTATTAATAATCTGTTGATAAACGATATAAAATTGAATTGTGACACTAAATCTTTATCAAAACGATTATTCATTATCGCAATTAAAAATTGAAAGAGAAATAAAAATTATAAAATATCGTTTCATAATCCTTCGATTATAGTAAATCGAATAAAAATTATTTCTTTAATAATCTCTTGGAGACAAAAATATATTTTGTCTAATACTTTAAATTTTTCTAAATTGCAAGCTAAATTGTTATAAATTAATTATTAATTAAATGATTGCTATATCACATTTTAATCTTTCGATCTTATTAAGATACGATTCATATTAGTAGATAGATAGATAATCTTTATTGGTTAGCCAAAAGGCCTAAAGCCAAGGGACTTGGTTTACATAAATTCCTTAACCTCATACACTCTCGCTCTCTCTCACGTCTTCCCTGTTCTCTTCGCCCTCTCCTCTCTTTTCCTCCTAACCGCTTCCATCCATCCCACTGCGTCCTTCCTTCCTTCCTCGCTTAAGATATCCTTTATTCTAATATTCATACTGTCTACATGACTCCTTATGTGCTCAATTGTTTCTTCCTCTTCCTCGCAGATCTGGCATCTTTTTTCAGCTTCACCTTTCCAGTACTTGTTCCTCTCCTCCTCGTTCCCGCACCTCCACCTTGCTATGATTCATATTAGTATACATATAGTATATCAACAATAATGATAGTATTGTAGTGAGTGACTTATGATTTTGACCTCGTAAACATCAAATGATCGTTTTCTGGGTTACTCTTTCACAACGTAATAAAGTGTATTTTTAATGAGATTGTTTCGTAATTAGTACTGTCGTGTAAGGTGTCTTGAATGTCTTGTATTTAATTATAATTAATTGTGTTTTCGCGAGTAAGTTGCCACGAGAAAACAGCAAAGGATGAACAAGAAAGGAAAAGATTTAAAAAGGCATCGAGCAACGTACGGAGCAACAAGAGAGATATGTGAGTAATTTATAAATTATTCATTATTTATATTATTTTCAAAATTATCGTTATTCGTTCCTTTTTGATTTCTTCATAATGATTGATCCTATATTATCGTATACTATAACGTATAATATATATATATATATATATATATATATATATATATATATATATATATTTCGAGTTTTATTTTAAAATATTTAAAAAAGATATATTTATATAGTAAAATATTTGTGTATTAATTAAAATATATGTATATATACTCGAATATTTTAAAAAATATTTCACAATATAATTATTTAGATATCTTATATATGAAAATTAGAATTTTTATTGTCTTCATATTTTTAAAAGTTTCTATATAAAAAATTTCTATAATTATGTAATTTGTAATATTATAATCTGTTCAGAAGATAAATAAGAAAAGTTATTGCAGAATTAATTAATTATTCAAAATGAATTATTTTGCACACTTTGCTTGATACAGAATATATAGATCTGTAAAATTATTAATTGATTGCATTTGCAATTAATTCGTTTGTGTATGGTCTTTGTAACGAACAATATCCGTCTGACATATCTCACAATATATCGGTGACATCCCGAATTTCCTGACCTAAACAATCCGCGCGGACTGCTGAACTAAATACTCCACGCGGACTCGCGATCAATAGCCAATAATCATAATCAATTTAATTCTCGATCCAATAGAAAATTCAGATTTCATCAATTCGCGAAACATCTTGCGTCTTATTGATATTCCGGACTTTCTTCTCGTATCCTTATTGCATCCTTTACATATTATCTTATTTCTATAATTGTTAAAAAGGCTCGAGTGAGCCTCGCTCGGCTCTCCTGAATTCGGCTTTTTTTCATTTCACCTATTTAGGTGTTGTATTTTACATCGAAAGTGTGAAATAACATGTTTATTTACATGTCCATCTGTTATCGACTTTCTTATCACGTACGAGTGATTTATATGTTTCAATTTAGTTTCTCACACAAATTTAATTTATTCATTTAGTTACACGTGTGTTACATACACGTTTATAACGTTGATGTAATTTAGAGAATTTTCTTTAAACTCGGTTTATTAAAGATGTGTTTAACATATTGATATATTGCGATCAAAGTAATCAATGTCGTTTGTATAAGAAGTAAATGTTTGTATATTATTGATATTCTTTTCATTTTTAACTATAATATGACATTATAATTAATGTATATTAATATTAATTCACTGATGATTTCCATATATGTATATTCGTGTTTAAATTACATTTAAAATATATCCTAATTATATTTTTTTGGAGATTTTTAAAAACTATTTATTTCTCTATAGAAATAATTCACAAAGAATATTATTGGGATACAATACTCTCTTAAGTGAAATCAAAGTACCTGAAATCTTGTGTCACTATTTTAATCCAATGATATTTTCACTGATTCAGTTTAACACAGCATATTTTATATTTCGACATATATTTCTTATCTTTCGATCAGTTTTTATTTTTATTTCACGTGCATACAAGAGTGAAAATAAATAATGAAAAAAAGAGTTAATAACAGTCATATGTATTAACATTAACGTTGTTAGAAAATTGAGATTAGTAGTAATTTTATTAATAGTGATTATATATTAGTAATTTTCTTATTATTATTTATCAACATTTCTGCGAATTAAATTCCTTTAATTGAAGAAAATTACCGTCATCTATATATCATAGCAAAAATTAGTATTACTAGTTATAATTTATACATCATTTTTAAGAAAATAAAGGAAATATATATCCAAAACTTAGTTTTTAATTAAATTAATTTTAATACATATTGTATATTCTCTTTATTATAGTATATTCTGTAATATTGTATATTCTGCATACGATTTCACATAATGCTTTCTGGATTATCTTGAACATAACGTTCAGATTAAATTTTGTCTTTTGAAGAATACACAATCAGAGTATTCTCTCAATGAATTAAGATTATAGATTATAAATATAGAATAGATATTTTCTTATCTTTATTTACTTTATCATTTATATTCATAAATTTAAATTTATACACTATATGTAATAATATTTTCTTCTATAATAAAACATCATATATATGCCAAGAAAAAACATTTTTAATTAAATATTACAAATATTTAATTAAATATATATTTCAAGAGTTTCTAAAAATAAAATATATAATATAATATAATGCATATAAATAATTGAAAAGTACCATTATCGCGAAAATAAAAATCGATTAATTTTATTAATTATTTTCTACCTCCAGTAAAAGGAGGAAAAAATTATAATTTAATGCAATTAAGAATATTCAATAACAGCTGTTTTATAAGTAATAAATAATAAATTAATTATAAAGCATAGATGTATTGTTAAAAGCAGATGTACTGTTTATTGATAATTAATTAGAAATGCAAGGTGTAAAATATTCTGTGTGAAATTATATATTATAAAAAATGAGAAAAAAATATATGTGTGTAATAAAAAGTAATACTATAGGATTATAATTATAACAAAATCGATTAGTATACATTCTTGATAAGCAAAGTTCTTTGATTATGCTGATCGAGATGCTCTGTGTGATGTTCCTTGTAGTCATTATTCACAGACAATTAACGGTAGCGAACAGTTCGAATAATTAATTAACTTCACAGTTAAAGATTTATAAATGTGTCTCTCTCAACGTGATAGTTATTTACTGAACTAAATATTTCGTACAATTTATTCATTCTCAAAATAGAAATCAAAGCGACGAAAATAGATAATTATTAACTAATATCTCATCTATCTATATTAACTAATATCTCAACTAATATCGCTTGTAATATATTTACAAACAATAATTATTTTTATTATGATTCTCATGTACATTTCTTATATTCAAATATAATTTCGCATCACGAGTAATAATAGATCAAATAACTAATAATTAATTTCTGATACAATATTTAAATGAATTTTCGAATTATGATATTTATATTATATAATTTTATAATATATTTTATATAATTTATTTTTTAATTAAAAGGCGAATTACTCGGCCCTTGAAGCTTGTTTTTTAAAAACATATCTGCATTTCTCTCTTTTAATCGAAAAAATAGAGAGATGCTATATATATAATTTTTCAATTATAAAATAAATTTCAAATTATACATTATATTATAAATGTATATATAATACAACCCCCCATGGGTACACCTTGACGCGGTGGGAGGGCTCAGTACTTGGATGGTGCCTTGAGGTTTATCTTAAATTTTTTTATTTAGGATAAATCTTAAGGAGCCTGAAGGGGAAGCTAAGTACCCATTTGCACAGCATTGCCACGAGTCGCACAATAACTCATATGTGGCACGCGCATTTAATGTGCTGGACACATATTGCGTTGTTGACTTTCCGTCGTCGGTGCCGTCAACGTGTCGCGGACGGCGGCGTTTCGTTACCGCGTTTTCGCGTTTAGCTTCCTCGCGTCATCGTGTTTTCGCGTTTCCGCGTTGGACTTTTTCGTGATCCCAATTTCATTTATTTGTCATCGAGTTGTCATCTTCCGATGCCAACTAACCGGGATGTTTCATTGAGTCGTTGCCAATGCAACATTCTCACGCCTCGTGCATCGTGGCACTTGGTGATGCCGGCCGCGTAGGACGTATGTCCAGTACCTATGTACATGGGCGCGCGGTTTTGAGCTTCTACTCAAGTTCGGCTGATTGAGGTCACGCTCTACTTCGGGCTCTAGTTCGGTACGGATCGGTTAGAATTCGATCGATTGCTTGGAATCGTCGTTAATGGGCCCCTTCTCTTTTTCCGTCTACAATCATACGCACAGCGTGTATTAACCCTGTTGAGACTCTGTCGAGTGGATTCCTCTAAGCACGATTTTCACTCGGTAAAAGAGGTTGCCTCCCCATTTTCTAAACTGCTGATTGTTAGCATTTAAAAAATGTGGGTATCCTCTTCTTTTACCGTCTACTAGCCTTGTGTGACAGAGCGAAGCGTGGCACAGTAGATAGCACACTAGTCTACAAAGCCAAAGGCCCCGGGTTCGATTCCCGATAGAACCGAAACATTGTATACGCTCGCTCCTCTCTCGGAAGATAGGATAATTATGCGCGAAAAAGAGTCGAATAAACTCCATTCGCGTCGATTCCATCAATCGAGAGTTTTCTTCCGTTTCGGACTTAACTCTTGTTCGGAGGTACCGTTGAATTCCCGAACTGTTGACTCGAAGATGATTCTCGTAAGTGAAATGGGATTTTCGCTCGTACCGGGAGTATCGTTCCAAGTATATATATATTAAGTATATACATCGCGCGATCAAATAGAAAATTTTTTTATCGTACCGAAATAGTGCGGGAGAGCCGATCAGTATCGCGCGTAAAAGTGCGAAAATAGCGATAAAAATATCGCACGTGAGTGCGGGAGTGCCGATAAAAGTATCGCGCGTCTAAGACTGATTGTGAGAGGAGGAGGAGGCTTAGGAGAGGCATCGGGCTCAGACAGAGCAACCTTCTGGTAAGTAATTTATTTATTTGTAATTATTATTAAATATTTATTATAATTGCATACGGGCAATTTAAATTAAGCAATTAATCGCGTAATTTAATTTTGTACTTACATGATTTAAATAAGAGAGAATTGGGGAAAATTTTTATATAAAAGCTATAATCTTATAAACTTTTATAAAGTTAAGATATACATTTTTATAAAGTTACCATAGAATTATTAATAATATTCTTTTTTCAAAATTTATAGAATTATTTTATTAATTTGCTTATTATATGCATCGAATATAAAATTCAATGCGTACAATAATAATTTTTTGAAATATTAATTATTTGAACGTTATTACAATTTAGATCTTCTATTTGTATGTTATAGATCAACTCAACAATCCTGATGATCTGAGAGGAGGAGCAGGCCTAGGAAAGGCATCCTGCACCGGCAGAGCAACCTGATGGTGAGTATTATTATTTATATTAATTATTATATATGAATTGCGTATACGTATTAATTTGATTCATTTATTTAAATGATTGAAATAAGAAGAAATTGCGAAATTTTTTATAAAAATTCTTTTTATTAAAGTTTCTACTTAAAAATTAATTTTATAAAATTGTTTCATATTTATATCTATATCATATTTATATTTATATCTATTTATAATTATATGCATCGGATATAAAATTCAATGCATACAATAACAATTTCTTAAAATATTAATTATTTTAAGCGTTATTTTAATTTAGATTTTATATTTGTATGTTGCAGACAACGTAGCTTCAATATTAACTCTGCTGTTGCGCATCAGTGTCGGTGAGTGACAAAAACTTTTATTTTGAAGCATCGGATTTATAGAGATTTATGGAGATGTAGATATATAGATATAGATATTGTAGTAATTCTAGATAAATCCGTTGCTTTAACTCTCAGACGGCGGGATAACCATATGCATAGCGGGCTCTGATTAATTTTAAATCACAAAAAAATTTCCTTTGAATATATATATCCTAAAATAATATAGTATATTAAATTTTAAATTAATCATATTTTTTAAAATATGATATTTTTATTTTAATTTTGCGCAAGACATATATGAAATATTTATTTCGTTTATATATATATATATATATATATATATATATATATATATATGTATACATAATATGAGCTTTATATAAGTTTTACGATACATGAATTTTTAATAACCCGCTGACAGAGAGTTAAAATGCATGCTAATTATATTCTATTTATGCATGATCATTTGTACGTTTGACGACTAAATGATTTGCCGTCTGAAAATTTGTTTACGATCATAATTAGTCGTCTTATCTGCTGGCAATAATAATTAGTCAGCAATAGAAGGAGTTATTCTCCTTCCTCGGTCTTTGACTCGAGAAAGAAATCGAGTTACAATAAATATGGCCAGAAATAAAGGTAAGTCTCATTGGCTTGAAAAGTACATGACCAGGAGATGCGTAAAAAATAAGTGTGTGTGATAACACACAATTAAAAACACGCGAAGAAGTTATCGATTAAATCGCGCGATTTGATCTCCTTAAATCTCATAATCGAATTCCTGGTTAGGGCTTCTCAAATCACATTATCGCGGATTTCTGATTAGGATTCCCCAAATCGCGAATTTCTACTGGCATAAGCTAAATAAGACGGGGAGGTAGGGAAATTAAGTCTGTTAGGGTTATTAGAGCAGCTAGGTACGGCAACATCGGTCTATTAGGACTTTTAAGAAAAAAGTTCAATATTAGAAAAAATTTACAGCTATAAGATTAAATTTGTTTTTAGGGAAATAAAAAAAAATAAAAAGATATTTTCAGGGAAACACAAAATTATTTAAATAAATTTGCAGGTACTAGAAAGTTATTTCTTGTTGGTTTTTGTGGAATCTATCCGCAACATTTAGTTCGGTGCCTCGTTAAAAATCGAAAGTTTCCGTTACAGAATTGAAATTAAGCCTAGATTTTCTTAGTGGTTTCTGGGAATACTCTTTTTGGCAGTGATTTAACAACGATCACCATACACTTTAAAATCGAATCACGAAATTAGATTCATTAAATGGTATAGTTTGAGAGAAGATATATTTTCTTCTCTTAATTAAGAATGTTCTTCCATTAGTATTCGTATTAATATTTATCTTTTTATCTTATCTTAATAATAAAAATAATAATAGATAAAATATGGATATAATAGATAAATTTCATTTTTTCAAATACATAAATTTAAATTACAAATTTAAATAAATTTAAAACTTTTTAATAAAAAATTATGGTTACAAACAAATATATTTTATTAATTAATTTTGAAGTAATTTAATTTTTTGTCTCTTTTAAGAAACCATTTGCAGGCACTGGACATCCCCATTTCAGCATATTATGATTAATTTATGGACGAGTGTATATGTATATGTATATAATAAAATACATGCGCTAATTGTGTAATATATTTGATAATACATATAACACTTACTTTATAACACTTTTCTATATTGTACTTAATATTAAATTATGAATGCATGAATAAACTTAAAATATGTGAGTAATTAAAAAATTCGAGACAAATTGAATAGGTACTTTGATATCAGTAAGATGTCTACAAATTATTGAAATATTACAGAAAAATTAATTGATTGATAATTTTTCTTTTGTTGTTGTTAAATATTCGAATTGAATTTTTGTTTAAATCTTACTGTTATCAGGTTTGATTCGTCTCGAGCACATACCCTAAAGTTGTGCTCGCATATTTAACTAAATAATGACAAAATTACGCATGTATTTTATTTTCCTTAAATATATTCGATTGTAACCACGTGTACATAAAACTTATTATTATATCCATTTTTTAATAAAAAGAGATTTCTTAATAATGGAAGAACATGTTTTTTTCACGCGAATTTTTATCTCATATATTGAAAACATATATTGACGGTAACAGTCGTCATCATTTTCAATATATGATAAAAGTTAATTCGCTGCCAAAATCACTGTTATCGGGAGCAATCAGGAAGATCGGGGATTCGTTTCCTCCTGTAATGGGACTTCTGACGTTCAATGAATCACTTAACTTCCCTTTGCGGATCGATTCCACGGGGCCCGAAATAGAAATAAGATAAGTTGAGGTCGCTTTCCACTTTAAGGATCGTTCTTCTCTCTATCAGATATTAACCAGTGTGTCACTCGGCAGAGGGATCTTGATTTGGTTTAATCGTTGGGCCAGTTATCCTTCATTGAACATGGCGATAACGCAATTGTTTTAAGTATTTAAAGTTCATTTTATAATATATTATTCATAATTTGTCCTTGAAACAAGATATATATTTTTTTAAATCGCGAAATTTGCATCAAATTTGAAAATAAATCAAGCATTTGATTTTATATTCGCATTTGGTTCTTTACGCATATTATAATTATAGATCATGAAATGCGCTCCTAATGTACCGAAATTTTGTTATATAAAATAATAATAATTATATCGCGCGCGCACGTCGTATTTCAATTATCAGAGAAATTAGAGGCATCGTAATTAAATATTACAACTACCGTCAATTTATTTATTCATCGTGTATATTCGTGAAATTTAAACCGTGATGTATCTTCTGATTTAATAGTTGGATAATATCGAAGCTTTATATATTTTTGCATGGAGTCGCTTTAGAAAATCTTATAAATATATTAATTTTGTAATTATATTTATATTTTATAACTACATATTATTTATAGTGTATTCTATTATATTTCGAGGTAAACTATCATATTATAATAAAATATGCATCAAGTCATAACGTTTGTATGAAGATTATAATAAAATTATGTAAAAATTGTGTTTATAATGTGACAATGAAACATCTCCGTAAATAAAATAAAGAAAAATAGAAAAAATATATTGTAATATTTTTTTATTTTTCGAAAAATTGTCCTCCGAATATTATATGCATATAAGTATGTTACATTTAAAAATTGAGAATTGATAAATATCATCTGATTTAAAAGCTTTGAATGAATTTTGTGTTTTACTTCATACATTTTGTATTTCTATATGTAATACGATATTTTATATTAATTTATAAATATTATTACATATACATATGTAATTATGTTTTATAAAGTAGATATATTACATTCTATATATTGTTATGTATTGTTATTCTATATATTGCTATATATTGTATGTATATTATGCATATTAAATATTATATATTGTATATTTTTTATGAAATACAATAACTTGTATTTCAATAAAATAATTATAAAAATTTTATCTCCTCGATGGTATCTCCACCTTAACGAAGGCATTTGCCGAGTGAAGAGGTTTGAGTACTCTAATGAACCGGAGAGCTATGCCGGTGATAACATAGTTACCGGTAGGGTCACCCATGCCGAACAGATCGAAGGGAAAGAGTCAGACCAAAAGAGATACCGTTAATAATTATTTTATTAATATTTTTTAATAAAATGGGAGCAAAAGATTAGTGATCGAGAAAAGAGGAAACTTTAATAATTTAAACATCTTTTTAAAAAAATGCTTGAAAATAAATAGTCACAGAAGATATTCCAATGGACTTCACAGGAAGGAAGAAGCGCATTAAACCTTTATGATAATATTAATATGATAATATGATAATATTTTCTCGAGATAATGGAATGCAACAAGCCATAACAATCCGAAGATGTAAAGAAGAGGGTGCATTGGACTACGAACCGGAATGCATATGGCTACGAATGAGAAGAAAACTTGCAACTGTATAAAATTTGCTAATGATATATTATATTAATAATACAATATTATACTAATAATATTTTGTAATTATAATTATATTTTTATAATTCATATTATATAAAGCATCAAGCCTCAAAATATGTTTATAATAAAAAGTAATAGAATAATAATAAAAATTATAATAAAATAATGTAAAAATCTTTATTGTTTAGAGTGGTATTCGAAAACATATTTTATATAATAGAAGAAATATTTTGCAAATTCTATATTTTTCGAACATCTTAATGCTTTATATATAAAATTCTTCAGAATAATCAATTTATATCCTCCAAGTAAATGTTAGATATTTTACTACTATGTCGCTCTCAAAAAATAGTAAATTCATCATTTAAATTACATTTTTGATGCTGCGATTTTCATATTAATTATGAATATTCAGCACTATTAGTTGACTTTAATAATGAGAGAAATAAAATGTTACCAAGCAGCAGATTTGTTTCTTGTAATAAATAAAGAAATATAAAGAGATATAAATATATGTAAACAAAGAGATATAAATATAGCAATAAATATAGGAAAAGATTTATTTTATTTTCGAATATTACATTTTGTATGTATGTGTGTATGTGTGTAAGTAATTACAAGGTCTCTAGTTTCGTGATTAAAGTCAAGCTACAAGTTACAAGTTTTCTATTTATATCTTGTTTACATATTAAATAATTTTAATTATATTTTGTGATGCGACTGTAAAATGGATGAATCAATGAACACGCGTGATAAAAGCGATGCGGGTAGTTCGGTGTGGTTTTAATTGTTTATATTTCAAACAAATGCCTTTCACAATATGCAAACAGGCATATGCGCACACCATCAGTATACTATCCAAATTTACACATTATTGTTTCTGTTAATTAAGTGTTCTTTTCAATTATTTATTAAATGTAGAACGAAAATCGATTGATATAAAAAGATTTGAAGCAGCGGAATAGACTATATATATATATATATATATATATATATATATATATATATATATATATATATATAGTCTATTCCGATTTAGTCTATATATCGATTTATAATCATTTTGAATTTCCATTATTCCATTGTTTTCTCATTTTAATTAAGATTTTTATATTAAATATATAGTTGTTATAAAATGCATTTCAATTAGCAGCTTGCAGTTAACAAACTTCAAAAGTTCTTGATAATTTCTTAACCTAAGTCAATACGAAGTATAATTCGAGGTTTGGAAACGTATCCTGCTTCTTCATGCGAAAATTAAACTTATTACTGCTATTGTGAACTGCACGATAACTTCTTTAATGAGAAAATTAATAGTTCGGCACTCGAACCAAGTTTGCAAGAATATATCTATAAAGTGTTTGGTAATTGGGGGTGACAACAATTGATTATGCGCGCGACGAACTTGAGCTGTAATAAATTTGCAATAAATTAAAAAGCAAAATTACGCAGTAAATTAAAAAAGTTATTATTGCTCCAGAAATGCACGTTCTTTTTAAATTATTTTTTCTATTTAATAATTTAACTAGTTACGAAATCATTATATTAATTATTAAAAGAATTTAAATTTTGCCAAGAAAATTCTGAATGTTTTGTATCAACTTATAATAAGAAATTATCAAAACTTTTTTTAAAGATTAAAAACTATTTTTTTAGGATCGAAAATGCTATAACATTTTAAATTTCTCGATATGAAAAAGATTATTTTCTATATAAGAGTATGATTATTTTTCTTTTACTTATAATTAAAAAATTCCATACAAAAATGACTACTTTGGAACATACAAAATAATTTTTTAAATATGTAAATATGTATATATAGAATAATTATTTTAAAGTATGTTATATATAAGTTAATATATAAAAATTATAAGATTAATTTGTTTATACTTAACTTTATTATAATTTTGCACATTTCGCGAAATTTTCAGAAAATTTGCATTATTAGATATTGATTTATGAGATTTTTTTGTAAAATAATGTAATTTGTAAAAATTTTTAGTTAGAAAATAATCAATAATAGGAAATTCTCGCCTTTCTTTGGAAATTTTTATGAAAGTTCCAAATTTTATAAAAAAATATTAAAAAATAAAAAAATAATTTATTATTTATGTCTCTAAAAGGAATGTTAAAGAGAAAACAAATCTTTAATACAAATTAGTCTCTCTTATAAATTATATGTCAAAATCTCACTTTATATGTTCCAAAATATAGTCATTTTTACATAAAATAATTTTCTAAATATCTAAAAACATATATTTTAATTATTATTGTAAGTTCAATTCTGATAAATACCATGCATTCGAAAACAATGATTTGATTAAAATTCACCGCGACAAATGCCTTCCGAGGATCTCGGAAATTCTTGTGAAAGTTCCGGTATTTGGCGCGATTTAAGTTCACCGCAAATCGTGTAACTGACGAAAGAATTAATGATCCTTTCCCTTCAAAAGCCAGCGAGAATATATCATCTCAATTCGTCGTCGTGAGCAAGCATGAAAATTCATCCGTGAAAAGTTTTCGTACTTTATCTCATCAAACGGCCAAAAAAAGAAGTAGGGTGACTGAGAAAGAGGGGGATACGTCGGATTTAATCTCGCATGCTCGTTCGTGTGCCTGTAACGATAAATTTATCATCCTCGGTTAAAGCGAGACATTGCGCAGGCAACCTGTATAAATGCAAATCACGATCGCGGAATGTTTTACCGTTTCTATCCTTTCGACTTCGTGATTCGGAGTGAGTTTAATTGAAGTCCGTAAATGTATGATTGTCTCTCTTTCCTCTCTCGAAGTAGTCTTTTAATTATTTTAATAAGATTCGCCTTGATTCGAATTTCCACTTCGCGATTCGGTGCATGGTATTTTATGAATCTCTTTCAAGTGCGTGTACATTTACGAAATTATAGTCACTATGGAATAACGAATTTAATAATAATACGCTTTTGAAACAGTAAAGAGGACCATATTATGATCATGTAAAATGTTTTCGAAATTTATTATATTTCGATTTTTTCAAAATTCCCTAAAATTTAAATTTAAAAACATACGCATCTTTACATGTTGCATAAGTGCAGAATTTGCGGAAGAATTCTAAGAAAAAGCTCAGCAATTTTAGAAGTTACTTATGTAAATGCTATTTTGCGATTTCAGTTGCCAAACTTATCTTCTCTCTAAACTACTTAAGCGTTGATCCTATTACCTCAATAAGCGAAGATTGCCAGTAAGGCGGCATGGCTGTAAAGTACTTTTGAAGCTAATCAGTTACTACCTCGGTAAAACGGTAATGGGGTAAATCGTATCGAGGTATACATAAATCGCTCAAATTTATTGATTACTTTATTGATTACTTTAAATTATTTAGCCATCAGTATAAAATGATTTACGGGCATTTTATTAAAACTGCGAACATAATTAAAACCTTTTCCAGATATAACGGAATGGATTACTTATGTACTAGTACTAGATCCTATTTCTTTTATGATAAATGTCATTTAGAAGAGAATAATGAATCATTTAAATCACATTTGTGAAAATTTAAAAGTGATGCTACGGGAGTATATAGTCATTTCTAGAAATTTATTTATGAAAATATGTTTTTATTCAGTCGCAGCGATATATATATCGTAAGCGCAAAAATTGCATATAAATCTCAAAAATACAAGTGGCCAATAACTATGCGGGAACCAATGCGATTTACGATAGCTCTTATCGAGGTAAGCTCCTCGACGGTAGCTGGAGATTGATTTTATCCGGCAGCCACTTTCCTGCCCGTGGCTTTTGTCCTCGCTTTTCCCACGTCGTATTTGCACTGCGTCGAGACTACGCGATACATCGTGTTGTTTAATAAGAAATGGAAATTTCAACAATTGAATTATCGAGCGGAGTTTCCATTTAGTTCCCGTCGAGGAGCTGGATAACATTAAAATGAATTACGAGACAAACAATGGAGTTACACGACCCAACAAGTTTGCCTTCGATTGTTAAGTATTCCTAGCATCTAGTCCAGAAGTGTCAATACTTGAACGATGCGACAACTGGCTCAAAGTGCAATGCGGCATACCAATATCAACATGGAAATGCTAACAGTCTCTGTTTGCACGGCTAACGCACGGATCAGTTTGACCATCGTTTAAGTACACTCTGTGCCATGTTTTTAAACTCAATCCTCGCACATCCTACTTTCAGTTGGACCAGTTGGAAATGGTAAATTTTTTTTTATTTGTAACAAAATTAAAATTGATTTCTTCTAAAAAGAAAAATATGAATTGAATTCGCAGATGAAAAAGACTTTACTTAAAATCCTATTTAAATTCTCTCTGATAAATTAAGATCCATCCGAAAAAAATTAAAAGGAAAATAAAATTATCTATTTGAATTTCTTTCAAAAGTTTAATTCACACGAAATGCCATTTATTTTCAGTCGCTTATACTTCGATAATCATATTTTCGTAATATCGTAATTTCTCTTGCATTAGAGACAATTTATTTTGCGAGAGTGTGTAAATATAAATATAATAGAATTTATTACTCGAATGTAATAAACAGAAAAATGAACAAAACGAAAGATGAACAGAAATAGAACGCAATAGTCCTTAGCGAGAATAAACGAATGCGCGAACACGCTAGATGCCGGAAGGGGCTCGAGTCGATTTTTGTTAGAGCAGCTCGACGATCTTCCTCTTCCAGCGATTTGACTTTCAAATTTCCTCCACCGCGGAAAAATGTACTCTTCACCGCGCCGTTCCTGCTGCTCGAGCATCTTCGAGAGACTCTACTACCCTACCGTTCACTGTCGTCGCAACCCTCTCGCGTTAGGCAAGCGGGCATAAAAATGATCGCTACCGACGAGAACCTCTCGGTTGCAAGAGATTGATTTGCAACACTCGGTTCAGAGCGGAAAATCGCCATCATCTCCTGCCTTTCGGGTAACCGCAGGATGAAATCGCATTTTTAGATACGTTCGTACTTCGCCTCACTGTCGCAATCGCAAATCTCGCATGATATAACATTAGACATGAAGCGTATGCTTGAACTTTTAAGTAATTTTATTTGCACGATATCTCAGATATAAAATGTAAGTTTGAATAACATCCTAGAACTTAAATAAAGAATATCTAGATTATCAGATTAAAAGAATATATAAACTTGAAAAATTTATGATATGCAATTTGTGTGTGTGAAATTGAAAAAAACGAAGTTTATATTGACATGCATATCTTTTTATGAGAAACGTCAATCTTTTATGGCAAACATATAGAATGACAGTTGGATAATTCGACGAAAAGTCGACGAAACAGACTATGCTGGAGAAAAGAGAAAGATATATAGAAAAATTACGACAAAATGTATGAAAGTTCTTTTTTCATTATTCTTAGACAATTCATATCTTAAGAAAGGCTTTAATTGTGAAAGTGGAAGCCGCATAGAGAGCCAGCGGGAATTGTACGGGCAAATATTGATTGAAATAGTTGAAATGACAATATATATATATATGTATATGCGCAATATAAATATACATATACATACATATACTGCGAAAAAGGAAAAAAAATGATTTGAAAAAAATAGGAAAATGTTTAAATATTCTTTTGCGATCCAATAGAGCAATCTATCTTTCTTTATTAGCTCACGGAATAAGGAATAACGGAGGTGTAAGAAGCTTGTTCTTTCAACCATGCAATATTAACCGCAATTGAGAAAAGTACGTAGTTCGATTTCCAGTCACGCGATAACGTGTGTATACTTATGGCATAAATGACGTAAAATGTAACGAAATATATGCAACATTATTCCCGTTAAAGGAGCGGTTCGTTGGGGCGAAATTAATAGACGATAAAGTACTGCGATCAACAGTTACAAGGGAGAATCCAAATGGAATGCATGCAATCGACCGGGAACGTTGCAGTTTCAGTCGGCCGTGAACCGCGTCAGTCCATATTTAGAATTTCAAATACCCGTGAATTTCGTTTCTAAAGGTGCAAATTTCCCCACAATCGCAGGATATACACGCCGAATAGAAACTTGCGAGTGATAAAAGCGAGAAATCGGAAATTAAATCTCATTCTCTCGAACACACTTAAAGTAATTACAAAGAAATTTCTCGACCACTTACTACGAGAGTATAATATCTCGGACCACTCCGCACTTTTCATCTATCATCTCCGTACTTTCTGAGCTAAATTATCGTCAAAGAATATTCCGAGTTAAAAATAGCCCAGCGATTAAACTTCCATCTACCATTAATGGTTTCCAGTGTAGGAAATAGGGGGATAGGAAATAGGAATCAACTTCGCCTTACACGACATTCTTCGTGTTTCTCATCGTGGATGGTGGTAGACCATCATTGACATCGCTCTGTCAACGCCACCGAGGAATGCAGAAGCTCTGACATTACTGACGGCGCGCACATTCGCCGTGTTTATCGTCGCTGACCGAGAAGAATGGGAAACGCGCGATATTCTCCCCGTCCTCGTCGTCGTCGTCGTCGAGCAAAGTTTTTCCATTACTCGTAAAAGCGAAGTATCCGCGAAGTGCGACGCTTCACGGGGAACGATTCGCATTGGGTGGTCCAGGATGGGTCACCTACCCCGCTGAATGGACCGATCGCGGAAGCGACATTACGAAGAAATGGACGGCCGTTGTCTGACGGCGGCGACTACGTGGGAAAAGTTTCAATCGGGATCATGAAATAACGCGCGAATTAATGTCGCCCGCGCTATTCTACTCCGACACGTTGCAGTGATATTTCAATTACTCGCGAGTATCTAGTTCATCGAACGATATTTCCATGACTCATGTCCCTCCTGCCGCGTCGCGCTGTCAGAATCGCAGCGTTCAGTATTGCAAATTACAAGCCGTCGACGCGTTAATTTTATCTCTTAATCGTGATTAATGTAGAATATTTTCGAATATAAAGGATTTGTAAAGTTTTTTCTTAAAAATCTAGAAATGACTTTCTTTTAATATCAAAGATTGTGTATGGAAAAGAATTTTTTTCTATATGTAAAGAAGAGAGAAAAAATTGAATTTTGTTATCCCTATGTATTTTTCAAGCGTATCACCCTGACCTTTCGCTTAAAATTGCACAGAACTCGGAAACTATTCACATCTTTGCTCTTTGGAACAACCGTCGTGCTCTCGTACCTCGACATTCAACATTTCCATTGAGAGAAAATGCGCGACTGTGTGTGTGTGTGTGTATGTAATAATACAGACAACGTTATAATGTTGCGTGCACGGGGAAGTAGAAATTGTCAGATATGCGAACAATATACTTTCCCGGCATTCCTTTTTCCCCTTTTCCCCCCAAAAGGGGACGATAGAGTAAACGATTTCCCGACACGTACGCAGCAATATTCGCTGGCTTTGCCCTTTTTTCCACATTTTGATACGTGTCAGTTCGTCCTGCACGAACGATAGACCGGACACTACGTGAAACGAGAAAAAAAGCAACGCGAACGATAAAAGGGAGAGGAAGCTGTGAGGGAACGGCGATTGGCATTGGCGCAAGCTTCAATAAGTGTCCGCGTTCGCTACAATAGCCGCTGCAACAAAACGAGCGAAATCGCACGTATCACGTTATTAACACCCGACCGCGCGATGGTTAAATACGAGATTTTGTGTCGTAACAGAAAATTAAATTCCCCACTAACTGATCCTCGTTTATTAAGAAGAATGATTTGTTGGAAAGTTTGTTAATAATCGTTGAAACGAAAACACACTATACTGTTCTTGTCAATAATTTATGAATAATCATGGCAAGAGGTACTTTTCGTTTTACATAGTTTCGCTGAATGATTATTCATAATTCAACTGGGAGAGGAAGTAACAAATAACAGCTGTGATGCATTTAAAGTTATCCGCAGGTTTAACAACGGAATATATTAAGAGGTATTAAATCTGGATACACACTTTTGGTATTCGATGCCTAATGTGTAAAAAAGTAACCGTCTCCTATTGAATTCTCCATTAATTTAAGCATCCCTAGTTATATCCAGTCCATTATCTCCAGTTAAATTAGACTCGGCTACCCAACTAATACCTATGTGGTTATTCGAATCGACCGGATTACTGAGGCTGAGGTAAAATATAGCCGTGTAATCGGAGCACCTCCTTACTTAACGATTGCGACAGCAAAATTATTTGTAAAACCTTTTATTTTCCAAGCAATTAATATAAATTTACAAAACGTATTTTTAAAAAATTTCCCTTAATTTTTTTAAATCTCAATTAATTTTCAGTTTTTAATTTTCAATTATTTCTCAAATATCGATGTCACTTATTTGATGTTAATGTTGAAATATTTAAAAGAAGTATCGCGACACTTTGATATCACAAAACTCTATAAATTGTATATAACTGTATATTATAAAAGTAAGATTTCACCTATACTAACTTTGTACACATGCTGTTCGCTGCCTCTCGTCCCAGGCGAGGAGTGTCCCGAAAGACACGGCGATCTAGCTAATCTAGGACAAAGATCATCGTGGTCGGATAAAAGGATACGAAAGGACAGAAGCGGTGGGATTCGAGACGCCGGTTTTCCCCTGTAACTGTCGTTGCAGTTGCAACGTAATCGAATCGAAACTATAATAACTTTGTCTCGAGCGCGGTACCTGGCGGTAAACTCGATTTATCTCTGAGAGGAGAGCGACAGGGTCGGCCGATGCGAGTGACGAAGAAAGATCGAGAGAAGCAGGTAGTCTGTGTAAGAACGATCGATAACCACGGCGGGAGAACCGATTCCTTAGCATTTTCCTATCCTTTCATAGTTACAGATTCGTAGAAGACGCGGAAACGTCGCCGCGCTGCCAGATTTTATACGGCTTATAAAACGGCGATCTCGACGACAGAAAGCAGCCGGTATTCCCCGGAGGAGGAATCGATAGGCAGGGAACAGATTTGCTTTTGATTCCTGTCATTTGCTGTCTATACCTCGCGAAGCATTTACGTCGGCGTTGAACGTGATAGGAAATTGAAAGACGTTGATCGACATATTATTACCGTCTGTATAAACATGCTGTAATAAATTAAATATAAAATGCTATGAGAAATTTGCATATACAGAATGTCAGGGCAATCTCTTCTAAAAAAAAGCTCCCAAAGAAAAAATATGTAATTTGCAATTAACAATTACATATTTTTTTCGAAACAATTATGTGTTTTCTTTACACCAATTGATTCCTCTCATTATTTTGTACATAAAAGTATTAAGGTAAGATAATCGGAAAATGAATATTTTACTAGATATTTTATGATTTATGTAAAAATTAAGAAATTATTTCAAGTCTCATAACTCGAAAAGTACTCGATGAAAAAATACTTTATTATAGTGTTTTGAAAAGCTCTCGAGATAAACCACAAGAGTTTTTTTTTGGGAATAGATTGCCCTGACACCCTGTGTATATATATATATATATATATTTCAATGTAATATACATTGCCTAGTGCAGACAACTTTCGAACAAAATACATATTGATGTCCCGTGGAGTGCTGGACATGACCTTGACCGAGGTTTGTGCAAGTAGAAGTTAAACTATGTACGTGGGGATATATTGGCAATCACTTTCTCCCTCGACAAATTCGGGTTAAATTCCATCCTTATTATTAGAAAATTTAATAAGAGGGAGAAACAAGAAAAAAATTCAAACGCGGAATTTGCTTTAACGGATGTTTCATTGTATTCTTCGCATTTTATTGAGAATTTCATTATTGAGAAATTTAATATAAAAATTAGAGCAAGAGGGTTTATCATTAATTCATTCTCTCATTCTCTCATAATTTTTAAATTATAAATTTAATTGTAAATTGAATATATAATATGTACTTTTTACAACATTTTTGTGGAGAGAGAACGAATTTCCGACAATAAGTTAAGGAAAAATCGACCATCTGGGTCCACCGGGGACAATACTTTGACACCGTCGAGTAATATATGCCCGATGCTAACCACCGTATCCGACAAAGGGGTCAGAAGAAGCCAACGAATCGCCGAAGAGATATGATCGCCGGATAAAAAGTTTGGTCGAGGGGTTTCCGTCTCTCGCAGTAAAAAAGCCGCGCGGTATTCAATAAAAGCAGAATAATTAACGCCGTCATAGCACGTGTGCCCGGTGATAAATCTCCAAGTTATATTGGCGTCCGGAAACTATGCGAATGCCTAAACGGAGTTTAACTTTAACGATTAACGCGCCAACGTGACTATTCGCTTTCGACCGAATGGAATCGAGATCGAGTCGTCAAGTTCGGAGGGTATAATTATTACGCATGACTTATGGCGAATGGAGAAGGAAAATAAACGAATTGTGTCGAATAACGACGATTGTTCCGAGACGATAAACGCGGAAATGATGAGATGTTTATCGACGAATGCTCGCGTAAAAACGCGCAAAATAATTCTTTTGCTTTCGATACCTATAAAAATATTTTTTCACACGTACGAGAAATAATAAAGGATGCGATTATTTAATAAAACAAAAACGAGTCATATTTTATTGTAATTATATTTAAAATTGCATGCGTGGCTAAAAATATATCGTAAATATATTTAATCGAAAAAGGTGTATCTTTGATGTAGAATTTCACTAGCGCATTTATTTTGCAATAGACAATTATGTTCTATATTCTCGATTTTACAAATATTATTCTCTAGAAATCTTAGATACGACATAGATATTTCGTAGAGATATTACATGGCTCACCTGCGAGAGAAGCCTAAGTGCAGCTGATGCTGCTCTGTGAAAAGTATACAAACTCCGAAGTATTACGTTGCATGTCATTACCCCACCCTGTAGCGTATGATTAACAGGGTGATAATCCTGTTTGGAAATTCTTTGAGAGTCTGCAAGCGTAATTACTGATTTTAATGAGCTTCCCGTAAATATATACGGAAGACTAAAGCCTCCTTTGAGGACTTAAGATATTTGACTCTCATTCTCGCCGTGTTTCCTCTGAGAGCTAAGACATCCTCTTTCTTTCTTTCCGCTATAACAAATGTATCGAGATGCGAGTACGATATTATCTTTCTCCCGGCCTAATGCAGTTGGGAAATCGCACTCCCAAAAGAGACCGCGAAAAAATGGCTGATATACATTACAGCTCTTGTATCGTGCCCTTATCGAGATAGTAGTGTCTTATTCAAGACATTAAGTACATTAGAAAAGTCGCAGGAGGATAGGAATACAAACTCAATATTTGAAATTAATTTGATGCATAAATTTCATTTGAATTAATATAGCACACAATTTATTTAATTCCGTTATATATTATTTGTCTTCTCGCTAATATGGCCGTGTGTGAAAGATTGGATTACATTATTACCGGAACAATTATTATCGCGCCGGATGTTACACATTTGACGTGATTTTCACATGGTAAAGTTTGGATTTGGGCTGATTTTCGTTGCTCGTGTACTCTTCTCCGCATCGTCAAACTTAACAAGCATCATATGAACTTGGCTATGTGCACATGTGAAAGGTATTGCGTGCATTGCGTGCGTGTGGGCAAACAGTGCTGCACAGTTATGCAGTTATTAATTAGGTTAATAGAATGAGAAAAAAACAGTGAGTTTTTCATCAAACAAACATGTTTGCACAAAAAACGTACAAATTTCAAATTAACCTTTAAATAACAGCGATACATAACAGTAAACAAAAATAAATTAATATATATACAGTTAGAGTTTGTATCTTCCTATATTTTAATAATTAAAAAATCGTAAAATCTTTCTGCCTATGTCAATTGCTAATGAATTGCCTATTCGCAATTGTAAAGTTGAAATATGTATAGGTATAAATATATGTATACAGCCTAATGTATGTAATGATATTAATTACAGTCGTAAATGACAATTTCCCGTGCAATATACAATAAATTGCATGCAAAATCTCGCAATAACATATATCGCATTAATAATTTTGATTAATTTGTAACAAGTTAAATAGTCTACAATATTATTTCGTGAAACAAAACAACAATAATGGTATTAAAATGTCATTATTTGTGGAAGTAATCCCTCGAATATTATGAGACTTAATGACCGATTATCTCTCCATTAACATACACACGACTACAAATTGTGTGCACACCCAGCATGTATGCGCCGCTAATTGCTCCGAATTAAGGTTCGTGACAGGGAAGGAAGCAGCTTGATTTTCACTAAAGTAGCGAGACATATAACGCGATCACCTTTAGTGGTCTTTTTTGCATCCCCTCTTTGGCGTCGCGGTGCATAGTGATCGATATCAGGAAATTACGTGGTCAGAACACAACGTCAGAAACCTCAGGAGTAATTTGAATGAACCTACGTAATTATCTTTGGGTAATAGAAATTGTCATCATGCAACCGTAATAGTGGCTCGTAAAATCATTCCTTATTATTCCTTCTAAAAATAGTAATCTTATTAAGCTATTATTTACACTTTTAAGCTGGATCAGTAAAAATGCCATTGATTAAAGCAATGACAAGATTTCACCGAAAATCAGCAAATATTTCATTGATTTTCGATGAAAATACTCATACTTTATTTCTCCATCTTATATTTCATTAATTATGGCAAGATTTCATTAAAAAGTCAATCATGAATACTGATTGATTCTGCTCAATGAAATTTCACTGTTTGTAATGCTATACTTATAACTAAAAGCACTGTTTAGTGATAATATGCTGATTCTATTAATATAAATAATGACGTTACAAAAAAAATTATTTTTTTGAGATTTAATAACAAACTATTAAAGATGAAACGTAATATATAATACATCGTAGCTGAAAATATAATTGGTGCAAATGAACTAGCTCTCCGTTTAAATTCAAAGGACAAGACGTGCTCTTCCTTTGCGAAATAGAACGTATACCTGAGACGGTTACGTAGTTCCGTAGCAATTTCATAAACGCCCGCACTTCAGTTTTATATACGTCATAAACGTAACGTCTCGTCTCGCGAAATCTTTTTGAATAAAGGAAATGAATGTTCGAAATAAGATCGTGCTTTTAACCGAGAGGTATTTATCCCAACGATCCTTATTACCTGCGCAGATCACTGCAATGTATATGAAAATACTCGTATGTATGTGTGTGTGTATCACAAGTTATTATGACTAAATATTGGATTGCATGCTTTCTCCCTAAATTCATTTCGGCAAATCGCTGCAAAGCGTAAATAGTTTCGCTGTAACTTAGAAAGGTAAAGAGAAAGTTGTTACGAAATGTAAATGCATATCTAAATGCACAAGACATCTGTCTACTCGTACGACTTCTTTGATGGATCTCATTTCATCTATCCGAAGTATCATTCCTATTTCGAGCACTTAGACTGTGTGTATGATAAAAAGAAGTTTTTCTCCTGCATTTATTTACAGTTGTTTATCTGATATTTTAGATTTTTATTTATATATTTGCTAAGCACACACATTACTTGCATTTATACAAGAAATTATACAAAGAGGCGTGAAACAAACAACTAAAACATGTTATTTATGCTATATATATTTGATGAAATATATTCCAATTTAATCCATTTCGTTTTTGAAACTAAAACATCTGCAGTGTTCTCTTCCATTGTGTCCTTTGATCTATAACTTGACTCCATTACCGTTTCAGTGTTACCCACTTCGTTTAACTCCCTTTTCCACCTTTGAATGTGTGTATACACATTCATTACAATGAGAGAGCTCAAAAATAACAGTTGAACGAAACTATAATAGTGTCCTTTAAGATGCAATTGTTAAGTCAAAAAGCTGTTTAGACCATGTTAAGATGAATGTAATGAAAAGAAATTCTTTTTTCTTGCTGGCAAAAAGTAATTAATAGAAGTTTCTCAACTATTCGAGAAAACTCTGATTAATTTATAAATAATATACATATATATTGTAATTTTTTTATAAATTAACCTTTATCATTAAGATATATATATATATATATATATATATATATATATATATATATATATTTTTATATGATATATATCATATAAAAATATATATATATATTTTTATATGATATATATATATATATATATATATATATATATATATCATATAAAAATAAGATTTTAATTCTTATATAAAGAGTCGATATATTTTATGAAAATATTTTATAAAAATTAAAAAATTAGAAATTTACATGCACTTTATCGAATATTGTTTCGAACATTTTTTTTTTTTTTTTTTTCGTAGCGCCATTAAATTTCCCTCGACAAATCGACAAACACGAAATATGCATTATCACTTCCCCTGATTTGAATATTGCACGATGGTGTCGCAGTTAGTCACGCCTTAGCACGATGACAAATAATTTTAGCCCTTTGATTGCTGCTTCCAGACGACTCGGTATATCAAACGTTCAAAATGTATGCTCGCGTGAAACGGAATCCTTGAATAACCGCGCGAGTGATATTAGGGGAAGGGACGACGGTTTAAGCGACGGTCGTAAACGTGTATCTATCTTCGTCCGCCCGTCCCTATTTCCACCCCTCGCAGGAATAAATCCACGTCCGTCTAGCTGCGAACTAGCAGAAACAAACGCGTGATAAATGCATTTGGGGGGAGAGAACAGGATTGCGCGGCTCTAAAGCGAGCGACATTTTTGTTAGATACATACATATGAAAATGTTGACTGCGGATTAGTTGATAGAGATGTACTTAGTAATTAAACTATAATATGTTAATTATAATATAAATTGTAAATGAAATACATACACATAAATCTCATAATTTTTTCCATTCTTCTGTTAATATCGCGTTGTAATTTTTATGATAACGAGGCGAATAAAGGAAATATAATAAAAATATTCCTAGTTTAATATATACATATTTTAAAAATATTTTACGAAAATATGTATGCGAGATACGCATTTTTAATAATAATGTAAAAACTAATTATATGACGAGCTGACGAGACAGAGAGAAAGAGAGAAATTTATGTGATAGAATTTGAAATATTTAATTAAATTATTTAGAATCTTCGCTAAACGACGCTTTCGTGTATTCGAAACATTGTCGCTCGCTTTCAACACCGGAAATGCGATAAAGGAGTTAAAAAAAACGTGCGTCTAATTTGCATAGACTTTATTTTTATCTTTTTTTGCTTTTTACATTTGCTGCTTCCTACAATCTAGTTTCCGTAATGCGGGTGAAACGAGAGAAAGAAGACAGGAAAAGCTTCGCTTGGGCGTCCGAGGCATGTCTTTGTTCCCGTTTTTACGCAAAGATACATTTGTTAAGCGGTACTTATTGTTCGTAGACGTGTAAATTGTGAAATCGTAAATATAACAATCTCTACAGAATCGTTCGAGAGAAAGATTCAAATAGGATTGATTCGCGCGTAATAGAAAAAAATTTATAAAATTAAAATTAAAATATAAAAAAGTACGCAAATATAACTAAGTTACGCAGATAAAGCGCTATATTTGTATAAGTGTATGCTAAAATAACAAAAATAAACTAAGTACGTATGAAAAAAAATTGCGGTAAAATAGAGGAGAAACGCTAAGTTCTACAACATGAACACAATTGAAGTGAAATATCGTTTTTCGAGGGAGAATCGATTTCGCGAGATTTCGCGTTTAGAGAAATTATTCTTGTGTACAAGATTGCGTTCCTGCGTCAAGAAAAGATCCTCCGGATAATCCTGCGTCTTGAAAATATGGAAATAGCGTGTCGTCCAACGTCCGGCCTTTCTCGTTCGCTCTCGTCCCGCCATTCCGGCATTCATCGTCCAAGGATATAGACTAGATAGAACCATGTCTCTTGCACCCCTTCCTGCCCCCTTCCTCCCCCGCAATCAGTCGCGATCTCCGACGGATATTGCAGGATCGCGGGAATGCGGCGAAGATCGGAGGTGACGGAATTCTCGGCGGAGGTACATGAGAGTGGTCCGTGGGTCGGTCGGTCGGTCAATCATCAGATTCAGGCGAAGGTGAGGGTGTTGCTCATGCTTCCGGATCGCATTCGCGGTAGCACCGTGTCCGTGTGGCGGATGGTGATCTGCGTGACCGCCATATTACCGGTGAGGAATTGGGCCAGAGTCTCGACGCCAACTCGGGCTCTGCGATCGAACGGATAACCCATGGGTCGCGCGTCCGGATACTTGCGGTCCCGCAGACCGCAGTAGCTCACGGCGTCCTTGCATTGATCCCGTGATTCGGGCTGCTCCACCTGTACGCGTCACCGCGGAACGGTAAAGCAATTTCTTTAGCGCGCGTTGGTTGGGTATCGTTTTACTTTTTTTCCTTTTTCTCTTTTTGCGGGTAGAAGCGAAGTAACGCGAACGCGTCTTTCCGGAACGACGTTAAAAAAGAAGAGGGATAGGAAAAGGGACGAAAAGAGAAGGTTGGAAGGTTTCCATCACCTGACACACCGTAAGCTCTTAAGCACCCCCCCGTAAGAGTTCAATAAGTATAAAAAGTACTCACCGCGTCACCGGTGTAATCGGATATCATGATGAAGAGGTCCATCGGGAATCCCTCCTCCTTTCCCTTAGGTATCAGCATGTGCTGCGGCCAGCCGCACCCGCAAAAGTTGAACTGGTCCAGAGTATCGCCGCCGATCGGTCTGTTCTCTTCGAGACTGCGGAATGTCCTTTCGAACGGTATAGTTACCGAGGACTCCGTTGATTTACGTTCGATAGTATTCTGTCCTGGTTGCACTAGACACGAGTAAACAAAAATTTTATAAAATACAAGTATTGTTAAACATCGCTTGCTTATCACACATTTTTTTTAAATAATAAAATATATTTATTTTTGGAATTTTGGATTATGTACAAAAGTAGATTGATATGACAAAAATTATACATTATTATTTTAATATTTTCATTTTCGATCGTCATATGTTAAAAATAAATTAAAAGAGGTCCTACAAATTTCCAACAATAATGTATATTTATATTTATTATTGGATATATTATTGGATATATGATATTATAAGATTATGTTAAAAATAAGTCAGGATAAAAATAATAACGAAATTAATATGAAGGCGACTCACATAGCACAGTGAATTTATCCATTTCTATCATAAGCTCCTTCTGATCTCTAAAGACGTAAGGCAGTCCACGTTCGTCCTGTCTGGGGGACATGAATATACGAACGGTTCCTCGGAGCGGTGCGTTATTGCGATTGTTGGCGATGATTTTGTATATGAAATCGGCGTGATTCAGATGAGTGAATCTAGCAAGAATCGGACCGCGCGGTGTAAAATCGAGACCGCGGGATAGATCGACGTCGCTCTTGTTCCAGAAAGTAGCGAGAAGATTTTCCGGCTGATTCGGAGTTTGCACTCCTATGTCCGTGATTTCCACGCCGGGAAAATCCAACTAAATCGCATGAGCGAACAAAAAAAGCCCATTAAATTCCGCGCTAATGCCGTGTATAAAAAGAGAGTCTCGTAATTATTTCTCTTCAATCTTTCAGTCAAATTCCAAGATAGGATTTAAGGCTGGCATTCTCGGAAATAAAATTTAAATTGAAGTTTAATTAAGAAGCTCTTCATATTAAAAATAAAAATAATGTGACACGTAAAGACTTAAGAATATAAAGAAGTAGTGAAATTAATTCTAAATTTCTTTTATTCTCCGACCACGTCTTTAAATTACGTTGCTTTAAGCTAAGTTTTAATTACCAAGTTATTCAGAATTAAAAACTTAAAAATTGTTGGTGAGAAGATTAAATTACATCGGTTGAATTACGTCAAAAAAAATTAAATATCTACTGAGAAAAGAATTTTTCAAAGATTTTTGTAAAAATAATTCTAAAATAGATTATTATTAACAATTATAAAACAAAATTGATATATTATTTATCGGTTTAGTATTTAACCAAATTGCGCCACACTGGAAAAAAGATTGATAAAAATATCCTATATTATTATTAATAATCATAAAATAAAATTGACGTATTATTTATCGGTTTACTAAATTAACGCCACAATGGCAAAAAGATTGATAAATTCCGACATGTCCAGTGGTCTTGTTAAATTAAATAGTTTAACGCGTTTTTGTCGTCTGGTGGCTTCGCGCAATTTGAGGCCACATGTTACATGTACTTAGCGGCATTATATACTAGGGTGAACTGATGATATATCGCGGAAACGGGACAGCTGTGCACACCCACCTGCTGTAGGCTGTACTCGGGAAGTGTATTCTTGTGCTCCAGGAATACATCGTCGACGAAAGCGTGGTATCTGTAGAAGATGGGATCTCTCATAGCGGTGGCCGGTTCTCCCATGATGCTGAAAGTTTCCTATAAAAGGGCACGAAGAAAAAATATTCCGTTTATTATTTCAACATGTAATATAATTATTTTCATTAATTCTCAACGTGAAAAGTAGAGATGTGACTTTTTTTTTTATCCGAGATACTGCATGTTAAAAAATTGGAAAGACAAAACGATTGTCTCGATACAGTTAAGAAGAAATCTTTAATATTAAAAATTATATATCGTTATTTTCATATCGAACTTTTTATAATTATAACAACATATGATTGCGTAACCCATTACCAAGTAGCGATGATCCGGATCATGACAGTAAGAAATGGCAACGTGACCGAGATTGTGAAGATCCCCGTAGACATTCTGATTGGGCGACAGAATGCTGGCCTCCATAATATTACCGAGCACGTCCACGCCGCCAAACTCGGTCAAAGGCACCCTCTCGCCTCGGGGGTTGATGTAAGCGCCGGTGTGAATGGCCTCGTAGATGCGATCGCGCCATCTCTCCAGATCTTGAAGATCGAAGTTGAGTTGATCCACGGGACGGTTGATATCCTTGAGGACGGCACCGGCCGGACGGGCCGGCCAGGTGCGACTGGCCACCAACGAATCCAACTTGGAGAAGTAACCCTCCGGGATCGGCTCGCGCCAATTGTGGAAACGCTTCACCCGACCCAATCGGTTGCACAGACGTTCGCAATTGTATCTGCGAAAAGAGAGAAATCAGACGGAATGAGAATAATAACGGCAGAAGCCTCGGAAATTCCCTCAGGTGATATCCGCAAATGTTCGATCTACCGGCAAATCATAAATTGACGGCAAATACTTTTGTAATAAAAAGAAAAACTAAGCTTTCTTACGGATAAAAGTCGCTTTTTTTATATAAATAGAGTTTATAAAAATAAATTAAAATTTCATGAATAGCTGGAGGCTATTACACGTTAAGAAAGATAATAACTTTGAAGTTTTAATATAATTCTCTTTATACGAGATATTCTTTATAACGTTGCGTTTAATTTCTCTGATGCATTTCGATAAGTGCTTCAACAAGCATTCGAGTTTCATTTTTTAAATTAGCCACGTAACAAGTTTCCTCGATGATTTCCTACGCGTGAATGCATACTAGAACCCGTTGGCAAACAATGCTGGAATATCAGATTCGAGACAAGTTTCCGATAATAACGATCGCCGTCAGAATTTGATCCTCGGTTGTCCGCGTGATCTTGCGGCATGATACGGTATCCAATCTTATCTTACGTGTCTTACCTAGCTTGGATCTGATGGTGCATATAATAGAATAGCTCGCCACGTCGATCCTTGTTAACAATCTTTATGTCAGTCTCGAATGGATAGACCAGATGCCAGTGCCAGTGATGAAGATTGAGTCCGATGTCTTCTCTCCAGTAAGCCACGCGATGCTCCTCGTCGAGATCCGACGCGGTATAATCTCGCGGAATTTCGATGGGCATCTACGAATATATTACGCGAATATAGCAATAAAATTTTTCACGTTTGAAGATTGACAAAAGCAAACCTCTATCGAAACGACTATTTATCGCGTTATAATAATTTTTATTGTAACTCTTCGCTTTAGAAACTTTACTGCGAACAATATTGGAATACAAATCTAATAAAACGGTCTCTAAAGTATGTAAATTTCCGAAAATTGCAATTGAACATCTAAACATGATTCGCTTACTAAACTATAATAGGTTGTAATACGCTATTTGAGCTTCTGGTACAATCTATTAGAGTATAATCAAACGTGTTTTGGTCTGTTATGATACTTTTCCCGAGTTTAATATCGAAAAGCATAATAAAATCGGAAAGAAAATTCCATAGTATTCTAAATCACAATTATTCGCATTTAAAGAATAAGTTAACTGGTTAATTAAACCGCATAATCGGGTAAACAGGCTTGTTGGTAATTAATGCGTCAGCGAGCAAGTGCATTATACCCTGGAGCCAGTTGGTGCAATGTTGGCTTCCTCCCTTGCTCTGGCAAATATCGCGCCGTCGATGTACTTGTCCGGGAAAATTTCCGACAGCGGTGGTATCGGCAAATCCTTGGTATCGGGACGATGCAGGATCGCCACCGAGAGAGCGTAAATGAACATATCGGGATTAACGCGATCGCGACAGTAAACAGATACCGAAAGAAAATCGTCGTAGGTTCGCATACCTGTATAAAATAAATTAAAAATTAATTGTGAAAACGCAAGGTTTGCCCGCATGAAAAAACTTATTATGCAAAATAAGAAATTAATTTAATTATACGCAAGCAAAATAAGATATTATAAGAAATTAATTTAATTATGCGCAAGCAAAATAAGATATTACAAATAAAATCACGGAAATGAACCTAAAAAGATGTCGATAAGTCGCGCAGCTAATTTTCGATGTTTAGGGATGAAAAGAGAGAAGGGCTCTCGACGTCCAAGTTGAAGAGGGATGCTTAAATCCGGCAGACTAATCTGTTTCACTTGAACTCTTGTCTTGGTGTCATCAGCGAAACGGTTAAACACCGCGGGAGCCATCGCTTGTCGATTTTCGGGCTGTAAATTTGTTTGAAAAAAAAGCGAAATTTATATTGAAGAACCGTTACATAAAGAAAAATGATCAATAATGTTAATGAAAAAATATTTAAAGTTGTTTCTTCATTTAAATAAAATTCTGCATATTATGGAAATAAATTTAATATTACAAATTGTTTATAAAAATTCTGTAAAAAATGAAGAAGAGGATAATATGAGAGAAATTCAAGAGACATAATGATAAAGGAATTAAAAAGGAATCTTTTTATATTTTTCCTTTCTTTACACACAATTTTTTAGCTTCTAAATAACTCTTAAAAAATATCGCATGTGATGACTAGAGAGAGATCTAAGATACAATTTACTTTTAATATATAATCGAAAGATTCAAAATCATATAAACTACAAAGCTTCAAATTTACAATTGTGAAATTCAAATTTATTCGCGGAATAAAAGCACCAAACAAGATCAGACTCACCAGATAGTTATCTGGTACTTGAAAAGCGACTTGGTTCTCTCCCTTGGGCACGTACACCGGCTCTGCGGGTCGATCAAACAGGTATAGGATATCCGATTTCTTGTTTCCCGACATGTTGACTGTCAACAAGTGCGAGCAACTAATTCGACAAGTAAAGGATCAGCGAACACGTGATGCGTATGCTGGAAATTGGTAGCGAAGCTTGATATCTCAATAGCGCGAGAACAAGGATTGTTCCTGAGACACAACGAGTTATTAACTAAGTGTCTTGATGTTGGCATTTATAAGAGAATCGCAAAGGATATGGCGGTCTGTCAACGATAAACGATCGCGCTTCCAAGTGACCGCAGGATCCGTCCAGGAAGTGCGAGATAGACAGGAAAGACGGCATCGAAAAAACGATGAAAACATCACTGCTCAAATCAAATCCTGTGCACAGGTTTTCCTGTTTTCGAAGGAAATCAAAAGCGGTTAAAACTACAGTAATCGCGTGAATCCGAAAATAGACCGACATATTATTTTACCGCAAATCACACCTAATTTTTTCATATTAATATAATCATTGTGTTTTTTAGAGAATATAAAATATTTTTGTAAATATATATTCAAAGTATAATATATTTATTTATATATAATATAATTATCTGTAATTAAAGCAGACTTAAATCGCAATATGTTAATTATTTATATATTGATATTAAACGTTATTATTCATGAAATGAATGATAACAAACAATAAGCTGTGATGATTATCATGTTTGTTGGCATGCAATTATCATCCAATATAGTAATTTATAATCCAGCTAAATAATTGACAAGTATTTCATTCAATTAATTAATTTCTAATCGATATACATATATACGAGTGTATGTTATATATTCTTCATTATTAGATAGATCGTAATAAAATTTTATATTTTAAAGAAAGAAACAAAGATGAAAGATTGTAGATAAATGGGCAAGGAATTGTCTTGATCTTTAATTCAATTATGCTCAATAACTCAGATGTGCAAGTGTCCTTTATTGACTGTGCTTTTACATTTTGTTCATCTCGCTTCGAGAGTCTCTATCCTTTCGACATGCACTCGATATGTACTCGTAAATGATAACATTCCGCGCGTTTACAGCCGCAGATACTAAAAACTAAAAAACGAGGTTTCATGAAAATTTTATTATATCATATGATATATTCGCAATACAAGTTTGATATAATATATGTATATATTTAGGGATACATTGAAAATTATATATTTCAAAACTTACAAGGTGTCGCATACATTAAACTAACATTACTACGAAGCCATAATAAATCCTTATTGTTAGAGTTCGAATTAAAGAGAATATTGTTTGTCTTAGTATCGAGGCATTACAATTTTCAAATTATAAATGATACTAATTTTGGAACACCCTGTATCTTAAATATATAAAAGAATTTTTACAATGTCGGTTACATCATAAAATGATAATAAAAAAATTACATAGATAAAGCAGTATATGTATATATCTCTTTGATTTTATAAATCTTCTTTCTCATGAAAGATACTATAATATAGTCACATGTTATTAATAAAATACAAATATTTATGATTATAATAATGATAAAATTCTTTTTCATTTGCACGCTATATTTGAACGATATATGAATTATATGTATATACATATAATTCACATATCTTCAACAATACGTATGATATATTAGATTAAATTCGAAGAGCAGGAAAGAGCAGAGGAAAAATAATAAAAAAGGAAATGCAACATATATATATTATCAGCACTCTCGTTTCCTTTTGGTATCCTTATTTCCATAGTCTTGTCGTCTAACAATTTATTAAATCTACAATCACAATGTGAATCATAATGCTAACACATAATGCGCTCACAGATGTGCTGATATCGATAATCATGCATGTTCTCTGCAAAGTGTCAAGGGAATAAGAAACACTGTCTCCCGATGGACGCTTCGCAAGTCCGCTCTAATGATAAAATCGATATGATAATTATCAGGATAATCTGATTCCGATTGCTACAGCCAGATAGGATAAAAAAAGGCGAGAAGGAAGAAAGAAATAAAATAAAATAGTTTTTATTCTAACTTCTAGAGCTTTAAAAGACTTAACACGAGAAAAATTCACGTCGAAGATTATAATTAAATGGTTACAAATAATAATTAATGAAAATAAAATACAATTAAACAAAAAAGATAGCAGAAAATTATTGATTGGTAATATTAGATATAGAAAAAATATATTAAAAGAATGGAAAAAATGGAATTTATGTCGAGAATATAATTTTCGCAAGTTCTTTTCATTTTTACAAAATTTTTAAAATCCAATATTTTTTGGTAAAGAAAAAAATAATTAAATTTTAAATTAAAATTCTATTAACTTTCTGCTATTTATTTGTAGCTTGGAAGTTTAATTTATGAAATGCTATTCATATTGTCAATCTTTATAATTCAAAGTCGACTTCATTGGGGGAAGAGGGACTCGAAATTTCTGCAAGATCAATCTCTGAAGTGCCTTTCTCACGTACAATTACCACATACACTATACATGTATAATAGACGTAGGGTAGAGGAAGGAAGAGAGGAAAGGATTCTCTAATGTGAGAAGTGAGACACTCGCGGGGAAGAAGCTGCGACACGGAAGCCGCCGTAGGAACGTTCACCGTTCCACGACAGCGGCGACGTCGTGCCTCCTCCTTCTGCTCCTCTTCCGTCGCCTGCCTCTTCTACGTCTTCTCACGGATCTATCCGGATTGCTGACGATGACGACGACGTCCGTGTCCACGTCCCTGCGACCGCGGAACAGCTGCGAGGTATACTGAGGCGGCACTTGCTTGCATCGCGGATCATGACAATCCACCAGCAACCGTGAATCGCCGATCCATTTGCCGTGACAGGAAGAATTCGTCGATCGACTACGCCGATTGTTGCTGCCAGCGATATCGGTCGATAGTTTCCACCTGCCGATCCCCACGTATCGATCCAGACTCTCGTTATCGGGACGTTCCACGCAGATCCGTGAACCTACGACAATTTTAGACGCTTATCGCTTTCGTTCGAAAGCGATATTTTATTATAATTATATACCGTCTCGTTATAATTAGGCCCGTGAGCGATGCGCTGTCTATCGAAAAAAGGTGCTTTTAATATTGTACGCTTTTCACGTAGACGCCTAAATACTCTCTTGCGGTTTTTAACGTCGTATAGTGTTGACAAAAAAAGTTAAAATTAATAATTGTATTATAATTAATTTTCTTTTATTAATCATTTTATTAATTAATCTTTTAATTATAATAGTTAATATTTAAAATTGAAATTCAAATCCAATTTCAATTTCAATTTTGATTTTGATTTTGCTTGTAATTTTGATTTCAATTTTAATTTTAAGAGACCAATGAGAGTAACCAAAGTTTTAATTCTTAATTTTAATTCTTATTTTTATTTTTATGTGTATTTGTTATTTTTTGCTTATTTAAACTTTAATGTTATTACATGTTATGTTATTTTTGTTTTATAATTGTAATTTTAAGTAATTTTAAATAATATTAAGCTTAATATTATTATTATTTCATTCTTGTAGTCTATTTTATCTCTATTTTATGCTTTATTCTATCTCTATTCTATCTTCTATTTCTATCTCTATTTTATACATTTATTATTTATTCCAGATATCGTCAGGTACTGTAGACATTTTATTTTAGATATTTAAAAAATTCATTTATACTACATAAATATTACAGATGTAAAACTGGAAGTCATCCAAAATCGAAAGGCATGGAAGAAATAAATAATCTCTTTTTCAATCATCTTTTAAATAAAATATATATACTATAAATATCACAAAGTAATTAAAGATTTATTTTCTACTAAGTTTGATAAGAAGAGCGAAGTGATTAGACCAAAATGCATAAAGTGGGAAAAACAAAACGCCTAATTTAATGATATAAAGATAATAAGTAAGCCATCATCGAAATAACTTGCTTTTGTCCGCAAATTTCCGCGTTCGTGTCTTATCTGCGTCTGATATGTCGTTGGTAGGAAACAACCGTTATCTTCGCCACCGCATCCACTTCATCCGGTCGATCTTTCGCGATAACAGCCGTCGTAGAACAGCGTCGCGGAAGCTACGCTCCAATTTACATGACGTTACGTCGCGCAACCGTAGCGCACGTTAATTGAGACTAGATCGAGTCGCTTCATTTCCACTTTGGCGACGCGATTCATCATTATGCGAATTACGTATTCAAATTTTGAGGAGTTTAGGTTTGGATTCCCTTAAAAGCCCTACTTTATTATACAATTCTAGATAAGAGATCTCGTTCTTTTGTAGTAAAACAGAGCATGCAGAAAATTACTGTAATTACAAGATTAATAGAGAACTTATAATTGTATACAATTTAATTAGATAAAATATTCATCATAACATGCTTAATATATTTTGTCAAAATATAATTACATTGTTTTAATAAATGTTTTCAAATTACATTTTATTCAAAAGTTTGATTAAAAGAAGGGCAATATTTTGTTTAAAAGAAAATTAAATAGCTTTTTTCAATAATATATATATTTATAGTATATAATGTATAAACGCGTGCGAGCGCATAATCTCTCGAGTTTCGTGCGTCATGCGATATAAATGAGAATATCAAAAAGTTGAAATTAATATTACAAGTTTAAAACTCTTGCGAGGCATGTGCCGACTACAGAATTTTATTTTTATTACAATGTCGAACTGCTAAGTGTAGCATGAAGCTATAATTTTTCCCTTAAAGCGGATCCTATTATAATGCGAACTATTTTTTTCCAACAAGACAGACATTTATTGACTCTTCAAAGCATTATAATTACAAGAACTTGAAAAATGTTAAGTCTTAAAAGTAGCTCTCTAGTGTAATATCTGCCTTTATTTTTCCTTTTCCACGAGGAAATATAGGCTTAAGAGAATATATACTTTGTTTTTTTAAAATAGACTATGTAATTTTAAGTAATTGTAAGTATCTGACTTTATTTATTCTTGACATGAGAAAGCAGCTTTTTCGATTCCTTAAAACTTTTTAAAAAAAGAAAAGAAATACATAAAGGACCCCGCAGAATCTTTATGGAAAATGGCTTTCGGTCAAATGTTTCGAAACTTTGCAAAAAGATAGTTCTCAACATGTAGATTAAAAGTGTCCATGGGCATAAAGCTCTAAAAATTCGAGATTTTCAGCTACAGCCATCCAAAGTGGTAGATTTTTGAATTTCTGCATATTCCGAAGTTCGGCAACGGTAGCTTATCTTAGTTGGGTGAGATTTTACAAAAAAGTAGTAAATACAAAAGTTTTGTAGAAACAAAAAAAGCAAAAAAAAGCAAAAAACAAATAAAGTAACTCTGCCATTGACAGTTCCAAGTCTGTATTTAAAAAGAGGAGGATAAAATAACAAATACATGTATATATTTTCAATCTGTCACACACACACACAATTAAGGCAGTCTACTTAGCACAAAAAATCATAAATCAGATAGTCTTGATAATTCTCATGCTTCCTACATGCCTATGTTTCTTAAACTTTGAGGACTTATAACTTTCACTTTCCCCAACGTAAAAAGCTTTTCATAGGGTGTTTTGGAAAGCTCTCGACCGCAACTATACAAATACGCAATCAAAAAAGTGCGAAGCTCTGGCCCAAAAATCAACCTTATTGGTTCAAACTCCTTCAAAAATCTATCACTTTGGATGGCTGTAGCTGAAAATCTCGAATTTTTAGAGCTTCATGCCCATGGACACTTTTAATCTACATGTTGAGAACTATCTTTTTGCAAAGTTTCGAAACATTTGACCGAAAGAATTTTCCATAAGGATTCCGCGGGGTCCTTTATACATAAATGTAATATTTAAAAAAAATGCAGGTCTACTATGTTGATATTTAAGTATAATATGTAATATACAAATAGTAAGCATTTGTGAAGCTAGCATATTATTTCATGGGATTTCATTAATTATTAAAAATGATAATTTTAATTTTCTTTTCCAATAGTTTTTGATATTTTAAATTTTAATTCTTAAAGAAAAAAAAATTGTAAGAATATAATTCACAAACATTAAGACTGTAATGCTTGTATAATAGCATTTGTATTATATATTTTATTTTAATTGAAATTTTTTGCTTTCAAAAGACAAAAGTCTTTCTAGAACTTATATAAAACTATAAATCTTTTAACGAAAAACGTGACAAAGAAAATTTTACAGAATAAAATGTTACCTAAGTTTGTCCTAAGATGTTTTTTAATTTAATTTAATTATCAGAAAATAAAAAATGAGATATTTGTTTAAATTATATATTTATTATATAACTATATCAATAATTATATATTTATCGAAATTAAAGCTTGAACTTTTAATAATTTATAAATTTCTACGAAATGATATTTCAATTTGATACACAAATAACAGTATTTTACATTTTTATTTAAGTATAAAATGCATCCGACTCTCATAACAATTTATAATTTGTAATTTAATAAAAAAATTAAAAATTATAACATCGAAAGATGAAACGTATGTAAATAATAAAAAATACTGCTAAATTATGTATATGTATACTAATATCTGTGTAAAAAGAAATAAATAAATTTCAGTTTTTCCACAAAATTTAATAGAGAGGAAGCGCACAATTTCTGAGAGAGAAAAATATATTTCTTTATATCTCAATATCTGATTTCGATAATGAAAGTAGAATTCCATTAAATAATATTTCCGATTCTTATATTGGAAGATCAATTATCGTATATAATATTACTTATACCAACCTTCCGAGAGTAAATCCAAAATTTTACTGCAACCCTGCGAGACGCGTACAATAGTGAAAGCAACGCAGCTGCCTCTGAAACGTGTATAATATCGCATTATATTGCAGATTGCAAAATGTAAACCAGAACGAGTTCTCTCATGTTTTCTTTTCAGCCATCGGACTATTGTGTAATGGCCCAAAGGATTCCGTTGCCTGCTGCCGGCCTTGTAACTTGCTTTATTCGTTCGACAACATGACCGAAGGATCTTGATATTCTACGACACGATATTCGCGCTACGTGTTTTGTGACAAGCTGAAGCACGTGTCAAATTAGATTCTCGGCACATTGACGATTTTAGCTTAGTTACAGTGAAGTAGAATTAAAAATGTATCTGTCGAGAAATTTCAAGAGACATCTTTTAACGTGATAAACTTTGTCTGTGATCTCGAAGCTAATGAACTTTGAAAATTAAGGGCACCAATTAATCTGCCCGCCAACTGCGTTACATTATTAATAACACATGTAAGTCGCAATTTAAGATTATGAATTTAAGACAAAGTATGAATTATCATCACATATATAAATATTTTAAGAAATTTATTGTAAATAAATTTATTATATTATTTATTTAATTGATTATTTTAAGAATTTACTTTAACAATATCCACGCGAAACAAATATAAAGAATTTTGGACTTTAATTTTCTCACGAATCTGTCGTTATTTTATCTATTTTTACGATGCATCGATCGAACAACTGAAAACAGCATTGTTTCTGTTCGAATTGGGAACACGTGTGGCAAATCGTATTTCGCACGATCCAAAGCTAAGCATGGGGGCTTGACCTACCTACCTTTTATCGACAATTCTATCCTTGATCCTTACGTCTGTAGTATTCCCATCACCCGGAAAAAGCGCAAGAAGCGTCACACCTGCGGCAAATGAAAGAAAATTGTCTAGGATCGAGAAACAGTTGGTAGACGTCAAGAATTTTGCGTCGTGGTAAATACGTGATCTCGAGGGTAAACCGCGTATGATTGTAAACTTTCTAAAATGCTCGTGGAAAATGTCGCGAGTATGTGTATGTTGTGTAAAATTGGAAAACGCAAGAAGAGAGAAAATAATTAATGTTTCTTCTCTTTATATCTCAATTTTCTTTAAATTCTTCTTATATTAAATTATATTATTCTTATATTATTCTTTATATTAAAATTTAGCTACTAATTAATTTCACACGCGAAAATCGTAATAATTATTATAAGAAAACTATTAATTTTTTATTTCGTGAATCTAGAGCAGAAAAACGTGATAATAATTTCAATAATCGATTAATTATAATACGGAAATCAAATACTATATATAAATCAAGATTAAGTTTTATCGTTTCAAAAACTCTCCTTAAATTGAAATGCGACTCATTCGCCGGTTCATTTCATTTGCTGGAAACGGACTCACTTTTAGCGTGCGGTTGCGAGCGAATTCCGGCGTGACATGTCTGGAAGCTGCGGCAAGTCCTGACTTGGTCCAGACGAGGACAGTGCTTTCCGCCGTTTTTCTCCGAGATCTCGATCACCCGGCTGCGTCTTTGAGTGCCACTTCCGCATCCGTTATCACATGGACTCCACGGACTCCATTCGCTCACCGCGCAGTCCACCACTGTAAGGATTGGATGAGCCTGGCGTTAAGATGTGGTCATCTAATCGTTTATCTCGTGGACGAACGATAAAATTGCTTCGAAACCGCCACTGCGATCGACAAATCGATAGCAGGACGTTCGGAAAAGTCTCGTTCAAGCTCCTTACTTTAACTTCTCAAGTAATTAACTCTGTCTAACACGATTATTATACGAGATGTAATTCTCCAAAATACAATACAGCGCTGAGATGTGTGTATGCTCCAATAGAAATCAAAGGATCAACCGCATTATTTTCCAGATATTTTACGCCGCCTATAAAAAGGCAGCTCGCAGAAATAGCGATTTATGAGCGTCTCTTCGAAACGCCGTGCATTGTTCACGTCACTCTGCTATATCGCCTTTTCGAGAGAACGGGTATTAAAGGAGAATAAAAGTGCGATAAATGTGTCAGCAATCACTGATACTTTGCCATTAAAAAATACGTGAAGTACGCGAGATAAAAATTGCAAGTAGAAATTCAATGTACCGTTCCATTTTACGCAGAATCGCGCAAAATCGAAAACCATTATCGCAACATTTAAAAAATGGAACGATCGATGTGTTTATAGTTAGTTAACGGCGTTAATTAAACGTTGCAGATGAAATATTAAGCAGTAATTATTTCGCGTCAAATTTTTAACAGCCATCTAAAACGTGAGTCATCTGGGCAATTAACCCAGAGGGATATCTAACCTTCTGTTGAACACAAAAAGTTGAACAGCACAATTTATACTATGCTTCTAAAATGTTCTTCTTTTATAATAGAGCATCATTACGCAGTTTGAAAAGGCAATTAGGAAAAAGTATTCGAATAAATAAGATCTTGCTCTTTTATCTGCAGGATATAGAAAAGAGGTCTTTGAAGAGGTCTTTGCAAAGCGAAATGTATCATAAATGAGGCACATAATAAAAATATTAAAACAATACGTATTACGAAAAGGAGAAATAAAATTAATGAAATTAAATTAAATATTTCGTGTTGCATTTGCATTTACAGTAAATAATGTATAATTAATAAATGATGGATGCTAACATATTAATATAATCACGTTTTTTACCTACGCAAATTGATGTATTAATGTAATTATTCACATTTTCAATATTTTCTCATATAGCATTTTCATTTTCTCGACGTTTCCAATTAGTGATAATTTAAAGATTTATCATACGCGATCAATTTTTTAGTAGACACTCATAAATATGAGAGGAATATTTTATAGACTTATAGAGAATAAACCGGTATTAAAACACACCTGGGCGATAAAATTCAAGCTGCAAAATTTTGCGTTAGTTTGCCAGCAAGTGGCAAATAGAACAAGATAATCACTTATTTATCGTTTCTCTTTTATGGTTATTCAACGTTAGAGAGAATCGAGGTTCATCTGGTCCGCCAAACCTGATCGTGACCACGGTTATATCGATCGATTGTGTACACCAACTAAATTATTTTGTCTACCCGTCGATCGACGGTTCACTGAATACGAATGCTCGAATGACATATGCGATGTTGGAAATTGATCGAGACAGCGAGAATATAATGCGTCTATGATCGTCTCTAATCTATGGTAATTTATGTAAGATGATGTCATATGTGTTATTGCTGTCGCCGGATACTATTGAAATTTAACGGGTTAATGCCATTCGTGTCAAATGAACGAGAAAGTTTTGTGTATTACGATCTCTCTAAGCTATTTTAGATGATGAATTTTGAAAACTGTTATCAAAATATTATTAAGTAAAACACTCGGTGCAATTATTTTTATCAATCTCTAGTTTATTGAAATTGTCTGAAATATTTTTATGTAATTCTTAAGAAACATATTTAATAATCTTTTTTCTTAGTGAGTTATTATAAAACGATAAAAGACTTATGTTATAAATTTTTGTTAAAAATGAATTACAGAGAGCGACAGAATACGCATGAATATTCTTTTCATATGATTGCTTTTTACAATCCATTTGATGTGAATGCATGTGCAATAAATACATCTCTTGATTTCGTATAAAATCTATAGATTACGTCTCAAACTTATTCGATGAGAATGGGAGCAAGATTATCCCGCTTGTGGACGAACGGCTTTGTGCTATTCGAAAAATTTCAGTCACAAGTGCTATGCATTACATTTTTAAGTCGAGAAGAACTTCGGCAGGTAAGCGTGATAATCGCGTTCCGGCGTAGCTTTGCCTTTGGCGAATATCGAAGTTTTACAGAAGAAATCGGAGCATTAAAGATGAACATTCCAGATGAAATGCAGCGAAATAAAATTACATTTATTAATAAAATTACATTTTTAATAAAAATACGTTTATTAAAAAAATTTATAAAATTATGTTTATTATCGATAGTTGCTGCCTTCCTTGTTTGCAATCATTTCATGATTGATCTACAATAAATTATAACTTTTTTTGGTTTTTATTTGGCGTTGTTATTATAGTGAACAATTTATATGTATGCTATTGATTATTTAGCAATTAAACTGGTAACGTATAGCCACGTTAAACGAATGGAAATGTGAATCGAATAACATTAATTCTTTTTGTTACTAACAGACGTCACTCGGCGACCAATAAAAATGAAAATAATTTCAGACTGCGCACCACATATAGGACAGCTTGACTATTTATTATGTAAATATGGGCAACAAAATCGCAATAGTATTTCTTGTTAGCGACAAACAGTAACAAAGGTTTCCAAAAATTAATTACGACAAAAGGAGAATAAAATAAAATATCGAGAAGTAGAAAGAAATATTGAAAAGTAGAAAGAAAAATCTAAATTCTCTTAATTTAATTATTCCAATATTTAATGTAATAAAAAAGTAAGTAAAGATAATATTCTATTATAATAGATTTGAAATGCGTTAGGGACTACACGATATTGCAAAGAGCAAAAAACTTGAGAAAATATCATTATCTCAATATTATGTCAAATTTATAAAATATGACCATAAAGATTCGGTCTATAAATTACAGAATAAGTTTGCAAAAATATTCTTCTCTTTTATACTTTGTCAGAGCTGACCTTTTGGGCAGAGCTCCGTTATCAGCTTTACTTAAGCAATACAAGCGGTAATAATTCTTCCTATCTCTATATAAAGGATGATTTCTTACGGACCATTTCTTTTGAACATAAAACACCTACATATACGTACAGATTTATATAGGCATATTTTTTGTGTTTATTTTTGATATCCAATCTTTTGTGAACTGACTTTTGAAAAATTTTTTAATCAATTTTTTCATAAATAAATGACTTTTACAAAGATTTGATTTTCTTAATATTTCTTATCAAATTTTAGAATACGTTATGCGTCGATAACTTTATACGATATACGATAAGGAACATCAAACATTCGATATGCATGAAACGCTTTATCATGCAAGAGTACGTCGTTTCTTGTTAAATGCAGCATCCATACATCAAATTGATAGTTGCTCGATTAAATTTTTGCAGATCGTTTGTTATTGTAGATACTTGTTGAAACATAACATCAGAATTTTTTTACAATTTTGATTGAAAATTGAAAATAAATATTGATTTTAGTGTTATAAAATAAAAAAAAATAAATCATATCACTTGCTATTAATTCATTTATTGAGAAATATATGTGAAGAAGATGAGAAAAAAATAAACTATTTAATAATAAAAAAAACTTGCGTGAATAAAATTTGCTATCAATAAAACTTTTTTCTAGATAAAGAACGCAATTGCTAATATTAATTAAAAATTTAATAGCTGATTATAGATTATTAAGTTTGAAGTGACCGTATTACAAGACCTTAAAATAGATATGCATTGTATAAGTATTTAATCAAATATAATCCTACAAAATCCATAATGTCCCGTAATGTCTAACCATGTACTTAACACGAATTAATCCATTAGTAAAGACAGACTATGTTATTTATTCATGTCATCTTCTCTTAATTAATCTCTAGAATTGATTTCTTCGAAATTTTCGATTAATTGAAATCAGTACAATTTTTATTCCATGTTTTGATTTTACACCAGATTTCATTATAAATAATTATTAAGATTTGGTAATTGATATAGACATTGAATTATTTAAACTATAAACTTATACTACTAATAATAAGTATATATATTAATAGTAATAATAATTTATATTATAAAATTTTCTTATATCTGCAATCGATGATTTTAAAAAGATTTATCTTTTAACATGAATACGAATCTCTCATTTTATTTCTTGCAAAAAACAACGTATTTAAAGGATCAATTTTTACTTTAAATAGATACAGAAAATTTAATTAAGTTAAAAATGAATGATTTGTATGATTCAGATTAATCATTCATCTAAAATTATTCGATTATTTCCAAATAAGTTATTAGTACACAAAAAATAGTACGATATCTTTTTTTATAATGACTCATCTATTTATCACACGAATCTTTTTTTCAAGAAGATTATCGCTTTCAAAGATCATCGAGCACATACCACCGCAGGTCTCCTTGAAGTCATCGCAACAATCGGCGAGCTTGAGACAAGCATGATCGCAGTAACACGGCTTATCGCGCGGGCTCTCGATAATCGCGTTCGGCGACTCCTTCTGGATGACACAGCCGGAGTCCCTGCCCTGGCAGCAGAGCTTCGCGGAGCTGCAGCTTCCGGCGACGGTCCCGTCAATGATCAGAGAAATCAACGTGGCGACGACGACGACGATCGACCCGGCCAACGTCGCGTCCTTCCTCCACATTCTCTTCGCGATTCCGCGACCCTGACGACCTTGCTCTTTCCGCCACCAGCCACTACAACGACCTTGAGCGGTTCCTTAGCAGACGTGGAAACGCACCGCACGTGACCGTGACGTTATGACTCCTCGACCCACTTTAAAGCGCGCGATTGATCGTCGACATGTCGATCTATTCCGCCTTGCGCTTCCTAGATATCGCGCCTAATCTCTTGGAGAGAATATCCTTCCGGTTTTAGCGGCAATCATGTTCGAGATTGCGACCAGAATTACTGGTTATCGATTGGAATCGCGCTCTTCGAAAATGCATGGGAAGTTCGTAGAGTTAATTTTCTCACATCACGAGACTTTGAACAGAAAAATAATTATCGCTCGATGTATCTTAGGAATTTTAATATCTTGTAATTATTAATTAAACTAATTAATTAATTAAAATCTTGAATAATTTTTTTTTATCTTTAGCTAGCATAGTACACATTTATTTTCAAGTGCCAGTAGAGAGGAAATAAAAATGAGGAATGCCTACAAACACTTCGTGACACGCATCGGTTTGGATTTTCGCGGGCGCGTTGGCTACGGGAACGACCCTTCGATGGACCGTGTCTCGATCAAACTGAGCGTTTCAACCCCACGAGCGTGAGAAGAACATAACTAGGCGCGCACTATGTTGCGCCTTGTGCCGACTCGTCGTCCTTGCTTTTCGTACTCGGCGCACCTCCCACGGGAACCGCAGCAGCCGGCATCTACCTGGGCGCATGCCCGTTGCTATCCTCACGGGATACCAGACAATTTAGTGCCTGCAGCTTTTAATGGAATTTAAAGGGCAACAATTCGTTCTGTATATAACGGTAACGTATATTTTGGCATCCCAGAACCATTAAACGTCTTCTTATATTACAAGTTCGATAGGAGAAGAGATATGTTCTTAGCGAATATGTGTTATGGCAAACATATTCATTGTTTGCAATTTATTAATTTTATATAGAATTATATTAGATATAGCAAGTGTATTTCATTCTATCGACTATATATTCTTTGATTAATTTAAATATGATTTTGAGAAAATAATCTATATATGATATCTAATACTCTATCATTATCAACTTATTATAGAGTGTATGAATCAATCATTGTTATTCTATTGTTTTGATGTAGATTGCATTTTTACAAAATTAAAAGATGTGTATGTATTTCCAAATTAGAAAACTATTTAAATTATTTTTCCATTTTATATTAAGTTGTTATAATTTATTTGAAAAGCAATGTTGCAATATATAGACAATATAAAAAATATCTTACATATTGATTACTTATATGTATTATTCCATAATAATTATCAGCTGTTTTCCTTCACGAACTTGCTTGCGTATGACAAATAATCTAATATTTTGCAAGACATACGAGATATCTTTAAAGAGTAGAATACTAATATTCGTGATTCGTTGAGAGAGATATATCAGCACATCTCTCATTAATTATGCATTATAACCAACGAAAACAATAACAACATTAAACCAAGAAAGATTTTTTCTACTCACGAAAAAGCAAAACGAAAAAAATCTTTTCTCTTTAAGACTAATCAACATTAAAGAAGATCTTTATTCTTACTTTAACGTTTCTTGTAATGCTGAAAAATTTTTCTGTTTTTATTATCTTAGACCGGGATAGCGCGAACGCAGTCCCGACTATCAAAAATTGTACGCCCGAGATATCCACATTAGGGATATTCGCAAGGGTCAGCTCAACCGTGGTGCAATGGAAGAGCCTCGCCCTGGAGGAACCGCCTTTTTGATCACGGTAACCTCTGCGCCAGGTAAGTATGCTTTCGTTCGCGACGAGCCTCAATTTATCCTCATTGAGATGTCATTTCAAATACGAGTAATCGATTCTCGTCTGCGAAGCCTAGCGTTGAGTTTACAAACTACGCGCACGAGAGATACCGACCGACTCTGCATATGTTTCTCCATCGCAATCCAACATTTTCGAGAGAAAGAGAGAAAGAGAGAAAGAGAGTAGTGAAAAATTATTAATCTTTTATTCTTCGGAAAATATTAAATATTATTGTGTTTTACTTTTAACATATGCAAAATTTAAAAAAATATACGCTTTACAATTCAATTTTACAATTTATATATTCCATTATATTAAAAAATTTATACTCTATTGTTTAAATATTCTATACTTTTATTTTTATATATTATTTAAAATGTGCTATATTTATTTTAAATATTTATTTTAAATTTATTTAAATTTAAAAAAATTATCTGCTAAACTAGTATTATGTGTATATATTATTATGTACATATATATTATTATGTATTCTTTTATTTTTGCAGTAATTTATTGACTGATTTACATTGTAATTTTTAGTTTTTTACAAAAGAGATACGAAAATAGAATAAATACAGAAATATTTACATGTATCTACATTTATCAAATAATAAAAATATGAGGGAAAATTTAATTTCATATATGATGTGTGTGTTAATTATATATATATATATATATATATATATATATATATATATATATATATATTAATAAAGTATGTTATTATATATTATTAATAAAGGAGACAAGATCCTTGATCAAGAAGCAAATCTTACAGAGAGATGTATTCGTAATGAAGATCGAATGGCATTTAGAATAGCTAATATACATATACGAGAATAGCAAAAGAACGAGCGCACTAAGATTAAAAAGTTACTCACGTTCTCAGAATACAGTCTGTATTAAGCAATAAAAGTTGGAGAGATATTGCAAAAGTTTGCCGCGTGTTCTATAATTGCCACGAGCATAATCTCCTCATTCTCTCTTGTTTCTTGCTTCCTATTATCCAACCTTAGGCACGTGCTCCACTGGTTTACGATGAGAAAAGTCGTTAGAGTTTCGTACGAATGTATAAAAACTTTTCAATGTTTATTTAATACTTTTTATGATGCTGAAACGATACACGCGAACAAATAATCCTTAATTATTATTTTTCCTTTTTTACTTAATCTACATTTTTGCATCGAAGATTTTTATGTCTGTTCTATCTATTATACGATTACAAATATATTTTATAATATGCGCATTAATTAATACAGTATACATACAGTATCTACAGAATATGTATATCTACATATACAAAAAAAATTAATCTTGATTTAATAAATCTGTATATTAATAAAAATGTCGTCAAAATAATAAAAAATAGGAAATGTTACATATATAATATTTAAAATATTATCTTGTTTCTTTATTATATATATTTATTAAAAAAATTATTATTTATAACATTTATTATTTGTTATTAATGAAACTTTATTGGCATTACATATCAAATAATATTAAATAATTATTTTACCATTTCTATATTACATTTTAATCTCTATTTAGGCAAATATTTTTTTGCAGAAGAAAAAGTATTTTTTCCGATTTTGAATAATGAAATGACTTTGAATAATAGAAATGCACTCCGAATATAATTTAATGATAAAATGATGATGTTCGCCAATGATACTTATATATGAAGAGTTTCAAAAGTTTCGGAAGTTTCGGTAGCGAGTTTTCATATTATCGCTTAAAAAAGTATTTTATGAGAAGAGAAAGATCCCAAAGAAATGTATGAATCGATCGAATAGAATTTCAGGTTGATACCAAGGCAGCTAGGACCGTTGATTAATTGCACGTGCAAACAACGTGTGTAACATGTTCAATATCCACAGTCCCTTTTCACGGAGGTGGAACGCGCACTCTTGGAAGACGACAATTAATTTTCTCAATCTTGTCGGCCGTTTCACAATGTTCGCGCCAGCTGCGCCGACATTAATAAGAGAAGATGTATGTATCGTTGTGGATTGCAGTAAGTCGATATATATTGTGGCTTTTTATGATTTCAATTAGAAATACAAAGCATGTTTTGTTTTAAACTTGGAATTATTTTTCTTTGACGTATAAATTTACAGAAGAACTTCTCCCTTACAGATAAAAAAATACACACGCTTTATTAATATTCTAGTCGATGTAAGTGCAACATTTCGTTATTCGACATATTAAAAAAATTCACTAGAACGTAAATTGATTGTAACGTGAAATTGAGAAAATTCAATGAAATTGAGATAATTCCTTCATCATTAAGAATTTTCTGAATTATTCAAAATTTCACTATTTCCCTAACAAAAGATATATAAAATTTGATACATATATCTACACACAATAATGTATTAGATTTTAATTTTATATAATATCAGAATTTAATATTGAATTATTACTTGACAGAAAAGCGATGTAAGAAATATATTTCTCTTACAATTTTCTTATTTTATTTAATTTAATTTTTTTATTTAATATTAAAAATGATGCACATAATAAACGCAAAGAACTTATTTTCATATTACAAATTATTACGAATAATCTTTACTGAATCAATCGAACGTATTCATTCAGGATCAGCTGTCGCATGTCATATGTATATGCTCGATGATACGCATGCGCAATATCATGATTGAGCTATGGATGCCAAGCATACATGGCTCAATCATGATATTGCGCATGCGTATCACCGAGCATATACGTATGACATGCGACAGCTGATCCGAACCGAACAGCTACCAGCCATTACTTTGGATTTGTCATGTATATTTTGTCTATCGTTAACTTAATTTAACAGCAATCTTTTCACAAACTCCGAGTGATTATAAGATTTGTTTTACAACATATCAACATGGGCAACTGTTGTGCGTTCTGTTACAAAGAATCATCGTCATACGAAGATCTCACGCCCGACCTAGTACGTCTTCTGCAAAAGTTTATAAAAATCCGTACATAAAATATCAATATTTTGACTGTATGATGCTTTTATATCGTTATATTGTTATTTGATCAACTTTCTTTTCCTTTAAGATCATAGCTTCTATCATTTTCACTATTTGAACTCCAAAATTTTGTTTTTTTAAACTTTATAATTAATATATAATAGAGAAATATGAAAAATATATAAAATTACGTCGTTTTGCTATTTGACGTGTTATTTTATGTATATTACGTTTATTTAGGAGACTATACGTAGGAAACAAGCAGAAGCTGCTGAGAAAAGAATCGCTGAGCAACAGCAAAGGGGTATAAAAGATATAGAATCTGTTAAAAGACAACAACAACGAGCATTGGAACTTGAGAAACGGGAACAAGAAGCTGCTGCCAGCAATATGCAACCTGCATTAAAGGTAAAATCACAAAGCAATTGCGCTCTTGCTACTGTATTAAATTATTCGATTGTATATTTGGATAAGTATTTAAACCTTGATATATTTCAGTGGCAGGTAAATTAATCAAAAAAGAAGATGATGCATATTACTATAACAGAAATGGGCTGTATATTAATTTTCACAAGGTATTAAATATTCCATATAATACTTGGTCGATCAAAATGAGGTAGACCTGTCGTCACTAATAATATTAATATAATCACACAAGTGCAATCTTATTTTGTACCATTGATATAGAATTAAGTTATGAGAATAGATTAGATTTTGGATATATTAATTTAACTAAAGAATTTAACTATGTGTGCAATTAAATATACATACCAAAAATGTTATAGTTTTACATTATATTCAAGGCTTAGTTGCTTTTGCTTGAGAGAATCTGTTAAATATAAATAATTCTCTATTTTCTTACTCTGAGAGATGAGAATATATATATAAATATATTAAATTATTGTATACACACATATTTATAAATGTTTGCAATTACACACAATTACGTAAATTATAATAAATTGTTATAACAAAGAAAGCAGCAAATATGAAAAAATATTTTTATGCATTAACTTTTCTTTTAACAAAACTATGTTCTTATGATTGCAAATTTTAAAGTATTTTATATCTATACTTATAAAAAAATGTGCATCGAGAAACAAGACTAAAATGTGTCATTTTTGTGATATATATAATCACTTATATATATAAGAAAGTTTATATGTATTGAAATAGAAATTTTATATCTATAATATTTAATAATTGGTGTAAAATGGCGCAATTTCTCAATTAAACTCTGATAATATATTTATAATGTTATATAGTATATATATTTGAGATAATACAAAATATACATTTATTATTATTATTATTATTATTATTATTATTATTATATTATGTGTTATTTTATATATATACATATAAATATATATATGAAATAACAATACATGTAAATGTACAAATGTAATATATCGAAAATTACAATTATATAATTGAAATGGTATTCCGAAATATTTCTCGTTGATTTTTTTTAATATTCTGCAAATATTAGAAAAATCTTAATATACATAAATTAGGACTTACCAACATGCATACATATATACATGTATATATGTATGTATGTATATATAAAATTCATCTTATACAATCTTGTCAAAAATTATGTATCAGAATGCAAAATTTCTTGTCAATATAATCATATAAAAGATTAAAGAACATCATATGGAATGCTGTTGAAGTCTTAATAGATGTAGCTGGAAAAAAATTTCCATAAACTTTTTTGTACAGTGTTTTTTTAAATAGATATGTATAATTGATATTATTTATGTAAAAATAAACTTTTTTTGCCTATTTCCATTTGCAAAAAAATGTTGACAGAATTCCTTTTTCCCGAAATTTGATTCTTTCTCAGAGAACGAAAAAAGTTTCTTACGCTCTTATTAATATATATTAAATGGATGTACAACAGCAGTATTTGATTTTCTTTAAATCTCATATTTTCCCTATCCGATGAACCGACCAAGAACGAAATAATTTTTTCGCCGACTTATTCTTAAGCTCTCTTCCGTGAGCAATTTGTACTTCCAATGAGGCACCATTATTCAGCGCCAACCACGTATGAATCTCGTCGCTAGCTGCGGATACTCCTACAAATTCGAATACGATATAATTATGTCATAATTAAAACTAATTACATAAAAAAGATTATAAAGAGAAAAAAATCTCAATTTACATGTATATAATATGAATTATCTATTATATAACATATATATGCCATTAAATTTTAAAATATGTGCAATTAAATATATCTTTTTTTACGTTAAAAATAATTAAAATACCTAGCAATTCATGTAAAGTTATACGCCGACTAGCCAGCAGTTCTTTGCTAGCACTCCTGATCTCAAATATCAGCAAAGCTTGCCTTGGTACGCCGTCACCGTCTATATGGAAATCTATACTGAATTGAGGATTAGGCATAGCCGGTAGCAGCCGCGATTTCGCAATGGTTTTACCACCATTAGGTGACACAATCTTATCCGGACTGGTGCATCTGGAAATTTCCGGTCATTGTCATCCACACACGCGAATTTTCATCATCAACATTAAATACACTTACATTTGAAGCTTCACTCGACAATATAATTGGGCAATGTGCGCTACATGAAGACCCTGCGCCTGAAGAACTTTTCCTTCTACCCCGGAATATTTCTCTCTAGTGCCGTTAACAATTTTTAAGTCTGAAAATTGTTTGATATTTTTATATTGATTTGTTTAATATTTTAAAATTTAGAATTGAAGAAATAGTTTTATTTCATTTTAGCATTTATTTTATATTTCAGTTTTCAAAATATGTTTAATTATATGTTATATATAAAATTGTTTTATTATATTTTTTTCATAAAAAGATTCTTATTACTAATATATTTTTATTATGTCTCAGTTTTTCAGTTCAAATCAACAACGAGGATAACAAAGATCTATAGTGAAAACATCTGTATTAAAATAATTTTAAAACATGACATAATGATGCGATATTTTAATACTATCTACTGACCATTCGGCCTTAATCTCAAGCGTGGACTGGGCTGTCTTATTCTGCCCAACATATCTGGTTGCGATACTGCATGCGCCAGACCGGATTCTGAGAGAAGTTCTGTAGCGTCGGCTTCTCCACCACCTCGGGGTTCTAAACTCAGCGTGATGCCCTTGCTATCATTCTTATCCTCTATAGTCACTTCTGAACGGAATCTACGAAGTTTTAAACCTCTCTTCACCTACAATTATACAAAATTTTGAACTGAGACTTCTATCACGATTATTCAATCGTATTTACCTTCTGTTTCATCATCCGAAAACTGTTGTACTGTGGTAACTTTTTGCCAAAACTTTGTTCGGGACTGGGAGTCAAACTATGTTGGGATGAACGTCTTTCTGCGATCACTTTGGTGGTATCGGCTTCGTCGACGGAAACAGCCGCAGATTCTTCGATAACTTTTGGAATCCAGAAACTCGATGTCCCGTTTGTTTCGTTGGATTCTTTACTGGTGATACTAGCCTTTTCTATAAAAGAGACATCGAAATTTTATAAGTAAATTATATATTTAATGAAATAATTTTTATTATACGATCGAGAGAAAAAATGACCAAAATATTACCAGATTGATTAGTCGGCTTTAAGAGAGTGACAGTCCGTGGTGGAGGCGGTGGCGGTACGACTGGATCTAAATGCAGTCGTATTTTAGACTTCTCCATGGAAGGTCTTCGCACAATACTCGATAAGGAGTCAGGCTCAACATTTAAACGAGAAGAATTGTCGCTGACATTGCTGGTTGCGTACGTACTTTGCGTCTAGAATTCATAGATTACGAATGAAAATTTTTAATGAAAAATAAATAGTAATAAGATAAAAATATGATGTCATTGTATAATAGAATATTACTGTTGCATATGAGCGCATTACCTCGCATTCTTCTGATAAGATCTTAATTTTCAGCTCTATAGATCCCGTTTTGGTTCCCCTGAGCGGAAACCAATGGGACTGATCGCTGTTCGACAGCTTTCTGATATCCTCGAGAGTCAATGATACTTTCCCAAGATAGTCCTTCATACCGAAAGTATCATGATCCCATAACACCTAATACCGATTAAAAAATCATCTCTTTATTCTTCCAATGATAATCTTAGTGCACGAAATAGGTAAATGTACAAAATTACGATATCTAAAGCTTCTCCGGTCTTCGGCAACCCCATGATGGAACTTTCATCCCAGCAAGGATTCAGCGTCTTCTTTTTTATGCTGCTCTTGTACTTTGTCTCGTTGTTTAATTTCAGTTCGCAGAAAGGATCGCTGAAACCGTTCAGATCCTTCGCAACGAGATCCTTCGCACGCAATAGTGTCACTTCCATCAAACCACTTCCGGTGGATAGTAAACTCGATATGTCGGAGGAAGCAGGATCAACATCCTTGTGCGTTAGTAACAACTTCTAAAAATGTTTTAAAAAATGGAGATAAATATGTTGAAATATTTTTCTTCTAGAAAAATACTAGATTTCTAATAAATTTACAGCTTGTTGCATCCATGGCAGACTGTTTCGTTTGATTTTTGGTTCGTCGTCCAGCGTGGTCGGAGCTATGCTGCTTCTACGACTACTAACCACTTGTTGTATGCTTTTGACAGGATAAAAAAGAACGGAGACTGTCATAGAGGAGGCTATGTTGGACCCGCTGAGTGTGAGTTCTTTTCTAACGATCCACGTCGTATCCTTTAATAGAACATAATTTTTCATTAATATCGTAGAATACATGATAATAACGATACTATAAATTAAAGAGCTTAATGCAACAATAAAATCAATCTATTTTAAATTGACATCATATTTAAATTGATCCCCGCAAATTATAACTTTATTTCAGCTTAACGTGCTGAATCATTTAGTTTGTTAAAAAGAAATGTAGACTACCTGAGATAGAGATAGCATTGCTAATCCAAGCATGTCTGTATCCATCGATTTCGCTATGTTCCATGAATAAATAACAAAACTCAGTGATACTTGAGTATAATCCTTAACTAAAAATTGCGCTCTGCAGTCCCAAACCGGAGATGTAGTTGAACGAATATAATGCGTCGTTTTGACCTAAAAATCCATAAAACTTTTATTAATGATTCACACATAAATATAACTCTATCGTAAAAATATATATTTGGTAGATAAATTGCTTTACCTTTTTCCGATTGTTAAATAACATGCAGTAAGGATTACACTGTGTAACATCACCATTGAGATTGTCAGCGGAATGAATACAAACCACCAATACTCCTGAAAATTACGATGCATTAAAACTAAAATTCCTCGTTCATTCTTACTACAAAAAAAATGCATCCAAAACTTTTACGAATTTTTATGGAAAAGCGAAAGATAAAATATAAGGCTTGTATATATTTGGAAGCTTTACTATCCGCTGAATATTTCGGTAAAATAATCAAGCGTACACACTTAATTAAGCAACGCGTTAAATAAAAAAAAATGTTGCATAAATCATGCTCAAACTCGCATTCGTCACTCGATATCTCGATCAGATTTACCTGCTTTGTGCGCTTTGTGGCAAAAGTCTCGCGGCACTGAAAATATTTCATACGATATTTCATATTGATTATTTCGCGGGAAAAAATGTCGGACATTTTATTAAGACTTCGTCGCAACTTGAAAGAATAAGTTCAATATACATATGTATAATCGAATAAATATTTTTCCTCTGTGTTTTTATATTTATATCTTATTAATTAAATTTATTTATATGTATATATACCTGCAAGATGCATATTATCGGCTATTAGTTCTGGCTGTGGTAACTCGGGATCCAAATGTGGAAGAGTAGTGTATTCTAATCGCGCATTGATGCTCGGAATGTTAACGCTATTGCGGGACGGTTTCTTCTGTTGTAACACGGTTTCAACGCTGTGTCAAATCAAGATAAGTGTATTAATAAATATATTAACAGATTAATAAGAGACAATATAGTTTCTATAATTCAATGCTACTTACATTTGCGAGTTCTCCCAATCGTAGACTCCTAATGCCAATTCAAATTGCGCCAAAGTGATGGTACTGACAAGCCGTTTTGTTTTCAGTTTGATAGTGACCCTCTCATTGTCTAACGACCCGACCAAGAATGATACATCTTCAGTCCACATGGAGCTCAAATTCGAGGTGATTCGTCTTTGATCGCCTACTGTTACCACGAGCCATCTCACCTCATCGGCGACATTTGCTGGAGAAAGACTCATTTAGAACTTTCTAGTGATTTTATAAAGATTTATAATAATACGCATCAACCATAATGTAACATATGCGTGTTTCACGAGATATGTAAATTACACGATTTAATTATATTAATCATGTAATGAAGAAATTTCAACATTCGTGTGTTCTTACATTTTCAGCCTAATTTATGCTCAATTTTCTCTCTCGCATGTATAGTGAAAAAAGAATTTTCATCGGTTGATTCTTGCGCGCTAAAAATAATACAGTTGATGCGTATATTAGTAAATGTAAGAGACAATCATTTTAAAGAACATTTACCAGGACACCCATTCTGACTCAGAACAACTGTGAGCACTCCTTGCGGCATAGAACTGGTCACGGAATCCAGTCCAGGACCCGGTCGTTCGCGCGCCCTCAGGTTTACCTCCAGATGACCCGGGTCGACCAGCCAGCTGGCCAGGGCGTCAGTGACCACCGCATGAATCCAGGTCTTGATCAATGGCATCTCCATCATTTGCACTGCTCGTAGAATTCTTACGCTGAACCAGACATCCGGTTTTTCCAAGAAACTCACGCTAAGTCCGGTCGCATGCGGAAACGGCGCCGACGTGTTTAACGTTAGATCGATTACGATCGTGCCCGATAGTGATAGCTTCTCCACCGCCAGATCGATGTCCATCCCCACGCTAGCACGAGACATTTTTAAAATTGCATTCTTGAAATTGTTTCAGATAGAAAGAATCAATTTAGAATTCGCGCGATAGTGAATCTTAATTATAATAACTTAGAGCAATCCAGAATAAAACAAGAGGAAATTTGGAGTGTTGTATAATATTGATTGAATAACTGCAGCAAGATTATAAATAAAATGCAGAAGATAAAATAATATTTGCGTGAAATGACGATAAAAAATATAAAAATATTTACAAATATCTAAATATTCTTAAAGATTTGTAATATAGCAAAGGCTTTTCATTTCTCACCCTTTACCAAACAACCGTGTAGTGATGAGCATGCGGAATTGTTCGCAGTCTAGTCGCACATCCGCTTCGATGGATAGTTTAGCCTGGCCAGAATGATGTCCATTGGGAAGGTCATCGTCACTGCAGCAATCGAGTGTTCTCACGCGAGTGATGCACGGTGTTTGTTCGCCAAGAGTGAGTTCGCGTAATTCTAACGGACCTGAATAATGAAGATCTCTTATGAAGAGTCAACGATGAAATAACTTGGAATCCTTCGAGCGTTCAATGATTAATTTCCTTAGCAGAGTTTTCTTTATAGTCTCTTTCTCATTGTAAATCACCTAATTATTCTTGAATAATGCCCTTACCTAATATACCTGGTTTAGCTTCATTAAGGAGAGGCTCTAGTCGTTCCTTCGCCAAGGAAAAAATACTGGCAGCGCTGAATCTCCACCTATGAAAATAATATTCGATATATAAACGAAAGAAAGAGAGAGAGTGTGTGTGTGTGTGTGTGTGTGTGTGTGTGTGTGTCATTTACTTAATATTATAATCGGAACATTCTATTATCTCTTTGACGGGTTTAATTAAAAAAATACTAGTTTTCATTTCAATTTATTAAACCCATATCCCAGAGAATATTTTAAATTTCTTCTCTAATTTTTTACATTCCTTCATTTATATTGAATGTGAATAGATATTTCGAAGGGCGACGTCATAAAAAAGATACGATTCATTCAATATTCAGTTTAATTAAGCGAATAGCCAGATTTAATACGATAAAAAATGGTCTTTCAAGCATGAAAAATGTGTACTGACGTTTCGGTGTCATGAGAAGCGAGTTATTTTCAGAGTTTATCTCTAATGACATCCCATTTTCGTCATCGACAACGAGTCGAATCGTATAATACTCGACAACCCACGCGGTTTCATGAATAGATTAAAAAACGAAACTGCACGCACTTGTCATTTTTTAGAATATACTGATAATATCTTATTATTTTCAATCTCGATGTTTTCGTGTTCTCCATCATAAATTCCCTCCTTAATGTACATTAGGATATTATATATTCTCTTTTTCCCCTCTTTCTCTTAAATTGTATTATTATGATAAATATTTATATTTAATGATTTTTTTATTCAAGAAATAATTTATACTTATTATTAATTTTTTATGTTATTTTTAAAATTAATTAAATTATTTTTAATTTTTTATATCATTATTCTTTTCGAAGCAAGGAATCTAAACAAAACTTTTGTATTATTTCAAACATGTTTGTTTCAGAATATTGTCACACATGTACAAAATTAGAGTGTATTTGCGAGTTATTATACAAGCTTTCTAGATTCTACGGAATTTTCTATGGAATCGATTCTCTATAGAAATTCTTTCATAGCCATCGTACGTTTCCCACATGATTAAATAAATGCCGGTATGACGATCGTCGCGCCTGTTTCTTTTATGTGTGTACGTATATATATATATATATATATATATATATATATATATATATATATATATATATATATATATGTCGCGCTGAATCCATCGCTTTTTCTCGCATATTTTCTCGCATATAGATATTCTCGCTATTCGGTGAGAACTCGTAGCCGACAGTTCAGGAATGCTCGAACAAGATTATCAACTATCCAAATAAGTAGCATTTTTCCTATATCTATTTCTGCCTGCCTTAGCTGTTTTCAATCACTGACAAACGAAGAATCATGCATGAAGATGATCATTCTTAAATATATATTCATACATACATACATACATACATACATATGTGTATGTGTGTACACATTTAATAATATATAAGTGTCACCAAAATTTTAAAACTCTTTCAAATCAGAAATTAATTAATTTCAAAACTTTTAAAGATTTTTTATTAATATTTTTATTTTTTCAAGTAATAAATAATCAATCTTTTTGAATACGTTTTATAAATTTAAATAAGAGGTTTACATATAAAGATTTATATTTACATATAATTACATTCAATTTTTCTTTTATGTATATTTTGTTAAAGCTGATTTGGAATCCAGTTAGTTAACAATGATTTTTTATAATCTGCTTTGATATATGATTCTATTATACGATTTATTTAATTTACGTCAATTTTAAAATCGACAAATCATTCCATTCAACATATGTCAGCAGCAACGACGAACAAGGATTTTATTCGCGGCACGAGTAGCAGAAACGTGAAAGGCTACGTCTATACATCACATGCAGTAGGAATGTGGTATGTTTACAATATGTAGTACTCGTTCTCAAATGAAAAGTTCATTCACCCATCCGTTACGAGGACATTCGCGATATATAGTATATATATATATATATATATATATATATATATATATATATATGAATATGAAAGTATAGTAATATAGTGTTATTACCGCTTCTCAGTTATACGAAAAAATAATTTATGAGTTTAAAAGTATAGCAATAATGTATACTCCTGGACAAAATTAACGCACAATTTTTTTTCACTTTTTCTTTAAAAGCTGATATTTAGATTTTAACGAAAAATTTAAAAAAAAAAGTGAAAAAAAAAATTATGCATTAATTTTGTCCAGGAGTATATATATTTTATCATGCTATATTTGCAAAATTTTCTCTTTGAACATATTTTTATTTTTATTTTTATTTTTTTTAAATAAGACCAATTTGATGTATAAAATGATATAAAATATATATAAATATATAATTAATTTAAATTTGAATAATCAATTTTTCTATTTAAAAACGCTTATACTTTTTAATAAAAGATGTATGAATTTCTTTATAATAGTTGATTTGACAATAATTGCACGCTTTTGTAGACAACTCGAAGTAACGCGTATCGACATTAACATACAGCAGATGGTACATTAACATATACCAGGTGTTCCTTTCTCACAATTAGCCTCTTTGGTCATCGATAACTGCTGGAAACGGTACTTGCCACTTATTGAGAAGCAGACTGAGCCATTCAGCGGTCTCATCTTTGTACAAAGCCCGTCTCCTACGTAACCTGGCCAATTCGTGTTGCAATTCCGTCTGAAGAAGCCGGGATACTCTTGCCTTAACGATCGTCGCAGCCAGTACCAGGACCAGAACCAGCCACGCCAATGACAGTCCCGCCGCTCCTATTATCCAGGTGATCGCGAGTGCCACTCCGAGATACAGAGCGGTGCGGATTGCCTCTGCGTCTCTCTGCAAAGAGATATTTCATTCGATGCATTCACGCGCGCATGCATTTGCATGTATCAAATAAATATGAAGGCATTGGGGGCCTTCCCATCGCACGCATCGCATTAATCCGGCGATAATCGACTCGCATAACGTGCTCAAAGTGTTGCATTAACATTGATGTTAATAATGATCAAATGATTAATGCTAATTATCTATCACCCATGGTGAGATAATTAATTCTGGATAATGTACATGACACGAAAAACTTTTAATCGATTTAATATTTCATTACAGCTTGCTACGAACCACTTTTATTATCGAATATATATTTATTTAATTCAGAATTATTTTGCTTATATACTCGATTTAATATCGAGAATGTTATTTTTTCATCAGCTATGTAATTGTGTGATATTCTCTTCAGTTATAATTTTGATATTCTATATTCATACCCTATACACATATTTATCATCTTTGATGTCGATAGCTAATATAAATATTTATTTTTTTCTTTTGCATCCTAAGAATTTATCTAAGAAAGAATAACAACTATAAAAATGTTAAATTACTTAAATATGAGTAAATATAGTTTAAAAACGGATATGAATGAGAATTAGATGGAACAATTAATATTATTCCTTTACTATAAATTATATTTATCTACATTAATAAAATATACTTTTTTTATTTTGTATTTCTACAATTGTATCAGAAATAATTATCCGCAGATATACGAGAATGTAAAATATAATATTCTTATTTTTTCTCCGTGTCTTTTTAATATTTACTACTCGTGAGCTAAATACCATGTAGACGTAGTGCACTCGGTGCATTCTTGTCGTATTCAATGCAAGGTAAAGAGATATTAGCGAAAAAATTTGCAGTGACATTCCACCCGTACATTTACTCGCAGTATATCATTAACAGCAATTACCTTGAAATGTTAAAACCGTACGTATATATCGCAATTTCAGAATATTCTTGGAAAATATTTTTGTCCCCGGATTCGCAAAGTGAAAGCAACATCACGCGAAACGTCCAAGACGTCGTATCTTCGTCTTGCTAGGATGTAGGACATGATTCCTGCGTGCTTACACGCAATGTCGCGTGCAACGTCGTTTTCAAGAGATTTTTCTGACGTCACCGAAGAGCGTCATTAACCTCGTGGTTGAATAATAAATATTGTAAGCATAAGAAATGAAAGGTTTTTTACGATTCTTTTTCATGAAATTTTAGATTCCTCGATGGCGATAAAAGGAGAAAATATGATTTGATACCGAATAAAAGCGCATTCCAATAGCATCGCATAAATATGAAAATAAATCTTATCTAAGAAAGGATAATCTAAGAAAGGAAAGATATTTCCGTTAAAAAAAATTTATCGTAAGTTAGCCTAATTAATCCTTTAAATGCGCTCTAATAATTTTTCAATATCCAATATATAATATCTCATACAGCCATATTATAATATTATAATTAATAAATGTAATAATGACATTTCGCGGCAGAATTTTTAGTTTACATGAAACAATTTTTCGAAATGCGATTTACAAAACACATCTTATTTTTACAGAATTTATTTCATATCTTTAAACTCGAGTGAGCTCCGCTTTTAAAATTAACTAGAGCGATATTAACGCAATGAGATACCTCGACGCACTTCTCGATCTCGTCTCGAGGACGTAAGATCGCTGTCGCATACAACATGCACCCTTACGCAATAATAATTCAACCTGTTCCGTCAAGAACGTAACGTTTCATTAATTGGAAAGTTGTCCAATGCTAAGAGAGGCGTGTACGGCTTCTCGTAAAATATTCCGAAAGAACTTCGATGGAGCCGTGTGTTTCTCATCGAGAGCTATATTTTTCCCATTTATGAAATTACAGCGAAATAAATATCATCAGCGGCGATATTATTTTTCCCTTACATTATAATTCATGATATTTCTTCACGGAAGCGCTAGTCTTAATTATAAAAAAAATTCTGCGAAATATTCTTCGTAAAACTGCATTGATTTTTTTATAATAATAAATTGCTTATTTCAATAGTAGAAGAAAAGAGCACTTTCTAGGATTTATCTTTTCGTATTAATTATAAGAAATTAATTATAGATTATAATATTCTTGCGATAATATTCTAGCATAAAGATGAGTTTGTATATCATATTCAATAAGATTGCAAAAATTGTGTCTGAATTTTTATGTATGTAAAAAGAATTATTTTAAACGCAATCGACTTCTTTTAAATACAGCACGTGTTCGAAATTTACCTTGAAAGATTCTATTATCAAGAGAGTTAATTTCTCTCGATAGAACAACTGGAAAAAAGTGTGAGATAAAGATCTCCGAGAAATCTCACAAGTTCCATACCGGAAAGCACTATTTCAATGACTTCCCATAATTTCCCATAATTTCAGTTTTGCATAAATTTCCATAAAGGCTTTCAAGTATTTAATTTTCATCTTTCATCTGATTTGGAAAACCGATTTTTTGTAAAATAAAGTGCCTTAGAACATTTTGAAACAAGTCTCATCGTTCATTTAATTAAGGAAATTTAATTTTTTCATAATTTTATTTTGGAATTTATTAGCAAAATTTTGTAAAAGAAACAGAGTTTAAATTCATTAAAAAATATGAAAATTATATTCAATATTATATTAAAAAAATTAAGATCAATAAAATTTTATAATATTTTATATATTCCGCATATTCCGCATAATCATTATATAGCATGTCAACAATTTTTATTTACTTTCAGATACGATCCGTGAAAGAAGTTTCTTCTTCTTAAAATTCAATTTGATCGACACGAAACATCAATGAGCAACGAAACGGAACTACATACAGCATTTACAGAATTGCTACTAATTTGCTAAGAAAAAGATACATTTAAATTTATTCCATTTATAATTTTTATAAATTTCTCTACGTTGTATTTTTTTCTCATCAAAAATACAAGATTTCCTTTACATTAATTATCTATCATCTGTTTAATTATTTGACTGATTCTATTTCTGAAATTTTCTCGCGCTACAATTTTTTATCATTATAAATAACAGATATTCTATTAAGATGAAAATCCGAATAAAGTTAAATAAATCGATCAATAATATAATCCTGGAACTATAAAATCAGCTGAATAAATATCGTCACATTTTCCTATGAACGAACCATTTGAAGCTTAAATAGGTCGACTTCAAAACCACAAAAGCGAACGTAAAAAATCATTGAGTTCTACGACAATAGTCATAACGACGTCAACGAACGTTCAACGATGCGTACGTTGTATGCATCACGAACACGTTGCCGGGATATCGTTCCGGCTCCTCTCTTCTTCACGGAATATTGTGCCCGGTCGCTTTTACGGAATTGACGATTCAACTTGCGTAGGTTCCTTTGAGAAATATCCGCCGTACAAGGGGACATCGGCCATTGAAATATACGTACCTGCGCTTGAGGGGCATTCCACGCGAGAAATAGTACGTATCTGAGTTAGTCTCATATACATATATATATGTGAATTTCAATTCACACGATTCTACGATTGTACCTTTGTAGCCTTGTGCCTGTCCTAACTTTTCCCCTTATGAGTTTAATTATTAATTTTAATTAAAATTTTACTTTAAATATATCGTGACAAAACTTCGATTAATAATTTAAATTAATTTAAAACAATTCATATTTTTGTAATAATAATCCCTCCGCGATTTATATTAAATCCACATGGATTTAATTCAGTCTTTTAATAATATCTAATCTAAGCTTAATTTTCAATATATTTTAGTGAATTTTTAGGACAAATGAGTCAAAAATTTACGAAGATTTTTTGCTCATAATGTCATTTGCATATCAATAAATTTATAAAATGTTTCGACTAAGGTATGCATAGACGAGAACATTTATCGTGGCCTATTTCTCGACGAGGCGAGGAAATGACTCGGCACGAGAGAACGGCATACGCGCTTGTTGATTCGCTATCAAGAATTTATTATTCGGTTTGATCGAGCAAAAAACCCTTCTCTCGCTGATGATAAGCAGCCTTACCTGTGCTTTTTGCGCGACGGCGAGGGCGAATTCTTCGTCGGGCGCGGGATCGTCGGGTGTCATGTTGGTGCCCCCCGCACCGCCGCCGTAAACGGTACTGTTAAGGGGTCTGACCGGACCCCCCGTCGAAGACGGCCAATTACCAGCAGGATTCCCGCCTCCGCTGGATTCGCGCTTTCCTGGGGAACAGAAAATATATCCGCAACGTTAGAGGGATGTGCGCAACGTGCATAAAGTGTTTACTGTAAAGAGGATTTAAATTCAGAACGCAGTTGAGGTAAACATAAAGCGAGAATTAAACGACCGCATTAGCGCTAAGTATGTGGAAAGAAGGTAGATCTTAAGCTGCAACGATGTCTGAATTTCTATTAATGATTGCTAATTATGCAAAGACTTATTATTTAATTAACTAAAGGATGATTCTAGTATTTTATATATGCGTGAATTTTACTTTTCGCATTTTACGCATTTCGCTATCAATAACAAAGAGTACGATTTTACGTGCTCCATTATTTTTTTATTTCATTGCCTTTCCTTGTTATCTATTCTTTTTATCGTGATATTGAAACTCTGTTAAAGTACCTGTTCTGAGAGTTAATTGAATTTTATTTAATTCAAGTGGAACGTAATCTACAGTTTATAATAAATTTACAATTCTGTGGATTGTATGCGCGGTGCATATCAATCAGTGCACCGGTAAAGGAGCTAGGACTAGTGTCACGCATAAGAGATATTGCTGAGTAGAAATGCATGCACTCCAAGAAATGCATCCACGCGACGTATCCCGCGGAAAGCTTCCATTTATTAAGCCAACTGTCTCGCCTAACAATTGTTTCTCCTCAGTCCTTTGAATTAAGTTCTTATTGACTCTGTAAATTTACTTTATACAGAATACTTGGTAAAATTACACGATAATATCCTTGAATAGAAAAATTTTGTTCAACGCTTATTGAAACAGACAAGAACCTTATAGATCTGTAAACCTTTCTAGACAAAAAAGCTTTTGTCACTGTTTATCTTAGAAACAATTCATTAAATTTTTGCCACTAGACAAATTATTTATGTAATATTAGCAGTCTATTATCTTCTTGATATTGTATGGTTATAATATACGACTGATTTCACAACAAATCAAGCTGAAGGATAAGAACGATAATTCAGGACATAGCCTTGACATTATGAAGGCGCATATAGGGTGAAATTAACGTTGCAACCTTTCACGTGGTTGACGTCGCGTACAACTGTGTGCCAAGAGTAATTACTTCCGCAGATTGAATTTGGCGAATCACGCTCTTTGTATTTCGAATATATACGCGAAGTAAATCGTTGGCGTGTCGTGAAGGATACGCGCGATAAGGACAGTAGAATAAGTACCTACTATGTGGACGGATAAAAATCGATAAAATAAACATGAGTCCCCAGTCCCCACGTGCGTACACCGATAAAATTTATATTTAGAAACTTGCATAAAAATTTATTACACGTGCATCTCTCTTACGCATAAATCGACGACGTCTCGAGCGTCTTTCAAACTGTGTCACGAATTGAATAGGACTCGAAATCAGGTGTTTGCACACGGGGGTCTCCTCTATGGAGGCACCACGAAAAGCAATTTCGATGCTCTCGATGATCGCCGTACCGTACAAAACTGGTCACGGAGCATCTACATCGCGTGAGCGTAGCGGCTTCATGCTGACGTTGTATAGGCATTTTCAAGGGTATCGATCAAATAAGTTATTAGATCATGCGCCTGTTTTACCTTAATATTCTATCGCTGCGTTCCACATAGTTTCTGCACGCGTATGTAGAGAAACTCAACAATTTACTCAAACGGTCAATATAATGTATCGGTCTTATCATGTCACATGGAACTAATATGTGATATTTATACATGCAACATGTGACGCAAAATGCTCGTAAACATCGGAAGTCAAATCATGAGAGAAAGATAGAGTGAATTGATTTATATTGATTCAAAATGTCTCCATATTCCAATTATTTTTATATTATATGATATAGTTTAAATATAGCATATCGACTGCAATTTTGGTCGCCTTTTTTATTTTTATTGGGAGAACAAAGCGTGATATGTGAAGCCATGCATGGATCTTCCGTTTTACGCGTTCAGTAAAATTATTGACGTTTATTCGTCTGACGTAAAATTTGTCATAGCATTTGTTCAATGAATCTTCTTTCTTTTTGCAAGAGAAAATTAGAAGACATCCAACACGATGGTTCGTGTCATCTCTTAAGTTCTAGTGTCTTTTTTGTGTATATTCCACGCGTGAAATTTTTGCCACTCGCTTTCCTCTCTTCCCTTGCTGAACTAGTTGATTAATGTCACGTGGCTCCATGAGAACGCGAGCGCACTCATCCGCGACGCGACGTACCTTTTTTTAAGGAAGCTCCTCGCTTCGTCTGGCGACCCATGAAGCTGGAAAGTAGCTGCATACTTTTTCCCGACACTTTCTTCTTTAGACCGAACGCGGCGATTCCGATAAAACTATCGATCGCGTTCACCGGGTTCCGGAAACCGCGCGCCGCTAAACAGCCGCTATTGCTATTCGGAGTCTATTTCTTTCATATCACCGTCCTAGAAATATCGCCTGTTAAATATTTGCATCAGTTTTCCCACTGCATATCGACAAGTATCTCGAGTCCCATCAGTTTGCAAATACAAAAGCCAGTGAGAAAAAAATTTTCGCGTCCACGATTAATAAAGTAGAGCAGCTCGAGAAATCTGTAGTGTTTCACACTCGTGAGGAGAAGAGCGAGACTTTATTATTTAGTCGATGGAATACAAATGTATATATATATTTTTTTATAAAAAGTATTAATAAAAATGTAAAATATTAACAGTCAGTTTTTTTAATTGCAGTTTTACTAGCACTAATATTTGGAAAATTTCGAGAATAAATGATATCATCTTTAGAGACATAAATTTATTTCGAACTGTGCACGCAAGATTCATAGAATTCATCCGATTGACCTGCCAAAATCGCCGGCAAAGAATTTGTTCACTGTTTACATCATATACCAAAATATGTAAATTTCGCTTCTGCTCCAAAATGAGCGAAATTATTGAACTCATAAGATCGGTTTCATAGCATTGATTTATTTTCGAATTAATATCCGATTAATGTTAAACGGCGATAGTCAAGCCCGAAAGTGATTGAATTACGTCTCGATCGCGTGCAGATGATTATAAATAGATTGAATGAGCAATCTCATACATTATAAAATTTCATTAATCTTGCGCTGCAATTTACATCGTCACTAATTGAATAATTTTATTAGACACTTTCGAAGGACACACCACTTGTCGAAGAATTTTTAATCGACATCTCGCGAGGATATGTCTCCTGCGAAAATTCGCGATGATCACGAGTGCTCGGCGTACGCGAAAACACTGAGGAAACTTTGATCCTTCCCCCCGCAAATTGCCGCCGAACCCCGTCAGTTTCCCTCTCAAAGGGATGGTGAAAGTCTCGCGCCTGCGCCACCCCCTTGGATGCCAGGAAACAGGTTGAAATCGCACCCCCGTGCAATTAACCTGGTAAACGTGGCGTTGTGAACGTTATGGTAGGATAATGCGTTTCAATGCGATTATATCTTACATATTGATTAAAATATTATCCATAGATATATATCTACAGATTGAATCCACATAATCATTAACTATTATTGTCATGTACGGATATAATATTTACATTAAAAATAGTAGAAATTAAGTAATTAAATATTAAATATAGCGTAATTATTTTCAAATATAAAGATTTCGGCCATAGAAATTATAAAAGATGTGCCATAATAATATATCTTTCATACGTGAAAATAAAAAAGTCAAGGAGTAACCGCTCGATTGATCCGAAGGTCGGTCGATGGAAAATGCTCGTCAATTAATCGAAGATCGAAATGCGCTTGACTGCAGCGGCGTTGCGTCTCTCATACGGTTAATAGCAAGAGCGAGTAATTTGAGTAATGGGCCAACGATTACGGCGGTATTAAAGATCGCGCAGTGAACATCGCAGTTAACATCGACCGTTACCGTACCGTTAACTTAACATATATAAGACCGCCGCTTTGCAGCTATAAGCGAGCACGTGTATTATCCTATTCGTAATCCACTGGCCGTTAATGAAGACGCGGCGAAAAAACGATTTACTTTTTTTTATAGGCGCTAAATTATCTTTATTAACACTTGAATAAATTGATTCCTCATCGAGCGTTTTAATAAATTTTTCTCGAAGTCGCAATGAAGCAATCATTTTGATACGATTGCTGAATTATTTTTAACATCTTAATGAAAAATTTAATAACATCTAAATGAATTGATTCATAATTAGCATTATTATCGCAAGTTCGAAGAAGGAAAGCTAGATCGGTGATCGCTAGAAAGTGCAATGACTTGGAATGCAACCAATATTGACCGAACGAAATCACGTGCGTGAAAACGCGCGCGCGCTATAGTTCAATACTTCCGTCGCTAAGGAATTATGGTTCTGTTGAATCGATACAACCTCATCGTTCGCGAGCTTGATGATTATTTACAATCTTCCGCGCGCATCAAATAATTCCGGTGCTATGCAGTGCGATGCAGCGGCGAAGACGATGCACCGTTGCTTAACGGCACCGAGTGCCGCGACATGAAAATTTCAATTCCCAAGTGCATTTCATCAGCGGATTTTTGATCAATTTTTTTTCTTCCACGCAATGCAAAGATGGAAAGAACAGAAATTGATTTGCGAAAGGCAAGTTTGAAAACAAAGATATATGAATATGTAATATGTGCATTTTTTATGACTCCTAGTTTTTTATTTTAGGAGAGAAAAAAAATGTAAAAAGGGATGTTTTCGTCTCTATATACGCTTAAATTATTTTTTTATCCTCTCGAAAAGCGTTCCACGAAGCTCGCGGTGTTCTCTTGTCCGGGTTTCTCGCTTTTACTTGAACGAGGTAAAAGGTAATGGAACAGAACGGTAGACTGTCGCTCGTCGTCGTCGTCATCGTTTCGCTTCCTTTTCCTTCGATTTTATTTGCTCCTCGAAGACAACATCTGTCTTACGCACTGTGCCTCAGCGTGTATGTATGTACACGGCCACTTAACATTGCCACAAGCCGATGACGCCGACGAGTCGGACTTTATGGTGCAAGGTGCATCACCAGAGAAAAAGAAAGAGGGAGAGAAAAGAAGAAAGAAGGACAGCGAGAGAGAAAGAGAGAAAAATACAAAGAGAGAAGAAGAGTTTCAGAGAATTACTCGGGGAAAAACGAACTAGAGGCGACCGAGGAATACCGGGTGTCCGAGGATGCCACGTCTTGCTATCCGACGATCAAGAAATAATTCTTCAGAAATCACAGAAGTTAAAAGCTGATGCGTATAATATAAACATGATGTATATGTATTCGTGAAATCTGGATATTGCGCAACTCGAGAAATGAGATCATGAATCTAGCGACCTTACGAATATGTAGATTCAAAGATATAACTTTTTAGTGCCATTTTGACATTTTGAAGAGTTAAATATCTCTAATAAAGAGATTATTTAAACTATAAAATTTGAAATTTTGGAAACTTAAAGATGGTAAATTCAGAATTTAATTTATCTAGATAAAGAATTTGAATTTGAAGATTAGATAATGGCATCAGAAAATACGAAACATCATTTTTCTTCCTCACAATACATTTTACATTTCTTATAGTGATAATGTAAATGTAAAAGAATAGAAGACTCGTAGAAGGCTCATAAAACATATTGTAATTAATTCTCGATCTCTTAATGGCTTCACTCATAATTATAGACAAATCCTAAATTAAATACCTAAGGATAGAAAAATCTGTAGGCGATACATTCCAAAGATTTTAGAAAAGCTGTCACGCGGGAACCTGTTTTCGTTTTGCCGAAACGGAGAGAGGATTCCGGCTGTTTCCCGCCTCGGTTTATACGTATTTACATATTTACATAGACGTATGCGCGTCTGGTTCGAGTTCGGTATTCTCGTGCCATGCTCGAAGCAGAGCTATCCGAGTCCAAAAATATGGTCGCGTAACATAAGGCTTTTATAATTATTAATACCTCTCAAACAAAAATATTTATATAAAGAAGATGAAACAACATTGTGTGATTAAAAAAAGTAATTTAATATTTATTATATTAAAATTAAATATTTATACTAATTAAAATTCTGTTTGCAGACGCGGTTAATTGGATGCATTCCATGTTATGCCCATATATATCCATAAAATTATTATACATTTAAGAAAATGAAATAGAAAATAATTCTTGTACGGAACTAAATGCAAATTAATATAAAATTCAAAGTGATATAACAGGATGTAACAGGGTGACTTTAATTTAGAAAAATTATCATCTCGTTGAAATGGAAACATTGTTTAAAGATTATAGTAAGTTTAACGAATTTTATATTCCTGACGGAAGTCTTATACTATATAAAGGAGTTCAAGATCAATGTTAAACAGTGGAAGGTATCAGAGCGAAAAGCAAAATCCGATTCACATGGCGTGACGCCATGACCGCGACCTGTTGAAAAAAAGAGGAAGATATCACGAGGAAAAGAGAAGATCTGTGATCTCTACTGTCTTATTACAACGAAGTCAATTTGAAATTGTAACGCTCCAAAAGCCGCGTAATAATCGAAGATCATTTTTCCCATGTATATCACAGAACATTATGTGTTGCAGTTAATAATGATAAGTCTTATGATAATTAATAACATCTAAAAGTTTTTAATATACTAATGAAGAAGATAAATCTTAAATTGCAATATTTAATTTTTTATAGTAATTTTTTATATTAATTTTTTATAATAATATTTTTATTGTAATATTTTTATTAAACATAAAATTATAACACAATTAATAACCGGAATTAGGATATTTTGTGTTGTTGAAATTTTTAATTGATATCTCTCTAATTTAAAAGTTAAAATAATTGTAATGCAATTCAATGACATATTATCTTAATTGTTGAATGATCATATCTTTTAAAAGAATATGCTCACATCATCAAGTTGAATAAGGGAATTTGTCACTATCTTAAAAAATATATTTTTTTCTATCAATTCTAATTTATATTTGTAAGTATTGTATTTATACTGCGCTTGTATTATATACATTGTGTATAAATCACAATGTACGAAGTTTCACGTTTCTGAAATATATCAAATAGAATCTTGTTTTAAATCCTTCATCAAGTTTAGCTCTATTAATATCAATTATTTCATCTAATAATTATCTATTGTCTATAAGTATTCAATTATTCAACTATATTCAATTATATTCAATTATATCAACTTATATCAACTATATTCAATTATATATCGATCACCTAAGAAATTGTCAATCATTTAATTTATTATCATTTTCTAGATTTATCAGACTCTATCAATCTTTTTCTACAAAGAATAAATAGAATATAAGTAATACAGTAGACGCATTCACAACGAGATGAAGGTAAACAAGGTTTCAGCGCGTGGCGGGAAGATTCTCGTGCCAGGTTTCCGGCACGATAACTCCTCCACGATCGCGCGTATCCCGAACGGAAGCGGTGCTCTCGGGCCCTCTCATAGCACCGAGTATATGGCGCATACCTGGTCGCAGTGGCGTCGCTTCGCGGCGGCGGTTTTACTCCCGGGGTCGCGCGACGCATCGTCCTGGTCGCCAGCCGCCGCCGCCAGCGGACGCACTTTTGTCGCTCGTGGAGGGCACGCGACGTGCCCTTATTCCGCACCCCCGCGTGCACGCGCGAGAGATGGCAGAGAGAAGAGACGTCTCCGGCGAGAAGCGACGGCCGTTCTCGGCCACGAGCGCGGCAACACTGACCTGCCACCATCGAGAGGAGAGAGGACCGCGACCGGATAACAGAACCTCTCTCCTCCGGGTTCCTCCGGCTGTGTATGCGTTGCTCCCTACTCTTCTGCGTGTCTCTTTTCTCTTCTTCTCTCTTCGCCTTTTTCTCCTCTCTCCTCGTTTCTTCAGAGGAGTAAGAGCGACGTAAGGGCGACCTCTTTGACTCACGTGTCCCAGAGAGGACGGAAGTCCATGGCAAAGAAAACCAGAAGACCAGAACAGGAATTCTTCATTCTTTTTATTCTTAAAATATTCTCTGGGAGAGAACGGGATTGATCATTCATTAACTTCCATCTCTTAAAAATAGATTCTCTCTTGAGTCTTTTATTTTCCACTCCCACGTACTTGACGAGAAGACTAGGAAAGTAAACTTTCTTGGATATCTCGTGAATGGAATGGATATATATATAGACCAGATTAGAAAGAGAATGCCTTAGAGCGCAATTTCGCTAAAGAAGACACGATATCGACAGAAGGAGGGCATCTCTCTCTTTAACTTTTAATCTACTATGGTTCGATTTTCTTTTTCTCGTACATGAAGGGAAGCGAAAAGTAGACTCCTTTGATTGCCGAGAAGTGAGGAAATCGACAGCAAAAGGAGGCCATGGCGCTTCTTATTTTTAATTGCAACGTTCAAGTTTTTTCTTCACTTTATGTCCATAAGGAGTAGCTTAAAAGAGAAGTTTGTTTCGAGTCCTGTCTGCCCGGTTACGGAAAGACGACAGAAGATCGATAGAAGGAGAACATACTCTTTCTTACTTTTAATTGTACCCTTTGAGAGTCTCTTTTTTATTTTGAATCCATAAATAGTAACTAAAGAGAGAACTTCTTCAGATCGCACGTGATCGCCAATTAAGGGAAGACGAAGCATCAGCGAAGAGCGAACATATTTTTTTTTTCAAATTATAACCGAACTCTTTAAAATTTCTCTTTATTTCGAGCTCATAAATAAAATTAGGATAGGAAAAAGCAACAATACCCCCTGTAATATATATTACATTCTTAATCTTCTTCATTATTTTAATGAAAAAATTACTGTGTAATGTGATACTCACATATTAATCTACTTTCAATTCGTTTCTAATATTGCTTTGAAAGAAATGTATTAGTAATTATATGTTTGTATAATGAGGGAACGTGATCAACGAGACAGTAGATGAGAAAGTATTCGAGCGAGACACCTCGTTCGTTGTCAGTGAAGCCTGAGAAGAGAGGAATGCCTGCGTGCGGATCATTGACTCCTGGTAAAGCTCTAATCCCCTTTTCCTCCTTTTCCGCGACGACATGTTACGATAAACACAGGGGCGGATCTATATAGGAGCTAATGAGACTTATTGCCAATATTAGCTTTGGCTTGATAAAAGTGGTTCAATGAATTAGGTGCTATCAAATAATTATAATAAACGTCATTCACACACTTACACCCTCCCCCCCCCCCACACACACACAATGCACAAGATTTTCAATTGTCTTAATATTATAAAACAAATAAATAATATTATGTTATAAATTATATTTTCGAGAGAAAAAGTGTATGTGTGTGTATTTATGTAAACAGAATATAATACATTGTTATATATTGTTATATAATATATTGTTATATATATGAATGTTCTCAGATATTTGTCTATTTTTTTAGAAGATTAAAAATAATTTTTTGAATTTATTTTTAATCTTCTAAAATTAGATTCAAGTGTTTTGGGGACACGCAACACTAGAACTTTAATAATATATAGTCGCAATGTGAGACATTCTTCGTGATATCCTTTACCAAGCAATTTACATAATTATGGTTTGAATTCATTAAAATCAAAAGCGTAACTCTTCGTAATCAAAAGTGATAATACATCGCTAGCTCGATGTACGCCGGTCGTTTTTACACCGCTCTTGCGTGATTGTACCCAGTACATTATTGCGGAACCAAGTGATATTCGCAAAATATTCACGTTTTACCATATACATATATACAAGGGTGTACGCCACATTATAAGATTTGATCACGAGTTTTCGCGCGATTAGTTTGCACGTTAGTGTTCGTGCAACTGGAGAAGCGATCGATCAATAATGCTGCGAGTTCTAAGTTTTGAAGATAGAGCGAGCACAATAGCATCATGTCAGTGCTTTCTGACGATCGCACATATATATTTCAATATATTATATATTTATTGCGTAACAATCGAAATTCATATAGGGAGAATCACTGGCAATTTATGTGAAAATATCATCCCTTTTTAGGATATATTTTACTAACTAAGAATATCAAGACTGCAAACAATTCTCTGCATTTTCCGGTACATCAGGAGGGAATGCATATTATACAAGCAACTAACGATTGCACAAATGTTTTTGCCACAATATTTTATATTATATATTTGTAATATTAAATCCACACACATACACATTTGTTTCTTTATTATACATCGATTATTCTGTAAAGTTATTCCTTTAATTATTAAATGCGCACATGAGATGATCATGATTTCTGTCATTTTTAAAAATGCTTTTTAATATTGTCAAATTAATTTAGACACCTGTCAATTATATTTCACACCTTTATATCTGTTCGATTCATTTTTTCACATTTATTTTTACAACATTGAAAATAATTTTCTATTCATCTCACTATTATACCACTCACGATCGTATCTCTAGTGCCCAAAGAATAAAATTGCAGCATCAAACGGTATTAAATTATTAACAAGCATCTCTCCGCAAATTTTTAACATCCTTTATTTTGTCCGAGAATGTAACTATATAAATGTCGATGAATTTGTCACTTTACCCATGTAAGTATCATGCGACCAAATTTCATCTTGTCACACGACGAGAAAAACGATCGCATCTCTTCTCAATTTTCTCCCTTTGACTTCTCACACAGCTAACAGATCAAAACTAGAGCTCTCCCTCGATTGAATCGAGCTTGTGAGCCTTACCTGGTGTATCCTATATCGAAGGGGGCTCACATCGCGCGTCCCGTGTAACGGCTGGTCGACGCTCTATATCGAAGATGCCGCTTTATCGTGGCGGTTCTCTTCTGGTAGTCTCTCCTTCTAGTAGTCGTGCGGCACATAGTGCTACCGTGCACCAGGAACAACGTATTGTTACGTCCGTCAGCTGCTGCTCTGCTCCGAACTGCCACGCTCACCGGGGGGGACAAGAGGGGCGCGAAGCCGGCTTTAACGTGGAGAAGGGTACGCTGGGGCAACTGTCGATGAGAGAGACAAAATCAGGGAAAACGAGAAGTGAAAAGAGAGAGAAAGGAAAGGAACAGTTAGTAATGCTCATACGAGGCTGGACCCCAAACGGATTATTTCGAACAACGCGGGTGAAAATTAATTGCTACAGAACATGAAGTCTATCTATTTCTCGCGTTATTATGAGAGAAAAATTAAAGAAAAAATACAGAAGGAAAAATAAATGAAAAGAAAACGAGAGAATGAAAAGAGAAAAGAAAAATAAACGAGAAAGAATATTCATGCGAAGTTATATGGGATTATTATTTTTGCAAATTAAATTACTTTGTTTAGCAAAAAGATAATTAATTATTAAAAAGGATAATTAATTATTACTAAATGTAAATAGCTGATAAGAGGAAAGGTAGGAAAATGAAAAGAAAGTAAATGAATGGAGAAAAAGATGAAAAATGGATAGAGGAAGAAAGAAGGAAGAAAGAAAAGAAAAGCGATAAGAAAGCTATTTGTCCAACACTGAATCATCGTTTACTGAATAAGGTCATTTTGCATAATGATTGGCATAATTAATTATATTATATTATTCCTTTTCTGTTAAATATTCGAGAGAGGACTGGAGAGGCAAATTAAAAGATTGTAATAAAAGAGAAACAGAGAAAAAGTAAAAAAGAGGGAAAATGATAGAAGAAAGAGAAAGCGAGAATCTTGTTAATCGATAAAATGCAGGTCGCGACGCGATCAGTTTTTAAGGAGGTCTATTAACATAAATTAAGTCGGATGATAAGAGTGCCGTTCCACGCTTAGAACTTTCATCGATAGAAAGCATGTGTTTTTTATGCATAAGCGTTACGTGTGCGTGTACCATCTCATCTCAGGATCTCTTCACGTGCGTTTTCCTATCGCGAGCTATGCGCTTATTATATCGGACGCTTAATTAATACAATGTAAATTGCACAATACAAATATAAATATGCAAAAGTCGAACATACAACAACACTACATATATTATAACTACACATATATTGTATTATACACAAGATATTTCACTTCTAACAAATTCTAGTTAATCAATATTCGACTTTGTCAACTGTTAAGTCTTAAAGTCTTCTCAAGATAAATATTAAGTTTAAAAAGACTCTTCATCTTACTTCTTTTAATGTGGGTGTTTAAAATAGAGAATCAGATACAATGCACGTTCCAAATCAAGATTTTATCAAAGCAAATTTTAGATGCTTTGATAAATATAGAATAATAAATATAGGAAATATAAAATATATATATAATAAATATAGAATAAACTTTTGAGTTAATTATTTACATTTTTAAAGCTTTTTCTAATTTCATATTTGCATAGAATGATTCGTTAACGTATTTTAAAAATAATTCAAGTAGCACATGTTGATTTCATAAGCGTTTTCTAAGTGCATTTAACATTCATAAATGTTTCCTAAACGTATATAATGATATTAATATCATTATATACGTTTAGGAAACATTTATGAAATTAACATGTACCTGGGAGAATTTTCGCCTTTGTTTGATTTGATCGGTCACAATAAGTTATTGTATAAAGATACTGAATAAAAGTAGAATATCGTATAACAATATTTACTGACCTAGGAATAACCTTCTGACAAAACGCGTCTTGAGTCTCGTACAAATCATCTCGTTAATTACAAAGATGATAAGAATGTCCATGACATTCTAATATACTTTGGCAGTTTACTCCATTCGATTATCGTCACTTCTTCTTCAGCAATTCCTAAGCGAGATATATGAAAATCTGTGATGAAAACGAAACTACTGATCTTGCTGCCATTCAAATTTCAATCTAACAGAAAGGCTCTAATCTATCGGTAACGTAGGCTAATCTTCAATAATGTAGATAAACTAGATGTTCCCTTTATCTGTTACTGATAATGATACTTTGACTTTGCAGTTATCATAGGAAAGATGGCCTCAGCTGTCCGTAAGCTTGGCGAATCTCGTTAGACTCGTGTAATCGCGGGTCGCGACAGCCGCAAGCATCGATCCATCTGTTTACGGAGGTCGTCTGCTACGTCTGCCCGACGTTCTTTGACGTGTCGCTTGACGTTTACGAATTATGCTGTGAGAAAAGCGCGCTTTTATGTGACTATTGCGGGTAAACGGATCCGCGATGCCAGGGACCGAAGTTAGTATTACTCTGCGAAACAAATATTATCAGGTCAATGATGAATTCTCCTGACAGTTTTCAACGTCAAATTCGATCGCGAGTCTGCAACCGAGGCAGAATTTCCGCCCAATATTTATTTTATTATTAATTAATCTATTCAGTATTGTTATTTAAATAATAATATTAATAATAATAATAGTAATCATACTTTCATAAATATTTGCATTATTAATATATATAAGTTTTTATTTACACCAATTAAGTGTATACATATTAATATGTACAGTGGATTTTCAATATTTTGTATCTTGTTATTGGAATTTGCTATAGCTTATGTACATTTATTAATTATTGTATCAGGAGTTGTACATTTCTAGAATTAGGTAACATTATATATTTTAGAAGGTAAGATCTGTTCTTATGAAGTACGATGTTTATTCAGGATAGCACGACAGAATTAGGAGAAATAGAAAATGTCAGGGTGGTTGTGCGAGTTCGGCCGTTAAGCAGCAAGGAGTTGGATGCCCATTCGAGGAATATAATAGACGTGGATGCCCTGAATGGCGAGATCACTATAGAGAATCCAAATGCAGCGCAAGGAGAACCACCTAAAGTCTTTTCCTTCGATGCAGTATTCGACACAGATTCAACCCAGGTGGACATTTACAATGAGACTGCTAGGCCTATAGTGGACAAGGTGCTGCAGGGCTACAATGGAACGATTTTTGCATATGGCCAGACTGGCACTGGCAAGACGTACACTATGTCTGGTGCTAAGACCTCACCTCAAGCTAGAGGAATTATTCCAAATACGTTTGCACAAATTTTTGGACACATAGCTAAAGCTGATGAAAACCAAAAGTAAGATATTACATGCTTGTCAGGAATCAAAAAATATGATATATAATAACATAAAGATGAGACTGTTATTATTTTATGAAATAATATCGTATAATTCTATGAAACATATATTTCTCGAGGCAACTTATATATAATTACAATGCATGTAGTTAAGTTACTTCTGTTTAAATAAGTTTATGTATTGATTGGATGTTCAATAATTAGTGATTAATATTAATAGATTCCTCGTACGCGCGACATACTTAGAGATTTACAATGAAGAAGTCCGAGATCTGCTTGGGAAGGATCAAAATACTCGATTGGAAGTAAAGGAAAGGCCGGACATCGGAGTATTCGTAAAAGACTTGAGCGGATATGTGGTGAACAATGCCGACGATTTGGACCGCATAATGTCGCTCGGCAATAAAAATCGTGAGTAATAACAATGTATTAACTACACTATATTAATTGTATATGTTAAAAGTACTTTTCTAAACTCATAAATGCAGGTGTTGTCGGGGCTACTGCCATGAATGTATCTAGCTCCAGATCCCACGCGATATTTACAATTACAGTCGAATCTAGTCAGGTTGGTGAAGATGGAGAGCAGCATGTAAAAATGGGGAAGCTTCATTTGGTGGATTTAGCAGTATGTACATATAATTTAATGAAATATTAAAACATTTTTTTAAATATAAATTTTATTTCAAACATTTTCTCATGCCTATATTTTTCCATATTTGTTGATTTTTAGGGATCAGAAAGACAAAGCAAAACAAAGGCGACAGGCCAGCGACTTCGCGAAGCTACTAAAATTAATTTGTCATTATCTACATTGGGGAACGTAATATCCGCACTGGTTGATGGACAAAGTTCTCACGTGCCTTACAGAAATTCCAAGCTAACCAGGTTACTTCAAGATTCATTGGGTGGAAATTCGAAAACGTTGATGGTAAATATAATAGAATATTTCATACATTATTTCATATATTATTTATTTTAAATAATTGAAAATTTATTATTTTAATATTTAATATTATGATTATGCAAGTCTGCTTTTCAAGTCTTACATTATTAATACATTATTACAGTGTGCAAACATCAGTCCAGCGGATATAAATTATGATGAGACTATAAGCACTTTACGTTATGCGAATCGCGCGAAGAATATCAAGAATCGTGCGAGGATTAATGAGGATCCAAAGGACGCTTTGCTTCGTCAGTTCCAAGTTGAGATCGAACAGTTGCGTAAACAGTTGGAAGAGAACGGTGCGGAGCTTTCGGAATCCGAAGAAGAATCTGAGAATTCGGAGGAATCGAAGGAAACAAAGCGAGATAAGAAGGCTAGACGGAGTCAAATATTGTCGATGGAAGAGTTGGTAAACAGAGACACAGATTCGACGGAGAAAATTGATAAAGCTGAAAGAGATGATAAAAGTCCAGTGGATAAAGATGTCATTGAATTGAAAAAGACTCAGTAAGTTTTGTGAAAATGTAGAATATACTTAAATAAGAGAAAGATGATATTATAAAAAACAAAATTTATAATATAAAATAACAAATTTAAGCATAGAAATTTTGAAGATTAAATACTTTAATTTTTAAATACTTTAATTTCAGGAGCGAAAAGGAAGCCTTGCGGCAGAAGATGCAAAATTTGCAGAATAAGATTTTAGTAGGTGGCGAAAATCTGTTGGAGAAAGCAGAAGCTCAAGAACAATTGTTAGCGGCTGCGGCGATTGAACTTGAGCAACGAAAGAGCAGAGAAGAACAACTGAAGAAAGCCATTAAGGCAAAAGAGGCGGAACGCATCGACATCGAAGAGAAGTATTCGTCTCTGCAAGAGGAAGCGGCTGGGAAAACAAAAAAATTGGCGCGTGTATATACAATGTTGATGTCCGTCAAGGCGGAGCTATCCGATTTGCAGCAGGAACATCAAAGAGAAATGGAAGGTTTATTAGAAGGTGTACGGGGAATTGGTAGAGAACTGCAACTACAGAATCTTATTGTGAATCATTACATTCCCGTTCAATATCAGGTATGTGGATATTTTAGTGCGAATTTTTCCAGATGATATAAAAGTAATTAAAAATTTTAAAAATCAATATGATTCAAATAGTGAACAAGGAGTCCGTTAAAATTACATAACAATTAATTGGATATATTGTTCTTAATTAAAAAAAAAAGAATTTTTAAATGTCTACACATTACAGACGATGATCAAGAGATACGTTCATTGGAATGAGGATATCGGAGAATGGCAATTAAAATGTGTAGCGTACACAGGAAACAACATGCGTAAAGCGCAAACTATATCATCAGCAGGAAATAATAAAGACGTAAAAAACTATTCATTTTATATATTATTTTAATGCTAGAAAAGCAAATTTTTCTCAATATTATTCAGTAATATTTATTTTCCAAAATCTTGGTCGTAAAAGCTTAAAATGTTATAAAATATTACATAAAAATCTCTCTGTTTACAGGCAATACCGCCAGATATGTCGAACATATATCTCTCTTACAACACCGGAATAGACAATACGTTCGTGCAACCGAAGAAAGTGCGGAGCCGATCTGGCGTTCCTCGACCAACTACGGCGCATCGACGTACACCACATTGAAGAAATCGTGGAATCACAGAGGTTTATTTTTTCTTACATCTTTTTCTTTTTTTGATCAATTTTTTGAGGAGATTTACGCATCTATATTTGTTTGCATCATACTTCGCAATATACTTCGATATTCATATGCGTGATTAGAGATAATATTCATCTTAACGTTTTCGTCGTGATATCATTTTTAGAGCTTTGAGATTTTTTAATACAGGTACAACATTTTTAACAAAGATTATCTACACAAATACAGTTAATTGAGAATATATTTAACGGATCAGAAAAAAATTAGAATAATCTAAAACACATTGCTTTCGAATTTATTTTGAAATATATAAGAGGCACAAGTATTTTATCTAAAAGTATTCAATTTTTTACTTTTATTTTAGAGTATAATATAGCAAAAATATTCCAAAATGCAAGCACATACATATGTGTAAATTGTGTATTTAAATTATTAGAAATGCATTTTTTTATTTATTAACAATATATGTGAGATCAAGATTGTGAAAAATACAAGTCCGTTAGAAAAATGGAAACGTACTGTACCTGTGCAATGAAAAGAATTCGAAAGTTTGAGAAAATCGATAATATAAAATCATAATATATTTATGAATAGATTATGATATTTATGGATTTCGCTTAAAATCCGACATTCTTAAGAAAAAAAAAATTATTCTATATTTAGAAATTCGTATATATCTCTTTGGTAGCTTTGTTTTCGCTATACTCTACATAATTCCTTCGCGTCAAAAATTATACAAAGCGATAAGGAGATAAACTAGAAATAATACAGTGCGCATATTTATAATTAATGTCGAGTATTAGTATCAAATAATCTCGATAGTGTTACGAGTTTTTATTTGATAAAGTAGCCATTTTTACGTAATCTAGTGATATTAGATTTGAAACAAGAGATTTTAGACAACGCAAATGTCTGAAATGTATCGTGAAAACGTCGGAAAGAGATGAGACATTTTTTTCAGATATTTTAGACTTTTCGTCGTTTAAGAGCATCTTTATTCTTTTATCTCGTAATTCTTTTAGAATGCCCGACGAATCATGTGCATTTATTATTTACTGTGATATCGAAATACTATCGCGTATGTATATTTTCGATTAAGTTTTTATCAATGCTTCATTTAGCAAGTAATTAGTCCACGGCAGCGTTGATTATTTATTGTTTGTTGCAGCGTATGTCCTGTTTTTTGTATTTATAATTTCAGAAATAAAGGAAAAAAATTTCAAATAGATCGACAAAATTTCTTTCCGCGCGATAACTTTTCTTCTCGTCACATCAAATTCTAAAATTGTCTTCGGTATTCTGCGATCCACTTTCTGATGGAGTATTGATGAAATTTGCGCGTCAAAATAATGTCATGCGAATCGTTGCTGTTTCTCTCTCGTAAATCCAGATGATGCGCAGCGTCCGGTATTACGATGGCAGTCGCCGACGAAGACAAATTGCGCAACACGCCTCCGCTCGTCCACGGATCTAGCAATCCATTGCTATAAAAAAAAAAAAAAAAATATATATATATATATATATATATATATATATAAGAAACGGAAAGAACAAGTAAAAGTAAAATGAAGAAATGGAGAAGTGAGAACATTTGCCTAAATTAAATTAAATTAAATTAAAAAGATAAAATAATGATAACATATTACAAGAGAAACACAGGAAATCAAGATCGGATCAAATGAGATCATATATACATAGAAGATAAAGATATACGATCGAAAAAATTCAAATATTTTTCTTAATTTTTTGTAAATATTATTTATATACCTGAAGTTGATGTTAGTCACAGTATCAAGATTTTTACAGCCATATTGTTGACAAGCCAGATAAGGTTGCGAGGATACTGAATATTTTTTAAAGCAGGTATTATTGTAGTCCTCGAAATTCCACGTTGCCGGTTCGAACATGTCATTGCGACCATCGGTACACATCGGCATCACCATTTCTGTACACGCCTGATAATCCCATCCTTCATCACCCAAACTTGGTGCCGTGTTCTTCGTAAAAGTGCAATTCGCTTTACCAGTATAATTTGTGTAAACATTAATAGCGCGATAAAGTGTTGATAACAATGGTTTTCCCGTCAACGAAGAATTCGTCAAATGTTGGCAAAAAACCTAAATAATAGAAGAATATCTAGAAGCGACTTTACATTTATCAGACTAATTCATATTGAAGAAAAAACTTGAAATTTGAAGCGCTCACGTTAATTGGATTGGCCGGCAGCGGCGCTAAGAAGTTAGTCTCGTAAGGATAATTGACCATAGCCAAGTTTATGTAGATTTCCTGTAGAAAATCTTTCAGCACTTGGACGTCTTCCTCAGTTTTCAGCGGTTCGCATAGCTTCCAATTGCTTGACAGCCATTTTTTACCCTCGTCTAAAGCGTAAGAACAAAAGAATTAAAGAAATAACGTGCAAATAAAGGTGAATTATAAGCGAATTATTTCATTACCATTTGAAGTCACTTCGGTTATCGTGCTCCATGCTTTCCGGATAAGCTGCGGACACGTTGGATTCGAGATATAAAAGTCCGATGTTGCTATTCGACCGAAAGCGTCGCACTCCACGATGCCGGTGAATTGTAAAATTGGCGCGGAGGCTGCAATCGCACTGCAACATATTATGACAATATTGTTTACAATCTTGGCACGATGTAAGAATTATTTTTTAAGAATTTATACTATCATATATATCTCAAATTATGTTTAACATATAAAACTATATATTTATATTCAAAATATAGAGATTTTTGGATATTAATTTCAATTTTCTACTACGTCTATAATTTATTTTTTAATGTATATTTCATAAATATCTAATTATAAAAACTGAGCAAAGAAAAATTTGAACTTTTATATTTTGAATTAATCTATATTGATAAGATTGATTTTTAGGTATGTTATCGTGTGACATCTGACTCCGCTGATTATCGTCGCATCCAGCACAAATAACATAAAATCCAACACTAAATATAACATAATTACATTTATGTGATATTTTTCTCCCATACATTCATATCTTTATCGCTATTGTCTCGTGATAAAACGTACCCTTGGACGATGTGAGGATACTTAATGCGCATCCAAGCGCTAAGCATACCGCCGTACGAACCACCGAAAACTATGACCGGACTGAACTTGAATCCTTGCTTCGATCTCAGATATCCAATAAGCTCCACATAATCAGCCAGAGCTTGCTGAGACGTCAGATATCCGAGATGCCGCGGATCCGCGAAAGACTGGTTCCCATAAGGCAGCGATTCGCCATAGTAACGGTGTTCGGCAAAAATTATCAGTGCACCGAATTTCGGCGCGATTTCCCACAGGAAGCCCTATATGTTAAATATAATTCGAATTGATTGTGTGTGTGTGCAAAAAAAAATTCAAACTAACGCAACATATAGAAGTTTGGATCGTATTCTACAAAAGAATCAATCTATATTTTATGCAATCTATTTTATGTTGCGTATTTTTAGCATCAATTTCAAATTTATTATAATAATAATTGATATATATTTTTTTCTAGATATTAGAGTAGAAGAGAATCTTAGAAACATGTATTTCTCATGAAATATCACAGTGCTCTAATGTGCAATAAAAATTTACTACCCATATACAATCAACATTTCCTTTAATTAAGCCATGATTAATTGAGCGATAATGCAATATCATATATTAATTAGTAAATATAAAAATAATTGATTATTCTTACCGTATTCTCTGCAAAAAGTTCGATTCTACCTTCGTTTCCGGTATAGAAAAATATAGGAGCATTCTCAGTTTTCCACCAGGTATCATTTACGAGATATCTCAAATTGAAAGTATCCCGTATGGCGAAACTAAAGTGATCCACCTTGAAATACATTATAAAATTAATAGTAATATAATTAATAATAATTAGCAGTTTCTACATGAATATTTTAGAGTTAATAGTTTTTAAAAAATAATTAATAGAATAATTAAAAAAATACTAATATATATACAGGGTGTCCCAGGTATCTTCCGTCCAAAAAAAATTATAAGTAGAGCTCGGCAAAAATTACCAGTGTACCGAATTTCGGCGCGATTTCCCACAGGAAACTCTGTATGTTAAGTATAATTCGAATTGATTGTGTGCTAAACTGAATTAAAGTCCTGCACCATTTTGCACAAAACCACGTAAAATTTCGAGGTATTAATTAAAAAAGATCGGCCAATAAATGAGCGATCCACGTGGCTAGGCAGTCGGCCATTCCAGCGAGGATGGCCCATCGCCTGCCCGAAACATGCGACTGCTCGCGACGGTGAATATCAGGTGGCAGCGAAAAACGAAGTAAAAATGATTCTTATAAACTTGTAAACATCGTATCTAAAAATCTAAGTTTTTTTTCGAATTCTTAACATTCTTTTGAATAGTTTTAGAGTTTTGTGTAAACATTTAAAATAATTTTGATGATTAAATACAAAAAAATCGAATCCGAAAATATGGTGCGTTAAAGTTCACGCACCGCACCAAATCATGTAAAATCAATTATTCTTCGGAGTTGTAGTTTATTTTACAATAGTTCTGTATCAAATATACCAATAGTTCTAGCAAATTAAAAGCAAAAAATCGATTTTTGATAACTCGAACTATAATTCGTATAAGAAAAGTGAGATCGGATCGTATTTTTGCGATATTTCTATGCGATTTTGTAAGAAATTTTAATCACTTCCTAGTCAAATAATTATTTTTCAAATAAAAACCATTTAAAAATCAATATTTATTAAAAATATTATAATTATTTTACAGGGAAAAAGTTATAAGATTTGTAAAATTCAAGAAATACTGCGCAGAATTCTTATCAGATTGACTAGTCTGTAAAAAAATTTTTTTTTAAATAAATGTTAATTTTTAAATGTTAAAAATGGTTTTTATTTGAGAAATAATTATTTGACTAGGAAGTGATTAAAATTTCTTATAAAATCGCATATTGGATCGCTCATTTATTGGCCGATCTTTTTTAATTAATACCTCGAAATTTTACGTGGTTTTGTGCAAAATGGTGCAGAACTTTAATTCAGTTTAGCGAGCTCTACTTATAATTTTTTTTGGACGGTAGATACCTGGGACACCCTGTATACATATAAATGTATATATACAATATAATACATATATGTGTGTATATAATTAATAACAATATAATTAATAAAAAATAATATAATAAATAACTTATTAATTATATTTTATTAATTATATTATTACTTATTTTTTATTAATAACATTATTATTAATTATATGTGTGTGTGTGTAATAATGGAGCATGTATGACATAACTCACGCGCACGTTGAATGTTTTGGTCTCATATTTGTATCTGGTGCTTTGTGGCGGCGTGTCATAATTGACTGTCAATCGCCGGTTCTCGGCGAATTTGTTTCGAAACGTCAATTGCGTCGTCGACTGGCACAGCGCGACCACGAGCAGTAGCAATATCCTCACCGGTAGATCCATGATGCGATCTCAATGAGATCCGTGTATTCACTGAAGAATTCGCGCTCTCATCTCTGAGCCGTTATGATAGCAAGCGACACATAGGACACAGTGCATCACTTCATCCTTGTTTATTGTTGAATGTAAACAAGGATGAAATGATTCACTGGGTGCATCCAGAAGCACAACCGCTCACTGAGCGGCTAAGTAGCAATCGAATGTGATTGGTGAATTCAAAGATAGAAACCAATTACATTCAATTGCTACTTAGCCGCTCAGTGAGCGGTTGTGCTTCTGGATGCACCCTTTGAATTCACCAATCACATTCGATTGCTACTTAGCCGCTCAGTGAGGCTGCGTTCGGAAACATCACCCGAGTGCCCCCGGGTATCATTTTATCCTTGTTGTTCACCGCATGTTAAACAAGGATAAAATGATACCCGTGTACACTCGGGTGATATTTCCGAACGCAGCCTGAGCAGTTGTGCTTCTGGATGCACTCATTATGTTTCTGCGTCGCTTGCTGAAAAACGTCCAATAATACGCCAATGTTCCGATAAACACTCCACTACCGCCGCGTCGTATACGGGGTGTCGTGAAGCAAATGGATCCACTTTGAATCCAACATCCCGTATATATTACAGGCTCTGCACGTGCACATAACGTCATTTTACACAAAATTTTACACAAATTTTAAGAGATACTTTTTTTTCCTTCTTAATGAGACAATCCTATATCAATATCTTTAATATCAATAATTATTTTGGATATTTTTTTCAAATTTAATATCAATAATTATTTTGGATATTTATTTCAAATGCTATTTATATGAAAAGAATAGTTATATAATAGATATGTATAGAGAGAGAAAGCTATATAAAGTTTTATAGGTTTAAACAAATTACAATTTGCTATTTATAGTAAAGTTTGTTCAAGTCAGTCATTTCTCTTGATATAATTTTTAATACACTTATCATATTTTTCAATATCGCAAACGTTTTCATTAATCGATTATAATTTTTTGTGTTAGTTTATCTTTCATATTTGTTTCAAAGATATATCTATATACATACACATACATATCAGGAATTATATTGTGGAAAATAAGATAAAATAATAAAATGTAACGGTATATTTTGACAGCGACATAAATTCTTTATTACAAAAAATAAATTAATTCACTCTACATATACAAAAATACAATAACTAATTAATATTAATAATACTTCTCTATATCCAGTGTGTGTGTGTATGCGCGTGTTTGTCTGTATGTGTGTGATGACACTGGTAAATTAATATTATCTATTTAAACGTACGATATCCGCGGTGTGTATCGAACAATCTTATCAAGATCTTCATATATAGAGATATACAATGTTTAATTTATATTATATTCTTATAAGCCGATACGATATATAATTGGCCATTTTCTGAGATTGCACACAATTGCATAATAAAATAAGCAAATTACAAAAATTGAGAGTTCGTCGAATTTAATTATGGCGTCTTATTTGTTCGATTAGACGTTTCGTCAAATTTTCAATGTAAAGAAGAAAGACGAACGTCTTCGATACTTCGTCGAAAGCTATCGTTACAATTATTTAAATATACACATTAAGTCACTTAAGAGTAAGGATAATGTAAAGATCTTTGTTATTCAGTCCTGCTGCTTAACGCATTAAAAAATCTTTAATACAATTCGGATTTTTCGCTTAGTTGCAAGAATTTTTATATGTAAAGTAAATTCCTACATTGTAAAAGTCACTTTGTACAATCTTAATATAGATCTGATTATCCCTTCTAGCGACATGTATAAAATGTATAAACGAATTCCAATATTCAAAGATAAACTCTTTGATAGAGAGATGAGAGAGAATTATATCGGAATAGTGCTTTAATTTTTTACAAGTGAAAATTAACGTTTTCCTTAATGTCTACATATTTTGATTTTTCTTCTTTATTATTTACTTTCATAAGAGAAAAAAAGAGAAAAATCCAATAGAGATCCAGTCTTGCATATTATGTCATAATAATGCTCGGTAGAAACACGTGACTAAAGCTTTTCCTTTTGTTTGTGAGCTTATCAAGTCACTGTTTCGTCTTAAATTATAGACGAATTATTAAAAAATTGTAATATAATATATACTGGTTAATGTAAAAACGGCTCCTTCCTATTCTTACGTTTGACGTATCAACTTATATATAAACATTACTATCCAGTTAGAGTACTCGGACGATTAACCGGATAATTGTACTTCAGATGTCTATAGCTATAGAGCTACAATTAACGTTCGCCGCTTTGTCATGAATCAAGATTGGCAAGCAAACGCGATAATAATTCTACCGGGAAATATATCAATTTTTACTTATATGTATATATTGGTCCCTAATATAAAACTCTGCTAATAAGATGTTGTACAATAATGTGTTTTACATTACAGACAAAGAAGATATCTAGCCTCTGTAACTACATATTAGCTGGAAAAAAAGAAACTATATTGCATATATTTAAAAAATACTTAATACATACTTCAACATTTATCTTTGTACTCCAGTCATATTTGTTCTATTTTCTCTGTATACTGATGCTCAAGTTCCTTGACTTTTGCGGCGTACTTCTCGTTGTATACCGAAAAGTTTTGTTGTACTTCATTCATGGCCTTTTTGTATCCCTCCTCGATACGTTTGCATTCACTTGTGAAAAACTCTCTACTCTTCTCCGCATAACTCTAAAATCCGCACATACATTCGTCATACTTTTCGCACCTTTTCGCATTTTCATATCTTTTATAAAACAAAAAATAATTTAGCAAATGTTCTACTCACCTTATAATTCTGTGCAGTCTCTTTCGCTCTCTGATACTTATGTTTTAACATATCCATATCGCTCTTCGTGTGTTTCTCTTTATCTTTCAGCGCTTTGATTTTACTGTTTAATTTCTCTTCATTAGATTTCAACTTCTCTATCTCTCCATTCTTCTCCGTCTCCTTGGTTTTACTCTCTTTAAGCTCAGCAGCCCATCCGGTCATCATCTGAGCCATCCAGTTTCTATCCTCTTCAACTTCGTTCTCCTTTTTCTTTAAATCCGCTTCCAATTTTTCGATTTGAAGCTTTCGTGCTTGCAATTCTCGATTGCAAATTTCCAGTTTGTTCCCTATAATTTGACTAATTTGACTGACTTTTGCTTTTTCCGCCATTATTTCGTTTTGCAGAATTATTACTTCTTGATTTTTCTCGTTATATTTTGTTTGCCACTCCGAAACAATAATTTTATATTTTTCCTCTAGTTCTTTCCGCTTCTCGAAATTCCGTTCCTCAATTCCTCTAAGTTCCTTCACCACCTTCTGTTCCATCCCTTCTCGTACCTCTTTTGCCATAATCTCCTTCATTTTTTGAAAATCGGTACTATCGCTCGTGCTACGAGGAGACAGATTCAATTCCGCGGAGACTTTATTTTGGCTTTTGACGTATTGTTCGAATTGCTTGGCTTGATTTCGCAATTTTATTACTAATTGATCTCTTTCATCTTTGAGTTTCTGATAATCTTTCAGTAGCCTACTCAGTTTTTCGTCTTTGCTTCGTAAATCCTGCTGAAGCTGTTGCATTCTCTGTTCCAACGTCGCGGAGTCATTGACGAATTCCTCTTTTGAATTATTTAACCTAGTTAATTGCGCAACCAAATCCTTATAATAAGAGAGTTCTTTCTCCAATTCGTTCTTCGAATTTAGTGTTATCTCACCGCTTTTCCGTAATTTTCCTTCAAAATTGATAATTTTTTTCTTTGTATCGAACAACTCTGCTTCAAGTTCAGCGATTTTCTCTTTACAAGTATTTCTTTCGCCGAGTAGTTTATCGCATTGACTTTTTAGTGTCTCATTTTCTGTTTGAAACCGAGCAATCTTCAGTTTCACGTCGTCCGAGTCTTCGAACTTTGTGGTACGTTTTAGATTCGACAATTCTATATCTAATTTAGAGACTTTTGCAAGAAGATCCTTTCTCTCATTGACGATTTTCTCATATTTCTTCTTCCACGATTCCTGCGAGATTTCCATTTGCGCTATTTTCAATCTGGCATCGTCCAATTCAGTTTGATAATCAGATAATTTTTTTTGCTCCTGCATGGCGATTTGAAGCTTCTCTTCCAAACGCTTGCAATCTTCCTCCAACTGTAATAGAATAAAGTGATTATTTACAAAAACGTAAAAACATAAGAAAATTTGTAAGAATTCAATTATACCTGATTAATTTTTTCTAAATGTTCAGAACAATGATCTGGTAGAAGAAAACTGATTTCTTGATTCGGGTGTGCATTTCTTAATTCATGTAACGCTTCTTCTTTCGCTTCAAATGGAATATTGATTAAATTAGAATAAAATTTGTTTTATTACTATAGACATCATGCTTTCTATATAAAGTAATTTATTTCTTCTTTTATAATATTCAGTACTTACCTCGTTCTATTTCAGAATGTATCTTTTTCATATGATCCTCTTTTTTTCTCCTTTCATATACCAGATCTTTTTCCAACTCGATTATTTTGCTTTTGAAATCTTCGCATTCTCTAGTTAGTTTATTACATAGTTTAATCTGCGTTTGTAATTCGTTTTCTAATTTTTCCACATCATTGTGATGTGATTCAATTGAACTGTATTTATTTTTTAATGTTTTGATTTCATTTTTATGCTCATTTATTAATTGTTCCTTTGTTCCACATACATCTATGTATAATTCTTTCACGCGACTTAACTCTTTTTGTGTTTGTTCTAATTGTACGCTAGAAAAATAGAAATTTCATTTGTACACATACATTTTTACAATATTTATTAATAACAGTTTTTATTAAAAATATTCAGAAAATGTTAAATTAAATAATACTTACGATAATTGTACTATCTCCATTTGTGCTTCTTGCTTTACTCTTTCTATGGCTTTAGCATGTATCTCCAAGTATTCTTTGTTATATTCATCAATAGCTTCTTTTTCTTGTTGTTCCATAGTCTCTTGATGCATTTTATTAAGTCTCTCTTGGTTAACAGCTAAAGCCTCTTCTAATTTTTGTTCTATGCTAATCTTCTCATCATATAACAATTCGTATTGTTTTCTCACATCATTTAAATGATCTGACAGTTTTTGTATTTTAGCATTCGCTTTCATGGCCTCGTCTGTTAATACAGATTTTAATTCTTGCTCCAATTCGTTAATTCGCTTGGCATACCGCGCCGCTTCCTGTCGACACGTTTCAGCTAACGTTACAGCTTTGTTTAACTCTTTTTCTTTCTGTGATAGAGTATTCTCTAAACGATTTATTTCCTTTCTCTTTACAGCTTGACCAGCCAGACATCTAACCAAAAGTTACATTGCATATATAAAAAATAAACGATTTTTAACACAATATTTAATAATTAAGATTTAAACTAAAATATATATAGACGATCTTACCTTTGCAGCTCGCCTCTCAATTTATTTGTGATATCGTCAACTGGTTTTGATTTCGATTTATTATGAAGTTCGCCTAATTTCATCTGTCTAATTGAATCAGATTCATCATCCAAAGTTGTGGTCAATAATGAATCGTATTGTGCTATATCACTTTTGACCACCTCCAATTTGTTCTACAAATAATTATATAATAAAAATCTTATCTTTAAATCAATTTCTTATAATTAGTATATTTTCTGGGTAATTAAAGAATATATTTAACATAGAATCTTTCAAATTACCTGCAAATCTTGTACAGTTTTATGCAGCTCTTCCTTTTCTTGAGTCAACATTTTCACTTGCGCTTGTAATTGCATTACTTGCTGCGCACTATTTGTGGCCATAAGATTGCGGCATTGGGCTTGACTTTCTTCCAATGCTTGTGCCAATCGATTCATGGTGTCACCCTTCTCCACCATGAGAGCCTCGTGCGCTCTTCGAGCATCATCCAATTTATGTTCGAGAGTAACACACGACGTCTCCTGTTAAAAGATAACAATATAGGAAACTAAATATATTAACGTTACATATAAATGTGTAAAGTAATATAAAAAGAAATAAAATATCGAGTTTATATTTATTATATTAAAAATGTACGATTATTAGGCATATATATTAATCATTTTCTGTGTATTGAAAATAAATAAATTATATTGAAGAAGCTATAAAAAATATATTCTGCACAATTACAAAAATAATCAATAATGACTTGCCCAAATATTATTGTTGCCAGTGTCCATATTGAGCAGCTGTGGCAAATATAATTATAGAGAAAATATATATGCGAAATATGAAAAATAACTTAAAGAGTTTGGCAATACCTTGACATTTAACTTGTCTGTAAGAACATCTATCTGAGTCTGCATATTTTTCATTTCCACCGCATGTTTTTCCTGCGCCTGTTTCAAAAATTTTTCATGCGTCTTATCATTTGTTTGTAACATCTGTGCTCTTTCTAGCACAGTAATTTTTTGTTGCAAATCTATGACAGAGTCTCTTGCAATATTCAATTCTTCCGTTATCTATACAAAATTAAAATTATTGATATTACAAGACTTAATATTAATCAAAATAAAATGCAGATATATATATATATGTATATTTTACATTTTGATTTGTCTTCTCCAAAACTGCGTTTTTCTCTTTTAGAGACTCCATTTGCCTTTGCAAATCACTTATCTCAGCCTTAGCGTCAACTAAAAAAATTAATTCAGTCTGATTTTATATTGTTAAATAGGCAAAATAATTAAAATTACTTTAGTTATACATACTTGATAATATTGTTAATACCGATAACTAATACTAATACCGATACTAATATTGTTAATACCGATAACTAATACTAGTATATATATTTTTTGCTCAAACTTCAATGATTATATAGCTTTCTTTATGCTTACCCAGCGCATGTTGCGTTTGAGTCCTGGAGATATTAATTTTGTCAACTTCCGCTTGTAACAGCATTAATTTCCTCGTCAGTTGATTTTTTTCATCCTCTTTTTCCGATTGTACTTGTTGTAATTCATCAGTCAAACGATCGATCTCCCTTAATCTGACCTTGTACAATACTTCGAGTTGCTCTTTGCTATTATATTCTGCTGATTTGTACGCTACATCATCATCTATTGACCTGCCATTTGGACTAGTCTTGTAGCAATGATTTATATGATCCGAGGTAGCGTTATCGCCTCCACCGAACTCGTGAATCTGCTTACTTTGTACATTATTTTCATATATATCGGTAAAACCATTGTTGGAGTATTTCTTGGGTTTGTGAGTATTATAATGATTGGATGGTGTTTCGTAATTGTAGGGATAAGTTTCGCCGAACGTGCACTCCTCAACCGACTGTGGATGCATCTTACGAGGGTATCCAGTTGGTTTTGATAATTCATACGGCGTATCCAGCATGCTATTGCTGTTGCTGTTGTCGTTGAATCTGTTGTTGACATACGGCGTTCCCGTTTGTCTATATAAATCGAAATCGGCCTGCACATTTCCACCGGTTTCGGAGTCAGATATGTGATTTGTTATCACATCGTGATCGTAATTATTCACATTCTCTATGTGATTATAGACGTCAAGTTCCTTTTGCACCGCTACCTGATTTTTGGCAGATGTAACCGATTCTAGGCCAGAGTTGACTACTGTATTGGTACAATCAGTATCTCTGATACTATCATCTTGATAGTGACTACTATCGACAGAACTGCCATCATCATCATTCTCTAAATCATTGAATGCCGTTGTCATGAGAACCTGGAGCTGAAAAGACAACAATTGTAACAAAATTTGGACATATTTCTATAAACTTTTATCATTTCTTATCGCAAAATACACAATGTTGCAAAATTCTTCTTCAAAGGAAAAAAAGGAGACTATATGCGATAGATATTTATACATATATATAGCTCCTTTTCTATGTCAATTTTTTGTAGCAGAATCTTATGCAATAAAAATTTAATACACTCTTCTCCAAATTCTGTTCTTTCAGAATACAATAATGAAATTGCTCGATAAGGAGGACTCTACACAGTGGACTTTATGCATTGTTTTCCTAGCGTAGAGAATAGCAGTGTATCAAAAAATTCTGTGACAAAATTTTATCACATCATCACCTAATGTGTGGACTTGGATATATCATTTTCCACCTCTCTTGCAAAATGTAACAATACATTGTAAAATTTGTCCCTCTGCACACATCAAACTCGTCCATAGGGGAGCTCCTACACATGCAATCTCCTCACGAATCGTAAACGCGTGCACCAACAATTCTACAGAGAAAGAGAAAGAGAGAGAGAGAAAAGAGATTGGCGTTACCTCCCCCTCACGTCGCCTTTTATCCTCCTGCTCCTCCTCTTCCTCAAGCCTCTGCGCCACCGTATTCAGCTGTATGCTCTCGGTGCCCTGAAACAGGCTCAGGCCCGGGCCCGCCTCCATGCCCTGGTGCCGGCAAGCGCGACGAACCTCACGACGATTCACGACGACTCGCGACGCGACTGACGACGGACGCGTCTATTGTGCGCAGCATATTTTTGTTTATAACGCCATAACCTAGACGCAACAAGTGGGTCACGGTGGTGTACACACGATGTACGCCGCGGTGGCGGGGCCCGCGTCGCGTACGACGCGCGCGACGACGAGTACGACGGGGGGTAGGACGCGTCGCGACGCGCACATCCCTCGGGATGTCTCACTTTCGGAGAACTGACGGGGACGGGCGGCCGCTGCGAATACTACGACACGACACGCGACACGGACGAGCGCGCGCGATTATTATTTACACACGCTACGCTGTACTCCGTAGTAAATCGCGGGTACGACGCGGCGGGAGCGGGAGGACCCGAGCGCGCGCGCTTGTAAACAATCGTCGCTCGTTAAGTCCGACGTAGGCAGCGGAGCGGTACCGTGGGAGGCTCGTACGTATGTACGCGGAAATGGGCTCCCTCGCCTGTCATTGGTCGCCGCCGACGATTTTATCACCAGTTATCACTAGAGCGAGACCCCGCAAACCGCCCATTTAGCGCCTCCGCTCGCCACCAAACACGCGACTCGATCGTGTATTTGCTAATAATTAGACGATCGTATCGATATATATATATGTATACATACGAGAAACGAATTGCAGCTGCGATTAGAGCGAAGTTGACGTATGTGCGAGAGGGCCAATTCAGTTGCGTTTGAATTAAGTTATGCGAGTGTATATTGATTTTTATTTGTATTGATTGATTGCATTTTTTATTTAACGTGAAAGCATAAATATTGCTATTGTTTGCTGCTCTGTTTTTTCCATTGAACTTTTAGCGATGTATACATCATATAATTCGTAGTCAACGCACGTGAAATAGTGTTCAGGAGTGTTTGACGGTTGACGTTTTGAGAACCCCTGCCTTTAAAATACGATCGCATTCGAGGTCGTGTATACGTGTATATTCTGCTGGTAGTAGACTGCTACAGCTGTAATAATTGTATTTGTTGTCAGTTAGAGAAAGAGATATTTGTCGACATAGACATAACGTATGATTGCGAGTCTTGTGGATATTGAGATCAAGCAGTTTGCGAAATGAAAGCAGTTATACAACGAGTATCAAAGGCTTCAGTTTCAGGTAAAGTTTCCTCTAGGTTGGAGGTATTCTACCAATAGTATATTGATACTCAAATAATTAGACTTAATGTGCATATAATATAATTACATAAATTTTCTCTGTATGACAAAAAGAAATTTATGATGTACTGTAAGTAGCCTTTCGAGAAATACTTGTAATTTACGTAATATAAATTCATACAAGTTTTACGGGTGTTGTGATATTACTCCACGATAATTAGACTCAAGTGTAATTTTTCAGTTGATGGAGAAGTTATTAGTAGTATTGGAAATGGATTGTGCGTCTTAATTGGTATAAAGAAAGGTGATGGAGCGGTAGATATGGAATACATGTAATAAGATAATATTATTGATGTATGTATATACAAGTGCATATAATTGTTCAACGTAAATTTCTATGTCATAGAGTGAGAAAAATATTGAATACCAAACTTTTTGACGGCGACAAGGGTAAAAAATGGGGTGCCAGTGTAGTGGATAAAAAATACGAAATATTGTGCATTAGTCAATTCACATTGTATCATGTTTTGAAAGGAAATAAGTTAGATTTTCATAGAGCTATGTCTGCACAAGAATCAGAACCCTTTTATATGAACTTTCTTACTGAACTGCGTAAAAAATATATTCCAGAATTAGTCAAAGGTAATGCAATGATAACACAATTTAACACAATGTAATTGATCTTATCTTGTATTTTATGAAAATATATACATGTGAGTTAAATATGAAAGAAATTTTAAAAAATTTTATTTCCGATAAACTTATGCAGATGGTAAGTTTGGCGCAATGATGGAAGTTTGCATACAGAACAGTGGGCCAGTAACATTGGAAATAGAATCCCCAACTAGGTCAATTTCTAATGATGAAAAATTCAATGATACAGAAGACAAAAGTGTTTTTTAACTATACATCTATTTATGATTAAGCATCAACCATATGTATATATATGTTTTTTATAACATAAGTGATTCAATAAAATTACACAATCAAGTATAAAATATATAAGTGTTTATTTAACCTAATGCAATTATAAAACAATTTTTATTTCAAAGAAAAAATTAAATCTCAGATTCTTCTCTAATATTAACAGAATGGATATTATAGTATTTATTTATAAAGCTTTTTTGTCACAAAAATTTAGAATTATAAAAGTGAGTGAAATGAAAAATTATATTTTATGTAAAAATTTGTTCTACTATTTTGTTTCAGATGCTAGCTAATGAGTTATAATTATATTTTTTAACCATCAACAATGACAACTGTTGAAAAGAAAACTATTGTGCAAGGTGAGGATAGTAAATCAGAAGAACAAGATGAAAAAGGTATATATACTTATTTTGATACATAAATATTGTTTAAAATATCATTTAACTTGATATTATAAAAATAAAATATTTTAGATGAAAAGATTGTAGAGCTTAGTGTAAAGGATGCAGAAGATACACTTAAAATAGATAAACCAAAAGTAGATAAATCATCTACATCTAAAAATGATACATTCGTTAATCAACAGGTATAATAATTAATTTTTTTATAAGTTCAATGACTGTACATTTTTAATAATCTATTTAATTTTAGTCACGTGAAAGTCAGACGGATTCTGAAGACACAGAAACTGTGGAGCAGTTGAAAAATCAATTAGGTGTATTAATGAATCAGTTGGTTACTTTATCAGCAGAAAAATCGAAAATGGAGGCCAATTTTCAAATCGATAAGAAGCAATTGAGGAACGATCGTGATGAAGTGAGAAATTTGATATCTACTATCAGGATTGCTTAACATTAATGTAATAATAATTGTAAACATTAATGTTTACAGTGTGAGAAAGTAATTAAAGATCTAAAAGAAAGACTGAAGAAGGCTCAAAATGTCAATCATTCCGAAATTGAACACGTAAAATGTAAATTAATTATGGAGCGGCACGACAGAGAAAAAGAACACGCCGATTTTGTCAAGAAGCTAAAGTATGTTAATAATTTGATTTTGTACATTATGCTCCATTTGCATGGTACTTACAAAGGAAGAGAATTATTATCATTATAATAAATTAACCTATGATAAAAAGTATAAAGTATATGTTCTTACATAATAAATTAATTTAAAAATAAAAAATATAAAGTATGCTCTTACAGAGAATTGCAAAAATTACTATATAACGAGCAACGCAGCAAAGAACAATTAGAGGGGCAATTAAAGACTCATCTCGCGAATAAAACACAATGCAAGATTCTAGAAGCCGAACTAGAGATCACCAAGACCAAACTTAAACAGGCCGAAGAAGCGGCAAAGGAAACACCGCCGATTCTTCTTTCCCTACAAACTGAGATGGCCTTGATGAAGAAGCAACATTTGAATGCGATTCGTGAAGTAAAAACAAAATTCTTCATCAAATATTATTTAGCACATTATATATTTAATCGTTGCGTATAATAGTTTATACATTTTGACTTAGGAACAAAAAAGAGCCACGGCTGCAGAGCAACAAGCAAGAGGATCGACAATGATCTATGAAGCAAGAGTGGCCTGTTTGGAAGCTCGATTAGCTGAACTCTCCGAGATTGTTGGGAGCTATGACAGATTGAGACAACAGGATCAATTAACCATTCAAAAATTAAAGGATCAATTAGCTATTTTGCAAAATAATGAACATAGTGAAGTCATGATGTCGAATAATCAGCCAGAGGAAATTATTTCCAAGATAAAAATTATGTTTACTCGTTTGCTAGATCTCAATCATCAGAAGAAAGATTCAACTTATATAAAATGTAAATGATTAATCAACGATAAAATGCAAAATAAGATTAAAATTTAAGTAAATAATTTAATAACTCATTTTATTTTTAGCATTGCTGAATAGTTTAGATCTATGGGATGAACATTACGATTACAAGGAAAAGTATGACATACTTTTACAAGAATTTGAAGATTACAAGCATCAAATGTACAAATATAATATGTCACCTAATATTATTCGTGGTGGTCAACAACAAAGACAAAATTTATCTCTGACACATGACAAGAATCATGATAAGACTCAATTAAATCTTCTCAAAGTGCATAATAGTAATTTAGAAGAAAGAATACGTATGATGAGCAATGAAATGTTAAATAAAGAAAAAAGTTTGCAAGAGCAATTGGATCATCAACAAAAGGTAACACTTAGTAATAGTTAATTCAAGGATTTAAATTTATTCCTTGACAAAGCTTTCCATATATTTAATTGTTTTAAATTAATAAATCACGTTGTATACTTTTTTAGTTGCTTCAAGAAGAACGTTCAAAATTGGAACATACATTGCATCAAAAAGACATCGAATATCGTAATAGAATATCTACCCTTGAACAACAATTACTTCGACAAAGAGAGAGATCTATGGCTCTCATGGAAGAAAAAGATAAAGAAATATTGACTCTAAAAACGTCATTTCGTGCATTACTGCCTAACAAGGAGACTGCTGCTACAACAGAAACTAAGACACATTTAAAAAGATACGAGAATACTGTCGAACCGGTTACCGATTTGGTAACAGAACTATTAACGAATGACAGTCCTCAGATACTGCATTACACTCAGGAATTGTCCAGGAAAGAAGTACAAGTGTCGTCTTTGAGGAAAAAGATTTTAGAATTGGAAGCATCATTAAGAGAACAACAAATAGAAATATTTCATATGAAAGAGCAACAACAAGAGGAGACTAAATCTTTGAAAGAGCATATCATTAGGTAATCATTATATAATAATACTAATAAAAAAATAAAATGTCAGAAAAATAGTAAATTATAAAAATATGTAATCTCATAAACATAACTTAAAAAATTTGTATTACAGACTGGAAGCATGCAAGTCGAGAGAAGGTGCCAATTTGGAATACTTAAAAAATGTATTCATAAATTATTTGACGACAAATGACGCATCTAGTAAACGGCATATGTTAAATGCTATTTCAACAATACTGCGTTTCACACCCGAAGAGCTTAATAAAGTTAAGCATTAATATTAAAATATAATGTGACGGAAAAAACGGGCAAAGAACAGTGCGAATAAAAAAAAGTAGAATATGAAAAATCATTTAATTAATATTAAAGATATTTTTATTATCAATATATATATATATTTCACATAGAAAAAATAAATATATTAAAGTTGAATATCCAAGTATGATATAATATTAATTATCAAGTTCCTTTCTGCACTTTCACTTCTTCTAGTGAGTAATAGTAATTTATCTCTTTGAGTTGTTTCTTTCCTTCTCCTTTCTATCTCCATATCTAAACAATAATAAATAATATTTTGCAGATCTAAAGTATAATAATCTAAAAAGTATTATAATGATATTAGAGAAATTCATTACATACTTTAATCATTCTTCATCAGATTTTGTTTTATAACGATTTTCCAATTTCACATATATATTTTTCGCTTATGTCACTCACTATGAATATGTATGTATGTGTGTGTTTACGCTTACTCATGTGATCTCGCGCGTGTATATATGCATTATATAGATTTGTTCTTTTTAATCAAACTGGCTGCACTAGTTCAAAGTTTATCTTTTTCACTCCACATTGGAAGGAAAAAGATAAACTCTGAACTAGTGTAGTCAGTTCAGCTAAAGAGAATAAATCTTGTCACAATGTTATCAATAACTACTTATCAACTTATACATATGTGCGTCAAATAATTACAGAAGAAGTCAAACGAAGTGATACGAAATGATCGCAAAGAATCTACTCCGAGGAATTTCGCGCTTTCAATGCGCTCTCTGGCAGGTATATAGTATAAATAAACCTTTATTTATTCATTACTGTACTGTTATTTATTCATTACTTCTATTAAGATTTTATTATAGGTAAAACAATATATAATTATTTTATTTTAGGTAAAACAATATAGCACTATAACTAACGAACCGCAATTTCTAGGAATCAACAATGTTTTTACCAATAATATTCAATTTGTGAATAAAAAAAGTTATGAATCTATTCCAATATACAGAATTTTGAAACCTTCAAGCAAGCCTGAATTACCTAGAGATGAAAAGGTTTGATTATCAAAAATATAAATTTATAGAAATTCATAATATAATATAATAATTTTTTTTATAGAATTTATAATTAAAAATATAATATAAATTTATAGAAACATAGACACGCAATTAATTGTAAATATGTCATTTTGTTATATATATATCTTATATATTTAAAAAATATGAAATATAGAATCTTATAGGTATAATGATTTTAAACCTAATATTAAATTTAGCGAATGTACCGCGCCCATAGGCAATAAATATAATTTTAAATTAAAATAGATAATGTGTCAAAATATAAAACTAAATATTATATTCTTACACTACAGTTAACTGAGACATATCTGATAAAAATGTATCGCAATATGGTGACCATAAGCATAATGGATAAGATCTTATACGAGTCACAAAGACAAGGTCGCATCTCATTTTACATGACAAATTCTGGCGAAGAGGCCGTGCAAATCGGTTCCGCTGCTGCTTTAACTCTAGAAGATATGATTTATGCACAATACCGCGAAGCTGGTAAGAAATAGCACTATGTGTATTTATTATATATACATATTTAAGTTATTATAATGTAACAGGCGTCTTACTACACCGTGGACATCCATTGCTGAAGTTCATGAATCAATGTTATGGCAACTGTGACGATGAGGGCAAAGGCAAGCAAATGCCAGTACACTATGGTTCCAAAGAGTTCAATTTTGTGACTATATCATCTCCATTAGCAACCCAACTGCCACAAGGTAATCATATATATATATATATATATATATATATATATATATATATATATATATATATATATATATTGTTCAGATTTTATATAAAATAAAAACTGCAAATGAAATTCAATTGCTACTTTGCAAATCAGAAAGCGTATTATATAATATACATATATTGTTTATGTAGTACACATTTTAGTAATATTAATTAATTTGCAAAGTTGCATACTGATAATGTTGCTTTATAAGATAATCTAACACAGAAATTTTTATTCCTATAGCTGCGGGAGCTGCCTATGCTTTTAAATTGGATAAAAGAAATGCATGTGTGATTTGTTATTTTGGCGAGGGTGCAGCAAGCGAAGGCGATGCCCATGCAGCATTCAATTTTGCAGCTACTTTATCATGTCCCATTATTTTCATCTGGTAATTTTTCAATAATTTGAAATTTCATTTTATAAAATATATACATAATAAAATAAGAGAATATTTTAACAGTCGAAATAACGGCTATGCCATTTCTACACCAGTCTTCGAGCAAGTTAAAGGAGACGGTATTGCGGCTAAGGGCCCAGCATATGGAATTGACACAATCAGAGTGGACGGTAACGATGTGCTCGCCATGTATTATGCCACAAAAAATGCTCGAGACTTCTGCATAAAGCAACAGAAACCTGTTTTGATAGAAGCTATGACTTATAGGTGAGAAACAACAAATATATCTACAATAACAAATAATAATAAATATATCTTCTCAATTATAATTTAAAAACTTTTCATACTCTTATTTTTTACTTGCTGAAAAGAAAGAATATTTCCTGCAAAGTAGAACTTTTGTATCTAATAAAATTAATAAAATTACACATTGTAAAAAATCTTTTAGACTTGGACATCATAGCACATCGGACGATTCTACGGCTTATCGATCATCCGACGAAATCGCTCAATGGAATATTCAGACACCACTTGCAAAATTCCGTTTCTATTTAGAATCGCTTGGATTATGGTGTCAAGAAAAGGAACAAGAATTAATAAATTCCACTAAGGAAGAAATTCTTCACTTCTTTAAAGAAGCAGAAAAGAAGTCTAAGCCATATTGGAAGGAATTGTTTACAGATGTCTACAAGGAAATTCCTGATCATATCAGGTATTAGCATATATATAGATATATTAATCATATAAATTAATTGAAATTGTTATGAACTTTCAATACTTGATATATTTCAGAAAACAAATGAATCTAATGGAAAAACATCTAGAAGAATTCAAAGAATATTATCCATCAAATTCTTTTGTACATAAAAAGTGAGAGAAAATGTACCTATTATATAAATGATATTATATTTTATACATCTATTTTAATGATAAAGTCTTAAACAATTAATCTACTATATGTACAAGAGCATTCTTTAAAGCCTCTTTGTCTCCTGTTTTTTCTACTGCTTTATGTTATTTGCAATTTCTTTATACTTTTCCATCCTGTATTCTTTCTTTGCCGCATCAAGCAGTAAGTTGTGAAGTAAATTTCTTTCATGTGGGTTATATTGTTCTATGCTTGGATACATATTACCTGATAAATGACAAATCATGTAAGTAAATGAGTCTTTTGTATAACTTGTAAAAAAAAATTTTTTTGTAAGACCTACCTCTGAGTTCTAAAATTGCTCTGTCATAGTGGCCTATAGGATAAATATTTGGCGCTTTGTGAAGTTTTGTAAATGATGTGGTATAATATTGATATCTCGGCACAAGGACTTTGAATAATTTGTGTACTAGTTGTTTCTCAATTATCCAGAAATTCGCCATGTCCATTGTCTCCTTGTGCGTAGGTCCATGGCGTATCGCTTCAAATATCAACTGCAAAATGATACTGTTATGAAAATTCCGGATATACAAGATAAAAAGCGCTAGCTATTAAATGCGGATCGCAATATTTTTTTAAAGAATTACAAATATCTTTAAAAATAAATAAACTGAAAAGAAACGTATCTTTATATATATTTATAATATTTGTAATAAATTGCTATTTTTTTTTCGAGAATAACTCTGAAATAAACAATAATTAAAGAACAATGAGTGTACCTGATCAACGTAACCTCTGGCCTCGTCGCCTCTCGGATAATTCAACTCGAGTCTTTCGTATTTAATCAATGCCGTCAGAGTTTTTCGGAGTTTCAAAAGACGTCCCTCTAGACCTTGAGGATTCCGTAATTTTCGACGTGGCTTGACATTATATCTTAATTTATTTACCAATTTCTCCAAGTTGGGTTGATTCATCTTTGCTGATATTGCTCTAATTCACTCCAATTTCTAACCTAAAATCTACTCGAGAAGATTGATCACATGTGTGTATGTGTGAGTATGGATCATGTGTGTATGTGCGTGTTTCCATAAGTTCATGGAATTATACATATTTATATCAAAGAGAAGACTGAGAGATGTCATGGCCCGCTTTTAAGTGATCCCTGGAGGCGATACTCCCTCTGTGGACATTAAAAACGTGAACATGAACTACAAAGCCAAAGTCCACGAATGTTCTCAGAGGGTAACATATCTGTCTCTCTGATAATATAAATAATATAAATAAAAATATAAATAATTTAATTAATAATAATTTATTATATAAAAATAGTATGTTCTCTCTTTCCACGCTATTATTTATTTATTTATTTATGTGTGTTCTTTTTCTTCTCAACATCATTTATTTATTTTTTATTTATTTATTTATTTATTTATTTAGCTCGCTATAAGTCAGTCTTCTAAAATGCAAAACTAAATATTATAGAATTCGACTTTTGTTAATATGATATATTATATATACGCGAAATTATACATGAATGTTACATAAAATGTGCGAATACTTAAAAATTTAGAGACGAATCGAATGGGTACCCTTATATCAGTAAGATATTGATTAAAAAGAAAAAATTATTAATTTAAACGTTACAAGAATAAGAATCTAGATAATTAATCTAGAATTAATTATATATTTAAAATTATTTCATTAATTATATTTTGAACACTCTTCGAATTGAAATTTTTTAAATCTTGCTGTTATCGGGCTCGATTCGTCTCGCGCGCGCAGACGGTACCCCAAATTATGTGTTCGCACATTTAACACAAACTCCAATAATGCATGTATTTTATTATTTATAAATATAATCGTTCGTAATCACATTTCGATAACAAAGGTTATATCCATTTAATTTTCAATAAAGAAATATATTTCTTAGTAATGGAGGAACATGTTTTCTGACGTGAATATCAATTTGAATTGAAAATAATGACGAGAGATAATTGTCTTTGATTTAATACTTAAATCATTGCTATCGGGAATAGTCCGGAAGATCCAGGATTCGTTCCCTCCTACAGTGGAATTCCCGACGTTCAATGGATCACTTAACTTTTCTTCGCAGATTGATCTTGCGAAATCTGATGTAGAAACAAGATGTTAATCGTTCTCCATTTTTAAGGTTGCTCCTCTTTTTATCGGATTACCGGTATGTCACTCGCGTATCTGCAATTGAATATTTTGAATATTATCGATTTATTTATCGTCGCGTTTTATCGCGAATTTTAAATCGCGATATATCTTACAAAAATTCGCAGTAATTCGGTCGCTGAATTGCATATTCACAAACATTACAGACTTCAAATGATTGTTGAAATATTTTCGATTTTCTATATTTACGTGATAATAATTATATCGCGCACGTGTCTATTGAGAGCTTCGATTATTATATTATAAAAATTATACGTATCGCGATCAAATATTCCGCATATTATCGACTTATTTATTCGTCGCGTTTTCTCGTGAATTTTAAATCGCGATTTATCTTATAATTTAATCGTTGACTTATACATTGAAGCTTTGTTTATCTTTCCACGTCTTTGAATATTGTTTTTAATAGTTCGTGCAAAATGCTGGTAGTGTAAATATTTTCTTCTATAATTTAAAAGACGATCGATAACTATATTAATGAAAATCATTCGTTCCGTTATTTTCTATTAAACGTGGCCACAATGCGATTTTTAATTATATTTTAAAACTTATAGAGCTCATTTCTTCAGCTAATCATGCGAGAAATAGGATATGTATTTTATTCTCAATCGTGAAATTCGTATAAAGTCGCGTATATATTAATCGCAAATAAATCGGACAGTGAATTTTATGTTCATAAACAATACGGATCACAAATGTTTGTTAAAATATCTTCGTCTGTCAACATTTGTGTGATAATAATTATATCGCACGCGTGTCTATTGATTCGATTATTATATTATAAAAATTATGCGTATCTCGCAATTGAATATTCGATTATTGTCGATTTATTTATTCGTCGCGTTTTCTCGCGAATTTTAAATCGCAATTTATTTTGTAATTTAATCTTTGATTTACATCAAAGCTTGTTCTATCTTTACACGTTTTAAATATTTCTTTTCATGGTCTGCACGAAATGCGTCAATAATGCAAATACTTTGTTTTACAATCGAAGAAATGATTTTATCAATAATTTTATTAATGACTCTTTTGATCACGATTATTTACGTTTATACGTTATTTATATAAAACTAATTAAATTCTATTATTCTATGTCGATTATTAATAATAAATATCGCGTAATTAATCATCACTAATCAGTCTTGTCTGGTCTATGTAAAAATTTTTAGTAAATTTTATATCATACGTATACTTTGGACACTTTCGTGTAATAAATTTTATTTTGTATTAAGTTTAAAATTATAGTTTATATTAAATTTGTATTATATTTTGTAATACATATTTCTAATGCATTGTATTTTATATATTCTGCATTAAATTTTGTAATATATATATTTGTAATTAATTATTTTTATATTACATAATTTAATATTTTGTAATGTGGTTTTTATGTAATTGCAAATTAATTATAATTTATGTTGTATATATTATAATTATGTAATATATATTTTTTATATGTATTATATTCTGTGTTTAAAAACTCTATTAAAAAAAATAAAAATAAATAAAAAAATTGTTCCTCCTCAATTTTTCCTCCCCTGTATCTCCGCCTTAACGAAGGTATTTGCCAGGTGAGGAGGTTTCAGTACTCTCATAAACCTGAGAGCTATGCCGGCGGTAACATACGCCGATATTCATATAGTCTATTCTTATATTTAAAATCATTTGGACAACGTATGGACACACATAGATACACATATAGGTAAGTAATTTATAAAAATTATTTTTATAAAAATTATTATTTATTATATTTATACATTATTTTCAAAATAATGATTGTTATACTCTGGTGCTACCGGCATTTCGTGCACATAGCACGGAACAAAACCAGAAATTGTGCACATTATATATTACCCTCTGAGATTCATGGACATTGGCTTTGTAGTTCATGTCCACGTTTTCAATGTCCATAGAGGGAGTATCGCTTTCAGGGATCACCTAAAAACAGGCCATGATATCTCTTAGTCTTCTCTCTGTTTATATACTAATTTATCGCGAATTACAATCGATTAAAATTTTAAGTAAAATTTTCTTAACACTATTGATTTAATGATATTAGAATATAATTTAATTATATTAGAAAATTATTTTTTATGATATACAAAAGATTTTGCAACATGTTATTTCCTACAATTTTTCATGAAACTATATTAAATATCTTCCAATATTTTTACTAGAAACTTTTACAACTCTTAACATTTCACAAATAGAAAGTATAAAAATTGATAATATTATTATACAGAGCTGTCATTGCATTTATTACTCAATAATATTTTACATAATGTTATGCAGGAGAGATAAACAATATGACGATATATAGATTGAACGATATTAAAGACTATTTCACTATGCCTTTTATTTCTTTTCTCGAAATTACAATATAACAGGGGAAATATATCAAGGATAACCACCATGTTATCCCAATAACAGAGATTGTGTAGTAACTATTATGTATAATTGCTTATTCAATTTCTCAATTGCTCATTCACAATGAATACCGCTGTTGCCTTTTTTGTTTAAACAAAATGCTACTGTTGCTTCTGCAACGTGTTTTATCGCATTGATAATAAAATGTCGCACGACATCATACGTTAGTTCTCAGTAAAAATTACGAAGAATTAGATAATTTGTAGGTGTGAATATAGAGACACAGAGGGTGGACTAGACCAAGAGATGCATATTGCATTAATTTATTAATTTGTATATAGAACGATTCAAATTTTTTATTATTTTACCTCGTCCATTTTGCAAGAATTATTCTGGCTCAGGATAATTACATGCTTGATTTATGCGAGTCCTCGTTCGCTACATTCACAATTTTGTGTAAAATCTTATGATAAACAAGTTATACTAATAAATAATTGAGCAGATAACTCAATTAACACATTTCCTGATTTGGATATTTCTGTATGTGTCTTTATACACGTATATGTGTGAATATATAATAGTTTATCGCTGAACAGGTGGTGCCATTGGAAGCCCCGAGGTGTTGACACCGGACAAAGCAGTATTAGGGCCTAAGAGAACTTGTTTCTGTTGCGTACGTTGCAGGTCTTCCATTTGTGCACGCTCCATTTCAAATATAATTGGTGCGAAAAGAATGGTGGACGAACTGAAGACCAGCCATGTAGCTGAACATGAATATGCATATAGACCTGTAAAGATATATTTATATTAAACACACATGAAATTTATTCTCAATTTATACATATTTTCAATTTGATCATATATTTACAAAAATATGTATATCTTGGGAGAAAGTACCTTTGATACATGTATATAGGCAGGTCCCAACATTATATCCAAAATTGCGAACTGGCTCGGGAAACATTTCAGTAAGTCCTAATAATCTTTCCGTTAAGCTCTCATCCTTGAAAAAAATATGAAAAATTTTCATCAATTGACTAAATATTAAAAACGCTTATTTCTTATTATTAAAGAAAGTATTAAAATGTTATACTCATAAGATAAATGTACATGTATAAGTGGTTCACAAACTTGAGTTTTGAAAAGGATCATGTGTACATTATTCATCTTCACATACCTGATTTTGAGAGAAAAGCTGAGCTTTTCTTTCATATAATACTTCGCGTAACCACATATCTTAATAATGCATGGAATTATACATGTAACCCTAAAGATAAATCTTTTACAACATCCTGTATTTTACAAACGTCAAGACAAAACCCGTGTAAGTCACATGTCTCGATGTACAATTATCTTACAAGTTATCATCTCTTTTCTCTCCTCGTACAGAGACACGTTATCGCCTATACCTCCTCGTCGTCGTCCTCTTCGTCGGGGAGGAGCGACTTCACCTCAGGGGAGCGCACGTCGCTGCTGCCCATGCCGCTATCGACCTGATGATCCAGCTCCTCAACTGAAGCCATATATACACGAGGATGAGCGTGAACGATTTGTCTCGCTTGCCAGATTTGTTTCGAGAATAACGCGGACGAGAATCACACGGCGTCAAGCACGTTCACGATCATTCACAATCCAGAGCGGTGCACTCTCTCTCTCTCTCTCTCCCTCTCCCCCTCTTCCTGTCTCTCTCTTTCTTTCGCGCGTGCTCCAAGTCGGTACAACGCGACTCAAGTTTCGGATTCACGCGCGCAATGCGAAGCTAACGCGGAGCAAAGAAGCGAAGGCAACGATTTGTACCTGTAGACGAGGTTCCCCGCACTACTGATGTCCATGCTGCCATTCCCTCTGCCCACAACGATATCTCGATCACGCTGAATTTTTCTCGCGAAAGGTGACAATTACTGTGAAACTATATAGAAAAAATTTATAGTTCGATATCGAATTTATCGCGTATAACGTTTGCGATAAACAGGGATGCTCAAACCTTTCGCAATCGCGGACATTTCGAGAATCGCATTTTTTAATGCTTCAATATTTTTAATAATTTTTATATTTACAACAAAATTACATCCATCTGACAAGAATATAAGATACATGAAAAATTTGTCGCGATATGATATCCTAATCATATTACTTTGCTTTCATTTAGCACTAGTTAAAATGAGTAACCTCTGTAAAATGACAAGACAATGTTTGATTTAAAAAATTTATTCCAATAAAAAATGATAATTTATACAGACTATTAATCAGACGATTATATTTTAATAGCAATTAAATCGATAAATAGATCGTCATTAATTCGCGATTATCACACATCTGCGAATGATGTCCACCTCTGAAAATCCAGTCGTCGTTTTTTCGTCGTGATGCGCGCTCGATCCGGCGACGGGGCGAGGACGAGCCGTTGGACCCAGATGCGACAGTCGAAGCGAAGCGAGGGAGTTCGGCGGTTATCGCGCGCTTGCCACATGGCACGATAAGATCGGCACGACATCGGACATCCTGATCGAATGGACGTGACGCATCGCGATACCGATACTTAGCAAGATACCGAGCATCTCGTGTCTTGGGGCACGCACGTCGTCGTCGACGTCGACGTGGTCGTCGTGCAACAACCACCCGGCGCGATGGCGAACACCGGGGTGTTGCCGTTCGTGCGAGGCGTGGACTTCAGCAGCAACGACTTCGGCGTGAGTACGCGGGGGATTTAACGGGGGATTAACCTCAAAGAGAGACTCTAAAGTGTCCAGTCAGATGTACCTATCGTTAGATTATCGTGTGTTTCTCAATCTTATTTTTTTCTTTTTTTTTTGTTTATTTTTATCGTTTGCAATTTTGTTGATTCAATAGTAAGGATATTCTTGATGTACAAGTGTGATACATGGTTATCTCAAGACGAAAAAAAAAACATTTTTAATAAAATGAATGGCAAGCTATTTTTTTTCTGTCAATATTTGGTCATGACAGAGCTTAGGATCAATTACATGAATATATATAGCAGTCAGTTATAACAAAGTTTATTTTAATATTTTTAGGATGGCAAATTTCCAGAATCTATGCGTCTCATGACTGGAATACAATGGTTGAAATTAGACAAAACAAATTTGACAGAGATTCCAGAGGAGATGGGCAAATTATTGAAATTGGTAAAGCAGCATTCATAGAATAGTATCAGTAATAGTAGTATTAGTAGTATATTTTATATCATTATTATTATTATTTTTATTATTATTTTATTAAATATATATATATAATTATTATTCATATGAATTTATTAAAGACAATTTATATGTATATAATATTATTAAATGGTTAAAAGTACTTTGATATGATTTAATCATCTGTCAGGAACATCTGTCACTTGTCAAAAATAAGTTGGAACGCTTATATGGAGAATTAACAGAATTGGGATGTCTCAGGACGTTGAACATAAGACATAATAATATAAAATCTAGTGGTATTCCAGCAGAATTATTTCACTTAGAGGAATTGACAACATTAGATTTAAGTCATAATAATTTGAAGGAGGTACCTGAAGGCCTAGAGAGAGCACGTTCTTTGCTCAATCTTAACTTAAGCCATAATCAGTATGTATCAACAATTAATACATATTATAATCATGTAGAAAATTATTGAGATTGACATATAGAAAAATATTGAGAGGATTCTGATATTATTTTTATTCTTTCAGTATCGAGACTATACCAAATACACTGTTTATCCATTTGACAGACTTATTGTTCTTAGATCTTAGCCACAATAAATTAGAAACAGTACCACCACAAACTCGACGATTGGCTAATCTACAGACTTTAAATTTGAATCATAATCCTTTGGGTCATTTCCAATTAAGGTATGAATAATGTTGTATCAATTTTTAGAATATTTCTTTTAATAAGAATTCTTTATTTTAAATTATTTCAGACAACTGCCATCATTGATGAATTTAACAACATTACAAATGCGGAACACACAACGAACATTGAGTAATATACCTTCTAGTCTAGAAACTTTAACCAATTTACAAGAGCTTGATTTGTCACAAAACAATTTACCTCGAGTGCCCGATGCACTTTATTCTTTATCAAACTTACGTCGTTTAAATCTCAGTGACAATCAGATAATGGAACTATCAACAGCAATTGGTAAATAGATTGCTTTACAACTGTCTTACCTATGTAATTAATAGAATAGAGTAATAAAATCTATACATCTTTCAGAACTTTGGATGAAATTGGAAATTTTGAATGTATCACGAAACAAATTAAGTGCAATTCCAGCTTCTCTATGCAAGATTTCTACATTAAAAAGATTGTATTTAAATGATAATGAATTAGATTTTGAGGGTATACCTTCTGGAATAGGAAAATTATCATCTCTACAAGTATTCTCTGCTGCTAACAATCATTTAGAAATGATACCAGAAGGATTATGCAGGTAAGGATTTAAAAAATTTTTTTCTACTTTACTTTATTGTAAGAGGAATAGAGATCTTATTCTTTAATAAAATATTGTAAAGAGAAACTTATCTTTTTTTTTTAGATGTGGTGCATTAAAGCAATTAATATTAACATCAAATCGATTAATCACTGTACCAGACGCCATTCATCTTCTTACTGATCTAGAACAGTTGGATTTACGAGACAATCCAAATTTAGTGATGCCACCAAAACCAACAGAAGTACAAAGGGGATCGGGCATCGAATTTTATAATATCGACTTCTCATTGCAACATCAATTGCGTCTTGCTGGTGCTAATGTACCAGTTCCAGTTCAAGCTGCTAGTATGTATTATGGCTATCAAATGTATTCAATTTGAAGTAAAATGAACAGATCTAATATTGTGCGTCTTGTTTTACGATTTTGTATGTTTTTGATTCTAGACAGTAAAGATCCAATTGCACGTAAAATGAGGTTGAGAAGAAGAAGAGATCAGGAAGAGGCTGATCAAGATCAAGCTAAGATACTTAAAGTATACCATTTTTTCATTAATTAGTACAACAGAGTTTATACAAAAAAAAAAGATGCAATTTTTATGATTATTTTCAGGGCATGAAAGACATAGCAAAGGATAAAAATAAAGATAAAGAATGTGAGGAATCAAAAGCAGAATCCTTAAAGTAAGTAGAATATATAAATTTTCTATGTATTATATAGCAAAGTTATATTATAGTTATAGTATAAATTTTTATTACACTTATATAGAATCAAATAACTAATGTTTTAGGCCCAAGCGATGGGATGAAGCTTTAGAAAAACCACCACTAGACTACTCCGAATTTTTCGACGAAGATGCTGGTCAAATACCCGGGCTATCGGTCTGGGAAATAGAAAATTTTCTACCAAACGAGATCGAGGAGGTAGCGCACGGCAAGTTTTACGAAGGTGATTGTTACATCATCTTAAAAACCGGGATAGACGAGGGTGGATCGTTGACTTGGGCAATTTATTTCTGGATTGGAGAAAAGGCAACGGTAGGTGTATTTTCGAATTGATATAATAAAAGAAAAAGTTAAGGACATGCTAATAATTATTTATTTACGCATATAATTACGCACGATTAATTTAATTATAATTTGTGCCCGCAGTTGGATAAAAGAGCGTGTGCGGCGATCCATGCTGTAAATTTGAGAAATTACTTGGGCGCACAATGCCGAACGATCAGAGAGGAACAGGGAGACGAATCAGATGAATTTCTAATGCTATTCGATTCGGATATTACATACATCGAAGGCGGGCGAACATCGTCTGGTTTCTATACGGTGGAGGATACAGTGAGGATCTAATTCTTTCTTATATATATGTCATGATTAAGTTGTCCAAAGAATTTTTAATCTCAAAATTATGTTTTTTTCAGCCGGCAATTACTCGTCTATACAGAGTACACGCGGCAGGAGCATCTATACATTTGGAACCAGTTCCAGTCTGTATTGAATCTCTGGATCTTGATTATGTATTTGTTCTTGATACAGGAAATAAAATATTCATGTGGTATGGAAAGAAAGCGAAAAGCACGCTAAAATCCAAAGCGCGACTGATGGCGGAGAAAATTAATAAGAACGAACGAAAAAATAAAGCCGAAATTATAACGGAAGTTATGAACACCGAATCAGAAGATTTCCTGCTACATTTAGGCGTGGAAGAACATGAACGGAAAAACCTGCAAATTATTGTAAGTTCTTTTTTTAATAACTTAATAACGCAATAAAAATAAATTTACAATTATATAAGAAAAAATTTTAAGTTTTATCTGTTTTATATTAATGTATACTAATGTATAATTATTTCTTATATAATTCTTTCATATATAATATATATTCTATAATTATTTCTTATTATTGTAATAATCTCGCTTGTTTTTACGATAGGAACACGTAGATCCAAATTTTATGCCTCTTACGCCTAGATTGTATCAAGTTCAACTCGGAATGGGTTATCTGGAATTACCACAAGTCGAAGTTCCTCACGGAAAATTAACAAATACCTTGCTGAATAATCGCAATGTATATATATTAGATTGTTATTTGGATGTATATGTTTGGTAAGTATAAAGAATTTACTCTTAAATTAAACACAAAACATATGTTGATTGATTAATTCCACATATAATTATAGGTTTGGTAAAAAATCAACAAGATTAGTGCGCGCCGCTGCTGTAAAATTATCTCAAGAATTGTTTAATATGATAGAAAGGCCGGAATATGCAATGGTAACAAGATTGCAAGAGGGCACTGAATCCCAGGTACAAATATATACTCTTTTAATTTCCATTGCAATCTCTTCATTAAAATATATTTCATGCATTATATTTTATATATACATAGATCTTTAAGTCTAAATTTATTGGATGGGACGAAGTGATTGCTGTGGATTTCACTAGGACAGCTGAATCGGTCGCTAAAACTGGAGCAGATCTTACTAAATGGGCTAAGCAACAGGAAACAAAAGTGCGTTCACATTTTGCAAGAATTTAATATTTATTTTAATATTTCTCTTATTTCTATTACTTTTATTTTTTTTCTGTTATTTTTAGGCGGATTTGGCCGCTTTATTTATGCCGCGACAACCATTGATGTCAGCTGCCGAAGCGCATCAACTCATGACGGAGTGGAACGACGATTTGGAAGGAATGGAAGCGTTGGTGTTGGAAGGGAAAAAATTTGTTCGCCTGCCAGAGGAGGAATTAGGACATTTTTACAGTGCAGATTGTTATGTTTTCTTATGTCGGTATTGGATGGTATGTAGATATCACATTTTATTAAAGTAAAAATAAAAGAAATTAGAATAAAAAAACTGTTAAAGTAAAAAATTTATGATAAATGGTCATTTGCTTTTTTATTACACTAGCCACTGGATATAACAGAGAACGAAGATGGTGAGGAGCAATACGAAGATGATTATCAGTGTACAGTATATTTTTGGCAAGGTAGAGATGCAGGAAATATGGGATGGTTAACATTTACATTTAGGTAAAATATATAGATATATTTATTTATTAAGATATTAAATTTATCTTTATTTTATCTTAATCTCTAAAGTAAAAACCTTGTCCTTATATTGCTGTTTCAGTTTGCAAAAGAAATTTAAATCGTTGTTTGGTGAAAACTTGGAAGTTGTGAGAACACATCAGCAACAAGAAAATTTAAAATTTATGAGTTATTTCAAGCGTAAATTCATCATTCATCAAGGCAAACGTAAACAGCCGAAACCTGCGGGTAGTAACAAAGTGGAGTTTTATCATCTGCGTAGTAATGGAAGTGCCTTGTGCACTCGGCTTATCCAAATACCGGCAGATTCAACATTATTAAATTCTGCATTCTGGTAAGACGTCTGATACACGAATACATTCCATCTTTAATATAAATATAAATATATATAAATATATATATATATATATATATATATATATATATATATATATATATATATTTATATATGCAAATCTTCTTTTTTTATTTATAGTTATCTCTTAAATGTGCCATTCAACAATTCTGATGAAGGAACTGGTATTGTATACGCGTGGATTGGGTCAAAAGCTGATCCCGAAGACGCTCGTTTAATCGGAGAAATTGCAGAAGAAATGTTCAATAATGTGAGTTATATATCTTGTACTTGTATTTAAATCTGAAAATCTGATTTCAAACTTGCGTACTTATGTGAAATGAGTAATATAAGCAAATATCTGTTAAAATATTTCAATATATTTCAAAATAGAATTATCTTTTGCTATTCTTTTATATACAAAATATATTTTTGTATGTCATTTTATATTAATAATAAATATAAATATATGTTATAGCCTTGGATAAGTCTGCAAGTATTAAACGAAGGCGAAGAACCAGATAATTTCTTCTGGGTAGCACTTGGAGGAAAGAAACCTTATGACACTGATGCAGAGTATATGAATTATACAAGACTATTTAGATGTTCTAATGAGAAGGGATACTTTACGATTAGTGAAAAGTGCACTGATTTTTGTCAAGTAAGTTTCTATAAATATAAAAATATTGATATTAGCTTCTTATAATATTTTTAAAAGTTTTTTGATTTTTTATGAATCAGAAATAATAGATAACACTACTTTTTGCAGGATGATTTGGCAGATGATGATATAATGATCCTCGATAATGGAGAACAAGTGTTTCTCTGGTTAGGCACTCGTTGTTCAGAAGTCGAAATCAAATTGGCCTATAAATCGGCTCAGGTAAATTATACAAATTCAATTATCATACTTTTTGTAAAAATGTTCAATGACAAAAATTAATTTCGAGCATTCAGGGCAATGTAAAATCAGTTAATGTTTCATTCCTTTTCCAGGTATATATTCAACACTTGCGCGTGAAGCAACCTGAGAAACCGCGTAAATTATTTTTAACTGCCAAAGGTAAGGAATCTAGGAGATTCACGAAATGTTTTCATGGTTGGGGTTTACACAAAAGACCACCGCAGTAAAATCGAGTCAGTTTTTACTCTACGCTTACCATTTGGAATAGTTTTATACACAGGTAAAATGAACACAAGCGCAACATTCTTAGACTTGTAATATATCGCGATCTTATTTTTTCGTTTTTACTCGCATTTTGCAATCAAACAGAAGTCAATCCATCGCAATAATCTGTACATCTTGATGCGAACAATTGACCTAAATGAGAAAACATGGTAATTGCTCATTAAATAATATATTTAATTTACAAAGCTTATATTTTTGCGTTTGCTTTTGACTAACTGAATAATTCTTTATGGACTATTTTGAGCATATTAATACTATGCATCAATCTGTTTGGCGTATTCAGTCGATTTTTTTACTAGCAGACAGGTTTTTTCGATTACATTTGTTTCTTTAACTGATGCAAGTATAAATAGTTCTTCTATTATACTTGTATTTTGGAAATCAACAAGATTCTTTGTGATGAGATTCTCTTCTACTTTATTATACACTAAAAAGGAGATTTATCTGCCTTAATCATTATAATCTGTGTTCTGTGTATTCAACAAGACTTATTTATTTATTTATGCACACATATTTATGAATTTTCATACAGATTAGACTGCATATCTGCTTTTATTTCTTACAATTTTGTTTCAGATAGATAATGTGATTGTACACATTTTAAGAAATTGTTCGATGAATTGTGATACATATTTTATCGTCGAATTGTAATATTAAAAAAAGCATTTTTTTTTTAATAGAGAAATATTAATCTTTCTGTAAGAAGGATAAATTTATTATCTGTATAGTGTTAAAAGGGTTGAAATAGAGTCTTTTCACGAGTTTTCTAGATTTGTGCTATGCGCCTATAGTAAATATTATTAAAAAATGTCAATTCTAAGCGGATTATTGAAAATCGCATTTAGAAATTTGTGAATATTAATCAAAGACTGAAAAAAAATACATGTAATTATAATAGCATGTACATCTGATATAAAACGCCACTCGATTGTATAGATGCCATAATGAGCGTTTTTGTATTACTTACACTGTATTTAACATATAATTCAATTTATTTATAGATATTATATATATATTTAGATCAAAAAACACAATAGTGTCTTGCACCGTCATGTGCAATAACAGCAAGATTTATACATAGATTTTTTAAAAGCTCTACTTCCAACAACTGTATAAATAAATATTTCTATAATAATTTACATAATCTCTCTCAGGTATTAGAGTAATCATAAATAAGATACCTAAATTGTATAAGCAATGAGATTTCTCTCCATGTGTCACTTGAGTTTGTATAATTACTCCTCTTGTATCACCTCATGTTGCATCAAATGACTCTGAAAATAAGCCAGTGCAAAAGTAAAATTTTGATGAGTAAGAATTATATATAAGAATTTTTTGGTCACATTTAACATTAACATAGATCATTAAAATCTAATATTAGTAATCTTCATATTAGAGAGAGAGAATCAATAAGTTAAAATCAATAACGAAATGAACATAAGCTATTACTTTGAAAGCAATTCTTCTAACTTTCAATATATGAAAATATATAATTTTTTTAGCACATATTTAAACATTAAAAGAATAATTTTTTAAATTTTACAATTATTACGAATTATACGAGAAGCATGAAGAATTACCATTAGCATTAAGAGCATCTCTATTTTCAACAATTATAATGGAACGAAACGCTGATCGTTGTACTAATTATCATCGTCGTCATCGTCATCGTCGGAGGGAACGAAGAGATCATTCTCCTCCAGGAAGTTGGCTATGTTTTTGCTGATCGTGGCGCCGACCAGGAGACCGAACACGACACTGCTGACGACGCCCAGGAAGCTGAATGGAGTTCTCTTTGGCTCGGGCAGGATTGCCCCGGATGGTGTGGTTATCGTTGACCGGAGAAACGGCCTGGATATTGTGTTCGTTTCCTTAACAATAATCGCGCCGTAAAATAAAGACCTCACCCTGTGCAACAGCATTCTCTTTTCCCTGGATTTATTTTCAGATAAATCAGCTGATCACTTTTTTCCCGTACACGAGCCGGTAGAAGCCACGAACATAAAATATATAGACGGAAAGACGGAGTCTATTTTGCGATGATGGGAGAATTTGCGGAAAGGGAGGGGGAAGTACCAACAGAGAGAAGCCTGAGAGCGGCCATGCCCCTGATTTAGGTGGAACCCGTATTTGAAGCGCCTCTATGTCCATAAAACGTGGACATTGAACTACATAGCCATGTCCATGAAACTTTTCAAAGGGTAACATGCTATGTCCACGATTTGTGGTTCTGTTCCGTACTATATGCACAAAGTGCCGGCAATATGACTGCAAAAATATGAATGCAAGACAAGTTATGTATACATCTTTAATGTAAATAAGATTTGTGGTCTCTCTTTCTCCATATATATATATATATATATATATATATATATATATATATATATATATATCGAGATTTATACTAAAAATAGCTATATACAATATATAGAAATTTATTCATAATATGACTATACTTGAAAATAAGATATTTTTTACCAGACTATTAATAAATAATTTATATATTTAAAGAGAGAGAAAGTTTGATATTATTTTCAATATAGATCCTACACATTTCTTAAGAATAAAAGTTCTAAATAATAAAGATGTATATATATATATATATATATATATATATATATGTATATATATACACGCGCGCGCGCGCGCGCGCGTGTGTGTGTGTGTGTGTGTGGTATATACGTATGTATGTACGTATGTATGTATAAAAGCAATGCGAAAGTTACGTGAGGAAGCGAGAAGGACAAGTAAAATAACAATAAGAGCGAACGAGATAGAAATAGCACGAGCAACGAGACTCGAGCTCGAGAATCGGATTTTTCTTGCGCGCTATTATTTTCCTCTCGCTCGCACCTATTACTGTCTCGCTCGCTCCTATTACTGTCTCGCTCGCTCCTATTATTGTCTCGCTCGTTCTTGTTACTGTTTCGCTCGCTCTCGATTCTTGGGTCCGCTTATCTTTCCGAGCTATCTATCACGATTGTCAAGTGTGACAAAGAAAGTAAGACCATGAGTAGAGAGCGAGCGAGATGACCTATCATCAAAGAGTTCCGAAGTCTCTTACAATCGGTTTCTTCGCTTCCTCTATCCATTCGCAATTCACGAAAATGTAAACATCTTATAAAATAAAAATTGAAACTTTTATTTTTAATTTTATCGGTTTGAAAGTAATTTTAATGAATTAATGAGATTTTGGCGATTAAAATGATATCAAACATGACGTAAATCGGGTAATTTTTAATTAATCTGATAATAAATATTTCATTATAATTATATATTTAATTAAATTTATGCGATTTATATCGTGTTTGGTATTATTTTAATCGCAAAATTCTCATTATTCTATTAAAATTACTTTCAAATGAATAAAAAATGCATTTTATTTTTTGACATATATTCGTGAATATTATAAATGAAGTCTCGTGTAAGAAATTTCGGAATCTGCGGCATCGGGAATTTTTTCGTTATTTATAATAATATATGACTTTAAATTGCCATAAAATAAAAACTAAAGCTTTTATATTTTGTTTGATCTTTTTTGATTAAAAGGGATTAATGAAATTCTTGCGTTTAAAATGACATCGAACACAATATAATTCGGATAACTTTTACTTATTGTTATATAAGTAAAAGAATGTTTCTAATTGAAAATTATTTGAATAAAATGTTGGGTTTAATGTGATTTTACAATTAGTCGTAAAAATCATATTAATTCTAAAATTATGTTCAGTAAGATAAATTAAGTAATATAAAAATTTTAGTTTCTAATACATTTTCAATGTTATCAATTGTGGTGTTCACATGACGTCTCCTGGTCTAAATATGTTCAATATAATTAATATTAAATGGTCTATATATTGTGCAGTGAAACAATTTATTTTAATTTATTATATATATATATGTATATACAGGGTGTCGCAGATCACCCGTTTCAGCCGAATATCTCAAAAACTGAGCGCGGCAGACAAAAATATTTCAAACAAAAGTTGTAAGGTTTCAAGTAACGCATTACATGGTGATATCAGTATGACCTTGAAGAGTGTTGTCAAGATCAGGGCAAAATCACTTTGGATTTTTTAAATGGAACTCGCTATTTTTATTACATATTCTTGTAGCTCATCTCAAGAGCTTTCCAAAATACTATAATTAAGTTAGTTTTAATTAAGTACTTTCCGAGTTATGAGGCTTGAAATCATTTCTTAATTTTACATAAACCGTAAAATATCTTGTAAAATATTCATTTTTCGATTATCTTACCTTAATACTTTTATGTACAAAATAATGAGAGGAATCAATTGGTGTAAAGAAAACATAGTTGTTTCGAAGAAAAAATATGTAATTGTTAATTGCAAATTAAAAGAACAGTTAGAAGGAGACAAAGAGTGAGTTAAGCTAAGATTAAAGTTAAACGACGTTGGTAGAAACAGGCATAAGTCAACGATTAAATTATAAGATAAATCGCGATTTAAAATTCCCGAGAAAATGCGACGAATAAATAAATCGATAATATTCGGAATATCCGATTGTGATATGTATACCTTTTATAATATAATAATCGAAGCGTCTCAATAGACATTATAATCGCGCGCGATATAATTATCACATAAATGCGAAGATATTTGGACAGACAATTTGATGTCTGTAATATTTACGAATACAGTACTCATTGTCTGAGTCAATTGCGAATCTTTATAAGATAAATCGCGACTCGAATTCACGGGAAAACGCGACGAATAAATAAGTCCATAATATGCGGAATATTTGATCGCGATACGTAATTTTTATAATATAATAATCGAAGCTCTCAATAGACACGAGCGCGATATAATTGCTATCACGTAAGTATAGAAAATCAAAAATATTTCGACAATCATTTGAGGTCTGTAATGTTTGCGAATATACAATTCACCGACCGATTTACTTGCGAATTTTTATAAGATAAATCGCGATTTAAAATTCGCGATAAAACGCGACGAATAAATAAATCGATAATATTCAAAATATTCAATTGCAGATACGCGAATGATATATCAGTAATATCCGATAAAAAGAGGAGCGATCTTAAAAATGGAGAACGATTAACATCTTGTGTCTACATTAGATTTTGCAACATCAATCTGCGAAGAAAAGTTAAGTAATCCATTGAATGTCGGGAACTTCACTGTAGGAGGGAACGAATCCTGGATCTTCCGGACTATTCCCGATAGCAATGATTTCAGTAATAAATCAACCACAATTATCCCTCGTCATTATCTCCAATTCACGAAATTGATATGCACATTAGAAAACATGTTCTTCCATTATTAAGAAATATATTTCTTTATTGAAAATTAAATGGATATAACGACCTTTTTTATTGAAATGTGATTACGAACGATTATATTTATAAATAATAAAATACATGCATTATTGGAGTTTGTGTTAAATGTGCGAACACATAATTTGGGGTACGGTTCGCGCGCGCGAGACGAATCGAACCCGATATCAGCAAGATTTAAAAAATTTCAATTCGAACAGTGTGCAAAATAAAATAAATCAAATAATTTTAAACAATTAATTCTAGATTAATTCTCTAGATTCTTATTCTTATAACGTTTAAATTAATAATTTCTTTTCTTTTAATCAATATCTTACTGATATAAGTACCCATTCGATTTGTCTCGAAATTTTTAAGTATTCGCACATTTTATATAATATACATGTATAATTTCGCGTATATATAATATATAACATTATTAAAAATTATAAAAATATTTTGGATACGTAAATTTGTGCATGTATTTTATTATACATATATATAAAATGGTATATATCTAAAAACTAATATTTCAAAATGCCGATGGATGTCCAATACCTGCAAATAGTTTCTTAAAAGAAACTAAAAATTAATGTTAATATCCCCAGCACCTAAAAATAATTTTTCAAAAGAGACAAATTATATTAATTAAAAATATATTCGTTCGTAATTATTTTTATCAAAAAATTTATACAAATTAATTACAATATGAAATTACTTGAAAACCTAAAATTTATACACAACGCTATATCCATATTTAATCTACTATTAAATCTTTCTAGCATTATATATTCTAGCATTATATAGACAATAATAATACCAATCCTAATAATGATAGAACATTTTTAACGAAGAAAAGAAAAGATACATTTCTCTCATCTAAATATATATTATTTAAATTAATTCGACGTTAAAGAAGCGTATCATCGTTGAATTACTACCGAAATCATTGCTTTCGGAAATTGCCAGGAAAACCTGAGATTAGTTCCTTCAATCTTACAATAAAAATTCCCAATTTTTAACAGGGCACCGAACTAGACGTCGCGAATGGATCTCACAAGAACCGATGAAAAATAATTCTCCATGATGAAAATCGTTTTGACTCCTTGGCGGTACGAGCCACGCAACTTTCATTAAAGTTTATTTAACGGAAGGAACAATGGTAACTCTTTTATTAAAACGACAATCTCGTCTAAGAACGCGAAAAAGAATGCGAAAAAGGACGCGAAAAGAACACGGTGTTTTCGCAACGGTAATTTATTAATTTATTTATGAATATTTTCCGATATGAAAAAAAAAATTCGTAAATACAAATATAACCAAAAAAAATAAATTATTAAATTCATAATAATTAACTCGCGATTCTATAATATCGAAGGTGATCGTTAAATTTTGTGAAGTTAATATTTAATCGTTGACTTATCACAAATCTTATCGAATCTTCACTCTCTTATTCGACATTTCTTTATATTTAATTAGCAATATTTAGGAATATTATCTGACGAGAGGGACAGCGATAAAATTCTTCTGTTAAAATGATAATCTTGTATAAGAACGCGAAGAGAACGCGGAAAGAACACGGTATTTTCGCAATCATAATTTAATAATTTATTTTAAGAATATTCAGTTCCTCTTTGACATGAAAATACAAACAGTTACTCTTTTATGAATATTCCAAAAATATATACTACAGAAACAAATACTTTAATTTAATGAATTACTATTATGTTAATTACTATTATGTAATCATTATACGTATACTTTCGATAATTTTTCGTGTAATTTACATAAGAATTTACAATCATAAATACAATTTCACATAATATAATTATAGTCATAATTGTATTGTATTTTACAATTAAAATATCAATGTTAGATATTATAATTAAAATACAATTATAACTATTTATAATTTACAATTTACAATTTACAAATTTATGATGCTATCAATATCAAATAATAATTCCATTTATTCAAATATTTAATAACATTGATATAATAATTTGATATTGATATAGCATTAACATTTGGATTTAATATTATATTCGATTTAATACACATACATTTTTAAGTTTTAAAATAAAATATAACATGTTAAGATTTCTTAAACGTTAATAATTATGCAATTTCTTTAATATTTCTGAAGATAATTTTGATAATTTAAATTTCCCTTTTAAAACATTTTTATTTTTAAAACATGTTATATTCATTTTTACGTTTTTAAAAATAAATTCAACTTAATTAAAATAATTTTAATTTACCCCTAGGATTATTGGAATATTAAAAGAAAGAATGAATCTTACTTAATAGCCCTAACAACCCTACTATTAAAGGATTCTAATAATTTTAATAGCTCCAACAATCCTACTATAACAGAATTCTAATGATCTTAAGAGCCCTAACAACCCTAATATTAATAGAAGAATTCTAATGATTTTACTTAATAGCCTTAACAACCCTACTTCCTGATTAACTAAAATTATTCGAGATTTGAGGAACCTATCTCTAATCATCACCTCACCTAATCATGTATATATTTTAGTCACGTGCCCTAACCGCGTACCCTAACCGTACTCTTCAGGCCAGTTGAACCTACCTTTCGTTGATCCTGGCCACTTTCTTTCTCGATCTCCAATCAGAGATCGAAGAAGGAGATAATTACTCCTTCTTTTGCCGGATAATTACCGGCAAAAGAGCGTGAAATATTTACGCTCATTTAGTAACGATCGTTCGATTTCACGATCGTTCGTTAAATATTGAATATAACTTTATTTTAACTGAAATAAAGCCAAATTACTACAAATTTCTATAAATTATATTTTATAGTAAAATATAAAATTAATATGTGTATTTATCATATTACAAATTATTTAATTAATTAATCATTTGGCTTTATATTAAGTTAAAGTAAAGTTTAAAAACAATATCTACAAACAAATTCTACGATGGATGAGCTATGAGCAATTAGAAGATAAGTGCGTATTATAAGAATAAATTAGCATCAAAAATTGATAAAATTGGTAATTGTTAATGCGTGTCCTTTATTTAATAAATTAGACAAAATCTTTACAAAAAAATCTTTTCTTAATCTCTTCTTTTTTTAATTAATATTTCAATATATTTTCGCAATAGATGCAAAGCATAAGTTCGAAAGAACTTATTAAAATTATTTAATTTAATTGAATTAATTTAATTTAATTATTTAATTTAATTTATTTAATTTAATCCATCCTAGCTCATCCATTTTAAGGCAACGGATTTATCTACAATCTACAATCTACATCTACATCTACATCTACATCTACATCTACATCTACATCTGCAATCTCTACGAATCTGTTACCTTAAAGTTAAATAAAAGTTTTTTTCACTCACCGGCACTGATGCGCAACAGCGGAGTTGTTGTTATCGAAGCTAGTTGTCTGTAACATACAAATATAAAATTCATTTATAATAATGCTCACAAAATGCAATTAATATTTAAAAAAATTTTTATCGCGCGGAATTTTATATCCCATGTGTAAAATAATAAGCAGATAAACACGTATGGAAAAATTTTATAAATTTTTGAAACCGTTTTTTAAATAGAAAATTTTATATGACTTTTATAAAAATCTTTCTCTTTAATTCATTTAAATAATAAGATCGAATTATTGTTCGTTTATAACAAGTTAACGATTTATAACAATTAACATATAAATAATAGATATTCACCATCAGGTTGCTCCGCCGATGTAAGATGCCTCTCCCAGGCCTCCTCCTCCTCTCATGTTGTTGGCGCGCGATAACGACACTCCCGCACTCGCGAGCGATATTTTTATATCGCTATTTCCGCTATTTTACGCGCGATACTTAACGGTGTCCGCACTATTTCGGTACAATAAAAAATTTTCTATTTGATCGCGCGATGTATATACTTAATATGTATATACTTTGAACGGCACTCCCGGTTTCGGTACGAGCGAAAATCCCATTTCACTTACGAGAATCAGCTTCGAGTCAACAGGTCGGGAATGCAACGATACAACGAGCAAGGACTAAGCCCAAACCGGAAAGAAGACGAAGCGATTAACGGAAATAGAGGAAAATGAAGTTCACCAACTCTTTTTCGCGCATAATTATCCTATCTCGTATCGAACCTGGACCCGCTAAGCACGATTTCAGGTGCTCCGCCCGGACATATTATGCCTCTCGCGGTTGCTATATGCTACACCAGGCTAGTAGACGGCAAAAGAAGAGGATACCCACATTTTTTAAATGCTAACATTCAGCAATTTAGAAAATGGGGAGGCAACCCCTTTTACCGAGCGAAAATCGTGCCTAGGGGAATCCACTCGACTCCTCGACAGGGTTAACACACGCAGTGCGTGTGGCTGTAGACGAGCAAAGAGAAGGGACCCATTGACGACCATTCCGAGCAATCGATCGAGTTCTAACTAATTCGGGCCGAATCACTTGACGAAGCACGAAGCAAGAGTGTACGTTGCATAGCAACGTGTGCAAACTCGAAACATCCAAGTTAGTTGGCATCGGAAGTAGAGACTCGTGACAATAAATGAAATTGGGATTTTATATGAAAAGTCCAAAAGTTCCGCGAAAACGCGACGACGCGAGAATACTACAACGCGAAAACGCGGTAACGAAGCGCTTGCCGTCCGCGGCACGTTGACGGCACCGACGACGCGAAAGGGTACTTAGCTTCCCATTCAGGCACCTTAAGATTTATCATAAATAGAAAAATTTAAAATAAACCTCAAGGCACCATCCAAGTACTAAGCCCTCCCACCGCGACAAGGTGTACCCCATGGGAGGGTTATATTATATATAATTTTATATATAATATAATACATAATTTGAAATTTATTTTGTAATATAGTACATAAATTTAAATTCGCAAATATAAATAAATATACGATAAATCAAAATATAAAGGATAAGAGAACATCTATTATATAAAGCAATGTTCAAAATAATTGATTTTAAACCTAATTATTGCGCGCAATTAATTTTTACATTTTTACTTTTAAATAGATATATTTTAATATTATAAACTGCGTAATTACAAAATAATTTATATTTCTTAGATATAAACTTTTAAAAATATGATAAATAAAAAAATTTCTATTTTTTTATATATGAAATATTTAAATATATATATTAATTTGAAATGTTTTATAAAACATAAAAGTATCTGAAAATATTAATTAATAACAAATTTTATAAATGTTTTAATTATTTAAAAATAAAATGGAATATTTTTTATAAGTATATATGTATTATATATGTTACAATTTAAAATCACTATTAAATCACAATCAAAGAAATAAAACGAAACGAGAAATATGTATATTTTGAATATATATATTATTGATAAATAATTTATATATTGTTGCGTCCGCGGAACGCGGTATATATCGAACGCGATATATATCGAACACGCGCGACACAATCGGCAAAATACATAGCATACGCTGACGCTCGTGCACTCGTAAATAATAACGCGATTTAAGGTGCCCAAGAATTTTAATAAATCGCGAGTAACATACAAGAATTCAGAATAATCGTAAAACGGATCACAAATAGACGCGCATCCGCACAACTTGACAGCTGGGCTTAGACTCTCTGACAGTCGTTGTTTATAACAATATCTTGACAACGCGCGCGAAAACGATCTTCTTCGAAAGAATTCAACGGGTGACGAATACATTCAGCGGGACGGGACGCGGGGACGCAACAATATAATAAATAATGAATGTGATAAATAATTTATATTAATGACTTACATCATATCTTATTGATCCATCCACTTCCAAAACCTCCTTTTTTCTTTTGCTTCCTTCGCTCTTTTCTCGTGGCACTTTAATCCTCGTTGCACTTACACTTATTCACGAAAAGTTCCTCGTTGCACTTGCAATTGTGTTTAGAGAAAGAATTTGATAATATATGAAACGTCTCACATCACTACTTCACTGCTCAAGAGCCACTGAGCGAATGATCGTAAGTCAAGAACATTACCGCGGTACTGTTTATATCGCCAGGGTCGACTATGTAAAGGAAGAATTTGATAATATATGAAACGTCACTACTTTATTGCTCAAGGTTGCTGTGCGAATGATAATAAAGCCGTGTAACGTATTAACAATAGCGCGATACTGTTTATCAAGGTCGAACACGGTGTTATTGATAATTCTCTCGTTGCCGAAATATTTTCTGTAATATAAAATATTCGCGCGCGGAATATTAAATTATAGAAGTATTTTAATTTATTGATTTAAATTGATTATTTTTTAACAATTTATCACGGAGCCTTTCGTTATGCTAATTATTTGCATCTATAATTCGATTGATTTACTTCGTGTTCTCTCACAATCCAAATTACATTTAGATTGTCAAGTAGAACGATAAAGTAACACGGATGAAATATATTTATAACTCTAAATATTGTAATAATTATTATTGTCCGTAAAAATCGCAACGATCGAAGTAATTATTTAATATTTTGGATTTCTATCATTTAATCGATTTTCGATTAAATTGTATATTGTTTAATAACAAGGATTGAGAAAATTTAAAGCATTGGTCGAAATATAGTTAATTCTAATATTAAAGCTTTAATATAGCGCGCTACTGTTTATTTTTTGTATTGCCAAAGTCGAACACCGTGTTATCGATAATTCGTTGCCGAAATATTTTATATATTATAAAATATACGCTAACGCGGAATATTAAATTATAGAAGTATTTTCATTAATTAATTAATATTGATTATTTATTAAATAACTTATCACGGAACCTTTCGTTATGCTAATTATTTGAATTTATTCGATTATTTTATTTTCAAAGTCAAATTCTATAATATTTAGTTTTGCATTTTAGAAGACTGACTTAGAGCGAGCTAAATAAATAAATAAATAAATAAAAAATAAATAAATGATGTTGAGAAGAAAAAGAACACACATAAATAAATAAATAAATAATAGCGTGGAAAGAGAGAATATACTATTTTTATATAATAAATTATTATTAATTAAATTATTTATATTTTTATTTATATTATTTATATTATCAGAGAGACATATATGTTACCCTCTGAGAACATTCGTGGACATTGGCTTTGTAGTTCATGTTCACGTTTTTAATGTCCACAGAGGGAGTATCGCTTCCAGGGATCACCTAAAAGCGGGCCATGACATCTCTCAGTCTTCTCTCTGTCAACACCATAGACAAACACTATCCACCAATCACAAGTATATGGATAGTAAGATAAATTCTCTATATTGGTAATGATACTGATAGAGATTTTAGAACAAACTGCTGTTACCACCTTGGTTGTGAATGCCATAATTGCCATAGGATAAATTTCAGCAAGGTATTTCAAAACTTGGAAGATGTATATTATTTTTTTGCAACAAAGCAGGTGACGAGCGTAGAGGCTATTTCCGAATAAGAATCATGTTTTATGTGATAGGATTAGGGCTCGGCGATGCGAAAGATGTCACTGTCAAGGGACTCGAAATTATCAAGAAATGTGACCGTGTATATTTGGAGTCATATACTTCTATTTTGACAGTACAACAAAAAGCTCTGGTATTATTCTAATCTTTTATATTTTATGAAATAAACATGTTACAATATAATCCGAATATTTTTATATAACGAAATGTTTAACTTCAATTTAATACATTAAATATACAATTTTCCATCATACATATGTTAATGTAATAGGAAGAGTTCTATGGACGTTCCCTGATCACAGCTGATCGTGAATTAGTAGAGAGTGGTGCAGATGAGATATTGCCAAGGAATGAAGATGAAGATGTTGCTTTTCTAGTTGTAGGAGATCCTTTCGGCGCTACTACACATACAGATTTAATTTTGCGTGCAAAGGAGAGAAATATAAAGGTGCAGAAAATAGAGGAACAATTATTATTCTTAAGAAATATTTAGATTATTTTATGATTTGTTAAAGTATTTGAGAAAGATTATCTGAAAACATTGTGTTTTCAATTAGGTAAAAATCATACACAATTCGTCAATTTTGACTGCAGTTGGTTGCTGTGGTTTACAATTGTATTCATATGGAGAAACAATTTCAATTCCGTATTGGACTGATACTTGGCAGCCAGACAGTTTTTATGAAAAGATAGCTTCTAACAGACAAAGAGGACTGCATACATTATGTCTCTTGGATATTAAAATCAAGGAGCCTACTTTAGAGAGTATCTTGAAAAAGAAGAAGGAATATATGCCTTCAAGATTTATGAGTGTTAATGAAGCAGCTAATCAGTTAATAGCAATACTCGACAATAAAATTCAAGATGGTCATAAAGATTTAGGTTTGTTACACCAAATTCTATTGAGAAAATATAATAATCATAACTATAATAGTACATAAATAATTAAGATTTAATTAATGTGATTGAAGATAATATATTTACACATTATTTTTGAAATAATATTCTTTTTGTTTTTATAGCATTTACACATCAGAGCTTAGCAATAGGTCTGGCACGGGTAGGCTGTGAGGATCAGCATATTGTTGCTTGTTCTCTGCAAGATATGACTCGTGTAGACCTGGGACCACCATTGCACTGCCTCGTTATACCGGCCGAGAAACTGCATCCTCTTGAGATCGAATTTCTAACACAATATATTCTTGATAAAAGTCAATTTAAAGAAATGATACAATAAATTTTTTATTCATATAAAGAAAAGATTAAACTATTGTTTACCTCAGAGAAATACATAAATGCTTAAAATAATGAATTAAAATAAGTTAATTAAGAAATTATTAAATACAATATAAAATATTTATTTTTTAAATGCAAGTTGTATCAATATAATTGTATATTTTTAGAAAATGTCATCAATAAGAACTTACATTTTAATATTTTTACTAATTTATTTAATTAAAATATGCTAATTTTTAAATTCCACTTTTAAAAATCTAGATTTATATTTTATATATATCTCCTTTCTCTAAAGATACATATGCCTGCCAGCATACAAATGTGCAATATGAATTATAGATTTATATTTATTATTAGTATATGATGTTTTATATATTTTGCAAATCTTATTATGGAATCTATAATAATTTCTATCCTCAGAATTACGTCATGTAAAATCTACAAGAGCGCTGTCGTTGATTATATTATTAAATGTTCAGTATTCTCGGCTATATACGCAAAGATCGATTATAAGCGAACTGTATTGTTTCGTGAGACCGCCTCATAAAAGATAGAAAAATTGATTTTCGTATATTGTATTTGCATATACCGCATTATTATTCTATTATTTCCTCCGCCGACTCTCTTTTCCATATTTTAAGTCACATGTATATTATTCTGCGGCGAAGTCACGTGGCCGCGTGTCAGGGCCAACTAATCAATGGATAAGCATCGACCACCGCACCAAACGAAGCTCGTATTGGTGATTCAGTTGTGCCACGGGGGTGCACTAGCTCGGTGGTGGCAACCCTTCTGTTTTATTCTCTCCGAGCAGGTACACTTAATTTCCAGAAAATAAAACACGAAACACAGAACGTAAAAAATAACGATATATATTTATTTGTTATTGTTTTTCTATTTTAACAGGTACACACATACGTGTTAACTGTTAAGTATCACGAGCACTGTTGTGTTCTACGTAATAATATTGCACATCAATATGCACATATATTTTATATATATATATATATATATATATATATATATATATATATATATCATTATAATTATTTTTGCAAAAAAATATGCCTTATTATATTACTGTATTGAAATTATGTAAATATTTCATTATTTGTTAAAAAAATCTAAAGAGAGAATTATTGTATTTTCTTATAACAAGTAAACTCTTTAAAATAATTTTTTTTAATTTCACATATTTGAAATGCAGATGAAAACGAAGGGTCGCACTAACATCGTCCTTGAAGAAAACTCTATTTCGCAATGCATCAATGCGGTAAAAGAAATAATATTGTAAAGCAGGAAGTATTAAAATTATGTATAAAATATTGAAAATATAATATATATAAGTGGGGAAAAAAATGTTGAGCTCTACTTCGCCTATCGATCGTCCTAGTCTACATCCTGGTACCAGATACCTTATCGCGCCGCGAGTACCTCACGGGCTCGCGTCCGTAGTCGAAGGTCTTACTAGAGAGGTCCTGCGTCATCGTCCCGAGGACATATATGTTTTTGCAGCGCATCACTTTGAGAAGTTGCTGAAATTGCGCGAACAGTATTACGCTGAAGAATACAGTGGTCGCGAATTCGATCATGACTTTGGTTGCGATTTCAAACTGTGGCCCACCAAAAAGGCTAAGGATATCGGAAGATCTACAAATAGCGATTGGTCCTTGGAGAAAGAGATCGAGATCTTTGAGAGACGTGGAAAAGTGTCTGCTGACGTGGAAGAAAGCACGGATGTTTCTACCGATAGAGAGAATCGGAAAACGTCGAAGCAAACATGCACGAGAAGTCTCTCGACTACGAAAAAAAGTTCGAAGAAATCAAAGGACAACGAGACAACATCGGACATTCGCGCGACGAGAATCATCTCGCAAATGTCTGTTCTTCCCGGTAAAAACATCCAGACTAAGGATATTAAGCAGGAACTCAGGAGAAACAAATTAAGCGGCGAGAAAGTGAGAGCGACTGACAATACGGAGAAAGGAATTCGAAATGAGAGACGATCTAGAATGAGGATTTCCAAGACGGATAAGGATCCCGAAGAGGATATTGAACATACTACGACGACGACGAGCTCGAGTAGAACCTCTGCTCGAAGACCTTTGAGAAAAGTTCGACGAATAGAGACTGAATCCGAGACCGAAACAGAAACAATAAGTGGTGAAACAATGGCCAAGACTGGACATGAAAATGGGTAATAGTAGCTTACTATAATTATTAGTTAATTGTATAATAATTTATGTATAATAAAGAATACACATAAATAAGAATTAAAAAGATTTATTTTTAAGATTAAATTTTTTAGATTTATTTTTAAGATTAAATCTTTCTTTATTTGTCAGATCGAGCACCAAGAACAATGGTGCGAACAGCGAAATTATCGCTCGGATTGAAAACAGGGAGAAGAGACCGGAAGCGCAGTTCTCCGAACATTCCTCCAAGAGGAAAGTGTCGTCGAGAGCGCTCAGTATGGATCGTATCCGGGCCTATGTATTACGCAAATTCGCGAGTTCTGCGAGTCTGGAAGTATTGCGGTCGCCTACGTATGTGGAACAGGTGCAGGAGGTGATCGATCGTGCGGCGCCAATCATTAAGGAGAAGTTGGAGGAGGTCAGGGGATCCCGGGGAAAGCGTTCGAGATCAGTTGATCTCGCCTGGAACAAGGAATTCTTTCGTCAGCGCAGTCGAGATGGAAAGAAACGCGATTATGAAAAAGAAGAGGAAAGCAAAAGAAAAACTGGAAATGAATTGCCAGAACGTAAAGTCGATACCATTAAAAAGGAAGAAACGGAAAACCATCTCGAGAAAGACGAAATGATTTCGAATGTGGAAACGGAGGAGAAGAAATCGAGGAGGCGCAGTGGAGGATCGGGCAAAAAAGCGAGAAAACGCGAAAACGGTGGTGATGTCGGAGTCGTCGATCAAATTAATGGCAAGCACAGTGATAAATTGGAGTATGAGTCCGGTGCAACACATGATACCTTGGAAGCGAAACTGACGGCTACACAAAACATTTTGGAAGATATCTCGAAGTCCACATATGACTTAGGCGGTGCTCGCAAGAATGATTCTGCGGGAGGTGAGCTGCCGGAATCAGAGATCTCTGATCACGTAAACGTCGTATCCCTGCCAATCGTAAGACCACCGTCTTCTAGAAACTCCAGGAGCGCCACTAAGAACGGTTCGGATAGTCTGATTCTGCCGCCTATTTCTCCGGAAGCTCCCAAGTCGACGAAGAAGAAAGATGAGTTATCCTTGCCGGTTCTGCCGGTTGCAACTAATGGCAACCATTCTAGAAAATCACAGGATGCTGAGGAAGCCTCAACAATGCATGACATTACGAATGACATAGAAGATATAGCGATCCTTCCAGAAGATGGTCATGAAGAAGTGATTGTAGATACAAAACAGGATCTCGATACTGATTTAATATCGAGCACAGTATCAGACGTTATTGATGCAGAAAAACGTGAAAAAGATGAAGATACGGATGATGTTCTTCTGGAAAATATTCCAGAACAATTTATTGAGAAATGTGAAAGTCTTGAAGAATATGAGGAATTGGAAAGAAAGAAGATGGAAGAAATCTTCAAAGACAGTTTAAACGTCACGCCGGAAGTGGTAGATGTGCCGCCAAGACCGGATTCGCTGGAACCCGATGAGGAAAAGAAACTTCAAAACGACGATATGGATCTTGCGCGAGTTAACACATTCGACGAACTGAAGGACAAGTTGATCGAGATCGAGATGGCAGAACGAAATATCGAGATGGCATTGGCTAGCCAACAACTCGCGATGCATGACGCTGGCGAAGAAACGAGCCAAGCGGAAAAGTCGATGATTGACGGGAAGATAAATGACGTAGGAAAGTTGGCTGATGAGATGGAAGAAACTGTGAGTGAGATAGAAAAGTCGGCGGATGCGGAAAAAATATCAACGAATAAAGACGACGAAGAAAAAAAAGGAAATGATGAAGAGGGAAAAAATACGACAAATGAAATAGAAAAAGTTAAAGATGTAATCGAAATATCGATGAATGAAAAGGAAAACTTATTAAATATAACAGAAAAATCGGAGGATGAAGTAAAAGAGGAAATAGAGAGATCATCGAATGAAATGAAAAATACGACAAATGAAGCAGAAACTTCAGTAAACGAAATTGAAAAATCGACAAACAAATTGAATGAAACAGAAATATTAACAAATGAAGTAGAAGTGACAAATCAAGAGGAAATATTAACAAAAGCAGCAGAAGAGGTAATCAAAGTATCTGAAGACGAAAAATCAACGGATGAAAATGAAAGATCGATAAACGAAAAGTCACCAATTGATGTGGAAAAATTAACAGTTAAAATTGATACTGAAGATGCACAGTCTATAAATCTAAAATCACAAAACAATGATGATCAGACTCAAGCAGCTGTTTGTGAAACAGACGATGATAATGTAACAGCGTCTAACAATAAAGCTGATAATACGGTAAATGAATTTTCCAAGACTGTAGCTTGCGAAAGTGCTGCGAACGAAAGGGAAATCTCAGCAACAAATCTTCCAGATGAAAATACTGCGAAAGCGACGAAAGGGCGGAAAAAACGCGAAATCGACTCTTGTCCAACAACGTCACTCTCTTTAGAACTTCCGTTTTCATACGTTCTGAGCGAGGGTTCTCCTTGCGAGATACCTGATTCCGTAACAACCGTGATTATTCCGGATAGACACTATTCATCTCCCGCGACTCTAGAGGATGAGAATTATCAGTTTGAATCGACGAATGAAAAAGAATCATTTATCCATTCCAATATCGCTAAAAAAAGTGAAACACAGGAAAATAAAAATGGCATGGAAATTTTCGGCGAATATATCCAACCGGAAGTCGACATTTTGCCTGATATTGATTTCGTGCATAGTACGAGAGGAGTAAAATCGAGTCAGATAATAATCGCTCATCAGGACTTGGACAACATCAAGGAAGAAGGTGAAGAAGAAGAGAAAAAAGACGTTGAAAAAGAAGAGATAGAGACTCCTCGAGAGCAAAAAGATGATACACAACTAATCATACATGAAGAAGAGACGAAACCTGTAATTTTGGAAGGCATCGTGGAACACGAGGAGAATGAAGAAACTAGCATGAAAATGACTTCCGAATCTAAGGATGCTGAGGAAATTTCCTGCAAAATTTCCAAATATGAATCTTCGCCTGATACCGTGGAATTAATGGCAGATACTGGCTTGATAGATGAAGAAAACATGAATCTTGTGGTAGAATCCCGGGACACGATAGAGAACTCATCGGAAGAGAACGGAAGCACGCAGGATACCCACACAATCACATCAAGCGACGTAAAGGAGAGTACCGTGAGCAATCAATCGATCGAGAGTCCGAGTCTGGACAGGCCAATAGTGCCAGAGTTGAACCTGGATTCTCTTCAGGATAATACGGTATCGTCCTTTAAAATGACGGCGAACGGAACAGTAACGAAAGAGAACAATGACAGTCCTAGAGAGAGCGACACCACGACGTCCTTGATCGAGCCATTGATTTCGGACGAGAGATTAATGAACCAGCCGAATTTGGCTGATCGCGAAGAAGATATTGCTGCCGAAGAGCTCACGGAAAGTTTAAGATCGGAAGTTCCGGAGGCCGATCAATTATATCAAGCGGAACATGCAGAATATGAGTGGCTGGAGAAGGATCCGTCATCTCTGGAAATCAATTTAGAGGACGAAGTGAAATCTCCAGAAAACAGTATTGGTTTAAAGGCTTTACCAGAAGATGTTGTTGTAGTTGGCCCACTTTTACGAGACGAGGAGATGGAAAAAAAAATAGACAATGAGGAAGAGATTGCGAGAGAATTGATAGGCTCACTGGAAGAAGATATGCAACTTTACGTTAAAGCGTTAGAAGAAAAATCTAAAGAGAACGGAGAATCTGAGAAGAGCAGTTTAAATATGAATGACAAATCTAATCAATCTCTGTTGGAATCTGTTGATGAACAGGAAAAAGGAGAACATGAAATTTCTTCAGAGGAAATTCAAACATTAGATAAAATTGCAAGGACTGAAACAATTAATGAATTATCTAGCCAAATAGGAGATATCAAACAAGATAGTGAAGATAAGAACGTTGTAATAGACAGTGAAACTGAAGAACTTAAACTGCAAGTGGAAGAAAAAGATGGTATAGAAATTGCGCATGTTGCACCTTTAGCACAATTTGAGCAAGAATTACTAGAATTTAATGATACACAAATAATAAAAACAGATGAAGAAAAGATTACAGTCGAAAATAAGCTTGACACTGATACAGTTTCAACCGATAATCAGGAAAATCTTGAAAATAGTCAAACAAAGATTGAGGAAGTTATAGAAAGCCAAAGTAACGAAAATATTAATAAAATTGAAGAATTGCATGAACAACAAGAGAAAAGTGAAGAAGAGGTGCAAGATAGGGAAGAATGTGAGCCGGAAAAATTAGAAGTTGAGGAAAAAGAAGAACAAGAAAAATTAGAAATAGACGAAGAATATCAGCAAGAAAAATCAGAGAAATGCACGCAAGAAGATTTAAAAATCCAAGAAACAGATAATCACGAAAATTTACAATTAGAGGAAAATATTGTTGATATCAAAACAATGCCTTTGGAAGCAACAGAGTCAAGAAAGGGCTCGATAAACGAATCGACGAATAACGATGAAGGAGAGACTGAGCCAATTACTTGTGACGAATTCATCATTGACGATGAGGCAGAAAAAGAAACGAAAAATAACGAGATCGAAAAATCCGAAGATCTTTCAGCAAAGATACAGAATATTCACGAACCAATATCGGAACAATCGACGGAAGATCATTTTCATGGTGGATATTGGATTACGGAAACGAAATCATCAACCGTGGAAACAGTGATTGGAACTTCTACTTCTAACGAGGGAATGGAGCCTAATGCTGATGTGCCAGAAATTATCCAAGACGAATCGCTTATTCAGAAAGAAGATAATTTTCATTCGGCAGTCATAAAAATCCAAGCTTGTAAGTAATGCAATTTTAATTAAATTATGTTATAAATTGATATTTTAATTATATTGCGTTTGCATACATACAGTGTAAACAATTGATTGCTAATTTTCTTATCTTTTGATATATTCATGTCACATAGTAAAATTTAAAAAAGACAAGTTCGAGGATCATTAATTCTATCGAAATTGGAAGATAGAATAATGTTATTTTGAGATAATTACGATAAGTATAATTTTTTTAAAGAAATGATAAAAGAATAAGTAACAAAATTTTGTGAAGGTTTACGAGGATTTTTAATGCGTCGTCGCATGAAAGAAGATGCAAGCTCAAAATCTATTTCGAACAATATTTCTTCAGCACAGAAAATAGATATAGTAAGTATAATAATTATATATATAATAATTTAAAAAATATATAAATTTTTATTTACCTATTTTTTCCTATTTACATATTTTTTTTAAATAAATAAATTTAATTTTTAATAAAATCTTAAATTTCACTTTAAATTTATCATTAATTTTCTTAAATTTAAATAAATGCATTAATATAACAATTTGTATTATATATATATATAATATCGATTTAATGACTTTTTTAAGAGTGGATAATAATAAAAACCATTGCTGCACGCAACTGCAAATTTTATATAAAAATTGTATAATTGAATTATATAATTGAAGAGAAGGATTATTTTAAATTATATAATAAATAACCTTTAATAAGGCCTTCTTAAAAATATTTATATATATAATAACCTTTAATAAGGCCTTCTCAAATATTTATATACATACTGTAATTTTGCATGCAGTTATTCAATATATTGAAATTAAGCCTCGAACTTGAATCTATTGATTTTCCTCCGTTTTGTAAAGTCGAACAGCTGAACGTAATATTTTGTACGCCACGCCCGCCGGAAGTATATTATGTAAAAGAGGAAGTAGCAGGTCACTGCTAAACGTCAGCGTTTTCGTGATTGCAACAGGCGGTTTGGCATTTGGCAGTAATAAACTTGGCAAATGCATTTCGAGAGCGCTGGTCCCTTAAAATAATTGTTTCTTAGATTCGAATTGACGTCCACGACTTTATAAATATTATTTCTGTTAGATTTCCTTCAATTTTGTATTTTAAAATAAAATTTAAAATTATGTTAAATAAATATTTATTAAATGTTTCCCTTAATAAGAGTAATTATGTATTTAAGTATAATTATTTAAGTATAATTAAGTGTAATTATTAAAGTATAATTAGGGCTAGGGACAGTATTTCTCTTTCTGGAAAGAACATGTCTTCCATTTCTTAATATTAAAAAAAGATAACGATATAATCAATAATTCAATAGATTATTAATTTTTAGGATGACCATTTAACGGTGCCACATTCTTCAAGTTCGCGAGAAGTCAAAACTGGAAGGCAACGTCTTCGACGAGAGGAAGCTCTACGAAATACTACTCTCTCGTTGGAGAACGCTTTCGCTACAGGTAGACTTCAACATACCGGCGAATTTCACGATTCTGTGCCGTTGGCTCTTTTCGATCCAATTTATCGTAAGGATAATTCAACCACATCGGACGAATTTTTGAATAAGGCGATTGAGGAAGATGCAGAACAAACTAATCAATCTGATATTGCAAAATCTAGTCACAACGAGAACAATTCCGTGTAAGTAATTATTATAAGAGAAATTAAGAATGTTTTAAATATTATCCGCTTCCTAATAACTTGTATTAAAATATATCATAAAATAGATAGCGTCGTGTGTGTATAAATTTTACTTTATAAATATCTTTTTACTTTACAAATATCTTTTACTATATATTAAATATAATTATCTTGTTATTTTGTACAGTCACGATGACAAACACGGAGGAAATTTTCAAAAAGGCAACATATTTACCGATCATTCGACTATTCCAATCGTGATGCATCTGCTAGCGGATGCATCTCGCAATTGCCACTTTACAGTCAGTCAGAATTCCCATCCTGATTTTAATACAAACGCTGGAGGAGTGAAACCTGCGGAACCGACATTAACGGATATCCTAATGTTAGGCTACCCGAGAGATGATGAGAATCGATATTTGAATTTCATAACCAGTGTCGAGGATCTCGGCTGCAACATGGATTCCTTATCGCTAAACGACACAATAAAGTGCTCGAAAAATACCGACGAAGTTCATCCTTCGACAACTTCCGGCGAAGGTAGCATCAGGGAACCCCTAGCTCTTCCGGGCACTCCTCAGGGTGTCGTGATTGAGGAAGTGACTAGTCTGGAAACTGAACTTGTCCCATCTGAGTCCGCGACAAAACCGTCGACCACGTCGAAAACCTCGTTAGATACAAATAGCTCGGTGCCATCGGAGGAATGTACCCTCGAGGATGAAAAGAATGATTTAGGAACATCGCCAAGGATCGTGGATGCAATGGAAGACCGGAAACATGTAGACGGAGAGACCGAAAGACAAAAGTCTAATTGCAAGCACCTTGAGAGCATCTCAGAAGACGATTCCCATAGCGAAGATGCGAAAAAAGAATCTAGCGAAGTCTCTTGCGACAATCATGAGCGCGTGGAAGAAGAGGAGAATGAAAAAACGTGAATTATAAATTTATGAAAATATATGGAGTGAATCGAAGCACGGCACGATTAGTTCCTTCAATTAAGATCGTCGCTTGTGTGTGAGATAATAATTATCACTGTACTTTCACTTTGCATGTATTATTTTAGGATAATTTTGCAAGGAAATATTATTCTTAACTTCTACGATTTAGAGTTTTTAATTTTTAATTCGATTATATAGATATAGGAATAATAGAGAATAATAGAGGATGAATAGAGACTATTTCTCAGGAATAATTTTAAAATGTACGTTACATACCGTTACTAATACACATATAAAAATGCAACGAGTTTTGGATTTGCAATTATACTACACAATACAAGCGAGCGATCTCTTCCCGCTACGTATATAGTTTGGAGATATATATCTTTATAAATGCTGCATAGAGCAGTAATAAATTATATGATAAATTATATATATTATATTGATTTATTTTCATTTTAGAATATCTATATCTCACGTATAAAAAATATTTAATAATTTCAATCAATATTACACAACTACAAGAGATAACCGTAAGTTAAAAATTAAACATTATACTCAGTGATAAGATATTCTCGATGTTTACGTTGCATGATTATAATGCCGTTTATGCATAATAGTACTATGAATTAATCGCAAATTGCGAGGATAAAAAAAATGTAATCTTTTAGTCATTTCTAAATATTATATATTGCTATCAATTTTAATTACTGGTTCTCTGAAAAAGTTTTGATCGAAATGCAACATAGAGACGAAGTTTCATCATTAAAGGTCATCTTCCAGACATTAATTGTGTCCATAATAATAAAAAAAGCTCTGAATCTCGAGCCTGCAATGTTTTGCATTTCGATCACGCGGAATGCAAACGGACCTCGGGTACACGGACCTTGATACATATTTTTAGTGCCCGCCGTAATAGAGAGAGAGAGAAACGAGAGGAACGAGAAATCAGTATCGTGATCGTCGCGAGCATTCAGTGAGCGGGGATCCAAGGTAAGAGCACGACGTCGCAGTGACGTCATTGGGCGTCGCGACGACAGCATCGGCATCGGCATCGTCGTCGTCGTCGTTGCCACCGCCGCGGTCACTCGCGCGTAGACATCACCGCGACCTGTCGCCGCTCTCTCTTTCGTCGTGTATATTGTTCGCTTCCGTGTGTAAACGATATTGCCACTTCGGGAGAATCAGTCGCGCTTGCCGATAGTCGTCAGTGATTGCTCTGCAGCTTTGTCACGTCCGGTATTTGATACGTCCGGTATCCCTGAGGTAAGCAAGGTCAGCAAAAGCGCGAACGCGAGTCGCAAACTGTGAGACAGGTAGCATCATTTCAAAAAATTTATTAAAGGATCTAAATTGCATATTAATTTTTACATATAACATTTTTCTATAATAAATTATTTAATAATATATTTTATATATTACTAATATTTAATAATATATTTTATATATTACTAATATTTAATAATATATTTTATATATATATATATTTTTTCTCTTATATTGTTATATTTTTATTTATAGGTTGCTATGAAAGAGAATAAAATAAAATTAACGATGTGGCTTTCCGTTGAATTTTTTTTCTTTGCACTATCTCACAAAAGAATCTTGATAATTGAAACTAGTTAAAATTAATTTCTCTCAGACATGTCTTTAATTTAATAACGGAGATATCCGTATCAATTCATTGTCTGTATTGCATTTTGCAAATTTTTGTAGCTGTTGATATTATTGTATAGTGTGCAGTGATTTTCCTCTCTATTCTTTTCGTATACTTTTATAAAATTATAAAAACTATATAAAACTTAGATATTACCTTTTCATGAAACTTATACTGATTAAAATGACATTCTCGTATAATAAGCGAACAACATATACATTTATGCTCTAGCTTAAAAAGGTAAAATTATTAGTTTTTTAATTTTATAATTACATATCATGATATAATAAAATTTAAAAAACAAAGCAGTGTGTGAAAATTAACTGTGATATGATTTGTATGATATATTTGTGCTAAATTTATGATGGTTAAAGGAGAATAAGACGTGACGCGAATATACGCGAGATTCATGGGCGGGATCGTTATCGATGTACGAGCTGGCCGATTGAACGACGTATATCGTTCGCGCGAGCGAGTATATTTTCGTGATGATCAGCATAAGGGAAGCGTTATACGCGAATATGCGTCCGAGACCAACGGCGGACGCAAACAAATTGGAATGCTCTCGGTCGCACGCGCGTGCGTCCGCGGACTTTCGTCGACACTCTCGCGACCATCAATCATCAATCAGCGTATATTGGCCTCAAGACGACGAATTTACTGTGACGCGCGCGTCAACCGCACTCACGAGACCGAAATTGATGCTGTGCCCGGGTGATGATATTACGGATACTTTGCGAGGTCCCCCTTTAATACAGATTTTTTTTGCTCGCTGCGATTAATCAAGTCGCAAGTAGACGAATATAAATATCTAAATGGTATTTTTATAAATGGTGTGTTAAAGTTTCGTAAATTAAATTATTTATTTTATACTTTTGACAGAATATAAAACAAATAATTGAGGGAAAATGAAATTAAAATGAAAGTTGTGATGAAAACATGCTCCGATGCTTGATGCATAAAATTTCATATATGTAATTGTTGCGAAGATCTTTCAGTTTAATCAAAATATTGTACATGTAATTTTTTACTTTCTCCAAACTGTAAAGAGAGTAAATGATATACAATTTTTTTAAATATATAAATTAAATGGAAATTGTCTCGAAAAATAGGAATGATTCTACTCGAGATGCAATATAATAAAAGTTTGAATTGCATATTTTTTAATTTTATTTATAAGATAAATAATTAGTTAGCGTTCATTTTTAGCTATCATTTATGTACAAAAACCGTGCCACGATTATCGACAAGGTCTATGCTCATTCTCTGCCAAGTTTACACGAAATTAACCATTCTCTCTAGAACGCGCTGAATAAGACGTAACGCGATCGACGACGTGGAAAATGAGAGCTTTCGTAGCGGGGTATCATCACAGAACGCATGCGCGATAGATCCATCCTTGGTTCGAGATGGACAAGCACAATCGCCGAGACTCTTTGTCATGCATCCGTTACGCGTCAGTTTCCTATTTCGCTTCTAGACAAGAGGACGCGCGATAGAGATCATAGTGAGATCGGAAGTGAGCGAGAGTGCTGAACCGGAAGAACAATCGTTCTCATCTTTGAATTTTTCCCTGTGAAAAATCGCATTTTAACATTAATCCTGAAGAATCAAAAAGATAAGATTTACTTCGTTTGTTCTCTTTAATCGATATTTATGGATCATTGTGAAGATCGTTCAATCGGTCTGCGCTACTGAAAAGTTCTGCTTTCTGCGATTGCTTCGCTATTTTTTACATTTAATCATAGTAGCGATTTTTCAAGTCAATTTCTAAAACGATTGGCGAAATATTGAGGTGATTTTCTTCTTGAAGAATTTTCAGAAAGGAAGAAGCTGCTCTTTCTTTCACTTTGGCATCGATATTTATAGATGATTGGAAGTATCCTAAAGTTTGTCCTACTTCCGCTGGTGGAATTATAAATAATCGAGGGAATATTCCGCTCTCACAATTACCCACGTTTGCCTTTTAAAATAAACTTTGAAGAATAATCTAGGAAATCTTCATCTCTTTTAAACTCTCTTGATTCATTTTGAATCAATTTCGATCGATTTCCGATTGCTAGGAAAATCCTGAATTTAGCTTGTTCTCTGAGAAGCGATCTCACAGGCAATCAAGAATAATTTTAAATTGTTTCTGTTCTTGGGATCGATTTTTGTAAGCCAAAGATACGTACGTGCTCTCCAAAAATAATATTTATATGTAATTTCAACAAGCATCTCGACGTTTTTTCGGAATCGATCCTCATGGAATGACTTAAGAAATTTGGATCGACGGATTTTAACGGTCGAGAGACACGGAGCTTTTTCGCGTGATCGTCTTAAAACTCCGTTCATGTCGCAGACTCCTAAGGAGGAGGCCGATGAGATGAAGGCCAATACGGCAGCGACGAAGATCCAGGCCAACTTTCGCGGATACCGTGTGCGCAAGCAGTTGAAGGAATCTACGCAACGTCGTCGTCAGAGTCAGCAGCAACAGCATCAGGAGCCGCAGCATCAGCAGAAGAATCAACAACAGCAGCAGGAGCATCCGAAGTCGAAGGACCATCTTTTCAAGAGACAGAACACTCGGGAGGCACTTGAGGAGAAATCAGCGACCAAGATCCAGGCGGGTATCCGCGGTTTCCTGGTACGGAAGAGACAACAAGCTGTTCAGGCTGCGGCGGCGAGGATCCAGGCCGGCTTCCGTGGCTTCAAGACGCGGAAATTGCTGAAACAGAACGGCCAATAGGCTGTACTTTTTGATCTTTTCCCGTTGGATGAAGGATAATATAGGCTGTCGATATTATACTAAAGGTGCTTCTTATTTATGATTACGCTGATGTAAATTTATGGCCGTTTGATTATACATGTGTGTTTGTTGAGAGATTGAGTAAAAGGCGTAAGAATTCTTTAATTTAACTTTTTTCTTTTCTTATGTTTTGATATATATAATTGCATAACTAATTATTAAAAATTATACATTTTTATCATAAATATAAAATGTTTAATTCTTTTAGTTCATATTGATATTAATTACTTCTACGTATCTATTAACTAATTTTTGTGGATTTTTGTTCGACTAAAAATACTGTTTTATAGCATGGCTTGTGTGAGTAGATATTTAAAACACAAATAATAGAAGAATAAAAAAATCAACAAACAAATTTATCAAAAAAATCTTTTCAGAAATGATAAATTTTTCTATTAAAGAATTTTCAAGTTTATTAAACTTGCTCTTTGTTTTGAAATAATTATAATGAAATATAATAGAGATTTATCAGTAGAGATAATAGGGTTGTGTATCACATAATGAACATTATTTAATATTTTCTTTTATTCAGACATTGCATGATCGACATAGCAAGTGCTTGATTAAATATAGCGAGAATTGCCTATAAAATAAAAAATATTATTTTCTAGATTCTATTTTTGAAGCGTAATAGCTCGCGATGATCGCGACGAATGCGTGCTAATATTAATCAGCACTCATTAACTGCAGAAGGAAAATGTAAACAGCTGCAACATGTGTGCATCTGCGACATCTCATTGGATGTGGCTTTTACAAACGCGGTTTATATATAACACCGAGCGCGCCCCGAGCCCTTGACCCTTAAATTCTTAGCACCGAATTCTCTGGCATGCGTTCTCTTCGATTATCTCAATATACTTTTTCTCATACCATCTATTATTTGTTTTTCAGTAATATGTGGATTCGTCCGTGTACTCGGAGGAGATCTGAGAATTGGATTGGAAGTGTCGAAGAAACAACTTTTGAATCAATTGATCTTCACGATGCTTGACATATGTATATTTTTGGAACACTGTGTATTTTTGGGCTCAAACTTCGTGAAATTCATCGAATACGTCTCCAGAATTAATGAATGATAACTAATGACACATTGTTTCATAGCAATCTTTGTACTTTATCATTATTTTTACTTCGTTCTATCTTTCCTACTCTGAATTTCGTATAAAGATGACGATAAACGATGATGATGAGGACAAAAGCAATAATAGAAAACATTGTTTTTACGAAAGCAAGAGATGTGCATATATATATATATATATATATATATATATGCGATAGAAGTTAGTTAAATTATTATATGAATGTTGAAATATTTTTTTCTTGTTATTTCATATCAATTTTATTGCGATATAATTAAGGTATTAATTATGATAATTTGAATAATGCAGGCTGAAAATATTTCTATATTGTAATTTCGTATCTATGTGGATCTTGTCGATAAACCATATATGTATTTGTATAATGAATAATGTATAGCTGTATATATACTTCTTGTTATTATATTTCATAATTTTGCTTTGATTTTAAGGATAATAAATCTTTAATCTTTATAATAATTATTTTTTATGCATCTAATACATTAATGTCTATTAATATTTTGGAAACTGAGAAAGGATAATTGAAATTCATTTAATACTGAATATGTTGTATTCATTGCATATACAATTGCTATTTTTTTAACTGATGAACAAGCAAACAAAATCATTATATGCATATGTATCATGTTAACATGTATTTAAATTAAAAAAAAGAGAAACATGAAAGCTGTTATCCGATGAGAAAGCAACAGCTTGCTAATATTTCTGGATGGCAGCACTTGATTATGAAAAAGGGCTTTTATCGAAATACACGATACAATTTTCAATTTTAATATCAGTAATAAGTTTTTCTCTCAAAAAAATTCGATGTATTTAATAAATATATTTAAAGAATATGTATAAATAAAAAAAATATACATATGTAAATTAAAATCTAGGAAACATGAAAACTAGATGCACTCGTCATTGTAGTAGACATGAAAGCTATTTTCATTTATCATTGTAAACAAATCATTTTATCTCATTTATCATCATGAAGAAATATTTTATTTTATCCGTTATTGTAAATAAAAATACTGTCATTCCGCTTAAGAGCACATAAACAAAGTTATTTGAGTGAGGGGAGGTAAGAAGGTAAATCAATATCAATAATGCGCATATGAATGCAGCCAATTTTATTTTGTTGTCCGTTATATAGGGTGGCGTTCACCAAACATTCACGGTCGGTCTCCGCAAAAATATCGAGAACTACATCAAGTATTCGTCGCGTTTTTAAGATGCCCATGAATGACTAGTCAAAGAAATACAAATATAAAATAAATTATATGCGATAAAAAAAAATTTTTCTTCTCATTTTTTATCAAATATTAATAATAATCTATAAATAAAGACGCAATATATAGATATTAAACGAACGTGGAAAAAAAATGTTAAAAATGTTTAAAAATCAAACGTATAATTGAAACGAGTACGTAAAAGTGGAGCAACTTTTGTGAACAATCAAAGAAATGTCAAAATTTTTAGATCGATAATATTTAATGATCAGCACGAGAGTTCCTTCTCTTCATTCGTCTTATTTGCGATATTTTCTCCCGTGTTCCCGTGCGTTTCGATTGACGATGCTCTCGATTTTCGGCGGAAACCTTTATGGTGGATTCGCATGGGAATATGGAGGACTCAGTAATCGCCTCGCGCGCGTATTCCGCGAGAGACGCGATTCACAGCCAAGAATCATCAATGCGCGATGATTCATCAAGTATCTCACGAGATCAAGCTAGCCGACGACGCACGCTCGCTCACGCGCGCGCATCCGCGTTTCATTGAGGCGTGCGTAGATAGAACACGATAATTAACACAGTAATTAAAAAATCACAGAAATGCCATTAAACACGGACAGGGGCACCGTTGTCTCGCGAGAAGGGAATAGAGACTCGGGCCCCGACGAGTTATCTATCACAATCGTAGATACTTAATGAGATTATAGATATCGTGAAATGTAATAAATAATTCGGAAAATCGCTAGTATATATTCGCATTTTTCTCTTTCTCTCTCTCTCTCTCTCTCATTTCACATTCGTTTTTCTCATTCGTCGTCTCATCCATCCGTCATCCTTTTCGTTTATCCAGAGCGGCTTATGGATTGTGGGTTTCCTTGGTTTACTTGGCAACTCTGTCGAATTGACTTGGAAATCTCTCGAAGAGATCCTCGAGATGGCTTCCCGATTCCAGGCTCTGATGGGGCAGGCAAGCATGATTCGCAAAGCACACAAGGGAGTCCAGACTGCAGCCGGCGCATCGGTTGCATTGGCAGATCAATCCGTCGCCGCATACGCCCCAAGCCTCGCTTGGACCGCCGCAAATGTCACCAGGGCCCTATAAAGCGGCGCCGATAAGATGGCGGAAGAACGCGACGAGATTTTTGTCTCTCGCGAATTCTCAAAAAGAAACATGATGTCAACGAGAGATCGATGATAAAGATTATATTCATGAGATTTATATTTAACTTTGGGAAGAAATTCAGAAAGTGTATCTCAAAAAATTAGTTGAACAATTAAATTTCGATTCTATCTTCAGTTCTATGAATTAAACATCGAAATTTCATCCTTTGAAATTGAACGTCAATTCCAAGAATACTTTGGCGAGATTTTTCAAGAATAATTACTTTTTATGATAATGAGTCGTAAAAATACAATTGTATTAATTGATGTTGTTACTTACTCGTCGGCATTCGGGGATACCGCAAACAGTCGATATTACGAAACCAAACTTGCATTTATCACATTCGTCGCCGCAGCCCACACACAATGGTCTCACTTCTTGTCGTCGGACTGTGGGATGAGCGTAGCACTTGCCGATTCTGAAACACCGCATTAAGATTACATTAATTGTAATTTAGGTAAGACTTTCTCTACCATTGATCTATTATTAACACTTACAGACAGATTGCGGCCAGAAAGGCGATCGCGTGAGTGAATTGGAAGGTAAGCATGATGATTCGCCGGTCTGAAACAGAGATGCATTAACTCCTAATGACTTTTTCAATATGAAATTTTATATGAAATCGTACATATATAAAATATTTAATCGATCATTTTTGTTAGGAAATGTGGAAATGCATTTACATATTTAAATCATCATCTTTCTACATATGATTTTTTGTTATTTTTTCTCTTATTTATGCAAATACTTCGTCTTAATGATTAAAATGAGCAATTCTTATAACTGTTGAATAAATTTATACATGTTTCGAAAGACGGAGTATAAATGGAAGAAAGAGAGAAAGAGAAAGAATAAAAGGACCCCGCGGAATCCTTATGGAAAATGGCTTTCGGTCAAATGTTTCGAAACTTTGCAAAAAGATAGTTCTCAACATGTAAATTAAAAGTGTCCATGGGCATGAAGCTCTAAAAATTCGAGATTTTTAGCTACAGCCATCCAAAGTGGTAGATTTTTGAAGGAGTTGAACCAATAAGGTTGATTTTTGGGCCAGAGCTTCGCACTTTTTTGATTGCATATTTGTATAGTTGCGGTCGAGAGCTTTCCAAAACACCCTATGAAAAGCTTTTTACGTTGGGGAAAGTGAAAGTTATAAGTCCTCAAAGTTTAAGAAACATGGCATGTAGGAAGCATGAGAATTATCAAGACTATCTGATTTATGATTTTTTGTGATAAGTAGACTGCCTTAATTTTGTGTGTGTGTGTGTGTGTGTGTGTGTGTGTGTGTGTGTGTGTGTGTGTGTGTGTGTGTGTGTGACAGATTGAAAATATATACATGTATTTGTTATTTTATCCTCCTCTTTTTAAATACAGGCTTGGAACTGTCAATAGCAGAGTTACTGTTTGTTTTTTTTTGCTTTTTTTGCTTTTTTTGTTTCTACAAAACTTTTGTATTTACTACTTTTTTGTAAAACCTCACCCAACTAAGATAAGCTACCGTTGCCGAACTTCGGAATATGCTGTAGAAATTCAAAAATCTACCACTTTGGATGGCTGTAGCTGAAAATCTCGAATTTTTAGAGCTTCATGCCCATGGACACTTTTAATCTACATGTTGAGAACTATCTTTTTGCAAAGTTTCGAAACATTTGACCGAAAGCCATTTTCCATAAAGATTCCGCGGGGTCCTTTCTCCTAAATAAATTATTAAAGCATATTATTATATTATTATTATTCTTTCTTATTATTATTTCTCCATTATCTCTCTATTTATGATGATATCTTGGTTATTGTTGAAAGTTTTATAAACTTTCTGATATTTTTATCAAAGTTTGCATTTTCGTTATTTCCAGTGTTTACACAATTTAGCATTGCCAAAGCGCAGTCTTGGATTACATTGATTAGCTTAATTAATAAATTAATAAATTAATACTAAGATACACATTAAATATCAATGACTTTCACTTTATTCACCCATTTTACTTCTTTAGTAGAAAATAATAGCGTTTTATAAAAAATAATCTGCTTCTTAGAAAAGATTTAATAATAAAATAATAATGAATAATTTATTAAGAGAAATGTAATTCTATTTTAATAATGAGTGATTCTCTCGTAAAATCTCCATTATCGTAACACAATAAATGCAAATAATCTTTTCATTTACCAAGTTCAATCACCCTCTTTAATGTCTTAGCATTATGTAAAGCAGTTCGACACGCCAGTCCGGAAATATTAAATGTCTACGAAATATCGACTTCATCATGTGTCTTCGAGTCAATTTTTCATCGCCGTATATCATGTGCTGCTATGGTGGATTGGATATGATAACGAGTTCCTTGAGATATGTGTATGTATGTATGTATGTATGTATGTGTGTATGTATGTATATATGTATATCAAAATATATATCACAAAAAGAAATATAATTATGAAATATACAATGCTATAACTATTTGATAAGATATAATTATTTTTAGAAAGATCAGAAAAATTTTTGCATCCATTAAAAGATATATATGACGATATATAAGATATATAAGATATACACTTAAAGATTAAGAAACCAAATAAACAGATTTTAATTAACTCGCCAAAGAGAGAGAACACAACACACAAGAGATTCTTAGGATATGCACTTTAGTCTCTAACTTGGGCACCTTAATAGCGATCGAGTGAAAAATCAATCGTGTCAGCATTGAATTAATTTTTCTATAATGATATTTATAATATGTATTCGCGACTATATAATGTTTATTAAACCAGGCTATGATGATGAGGATAATGATAATGATAATAATATCGCGATGTGAGAGCCGTGGAAAAGCGTTCGCGTCGGCGACTCGTCTCGCGAATTAAACGGGTAAAACTGATGTCCCACATCGAGGATCCCCACTCTACATATAGTGAAACGATTTAGTCCGTGACTCTACGGGGGCAAAGACTACCGGCTTGAACCGATAATAAAGACAAATACTCATATGTGATTCGAAATCTCGTTTTGAAATCTTTTTTGAATTATTCAGAAAATTATTTTCTTTTCGAATTTGTTAAAAGAATTTAGAATAGTGTGAGATTTGTGAAAAATCCGATCAAAATAAATTAATAGTAATTAGGAGAATTAATAGTAATTAGGCTGGGAAACTTATGTCAGATTAAGCTGGAAAGCGTTTGCGATCTAACGATGTGGTGAGTAAGAATGAGATAAGAAATATTTTAATTAACGATATTTGTCTGCTGCAAATAAATAAATAGCGATAACATATTAACATTAATATTAATAGTTTCTCTTCTTGGAATATTGCAGTGCTCTATGCGATAGTGCAGAATTCGTAGACAAATGAAATACAATCATAGTGCTATGCATCGATTGTGATTTAATTATACTTGTTTCATTCATAATTGTAACCAAATGATTTTCTTTAGCCATAAATGAGATTCTTAAACTCTCTGAGTTCATTGATCGAAAAAGCACATCATTTCTTGAAATAAAAATAAAATAAATTCTTCTTGTTCTATCTGATTGTGCTAATAATAAACACAAACATTTTATACGACCACATGATCCACTTTCCGCCGAACAAGGCTTCCCTTCTTCCCTCCTACACAACTTCCCATAAACATTCGTTCAAAAACAAGGAAACTGTGTTGGCTGACTCAGCATTGATAGACCGCGAATCTCGCGGCCTCCTTTATGTTTTTTTTGTAAGTGTATGTGAGTGTAACAGTAAAGAATTTATTTTTTATCTCATATTGTTTCATGTAAGCTTATTTTCGTCTGTCATTTTGTGACAATTGCATTCTCGTCTATATGTATATGTGTGCGTATTATTTTCGGAGTCGCTCCAAAGCATAATAATCTCTCCATTGTCACATAAAAATTGCAAAGGTCTGAAAAAATATAATAAATGTGGTCGAACGATATTGATTCAATTTTGTAATTTTGTAGTTATCTTCTCTTTAGACTTTTAAAGCTTCCAGTGCGAGATACATGTATCGTTATATATAGTTTTGCAGTGCAACATAATATTTTACGTGAACTCCTCTTTAAAGTGTTATTTGTCAGCGTGTCTAGCGATTCTAACATCACGTAGTAACGCCGTGTCGATGAATGTGCAATCAGCGTGTTTTTGCACAAAAACTGCATTATAATAAAGATAATGGAAACGTAGATACGGCTGGCGCCTTGCGAAATATTTTGTCTCGGATAGATCCGTCGTAACTACATTTAATTTAATATTCGATAATCTTTTGTTCGCCGCATAAGCGTAGAGATATCTTTTTCGGGGCGTATGTGATCTACGATTATTTGTCGAGATGTTACATCTTTATTGTGGGTCACTGCGTCGAACCGCGAGTCTTTCTAAACTCGCTGCGAGACGACGTAAAATTAGCTCCCCAGACGGCGACTGGCAGATTCTCCCTCGATGTGAGCGAAAACATGCGTACCACGAGAATCGGATCAATGACATGTGAAATATGCATCTTCGAGGGACGGATCCAAATTTTTAATTTTTAATTGATACACTTTATTGTGTCAAAAAGATAAGAATTAAATACCGTATAAATAACGAGCTACGAGAGAAATGTCAAAATTACCAGTACCGAATAATCTTATTATATTTATGAATACAATATTTATGTTAAATAATAATAATCATATCTTAAAAATGTAAATATACGTCCGATTTAAAAAACCTCCGCGCACAAATGATATCATTATAGATATAAATATTCAACTACTGTTTATTTTCGTAGCATTTTGTTGCACCGGAATTAGTTTCACGTGGTCGTAAAAATTGTCAATAGTCACTACGCAATCATCGGTACTAGGAACCAGCGGAATCATCAGCTATAATCGTCACTTTCTGCGTCCGTAGTGAATGACGCTCGTCGCCAGACAATGAAATTCAGCGCGCGGAATTCTCATTGATGCTTCGCAGATATTAACTCCTTCTAATTTAGCTTATTGCGCGAAATCATTTCATATTTTATTTATAGATTTAACAGATCTCTTATGTAAATGCATAAATTTCCACATTATTGTTTCACGTATGCGTGATGCAAATATTTTCCACATTACAGAGCAGGAAAAGAAAATTTATAATAAACATGTGAATAACAAATACTGAAATATATGTCGAGAACTTTATATATTACTACAGAGTGAAACTGAATGAGTAATAAAGTTTCTGGAATTTGATATATTTGATAAGTTTTTTATATAATTTGTGAAATAGCAAAATTAAGATCATAACTTTTAATAGATATAAAAACGTAAGATTTTTAGCATTGCATCATTTTAAAAAATAATGATCTTTATAAATTCGATGGACTAAAGTGTAAAATATATAGATGACAGGAATAAGAAAGTTAATCTATAGAAAATGTTCAGTTATACAGTAATTTTGAAATATATGAAGCTTTCAAAAATTATCATTTTGACATCTCATAATCTACAGGAAACAGAAAACGTGAATGGTCATAGAGCCGCGTGTTCGTTACTCAGTCGGATCGTATGAGGGCCCACACGCATTTCACAGAAAGATACACAGAGAAAATCCGTGAGGGAATTTTCGCAGATCGGAAAACGCGTCTCACGCGACATCGCGCCTCTGCTCGCTAAGAATAGCCGAAGAAATTTGCGTTGCTCGACACCGATGCCAAATTCTCCCTCTCTAGCTCTCTGGCCCTCCTCTTTCCACTTCTGCTCTCTTCTTTTCTCTCTCTATTTGCATCTTCTTCACTCACCCTATCTTTTTCACTATTCTTATCTTTGTATTGTATTTTTATCTTTCCTCCACACTCTTGAATTTTATTTCTTCTCTCTTTGTTTGATTTATTTTTCGTTTTTTATAACGATTATCGTGTTTCTTCTCTCTTGCACCATCCTCATCTCTCAAGCTCTCTCGTTTTCTGTCACACGCATATACGCACGCACACACTATGCCCTGTCTCATTGCTCCGCTGGTACAAAGACCGACAGGACGGTCAGTATCGTACCAGTTAGCATTCGTTTTGGACGTATGCAAGCTAAGAAGCGGTATATTCATTCCACAGTGAGATCTTGAAGAGACGCGTCCTTCGAAAGTGTGAACTTGGACTCTGATAATACTGAAGAACTGCTAAAGGATTTCGAGGGAGTGCGAGAGAATTCCTTCGTTTCTCTCAAAGTTCGCGATTTACTTGTGAAGAATTGAATACGTCTTCTCCGTCGTAATTTGATAGTGAGTACTATCGGCATTTAGCAATCAAGAATATATTATTGAAATTAAATTTATTAAATAGTTATCGCATTATGTTAGAAACAGATAGTCTTTTATAATTATATAATATTTTTATATTGATGAACATAGATTAAAGTGTATCTCTTCTCTTTTGACAGCGATTCTTTAAATTTTGATAAATCTTGATAAAATATAAGATCAAGGAATCAATTAAAATCAACTGATAATAATAAATTATTATTAAAAAAAAAATTTGATGAAAAACCAAGAATAAACACATGTTTCGGAAGAAGCGAATGTATCATAAGACTGATTGCATTGGATCTGCGATGATTGCATATTTAGAAGTTTCCATCATATGTTTTGAGCTAAATGCGGTATCTGATTCTGCGTCTTATTTACTTCATACACGGATAGTCCTCGATATAGACATGGAATAACAATCAAGATTTAGATGATACTGGCATATTTTGATATTAAATATGCTCTGATAGTGGAATATAATGTTTTCCATGTTTTTCCATTTTCATAATTTTCATTTTTATATTTTTTAAATATGAAACGAAAATTAGCTATTTTTAAATTTTTAATAAAAATAAGAGAATAGAAAATATAGAATTTGAAATAATAAAATTGTACTTATTCAAAAGCGACTTGTGTGTTCACTATATATTAGCGAATTTTGTTTCATATGGACCGGGATATTGTTGTTAACTACAAAATGCGATTTCCAAAATTTGCGCCAAATGTGCCACGTTGTCTTCGCAGTTTTCATTGGCTAACATGTGATCATCATCGAATCATCTGACATCGCGTGTCTTTCGACATGTAATACCGCGAATGTTGCAACGCACATGAGAATTTTATGAAAGAGAAAAAAGAAATCTGATTTATAAATAATATAACAATTAATATTTAGAAAAATAGAGACTATATATGGATAAAAAAATTGGTCGAAAAAATTTATGAAATTGCAGAAAAATATTGTAATTAAATTCGAGATGTTCGATAATAATTTTATAATTTATAGTTAGGTGAATTTTTTCGAAAAAGATGAAAAAATTTCCGCGAATCGAGGATGCATTAGTCGGAAAAAGCTGTTTGATTATCGTCTCGGTTATCCTCAGACGTCGAAAAATATATGACCAGAGGCGTATATTCGAAGAGCAACAAACGCCACGCATACCAGACTTTGAATAAACATATAGAGAGGAAGAAACAGGATGGTCGGTGTAAATCGTGGGCGCAAAACGGAAGCATTGCTTTTCTCTTCTAAGAAAGAGAGAGAAAAAGATAAACCTTTACGAAGATCTTTGTGAAGAGAATTTTTCGCGTTCAGAAATAGTTTGAAGCGTCCAATATAGAGAAGCAAGAAGCAGAGATGCAGAAGATTTAAAGATCTACATAGATAACTTGCCAAAGCACGTCGCGCGAATGACTTTTGGCTGCACTAAGCGATTTGAGCTCAATAGTAATTCTTTTGGCATCTCAAACTTGTCATTAAGCAATTAACGAAGTCTATAAATTCGCGATTAACTCAGAATTAATTTAAATTAATTTTCGAAATTAATTGATCGAAATTCTTAGCAATATAATATTATTATTTATTTTGATCATTTTTATTTCATAGTCTGATATTTTTTAAACGACGATATTTAATTATTAAAAATTAGTAATTAATTATATTATTAATTATTAATTAATTATTAATGATAAACGACGATATTTAATTAAATATTCTCCAAAAACTCTAATCTAATTAAACTCTTTTTCTGATCTAATATTCCATTTTTATCAGCGTTTGACGTGACATCCCGAATTAGATTTTTTATTTTGAGATCCAATGCAAATTTTCAGAAAATATATTAATATATAGATGGAGAAATATTAAATTAATAGAGATCCTATTGCTTATATATAATTTTTCAGGACAACTTGGAGATGGGCATGATAGCGAGAGTAAGACGCCGCGTTCGCGCAAATTCGCTGACAGTGGACAAGGAAAAGACAGCGCAAAGCGTTTGTCTTCTAAGCGCAGTCCTTCTTCTGCCCTATTGTCCGCGCGGTCCTTTGCCGCTTTTACCATCGCCTGCGCCTGTCTTATATTCAGCCCTTGTATTACCAGTGGTTTTAAGCGCAAATTACAGGTACCCGGTCCCGACCTTGAAGACTCTCGCCGAAGCGGTTAAAGGTATTAAAAAAATGGATATTTTAACGTTTCCTTCAACTTCTCTCTTTCTGTTTGCCACTTTAACTCTTTTCCGATTTTATCTTTAAATCTATTGTTTAAATATTTTAGAGAGATAGAAAATTTCTAAGAGACTTGTACTTAGATTTAATATTTTGATTCTACTTATGTAGCATGTAAGAATTTTATCACTTTTTTATTTCTTTTTAAATTAACTCTTCTGACAATCATTATCAATACATGTGATTTGTTTCCAGGTTTTAGCACCTACAAAACTTAATTTTATATAGAATTATCTAAAAAAATTAAATAATTTTTTAATTATATAGGATTCAAAGAGATTAAACCTATGAATATACATAAAATATATATAATCTCTCTAAAATTTCTTTTCTTTTCTAAAAGATTTAAATATATAGATATCCAAATCATTTAAAATCATAGCAGTCAAAGGTATAAAAAAATGGATATTTTAACGTTACTTTCAACTTCTCTCTTTCTTTTTTGCTACTTTAATTCTAACTTTCCGATTTTATCTTTAAATCTTTTGTTTAAATATTTTAGAGAAATAGAAAATTTCTAAGAGACTTGTATTTAGATTTAATTTTGATTCTATTCTTGTAATATGTAAGAATTTGATTTGGTTTCACTTTTTATTTTTTTTTTGAAATTCAAAATTAATTCTTCTGACAATCATTATCAGTATATGTGATTTGTTCCCAAGTTTTAGCACCGATAAACTTTAATTTTATATAGAATTATCTAAAAAAATTAAATAATTTTTTAATTATATAGAATGACAAAAGCAATATACGGTCCGGATGATAACAAAACGCAATAAAAAAGAAAGGCTAGAAGACCTAGGCTAGAAGACCCTAGCACAAGATGTTAAAGCGTAAAAATAGAAGTAAAGTGTCTTCTAGTCTTTCTTTTTTATTGCGTTTTGTTTAATTATATAGGCTTCAATGATTAAAAAACTATGAATATATATAAAATATATATAAACTCCTTGAAATTTCTCTTCTTTTCTAAAAGATTTAAATATGTAGATATCCAAATCATTTAAAATCATAAATAATATTCATTTTTAAGATCCTATATTTAAATTTTACATCCGTATAATAGAACAGTAATATATACTAGTAGTCTCAATATTCGCAAAACCTCGACCAGAACATCAAGATAACCTAACGGAATAAACTCGGCATAGTAATTAAAATACTACACGTAATAGTACAGTAATAATATTATGCGATCCGTTCTAATTTTCCGAAAAATGCGAATTTTGCGAGGATTTATCATAGGTTATGGCGATTGTCGGTATTTACCTGAATTCTGGAGTCACCTCGCTGCTTGCGGATGTTGTTTCGTCTCTGATCGACGATTCCTTCCGTGTGGACACCGAGTCGCTCAATGCTCGACTGAAGGCCGAACGCCGTTAGTTTTATAGGTACCAGAGAGCCCTCTTGGCTCTCCGTCCTGGTGTCCCCGACGGGGGGTGGATCATCCTTCGGTTGGCATGTGGAGAGATCCTACGGGTTCCACGTAGCCATCGCTGTCCTTGTCTCGTCCTGCCGTCACGTCGCGGTGACTCGTCCTGACTGATGTCCATTAATATGCAAATTCTCTCTCGCTTGGACTCGTTACTAAAAATGAAGTCGATCATTCATCGAAGCCATGTCGATTACGTTATACTCAATTAACGGTGATCGAGGGAAATTCTCTTTCCCCTCTATCTCTCTCTTTCTCGCACGCGCGCCTTTGCCTCGTTATCAGCATCAGCTGGTAACAAGTTTGCAATTATTAATGTAAAGCACGCCCTGTCATGTTATTCAGCTACTTGTCATTCTCTGGATAAAACCCTTAGCGGGGGCTGCTGTTCGGGTCCATCTCCGGAAAATCACTCACGGCGATGCGCTCGTGTCGTGTACTATGTGCTCTCTCTCTTTCTTTCTTCTTCAAAGAGTGAAAGATAAGCACGATGAAAAAAAACGGAGGAGGATCTCTCGTGGCGAATGCACATCAATGTGTGCTTTTATGCGTAATAATAACGAGATGTCGCGTGTCTGCGCGTTTCTTTTTGCTCGCCTCCGCATGTTCGTCGGCGCGAACGTTAATGATAATCTCCCCTGATAATTATGCGAACGGCTATAAACGTTTTTGTCCGATCGACCAGGAGCTGCAGGATGTAACTTTTGAGAATTGCCTTCGTCACGTGCTCGATTTGTATATTCTTAAAATATGATTGTCGATTAAACCACCGGGTTTTACGATCGCTTGCTTCGATCATCTGTGATAGTTGTCGACCGGTAGATATAAATAACCAGGTAAACGTTTTTGTATAAAGGCGAGAATAAGGCCAATATGAAAATTAAAGTTATCGGTCTCTTCGTTAGTTACTTCATCATGTCGTACATACGAGATATCGAGTTATGACCGTAAAAAAAAATTGCCCTTTCCAAGTCGCGCTTCTTAAGTTATAATTTGGAGATATATATTAAAAAACTCTTTCTTCAACGTTGTAATTTAAAAGTATAAATAAATTACGCTGATTATACACCTCTTCTTGAACGTGCGTACTCGAACTTTCGCATTTTATATTTTCGAATTATCTCCAATCTTGATATCTCTAAAGTGTGATATGAGACACGCGGATTTAAGTCGACCGTACAGACTTCATTAATTTATCTTCTTATGTTCATTAATTTTACCTCCTGATAATTAAGACTGCTTCCTATCTCCATATATTGATATGTATAAAGGTGTCCTTTTTTTAAAGCTCTTATATAAGTCAATTTCTACTATTATGAATGCAAAATAAAATCGAATCTCTCATTTTATCACGGTGATTATTGTTGAAGGCGGAGCCAAGAAAGCCTGGCATCCCTTGAACCGCTTCCTAAGACGATTGTACGCACCGGTGGATCGCGCGGAGAATCTCTTCCTGAAAATGCGCAACTTCTCCGTGATGGCGAATCAGATAGTCTTCTTGATATTAGCGGATAAGGTGCTGTTGCCGCAACAAAGATTGACCTGTCTATACACGCTCATGTTTTACAACGTGATAGCCTACTGCGTAAGTTACATTAAGGAGTTAATTCAAAAGGAGGACTGGTCGCCGTACGTCACCCTGACTGAGAGATCCAAGATAAAGCATCTTGCCATGTCGGCTACCAAAATCGTACTAGAATGGACCAAAGCAGTTACATTCGTCGTCACGTTGACCTTCATGCTCCTCGTGTTTGGATTAGAACAAGGTCTTGATCATTACAAGTGAGTAACTCCATTGTTCGCTAGATATAATTAAGAAATATTAAAACTATCTTTTTCGTTATAATTGATTTTTCATCTAATTAATCATCGAATTTGTTTAACACTTCATTTTTATATCAATGTAAGAGATGATAATTCCTCTAATTTCTCTTTTATTTCTGTTATTATTTCGTGTATTATAAAAATAATTTAAATTTGTATGTATATTTAAATTCCTTAATTATTTAATGCATATATTGTAGTGCCTTTAATATTCATATGTATCTCGCAGACCTTCGTTGATTTATTCGGTGGTTACATGGGTCTATTACTCGGCAACGGAGAAGGTCTTCGTGGAGATGTTTCCGACGATTCTGGGCTTCTTGCAGTTAGAAGCGCTGGAGAACATCGAAAATCTGTACGCGCCGGTGATACTTCGCTGTTTCACAATAGTCATATCGGCAATCTTCACCATTCTGCTGTTGCCCTCAGCCTCCTGGAGGTTCCTGATGGTCGCCACGTATCTCAACGTATATCTAAGGTGGAAGGAACTAATGCAGAATTCAGGCGCGGTGCTGCGGCGAGAGCGCGAGATGTTGAATCGGTACCGGAAGGCGACCGTCGAGGAGATCGAGAAATTCGATGATGTGTGCGCGGTGTGTCTGTGCAGCATGACCAAGGCCAGAGTGACACCCTGCCATCATCTCTTTCATGCGGACTGTTTGCGACAATGCCTCAAAACAAGCGACAAATGTCCCATGTGCAAGCGCGAGCTCAAGTTCGACTAAACGACAGGAAGAAATATTCTTTTGATCATCTCCAAAGATTTATAAGGCTTTCGAAACATACCGTCGAAGATGAGAAAGAACGTCTCGAACACTTAAGATGATGCTTACATATATAAAAAATTTAAAGAAATCTTTTGTACATAAAAGATTTACGACGTCGTTGGTGCCCAAAGGATTTACGACATTTTTTACTATGGTAAGGGTGTCTTTTTTAAATATGCCTAGAGTCAGAAGAATTTCTTTTAGACACAGCTTATATTGCCCGGGAAAGGAATCAATGAAAGAAAGAAGCTTGCGATATTATAGGACCTGGATAATATTCGCAATGCTTGGAATGTATGTTCCTTTAGAGATTACTGTGATATAGATCAGCAGCACCGGATAGTTTAGGATTATATACCGGACATACATTTTATTATCATCGATCGAATTCGTGGCTGAGCTGATAAATCGTAAATAACTTTAACTAATGTAACTGGCGAATGAAAATACGCTTACTTTGTATTACTATTTTTCGTTAATGTAGCGTTAATATAATCGATCGAAAAAAAATTACAAACTTCTTTATACGTATATTTATAAAGTATTCTTTCTCTCTGTGTTGCAAAGTATATTATACTCTATTTCCACTTTTCTCTTTTTATGAACTTAAATAGCTTTGTTATAATATTTCATGGAAAATTATTTTGCAAGATTGTTGATAGAATTAGTGAAATTTGCAGAGTAAAATGCTGCAAAGTTTTGCGCTATAATTTGGTTTTTAAAATTCGTGATAAAATAAGCTTATACATCATATGATTTATGCTAATAAAATTAAATAATATTACTGCAGTTTTGCGCTATAATTTTATTTTTAAAATTCGTGATAAAATAAGCTTACACGTATGATTTATGTTAATAAAATTAAATAATATTGAGACAAATTTCCTATAAAATAAAAATCTATAATTTACGCTTATCTCATATTTGAGATAAAATATAGTCTAATAAAAATTCATCTCTTTTCAAAATTTATAACAAATGGAATAAATCCTTATTTTATCAAAGTTCTCAATATATATTATAACATGATTTTTTTTTAACAATTTGTTACATATTTAAACAATAGATCTTTTTTTTTGTGAAGAAAGAAAAAAATATTATTTTTTCTTTTCGTCCTATATTAGATCTTATATTTGCTATTGCTTCCTTTATTCTGTATTAAGCTTATATAACATTCTTAAATGTATGAATTCACATTTCTCAATGAATGATCTGAAAATATATGCTTTATTTACATACGAATTTTCTGACACAGAGTGTAATTCACCCTCTTCATACACATCAAACTTATTCCTCTCCATCAAATTTCCGAGTCATATTTATATAGTCTCCATCTGGACTATTGTAATTTTCTATTGCTGGCGTTTTTAATGGACCTTTAGCCGTATATGGCAAAAGTTTAAAATCGTTCTAAAAATGTAAATGTATATCATGAATTAAATTATAATATTAAAAATATAATAATAATGCAGATTTTATAATTTCCTAGATAAATAAAATAATTACCTGTATTGCTTCTTGATATAGTTGTTCTGATTCTGCTCTAAGTTCATCGAGTGCTTTCTGTTGCGAATAGAATATAGAATCTATCGTCTGAACATTATTTAAATGTTGTTGAGTTTTGTATCTAGTCCACTCCTTTTGCAATAAAATTCTAGATTCTACTTCCTCTTCTGATAGGTTTGGAAGCTGTCGCAACCTTTCTCTAAAATTAATTTCTATAATTAGTATTATAGATACATAAATAATATAAAATCAATATATTACTGAAATTATATATGTTTCACATATAATTAATTTCAAATAATAAAATTTCAATATGTATACATGCTTACTTTTTTTCATCTATTAACTTCAATGGTATCTCTATCTCAGAGACTGGTTTCAATTGTTTGGCGGCTTTCTCTAATCTACGAATTTGCTTTTCTAACTTTCTTTTTCTTCTTTCCTCTCGTGCCCTGATAATCGCGGGATCTAATTTTTTCTTTTTTTTCAATGGTTCTCCCCTACAGAATGAATTAAAATTATAGTATAATTATAGTACATGTATGATTGACACTTCAAATATTACAATAATTATATTTACAATAACTTACAAGAGCGCATTACTGACTTTGAAGTACAATGGATTAGTGCATGCCGATATATTTCGAATACCAGGTATAGTATGTATAGATAATCTGAAAATAAAGTAAATATTATTTAATGTGAATGTTTACATATCAAGCTTACAACACAAATATTTCTGATTCAATTTTGGTTAACTAGAAATTTCCCAAATTACTTATTAATTATAGTTAAATATTATTATGTAAATAATTAAAGCGAAGAAGTCATAATTACCGTGAAAATACAGGCAATAAATTAAAAAAACTCATCTTGGCAGGACAATTTCCTCGCTTTTACAAATAACCCCACATACCAATATCACTAGATGATAGTAGAAGCGCGCAGTATTGCCAGCATATAATTTATAAATTTACTAACCATTAAAATCTCTAACATCTCGAAGTGATCAATCGGAATTTCGGTCAATGATCTACGATTATCACGTGACGCTGAATGAATTTCATTGAACCTATGAAAGAATCTTTTGAATGATCAATCAGAATGAAGGAGGCAACATAGATTTATTTGCTCTGATTGGTCAATCAAACTTGAAAACGCTTCAAAATTTTCGTAATGTCAAATGAAACGCATCCATTGGTCGTAGTTCTCACGTGGTCGTTGCTTAGCAACCGTTTGACATTACATTGACGGATCGTGAGTTATCGCAGAACATGATTTAAAAACAACCTCACAATGACGGACGAAGTACGATCCGAAGTGATAAAGAAAACGCAAGATTTACTCGGAAAATATTTCAAGAAGCCACCGTTAACCGATAAATTGCTGCGAAAACCACCGTTTCGCTTTCTTCATGATATTATAACAGCTGTAATTTGTCACATATATACATAATTATTATTTACAGACTATTCAGCGTTTAATATTTTTTTTCTCTTTCTTTTTAATATAATTTTTTTATATAATTTATTTCACATATCTTAAATTTATACAAAATATACAGATTTATATAAATCATAAGTTTGACATGTTAGGACATCTTGCACATGTGGATAAAAATTGATTTCAGATTATTAAAGAGACGGATTTCTTGAAGGGATTATTTACTGATGAGGAATTAAATTCAGATAATATAAAAGATAAAGAGGCAAAGCTTGCCTTTTTGACAAAACTCATCAATGTTGTCAGTGAGTAACTTTAATGTGCTATATTTTATTATTATAAATATACATGTAATTAATATATATAATGTGTTTTAGAATTAATTTCAGGTGCTAATCTAATGGTTAGAGCAAGTAAGATAATTTCTGGTCAAGAACCGACAAAGACAAATGAGTTATTGCAAGCTATTGGAAAATGTCTTGATAAAAAAGTAATATATAAGTATATTTTATATCTTTTTAAAGTGAAATAATAACATATTACTTATTATATATATGTTAGGTCAGTAGTGTAGAAGCGATTGAACATTATAAAAAAAATTTGGAAAAGAAAAAATCGAAATCTACAATTAAAGATGAAACTTCAAAAAAGCCAGCACCAAGGCAGGCATCGCAAACGAGGAAATCATCGGAGAAAGATAAGGTTTCGATGGACCGAAAGAAAAGATCATCTAGTACGGGAAAAATAGCATCGGGCGAAGCAAAGAATGTCGATGATAAAGCAAGAAAAGAGAATAATAAAAAGGAAAACTTGAAGAATGTTGAGGCTATAGATATTCCACCAGCTGAGGTAAAAAGTTAAAATCTCATTTAAATATTGCTAAAATTTTTGAAGTAAATTGTACCAATTTGTTAGGTAGAATTAAAATTTGTTTTTCTTCACATTATTTGAAATTTATAGAGTACTTATTAAAGAAAAATAAAAAAGAAATCATTTCTTAATTCTAAAATTTATTTGCTTTTCAAAAACATATACTTTAAATTATATATGTGTGTATATGTATGTTGTTTCATTTAATATACTTTATTTTTATCATATTCAGCCAGTTGAAGATAAAGTTCCTACTTCGGCGCAAAAAAGAAGGCCTTCTTCATCTGCTAAAACAAAGCAGAATGCTACAATCTCACCCCATGAACCAATAAAGGAGGAACAGATACAACATCGGAGTTCATCAAGTAAAATAAGGCATTCAGCGCAAGTAAGTGGCTCGCAGGAGAAAATAGCAAATCTGCCCTCAGAGATGTCTCTGAATAACGAAGAACAAAATAAATCAGAAACGAGTAATTATAACAAAGAAATTAAGAAAAGTGGAATATCGGAAGAAAATAAAGAGCGGCAACAGAGCGCTGAAAAAAAGAGCGAGCAAATGCCAACATCAGAATTTGCAGATTCTCAAAATGAAACAACTACTGAAACGACGTAATATATTCAATTATAAATCTTTCGATAGTATCAGAATATATTTAGATAGATATTTAATTTAATGTTTGTTTTAGCGTTTTGCAGCAATCCAATGAAAGGCCTAAAACCTCCTTAAGACCGCCTAGTGCTAGACCTATCAGTGCTAGACCAGCCGCTCCCAGGATAAGAGCAAAGACAGATTTCATTATCAACGAGGAGATACAGTAAGACGGCGATAAAATATTTATTTTGTAAAGAGTTATTTATATTAAAATTATAATAATTTAAATTTTACGATTTACAGGACACCAGTAGGAAATATTAGTGTTATTGTCGAAGACGCAGACTTGAAGGACGATGATGAAGATATGGTAGTCATGGAAACTAAAGGAAGCAGTGGCGATAACTTAGAGAATGGAGATTACAAGATAGACAATCAGCTGATGCAGGAACATGGGCATTTGGTGGCACAAATCTTAGAAACCCAAAGAGAATTAGTTAATACCGACAATGTTGATGTGTTACCGAAAAAAGTGGACATTGTAAGAAGTATTGAAATATGTTATTTCTACATTTTTGTGCAGTAATTGTTGTAATTTTTCCAAAATATCAAATAGTCCGCGTAACGAATATATATATATATATATATATATATATATATATATATATATATATATATATATATATATATATATATATATATATATTATTAATATATATTTGAATATAGGCATGGGAATCAGGTTCGAAACGCGATCGAGAAGCAGCAGCTAAGGAAATTGACAAATTACGTGGAACAATACAGACACTAACGCGTGCGACGAATCCTCTAGGGAAATTGTTAGATTATGTACAGGTAGTACATTATATGCATATTTTTACATATTAATCAACAGTTTTTTACAAAATCTTCTATGATATCAGGAAGACGTAGAAGTAATGCAGAAAGAACTGTTGGATTGGAAAAGCCAGTATCGCCAGTTAAATGAACAATTGGAAAAGGAACAAAGGTATATATTATATATATATAATATATATAATATTGCAAGTTTATATATGTGTGTGTGTGTGTGTGTGTGTGTATATATATATATATATATATATATATATATATATATATATATATAACTTGCAATAAGCAGTCTTAACAATTCTTTATAAATAAATATGGAAATTAATATTATTTAATAATTAAATTTTTATGGAAATTCTTATTTCAGAGAAACACAAGAGATGATAGAACCTATGAAAGAAACATTAAAAGAAATTGATAGCAACATGAAGATGCAATTGGACAAAATACGTCAAGTAAAGGCACAAATTATGAAAAATGATCAAAAAATTCGGCGATTACTTAATGGTAATTTATAGTGCGCGTATATTATTTACTGCTGTATATTAGACTGTAAATATTTTTACAGACTATTGAAAATATTTAATTAAATATTTCATTATAAATTATACAGTTTAGGTATAACATATTTTATGTACAAAATGATTTTATTTATCTGTTACAATGTTCTAACATTTGAAGATGTAAGATTTATGTATTTCTTGTAAATATTTAAATATATTTTAAAATATAAATTAAACTTTTGAAAATCTGTACAGAATCTGTTTTTTTCAAAAGTTTGATACAACTTACCTACCACAAACTTTTCTTTTTAAGATTACAATTCACATCTTATCAAATTTCATATTTATTCTGCAACTCTATAATTTCTTCTTCAGATATCTTTTCTGATGTTTTACAATATGAGAACATAACCTTCAAATCTGGAAGTATTTTAAATTCCATATTACTAAACATCCTAAATCAATCAGGAAAAATAAATATGTATCATTATATACCTTGTTTTTCTAAGTTACTGATAAACATAATAAGAGCTCTAAATCTCTTAACATCACTGAGATCTTTTAAATACGGGAATATAGGTTCTTCCCGTTTCATAAACTCTGTTTTAAGTATCGTTAATATATCACTAAAAATATCACTTTCCATTGAATCTTGAAATATTTTTGGTAAGTTACTTGATGGTATTTGCTGAAAAATTTGATTTTGCTTTAAATTTTAGTATAAGTCATATATAATTAATATGTAAAAAATTTATTACCTTTAAATATTTGTACCGAAAATCAGATGAAGTATATCTTCTCCAGTTTATTACAAATTGGACTGCAGTTCTTGGGATGGGAGGTATTTCCATATTTTCGGTAAAATTCACTTCTGGTTTAGGTTTCGTAATACTTTCTTCATGCTTTGTATTATCAGAGTGTACATTTGATAATTCTAGATGCTGATTTTTATCACATGATGCTTTAATTTCTTTTTTTAAAAGGAAATCATAATTTTCAAAAGGTTTAGTTAAATCAGCCTCTTGCACAGGTATTCTTATCAATGGTTCCTAATTAATAATAAGATGTAATTACATTACTGCACAAATACTGTGTGACATATTAATACAAACTTACTTTTGAGCGTAAATGAGGAGGTTTTTCAATAGGTTCCACAACTTCAACATTATCTTTTTCTGGTAGCCAATCTGGAATGCGTGAATCTCTCTTTGATTCTGTTAGACTTATGGTGTTTAATTTTGCAATAGCTCCTATATTATTTACACTATCCTTTTTATTCTTATTCTCTTTAATATCAATTATTTTTTTATTGGATTTTACATTATCAAACATCTTCTCAGCAATTTTTTTTTCTATCGGTATATCTTTGGTTATTTCTTCACTAGATATAATAATTGGCTAAGAAATAAATAAATATATTAATAACAATTTATATATTAATAACAATTTAATTCAAAATATATAATACTAAAAATATACATACCTTTAAGTTTTCAAGTCGTTTATTAATTTGACTAAGCAAGACCTTTGCTTCTTTATTAGAAGGTTCTAAAGTTAATATTTCTTCTATGTCTTCCTTTGCCTCTTTATATTGTTTCAATTCCATTCTCGCTGTTGCTCGTCTATGGTAAGCTTTAACATAAGTTTCATCCAATTGGATTGCAGATGAACAATCTGCTTCTGCTGAATACAAGCTGTAATATAATATAACAAATTCAATAATGATATAAATTGTAGAAATTAACATGATTTGTATTTATTAAACGTTTAAAGTATAAGATTTACTTGTCTTGTTTTAAATAACAAAGTGCACGATTGGCATAAAATATAGCATCGTAAGGAAAAATTTTTATTGCTTCGCTGTATGAAGCAATTGCTTTATCCCATTTTTTCTGTTGCACAAAAATATTGCCTTGATCTTTGTGTTCTAATGCTTTGCTATGATCTTTTTCCAATTCCTCTTTAGACATAGTTTCATCACAAGAATCACTAGATTGTCCTTCTTTATCTAATTCTTTGCATGCTTTGTCCTTTATTACAATGATAATTATAATAGTTTTTTGTAAATATTTCCTCAACTATTTTTAAAAAATCAAGAGAATTCATATAATATATAATATAAATATTACTTACAACATCGAATTTGTCCCATGATGAATAATCATAAGACTTTATTCGTTTGGAATTTTCAGTCTTTTTATTTTCTTTTATTACACATTTTTTCTTATTTTTGCTTCTGATTGGAGGCAAAACATTCTGGAATATATATCATTCATATACATATTTAAGTAAGTTAAATGTATAATCAATATATGCATTACACATACAATATTTGCCAAAAAATTTAATATTATACATAAATATAAAATCTAAAATTTAAGTATCTCAACAATTTTAAAACAAACTTGTAATATAGATGTATAGTTTAAAATAATTTATGTTTATAAGATTTTAAGCATGTATAACATTATTCATTTCACTCTATAATCCTTTTATTTTATATATTTTTTAAGACATATATTATTGCATAATACATATATTATTCGTTCCAATAAAATATATATATTAAAAAATATGAAATAAAAGGATTAATAAATATACCATCAATATTTTGATCGCAAAAATACCTGTCCAGTACGTTCATTCAACAATTCTTGTTCCTTTCGCTTCATTTGCTCTTCCCAATTTTTCAAGTCCAAAAATTCACTTCGTAGATCCTCCGAATTATCCTTCACCTGCTTTTGCATCAAGATAGATTTATCTGGTTCCATTATAAAAGAAGAATTGCTTCGTGTTGTATTTCATACCAGCGAGAAACCTGAGAGCGGCCATCTTGCCTCAGCGGACGCATGTCCTGATGCGCTCCCTGAAAAAGTGGACATAAAGCTAAAGATTATTAAAACAAATGCTCTGTTTTATCTTCAGGAAATATAATCGTCTCCTAAGTTATCTATTCCATTTGATGTTAATGTTCACAAATATGTTACAAGTTGGCACCACGATCTACTTTTTATTCCTTTTAAAAAAATACTGCTACAGTCTTATGTGACGAAAGTTGCATTCTCGTAGGCGCATCGGAAATTTTTTTTTAAATAATACTTACATAGATTAAGTCAAAAATAGAAATTTAGATTTATAAAGTATCGAGAATATTTGTAAAAAATAAAAAAATATTTATTAATATATTAGATATAATTAATAATAGATTAATAAAAAATAATTTATGTACATAAAAATAGAAGTCTCATGAAACTAAGTACTCTTATGTACAAAATATTCAATATTACTATATATTTACATATATACACAAAAACACTTAATCCAATAATATTTTAACTTTTGCAGTTATATATTAATGTTTTAAAACACGAAATCGTGAAGATTGCATTCATTAATTTAGACGATACAAGAGTTTAAAAAATATTATAAATAACATTTAAAGACATTTTCTAATATTTTTGATACTTCTTGGATGTTTCTTACACGTATCTTGACATTATTTGCGCTTAGACTAGATTGTACGGATCGGAAATTAGTTTTATTAATTTCTCTCTCATCTATCATCTTGAAGAGACAGATGAAGGACAAGATACATTTCTCTAGAGCGATAGGGTTGATCTCTGAGGGTGATTTCGCACTAGACGCCCCCGTAACAGCTCACGCGCTTTACGTGAGCTTGACATTCGGCCCTTTTTAGATCTTGGGTAACTGCCATCGGATCGCGATCGCGCCCCTGTAATGTTTAATATTCTGTCGCCTATACGAGAGTATGTCGCGCGTTTCGATTCACTTGCTTGCGACCAGTTCGTCATCGACGAGCGCCAAGTGCGCACCCACGCGATAATGCCTCCCTTCGATACATCTCGAATCGCGATCCCTGCTCGTTTCCATTGACAAGTTTTTGATCCGTGAGACAATTCTCGGAGATCGCTTCGCGATTCTCGTAATCGATCGCGTCAGGTGGAAATTACTTCTGGTGCAATCTGTTTTGCTTCGAATTGGTTTCTTCTTTAACAGACGTTTGTGAAGAACTTTAAAACATTTAAATCGCCTTTTTGTAAGAGAAGTTATAGATAGACAGCTGCGAAAAGACCTTTCAATTAAACAGAGAATGAGAGAATATATCTATTGAATGATAAAATGTGCATTCAAGATATGCAGGTAGAGAGAAGAAACTTTAAATGTTATTAATTTTCTGCCGAAACTGTGATTTCAAATTATATATTTTCATCGTTTTAATATTATTGAGACATTAGAATTCAACAATTTTTTTCTATGATTTATAAGCGACACAGCATGTACTTACAACTAGATATAACCATATATTAATTTTAGAAGCTGTGTATATGAATTATTATGTGAAAAAGTATGATTGAAAGATGTTAAAAAAAAGATATTGTTAAATAAGTCTCTAATCTTCTCTAGTGTTCTGATCAGTTCTCGTTCTCTAGTGTTCTGATAAGTGAAATAAATATTTTTATGACAAGTGTCCCCGCAAAGGAAGAGAATTAAGGAAATTCAGATTGAATTCCGAAATTATTAATAATGCGAAAGAATTGTGACATTGATTAATTATGACCTCTAATGAAGATCAAATTAATTTTCGTGTCGCTCATATTCAAATTGGCCGCTACTTTAGCCAGCTGATTTCGTAAATTATACAACCGGAAGGGATGGTGATACATCGGCTCGTTTAATTTTTTTTATTTAAAGCGCGAATGCGAAAACGGCAAACAGATATTTGCATTGTGCGCGATGAAAAGTGGTTTTATGCAAGAAAGAAGATAATAAATACGTTAGTTATGATTGATAAAATATTTTACACGGTGAGTCAGACTATCATGTTTTCAATTTTTCAGAGTATCTTGCACGACATTAGAAAAACAGATTTCTATATCAAGAGCCATTATAATTACGTATTTACTCGTAAATTATACTAAAATTATATTGTAAATTATGTTTAAAATATGTGAGACAAAGTTTGGGATTGCGTAATAAAATCAGATTGAATGCATAAGATATTTAGACGCAAAAAAGCTTTAAAAAATTTATTTATTAATAATTTATATATGTGCTTCCGCGAAATTATAAATATGAGAATGTTTATTTTTTGGCATGCAATTGTTATCAATACAATATGATCAAGACTTAAACATGTAATGTCTGGTTTTACAATTATGTGTTATAAATAAATCAATAAATGCACGTTGTTCATGCGCTAGAAATTTGCATAAGCTAGTTATAAATAAAATTTTGAAAAGTAATTTTTGTATATTATTTGGATAACATTTATAATAATATATATTCACATGTTTTGTGTTAAACGAATCAAAATTTAGTATTCAAAATTTGATGTTTTTTGTTACTATTGCTAAGATTAAATAATTAAGATTAAATTTTTAATTAATAGCAGACAAATTAAATGTAGTTAATTTCACAAGATTCATACATAATGTCTGGAAAATGATATGATGGTGAATTAACGCGATATTAATATTATTGATTAATGCTAATTTATAACATATTAAATCTCTAATTTGAAATCCTACTATTTGCATTTTAAATTAATATTATATTGTTTTCGCATATTAAATTAATAATTAATACACACACTTTTATTATTTAATATTATAAAAAGTATGATTCTTTTCTTTATTTAAATTAAGGCAAACATATTTCTATTTTTAAAGTAATTAAAAGAAATGAATTATTAAACACTTTATTTCCAACATTTTATTTGCATCTTAACCGCATGTTTTTTTTCTGTATTTACTTTTACAAGTAAATTTATTTATATATACGATATGATATCATATCTCGAGAATTAATTATTTATTTTTAATAATATATTATACTTGTATTTAATATTTATTTTTAATAATATTTATTTGTAAAATTTATTAACGTAGCATTTTAAAAAACTGTATTTATAAAATTATATATATAATTTATAATAATCTCGTTTAATTATGTCTCTAACAAATATTGTATTGAATAAATTCGATCTTAAATCGATAGCGCCTTCTTTCAGAAGAAATTCTAAATTCCGCATTTTGTCCATGGTCGTGGTTTTTGTCGTGAGTATTTTCGGTAAGGTCGCGCGGAAATATAACGCAACCGTCAGACGATCCGGCGACGTTATTCCATACGTGTATTATTAACAGCGTGTTTGTGATGCATTAGCATTATAAGGTATGAATGACTAGTAAGATGGTTATTATGTCGAAGACATATTTATTCATGGGATTGAATAAACTTGAGCCAAAAATGCAAAGCGATATATCTCGCGTATTTTATATTATGCAGCTCGTTAGCCAAGAAATGCCACGCGTGTCGATGATTTCGTTAAACGTGAAAAAAAATGCGTGATATGTTTGCCTTAATCTGTTGATTTAGATGTGAAATAGTTAAATTACAAGCTATTTACAAATTCTTTTATTATAGATTCGCTACATCATTTTTCAGTGATTACTACTGGACTCGTATTAAGAGAGAAATCAAATAACAAAGTGTTGATTATCATAATATTGTGTTTTATTTCTAATTGTTATTCAAATTTATGAAAAATTTTTAATTATGATGCAGTTATATATAAATCTCAAGTACATTTTTAAAACTAATTTATATATTTGACAAGTATATAGATATAAATAATTCTAGGAAAACTTTTATGTTCGAAACATGCATGAAATATATATGCAAATATAAATATCAAATAAAAAAAATTATTACGAATTAAATTGATATTTTAAGTATATAATGTCAGATATAAGTCTAAATGTTTTAAAGGAAAAAAAACAATATATTGCGCGCAATCACTCTATCATTATATATATTTTCCGCGTGAAACATAAAATTTCTTTTTTTATATATTTTAAAATATTTATATATATTATAAAATATTAAAATTTATATATAGTATAAAAAGATGACAGTAAAAATTGCAAGAGATCTCAGATTATCTCTCTGTTAGATACTTGAAAAGCTTCAAAAGTCAAATGATGATAATTAGGGTGCCAAGCACACGATGGCAATTGCCTACATCGTTCTGGCTGCACTTCGGGATGCATCCTCGAGATATCGATGGACAAAATGTATCCTGAAATGCAGCCGTAAAGATCGCGCGGAAATCTCGTGCAAATCGTGTGTTTACCCAGACACTTCGTGGTTACATCGACGCCCAAAGTTATATTTACCTTCGCATTACTGGCGCAATTCCCGAGAAACAGACAGTTGCTATTAGACATTATTTATGATACGTCCCGCGACAGAAAAAAATGCAGTCACGCCTGGCAATTTTAATTCATTTATCATTAGGCAATGACGTTTCGTTTGTGACGTATATAACCGTTTTTGGCGTCATATGCAATCTGAAGCTCCGTCCAGCTCATAGTTATGACGAAATACACATATGAAACATCAAGAATGATACAGATCCAAATCGCAGTCATAACGAAATTGATACAATATTAATCTGATAAATTAAATAATTGCTTAATCACAAAAAATTTTCTTTTTACACGTGAAACTTATATTTATCTCGTATTCGCTGATGAAGTTTGATAATTAGTAATGTTTGCTAATTAGTGGGAGTTTCATAATGTCTTTATATTTGCCTTATATTCGCTGATGATGTTTAAATGTTTGTTAAGTAGCGAAAGTTTCATAATGTCATAATGAGATGACTTTATCTATCTTAGCCTTTATTTCTTAGTCTTTATCTCTGAGTGATAGAATTTTAAAATTTATATCTTTTATACAATAAATGCGCGATAAATCTTTTACACAGCTATGTTTGAACTATGACTCTGATTATTGGCAAAGCATTGGAATATAGGCGGAAACAATATCTAAGCCTCGGTTACTCCGCTTTTAGTCGAGGTTTAGCATTCCGGATATTTCTAGCGAATGATGCGATCGCGCATATTACCAATGTCACTGCGATGATCTTGAATCGCGAAAAGATCATCGTTTCTCTTAAATGAATTATTCTTGATAAATTGCTTTGCTCAGACAATCGGGTTTGGCACTTCGAATGATTATAAACCATTTAACAGTCTCACGGTTTGGAGGATTAAAGCTGAAAGTAATATATACATGCGATATGTCATCTGTGAAAAAATTGTGAAATTGCGTTTTACAGTGGGCTAAATTAATTGTTTATTGGCACAACTCATGCTAAAACTGCGACAACGATACATACCTCGCTACATTATTAGGCATACACAAAAGCGCTATAAGAGCTTGCTGACAAAAACAAATGGTTACTACATGTACTCGTATTATCTAGTGGACAGTAGTCTAGCAAAGTAAAATATAATATTGCAATATATATAATTATATTTAATAATATATGTATGTGGTCAATATACAGGGTTTAGCAAAAGTGTGGAAACCCCTTAATATTTCGAAAAATACGCATTTAAAAAAAAAATGTTTCATACAAAAGTTATAGGGTTTTATGTGACGCATTACACAGCAACATTATTATGACCTCGAATAGCGTTGTCAAGGTTATGTGAAGGTCACCTCCAACTTTTTAAATGGGACACCCTATATGCTTTTACATATTCTTGTAGCTTATCTCGAGAGCTTTCCAAAACACTATAATTAAGTTAGTTTTCATTAAGTACTTTCCGAGTTATGAGGCTTGAAATCATTTCTTAATTTTACATAAACCATAAAATATCTTGTAAAATATTCATTTTTCGATTATCTTACCTTAATACTTTTATGTACAAAATAATGAGAGGAATCAATTGGTGTAAAGAAAACATACAGTTGTTTTTAAGAAAAAATATGGAATTGTTAATTGCAAATTACATATTTTTTCTTAAAAACAACTATGTTTTTTCTTTACACCAATTGATTCCTCTCATTATTTTGTACATAAAAGTATTAAGGTAGGATAATCGAAAAATGAATATTTTATTAGATATTTTATGGTTTATGTAAAATTAAGAAATGATTTCAAGCCTCATAACTCGAAAAGTACTTAATGAAAACTAACTTAATTATAGTGTTTTGGAAAGCTCTCGAGATAAGTTACAAGAATATGCAAAAGCATATAGGGTGTCCCATTTAAAAAGTTGGAGGTGACCTTCACATAACCTTGACAACGCTATTCGAGGTCATAATAATGTTGCTGTGTAATGCGCCACATAAAACCCTATAACTTTTGTATGAAACATTTTTTTTTTAAATGCGTATTTTTCGAAATATTAAGGGGTTTCCACACTTTTGCTAAACCCTGTATATGTATATGTATTGACACTATTAAATATAATTATATATATTGCAATACCATATTTTACTTTCCTAGATTACTACATATACAGGGTGGCCCACAATTGTTTCGAAAAAAAAAATGTAATTTGCAATTAACAATTACATTTTTTTTCTTAAAAATAACTATGTGTTTTCTTTACACCAATTGATTCCTCTCATTATTTTGTACATAAAAGTATTAAGGTAAGATAATCGAAAAATGAATATTTTACTAGATATTTTATGGTTTATGTAAAATTAAGAAATGATTTCAAGCCTCATAACTCGAAAAGTACTTAATGAAAACTAACTTAATTATAGCGTTTTGGAAAGCTCTCGAGATGAGCTACAAGAATATGCAAAAGCATATAGGGTGTCCCGTTTAAAAAGTTGGAGGTGACCTTCACGTGACCTTCAGGTGACTCTTCAAGGTCAAACTAGTGGCACCATCTTATGTCCCTCTCGAAACCATACAACTTTTGTCTGAAACATTTTTCTCTAAATTGCTTCGTTTCCGAGATATAAATTTGTAACACTTTACGTGGGCCACCCTGTATATAATTATGTTTAGTACTTTTGTATGTACTTTTAAGTCTTAAAAAGTACCATTATTTTCACAATTGATATGTGTATTTTAACGATTATTTATCAATTGCAGGACTTTTCTAGCTGTTTGATGTGTTAATGTTATTATACCTGAAGATTCAGTTAGCATTTATTTACAGTTGGTACGTAATTGAACAATAAAAATTTTAAATATAAAAATATAAAGAATATATAAAATATAAAAAGAATATATCAGTAAATGTTAATTATATATGTATTATTTAACAGCTTATTTTTAATAGATATCTTTCGATACTACAGTAATTTGGAAATGGCTAATGCTTGGAATGGATTATTCTGCGTTAGAGTACAAACCCATTTCGGCAAATTGCCGATCTATCTTAAACTAGAAATTACTTAGGTGAAAAACATGTATGTATTTAGAAATAAATTTTCCAATATTTATATTAAAACAAAATTTAAAACAAAGTTTTGTCAGCGTGTTTATTTCTTTTGTCCATTGTTCCATTCTATATGAATTAGTGTATAAAAAAATTAATTTTATTTTTATCAAAATAAATTAATTTATAAACATAATTATAATTAATAAAAATTTTAATATTATAATTCGGAAATTTCTTCAAATATTTATATAATTTTATTTAAAAATATTTAAATGACTAAACAGTTTACAACTGCATAATTATTGCAGCTTATAACTGTACAATTTTATTCTTAGGCTCGATAGGCGAAAATTTCAAGAATTATGAGTAACAATGTGCTCGCGACCAGAAGAAATTGGTACGGTATTCTTGAATGGATAAAAGATGACGGTCTCTTATCAGTATGAGGTCGCTAGTTCCACCAGCGGTGGATTCACTAGGCTTCTGTTTATGTGGCGTGGTTCTCTGTATAAGCTCATCTACAGAGAACTGCTACTTTATTTGCTTCTCTTTGGCATCTTGTCCGCACTTTATCGTCATGCTTTTAATGCCGCACAAAAAAGGTGGACACTTCGATATATTTTAAACACATACATATATTATAAATATACATATATATATAAATCTAGAAACATATTATATATATTAATATATATTAATGTATTGTAGAGAAAATAAGAATATATTATTGATTTAGTCAATAAAATTCAATAAAATATAAACTATAAATAAATATATGAATGCAATGAGAGAAAAATTAATTTGTTTTATAAATGTTGTTAAATAAATATGTATATCTATAAAATCTATAAAATTTCTTTTTTATATTAATTATTTTAATTATCTTATCATACATATTTATCTCGTTCAAAGCTAATTTAGTTAATTTTTTCTAGTGGTTTTTTAAGAATTATTGTAATATATAATCCTTTACAGAGAGTTCGAGCAAATTGTCATTTACTGCGACACCTTAATCACTTTGATCCCGCTCAGTTTCGTGCTCGGATTTTATGTATCTTACGTGGCGCAAAGATGGTGGAAGCAGTACAAGGCAATACCGTGGCCTGACAAGTGAGAAAGCAGTTATTAAATACAATGCATTTTTAATTTCTAATTAAGTTCCTAATTTTTCAACAATGAAGAAAATTAGATATTTCGGTTTCTCTTAAAAACAGAATTTGCAGGAAACAAATACCAAAAGAATCGATAGAAGAAAAGCGTGTATAATTTTTTTGTTTCATTTTTCTCTCCTACAGAGTAATGCATCTCGTGGCTCTCTACGTCAGCGGAAACGACGAATACAGTCGGATGCTGCGCAGGGCCCTTATGCGTTATCTGAACCTCTCTCTGATACTTGTCCTACGTTCCATCAGTTCGGCTGTAAAGAGGCGATTTCCTACTCTTGATCATGTTATTGATTCTGGTAAATCATAATAAAAGGACTATCGATCATCGTTCTCTTGGTGATTAAAAATTAATGAGTGTCTTGCAGGTTTCATGACCACGTTGGAGCGCGAATTATATCAGTCGGTGCCGAGTAGCGAGTTTAACACTTATTGGATACCGAGCACATGGTTCGTTAATCTTCTCAAGGAGGCACGCAAGAATCACAGGATACCTGATCCGCAAGGTTTAAAGTTAATTATGGAGGTGCGAATGTGAGCTCTATATGTGTCTCCTAATTATTTGCTTAATATCTTTATAAACTGACGTAAATTTCCTTCATTATTGCAATAAAGTACAAAAGAGAAAAAAAGATTTATATAAATATTAATAAAAATTATAATAACTATATGAGTGCTCTATGTTAAAATGAAACAAATTAATGTTAAAAATTATTTCTAATTTCTATTGTAGTTTATTTAACTGGTAAAGCAAATAGAATTATCTAAGATTTATTATAATTTTTTGAAGACGTAACTGTATCGAACCTATTATTTTTGTTTCATCATTTTTGTTTCTTTCTGCCGTGTTAAATTTCTTTTAGAAACGCTTATATGATATCATATAAAAGTTTAACACCAAGGAAGTCAATCGTTCAGTGTAAGAACGATTAGGTTTTACAACCATCTACTGCGACGACGAGTCGATATATGGCCGATTAGAAATAGTCATAAACTTACGTGTTGCGGTTTATCAACCACGTTTTTATTTTTCGCGATTAGGCACACGTGTCTCAAACACATTATGCGTTTGCACGTTACAAACAAGTCAATTTTAATATGCACGATAAACTTAATCAGCGAGTATGACGTATGTCATAAAGATTTAAAAGCAAATTTTTTTCTATTTAACAATTGAATCAATATCTTATTTATACTTTCAATCTCATAATTAAATTTTTTTAATGACGTGATAATTATTGAGTATTTAATTGTTCAAATATTTTAATGAATCAATTAATTAATCCAAGATTAATTAATCATTTTTTCGATAACGAAAACATATCAATTTTGCAGGAATTCAGCGAGTTCCGGACCAAATGCGGTCTCCTATGGAGCTACGACTGGGTGTCTATTCCATTGGTGTATACCCAGGTAGTGACCCTCGCTACTTATAGCTTCTTTGCGGTCGCTTTGATCGGTCGACAATACATTGACGGTGTCGAAAAGCAATTTCAATTAAAAATAGATAAATATCTGCCGATCTTCACGATTCTGCAGTTCTTTTTCTTTATGGGACTATTGAAGGTAGCCGAACAGCTGATAAATCCGTTCGGAGACGACGACGAGGATTTTGAGTTGAACTGGCTGATCGATCGTCATATCAAGGTAGAAACTGATTCAAATTTATTTTCGGGATATCGTATTTTAAGACATAATTATATTTATATGCGAACGCTAGGTATCGTACCTCGGGGTGGACACGCTGATGAGCCGCTGCCCGCCGCTCGTCAAGGACATTTATTACGACTTTGAAAATGTGAGCCTGCCATATACGGAAGCGGCTGCGGCGTACAAGAAGAAAACTTATCGCGGTAGCGTGGCAAATATGACGTTAGTATTTCGTATGTGCTATTTACAACGATAATTGAAACTAAAATCACATTGATTTTAATATAAAGTTGTTCCTCTCTCTCTCTCTTTCTCTTTCTCTTCCAACATGCTTTGCACATTCTCATGGAAATTTTGTCTTGAAAAATCAGGAAATACAGCTTCATATTAAAAATTGTTTTGGAATGATTGATTATTATTGATTGTTTAGGGTGCCTGAAGAAAAACAGATGATGTTCCTGCCCGAAATTTTAGAGGAGGAAGAGGAATGTAAGAATATTCCGACACCTCGCACTTCCACTGTCAGTTTAGCAAATCCAAACGAGAGTCCGGTAAACGAAAAGCGGTAAGGTTGCGAAGATAGCTCACAATTGTTTCAAAACGATTGTATAACTATAATTAAGACGCACGCCGATATATCATAATTATAATAAAATAAATAATTGTAGTTATTTTAATCATAAAGTCTTATAAATTCATCGTGTTCTCTTTCCAGTCAATTATAAAAAATATGTTTAAAAAACTGTGTTCTTGAAATATGAGTGAAAATAAATAAATAAATATAAAAAAAGAATTCCGTTTCAGGAACTTTCGAAATGACGCGATACAGGAACTCTATTAAGTTAGACTCGTTTGTTTCAGCCAGATCAGTGGGTCCGCAACACTTACGAAGATGGCTGGCAATTGTTCCGAAACGGTTGTGCAGCTGGATGGGCAAGAGCAACCGATCGAAATGGAACAACGGCACGTCATAACGGCAGTCAGGAAATTCTCAGCTCTGGCGAAGGGCTCGGCGTCTCGCACCGGGAAACCCTTTTTCCCGACGTTAACAAAGTTGTCTAACAATAACCCAGTAATATATCATCCTTGGCCGAGCACGGTGAATATCTCGCATTCCGCACCGGTCTCCATGCCGATCGAAGAGGGAAATCCTTGGAGAAAGGATTCGTTCAAGAGTTTCCGTCAATCTTCCATAGATGATTCCGAGGGACGGCAACCGAGCATCTCGTCGCAGAGCAACAAAAGTCAGGAGGGTGTTGTAAACTCGGCGTTCACCGAGGAGAAGCTGCATGACGTGCCAGACATCTGCGACTGCGACAAGGAAGAATACAATAACTCTGGTTCTCCGCATCAGCGTGATGACTCTTACCAGCACTCACAGATTCCAGAACCAATTGATATGCCCGTAATCGGCGACGAACCGAGTCGTGCGAGTAGTCCGAAGTATCTGATAAAAAGAAACCAATCGATTAGCGATTCTAAAAAGAAAAAGAGCATCCAATGGCCAAAATTATCCGGCAAAGCATTAAAATTTCGCAGAAGAACTACTGATAACGTACCCGTAATAGGCACGATGATGAGTCGTACCAGCTCAAGCTCGCCGAACTTGAGAAATCTAGAAGAGCGGAAGACTGCGCGAAGTGTCAAAATTGATTCTTCTTGCAAACAAGAAGACGATTCCAAGCTGTGAATGATGTAATGAGTTAGTGTTTCAATATAATTTCTACAAAATTTATTCTTAAATTTGTGTGAATCTCTTGAAGATAGAAATTTTTTGTTAATGAAATTCTTTCCCACTAAAGAATTCAGTGTAAACATTGGACATTGCACTCTTTTCTCTCTCTCTCTCCTTTACATATTATTATTAATTTTAATAATGTTGTGACATCCTTTTGTACGATCTTAAAATTATCTTATTAAATATTGATAGTGCTATGAAGAAACTATAAAATTATCTTTATGAACGATTTTTGATTATTACATTTGTTTATAGAATTATCTGAAATAATAATAATAGATGAACAGTACATGTTTTATCATTATGATGACCAGTGATACATAAAATATTCTAGTTATACGTATTTCATTGTTTAATTATTATAATTATAAGTAAGTACACATCTACAGGGACATTTAGCATCATTTACGATTATATTCATGTAAATATTGTAAATATATTGTAAAGTATATCCATTGCATTATGAAGGAAATAAAATAATTATTTCAGAATAATTACTTTCTTTAAAAAATGTGAAAGTTTTGTATTAAAGAAAGCATTTCATTAGAATTTACGATATTTGCAATGGTATTAGGATCATTTTAAAAATAATTAAAAAAAAACAAAATTGTAATAAGATATACACACAAATAAATAAATACGATATATGTGATATGTATATACGTATGTCTTTTTAATATATTTTAAAATTTATAGTAATAATGAAAGAAAAATTAATAGTAATATTGAAAAATAAATTAATAGCAATTAAATTAATAGTAATATTGAAAAAAATATATAACACTAATATTTTTATATAACAAGTTATTATTAATATTAAAAAAAAATTATACATATATATTATTACTAAATAATTAAATTTTTTTATTTATATTATTATTTATATTTACATATTATTTACATTTATTTTTATTAATAATGTTTTATTTATTTATGTTTAAATTATATTATTATTTTAATATTTTACAGGCTTACACGTACATATATCGATGTAATAATTTTCTTTCTCGTGCAACCGCATTTTTGTTGTTATCAACTATGGTTATTACTTCTTTCCCGGTGAAAATCCGGTTTTTTTCGTATACTCATGCAGAATTGAATATAATTGTGCAAAACTATATATAATTGTGCAAAAATATGTATAATTATAAATGATAGAATACAGAGATAGATGCAATAATTATTACATATAATTATATATAAATGCGCATTTTGCATACTTATATAGTATAATGTTCACAATGTTTTACGTATATACCCACACATTATACTAAAAGGTAACGAAAAGACGTCTTTTTTAAGTTATCTTTTCGACAAAACGAAAAGATGTCTATAAAGATATAAAAAAGACATTATAGTATGTGGCACGTGTTTCTTCGCTTATATTTTAGTTGTTCTATTTCCTGAACGAACATTATATTTCCTTAATGCACAGCGGATTTTTCAAACTATCAACGAATTCGATTGAATGCACTAGTACATCAGTGCACATTAATGCATCCAATTAAATGAGGAAGCAAGACTGATAATCTTCAATAGTATATCATTGATGATCGTGCATGCCAGAATTTTAAGATTTATCGACCGAAAATCTTTAACAGTACTTCATCGATATATTACCATGCTCTGAAAAGTTTAAACGGTATCTAATGATGAGAAATATACACCACAGATGGCATTACTTAAAAGTTTCAATGTTTTGGCGCAATATTGTTTGCCTCTCACAGCTGATAAAACCACAAATCTCTTTTTTTTAAATTTGTATCATTGTACATACAATTTTAACGTTTTCTTCACAGTTTGTGGATAGTGCGAAGCAAAAATTCACGATGACTTAATATTCATCAAAATATATCGAGAGCCTTATCTTTCTCGTATCATCGGTTTACTACGATACAAATTTTTATATTTGGAAGAAGTTTTGATTGTCAAAACCGGATAAAATGAACATAATATGTGTGATTTGCAGTGAATTATTAGTACCGTCCGATGATGTTTTCCACACACCATGTGGACATATTTTCCACTTTGGATGTTTGGTGCAATGGCTGGAGAGGTAATTTTTTGATATTATCAAAAATTGTATTCATTTATATTTTTTGTTTTTTTCTGTTCTTGCCTATTATTTGATGAAATATTTACTCTATTCTTCAAAATTTATATTTGTGTATTATTTATGTATTTAAAACATTGATAATATATATGTAGAGAGTAACGTATTATTACTTTTTTAAAGATCCAAAACATGTCCGCAATGCAGGGAAAGAACAACCGAGAACAAGATATACAGGATATATTTCAATTTCTCAAACAGTGATAGCATCGTAGAAGATCCCACTTCTCTACAGTATAAAATTGATAATCTGACCCTTCAGCTGCAGTTGAAGGACCAAAATATCAATAATCTTACTGAAATCAAAGAAAAGTTGGAGAAGCAAACAGCTGGTTTAAGACAAGAAGTTAAACATGTTGAAAGTGAAATAAATGGCAAAAATAGTGCGATTCATGCACTGAAACAGCAAATTAAATTCTATAAACAGCAATGTCAGAATGTAGACATTTATAAGAATGAGATAAAACAGTTGAAAAAAGATATTGAAAGTTTAAAAAAGTATATATATTTTTTAAATAATTTTCTTATAGATTTTAGAGAGAGAAAAAGAGAAAATATATATGTCATTTATAAGTTATGTTAAATTTTGCAATTAAAAGTGAATTTTACAGTTTGCAGGCTTTGTTAGATGCTTCTGTGGATGAAGTGGATGATATAATAGCGATGACTTGTGACATTGATAAGCTTAAGACATATATAACAATAATGAAAAAGTATGGTTATATATATATATATATATATATATATATATATATATATATATATATATGTATATGTATATGTATTGATTGTATAAATGCAAATAATAATATGTTAATATAATTTAATTAATTTATTTTTCAGAAATATGAATACTGATTTGCAAAAGAAGAGAGAGTTAAGAGATAAAGTTAAAACTTTACAACAGGAATTAACGAGAGTTTTTGCAACAAACAAATCTTTATCAGAAGAATGCAGTAAAAGAAAGTACATAACATTTTTGAAACTAAAGAATCATCTTTCTAGTTGTCTTTCCTAGGTTATATTGTTACATTATATCACTATTATTTCTAGAGAGTTGGAAAAACAATTGATTAATTGTGAAAGTGAAAAGATGGTTCTGCAAAATCAGCTTCTTGATATGCAAACAAGTGTATGTAAATGTGCCTCTAGTAAAATATCTGTAGAGAAGCAAGATAGTTTGAAAGTACAAGACTGTCCCAAAGTGAAATCTAGTGAAATAATGAACGAGAGTGAAGTTGATGCTCCAAAACTCGAAAAGAATGATAGTTGTATTATTATAGAATCAGTAAGTAAACTGTAATTTATTACATCAATGCATTTCATCAATCACATTATTTTAAAAATTAATATTTGTTGCAGGATAGTATTGAAATTACTCCACGAAACATAAAATCACAAGGTTTCTTTTCAATGAAAGATCATGGTATTAAAAGGGAGAGATCTAATACCAATTTGAAAGTACCTTCTATACTTGCCAAAAAATCAAAGTTTAATGCACCAAGTCAAGTAAATTATTTTTTTATTTTTGTTTAATATAATTCTCTTTGCCTATTTTTATACATTTGAGTATTCATAATTCTTTTTACATATATTTCAGAAAACTACCAGTGGTAATGATATGACTTTTGATGGTTTCGGAGGACATGCAAAATATGATAAATATCCTAATCCAATTTCTAGTTCACATGTAAAGAAAATGAAGAAGAAGTGAAGACAAAGAGATCGAAACTGGATACTGGTAATAATCAGAAACTCAATGATGTACAGATGTATGGATATAATGTGTGATGTCTAAATTATAAAAATAATTTAAATTATAAGAATCAAGAAATCATTTTGAAAAGACTTACGATCAGAAACTGCATTGATTATTTAAGAAAAAAATGCTGGAAAAAATTGATTATTTAAGAATAAAATCATATTTCTTAAATTTCTTAAACCAAAATTTTCAATTAATAATATTTTTATATAAAATTTAATTTTATAAAATAAAACATTTTTTTGCATTATTAATTTTAAATTGGCTTTTAATATTAATTTTTGTTAATTCTAATTAATGTTTTCATGACACAGAAGTTAATAAAATATAGTCATAAAATATTTAAATTAAATTAAATTATTTAATGTAAAAAAAAAGTTTTTTGTAAAATAATGATTGCGATATGACGTAACAATTTTTGAAATAAAATTCTAATAAAACAATTCTTCAAATAAGTAAAATATAATACATGCGCGCGTACAAATATTTTTGTTGTACAAAGGTACTGAAATATTCTCTAGGAAAAAGTTGGAAATGAAGAATTTTATTAAATTTTGAATTAAAATGTGTATGCAAAGTCTGACATTCTTGAAAGTGTATTATAAATTCTTGTGGTGCAATGCTGCCTGTGCCAGAAGGATCTATTTCTCGCAGTATCTGAAAGAACAAGTGCTATTGGAAAAATTATAAATTGCTATAATCAAAATTGTATTGATGAGCCTGTAAAAAAATAAGTGAATTAAAAAGAATTGATAGAAATTCTTTCAAGTCGAAAAAGAAAGAAAGACAGTAATTTATATTAAAGATTAATTCTCTTTTTTTACTTCCTTTTAAGAGAAACTTTTATCATTTTGGAGAGGAAAAATTTTTTACTGAAAAATAAAAATACTTGATTTCAAGTAGAGAATATAAAAATAAATTTGTTTTTTCACTATAAAGGAGGATAAAAAAGAAATTAATGATTTTAAAAGTAATTTCCGGTTTTAAAGATCGTACGAGTACAATTTCGCAGAATTAATTTCACCTCACGGAAGGTAGTTCCTTTCAATTCACCTACTTTCTGCCGCGAAATCAACAACCACCACCGGAAATTTGTTGCAACAGAAAGCGGCTTTCGGCAAAAGGATTAATCGCTTCCCGATTCCGTCCTTTGTCGAGAACGCACAGCAGGAATGCACACCGACCATTCGCGCTATGTTCTCCGCACGTTGCCGATCGATTCGGATCTGTCCGCGTTCATCTGAACCCGCCAGCCTCTGGACTACCTCGATCAGATCGTCGAGAAACACTTGATAGTCGCCATCGAAATCTAAAAATAAAGACAATCAGTGATGGTCGCTGTTTGCATTCATGTATTAGAAACAATGAATTATATGCATCTTGCAATGTTGACAGGTAAATTTGTCATAAAAGATAAAACTAAATGAGATACAGAAGACAAGAAGAATTTTTTATAATTTGTATCGTGAAAAATATTCATATAATGCAGTATTTCTTCACATATATTGACTTTTGGGTTTCTCTTTTTTAATAAATTTGCGTAATATCTTTAATAACATATATTAATCAAATACTACAGATACAGATGATCCAGATTATATATATGTAATTGGAATTTCGCAAGTATGCGATTAATGTTGTATAGTACGATTCATTGCCATGTCACATTATACAATATTAAAATAAGTGATATTTATTACAAATACAAAGGGGAGGTTTAATTAGAAATTTAAATAATGATAGCTAAGAAAATAAATAAATATAAATATATATACATATACATACATATATATATATATATATATATATATATATATATATATATATATAATTATGAAAATGACACGAAATGATATTTATATGTTAATTTCATATTATATAATCCTTCAATTTATTTAAATAGAATCGCAACTGAAGACAGATTGTTGCAAGAGCGCGACGCAGCAATTGACTATCCGCACAGCAATTGACACATCGACCCGCGAAACTAAATGATCTTGATTAACGAAATCGGCTGCAAATCATCGACCGCTATTATGTAAATGCTCGACGATGATTTACAATTTGTATTAGTATTTCAGCTATATACTACATTTTTATATAATATTTTCGATAAATTAAGATGTTTATAAGTTGAAAGAGAGACAATCTTTTGCACGTGTCGAGCCTTTAATTTATAAACATTGATCTGCTTTGCTGAAGATGTTCCGTGCATTTGATGAGATTTGCGCGTATTTTGGAAAAGTACTGTATCATAATATCAAGACTTTTTTTTTTAGTAAACGACAGAGTTTTGTAATTATATTTTTAGTGGCCGATGCATTGTCCGCGAGTATGTTTAATGAGCGTGTAGGACAGTGGACTGCAAATATTTGTTGGGACGAAAGTTAGAATTCCGAGCACACAAAAGTCTGCGGATGTAGATTAAATTGCATTTCTGCGAGCTTACCAAAAATTTCAAAAGCTCGAACGCCCTGGGGACAATTCGCGGAGAAGACTGAACAGAAGTCGAGAATGTCCTCAAAGCTCAAATGTCTGTCCTGTTTTGACGAGAATACCCGGTACATCACGTTGCGGAACGGGTTACACTGAAAATATCGCGTATTCTGTATTTTATATTATCTCTTTTATATTTGAATTAAACCTATGTAAATAAATAAAAACACTCGAGAATCACTTTTCTTCATCATGTAAAAACTTGATTTATACACGTACGCAAATTCTCTCTCTTTTTCATTTGCTTTGAGAAATGTATTGCAACATGCAGACGATGCTCCATACTTAATCTTTGAAAAGTCAATCCAAATTAATTAAAATCCAAATAAAGTCCAAATTAATTAAAATTCTATATATTGAAATAATAATTTTAATTAAATTTTTAATAAGTATTGAAGTTTAATTTTAATGTGCTAATTATTAAAGTGACGATCTGATGAAGACTATATAATATTTAAAGAACAGTTTGTGTGTGTGTGTTTAGCTCGTCGCGTCGCAGTTAATCATCGCCTTGTGTAAATTTCTAACTTGCAGGAAAAAATGCTAACGTTTAAGAAGGATTTATTGCTGTATGATATACGATGTTTAGAAAACGGAAACTCTTGTACACTGTGATAATCCAATATCGAAACTCTTTTTTGCTATTGGAACTTTGAACAGTATTCTTTCTAAAAGTTTTAAGCATATATTGTTATTCAGCTTACAATGATTCATATAAATAAAAGGAATATATTTTACATTAAATAATGTGAAACTCTCGGAACTCTCTTACGCGAATCTGCGGGAGAATCTTGTCGACCTACTCCATGGAAAAGCGATAATAAAGATTTTTTTTTTTAAGAATACCTCTGTTCCAAATTGCCTACAAATTTATAAATCGTAGAAATTGTAAAAAAAATTAATTAATTAAATTAAAATAAAAATTGAAATGTGACAGATATATTTGTAAACAGAAAAAACGTTTGTGACACACAAAAGGATTAATAAAATTCTCGATACTTGATACACGTCATTTTTATAATGTTTTCCAAATTTTTCGTTAACATACGTACTTTTTAATGATTTGTATGAAATTAAATTTTTCCATTTACTGATGAATGTCACTCTTGCTTAAGTATGTCAACTCGGTATATTCGTCGAGAGCATTTTCATTAGAACCCGAATTACCCATAGATACAGTTTCAATTTAATATGCCAATGAAATAGCTGTAACCGATCTGAGTAACCGTTATCGCATTAACGATAACGCATGTTATCACTTTGCTATAAAAAAAAACCGATATCTGTCTATGGCACTGTAAATTTTATGTAGGTACACTTAACTGTTTAACGACGACAGAGTTCATGATTACAATACAAATTTGGCGCACTCATTCTTGTTACAATCTCGATATATTTATATCGATAGAATTTTATTATTGATTGATAAATGCTATTATAATTCTAAAACTAAATTTAATAAAATAATTTAGCCACATGACATTAATAATTGATATGACATTAATATTTAAATAATCTCTTTCATCAAATTCATATCACGAGAAAATCGTTTATAAATTAATCAAGAAATATTTCAAGGTAAATCGTATAAAAAGATTCTTCCTCGTCATTTGTTGAACGCGGTCTGTGCATCCATTGAGAGTATGTATTATATATATATATATATATATATATATATATATATTATTTCTGCTTGTTGGCCGCTGAAATAATAATCTGTATTGATCAATTTCACGGCGGCGTTTTAATTGGTTGTTCAACCAGACGTCCATGTGTTCTAGGTTCATTACCACATCTTGAGATAAATGCATATTCACGATGCGCATAAGTAAGCGCGCGTTGGCGCGAATTATATATTTATATTATATATATATATATATATATATATATATATATATATATATAAAAGATACTCCCGTGTATTCGTAAGAGAGAGATCGCTTAGAATTAAGCGGCGCCGTGTCGGGCGCAAACGCTTAAACCGATTATACGTGGAACGCGCGGAATTTCGCATGCGAGCTTTAATTAGATCGTCAGTGCCGATGGTGAGCGCGGTCGTTGATTAGAAAATGCGTGGAAATCGCGCGATTTGCGCGCTCGTCGAGTAAGCGAAGACTTCCGTTGCGTAGATGAGTAGATGAAAGCTGTGCAAAAAACTTCAATTTCTCTGCGATCCGTGAAATCGCGCTTGTTATTTCGGGGCTTAATTAATATCGATAAGTATCAAAGACATAATTTCGATATTAATTAAATTGCGTACTATAGGTGTCTAATTCATAGTCTGGAGTGTCCAGGATCATATTTATACCATATTTATTTTTCATATTAATAAAGTAGTAAATATGCGTTTTTAATTTAATTTATATACAATATTGTGGGCAAGATGAATATGTTACAAAATCATTATAAAATATAACAAAATTAAAAATAGAAATTATCTATAGAACGTTTCGAAACCACTTGCTCTTCTTCTGATTGTTACAGTTATTTCTTTGCAGAAACAGTTTCCAAGTATCAGCCGCGCGTTTCGCGAATAAAACAATATATTACGTCTGCATTATTAATTATCCAAGCGATTGACGATTAATCGATGACATTCGCGGCACGATTTCCCGTGTACAGTGATACACTGATTGCAGTATTGCGTCAAGTGCGAACCGGATATCGCGAGGAGGATGGTCGCGTCACACTCACCCTTTCTCCCTCATCGCGCTATAAAACAATTAGCCCTGCTCATTCGTTGTAGATAGCGTGAACATTCGCGGTGCTAATGCGAGTCGGCGATTTCTCCCTCGCGTCGAGCACAATCCGTGTTCGACTGCGCGGATTTCGCCGCGAAAGTTACGCAGTCGGTTGACGTATTCATGCCAGAACGCATTCACGCACGTGTCGCGTCGCTGCATACGTAATCGGACATTGCGTCATGTCACGTCGCGTCACCTTTTGTCGCCCTCTAATGCATATTCGTTCTATCAGACATATATCTTGCGATTTTTACTAGGTGCCGTTTGACATGCAAACCGTTCGCAAAAGTCTCATGATAATAGAATGTGTGAGACGAAGAAAGTTTGTACGCTAATACATTTTATTATTTTAATACAAATGATAAGTAATTTATTTAATAATTTATTTAATATTTATTAAATAATTTTATTATGTGAAATATCACGATCTCGATAAAATTTATTTAATTCCTCGCAAATTTGCCAAGATTGTTGAGTAAAAAAGTAAGGAAATTTCATTGCAAGGATCTAATACACATGTTCAAATACACGCAACGATCTGATACATACATTAAAACAACAAATCTCTGTCCAACTAGATAACATCCGCTTGCACGATTTGGTATGTTTCAATCAGCCGTGTGTTCGGGAGTAACATTATCAATCTAAACGTGAAACGCACGTAAATAAAGTCTGATTGTAACCGAAAATGTCAGTGGGACAACCGGCTGCGGAAATACAGCGTGTTGCAAAATTGCGTTTTACAAACTCGAGTCCTTCCTGTGTCGACAGATCTCTTTCCTTCCTTCCCTCCCTCCCTCTCTCTCTCTCTCTCTCTTTATCTCTCGAATGAGACAGAAACGGGGAACAGCGGCGAAGAGGTGCGCCGGTAGTGGCATTATTGCGCAATTAACAAGGGGTAAAACGCGCTATAACAAGGGTTGAGAGAGGAGGGAGTGGACTCGCGAAAACCGGCCAATAATTATTACACGACTTTGCGAAGCGGTTATTGTCCCAATTCGACAGACAGGGGAACGGGCAGCGGTATGAGAGAGAGAAGAGGCGGCGGATGGGAGGAAGAGGGGACCAGTCGCTTTGCGGATAATAGCTGCGCTCGAGAGGTCATGTGAGCCTGACGTTCCAGCATGTCAACAGCAACTATGCATCATCGGATGTCTGCCGCACGTAAACGCCTGTCTCCTCTCTCCCTCTCCCTCTCCCTTGCTCTCTCTCTCTCTTTCTCTGTCTCGCTGTCTCTCTCTCTGAGTAGTGCTCGCCTCCCTCTCGTTTCTGCTCTAACTCGGCCCTTCCGGTACCAGCCGATCTTCCCCCTCTATCGTCACCATGACCCATGGTCAGATATACGGGCTCGTTCATTATAATAAGCAGTGACGGTCAAATGAACCCTCGTTAACCGTGAAATATCGATTCCTCCCTCTTCTTCGCCCTCTTTCTCCATGCAAGGATCGAGTTCTGATGAACTACGATCGGCGCTGTTCATTATTATGCTGATTCGAAAAAGACTCAATTTTCTGCACACTCACTTCATCAGTGGAATCACTCGGTAATCCTCGGGATCGTTTAACGTTTTCTTCTTTTTGCCGCGACAATTTTATATCGGCATCACTAGGAACGCGTAAATCCCAGGACGCAGTCTATGCATCACGCGGAAATAGACACCCGGATCGAATGGCGAGCCGTAGATTGCCCCGCCGCCCCATCCCCGGGTTGCACTTGACACTACATCGTCGTCGTAATAACAATTCATTTTCGGCAGCGGCATGATTTCCCCGGGAACGTGACCGCACTACCATACGCTGCTCAAGGGCGAGTAGTAATGGCCGCGTAGGACAGACAGAACGATGGGGTACTAACGTGCGGTTACTCGTACGCCGCGCTGTGAAATTACTTTAAATTATAGAGAATGGTTAAGAGAAAGAGAGAGAGAGAGAGAGAGAGAGAGAGAGAGAGAGAGAGAAGGAGGGGGAGGAGAGAGAGAAATGAGAAAAATTAATGCTCTTTCCCTCTTATACCAATCCTCTCGTTTTAGTCCTTTCGCAAGATTCTCATCTCTGTATTTTGCTGTATGTTCGTCATATTTGTTTTTTTTTTATTTCTTCTTGAGGTTTTCCGCTCTGTACTTGCTTGTCCTTTCTTTTTCATCACTCTCATACTCTTTGATTTCGCTTTCCTTTTCTTTCTTCTTCTACTTCCGAGTTGTTTCTTGTTTTCCTATTTTACTTCTTATCCTCATACTTGTATTCTTACTTTTACTCTTCTTTCATCCTTGTTTACTGTTTCTCTTTATATTTTCATCTTTGTTTTGTCTTCTTTTCAGTTTTATTTGTTTTAATTCTTGTTTATTATCATTATTATTAAATAGTTATACTAATATATTTTTCGCTGTACAACTTCGTTAAAAGATATTAAAAAATATGTTTTTTCTGTTAATAATTATATTTATATATTTATGACAATCCAATATAAAAAAATTATTTGTTAATTTATAATATTAATTATACTATTTATTTTTAGCAATATATTAGAAATATATTTTTAGACTGAATAAGGACTGTATCCCTGGTACTTTTATTTTGTAATTTTATACGTATATCTTTATAATCTAAGAATTTACATAATTTCCTCTTCGCTTTTATATTTTCTGCTCTAATTTATTTTCACTCTAATTATTGTAGCATGCTTTAATTCTTTAGAAAACTACTACGTTACGTACTGAATAAATTTCTGCCCTTCTCTTCCTCTCTCTTTCATCTTCTCCATCTGTTTTTCTAGTTTCTCGTGCACTTACCTTTCTACATATATATTATACACCCCCGAAGTGCAACCTCCAAGCTGGCTGCATATCTCTACGCCAGGAATTGGAGTGGATGGCGAACGTGGGTACAATAGTTCGCATTGTATTGGATTCAGCCGAGTGATAGGCCCCTCTCCCAGTCACCTCTCCCCCCTTCTCTCTCTCTCTCTGCTTCACGCCTCACCTTCCTCAACCCCTTCGTATCCACCCTCCTATCGTATCTCATTTTCTGAAGGCCCGGCGCGAGCGCATATTGTGCCGCGCGTTATGCCCAAATCTCGCTATCTATCGTTGTAGCCAAATACGTCGTTTTGTGCCCTTTCAACTGTGCTTTGGTTTAAGCAGCGTGTACCCTGGATTCGACCGATGCGCGAATGCATTCCTCGAGAGAGAACGATTCCTACCACGCTTGCCGATCCATACTTTGTAACGAGCGTCCTTGACAATCAATGGATGTTACCGATGTCATAAGGATAATTTTCCTTCGTGTAAAATGTTAAATTATGATTTTTCATGGAATAAGAAAAAAGAAAAAAAAATAATATGCACTTTATTAATGGGCTATTCAAATTTATGATTAAAAAAATGATTTTTTATGATTAGTATCATCAGATTCGAGGGAAAATGTTCTTTATTTTGAAAAATCCTTGCTTTTGAGAAATTATACTTTTATTATATTAATAATAATAATTAATAATAATTCGGCAACGTTTTGCGAAATGACAATCGTCATATTTCTCGAGACGTGCCTACAAAAATATGAGACGGTTGAATATATACTGATGAAGCCTCCATGAGGAATATAATCGTTTGGACTGATTAACGTCACGAATAACATGTCAAGCGTGTACGGCGCAAATCCGGGCTATTGTGAATAACTGAATATTCGCGAGGCATATGCGCGAATTCCTATATCTGATTGCGCGCGAATAGACTCAGATCTCATTTCCTGAGTACATCCAAGTATTTCATATATGTGCACGCGCGTAGAAATCGAGGATTTTGTCCTCGTGTCTTGTACGCATTGCGATGTAATATTTTGTTTATATTATGATAAATATCTCATAATAAAATAGGATTCTCTTCTTCCTAATTAGATGATTTTGCTATAATATAAGGATTTTTGTGGATAATAAAAGGAAATTATGTGTAATCATCTTTAAAAGTCAAGTTTAGAATTAGATAAGATAAATTTATAAATCATATTCAATTTAAGAAATGTCTCCGGACGAAATTAATTGAAAAGTTTTCAAGAATCGCAAAAATTGTAGCAAGAATTCTATAAAAATTCTGTAAATTTCTGTAGCAAAAATTCGGTTAAACGAAGCGGTAATCCTCAGTGTTTAAGAGTAGCCACGCAAGTGGCACTTTTGAAAATTCATTTTACCATTCGGTAATTTATCGTTGCCCTCGACCCTTGGTAAACCCTTCCTCGTCTAAATACGCGGATTTCAGTAATGAACCCCCACATGTGTCATGGTGACTCCAATAACGGCATGCGCGCAGATAATTTGCCGTATTAGTATCGTACACTATGCACAGGTCGGCTTCATATAATTAGGCACATGATCGGGCGCGGCAAACATGCGATTATGGATTATTCGTTTGCCACGATACGCAAACATAGGCACCTCAAATTACACAGTGTAAAAAACGAGCATAAAAAATGTACATTACCATAAATATACTTTCTAGTTGATTTAGCTAATGAAAGAAAATTGTAATTTACTTGCTTTTATGTTGATTTAATTATTTTCGGGTGTCATGCGTTTCTAATTATATTTATTTTCAAATTATTAATTATTTGGCGATGAAAATACGTATGATATGGAATTCTAGAAGAATGTTTATTTCACGGAGAATTGTCTCTAAATCTATCGACCGGATATCGAAATAGCGACTGCTACCGAGTCGACGACAAAACGGCGAACAAAATTTCGCGAAGGGAGAGTCCCTGAAAAATGGAATTACTGCGAAACCCAGGATTCTCGTCGGAGAGAGGATAGGGAATTAAACGGCCTTCGAACGCGGCTCAAATAATTGATGCACGTCAATTAGATTTGTCAGGCCAATCGTCGTAATTAAATGAACAGGAACGCAAGGCATGAACACGTACACATAACTATCGACGCGTACATACTCGTGTATATACGTGTATATACCTTCGCGCATGACGATCCTGTATCCGGACCATATTCGAGAGAGTGCGCGGCGTGAAATTTAAATTTCTCCAATACCGGATACCGATAATCCCGTTGATTCGTCGAAACCGTCGGCAATTCATGCCGCACTTTTCCGCTAACAGTTAACTATTCCGTTAAGTGATGCAGCCATTACGACCAATTATCGCTCGCAGATGCTTTTAGAATGGAACGTCGAAGCAACGGATGTTTTTTTTCGTAATCAATATACTCCTATTAAAAAAGTTCTGTGAAGAAATAAAATCTTGCATACACATAGCATTTAGATTGAAACTCATAACATAAGATACATTGAATCAGCTGATTTCAGCTGAATCTTTTGAAATCAAGTTTAATATCTTTATATCGTACTATATCAAACGGCAAAGCTTTTACTATAAAATAGAGTTTTCGATATAGAGAGAAAATAATGGAAGATTGATGCTTCCGATAATTTAATGCCACATGAAGATTTTAGGCCTTGAATCGATCATCGTGAGCCATTACAATTTCTGTCGTTCGCTCAGAAAGTTTAACTCTGTTATAGATATTTTCCTTATTACAGAAATTCCATGAGAAATACATGTAGATCGATAAGAAGTTCGACTGTGTATCGTCGTAAAGCGGGAAAGAAGTTGGATATTGATGAAGTATGAGAGCGCGCGTTGTTCGTCGCTTACTTGACGTATGTAACGCAACAGGTTTCTTCACTTATTTTCGTAGCACCGTAGGTTGGGGTAAAAGTGATATCGCGTAATAACTCGAAAGCACCCTCTCGCTGTGCTGTTTCAATATATATGAGAGAGAAACTGGGCCACCGTACGTTCGTATTTATTTGAGTGGCCGCACATTAGTTGGTCAACAGTTCATTTATAAATTACTCGACGTGACAGCACGCTATATAGAATAAATTTGTTTTCCAGAGGAACATCCACACGTTTAATCATTTCTATTTGCAATGAAACATCTATTTGTTTAGCATAAAATACATAAAATAATTTTCGAAACGATAGACGATTTTAAACGGTATTAAAAATATGTATTTTTTTACATAATTGTAATTATACCAGCTTGCAGGAAGATTTATATTTTAATATTTACATTTATCGATAAACTGAGCAATTAAATTTGTATTATTAAAGTTTAGGGATCATTGTGTGAAGTTCGCGGCGTAAAATCTTGCCGGAAGGATTCTTGGGTATGGCATCGATAAATTGCACTCCGCCACGTAACCATTTTTGCAGCGACAATTTCTCTGAAAGATAAATTAAATTGCTCGGTTAATGTATGGACAGGTCATCGTCCGGCTCGCATTTTGTCATTAAATAATTATAATAATTGTAATAAAATGCAATGCCAAGACAGCGTACGTCCACATCTCGCAGTGCTGTATATTTAAATTACGTGGGCTACGGGAGGATAACTAACAATTTTGTTAATGATGCAACGCGGCGTTTAATGTCGTTGCGTTACGATGTCGCGAACAACTAATAATGCCGTTAATAATGCAACGCAACGTTTTATGTTACTACTATATCATGAGCTCACTGCTGGCATCGTATTTCATCCACACATTCAAATTTAAACGTACGTCCAAGTTTTAATCGTCCTACTGTTATTTCAATTTATTTATAACTATAATCAAAGATTTAAAGATTTCTAATAATTTAAATCTTTTCCTCTGAGAAATTTTCCATTTTTTAAACAATTTTAATTTTATAATACATTTATCAAATTTTGATTCTTCTCTAATAACACATTAGGGAGAAAATATCCAATGTATCTGAGAGAAATGTCGAGGATCGAGGATCTAATTGAAAGATAACTTACGTTTGACAAAATCCTGGAGATCCTGTACGGTAATCGTAGCGCCGGGTTGCCTTACTACGAAAGCCATAGGAATCTCACCACTATGTTCATCAGGTCTTCCTATGACCGCGGTGTCCTTCACTGCAGGATGCGACAGTAAGACCGTCTCTATCTCCGTCGGCGAGACCTGATAGCCTTTGTACTTGATCAGCTCTTTGATACGATTGACCACGCGCAGATTGCCCTTGTCGTCGAAGTAGCCGACGTCCCCGGTGTGCAGCCATCCGTCATGGTCGATGGTCTGCCTAGTGGCCTCTGAATTGTTCCAGTAACCCATCATCAATTGCTCTCCCATGTAGCAGATTTCGCCCACCTGACCAACGTCCAGCGTCTCTTGCGTCTCGAGATCGACTACTTTGCTAAGGAAACCGGGCAAGCATACTCCGGTTGCCGCATTCTCAAACGACTCATTTTCATCTTCACGTCCGCTCAAATTGCTTACTACCGATAACTCTGTCATCCCATAGCCGTTGCGAATGTATTTTACGCCGATGCGAGCCTTCACAGCGGCTGCGACCTGGAAAAAAGGAAAAAATTATTTTAAAACTCATCATGTTGATTATATCAAGATTTATTTAATAAATTAATATTAATGACTCGTAAAATAATAATTTAAAAAGGCTACTTATTAAAGTTACGATTATCTTTGCAAAATTTTTTTATATTATAAAATATAAAAAAAATATATTCTCTCTATTTTTCTCTTTTTTTTGTCAGCAGTGATTTAATCCTAATGCGATCATATCTCACCTACCAGAGAAATAAAGGCAATGATACCCGGCTGAAGAACGATGCTCGGAAATTTCGGAGGCGTGCTCAATTTTTAAAACTTTAAAAGTTTTTATTTCCGCTCGACGATAAGATCAGTTTCGCATTTTCCGAAAGATGCGATTGTGAACTCGCGAATGTGACCTTTTATTTTCTCCTCCTTCTCTTAGCGACTCCGCGAGCCGGCTAAACAAAAACGATAAAGTTACTCGCGGCCTGTGTCTAGTGAAAACGCGACGACTCCCCGAGACTTTCTCTCGCGGTCCTTCGTTCGATCCTCTCACCATCGCTGTGGCATCGAGGACTCACTTCGGCACTTAGCTCCCGATGGCTTTTCTTACCGCGATAACTTGGCCGGAGGATCGGCAGGCAAGGAGACGACAAACTTCATGACGACAGAAGAAAACTTACGTCCATCGCAAGCGGCGCCGCTCCGCAGAGGAGTTCTCTCACGCTGCGAAAGTCGTACTTATCCACCAGCGGGTGCTTCGCCAGGAATGTCAGGATCGGCGGCACCAGCGGCAGATGGGTGATTTTATACTTTTGTATCAGGTCTAGGAAGAGTTCCTGCTCAAAAGCGGACATCATGACTATGATGGAGCCTGAGTATATGCAGAGCAGGAGGGTACCTATGGCGTAACCGTGGAAGAACGGTAGCAATAGTAGGAGTCTATCGCGATGCCTTATGTCGAAGTACTCAGGCTGCCTGTGCTTTCAAGAGCAAAATCATCATATTTGGATCATGAAATAAAATTCTTAATAGTATTTTTGAATTAAAAAATGACATTTTCTTTTCTTCCGGAAGAGTATTTGCAAGTGTTATATTGGATTTAAGATATATGCATTGAAAACATATCAGAGAAAGAGAGAGAACTTTTCAAATAATTATTATTGTATGATATGAAATACGATTGAAATAATTGTAAATACATTGTAATAATTACATATTATATGTAATAAGCATAAAAACTATTTAAGCTTTATATACTACAGATATATTTTATATATATTTGATATAAATATTTAACTAATGTTTTCTCTTTCTTCTGATATGTATTAATAATTTAATTATGATAATTTCAATCATAATTTCCTTAAAAATATAGAATTCAGTTTCATATTGTGGGCTCTAGAGTTCATATATAATAATTCATATATATAAATTTTATATATATGTATAAAATTTATATAATTTGTACAAATATATTTACTAATAGATATTCATATACTTACGTTACTTTTGATATAAATGCTAATAGATTTCTATGAGACAAGGTCACTCCTTTTGGCATTCCAGTAGTTCCGCTCGAACATAAAATAACCAACGGGTGTTTGCTGTTGTCACCGATATCTATAGCTTTGTATCCCAGAAAATCTATGGCTTCTTCATTATTTAAAATATCCTTCAACGTACGGATGTCTGTTGCAAACGGTTGATCATCCAATTCTATTAATGTTATCTTCCAGGATAAATTCGGAACGATTTTAGCAATAAGACGTTCGGTGCGTCGAGACACCAAAATAATACGCGGTTTTGCGATGTTTAATAGGTGCTGGAATTCATCTAAGAATTATAAGTTAAGTATTTATTATAAGAGGCAGATAATTAGATCCAATAAATATAATATTAAATATAATATAATAATGTTACAGTCTACTTACATTCCGTGTACAAAGGATTGTACGGTGCTAATATAGCACCAATATAAAAAGTCGCGCAAGCCGGTATCAACCAATCTATTCGATTTTCCGATGCGATGGCAATTCTGTCCCCAATTTTTATCCCGTTCTTTTGTAAAAAATTCGCGAATTTCACACTTTTCTCGAGTAGTTCCTTATTCGTCATCTGGTTACCATTGTGTCCGTCTATCTATAAGAGAATAATAAGTATCTTTTCGCGATTTTATAAAGTCAATATAATTGGAGAATTTAGTTGAAATAGAAGTTTAATAAACTATAAATTTTTGAGATTGAAAAAATTTGTTTCTTTATATACATATTAAAATATTTTGTGTTACATATTAAATATTAAAAACTCAAATAAAATAGAAGCAGTCTATATATTTTACATTTAAATTAAAAAAAAATTTATTATTCAATATAAGCATGAAACAATTACACATTACTTATTATAATGGCTTGAAATATATGATGGTTACAAATAGCTGTCTTTATATACACAATTATAGATATATTATTATTAAAATAGTATCTCATATTATTAAAATTTTTTTCTTCTAGCATTTGCCGCTTAAAGCGAATTACAGTAAAAATGCAAGGACAGATGGGCGATTAGTCGTTATGAGCGATGCATAATGCGACAGCGAAAATTCAGAGAGATAGATTTCACGAATTTTACCTCTGGCGATTAACACTGATGGAAAAGTTTTTACTGTTTGATACATTTATATTATTTTATCGCAAAATTTGCAAAGTGATTGATTCGTCATCGTATACGTAAACTAAATGATTTTATGGCACTTACTAATAAAACCTCATCGCCATTTTCACGCAGTTTTTCCAATACGGCTTGTCCTAGAGATATGGTTGGCGATGGTCGTTTCAATCGACGCTCAAATATTTTTCCCATTTTTACAGCAATATAGAATTTGTCTTATATGAAGTAGCACTTTTATCTGAAAGAGAATATAATCGTATGCTCTCATTAAATTAAATAACATATGATTTTTGCATTTAAATTTATTACTTAAAAAAATGAATGCTATAGTTTTGAAATATTATGTGATTGAAAATGTATTAGAAATATTTGTACAAAATTTTAATTTAATGTTTTGAATGAAATAATATACATGCATAAAAAATTTATTTAGAAATTCTTGATAAAATAGAAATATATTATAACTTAGCGTATATATCAATAATTTTATGATATTGCTCAATATGCAAGAATTTAAAAGAAGACAGAAATAAATTAATAGCTTTAATTGATTAAAAATTGTAATCCATTATTCAATTAAATTAAAATTAAAATGTCGAGGAAAAAATAACCGCGAGTTAATTGAAATAATCTGTTATATTTTAAAATTAATCTGTCATTAAAGTTAAATTTATATATTGCGAGATACTTATGATCTTTTCTATTAAAGCAAAATTGTTCCAAATTAAATCAAGAATAGCTTTTGCATTTTCATTGTTCAAATTTATCGCTTTGCCAAATATAAACCTCTTGGATTTATGCAAATTGTGGATTTGTACATTTTTATCGACAGAGCGCGTCAAAAATTTTATTTTTAATACGATAAAGTGCCACAAGGGTGCATTGTGCGCGTTTCACTCAACGATGGAGGACCTGCGTTTGACTTGACGGCTCATATTTTTTGGAAAAATTTTACAGATTAGCGGCGACAGGTATTTAATATCATATTAAATCCATTCTTTATCATATATTATATCGTTTAGATGTGAAGTCGCGTACTTTGCGCGCAGGATCGACAAGATTAGCACAAATTATTGTCTCTTGGATGATTGCCACTCTCGCGCCGCCATAAAAACGCGTCCGTTTCGTATTTTTTCCAGAAAATCCGGATGTATCGTGCAAAAACGAGGAATTATCCGTGGGAGAGGATAAGACGGAAGGACGAGGAGGAGGCGATCCAGAAAGTGTCATTAGGTGAGTTTGAAAATGATACGATTATAATGATTATAAGTAGTTATGTTATAAAGCGAGATTGTGTGACGTCACTCCGTTCGATGCAAAGCGTGCATCATATAGGGTGTAATATTTAGAATTTGCCAATGTTTTACAAAATCGAGAATGAATATATAATACATCGGAATTTATAAAATAAATATAAATAACATTGAGAAACTATCAACAAGAGATTATGCCTTCGAAATGCGCAGAAATAAGATATATCAATTACATAAATTTTTATACTTTAATTATATACATGTTTTCTAACACAAATATATTATAATATTTAAATTTTCTATATAATTCTATACAATATTCACATATTTTATAGTAGTTTTAAAGGCTATTTAAATTATTAAAAGTTGAAATTATTCAAGAGTAAATTGTTTTATAATTTATTAATTTTTTTAAGTATATTAGAATTTTTAAATTATTTCTTTTTCTCAAATATAGATGTGAAATCGCGCAGGATCGATAAGATTAGTATTTTCTCTCAATATATGAATAACAGTAACGTTTTATAAAAATATTAATTATAAGTTCATTTTAAAAAGAATATATAAATAATATTAGCATTTTATAAAAACTGTTCTTATATTGTTCAGAGAGAACAAAAAGTTTACAATTTATTAAACTTTAATTGGTACGATTTACTTTAAATATAAAGGCATTCTAAGTACATAATTTTATATTTTAAATAAATCATATAAATTTTAAATTTAAAAATGATTATAAATTTAAAAATTTAAAATTTAATTTATCCTTGTTATATACAGCTTATATATATATATATTAGTCGAAAGTTAATCATCTCATAATCTGTTGCTTATTAATTTTGAATTAATGAATAAATATTATAAATTTTTTTATAATTTTGAATTTTCTTTAATTAAAATTAATCTTAAATTTAAAAATTTTTTAATTTTACAAATATTTCTTAAGCATAAATAAATAAATGAAAGAAAGAATAGTATGCGATGGGGGCATTATTGGTATTTAGACCGCAAGCAAACCGACTTCCGACGTTCTCCGCAACGTATGCATTCGCCGGAATGCATGCGACGGTGTGCATCCGGTATCCAGCTGCTCATCTTCAGGTATTTGCGCGGGGAGAGCCGAGGGGGCGGGGGCGACAACGGGCGGGAGCGCGTTCTCGGGAATCACTGAAGTGCTGGGGAATCGCTCTTCGGGGTTAGTCTCGTCGTCGACGACACGGATGAGGTTCCACGGGGGAGGGTTAGGGAAGCTTGGGACGCTACAAGGAGAAGGGATGGTCGAGGGCGCGTGCCACTCTGATTGTAGCGGCCATACTGGGACATTGGAGCCACATACCGATAATTCTTGGCCTCATGCGACATGCCTAGACACCCCGGGAATACTTATGATCCCGAAGTTGAAGAGGTGAACGCAGGAAAATCCTTTCCTACATAAAAATCTCTGTTCAGATTATTTTCTTTTTTCCTACTATGTACATTGAAATATAGATGCAAAAGAAAAATTTCGCGACTAATTTTATTTCAGCTTATTGATTTATTGATTTTTTAATTTCTTCTATGTTCACCCTTTTCCCTAGTATTTTTTCGGTCTCTGTAAATTGATTGCAACATGTCGAAAGATTATGCTTCGGTTTCAAGCTTTCCAAATCTGATATTTGCGATGTAATATAAATGGCTTGTTTTTAAGAATGCTTTGTTTATAAGTCAAAAAGTTAGAAGCTAATATTTCTTCAGTGTTTTTTTTTGGAGTTAATTACTAATATGTGTTCAATGTCGCATATCGGGAAACGCACGAGCGTTCACTTTAAACTTGTGAAAATAGAATTTAATTTTATTAAAAGTTTTCAATCACATATATATATTTTATAATATATATAAAATATTATAAAATATTATAATTTATGTATTTTAGACTATTTTGGGCTTTTATTCAAAATAGATTGTTATGTTCAAATATACTTGAGAAATTTTGCATAAATAGTCGATTGAAAGGATTGATAGGTCGATGGAAAGTTACAAGTCTCTCTCCCAACGAATTTCTATCGGAAACACACGTATTTGTTTCTTGATATAAATTCTTATCGAAGATAATACGCTAACAATATCAGAATCAGAACAATCATCTGTCGATCCTTTTATCACGCAAAGGAGCAGAGACTGTATGAGCTACTGCCGATATCATTTCGGAATTCCTTATTAGGAATTCCACACACTCGACTGCTACCAGAAGCGGCGTGCCGTAGCTCTTCGAGCGATTTCGCAGGCTGCTTGCCACGTTGAACGTAAGGCCGCGACTTAACGGAATTAACGACAAGCTACGCGCTCGGAGGACGCTTTGAGGGCGGCCGCGAACCAGGGATGGGGAGAGCGGCCCGGGGGTGGATTTTGATAACATGTGACTTTATCTGGAATTTCCCGGCGCGCAGGTAGTCTGTTTACTTAAGATAATGGCGAGGCGGAGTGCTTGGGCGTGGATGGAAGCCTGGCGGAGCGAAGGCAAAGGGATATTTCACCAGGCAATGTTGAGTCTCCGCGAGCGAGCGGGTAAGACCGGGAATAAGAGCAGAGAGGAGCGGAAGGATGAAAGGGGATGAAGTTGAAGGTTGGGGCAGGGAGGCGGAGGGGGACGGCACACGCTTGAGGTGGCGAAGAGGTGTAAGGGTAAGAGTGCTAGAGCGGAGAACAGGAAGGGCGGAGGAACGGGGGGCGAGCTGACGGTGGGCGAGATTCTCTCTCGGTAAGGCTACAAGAACTTCATTTTCCGAGCCATTACGCCCCGTACCACTGCGACCGTCCTGGAAACCCCCTTTACCCCCTTAAATTAATTTATATCGAAATTTTAAATGACACTCATCGGCCCGAGCAATAAATAACGTTGCCGCGACCGCCTGCGGGGTTACGAGCCCCCTTTCTTCTTCCCTCGCATGGTTTGCCCGTGTCCTCTTCGTCGCTTTTTCAACGAACCGCCGTCATGCCTGTAGATCCTTCTGTCTACGAAGTTCGCCGGTGAAATAGCGTGAAGATGTATCGTGAAAAATTCTAGTCGCGATATGCTTGTAACCGGTGTCAACTATTCACAAACATAATTTATGCCGAAGTCGAAGTAAAGTGGACTTAGATTTAGTACATATATTAACATCACAGTTGAAACTATATTAGCATAACTGAAACTATATTCTCTCTAATTCTTTTCATTTTTCGTCATAATAAATTATTTATAATTACTTTAAAAGATGTCACTTTATATTTTTGATTTATAATAAAAATCAAGTATATAATGTGATATATATTTTAAAAATGCATTAAAGAAATTATGTTTGATTTTTGCTATAAATTAAAAGTAGCACATATTGTTTCATGCATTTGATCGTTTATGAAACGCGAAGTGCATTCCGCGTCGAAATTGATGGGACACGAAATATCATCGGGACCACGAGTGAAGTACAAGCAAAGTGTTCGCTCGAGTGTGCAGGAAATCGACGATAACTCGGCGGTATTTTGCGCTGACACTGCGATGTATTATAATGAGCCTCTTTTATATAATAATCGTCGTGACGTTTTGCAGAATTGGTTCTTTTGCAAAATCGGTCTGCTTGCGTCGTTACGCGCGTTCCAGCAGCTTAGTTTCCGGCTCGCTTGGTTTTGCCAATACGAAATTTCGTCGTTATGAAAACCACAACTGAGATCATTATTTCTAATGCAAAATCATACGCCATGATTTTCTGCTTTAAAAAATTATTTAACTCGTGATTTGAACTGTTAAAAGAACGGTAGGGTGGGCTTTTATTTTTCGTTTTATAGGGCGCATATTTAAAAAATTATTATTGCATAGAAAAAAACATTATTTAAGATATATATATATATATATATATATATATATATATATATATATATATACATATATATATATATATATAGCGACAGTTGTATCATAAATTATTTCCTTGGTGCATAAATTTTCATTTATTTTGTGATAATATAGTAGGGCATATCAATTAATAATATTAATAATATTAATAATACTAGTAATGACAAATTTTTAATTATCAAAATATTAAATAATAATAATTGAATATAACTCTTGATATTTTGCATATTAAACTCTTTTGTATATTATATTATTTTATATTTAAATATATTATGTGATCATCAATTTTGCAATATCATTTACATTCATGAGTTACTGCATTAGATTTTACATAATACCGTTAAATTTTCGTTATCAAGTCATTTTTTCTATTGAATATTAATAATTTAACGGTGAAAAATATCATCTCGTCCACGATGTAATGTCATCGATTTGCATTGTCACGTTCCAACTCGATCGATTTCTCGCATAGATTCGCAAATGTTTGAAGAGGTCCACGCGATTTTCTGTTGCCGGCGTTAACAATCCGCTTTACTTTGGCACGATTGCGTTTACCTGTCCGATGTTTGCGCATAATTATCTTTCACCAATGGCGAAGAACGATGAGATCACTTTGGATGCTCGGATGATTGAGAAAGCGCTAATGACGCAAAATATTGACGGCACTTGATGTCCAAGATGTATAGAATATACTGCATAATCTAATTATAAGCATTGTAAATACGCAGGAAATCAATCTAGACAATTAATTGGAAATTTTGATTAATTTTCAGAATTGTAATGTATGTCTAAATTATTGTTTGTGTTTAAATTGATTTTTGATGAAGATTGAGTTTGAAAACGACAGAAAAAAATCGATGAAAACGTGAATCTATATGTGACATTAGGATTAACTATTTAACGTTTTTTAAATAATTATTTCTATATATTTTTTCTTGTAAACAAAGTAACAGCTGCGATGTTTGAAATTAAATTATGCAGTATATTTTATACATCTTGGACATTAAGAGCTTTAATAGCTTTACAGCAACAAGCAATTGCATAATTTATAGATACTAAAGTGAATAATACTATAATTTTACACAATAAAAAGTTAATTGGTATTAAAATAAAGTTTATATTTTTATTTTAAATAATTAATTTTTATTTGAAGTATATATTTATATTTTTATTTAAAAAAAGTTATATTTATATTTTTTAATACAATATTTTTATAATTATTAGAAAAATTAATATTGTTTTTTAGTTTCATTAATATTTTAGCAAATCATGAAAGATTTTATGTAGTTTTGAATATTTTTATTCTATTCTTTGTTAAACAAGTCATGAAGGATAATTATATTTATAAAGTTTGATTATTATATATATATATATGATTTGTATTTTTGTCCCGATTTATTTATCTCGTTTCATGTCTTACCTCCTCTATGATTAATCGGAGAACGCGAGATAAGATACTCGTTTATTAAATATGAAGAGTATTGCTCATGCAGGAAATCATTCCACTTATGCAAAGTGCGCATTCTAGTGAAATGGAAGATTCTTGTCAAATGAAATTTTGTAATCGCATTATGCGAAAGTCATTCTCGCTTCGAGGCATACATTGACAATAAGACGTTTTCAGAGTCGATAATTACATCATGCTTTTATTCCGATGAAAAATGTTTGTCACGAGATAATCAGAAAAATCTCAATGCACTAGGTTTGATGAAATACGACTGATGAATACATATTTCCATCAGCTTTATAAAATATATTCAAACTCTATTAAGATATTGATGTTCATATACAAGTATTTTTGAAATACTTATATTTTTTTAAATTTGTTATAGCTCGAAAAATTAAAATGTCTAGATATTTTATATTTATATCTTATTTTCTTATTTTATTCTTATGCTTTAGATTTTTATCATTCTTATAGAAATATACTCACTATAAAAATAAAGGAACAACAATCGTAAAAGGGATTCTTTTATCAGTCGCCGATTCCTTGTTATTTCTAAGAATCACTAGCACTCTCTCACTTTTATTTTCGTTGCAAACTGCATTAATACTATCGAAATGATTTTATCAGACGTAAATTGATGTATGTAAGATGATTAATATATTTAATAACTAACAATAAGTTAGCAATCAAAGATAACACAGCATTCTGACCGTTCGTTCCGACTCGTTGCATCAGACTAACGCGGCGTAGCACGAGTTAAGCACATCGATAGTGAACGCTGTTTATTCATAAAGCTATCTCATTTTATTTCATTCTTCGATCTCATTCTCCTCTTCGAGGTCAATTGTCGCACGCATTTTATCCATCCGATCGTAAAGATTCCGAGTGTAAGAGTTAGCTAATTAACCAATTAGAAATCATCACATTCTTATTTTTCTTTTTACATAAGTGATTTACATTTATACTCGTATGCAGGCACTGTTTGCATTCAGTGATGCATTTACTGTAATCTGAATCGCATGTGTTTCTCTCTAGAACGTTGATAATAATATACAACTACAACAATAAATCCCTGATTATAAAAATTATGTATAATAAAATATGTGTAACGCGAGCACATATATTAATATTTATATTAATCAAAAAAATCCATAAATTAATAAGTGAAAAAATTTATAGCAAGAAACTAATAGCAAGAATCTAACAGTCTACTTATTATAGAAACTAAATTTTCCTAAATTTTTTAATGTTTTTGTTTTTATTATATATCGTGTTAGATTTTGATAATTTACGCAGTTAAAAAAATTGCTCCATTGTTTATTTTTTTTCTATATTTTTTATATGTAATATATTTTTAGATATTTTAAGATGAATATAAAATACTAATTATATATTTTATTCAAAGAAGCTCGATTAAAAAAATAATTTAATAATTCAATAATTTTATTATTCAAGAATAGAAATAACGAAACAATAAATTATAATTAGTTTAATTTCAATACAGAATCTGACGATGTGATATTTTATTTTTATTTAAAAAATATTAGATTATTAAATTAAATTTACACATTTTACTATATGTTGTCTATAACTTTAATAAAATATTTAACTGCAATATATAATAATAAACTGCAATACAACAATAATAAAATTAATAAGAAACGAGATATAAAAAAAACATGTTTTTTATTATCTGAAATATACTAAACGGCATTTATAAAAAGGTTATGCACGTACCGTCTATTATATAATAGTCATCAATGATATGTATCAGAATGTAAATTCTCAAGGCTATTGTTGCATCAAATTAATAAAAGTAACATGACGCCGATTGATTTTATTGTCTGAAACCTCAGTTCTCTCAGTCCGGTTAACAATCGAGTCTGTAATATAAGAGTTCAAGAGGTCAAGAAAACACAGTCGAATGGTAGTACTATAAAGTTAAAAGCATTGTTCCGCTGGTCGCCTTTTAGGAAAGATACACTCGGTCGCAAAAGAGAAAAAAACCCGACATATGTTCCGGCAATGAATTGCATTTTTCTTGGTGAATTCTTTGCATACGTGCGTATGAATTACGCAGTAATAACGGATGTTTTCACTATTTTTCGGCTGAATTTTTATCGTGTTCCATCTTACATTGTATTGTCAACGGGAACATTTCGAAGTGCATCCGTAGTTATATTCCTTAAATTTTCTAATAATTTTATTTCATTGTAATATTATATTTTAATATCCATAACATGTATATATCTTCCGTACTATTTTTTTAATAACTTTATATACTCTTTCAGAGTTTTAATTAAATATATATTCTTTATTTATGTTTATAAATTTATAAGTAATAAAGTTACAATAAATGTTTAATATGCATTAAGATATTAAATTAAAAATGCATAATAACAGAGATAATAAGTATTTATATAGAATAAATACATTTTTAAAATGCTTTTATATTTTTCTTAAATATGTAAAATTAAAAAGACCTATGTATTTTATTCTAGATTAATCGGTTTATTAAAGAACAAAGAAATTTTATTATGCCATTCTGGATTTAAAATGTATTCGTTAATTTTTATTATAATCTAAAATTTTTCCTGAGAGCATTTGTCTGTTTGGTATGATCTGTCTGATATGGTCATGCATAACATGATATTGCATTATTATAAAGTTTTGACAACAATTTGACTATTAAATATGAACATTCATAAAAAGATTATATGTATGCTATTAAAAATATTTAATAATAATAAATTATAATAATAATGAAATAGAATTACGAGAAAACCGTCGAAATATTGTATTTCTACTGCAGTGTTTGTTCAACTTATTAAAATTTCAATGATTCCGCTGATTGTACAGTCCTTTACACGAAATCTCACTACTTAAACAAAACGTTTCGCAGTTTCGTGTGGATTTCGAGTCGACTCAATTGACCTTGCGGTAGCTTATCGGTCTCATAACGGGTCGTCGGCGTCGATGACAAAGTTTTCGAGGTTGCATTAACATTCGTTCTCTCCCTGATGGCGGATGGTGACGGCAACGGCGGATGCCTAGACTCGTGTGTAAACTCCGGTACCCGGAGGGCTTGCTTTGTTACAGGCTGCAGACCTCTGATACCGTGGCATACTTCATCGTTGAGTATTTCGAATACTCTTGGCATGAAGTTACACGCCTGGCCCAGGGAAGACCACATTCTCTGGTTCCGGGGTCGCGGGCTTAACTCTGCGCAGTCTTAAACCCCGCCGCTGAACTCCAGCGGATTCGCTCAGGCATCTTCCTCGAAATGTCCGAGTCCGTGCACGATCTTCGGGTTTCTCTCTCGTCGCGTTAAATTCTTCGCGACGCAACGAAAAGGCCAACAGAAATAAAAGGGGTGTACGCGCGTACGATGTCCTTCTAAAATTCCTTAGCATTCCTCGTCGTGGATTTCCAGCGAACGTCGAATTATTTAGGAGAAAAACTGCGAAAGGAATTCGTTTGCGTGACGTAACAAGTTAGCTAGAATTTATATTATATAGAATATTTAACAGTATCAGTTGAAAATATAAAATGATATCAATTAGTTCAGACTGCTCACCACAATATTTTTACATATATTTATGTTTTCTCATTTTATTTTATATTATTTTATATTATTTATATTCTCTTTCTATTTTTTTCATACATATATTTTTTTATTGCGAAATTATTGTGATACTACATGCATTTCGAAAGACGAACGTTATGTGTATGTTGAAAGTTATGTGAAGAACATGTAATGGCGTAGGTTAATAAAATTTAAAAAGAAACGTCAATTTCGAATTGGTAAAATATTTCGTATATAATAAAGATGTGGAAAAATCTAGTAATCTGGTGCATCTCAGTTTTTCAATATAAGAAAAATAGTGTACAGAGACTTAACCGCGGAGAAGTTATTTGTTGTCGGTGAAGCCGGACATTAATCGATTTTTTGTGCTTCGATATTGAAGGACTGCTTGGTTTTTCGACTCTTGCGGAATTTATCGAAACGGATGCGATCGCGAAGGGCAAGGCAATATATCACTGCCGCATCTCCTCGTTTTAGAGCGCGCAGTTACTCTCCTCGCATCTTTCTGCATTCGACAACTGTCAATCGGCGCATCGCGACGTAGATTTGTAGTACTTTGACGGATTTTTCGCGCGGACGGGCCCGTCAACGCGTGACGCGACACTTCACTGATTGCAAACAGGATCGCCGCCATTGTCGGACAAAAGGCAAGTTCGCGTGTTGATGATTACGCTTTCGTGGCTTTTATCTATGAGTTTTGTCAACGCGTGCTTTTCTTAGATATAACATATTATAAAAAAAATAGACCTGTAAAATCAAATATTTGTTAAAAGAAAATTAATTCGAAAGAGTTTCGTTTATCTATTTAATTCTAAGGATTTTACTTCTAAAAATATTTTTGAAAATTAAAAATACTATCTATTTTATATAGAATATTATATAAGATATCTTTCTCGAAAGTTTTTTTCTTTTATTTTTCTATAAATTTTAATATTGTGAATAGGAAGTGTAGTCATAATATTATAATATCTTGCATATATTTTAAAAAATATATTTACATAAAAAATACATTATAATATCTTGCATATATTTTAATAAAAATGATGTATTTTTTTATATAAATCTTTATATAAATCTTCTTTTTTTATATAAATTCTAAAAATAAAATATTACATTTGTCTTCACCAAGTCTTTTTTGAAGATTATTGATGACTCATTTTAAATTCAAACAGGAAAATATACATAAACGAAACATGTTTATAATAAGTATATTTTATCATCTTACTGCTACATGTGTTAAGAATCTACAAAACTCTCTGTCGAGACTCGTTATCACTCGTATCGTTTTTTGATCTTTCTTTGAGAAATAAGACTGTCGAGAAACGCCGATTCGACATTTATCTTCGGCTGTCATGCCGAGCTTGCCAAAGTGCGATAAGCTGTCAGTGAGACAACGTTCTTCATGGTCGAGCGAATTGTCATCGCAAATTAAGCTAGAACGTGGTCAAAGTTTACTTGCTTGGTTGAATCACGCAAACTTGCCCCGCGTTCTCCGTATAATGCCAGATACTCCGAAACCATTGGATACCTGCATCTCTCCATTCTACATAGACATGGATCCGTTTAATTTTCTCATAATGTACGATCGAAGATTTGAAAATAACACGTTATATGTGACATTTCAAAAGTGCCGGAAATCCCACTCATCTTTAATCTCATTGTCAGTCTGGAATAGATCCTTTTCTTAACAAAATTCTGATCAAAAGTGCAATTTTCATTTTTAAAAATCAACGTAATGTTTGATTTTCGGATTATATTAAGATCCTGGATTAATGTTGCACGGCTAACGCACATTATAATTGGGAATTGTTAATTACAGTTGCGCCGACTTAATCATCATCTACTGGCGTCACGATGAAATCCGCTTCACTTACGGCAACATGCGTTCGATCATGGGACGATGTAAGATTCCCGGCGTGATTTAGCCAATGGAATGTAGGTTGATGTATGCGAAGGGCTCAGCGGATAGGCGCGTGGTATTACCACGATCCGCTTGCGTAAATATCGCGCCCCGGATAGAGTATACCTATGCTACGAGGCGTTGTGTGCTATCGTGTTTGTTGTGCACGTTCGCACATATATACCTTCATACCATACATACGCGGCGCATATATCTCGAACGAGGCTGTAATTCTTTCGGCCGCAGCGGCATAAACGGGTGGAAAGAGGTGGGATAGGAGCGGAGAGGAGAGGAGGGAGGAGGTCGCGCAATTGTACTGTAAATCTCGAAGTTCGTCGCTGACGCTAATTCGAAGTTTGGCGCAGTTGCTGCAGAGCTCTACGGCTCTCGCCACGCACAGAGATGCACACATGTATACGCATTCGCGTGCATACACGTGCACACAGCATACACGTGCACGCAAACACGTCCCGTAACCGTTCGCATAAACTCTCCGGCACACATTCGCAGCGCAAGCGGGGTGCATAGCAGTTGGTTGCGATCGTCATTGCGGGAGCGGTTGGCTGGTCGTGCGAACGGAAGGGTGGAGAGAAAACGGGCGAGGGTGTGGAAAGTCGTCCCTTTGAACGGAGTTCGGGCGAAATCGGTAGATACGCGCTTCCCTTCGGCTGCGAATAATTGCCGCGGATGATGGCATCGAGGATAGAGCAGCATCGCGCCGTTGTTGTAAAGAGAGAAGAGACGTACCGGAGAGGGAAGAGGGGAGAGGGGAGGGGGTAGGGGGTAGAGGGTAGAGGGAGATCCGGACACTGTATTGCATCGAAACTCCTGGATTTTGCGAGCAACATCTCGCGGTCTTTATCATTTTGACCGATATCTTGCAGTTTATCGGATCGTTGCAATACTTAAATGACTGCGAATATTTGCGTAATATTGCGAAATGATTGTGCATGAAACGGCAAATTTTTATGGAATTATATAATGAATCGTGGGATAGTGATATATCCTTTTATAAATAATTTTTAGAAATATAACGTGTGTAATAAATTGCGCTACGCGCGATAAGATAATGCAGGGTTACATGGCCGCTGTGTCATAAAAGATAATGAAATTTGCAGCGTCATATACAAGTCTGTAAAAATAATTTTTTTGCGGGACTTTAACTCTTGACGAGTCTTCACTTGATTTTGGATCGTAATTTATAATCCTAGATTTTACCTAACATGTAAGGATATTTTTGGTCATTTCAATTAAAAGAACCATGAACTTTATTTATATAAATATCTTAAAAATTATTAAATATTACTATATATTATATATTGCTCTATTAATATTAAATATTAATAATAAAAATAAATATTACCAAAATTAATATTTAAACAATGACACAAAAACTGTAGGTGTTGGGAAAAATTTGATTTGATATTTAGAATCAGTGTAAAAAAAATCATTTGAACAAAACACATTTTTGTACAAAAAGCGCCAAAGACTCGTGTTATCAATGATGGATACAAATATAAAGCAATTGTATGTTATATAAGAAAATAACGATAAATATTAATACTAAATAATTCGCTTCGTAATACAAATAAATATAATGAATAATGCGATTGATAAGTTAATGAAGTTAGTGAGTGATAAGCGAGAACAAACTGCGGTAATCTGCGAATACTGAGTTTTTAATCGACGTGGTTCCACAATTTCGCACGTTTGTTTGCGGTAGAATATGAACGAAAAGCGGGAAACGAGGGAATCAAACGTCGGGAACGAGTAAAGGTGAAGGAGCGAAGTCGGTGGGATAACAGGCCAGCAGAACGGATTACGTGGATAGAACAATGCCGCAAATGCCGCGGGAAAAAACGAGGAAAAAGCGTCGGGACGATAAAATGACAGCGTGCACTTCGCGAATTTACTTGCGGCTTTCACTTCGCGCTTTGTTTTACTGACACGGACGAGATAATGTGTATAACACGAGTTTATTAGATGTATTATTTAGAAGGCACGTATAGGTACGGCCTGAAATTTTTATCTCATTGAAGAGAAAATCGCGATTACCTATTTATGATTATTACTAAGATGTTGAACAATTTATATAAAGTAAAAGAGATATAATTAGATATTGCATAAAATCTCTGATGATATAAATATGAAATATATTTTTGCTTTTCTCCTTGTTTTTTTCTTATATATATTTCTTATACATTTCGTTTAAATAAAATTACAAAAATATAATTAAATAAATATATACCTTTTTAAATTTTTGGATTTAACAATTTAAAAATAATGTAATGATATATATACATAATAATATAATAAAAATTTTAAAGCATTTCTTCAGGTTTTTGTTTGAATAATAACATTGCAATGTAATGTAGCATTGTAAAAAATATGGAGCAAATAAAAATATTTGCTACTTAAAGGACCAAAAATATAAATGGTTGATGAAATTAATTATGATTGAATAGGATATTATCTCGTAGTCATAACAACAGAATGTAATTAAAGATGTAAATTGTAATATTTAAGCCTGTTTGTTATACATCTTATTTCAACGAGAACTGTCTTAATCCTATTACCTCTGCCATCATCTTCTGATAATAATTATTCAACACGTAATAGTTTTTTCTCGAAATAAATTGCGCAAAATTTGTGTCTCTCAAATATTCAAACGCGTTATTTTCTTCGGTTTTGTAATTGATTAATCGGCGCATCTTTCAATCTTTTTACAACAGCTTGTCTATAAGACGTAACGTAAATTAAAAACTATTATTTTATTTTGTCTCCCGACACGCGCCGCGATTTTGATCAAGACTATTCTGGTGGATTAAATGGATTCTTGTCATCCATTGAGATCGATCTTGGGTTACCCCGGGCTGCCAACACCTTTATAATCTGCGTGTCCAGAACAGGCCAGCTGAGTTGCGCGGGGGCCGAAGAAAGGAAGAAAATTTTCTTCGAGACACTCTGTAGATGGCCCGGGCGAAGTAGGAGGACGGAAAGGAGGGATAATTGAATACAACTTGATCGAGCCGCGCGTTTCCACCCCATTAAATCGGGCTTAAGCTCGTAAGAGTGGGAGACTGTCGGGAGGAGAGAGCGGGGGCAGCGAGATAGAACCACGAGGGTGCGAGAAGAACGGTGATCGCGAAGGAGGATGAATGAGGGAGCAAGAGAGTGAGTGTGCCAACCCTCTCCTGGGCCGCCGTCGCTTCAACGGGAAGGCGAGAGAATGTTTACTGCTGCCCCAGCTGGGGGCCAATCGGTATAGCCGTTCTCCGTTCACCGCCACCCTTCCGTCTGCTCGCTTCGGCAGAGGGGGCGCGATATAGCAGCCGTACAATAGAAACGTCGACGGCAATAGCTAGCTAGGCCCGACGTCGTTATACAGCCGGATTATATTCCTCGCTTACCCTTCCGTCCTGTTTCCTCTACTTTTACTCTTCCCCTTTTCTCCCCATGCACCTTTCACCGTTATGGCGATAATCAAATTAACTCACTTCGAATTTTAAAGACGCCAACCCCCGAGTCACCCTCGTCGAGTTGAGTCGTTTGCCCGCCAATTCGCCACAGCCGTGTGTTCTCTCTCTCTCTCTCTCTCTTCCCCTCTATTTCTCTCTCTCTCTCTCTCTTTAACTCCACTCGGTCACTCGGTTATATTCCATCCCTTCGAAGCATGAAGGTCTGTAGTTTCCATCAGTTTCTCTTTCTCTTTCTCTCTCTCTCTCTCACTGCTGTCTTTCATGCTCGCCTCGTCAACGTCGCATAAATCGCTCGCGTCTTACCGTTCTCTTTCGCAAGCTTCATCGATTACCGGTTCTCTATCGTGACGCTTGATTACCGCCGGATCTTCGCATTGCGACGCTTTTGTCGGCGTCATTACGGTGTATATTCGTTGCATTGAAAATTAACTGCGTAAGGTAGAAAGTCAAGACAGATTTAAGAATTGACGTGAAAAATTAAATATTAAAAGTATGGGCGAATATAAAGTATGGGCGAATATAATGTTTTTGTTCAAATTGATTTTGAGAGGATGGAATATATTTTAGATATATAAAAATATATTGTATTTTTCATATATATATATATATATATATATATATATATATATATATATATATACATTTTATCTTTGATTGTGTTCTATAAATAAATCAATCTTTCATAAAATTAATATTTAATAAATATTAATAAAATTAATTATTGCTATTAATTAATAAAATTAATTATTATTATTTTCTAATAGCATATCAAACAGCTCTTTAAAAAATAAAATTTGTCAAAAATATGTAAAATTTTTTATTTTGTTTCAACAAATCGTTTTCTAAATGATTTAATAATTTCTCTCTTTTTCTTTCTTTTATTATTATTTTCAATAATTTAATTTTAAGAAAATAACGGGATAAAAATTTTAAAATAAAACTACTTAATTGTAAGTTATATATTTAGTTTCTGAAATATGCATTACGTTACGAAAATGTTCACTATAGTCGACAAATTTTATGTATGTACATACATATACATCGATTAAAGCCGGTCGTGTTATTTTTTGATACGCGATTGCAACTGTCACCGGTTGAGATCAGTCGTTGGATTTCATATCGACGAATGTCATTGCGACATTCGTATCTATGTTGTGCAGCCTATTTTGTTGCAAGAGATTACACTTTCTGCAACATCCTGATAGGTACGAATCATAATGTCACGCGTTTTTTCATTCTACACGGATATCAAAGTGAAATAAAATTGAAGCTCCAAAAACACTTAAATTGTTATGTCATTTTGATTTGTTGATATATAAATTTCTTACATAAGTTTTTTTTAATGTAAATATATTTAATTAAAAAGGAGAATTTTGATAAATATTTAGAATTTATAATTCCTGTAAGATTTAAGATTCTTAGAATCTTACTATTATTTTATTCTCAAAAATAAAAATCTTGAGTGACATAATATTCTATAATTATTTATCCAGTTTGTGAAATTGTATCTGGAATTACATTGGAAATAGATATTTATTTAAAAATAGAAATTGTGCACATGACCGAGTTTTAAGATGATCGAATGAAATTACTGTTTTTATGGAGAGCTTATCCTTCTATCGTTTCGCACGAAGCTCGAGGATACTTTTGGATTGTGTTTAACGCGATTTATATTGACGAGGGCGGAATTCGCAGAGCGTTATATCGCGACGGAAAACGATAGAATGATCGATGAATGAAGGTATTTGGGTCGCGACGAGTGCGTCGGTGAGTCGCTGCATTTTTGAAAAGGATCTCGCGCTTAATCCATGCGGAAAAGGGTGAGTATGCAGAGCACGAAAGGCGGAGCAATACTTTTTCTCGAAGAACAGTTATACGTAATAAATTATAATTTATATTATTTGTAACATATTAAATAAAAAACAAATACATTTTTAATATATTATTCATTAAAATTTTGCACAAAATATAGAAACTATAATTGATGAATAAAAAGGAGAGATAAAAAATATAACAGAAAGAGAGAGAGAGAGAGGCAGAATTTTAATTAATCTTTAATTAATCCATTCTAAGAAAAATTTACTACAAATAATATTTATATATTAGCTAAAAAATCCAAAGATTTATTCTAAAATTCTTAATAAATCGATTATAATCATAAGTAGTAAGTTGCAATGTATCAATATAAATATAAGTAGTATAACACAAATATAAAATAACTGAAGTATAAGATGATACACACATATAAAACGGGAAAGAAGAAGAGAGACAATTTGTTAAAAATGATGCACGTACGGTCAATTTTATAATCATTGAAATACGTTAGTAGCAACAGCCAAGGAAATGTATTTAAGTATGCATTACGAGTCACACGAACAATCCTACTGGATTGTGCTCAATACTCTACGGCGGAAATGCGAGCCACGACGTCCATTACGCCGTCATATTCTGCAACGAACACTTATACACTGCAAGTCCGGGCGGCCGATATCGATGATAACGTGCATCGAAGTTAAAACCATTCGTTTGAATTATGCATCCCGCTTAATGTAGGTAAAATTGTCGGAGATGATGTATTGTATGCGGCGCGAGATTTGCGCGATACGTGATAAAATTAGCGAATCGCGACAGACTTTTTTCTGAATATTCTAAAAGCATGATATATAAAGAAAGAATCTTTTTTTTTATTAATATATGTTCTTGTTAAAAAATTATGGAAAAAATCCTGTAATTATTCTCTCTCTTCATCTCGTAGAGAAAGTGACTATATCACTGTCATATTTTAATAATAAATATTTTTAAAAATGTGTTAATTTTCTTTAGAAGCATATTTAGTTAAATCGACAAACAATATTATATCGTTCTTAATTTCTTTGAAATATTTTTATTTTTAAAATTACTGAATACTTCTGTCAAATAATTTTTTTATCGAATAATCGCATTGTTTTTTTTTTATTACAGAAAATAATGTTGCATGCAAATGGAATATTGAAGAATTCATGCAGATCGATAGCGAATTGCTGAACAGCGCGTTTGGGTTACACATGCAGTTGATAAGTTCACCAAATCGGCGAATGTGTAACATCCGGTACGCTTATAATTAACATTAATGCGGCGATTAGATGTGTTGCATTTGCGCGTTACAGTTCGGCAATTCCGACACGATCGTTATTATGGCATTATCGCTGTTCGTTCGATTTGCAATTCAACGCTTTTTCGCGATAACCTGTGCAAAAGAGAGTCTGAGATTTTACGGGGATTCTGTTTTGCAAAGTAGCGATCCGTATCACTAATCAAGTCCTTTCAATTCTCGACGAAGCAATTGGTGCTTCGTCTTAACCGAGATTCTCTATCTTTCCTCCTTTCGCCTCCCGATTCTGATACTCGTTGAAAACTGAAGGTTTCTTGATTTACCTTCGAGCGTAGCTCGTCAAAGAGCGTTTGTTCCGGAGCGTCGGTTCCTCTAATGATTCTTAATATCGCACCCGCGTTTATGAAGGATTACATGGATCCGCTGCTTTGCTTTATCTGAGAAATATCAGGTTATTGGTATAATGATGGCTCTCGAAATATGACGATTAGTAGTTATCGGTTACAAACAGTTACTATATTGAACTAATTTCCAACTTTTTTTCCGAAAGTTTAAACATAATTTTTTAATACGGTCATCTCTCTCGGCCTCAAATAAAAGAAAGAGGTTCCGAGATAGTTCTTTCCTCGAATTCCATCGTGACAGTTTCTGAAAATATTTGTCTTAGTATATTATTGAGAGCTCGTAATGGAAGTTGAGGTTAAACAACACATCCGAGAGGGAGATTTCGACCGAAATCGGCGATTGAGATCGCTAATAAAAGTGGTCAACCGTTAGCTCGTCCCGGAGAATCGCTGGCTTTGCCATCGATGGTCGGCCTTGAAGAACCAGAGACGGACAAAATTAGTGAGACAGAAGGAGAAAGAAAGAGAATAAGAGAGAATGAAAGAGAAAGACAGAGAAACAGTAGTGCTCGAGCGTTCCGATCTCCGTACATATACAACTTTGGAGGGGTTGGATTAGTGCAGGGAATCTAAAGGCTTTGGCGAGATCGGTCGGACTCGTGTTTAAGCGAGTGGGGGAGAAGCAGGGAATCGCGTTGCCAGGCTGAGTCAACTCCTTGGCTGAGATTAGCTTAGTTACAGATAACTAAGTCGAGATTCGCGCAAGCGGGTGATACCGGATAGAACAGAGAAGTGGACGTGTGAGTAGGCCAGAGAAACAGAGAGAAAGAGAGAGGAGACCAAAGGAAAGGACGAAGGAAAATCTCGAAAAGCCAGGAAAGGAACGAGAAGCTTGGTTGTGCGCGCACACGCGCACCCTGGTAAGAAGTTTGATTATCTTTCCGGTCGCTGCAGAAGGCAAAGTGGCGGCAGCCGGATGCTCTCAGGGTGAATGGAAGAATATTGTGATCTCTCGCAGACATACGGTTTTCTTGCTAAAACAACCTCCCGCGATATTACAAGCAGCTGCAGAGTCGGCGTCACCGTCATCGTCGTCGCCGTCGCGAGAACGACGATGCCAGAGCTATAGCTGGAAGGGGAGGAGGAATGTGGACAACAGACACACAGACCTCTGAACCGGGAGATCCCTATGCTCGCTCGGAGTTAATTGCCTTGCCAATGTAGGATTAGTTGGATGAGGAACAGGAACTTACTGGCCCTGCCTGCGGCCGCTTAACCCTCGACTGACAATGAAATTCGACAATGAAATTCGCTGCGTGTATCGCCATCTTTTTTCAATCTTTCCCTTTTCTTTCGTTTACGGCTCGCAATACGATTTATAGACTGTCCCTTAAGAGATTAACTTGGAATCACTTCTATCTGCTTGTATTTATTGCCAGTCTTTATTTAAACTCTTAATTTTATCTTTCATTTTGTGTTTGACATTTTTGTATGAAACAAACATTATCTTCTTTTCGTGATTTTTGTTTCTGACGTACTTATGATTATTCTGTAAATTATTTTGATGTAATTTAAATTTTAGTTCCCTTTTTTCGATTAAATTTCCTCTTAATTTTTTTTCCCTTTATTCTATTTTCTCTCTTCCTTTTCTTTTGCTTTCTTTCTTCCTTTCTTTTCACTGTTTCTTCGACGACAGGCGAATTCCTTTCTTCCTCTCATCTCATCTCTGTCCAATGTTCACGAAGTACGTTGATCCTTCTGTCGAGATGGCAGCGTCATTTCGGTGGCGGCGACCTCCTGAGATCGAGCATCCTGGATTCCGGCAGGACCGTCGATGCTGATAAATGGGATCGCTCGACGCCCAAGTCGTCCTTGACTGCTAAACCAGCTGGAAGTGCGGTGGCTTTGGCCTCTCCACCAAAGTGCGGTCATCAATGATGACATTGCGCGCCCCCGTATCTATACTGCATACATATCTAAATCCGTACATCCTCTTATTCGCAACCCTTCTCGATAATCCTTTCTCGATGAAACGACGTAGCGCACTCCGTTGCGCTTAATATTGAGACTCGCGTGCATGATTTATGAATTTTTATACGTTGCTTTTGAATGCGTGATGGATTTTTTCTTTCCACATATATGCGAAGTCAACATTGTCGAGCTGCATTAATCTTTTCGTAAATAACCGATATTCGCGTAATGACGAGCCGATACTACGTATACAATGGTACTTGGGCTAAAATTATGAAATGTTTTAGATCGTAAACACTAGTCAACATTCCAAAGTTTACGTTTTTTAAAACGATGTAATTTCTAAAATACAAATCGAATTGCATCGTCGAACGTTCTCCTGACGTCACTTTCGTGAAAGACTGATAGAGTATCGAGCTGTCCATAAACGATCGTCCGTCTTACGGAGTCGCGTTGCGGTAACATCGGGGTTCAAAGCGGACGATCCGTCTCGAGAGTGTCGGGCTGTTTCCTCGCAGCAGAACGGGTGCCCTACGTATATATACTTTGGGATGCGTTCCAATTTCTCTCGAGTGCCCTCACATTGCGCGAGCGTGTGCTCCGCGCTACTCGACACTCGGAGAACCTCGGCGGCTGATTGGCTCTGAGAGAGATGCACTCGAGGATCGGCATCGAGGCCTCCGACGCGTCCGACGATCGACCGAAGAACAATTAATTGCCGCAATCGGACAGGATCGCGCATACGATTCGATCGACCGACCAAGAATTTTATTCGCGCGTGTTTCGCTGAGAGAAAAATTCTTGACGCGCGTTGCATTCGTATAATTGATTATTTAGCAAGCAATTCAAAAAATTTTCATTTTGACTGACAAGACTGATCAATTAAGAAAAATATATAAAATGTAATATTCAATTTAAATATAAATATTTTTTGAAATATCTTCCTTTTTTTCATGATATATATTTCTTTTTAGGTATAAGAGAAATAAAACAAATTTAGATTTTTAATAATAAATTATAACAACAATATTCGTTTAATGAAAATTGTTAAAAAGAAGAATTACAGTCTAAACGTAAAACTTTTATCAATCTTTGAAAAAATACGAATAGGTATTATATTGTGCAGATAGTATTTATACATTATTAATTTTAAATAAGAAAACGCGAAAATTTGTGTCGAGAATATTTATTATAGTATTATCTTAAATGATTTAAGTATCTATTGTGAGCTTCTTATTTGTATCCTGACATATAATTCAATAAGAGATGACAAAAAGACTGTACGTCGCTATGGAAGATCGATGTATCGTCCGAGGCAGTTGAGTAAATCAGTACACGATTGCGATACGGATTGCTCTTCTGCACCAATCCAGGCAGATTCGCCACAGCTATTAATAATCCCGCGATCTGATTTGCGCGATTAATTATTAGTCTTGTGAAAGCGTTTTCGCAGGATATTGCAGTTGCATAATTAATATTGCACATAGATATAACTTCTTTCATTATTAACTAGATGTTGATGAAAGACAACGTTTTCATTAAATGCATTTCCTGCTTAATTAACATTTATATAGCATAAATAATCTTTACAATTTCACGTTCGCATTTTTTTATAACTCCACTTGTAAATACGATTTAGTCATTATTATGGTGCCAAGGGATATTATTACTCGAAGAATTAATTGCGGAGCAAATTGGGCATGGATTCATCGGTAATCAAGCTTCAGAGAATTTAACGACCTCGATATCCGTTAATGCGGAATAACTAAGCGATAAATGACTTGATTGTAAATATGATTTTAGTACGCTTTATATATTCTTAAATCAGTTTTGAATCATCTCTCTGAACTCTTTTTTTTTAAATCTTTCAATTAAAATTAAAAATATTATTCTAACTAGTTTATTAAAATACAATATAAATATATTATTTTATCGAACATTGAAAATCTTTATCTGTAGATCTTTGAAAAATTCTGCTGAGCAAAAATTTGGGTATAAGAAGAAAGAATTAATTACGATTAATTACATTGAATGAAGCCGCGTCTGATCAGTGAACTAGATACGGTTGGCTGGAGAGAATCATAAAAAGCACGGAATGGCTATTGTCGACAATCCCAACGTGAGGGGGTGTTAGGAGGGTCGTGTTGTGTTGTGTTCCAAACGCGGGATCGGATACGGGTGGGTGGTCGACTAGGCTCTGCGCTGACGTTGAAAGATGGTGGTGCTCCTTCTCTCTGTCCGCTGCTTCCAGCATGATATAGCACCATCCGAACGCGCTGATAGATCCAATTTACGGGCCGCCTTTAGCGCACCGTCGCCGATCCGTACTCGAAACTCGCACTTCATCGGCACACTAGGAAGACAATTTTTAACTTTGCGAATCTTCTGCTCGACTGACGCCGTGGCGAATCGAATTTTCCTCTTCTTGAAGGTCTTCAGGAATGTGAAGCAGTAGTGAAAGTGAAGGGCCTAAAGCGGAAAATAGAACTTTGCGTCTCTCTTCGCCAATATATATGGTAGGATATTTTTATATTAAAATTTTTGAGAAGAAAGGACTCATATGTATGTTCTAGTAATAAAAGAAATCAAGCCTTAGAAATATTTTCAATATTAACTTCTATTAATATCTTTTATATAATATTCGTCCATTTAATAGATAGAATTATATTTTTGGGAGAAAATTGTTTTTGAATATTTAAAATTTTGAATTGTTCTTTAATTATAGATATAATTAGAGAGATTTTTTTAGCTGTACATCAGAGGAAAATGTAAGATAATTCTTTATATTGATTTATCTTCAAATATCTTCAAATGATTTTACGTAGTCAAATATAAATCAATGTCATAATATTAGGATACAATTGAAACTTCGATTGAGATTCTTATCAAATGATGTTTTAACGACCTTCAGTCCACGTCTTAGTTGAACATATAGTTAAAAATAAAATTGGGGATTGTACGAGGCAATGTTTTTTTAAACATGGTTCTTGAGTTTTCTTTCGGCTGTAAGAGGCTTTCAGGCATTTCAGACTTTTTTGAATCACTTCGTGGATTCAACAGAACTGTAACTCAAGGATTGTACGAGAGAATTTATTGTTAGGTGAAATAGGCAAACTTGATACTAGTCACTTTACAGTGAAAAAGATTTTATCGTTACACAAGACATTGCACATTTCAATCCTTGAATATATTTCCTCTTTAAATTGTTAGAGGCGAAGTTTATGTTAGTTTAGGATAAATGGGGTTTAAAAGATTGAATTTAGAATCAAAATTTATAGTGTGTTCCATTTACATTAAATTATATTAATTATATTATTAATATGTTTATTTTTTTTAAATTTCTATAAATGTTAAAAAATAGTAGATATAAAGTATTTTTTTACTTACTAGATTGTATATTATAATATTTATTTGTATGATTATAAAAGCAGAAATCTTGAAAGCTTTAACAATTGAAATATTTCGAGATAAGAGTTTCTTAGGACAAGTTGGATTTATAATTATTATGCAATCTTCGGGTGAGAAATAGTAAACTTTCGAACTTTATATAATAGCGTCTCTGTCCCCATTAAGTAAGTAAATGCCGCGTTATTTGATTTCATATATTGCGAAACAAATATATTCATTTCAATAAGTCGACACGGGGCGCTTTCGTCCGGCTTTATCTGCAAGATCCAATTAGCGTCCAGAAAGAGCGTGAAATCGCACTGTGTAGGCACCATTTCAAAAGGTTATTATTCCATCCTTTCATTCGTCTCTTTCATCATCTTCGAAGATACTTCTGTTCAAGCGGCGTTCCGAGAATAATTTTCTATTCTTGAAAGATATTAAAAGAAAAATTTGTAACATGTAACTGATTATTACATACAAATATGAAGTATATATTTATATTAATAGTAATAATTTTTGCAGTAGTAATAAATTTTGCATTTATTTGGCGACATTTTATTTCTAAAAATTTATCGAATTTTCTAAAACATGTTAATTTTTTTTATTTAATTAGAATCATTTAAGAGACACTATTCTCTTCGCTTTATCAGAATATCGTATCAACTGTAATTTTACCTTAATTCATTTATGATTTCCCGATCATCATCTCTATTCCCGCGCGATTTTGGAAACCATCTAATTCGACTTTTCCTTCTTCGTTCTGCGCGCTTTGCGGCAAAAAATGCAGAACACATCTGTCGCTTGTCGAAATTGTCAAGTTCACGAGAAGGAAGAAGATTACCGAAGGAATCGGTATTGAGAAAAAGCGCAGGATCGAAGCCTTTTTTATTTCATGCTAGCTGATCAGAACATATATTTCAAGAGTCTTCGCTAAACTACAAGATGGAGCAGTTTCCAGTTGCTTTATTGCATTTTTGCTTATGCGTATTCTAGATATCATTTTTTGTCGGCGTAATGGAAGAAAAATATTGATAGATTTTACGTATATGTATGTGAATAGAAGTAAAATAAAATCAATTGTCTCATTATTTATATAACAATAAAAATTAGAAGATTGATATTAAGAAAGATCACAGAATTAAAATCTATTTTTCGATTGCGGATAGATTTAACCGATTATCTCGTCAAGCTGCAGATCGTGTGAGGCCAGCTGACCACGATTAATGGCGAACTTAATTATTGAATCCCCGATCTCCCGAAGCGCGGCGACGATGGCATGTATCGTTTCGATTAAATACATACGCGTACATACCGGGTGTTTTGGAAGAAATGTATCGAAATATGTTCTGTTATTCATGAAATCACAATCTTTGCGAACTTATCGCATATTTGTGGCTAGCTTGAAGGCATACGCGCGATCAAGATTTATATTAAAGATCAAAAGTTTCCAGGAGGATCAGCAAATTATCTATATATTTTAGCCTCAGGGATGCAAGACGGTTCTCCGACCGCAAAGTTTTGCGTTATCAAATTTTGCTCTCGCACTCGATTTCTAGCACTGATCGGTGACCAATCGATATGTCACTTTCCTGAAACTTGAACACTCGAGTTACTGAATTGAATTGGATGTCAATATGTTCAATCACATATCGATTAAACATCATCAATATGCAATAACATAACCGTTAAATTTTGAAAAAATAGCTTGCACAAAAGTTATTACTAATACATATCAATAGCTATTAAAGGAAAATATTATTAAGCAAAATGTTGCTTGTTAAAATGTTTTAAAAAAATTTATGCAATTAATTATTAAATATGTATTAATGCAATTAATACATATTTAATAATATAAATATATATTAATATAATTAATACATCTTTTGTACCAAGTGAACTTTTAATAGAATGTATATAATTTATAGAATGAACTTTTTTTTTTAGTTAGAGAGATTTTGCATATAGATGTGTTTGGATACTTTTGATCCACCCAATACACGCACTCGTACCAGATGCGCATTAGCGCTATGCATAAATACGAGGAGTGGAATGCATATTATATATGTATACATATAGACGAAGGAGAGAAAGGGAGGAAGAGGGGTTCCATACAAATGGGGGGACAAACGCGCGCGGGATGTACTTGACGTATTGCTCGAGTGATCGAATATCGATTAGGCCGAAACCCACGGTCAGTCCACAACACTCTCCGCGAGTCGTAACTTGCACTCGAATGCTATTCCACTAATTACCAAGGCGACAGGACCTACTGCGGTTGGCACTTCTGACGGCGCGGATCCTGACGGTTTCGCGCATATGACTGAACAGCTTGAAGATTATCGGACACGAGTGCGTGTTATGGTTAATGGCCGGTAGGCTAGCTTAATCACCACGCATTCTCTCATTACGACTCCCTAATAGGATTAACATGATGCGCGAATTTGCACGTTCGTTGCTTAACAAAGGAAATGAACTTGATGGCAATTTGAATGTCATCTAAAAGAAACTTACGCATACACATATAAAATGACTTTAAAATTAAATGAAATCAATATCAGGCGCAAAACGTTTTTCTTTTTAATAAGAGAAGAAAGTAGTATAAGAGAAGAATGTAGTAATATAATTTGCACTTTAAGATTAGTTTATATTGTATAAGTTTTATAATTTAATTGAATTCTAATTATCGCAAAATTAGGAAAATTTAATTGTCCGTTTTAAATTAAAAATATTTGCACAAAGATGAATAATATCTTTATAGATATATATTTCCGTAAAAGATAAAGGTTTTTAATGTATCTTTAACGAAAAATGTTGCTCCAAATATTTTGCTTTATATCAGAAACTTTTAAATAATGAAAAATAAAAGTTTTTATTTTTTCGATATTTTCGAACTTTGAGTTTCATGCAGACATCCCGTTTTATTTATTAACCTTATTTGTAACGCTTATCGGTTACAATAAAAATTGAAAGAGGCAAAGAGCACGTATTATATATTCTATTCGAGTTGAAAAATAGGCCAGAATATCTAACAAGAATTAAAAATGCATGCTGGAGACAGCGGTGTTCGTAACTAACTGGAATCATTTTTATTAATGACACAGGAGGATGCTAACCGAGAAGCATGACTGATTAAAACATAATGTTTAAATCCTAGATCCTCTCTTTTCTTCTCAATCCCTCTCTCTCTCTCTGTCTCTCTTTCTCTCCGGAACAACTTCTTAACTATGTAAACTATCCACTGCATGATTAAGACGTCTCTCGATAACCCAACCAATCTCTTCGGCAACCTTCGAACTTTAACGCGTACACGCAAGCAATTACACTCTTGTAAGTGTAATGAATAGACAGGGCTCTATTCAAGCGGTTTCAGAATCTGGGGATTTAACAGTCCGCAGGTTTTCGAATACAAACATCTCAGAATAGTTCCAGAGAACTTCGAAGATCTCAGAAATCAAAGATTTACGCAAACTTAGTTTTAAGATTTTATTATCGAAGGAAAAATTGATTGTTTGTACAACTTCCATCCCGAAAAGATGATTAAGCTGATCTGTACGTGTTGATGCACAATCAGCAGAACAAGAATTTAATATCGTCCTGGCAACATCGAATAGTAGCGTCAGCGGATGTTTATCAAGTATATTGCTTGAATAAGCCTGGTTAACATGCATCGCGAAAGGCGTCCAAGGATACCGGGAACACGAAATCGTCTTCGTCGACTATCCGTTTATGAAGATCTATACAAACAAATTCACGCAAAAGCCAACCCATTCGCCAATCAAAGTGTCTGTTCACATATTCGAATGACGATACACTCGAAAATATAGCTGTTCCAACAACTTTTTATTAACTTTTTGTTAAATTACAAATCGATAAATTTTAGTTCTCGATTCTTAATTAATATATTATATATAAAATCTTAAATCTTCTTCTCAATTTTTTTTATAACTTGTATTGAAAGAAAGATGTTTGCACTTGGAAATATCGGAGATATCACAAACCATCTGCCGTACTTCGACTTACTTTTTACGAGAGAAAATAATTTCTACTATGAGAAAGTTAGACGGCTCACCCTGTGAATTATAAGAGGTATTTATATTGAAACATCGTTAAATGGGATCACGTGGCTCGTGATTACTTCTGAACACGGTCGGATTACTAGGAGACCCTTACAGTAAGATTCCCGAAGGCACTCCATCGTGCCGATGGAGCGCTTAAGATCGTGATCCTTGTAGGCGGGTGGTAGGTAGCCCCATGCTGAGGGTCGCAAGTCGTGCGGGAGATTAGAGACACATTGCGTTAGCTTTCCTTGGCACGTGGAAGCGCCCTTAGTCGCGAAATCGATGCTTATCGGACGTCTACTACGCCGCCTGTAATTGAATAGAGCTTATGTGTTCCGGATCGTATCCGAGCAAATAGTTTGCTCGCTGACTGTATCATGTGAGAATATTGGCCATGGCTTTATTCGGAAACGTATTGTAAACGATAGATTTAGTAACATTGAGACCATAAATAAAAATTTTTGTAGTAAAGAAACATCGAGATTATTGAAAAATAAAGAATACAGTTAAATATATTAAGTTTATCAGAGCGAAAACACATAAAACAATTATTTTTGTGTTAACGCATGATTATATTAATATATTTAGAATAATAAAAAAATTAAAAAGAAATATATGTAAAAAAATTGATATATTTTTACAATATAATGATAAGCAAGTATATAAAATTATAATTATCCTGCTGTTGTACGGAAGAAAAATAGCAAACGACACTTTTATAAAATAGGGATATCTTGTTCTCATCGAAATCTTATTTTACTTTTTTCATGTTTGTCTAATAATTTATTATCTGATATATTAAATTGAGATTGTTTCCGACAATTTTGTCGCGAAACGAAATCGAGAGCTGCAAATGCTCGTTGTTGCCATCGGGACAGCTAGAAATATTCTAAGATTGGGGATACTTTAATTTTTTATATAACTACATTCTATACTTCATGTGATTAATACTAATCTATAATTTTGCTGAAAATTTCTCTTTTCAATTTATAAAACGGAAAACTGTTCGTTTACTGCCTATTTGCGGTACAAAGTAGATGGTCAACATCATATAATTTCTATATAAGTGAAAATCCTATCAAAATCCTGCAGAATCTACAAATATGAAAAAATAGAAGTTGAAAGTAGGAGTAAAATTTCGATTCCGGGGAGCCGTTCTCTCTCTCTCTCTTTCCTTTAAGAATGTTTACTTGGGTGATATCGAAAGCTAAACACACGAAGAGGGAGGTGGAGAAGTGTTCTGCGCGAGAAAACCGACGAAGATGCGTTCCGTCCCGCGACACCGGAACGGGAGCGGCTGTGTTTGCCGAGTTAAGTGACACTAATTGAAAGTTCAATGCCGGCATATTGATTGCAACTGTGGGAGTTGACACACAATATCGTGTAAACATGCGCCAGTAATTCAATCTCTGCCCACCACGTCGAGTTTAATTCATCCGTCGCATCGGTTGGCTATCGAGTGTCCAACGCTGTCCGTGTTCACAGCATCAGCCACAATTGTCCGACGAAAGCGAACTGGTTTGATTTTGCGTGCTACGCTATCATGCGAGTTGCCGAATAATCTGAATGAGAGTGCGCTTTCGTCCATAGAAAAGATACTAGAATCAGGGCAGGAGCGACTGCCAGAATACGTTTAATGGATTCTTTGTAATGAAATAAAATGTTCTTCATCAAATTCGAGAAATTACCGTCAATTATCTTTATCCACAGATGCATTATTTATACATATATTAATGTATTATATTGTATTTCGCTTTAAAAAACTGATGTATTCCGTACGCTTTCTGTCGAAACAGGATCTGAGAAGTGGCTTAAAACGAAATCGGACGATCAGGAATAAACTCGAGAAAATCATGTAGCTATATTCGTGAATGCACGCTTGTCGTGTGGCAGGCGATGCATTCTGGGGAAATGCAATCCATGTCAGTGCGAGGACACCGGAAGTATTCTCCTTGGCTATTCCACGAGTTTTCCTCGGTAAGTTTATCGCGACTCTCAAAAAATGTGTATTTGCATCAGTTGTCATGTTGTATGATTATCATATATTTGTTATCAGCCGCTTATCAGCCTACAAAATTATGCTTTATTTTTTCCAATAAAATATATACATCATATGCATAATTATAACATTAAAAATTATGAAGAAAAATATGAATGTTACTATGAGAAATTTTCAACTTGCATTATTTTATAGAAAAAAGCAATTTATTTGTTTACACTTTTTTATAAAATTTTCTAAAAAATACACGAAGAAATATGAAAGATTTAACTTTTAATTTTTATTTTAACATTTAATTTTTATGTTATATATTAATATATAATTTTTATGTTTTATATATATATTTTTTCTCATTAGAAAATACATAAAATTTTTTACAAATATTATTTGAGGAACAAATACATATATGTTCTCGTGCAAAAGTTAGAGATTTAACATTTGAAATTCATGGAAAAGTTCATGTGCATGCTATTTTAATGATCTGATCATTATAAAAGAACCGGGAAAATTTATTTTTAATTCCTTTTTCTCTCTCTTCTCTCTGAAAATATAATACGATCGCTCGAATCGTTAGAAATCCCGCTCAGAAATGTACTAGAACAACCATATATTACTCTCCTTTAGTGTTGCAATAATCGCGAGAAGAGCTACAAAGCGAATTGCTATCGGTCTTACGTTTCATCGAACGGATCGAAATTAAAACCGCCAAACGTAATCAAATTCCTGCAATATACAAACGTTACGTATGCGCTCTCGACATCTGATGCGAATTCGGACGATTTTTTCGCACAGCTTTAAATCGCGAGCGAAATCGCCCCCCAGTTTTTACGCGGGGAATGCGAGGAGCGCAATAGTAGCGTAGAGAGAAGAACGGACGTGGATACAGACAGACAAAGACAGACACTCTATAGTAGTAGTGGAGGGCGAGGCGAGGCGAGGCGAGGCAAGGAAGGAGCGGAAAGGAAGGCCAATATAAGCAGTTAGCTCGCAGCTGTTTGCGCAAACGCTTCCAACGCTTCGTCCTTTGACAACGGGGCTACAAATAGCGTCCGCGGATCGCGGGGATATATTTCTCTGCACTACTCCCTTTCTCTTTCTACCCTTCTCTGCGTCTCTCTTTTTCTTTCTGTTTCTCACTCATCCATCTATCTATTTATCTATCTATTTATCTATCTATATCTTCTCCCCTCCTCTTTATTTCGAAGCGCATATAGGATCTGTTGATATCGGAATCAATGCGGTGTCAGTGGTCCTTTTTAATTTCCTGAGTAGAAACAGATAAAGGATTTTGCGATCCTCCATTATCCCTCTCACAGTCCTGCCTGTTCATTTCTTCTTTGACGCGCTTTCCTGCCTTATCGTGGCTTCTCTTTTGTGTTTGCTCTTCTCTGTTTTCACGCTCTTCCGGTTCTTTTCGTTCTTGTGATTTCGGTTCTTTTCTTTCTTGAAGTGACGAAAGGATGGCTACTCATACTAATTTATTAAAAACCAGTTTATGGTTATTTGTTACAATACATGCAATTAATGTGTGCGCTGCAAGTTTTAAAGAAATAGCTTTAATTTTTTGTAATATTATAAAATATAATTTTAATTGTTTTGTATTTTATTAATTTTAATGAAGAGAAAATGCTTTATTAATTAGTGAAGCTTCTTTTAATTTTCTTCAATATGTTTAATTTATTTCATAAGTTTTTGCATTTAATTTAAGACTAAAGTAGATCGTTATATTTCTAAATTATTGCGAATTACTTCTTTCATTATTTAAACGCTCTAATTAAAAATTCAAAGAAAATTTTTTTTCTAAATATTTAAAATGTTGCTTTTAAAAATTAGTAGAGAGAACTGAAGTAATATTTCAATGTAATATTTTGCAATTTTCAATATTATTAATTATATTCTTCTCATGTATGATATAACAAGCTTATATTTGTGCTTTTAATATATTTAATTTATAACAATAATCATTATTTTTCCAATCTTTTTTCTCCGTACAATCATGATTGTAGAAATCAAGTATAAAAAACGCGTACTTTTTTTCGCCAAGAATCTGCAAGCATTCCGTGATAGAAGTCTCAGCGGAAATTCGGTACAGGAGTTTGGTTCGAAATTTCGAGCATCGATCCGCGAGATGAGGAACGCGTTGGCAATCGACGGAGGGAGAGGGCGGCGATGGACTCGCAGCTTTCAATAAAGCTTTTGGAAGGTCTCCGCGCGGCCCTTTCCGCGTGCAATGAGGAATACAGATATTTCCCCGGAGGTACCTGGGAATGGGGAATCTGCGTACATCGCGCTTGGTCGATCAATTTCGAGGCACATTCGGATAAAGCGCGAAATTGAGATGTACTCGAGAGAGAAAGAAAGAGAAAGAGGAGGGGGAGGGAAATGGGTAAAACCAACATCAGAAATAGCGAGCCAAGAAAAAAGTTTCGAAGGGGATGCGAGACATACGATTGATCTCCACGAAGTTGCGAAGAAAGATCAAACAAGGGAAACTTCGATACTGCTGATCAATCTCGAGTCGTTTTTTCCATGGCGCAAGGACAAGATATTTCTTTACTCTCTAAAATCTCTTTTAAGCTTCCTTCGAAACATGGTAGCTTACTTTTAGGCCTTGCATAAAACAAGGATTGTCAAAAATATCAAAAGTATCAAGAGAAACAACTCACACATAATAAAAAATTGAAAAGAGATAATATACGAGATAAAATATGAAAAATTACTGTTAAAGTAAAATAAAATCAAATAATTGAAATAGTTTTATTTAAAAATACTTTTACTATTCCGTTTTAGCATTGAGATAAAAGTCTATGTTATATGTATGTATAGAATATCGATTATTATAAATTCTCTCTCTCTCTCTCTCTCTCTCTCTCTCTCTGACGTATACTATATATGTATACTATTCTGTTCCAGAAAAGTTAGATTATATAAAATTAGTAGTAACACATACACACACATACATACACACACATTGCGAGCTAATCATTGATGAATACTTCTCCAGTTGTTTCCACCGATTATCCTTTCCGATGTGGATCGACACGATAACGAGATCGATTATCACGATTATGACCGTGCGATCATCGAAAATAGAAGACGTGGGGGGCGATCGCCATTATGTCCAGATGTAGACAAGTAAGACGAAGGACATAAAACTATCTGAAGTCCATTTCTCGGGAACTTAGTTAACCGCCTCTCTTGGAAGTTTCAACGGCCTTTCGCGCGCCCCCGTGGAAGTAATCTTCCGGCCGTTTCTACTATTCCGCCCAATAAAGTTCGCACCCCAGTTTTGAATTTAGTTGGATAGTTTCGTGTTGGGCGCGGATCAAAAAGCGCGCGAGAGAGCACGTTTCGGGGCTCGCGGGACTCGGGCGAAACAATATAAAGTCTCACGTCGAGAGAAATACGAGAGAAATTCTCGGGAGAAATCTTTCTCTTGTATCGACGGTTAAATGCACAAAAGTTAGCAAAAACTCGTCGCGTGTCGATATCGTAGCTATTTCCAGGATTAGCCCAAGTGTCTTTAGAATCTTCCCCGTACTCTTCAATCGCGAATGTTCGACTTAAAGCTGCCTTAATTTTAGGCAAACTTTACTAATCGTAGCATAGAGATTGTTCGGGTATTATAAAGCAAAAATGCAATTTGCTGTCTGCAATTTCTGCATGAAAGATTCTTCAGAATGCGTTCGGCTATTATCGGCATCTTCATAGATGTAGAAGTGAGAATTTGTTTGAATGCCCAGACGAGTATTTCACCTGGGTTCGAAGGATAAGACGTCCTTTTGCGAATGTCGCAGAATGCATACGCCAAGATGTATTTCTTTTTACTTTACAGCCGTAGGTTTTCCGCGATACCATTCTCCGTGCGTCCATGTGCTCGTTCACCGTAAACAGGTCGATGCACATGCATACACGCGTGTATGCATCTCGTTTCCTTCGATACTATCGCCTGCCCTCGCTGCAAGTCACTCGAAGAAAGGGGGCTCTTTCTTTTCTCTCGAAGAGAATAGTTGTAGTGATAATAGTTATATAAGTTCGACATTATAAATTTCACATTTTGATCTCAGTGCGATTTTGCAAGTTGTAGTAAAAATTTGTAATCGAAACCTTTATAGAATTATTTAACGTTTGACGGTTTAATTGATATATATGAAATTTTAATTAATTATGTATTTCGAAATATTGTATATGTATACAATATTTCGAGATGTATTATTTTCATCTTTGTAAATGTATGTATACTTATATATTTTATATATGGCAATAGAATACTTTTTATGAAACTTACGTCATCAACTACGTTACGCTACGCCATCAATATGTCGTTTATGGATAAATATTTTTTATGCTTCTGTGCATTAGGAAAATATAATACCGGTTGGTTATAAATTATGTTAAATCAAAATATTCTTCGCGCCGTAGAATGGCGAGTGGTTGAATCCCATTTACATTGCGTTTTCATATTCCCCATTAATCATAGTACGGCCAACCATGATGGATCGTTTTCTCCGTAAGCATGTACTTATGCACTCTTACACTATACCGTACCACTCTACATATAACAAATATAGTAATATCGCGTAGAAAATTCTATGTGCGTTCTATGAATTCCATTTCCTCGTTCTAATGTTCTTTGTGAAAAAGCAAAAACCGGTAATTTTTTTAAAAACATAATAACTTATAATACACTGTTTTTTAACGTCGTTCGAAATCTCTATCTTCTCTCTTTCAAATTTCCCATTTTTTAGTTTCTTTTAATTATTCACTTCAATTTTTAAAATTTTCAAAATTTAAAAAGTAAAAATTACCCTTATATAATTATATTAAATAATATCTTTTCTTTATAATTCTTTAAATAAAAAATTCAATCAATAAGACTTAATCGTCAGTTTGACATTTAAAATCTTTGCAATTTGAAATGATCGTCTTATTTTCATCGGAAATATGAATAATCCCCTCATAATTCATTGCTATAGATTCGGCGCGATTTCAGCAAAATGTTGAGCAACAAACTCATACAAAGATATAATATGTATAAGTGTATAAAAATAGTGCATTTTCTCAAGTTTATTCTTGATTTTTAATTTTATATAATAGAAATTTCAATACATTAAGAGCTATTATGAAATTAGTTATAAAAAATAAAATAATATACTATTTTTAATATACTTGATAATTAAATAAAACTATTTCAATTTGTACTCGCTTCGAATTTAAAGATTATGAATTATTGAAATAATAAACGTTCTTTGAAGGAAAAATGCAGAAAAAATATGTACAATTTCTGAGACACTTAGTACATATCTGGAGCTTTTTCGAACTTATGTGCATGGAAGCGTGTGCAACACATACGATCTAGGAAAAAAGCTGAACGGAGAGGTCTGCGTCTTGCCTCGTGCAAGGTGAATATCGTGACGGAGCTTTTATCGTATAAAGTGCAGAGAGAACTGAATTAACGTTCTCTAGGCGGCCGTCGCGTCGCGGAAAGTTCGGTAAAGAGAGTGAACCGGAGTAATCTCGTGTAAGGAAAATCTCCGCGGCGAAATGAAAGATGCATGACGCTCTTCTGCGTAAACGATGTAACGATAGGCATTAATTCTCGAGCACGGTCCTCTTGTTTTATAAATGCGTCTCGATTACAGTTATGTGTGACATTCATTTTAAGTAATGTGTATAAAAAATTTGTCTTTTATGTTCGAAATGCCATGTAAAGCCGGAGTATTTTATGAAAATTTGTCTTTTATGCTCAAAATTTCATTTATTTCAAGGCACTTTTATCATAATTAATATTATATAATTCAACATTGATAATTAAGCATTTAATCTGCCAGATTTTTAGTGATAGGGAATAATGTCATTACATAAATACAAATTTATTTAGTTTAATTAAATTTCCTAATTCGCTTTATACAAATTGGGGCATGGTAAAAGTCTTATAACCCCATTGAATTAATATATATCAATAAAGTATTCCGGATTTTGAATTCATTAAAGCCTGTGTGAAAAAAGATTGAGAAGTAGGAAAAGATTACTCTGGATTTATGTATATATGTATCTGTATATATTTACATCTGTAAAAACGATTGATATATCGCAATATAATATTTATATAATAATTATATAATAATTATAGTATTATGTGGACACACATACATTTGCAATAAATATATGTTCAATGAAAATTCTCGATATTATATAGAATTTAAATTGAATTACGCGTATGTGAATATTTCAAAAAATATTTAATAGATTAGAAAGAGCTCTCTTTATTCTTTATTCTTCCCTCTTTTTTTCTCTTTTTTAGTATTTTATGATGATTTTATAATGATTAAAAATTGTATTTTTGTGAAATGTTATATATACATTTTTCTTATTTATTAGAAAGATTAATGGGAATTAGTTAAAATTGACGTATTTTTGTTTGTTTTAAAAGAAATTATCTCTATTTATTTCAAGGCACTTTTATCATAATTAATATTATATAATTTAACATTGATAATTAAGCATTTAATCTGCCAGATTTTGAGTGATAGGGAATAATGTCATTACATAAATACAAATTTATTTAGTTTAATTAAATTTCCTAACTCGCTTTATATAAATTGGGGCATGGTAAAAGTCTTATAACCCCATTGAATTAATATATATCAATAAAGTATTCCGGATTTTGAATTCATTAATAAAATTGAACTACAGTTTCAGGTGTAATTTTTATCTTGTTGGTAAGATACTTAATCTAAAAATTTCGCAAAATCTAACAAGCTCTCGGTCGCTTCTTACCACAAAGTATTCCCGCTTGCTACAATCTTCTTTTAATCCTTTTCGCCACCAAAATAGTTTTTTTCTCTTTTTAATTAAACTTTCAGCAAAAACATGTTTCTTGAGATGATAGCTATTTACGTTTTAATCAGACTTCTCTGCTTGCAGCAACTTGCCATATACATATTTTCCATGTATCAGCTTTCTAGATTAACTGAAAGTATCAAAAATTAAAAAATATTATTCTCCAGTTTAAATTTATAGCGTGTTGATTTTTTGGATCCTACTTTCTTCCAAAGTTTCTTAAGTTTCAACGTTTTTATAAAAAATATCTTGATAGTTAAAAATCTTTAATGTAACTACATATAATTTGATACCTAAGCCTTAAATTTAAAAGTAATCAAGTAAAATTTAGTGCATATATGCATATCAGAGAGAATATAAATATATAATGTAATTAAATACTAAATTTTTCTATTATTTATTTATGGTATTTTTGAAATAGAAATCAAATAGAATGTTTTTTAAATATAAAAACTGAAAGCTAAACAAAATTTATGGTAGATATTAAGAATTAAAGCGGATCAGTCTTGTGGCAACGGCATAATTAATGGAGAATCGAGTACTTCTCGTGAATTCTGTTTGAGGTGAGGCGCTAACACATCGTCTAGCACATCGACGCTCTTTTCCCAGCTCGCGGGCATTGCGCTATTCGCGTAATCTCGCGGGGCGGAATTCTGGGGCGAATGTAAACAGGACAACTATGCAAACACAGTCATTCCTGCGAGTTTCTGCCGGACAGGACGTGTTGCGGTGAAAGAAGCCGCTTTTCTCTCTCTCTCTCTTTCTATCTTTTTCTCAAGGCATGTTACCTCAGCCGACGAGTATCGTTCACATTTTCGCATACATGCGCTACTTTGCTCTGTCCCTTCGCCTCTCTTCCTTGTTTTCGTTTTTGTCTGTTTTTCGAGCGAGCGAGCCCGCTTACGCCGTCACGTTCCGACCCACCCGCGGAAGTTGAATCCTGTGACAAGAGTTCGTGCGTTGAGCGTCAGACCGCAACTTGCCCCGCAGGACTTGTAGACGATGTTCTGATAGTAATATTAAACTTACCCGGTCTCTCTCGATACCTCTCAGCGGCCTGGTTTACGGACTCGCTATTCCTACTCACTATTGTGCGGCTTCGATAAGCGCAAAAGAGCTTATTCCCTCTGCTCGATAAATAGCATCAGCATTGGAAACTTATGACAAGCAGACTGTAACAATTTCGGCGGAAGAGAAACCGTTCTTGCAATTAATATGATGTTAATTAAATTCATTAATAATAACAAGAATTTATTGAGATTTGTCGGAAAAGAATCCTATAGTAAACACTGACGAATGGGAAATTTCGAAATTAAATTTTTAAGAACACTCACTCTATAAATACGGTACTAATTTCGTTTTCTGTTTTGTTATATAAACGTGAATTTCGTATCATTTCTAGCGTCTTCTCGTTGCTTAATATTAGTTCTACCGGTTTAGTTATGATAGAGGCTTCTTTCAAAGACACAAAAATACTTTCGTCGTATATATTCTTGAATTCAAATTCACGTGCGATGAATATGCAGAACCCAATGTAATTGCAAATGTGCGGAATACATACCGCCAAGCTCAGTTACTCCGTTTCATATTTCGAGGATGCCAAAGTATCTTTCCTTAATTTCGACCTCTTTTCATCTTGTTGAGGATACCAGCCGTAATTTATAGAGAGAGCAGTAAAGATTTTTGAAGTATTACGCGTTAATTGGCCAATTTGCTTCGACTTCGCTGTTTAGTACCGTAACATTACCCTGATGTTTTCCTCCAAGATGCCTTTTTAGGCGAATCATTAAGATGATAAAAATGAAATTAACGATTTAACAAACAATGTATGTATAAAGTATTTTTGTAACATTGTTATAAATATAAGATTTTTTAAAGCAAATACAAAAATTAATCTCATTAATCAATTAAATAATTATAAAATTAATCCTTTAAAGAACCATGTTTAATATTAAAACCATGATTAAAACCATGTAAACAATATTCATAAATTAAATAATATGATAAATTGTATATTGGATTATAATATACGGCATTTTTATAATGAATTCAGAATATTATACAAATATATAATTAATTGCATTTTAATTATGATGTTCTAATTTCATACTCTCTGAGCATTTGCATTCGTTAAATATGAATGAATATTGATAAATATGAAAAATTAATTTTTGTTAATTTATTAAATACACACACATGCATATATAGTAGCTTGATTTGTCACAATTGACAATTTGTTACGTTACACATTTCCGGACGACAGTCTCCTATCTCCGAAAATTGTCCATAGATATTCCTTCGTTCGATCTCCGTTCGATGTCCGTTTCTCATTGCGGAAAGTCGTTCGTTTCTTTTGTCTCCGCGTCGTCATTGTCATCCAATAGCGGCCGCTTTTACCCCAATCGCGACAAAGGGGTTCGAGTATCGGCGCTTCTGATGGAGCGGCGCGCTAAGAAATCTGATTGTAGAGCGACGACGAGAGAGCGAGCTAACACGTCTCTATTTTTCCCGCGGCGTCGTCGTCGTCGTCGTCGTCGTCTCGCGGCCGTATACCGCAAAAACCCTATTCGCCGTCTTTTATTATTTCCCCGCGTCGCCCTCCGCATTGCACCACCGCCGCCGCTTCCCTTACTCGTTCTTCGTGCTCTCACCTCTCAAGGAAATATCACGACTATTTCAATTCCCGCTGATATTGCTGGCCGATAGACGAGCGCCCGGGGTGATTCTTTATTTTATACCACGCGTATCCTACGGCTACGTCGTCTACACTGATTTCGAACGTGTCTCGAAATCCTCCGTAACTGCACACATTTAACTATATGGTGCAGGGTGTATAGTGCAACTAATGCTCGTATAAAAATGATCGCTAATATAGAGTTCAGATGCAAATATATATCATTTTTATATTATTTTTTTTCGCGTTGAATGATATAGACATGTATCATTTTTTATTCCAAATTAATATACGTAGGTAGTTTGATTAAATATTTTAAGACTTAATAGAGAGTTTTGACTTGTGAGAAAAATATTGAAATTGTCTCTCAAAACTTTATAAACTGAAAATATATCATATCCCAATTAAAGGACCCCGCGGAATCCTTATGGAAAATGGCTTTCGGTCAAATGTTTCGAAACTTTGCAAAAAGATAGTTCTCAACATGTAGATTAAAAGTGTCCATGGGCAGGAAGCTCTAAAAATTCGAGATTTTCAGCTACAGTCATCCAAAGTGGTAGATTTTTGAAGGAGTTTGAACCAATAAGGTTGATTTTTGGGCCAGAGCTTCGCACTTTTTTGATTGCATATTTGTATAGTTGCGGTCGAGAGCTTTCCAAAATACCCTATGAAAAGCTTTTTACGTTAGGGAAAGTGAAAGTTATAAGTCCTCAAAGTTTAAGAAACATAGGCATGTAGGAAGCATGAGAATTATCAAGACTATCTGATTTATGATTTTTTGTGCTAAGTAGACTGCCTTAATTGTGTGTGTGTGTGTGTGACAGATTGAAAATATATACATGTATTTGTTATTTTATCCTCCTCTTTTTAAATGAACTGTCAGTGGCAGAGTTACTTTTTTGTTGTTTTTTTTGCTTTTTTTGTTTCTACAAAACTTTTGTATTTACTACTTTTTTGTAAAACCTCACCCAACTAAGATAAGCTACCGTTGCCGAACTTCGGAATATGCTGCAGAAATTAAAAAATCTACCACTTTGGATGGCTGTAGCTGAAAATCTCGAATTTTTAGAGCTTCATGCCCATGGACACTTTTAATCTACATGTTGAGAACTATCTTTTTGCAAAGTTTCGAAACATTTGACCGAAAGCCATTTTCCATAAGGATTCCGCGGAGTCCTTTTATGGGGGAATTTTCGATTGATGAAAGGTGCTATAAAAGATAAGAATGCATAAGATTATTTATCTTTAATTTAACAATTAGCAATAGTAACTGTTGGATATAATTGGTAGATACATTTATATGAGAAATGCTTCCCCCAAGTAGTTAGTAGTGACTTGTTGTACATGTACATACACGTATATGAAGATGACTATAATAATCTCCGTTACTGTTCTATTGCCGCGCGTTTGCAATATATTATTCTGCACGACCGTTCACAACCGAACCCGAATTTGCGAACTATTTCTGCAATCTAACGCCCGCGTTCCCAGTAACTCGCATAATTCGGCCGATACTATTTCCAGCATTTGCATAGGCCAGATACGTTACGAAGCGAGTCGCATCGCGAGCGTGTCGAAACAAGAATCGATATCCAATAATTTAATTCCATTTGAATTTTTTTGCGTTTATGGAGATTACGTTCTCATACGGCAAGTTAAAGAAAAAATCTCCATTTTTATTATATTCCCTGATCTATCACTTCATTACGCCTACTCAGCTGGGATGAGGAAAAAGTCGGAGCGTAAAAGGTAATATTTTTAGCGGAAAATTTTTTTTCACACTTCTCTCTTGCTTGAATATATAAGAATTCTCGAAGTAAAATCGATTTGCGCGCGTAAAGAGAGTATGTCAGGAAGGCCTTCGGTCTTCGTAGGGGGACACGCTTACCTTATATAACATGGGAAATTGGCAGGAGGTATTTCCTAATATCGAACGCGCGTCCTCCCTGGAAAAGAATGTCGGTGTGACATCACAGAGAAAGAAAGAGAGGGTAAGAGAGAAAGAGGGAAAGTAGAAAAAGAGAGAAGAAGAAAGAACGGGGGTGCTTTTACTCCCGAAAATCTTGCCGAAACAAAGGACCGTAGAATGGAAGAGAGGTCCTTGATTTCCTCTCCGCACTTTTTCGATTACGAAAGTCGTATCAGCGTTTATGAAGTGCGCATTTTTTACGAGACTCCGATCGTGCCGTGACTCGACTCGTTTTTCTATTTGTACGATGAGGTAAAATCAATTGTATGAAAATGAAGTGAATCGAAAAGTAACGAGTAACTACATTATGAATGAATGATACATGACTAATATTTTGTTCCATTCTGTTGAAATTATTTTCTGAAATAAGAAATACCTAAAGGCTCTTAATAAATAAAAATTATTTTGCTAAGTTAAAATAATATTTAATGTAAACTGAATGAATGCCAAATACTGTTACTCGTTATATTTAAAAAGTAAATTGACAAAACTTTTAGAAGCTTGACTTAAAATTATCTTGATTTATTTTATTTTAATATTCTTAACTAAATGTATATAAATATGTCAGAATTATAACATTCAAAATTATATGATATTTAAAATAATATAAGAGAGAGAGAGAATTTGTTACTCAGTAAAATCTAAATGCAGAGATTAAGATTTATCTTTAGAAATAATTTTTCCGATAAAGCTGTAACAATTCTCTGTTAAAATGGGGGACTAGCTTAGATACTCAATAACATAGTTGTATATATCCTGCAATGTTTGTTAAACCATCGCAAAATGTTTGCTTGCTTGGTGATAAATATTTCACATATGTACATTTATATATACATTCCTCTTGGGAGAATATAGTTTACCTGTCATCGTTCTTTTCTACTGATAAAATAGTATACAACAACTGCACTATCCATTGACAGTACGATATGATACATATTATAGTAAAATATTAATATAAAAGAATGTTCGCTGGAAGAAGCGAACATCTCAAACGAGATTAAAAAGAAGAAATAAGACGAGATGTGAAACACAAGAACAGGTTTCTTTTCGAATGTGTATCTGCTGACTATTTGATAAACCTTGAAATAGATTGCGTAAATATGGCACATGACAGGCATACACGTGGATGCCATTTAAGTCGATGCCATTTAAGTGGATATATAAAAGTTGCCTCTGTCCCAAGGACAACAAGTATATAAAGTGAAATAATTATTTTCAAAAGTTTTATATATATATATATATATATATATATATATATATATATATATACAAAAAGAGTGATTTTATTAAATATCTAGAGAGAGAGAATTTGTAATATTAATTCTAAATTTTGCTCTTGTTTAAATAAACATCGAACGCGAACGCGAGTATACATTTATCGGGTACAAATTAAATATCGCTTTGAAATACGTTCCACTCTGCGTTCTCTTATTGCACGGCGTTCTCGCAATAATCGATTTAATTAAATTCTCGGTCTACAGTAGTTATCGTCGGAAGTTCGCCGATCGATCCCGTTTACCTGCGAAACTTTAAACGCACACGCGTTATGGCGCAAATATAATTCTGCGCAACCAACTGCTCTATCCGCGATAGACGCGGTGCATTAGGCACACCCCGTGCACGCGCCTCCGATAATGCATGGGGTATAAATGTAACGGAGAATTTAAGACAAATATTTGTTTGTCCCGTGACACGCAAACTGTTCGCACTAAAGCTTGATCAATAATGGCAACCAGTAGAGATAAAATTTTTATAAAAATAAAAATAATAATTGAAAATTATGTCTCTAAAGAAAGAATATAAAATATTATAGTTAATGTTATTTTTGCTAAGAGAAGAGAATTTTTATTTTATCAGGAATTATTTTTATTCTTTAAAAAAATATTCTTTGTTTTTTTAATTTCTTTTCATATTTATGCAAAAAAGCATGATTATAAATTAAACACAAATTTTAAGATAAAAAATCAGCTGTATGTCATTCTTATTACAACCTGCGATACATCTTATATACGAGATCCCGATGGATCTAACGAGGAGTAAATATAACGGGAATTTTTAAATTTAAGAACATTTGTTTATCCTGTAACGTGATACCTTGTCACAGCGATATTCGACGTGGACTCAGGGAAAGCGCACGGGAGACAAGTTGAGTTAAACTTTTAACGAGCTTTCTTCCTTCCCTCTCTCGGTCTTCTTAAAGTTTCTCATGAACGGGCGCAATCCCTGCGTTTCTGTTTCATCGTGTTTCCCGTCGACGAATGCCGAACTTTCTCCTATCGTCCTGCGATGACACAAGTCTACATTTATTCGCGAGCATCCATCCATCATGCCGCGTGGGATTCTCGGCCTGAAGAGGTGCGTGATTTATCTGCTCGATGAATATGCCGGTTAAAATCGCTCGAATGAGAAAAGCCGACGGCGGACGTTTGCGTTTCGTTTCTTTGTTCAGAATTAAGCGCGGTTTTTATGGCACTTTTCTCTTTTATTTCCAGCATTATTAATGTGACATCACGTTAGTTTAAAAATTTATTTATCGCGGTGACACTTTTGCGCGTTTTAAATAAGAATATGTAATATTTACAATATATTAAAGTACTATTTTTTAAATATGTATTACGGGTCTCTCTTTTAATATGTGAACAATTTTAACATGTAAAATAATGAATTTTTCTCCCTCCAATAATATTATATTAGAGCTAAGATTTTATCCCACATCAATTATTATATTTATCTACGATCATTTACAATATTTTTATTCAAATTACAATCATGCTATAAATCTTTCCATTTCACGTCGGTGAGTATAGCATAGTCTAGAAAGCACTTTCATATTTATTGCGACGTATATGGGACCCATGCAACGTGTACCACGCATTATAGTATGGCGAGTATAACGAAAAATAATATACGTTCTTCCTCTTTTTCTTTTTCCCTCCCCAAGCACGCTTCCGGCACGCGGCCGAGATTCCCCGCGATATCGCGAGAACGGCAATTATTTCGTTGGAAGAATTTTCCTGAAACGTTTCCGGAATTTTCGCGTAAAGTTAATGGAATTCGAAGGAGAAAGTTACGAACACGGTCTCGAACACCTGCCGTAATAAGATATTTCGTGTGCGTGCGCGCGCATGTTACAGTTGTTAGTGGTGGCATTCTTCTGGAAATAATAATAATTTCACGAAACTTCGCTTTTCTTCTACAACATGCGACTGAATAATGTTATTAAATGCACCGAGCTCGCGTGTTCCTGTACAAAACCGAGCTATAAAGGCCATGACAAATGGAGTCTTTCGTGAAGAAACGTTACAGATTCCACTTTTCTAGACATATTTTTGACAGAATATTTGATAAAATTAATTACGATATATTCATTGGAGCAAAACATTTGAGAGAAAGAGACAGAGAGAAAGAGACAGAGAGAAATCGAAATATTACAGTTATAGTTGACAATCCATATTATGAATGTTTGAAAAAAAACCCTGCGAGTTAAAAAAACAGAAAAAATGAAGAAAATTTCAAATCGCATTTTATCAATTCTGCAAAATGTCCAGAAAAAGTGCAAAAGCTAGTGATAAAAAATTTAAAATTTTAAAATTGCAAGAGAAAGTTGTACGAAATACAGCGTCGAAAGTAAGAGACTAATAAGAATGAGGTAAAACCACCGAGTTGAGACGGTACAGATGCTCGCGGTCACGACCCTCTCTCGTCTCCTCCTCTCCTCAACGTCGTGTATTCGACATTCGGCGACTTCCCATGCCAGCAACACGTGATATCCCGGAGCTCTCCCGTCGCGTCAAAAACCCGCATGCGTGCAATGCATAAGGACGAACGATGGGACGCAACGCGCCGCGATTTCTCGACGAGAATGGGGTGCGCGGGCCGATCGGCCGATCATGCGCGAGCTTTTCGAACTTCCGACCGACCCGGTAGATCGGCGGCCCGTGTGAGAGAGCAGTCAGTGCAGTCAGTGCAGTCAGCGCAGTCAATGCAGCCGAGGATCCTGCGGACCCTCTCACAGAACCCGAAAGCGTCGATTCCGTTAGCGGGAAAGTATCGCCGCGAGGGGTGCGTTTCGAAAAGGCACTTTGCCGCTCCAGGAGTGGCTGGACGACTCGGTGGAGGGGATATTATAGCGAGAGAGAAACCGAGAGGGTGAGAATAGAAGAGAGGCAGCGGGGAGGGATGAGATAAGCAGGCGAGAGAGAGATTGAGAGGAAGAGAGAAAGAGATAGAGAGAGGGGGGTCAGGTAGATAAAGAGGGTCGCGGGAGTGAGGGAGAGGACGGTCCGGAGGGATGGAGACCGTGAGAGCGTGAGAGGGTAGCGATTGTGCTACAGTCGCACCGCGACACCCCCACGAGCGAAACCGCGCGCGGCAGCCCGCACTCTCGTGTATAGAGCTGTGTACGTGTATATCGCGAAAACGAGTCCGCGAACAGTGCTATGCTTTTGAGGCCGCGATCTGTAAGGTGTCCTTCGTCCTCGTCGTCGTTGGCCTTATCCTCCTTCTTTTCCTTCAAGTGGGCGCACCAGTTCGCGAGAGCCGTCCAGCACATCGTAGCGCAGCGCTTTTAATGGGGTGAGTTTTTTTTGTATAAGTAATCGTGCAAACATTACACTTTTTTCTAATATATATTTCTTTTCCTTATACTTATTTTTTTTATATTTTCTTTTTTTTAATTCTACAGATATTTAGCGAGAATATATAAAAGACATAACATGTGTCAAGAATGTCAAGAATGTTTTAATCTTGAAGCGAGAAGGTGGCTAAAAATTCGTTTTTTATAAAAGAATAATTATAATCTTTAATTATAAGTTTAAATTTTTGTTTAAGTGGATCTTTTAGGATGTGCGATTACCAAGATATTACGGAAGTTAAAAATTTGAAAGTAAGAGGATGTTCGATTAAACGTTCGCTTGGAAAAAATAAGCTTCGTATTCCTTAAATTTGTGCTCGAGAAGTAGTGTACACGTTTAATTACTTTTTAATCTGACTCGGATTTCGACAAGATATATTAGAATTAAGGCTGGTAAACAAATTTTTCAAAAGGTTTGTTTTAGAAATGTAAGAGTATAATTTTTTACCGTAGCTCATTATTATATTTTAACATAAATTTGTTTAATAACCAGGACACTAAGCCGGACATAATTAAATATTGTGCTTATAATATTGAAAACAGATTACTTTGTTTTACATGTCGATACAGATGCTGATACATATACAGCATATTTTGAAACAATGTTCGAAAATATGACGGTGACTCTGTTATTTTTTTATAACGGTAACAAAACTAATTGTAAAAATCTAGTTAGATGAAAATTGTTTTAGTACATACACTGTATGCATTTGCCATTCAAGTAAATTTAATTTTTCAAAGTTATTATCTTTGTTTCGTGATTTATTTGATTTAAATGAATGCATTTAATGTATATCTAATATTTTGGATATTTATTAAATGAATAATGTTTTTAAATATTATTATTATCAATCGCCCTAGAGAAATATACACTGAAGATAAATTTAAATCAACAGAATTAAATTTTCTTTGTCAATTTCATATATACGTATATTGGACGCACAAAAAAATTTAATTTAATTTATTAGAATTATCTGAATTTACAGAGAGAAATAAAATTTAAAGATAATATACACCACATATTTTTAACATTTTCTTTGTTAATATTAGAAATCGATTTTAACTAGTTGTTTTTTTAAATGCCACAATCAGAAAACTAGGATATTGAATGTATTATCACACACAACTCACTATCTTATTAAATTCCTTAGAAAGAAAATAATCTCGTAGGAGATTACGGATAAAATTACAGCATAGATTCCGCAGTCTTGCTTAGAAGGAAATTAATTTCGCAAACATTTAACCGGTTAGAATTACGAACTGTATAACACTTGCTATTCCCAAGCTGAGCATTATATTGAAATACGGTCTTCTTTTTCGGCAATAGCCGATTGAAGAATTATCTCTCGAGATCGTTTATTGAAACATCATCAAGTCGTTGAAACATCGTTAGGAACATCGTCAAGGGAAGAACGTTGGCTTTTGCGCGGCGACCTGTTGATGATCTTTCTCCGGCTCGTTGCGTTTCAAGAAATGCACTTGGGAATTACGCGCACGCTTAACCCTTTCCTTACAAGTGTCGTATTCAAGGTATTCTGTAAATCACGCATCTTGTTTTTTTACAAATATTTATAGAAATATTAAAGATTGATATGAAAATATAGAAATATTAAAAATTATAGAAATATATTAAAGATTGATATGAAATATATTGCGTTTTCAATCTTGAAATGCAACATTTGGAATATAATTATATTTTTTAATTGGAAATTGAAATGAGTTTACAAAACGAAATACACACAACACACACACACACATACATATACACATAAACACAACATACAAGTAAGTAATTTACCTCTTTGGTTAATCTCAAATAGATATTACTTTAAAAGAATATTAATTTGAGATTTAGTTTAAAATTTATATATATTTAGTACTGAAAATTTTTAAAATTCTAAATTGATCAAATAATTTGCAAATAAGAGGCATTTATATCAACATTTTCCATATTTACATTTATTACAAAACTTCTAATAATTCAGATATAAACTTCAAATAATTTAGAGTCTATTAATGTGAATAAGAAAAGAATAATATTAAAAAAAATTAATTAGTTTAGTTTTTTAATAAATTATATTTTAATAAGAGAATTATTTAATATGTGTATGTGTTAAAGAGCTATGACGGGAGATTATCACAATGTACATATATAAATATATATGTATATGTATATGTATATATATATATATATATATATATATATTCTTTTCATCTAATTATCTCCATTAAATCATATCTTTTATTATTATAATCTCTTTGAATATTGTACGGAGAGTTTTCGATAACTTTAAATAGGAACCTGTTGAAGATGCGGCATCTTGGCCGATATATCGTGGCATGCATGCCCGATTGCGAGTATTGATCATAACGCTCGCTGAAGTTGCAAACGCTTCTTTGACAGAATCACACTGAATATATATCACGAAAGTTTCATTAGCTTCGCGACTAATGAAACATTAAAAATAATATTCGTGCAGAGAGCAACAATAATTCGCTCGTTTGCGTCTCGTCTTTATCATAAGTGTCTCGTAAAACTTACAAATTTTTTACTTCAGGTTTATTAGATGTCAAGATACTTTGATTCGTTTGCTCTCGCGCGCGAATGGTATTTATCGATCTGCATCTATAAATATTGGTAATAAAATATAAAATTCGCTGTGTGTGGTTAAAGATGTATCGAACATTACAATATAAAATATTAATTTTACATTGTTTTGCTATTTTACTCTTCAAGATAAAACGTAAATTAATTCAAATTATTATTATAGATAGTAGAAGTAAAAATAATTTTAAAAAATTAAACATGTAATGTGTTCAACCTAATTTCATCTCTATAGAAAATATCAGAAATTGCAAATCTATTAATTGATAGAAACTTATTATCAACCCATTTTTCTTAATACATTCTATTCTTCTCCATCTTCTTCATCTCCTTTTTCTTCATTATTTTTTCATTACGGCGGTAAGATGGGTTAAAGTGTCGAAGAGTGAAATCGCATGAATTCAGATAAAACTTGAACCATCATAAATGGACGCAACTGCGCCGAATGCACGGATTTCTTTCGATTGCTTTTCCGATTTCTTTCATGTAGAAGTGTGTATGTAAGAAAACTTTTCTTTTTTTTCTTGTTCTGCAACGCTTGTTCCGAGCATCTGTGTGTCGATGTCTCTCGCGAACTCAACTTTGGAGTACTGCCAATGACTTTTGGCTGACTCGTAGAACCTGTTGATGACTGCGATTCGTATTTTACACGTTCAATCGAAAATATTTTTTTGTCAATAGCATTTTAAGCTTTTTTTCAATATTATAGCTGTATATATATATAATGTGTATATACAGCTGCATGTGTATATATATATATATATATATATATATATATATATATATATATACACATGCAGAATGAATAAATTATTATAAAATAAATTATAATAGAATAAATTATTAGAAGAAATGAGTTATATTTTTAATATTTATAATTTCTTATTTTAAGAAAGAGTTAAAAGCAGCGATGAGATTGAGATATAATTTAATATAATTGCAAAAATATGACTATTCGCAAATTACAAAAATAATTATACAAGGTAAAAAAGAAGATAAAAGTTGGAACGTTTTCATGAATTCAATGCGACGCAACTTTTTCATGAACTCATCAGTTTGCTTTGATTGTAGGAGGAAAGTACATTTACATTTCATCCATCTCTCGCGTCTCATCTTTTTTCTTTAATTTCTTTATTTTCCCTAGAGAATCCGACTGAGCTCGTGTTTCTTATTCAGCACATGTTCGCAGTATTTTCAGATCTAATAGGACCGGAGAGCTCGCGAGACGTCCCTGGTTCTATCTTTTCGCCGTTTGCCGCTTTTCCAATTTTTCGCGTGCGCGATTCGCGTAGCGTGCCAATTTCGCGCGGCCATAACTTTTCCGTATCGTTTGACCGTCGCAGAACATCGGAGTTTCTCGATTTTAACACACCACCGTGTGTCTGATCGTTATAAATAATAACGTAACGCACAATCCCTCCCTCAGTCGATCTGTCGGGAAAATAGTTTTCGAGCACAGAAGTGTATCGTTCGCGAAGTCTCTGCGGGCCGATTATTGCGGCTGCGTTTAATTTCTCAGGAGACAAGCGTAATTGCAAGCGAGTTAGGTATCGTTTCCAGGCGCAGGTGTAAACGTCCGGTGCATTATTCTCAGTCATAATGGTACTTCGTTATCTCACAGTTAAACATTTGTTATTTGTTATTTGCTTATTTACCGCGATAAAAATTGAAACAATATGAATTAAGGTAAAGAAAAATGAAAGAGAGAGAGACAGCTTTGTTTGATTAAGTATTGTCCATAAACGGAAATAGGAAGCAATAAAAGAGAATAAAATGTAATAAATACTTCTTCAATTTAAAAATCCTAGTGTTTAAGATTAAAATTTTTTCATTAAAAATATTCTCGCGCAACTGAAACGAAAGTTGACTGATTTCATGTATGTATATATATATATATATATATATAATTTTTTTTGTATAGCATAGTATGCAGTTTTTTGACCGGGCTTAATGAAATTTGCTCTACTGCAGCATCCTAATGAGATGCTCGGGTACAGCGTACTTAATCCGCATGAGAGAAACATTTACATTCTAAAGTACGAATTCATTGTTTCGCGCGTACGGTTAGTATATTTGCCGCCGTTTCACAGACCGCCGCAAGACGGATTTCCTTAAATTTTAACCATTCTTCTCGAGATACTCGCCACTACCACAGCTGATGTCTGACAATAATCAAGCCAACGTCCCTATACTATTTCCATTTTTTTTTCGCGTAAACTGCTAGCATCTGACTGGGACGTAAAGTCGACGACGAGCTTCTTAATTATTTTTCCTACCACGAGCGCGCGCGCGCGCACGTCTTGAAGATCCACCGAGCAAAAGACGTTTTTCTTGATGTCCTTTTCATTTGTCTCTTTCTGCGGCTTACATCTATTCTGAATTTAATCCCACGCATTTCGTTCTTACCGCATGACCGCCCAGGACGGGAACGAATGCAAATCGTTAAACACGGCTTTGTAATCTTCAATTTTTTTCTTTTACACCGCTTTTTCAATGTATTCCTTTTGTCGACGCTAAATAAAGCTCGCTAATTTTTAAATGCATTTTGAAATATTGTATTGATGTTGCTTATATTAAAGAAGAAATTGTCGATATACAATTATCCTCAAGTATGTAATAATTTTCAATGAGTAAATAATATCGCAATGAGCGAAGCAAAATACACGTCTACAAATATCAAAACTAAATTATAAAATACTGTGAATACTGTATGATGTTTGAAAATATCGTAAATAATTATCGTAGATTGAGCTCGCGCGAGCAAGAAAATTTTACTCTACCAATTAACCCAGAATTCCCGACTCTATCAACTCTCCGCGAGAGCAGAATATCGTTACAACGTTATCCTCGTTTCGTTCGCAAGCGAGAGAACGTTCTCCACGTGGGTCAGGAAGTGGTCTCGGTGGCGGTAAACGAAGCGCTGATACCCTACTCCCTCCTTTTTCCCTGGCACCTATTTCTCGTCCGCTGTTCTCGGGATGCGTTCTTCCGGCATGGCTGATGGGCCCCGTCCGTTCGTGACGACCATTAACCATCCCGACGCAATTTTCGCTGGAGCGATGGAAAAACTTCTCGCTCGCCGACCATGTGCGCGCACACATTCGCGCGTACGTACGTGTTGCACATCCGGTAGCAGCCGGCGCGCTAATGCCCTTTCGTATTTTCCGTATTTCTCGCGACCGACTTGCTCGATGGGCCGCGGTCTTCGGGGACCGCGTCCGAATGACACAGCAGCTGAGCCCCCTCTTTGGCAATCGAGGTGCGAGTTGAAGATTCGCGTTGATCCGATAAATCGATTCTCTTCTAGTAACCAATGTCATTCAAGTTTTACAACATGTATGTTATAGATGACGTTCTATTAATATTTTTGATGGTTTCTTTAAGAAATTTCAATCGAGAGAAAAGTTTTTTCCTATAACGCATTTATAATTAATGCAAAAGATTCTTTTTACATAGCATAATTTTTTTTCTCTTTTATATACAATTTATTCTCTGGAGAATGATATACGTGATATAACTTTGAAGTATATAGTTTTACTTCTCATGTTTTTCTTTCTCGACGGAAAGAGATTCTTATTTCATATTCTATTTCTTTTATATCTTTCATAATAGTACAGTGTTAAGTTTACTGGTTCAAATTTGACAACTTTAGGATATACAAACCTGCATGAGACGCGAGTTAATTATAAATCCTGTACATCCGATCTTTAAGAATGTGATATAATCTGCGCAGTTTTCACGATGTTAGAAAGAATGAGATCTTTTGGGAAGGAAGGAAGGGATTTCTTCAGAGTACGCGTCCTTCCGTCGTCCCTTCAAGGTAGGAGGCCACCGTCGCTGGATGATTGCCAATGAATGCTTAAATGGAAAGAACCTGTTGATAATAGCGTGATATAATGTTCGGTTCGGCTAGCTTCTACTCCTTGACTTTTACTCCTTCCTTTTGTCCATCTCCTTCTCGCTAACATGACATTACGCGATTTTTATTCGTTTCCGTGTGGCTTAATGTCATCAGCAACTGTGCGATTTATGATGTATACTAGAAAAAGTCAACGATCTACGAGTTCGCATTCGTCTTTTTTATCGAGACATTAATGATGAATTTCTTGGGATCAATAGTTATAGCCTGCAGCAACAAAGTGTGCCAGATATTAAAAAAAAAAAACGAAGTTTATAAATTTCAAATTGTCAGAGTAGAGTAATATAAGAGATTCAAACTTTTACATGTTAAACTTTTACGATCCATCGACATATAGTTACTAGGAGTAAATTCTTTTAAGGTTTGAATGATAATCTATGATAAGCATTTAATAAGATTTTTCTATTTATTTTAATTGAATAATTAATTGCCGAGATTCAAGTTGTAAAAAATCTTGTTCTAGCTGACATGTACGTAATAGCGTTTATTTTATGATTTCTCGAAGAGGAGACGGATCGGGACGTGGACAAGGTTTCCGCAACATATCCGCAACGCCGACCATTAAACGGCCATTTGCCGTGCAAATAATAACCAACGCTTCCGACGTTCGTCTCTTTTTTTCCGCAACCGTCGAATTTCAGATTGCACTTTAATATCGGCCGTCCGCTTAATCCGCGATGACGCTTTTTCTGGGATTTCCGAACGCTTTATTACAAAAAAGGTCCCGCCCCCGTCCGATGGACGGCAGATGTCACGCGCGCTGTTTTTTTGTCCTCGTGTCCTCTCGTGTGTCGTAACGTATTCGTTCGATCCGCAGTTTTGCTCGGTGAACAGATTTCTGGCGAGGATGGTGAAAATAAGGCACGAGTTCGTGGCGCACTGACAGAACCAGAAGAGAAAACGGAATTCCGGGCCATCGTGTGCATCGAGTGCATCGAGCACATGCACACCAATATGGACGAAAAGTCGAAAAAACCTAGAGATATTGCGACAGATAGAGTGAATCTATATGAATTGTCCTCTCTTTGCGCTGTTTTCTTTTTACGTATTACGTATTATCATATGAAAAATATTTTAAACATATTAAAACGAGAATATTATGCTTCTGCCTTGGAATTATTTTATCGCGATTAATAAATATTGTTAAATTAAATGAAGCATAAAAACTAAGTAAATTGTAGAAAATGATAGTTTATATAATCGATGGATAAGAAAAATGTTGGTCGAAGCGTAGTTTACGCACAACGAAAAGTTGCAAGTTACTCGAGATCTTTTTGGAAGTTCAGATTCTTCCATTAATTCGATATCGAATAATCTTTTAACCGTTTCGAGTAATAATAAATTGAATGCCAGGCGCGGCGCTTGGTTCCTGGGAAAATTTCAGATTATAAAGTCGGCGACGACGACGCCATACACTTCGCCCTTAGTCAATGCACTTAATGGATAAACTTTGAAATAAACGCTCGCCGATACAGCTGCCTATGGACATATTATACCGTCGAGAATTTTCGTCCTTTCGCGAAGCCAAAGTTGCTATATTCCTATCTGTGCTAGCTCGCGATTATTGTCTCCTGCATTTAAATAATCGGCCATAATTTTCATATCAGCTGTTGAAGATGGTTATTAAATTACGCGATAATTGAACTATGACACGAAAATATAATACTTCTTGTTAATCTGCCAAAGGTAAAATTATACGATTGCTTTATAATTATTTAATGAGATGCTTTATCCAATTTTACGGATCTTTATTAGAGCTGTACATAGAGTTACCTGTTTCTGAAAACAGATTTATGATATGTTTATTACATGAGAATATGTTTTTATGTGAGAAATATATGTCAATGTACGCGAAGCATTAATCAGTTTTATTATTTAGGGGCTTCAAATTTTCACTAATCACTAATTTTTTTTTCAATTTTACCTAATTCCTTGACATTTTTGCTCCAATATTGTGCTCCAATTCTCTAAAATTATTGATATTATTGTTGGTCATAAAGGGCGAATGGATGGTCTGTTTAAAGCGATAAAATTTCCATTAAAAAAGAGATATAAATGCGCATATAATTTCGACACGTTTCGAAGAAATTATTCGTTTATACGAAAGCATTTAAAAGTTTATAATTTGTTTCGCATATCTTCTGCCGTTTTCTTAACAACAAATTGTTACGCGACAACAAATCATTAAACTTTACGTCTGTCCATGACAGTCTGATAACTACTACCTCGCGTTATTTTTACGGACTTTACGTATTTGCTAAAAAAATAAAAAATGGATTAAAAATCGAGACATATAATATAAATATAATTTTGCAATTTTGTCGCAATTACATCAAAAAATTCATCATATGTGGAAGCAGAAATTTATTATTTTTACAAACTTACATTGTCGTTATTTACGATATCAAATATAAAAATTAATTACTTTATTGTTTAATAATATATTTGCAAAGACATAAAACAATTTGTTTATGTAAATTATTTATATAAATAATTAACTTTCTGCATCTTTTTAATATTAATTTAATGAACTGGTGAGATTACTAATTGTATTAAAAATATCGCGCAAACTAATAATCCTGTTTGGTTAAATCTAATTTTATGTTTCTCTTCAACCGATTATAAGCGCTGTACTTGAAATTCATTTCCTCGATGATGTCGCCCGACATATTGTCGCAGGTTCGAGTAGTTGGTTTTGCTCTTCTTTGGTGATCTTTGGTTACAAGATAGCGAATTGCTGAACTTTACATCCGGTTTCGACACTTCTTGCACCGATTCCGTTCTATCCCGTCGTCCCAAGCGTCTCCCAATCCTCTCTCTTCTGTCCCCAATATCTCCGGTAGCCCCGAAGGATACCACACGCGGGCGTGCCGAGCATTTCAATAAAAGACACTTCCCAAAGCGGATAGCGTGGTCGGTGACCATGGAGCTGCCGAACGGACATAAAATGATACTCACCCTCACCCTCATTCACTCTCTCCGGTCATCTGACAGCGTACGTTTCTCGCGCATTATTTCCGTTTTAACGGCGCGGCGACGTGTGGTTGCGAAAAAAAAAGAGAAACAGAGGGGTTGAAAACTGCGAGTACGGTAATTTATAGATTGGGTGACGATCGCGAAAATTCATAAACGGCCCCAGACAGTGAATGACGTGTGTAATCAACTGCAGCGTTTTTCTTTAGAATTATAGCCATTTCTTTTTTGTCTTTTTTTAGATTTTGTTTTTTTCTTTTTATTTTGATTTTACATGTCGACCGTAGTAGTTTTATTCGATATCACAGCAGTTTGAAAAATGCGCGGACATTTTTTCATTAATATGTATATATAATTTTTTGAAACATGAATATTCAAGTTTTTACATTGTTTCTCACAAATATAAATTTTTGTAAATATAAACTTCTTTAAAAATGGAAAATGTCTACAAAATAAATGATGATATTTGAGAATATATATTTCGAGAAGCACATGAATTTTAAAAATTGTGGCAAACTTCTTTTTTATATATTATTAGATAAAAAATTTCTCATTTTCAGAAATATAGAATATATAAGGACATGTGTATGTAATTCAATTTTAAAACAATACTAATAAAAGAGATAAGATGAAATTTCTAACAAAATCTCACTATTCCATGATTTTAATCTTTTTTTTTAGAGACTCTATATAAACAATATATAATTCGTAATAAAATTCCATTTTTTATTTCAAATTTTGTGTAATTATAAATATTGTGATATATACATATAAAATACCTGACATATAAAATTATAAATAGAATTCTGCTTTTCTGTTTACTATAGGTTGTTTAAATTGTCAAGATAAAAATATTGAAACAATGAGATTTTGTTGTGATAAATCAAGATTTCTTTTAGAATTGTATTATAAAAAAATTATCCATACACAAATACAGATATTTTTGAAGTAACTGTTTGTATACTTTAATTTTAAATATATCTGCTCTCTCAAATATCACCATTTGTGTTTTTACGATTTTATATTTCTATAGTTTTATATTTAAAAAATTTATATTTATAGAACAATGTAACGATTTGAATATTCATGTTTTAAAAAATTACATATATATATTTATGATAAAATCTCGAGGTATTTTTTAAACCGTAGGAATATTGAATAAAATTATGGCTTAACATTAAATTTTTTACTTTGCGTGATAGTGATCGGTAGAAAATGAATTATATAATACATATTTTTTCGATACAGAAAGAGAAAGAGAGAGAGAGAGAGAGAGAGAGAGAGAGAGAGAGAGAGAGAGAGAGAATATATTATTTCTATCATAGTATTTAGTATTTTTCACATTTTAATTTTTCAATCTCTCTTTATTTAAAATTAATATATAATAAGTATTAATAATATTTTATATTTATCCTGAACCAGTAGAAAAATTTGTGTATGTGCAATTCCATCTTTTGCATACACATATTTTCTACCATGTTCATAATTATTATAAAATTAATTATATTTAATACATTTTATAACATGTAAAACAATTTCATCATTTTTTTTAATAGAACGAATATTTCATCGCAAAGAATAATTAGCGCCTCTTCTTACCGACCAACTTGTCAAACAGCTTATTGGAGTCCTTTTTCGCAAGGAGCACCTTTGGGCGCTCGCTGGAAAGGATAGTCGGCATAGATTTATTACACCGTCGAGAGAGCTTCTACTGCCGCGCGAATTTCCCTCTCGCTGCCTTTTAAAGTACTAACAATAGTCGCTTGCATTGACTTCACGCTCCTTTTTTCGCACGTTCTCTGATTTCTATTTTCGGGAAAAATTAACCGTTCGCTCGCAATAGCAGTATCGAAAAATCAGATTCGAAAGGAAAAAAACCTTCGTAAAAAGAACGAACGCGATCAGATATCGCTAGCAAATGATGAAATCAAATCAATCATGTTATCGATTGATTTCGATTGAGCTCGAAACGCATCCGCGTTATAATCGTGTAATAATGGTATTGACGTGATCGCGCCGTTTTGTCGATTATTATTTCGACTGTAATGGATTGGAAAAAGGAAAAGAAACGAACTTGCGAGAGATAGAACAGAGGGTTACTTGAAAGAGATATTCCGGGTCTCTCTCAGATTCGTGATAATCGAGTTGGATATCGCTAGCGGTGCAACACAGCGATTGACGGTGCATTAAAATCGTTGAAATGGCATATCGGTGAGCTCGCGGATGCATTTGCAATCGCGGATACGTTACAATCGCGAACATTTCACCGTGATACGATTCTATTAGATGGCAGAGCGAACATTAAAGATCGTCTCTCTAAAATGTCTTTTCGCCGAGCTTTCGAAGAGCTTTCACGATTGAACTACTGTGAGAAGATATAATATCGATAGCAATACTGCGGCAACGTTGATCATATTCTTGTAAAACAGCGATTTCACCACCGAAATGCATCTCGCGTTGCAATAAACGGTATTATTGTTGTCTCGCGAATGATTTCTGTTATATTGGTAATGTTCTATTTCACGAGATATTGCTTGCATCGTATATACTTTGCTGCAAAGTTGCAAACGCTGTAAAATTCTAAAATAACATACGATAAAGTAGATAAATGTTGCACTGATACATTTTAAAATTGTCGTATTTTAAACGCTTTTCTAAACCAATTGCTGCAATTTTGCGATATCTAATATTTAAACGGAGACTGTATAACTCAATTTTTCGAAAAGAATTTTATAAATGCTATTTTTGTGTCCAATTACCTTGTCGAATATTAGAATAGAAAGGACGCTCAGTTATCATTTGTCGTTCTGAAATTCTATTTCCTTCGACGAAAAAATTCCGAACGTCTCGCAGAGAGAGAGAATCGGGTCTCGCGTAATGGGGAACAGGGATTCTCCGCGCGCTTCGCAGATGGAAACTCGCCATTTTCGAATAAGTAGATGGAATTCGCTTGGGACGGGAGTGCGCGAGAAAACGAAAAAAAAAGAAACGCCGGAATTTAGGAAGAATCGATCCAGAAAAAATTTCGGTCTTGACTCCAGAGAGTGAAACGCGGCCGAAAACACCAACGAGTGCAAATCTTGATGCTCCCTCTTTCTCTCTCTTGGAATTATAAATCTCTCGCCGAAAGTGCGCGGTAGAGAACGCGATGAATAGCCAGATGCTCTTTTCGGACGATTTCTCGATTTTTCGCCTATTCCGCTAACTCTCTCACCCTTGAATTTCTCTCGTTTCTCTTTCTCCCGGGATTTTTTTTTTCACGCTCGCGCTCTTGCATTTTGCAGCTCGTCGTTGATTCAACCGCGGTTTCTCGTTGCCAAGTCGGGCGACAAATCCCCACCGTCGAATCGAACCGCTTTTTTCTCACGATCTGTTCTCTAATTAAGACCTTTAAGGAAATGTCGAAGCTCGTCCGCGATACGCTCTATGGGTTTACCTTGGTTTCGCGTCTTTGAATCAGAGTTGTTGCTTTGGAGATACGCTTTCGAAAGATGATGACGACAGACGTCGTTCTATAATTTCTCGTCACTATTAAATATTACGGCTAAGTTTCTTTGTTCTCCAAAGACACGATATATTGAAAATATTTTTATTGCTTTGTCTTTGAGTCAGATCGTAATCTTTCAAGCATACACTCGAGAGTTATTCGCGGAGAATAAAATTCTCGACTGTGTGCCAAATATTATTACGCAGACTATTTTTCATTTTGAGGAAGATTTAATCTAAGTTGTGGAGATACAACTATTTAATTTAAATTATGAATATAACTTTTTTCAGCAAAAGTTGATAAAAAATTGTTACAATTATGAAATTATTTAAAATTGTTTAAAAATGAGTTTTAAACAGTACAATATTAGTCGTCTACTTCTTAACAAATATACCGAAAACACATTTCATTTTTCAGCACCTCTTCATTATTGCAAGAATAAAGATAGGAGATAATTAAATGTCTAAATTAATACACTACTGTCCGAATTAAATTTTTCGCGAAATTGAATTTTCTATAATATTAGCATCTCTTTTAATTTCTTTTTACCAATTAAAATATTGGTTCATAATTTATGAAATGTAATGAATATGATATGAGGTAAAAGGATAAAAAGAGAAGAACTATAATATTGTGAGTCTTCCTCTCTCCTTGTTCTCTCGCTTCATTGTCCAGCCGCTGTTTTAGCTCAAGGACCCCGTGGACGTGCGGTCGCGTGTGCACCAAGACAGTCGTCGCCAGATACGCAAAACGCAAATTACGAAATAATAATTCAACAATAGTGGGAACAATGGTGGAAGGATAGAGAGAGGCACGCACGTGGCGGGCATCGGCATAGAAAAACGCGACCGGTTCTTTCTCCCTCTTTTTCTCTCTCTTTCTCTCTTTCTCTCTCCAATGCTGAAGCGTTATAAATTGCTCCATATGCACTGCATTAGAGTATAACGCGGCGGCTCAACCGCGCACCGGACGTACCGCGTATTTATTGCGATAGGTTTTCGGGGGCAAAACGCTGTCCGCCGAATTTATCGTCGCGCGCACAAAAACCACTTCCGCCTATCTCCCTTTCTCCCTCCGTCGTCACCCGTGCCCTCGTTTTTTCCAACTCTTCTCTCCGTTTTTTCGCGTACTCGTACATGCACACACGTGGCTTTTCTCTCTTTTTCTTTCGCTCCTTCTTTTTAAATCGCCAGCAATCGCAAATTCCCCAGGTGTGCAAAAGTTTTAATCCTTACCCAGTTCCTTTGTATTGATTTTTAAAAACACACAAGCAATTTCATCTTTTCTAAAAGAATATATATGTATATATAAATTAAGCTGACATAAGACTTACCATAAAGAAAGTATTTATTTAAAAACTGCTTAGCATTTCTTGTCTTTATTGTATGTCCTTATATATTTAGAAAATATTACGTTTTTTGAATTATGTAAATTGTTTTAAATAATTTATCATATTTTGTTCTTTATTCACTATAGCTTGCTCCACCCTTGTTAGTATTATTATTCCCAAAACATGCACAAGAATAAATATCTCTTTATTCATATGGACGTCATTGTCATCATTGTTGTTAATCCCCGTTGTTCTCACGATGGGGTCGTTAGCAAATATGCTGTCGAATGTTGCATTCGCTTTTCACAAACAATTATATTCAACCGTTTGTGCCGCGAATTTTGAGAGATGCACGCGCTATCGAACGCACCACTCACGCGAAATGCGACGTTAACTATGACCATTCATAATATTTGAATCAATTTCAAAATATAATTGAAAAGAGTGTTTTATTATATATTTAATAGTATTAAATGGTTTTCAATGAATTCTGTGTACTATAAAATATATTCAAATCTGAATGATACAATGCCGCTAGAATTAATTAAATAAATCAATCAATAAAATTATAAAAGTGGAACAATAATGTTTTCAAATAAATAGAATTTATATATATATATATATATATATATATATATATATATATATATATACATATTAATATCATTTATATTGAACAGAATATTTGTTTCAATTTTAAACATGTTGTTAATTTATTTATTTAATGAATTGCAGCAATTTTATATATCGTTTAATTTGATATACTTTACAGTTACTTATTATATTAATATATATTAATATAAACACAGTTACTTTTATTATACTACATAACATATACACGTAACAGTTGTGAGTTTCGCATTTAAATAGCATTAAAGAGCGCAGAGGGCAATTCGAATAAAATGATTAATATATCTCTCAAAAATTTAATATATTTCTCATTGAAAGCACGTAAAAAATGCATTAAGACATTTTTTTTATTAATAACGGTACATTTCTTGTGCAACAGAAATGAACAAATTGTACTGCGAGTATACTCTACTTGCATTTTTAAGCGGTAGTAAACCACGACAGATCCCAAGAGAGAATACGGTCAGGCTAAATATATAGATATCTGTGAAGTGGCAGTAAAAGCCGCCTATAGCCGAGGCAATTACTTTGAATGGAATTGTGAAATTTATGGAATCAGAGCCGGTCGCATCGTTGGCTGCTAATCAAGTGGTCAGCAATGGTTTTATATCGTACTTACGTAGAGAATCGTTCTTCTTCGAACAAGAATGAATTTTAAGAAGCGATCATGTTTAATTTTGCATAAATATTATACGTTATTGTGCTTTAATATAGATACAACGATCTATTAAAATTATCACGCAATTAATCGCTATAATAATATTATTCATGATATGATATAATATTCGATACAGTTATTACGTTTTAAATTTTAAGCGAAATGCTATATCAAAATAACATTTTGCAAGCATTTTTTTCTAGTAATAATTATGAGGAAATTTTTAATATTACTTGGCACGGATTGGAATGTAACGCATAACGATTTTTTTTACATAGTAGCGCAAGCGATAATTATGCAATAATAGGGCAATTAAAAATATATATTTTTCTCAAATTTCAATCTCGTTATCTCGCTCTGCTTTTTTCGTGACGATTATATCCGACGAGCACGATTGGGCACGCCTTACGAGGGCGCATTCTTTTTCCATGGAAGATGGAACGAGTTTTCTCCTTGGTGCTTTTAACGGGTAAAATGCTTTCAGGATGCTTGATTTTATATATCTTTCTCCGCCGCTTTTCCCCGGACATAACCCAAGCCCGTTGAAGCAGAGACTCGCGAGACTATTTCATTCTTCGAAGGAACGCCTTGTTTCGATACGAACAAAATCGCTATTATTATTTGTATAGATTTATTTTGCCGCATTTTCCTTTACTTATTATATCTTTAGACCTTTATTACTTCGACTGATAATTTATTATAAGCATGAAATGTGCGTGTGCGATAAAATGGTTATTACTTCCAGTGAGAGAAGTCTTTAAAGAAATTATTTTAAATATAATATAAAAATGTATTGAAAGAATTCTTTTGTGCTATATACTGCACAAATATTATAAATAAGTCTGAAAATTCGAGTGCTAATACAGTACGTCCAACAATTTCATCGAACTTTCTTCAACGAACTAAGTCTAAAAGCCTCGTTCTCAAATCGCGTTAGCGTATACTGAGAACTTTGTCCGCGTTCTCTCTTCAATCTGAAGCGGTTAATTAGTTCGATCAATCTCAGTGTTAGGCCGAGCCATTTGCACGCGCCGCGAGATGAGGCTCTAACGTTTCCGCCAACGGGTTGAAATCTCTTTTCGCCTGATTTCATGAGTGGCGAGGGAAAATCGATACCACGATGATATTCGAGAGGTCGCACTCGAAATTCGAATTCCCCGGTGCGGCCGATTATCGGCGGCAGCGACGAGCTGCCGTTGACCGCGTTGTGATCACACTCGCCGTTATGTGTGTACGTCGAGTGATTAATGTGCGTGCCGATAGGCGCGAGCGAGCGAGCGAGCGAGCCATGCTCGCGATCGAGAGGCGGACTGATAATTTATTAAGATCCGAAAGGCGAAACACATAGCCGGGGACCATCTGCCCGATCATAGCGTGCCGATTCACTGCGGTCTGATCACACGCCGGGTTGTATCCCTCGCGGAAAAGAACGGTTTGAAAGATTAGGAATAAAAATAATTTTCCGCGTGCGACATTAAAATTAATTTTTTTCTGTCATAATGTATAAATCAAGAATCACGACATATAATGTTTATTATATATAATATTTATCTTCAAAACTTGCACATTAATTTATTTTTTATTTATACTTATTGTTAGCATCGCGTTTCTCTCGGTTATATCTTTTCATCCAGGTGACATTTTTAAAATTATTTTCTCAAACTATTTTTTTTCTTTGGTGATACTGCATGTTTCACAATAGCAAGCGCTCTAATTCAGAGATATTAAAGACGCGGTAGGAATTATCGGAGCGCTGGCTCCGATTCGTCATTCGCGTCGCGTTCAAGTGGCATTCGAGACACTTCCCGACTTAATCGTTGGGTCGACCGTTCGAGTACACTCGACAGCAGGAGCGGGCGTCTCCCCCGGTATTCCACGACTGGAAACAATGGATTTTGTTTCGAGCATCGCTCTTTTTCCGGTCGTGGAAAAGGCAAGCGCGGAGAACGGTTAGGCGTAATTTCATCTCGCATCTGCTCGTTTGTGAACAGGACGTCCTTATTATATGAAACAAAATCGAACCACATTGCAAAATAATGTTCATAAAAATACGAATAACTAAATATAATGATTTCATTTCTAACTAAAAGAAATATTTGAATCTAAAAGAAATGTATGGATTTTTATGGCGAAAATGATAGATTATACTAAATGATCGAAGTGTTTCTTAAATATAATTTATTGTGATTATTATTTGATCTTTAAAAAATTATATTTAATAAACCTAACCCAAATATAAAATTGAAGTATGTATATAATATTCCTTGTGTATATATATTACTTGTATAAGCAAGCTAAAAACAAACACAAACAGTTTCGCTCTAGTTAGCCTCACATAAAGTAACAGTTTTTTATCAATGATTTTTTTCCATTGCAAAAATCGTTGATTGGCGTCCAGTGGTTTAATATCGCAGAAAAATTCTCTCACCGCGGTTGATGACGCGGATAATTCGGTAAGAGATTTCGTCGTTTGACGCTGAAGGCTCTCTCGGATTCGAATGCCACGCTGAACCCGGCCGTTCGGGTATTTTCTTCCTACGTTCTCTCGTTTACGAGCGAGACACTCCCATTGAGCGCAACGAAACGATTCTACTCCGGCAGTGTGTTTCTTCCAGCCGGAAACGAACAAGTCGGCGATACGATACACCACGAATATATAGACTGTTTCTTTTTTTAAAAACAGAAGTCTTACCTTGAACCGTTCCGACAATAAATTGTTTATTCGAGATAATTGATTTCTAGTTCGGCTTTCAATCGAAAATAACGATATTAATTATGTTAAATATATTTCAATATTTTATACAAAGTATGTGTTTATTAAGTTGCATTTATATAATAAATTTGCTTATTGCATTGTTTTATTAAATATTATACATCCTATTATTATGTTGCAAAAAGTCTCGAATTATTACCTTTGATTTTGATTTTCCGTTTTCTAACAAGTTGCATACGCGATATGATCGCATTTAATGTTGCTTTTAAATATTTCCATAATTATTGAAATTGTTTGCCTTTAAAATCGATCACATAACGATATAATATTAAATTGTGAACCGCACGCGTTTATATATTTATTCGCGCGTAAACTAATTCGTTTGGCAGATCGTTCGCGCGCGTAACTGCTTCTCATTTGATAAACAGAAGATAAATATTTCTGCGCCGATACAGTAATCTTGCTTATAAAACATTGGTTAGTAAACTACGTATTTTGTTACGTTGTTATTCACGTAATGCAATACGTGCAGATATTAATATAATTTGAAGTAATAATTGCGTTGATCGTAAATATATGCGTGTTATTGTCAACGCGAGTATACGGAAAGTGAGTTGAATCTGAACTATCGATAACTCGTGAAAATGTCGTTCGCATTATCCGCAAGCGAAACATCTATCGCGTCGAAAGAATTGCAATTGGCGTTTCCAATAATCAATCGCAGCGTCTCAATATCAATTATTATTAATGCCGTTTAAATTGCACTTTTTTGCAATCTTTATACATCACATATCGTCGTGATAATTATAATCGTTTATTTAATTATAGATTTTTCTTGCCAAATTGTGATAAATTTAGAATTGACTTTTATTTAGAAATAAATTTATTTAAAGAGGAAATTTCGCGAAAGAAATTAATTGATCAGGAGCTTTTCCCAACCATAAAAATCTAATTAGATGTCCTCGTTATCGTTGCCGAAGGCACGACGGACGTGGCGAAGCGTTTCCCGAAAGCTATACGATCTACTCAGCAACTGGCCGAACCTTTGCCAGCCTTATCCGGGCAGGCTGATCCCATCAGAAGTTTCCAGTATGTTTATAATCCACTAATCGCCCGCTTTTCCTGGCACAATTTAAAACTTTTCCTTGCCGTTATCCGGGATGCCCGTTTTCCAGCTCCTTCAACTGCTACCTTTCTCCCCTCCTCTTCCCCGGCTCTCCCCGCAGATCTTGCTCTTCGTAGCCTGACTTCATTTTGCGGCTCATGGCTCGCCGAATTTCACGGACTTGATTCTCTCAGTTTTAAAAGATTCATCCACGAAAGGAGAACGGCCCATTATTAAGCGATTTGCATTCCTCATTTATAATTGATGAAGTTATTTCGATGTCGACATGTTCGCGAAATAAAGTTGAATAACTATTTTCATAACATACGTGAAGATATATTTAAAGTTATTAACGGAGAATTTAAAAATATCCTAATAGATATATTATTACAGATTGGAAATTGCTGCATCTATTTGTAACAACAATAAATTTTTATTATTTTTGTGGAATTGAGATGTGATTTATTTACAATTTGCAATTTTGCTCTAATTCTATGAAACTAAGAAAAAAACTTATTTTATTTTTAAATGATTAACTTATTTTTTACTTCATTGAATATTTATTACAACTTCGTATATCATGGGTAATTAATAATTCTTAATGCAGGCTGTAAATAGTACAACTATTTTAGAATTGAACACGATCTGTGTGAATCAAATCTTGAATAATTTCTGCACTTTAATTACTTTTACATGTTTGTTAAAAACTTTTACAGAGAAAGATTATCTCGCGATTAGTAATTCATCTCGTTGAGAGATTTGAAGTCACGTTTGTATCGAGACGATATTAGATCAGTCAGTGGGTCAATGTAAACGCAAAAGCGGAGGATGTTTGAGAGGATGTTTATTCGCCCGAGATTGCAGTTTATGAGCCTACAATATAACGGTTCGACGGGGAAAACTGAGTGATTTGAAAGATTTCAAAGCGGACGCGAAATCGCGTTTCAAGGAGACGAATATAATCGCGTCTCTCGCAGAAAAAAAGAAATGAGATATCTTACTTCCAGAACATGAAGCTTGAACACCGACTTCATCCGCGATTTTGATATGTTATTCGCACGCGAGTTAATCGGAAGCGTCTGGCGCAGATCGCCATAAAATATTCCCGGCTTTTGGGCAAATTTAAATGGCAATCTTGAACTTTGGCCATTCTCCGGGGTAAGTTTAAATCTTATTCTGCAAATGCCACTTTATGAGTATAAACGATTAATGCGCACTTATTTCAAACATTAGTAAACTCCTTCCCCCTCAATGAAAAATATAAATGTTACATAAAATTTCGCAGTGTGGGAGCTTATTCCCTTCACAATGATTAACGTCTCTGGGAGAAAGTATTCATGAATTTACTTCTGTTGCGAGCAGAGAAAAGTATCGCGACGTAAAATTATTGATTTAAATAAATTTAGCAAAATCTGCTTAAGAGACTCAAAAGAAGGGAATCAAAAGAACGATGGAGCCGAGGTCGTTCGCTTTTCATGCTATATTTAAAGTGTTAAATGACGCGCAGCCAAAATCAACGACATTATGGGCGCGAAAATGAAAGCACGCCGAGGGAAGGACGCGGTGTACGCGCTCGAACCCCAGTCAGCGGGTTAAGGAAAGTGGGGGTGATTGTGTTTCCTCGCCTTTCGCGATATACTAATTCGATAAAAGGCGCGCTCGAGGCTTCGGCGAAAATCAGTTTAGTCGCGTAGGCGCGAGTTGAAAATTGTGTTGCTCGTGAGGCTGCAAATGAGAAGCTCGAAGGAGATGACGAAGAAAAAAAATGAGACTCGGTTAGAAAAACAAAAAAATATCACATGAAATAAAATTTCCCGTACGCATTGATCTCTTCGAGATTTAACGAAATTAATTTATTTTCTAGGTAAAAAGAGAAAAAGACAGAAAAATATTATAAGTCATCTATTTTATAAATCGTGCTCGTATATAAATTGAATAAAAAATATAAATCATCTTCTGTAAAACATATATCAATTTCTTTTCTAAAAATTATTTTGAGTCTTTTTGACAAACGGACAAAGAGAGAGATATGAAAAATAAATTATATTTTTACTCGAGTATCTAATATGTATTGACGATATTATTAGCTTTATTACGTTTATCATTATTTTTTTTTAATCAAATTAAAGTTATGCAAGATTATTGAATTTGGCTTTCAAATAAATGATGTTGAACATGTAATGTAAATCGGGTAAAAAAAAGTCTACCTGTCGAATAAAATAATCTTATTTATTTTAAACAAAATATTTATGCTTCACTACCATGTGTCTTAGAAAAAAAAATGAATTGAGAGAGAAGAATAGGGATACAGCTATTACGATAAATACCGATGCGTAATTCCATGACGAGAGCTCTTTTGGAAGAGAAACGACGGAGCACGATGAAAGGACAAGGGCGAGGGTGAACCTTTCGGGCACACCCTTCGAGCATTCTTGGAATGGAGTAGTATGTGGCGGGCGTTTCAAACGGAGCTTGGCAGAATGAATCATTTTATTTCACGGCGGGGCGAACACGTCGATCACAGCGACGAGGATTCTTTCAGGTCTCCGGTATACGAATCGCGTATCCGGCGTTTCGTTCGAGAGGAACGTGGGGGAGGGGAAGGCAGGACGAGGCGAACAACCTGCCTGCTCTCCCGTGCCAGACGTGAAATTGTTCCGCGATTCTCGGTCGCCGGAAAAACCGTCGATGCGTAGAACACGGCCGTGAAGCGAATCCCGTATGCGCCGCTTTTCCGTCGCCGAGATAACTCGCCGTTCGGATTTGCGCCCTTCCTGAGCATTATCCATGAATGAATAACGATCCGAGGATATCGTGGCACACTTTGAGTTACACATACGCGAATATATATACCCAAGAATATATTTAACAAGAATTAGGTGACAATTTGTGCTTTCTTTGCTGGAAATAGAATATCGCATTATCGTTGCCACGAACGATGTTTATTGTCACGCACGAATGGGCTTTAAATAACCTGGTCGGCGGACAATATTACAGCATCGCCGCACCTTTAGTGTTAAACACGGCCGGCTATGATCCTAGCCATTTATTGCGTCAAATATGTACAACGTACTGCGTTAGTGAAATTTATACGAAATGAACACATTCAATTACGCTAAATGTGCTAAAGCGGATAAAGTGTAAATTTAAGTATAACATTATATTTAACATTAATAAATTTAACGTTATACATAAATAAAATATAAATTGTAATGAATGTCCCACACTATTATTCTAAAACAGTCACAATATTATAAAAAATAATAAAAAGTAATAATAAAAAATTCAATGATAATAATATTTAAATTAAAAAGAAAAAAGCGACATTTAAAAAATATATATTAATATATATTAATATAAGAATTTAAAAAAATATCGCGTATCTATCGTTTGTTGTGTGTTTTTATCATGTGAATCGAGTCAACACATGTAACTATTGGGTTTTAATTACGCCTATGCGATAGAACAATTTGCAACAATTCTGTAGATCTGTACGACAAAGAAACCGCGCAAAAAACGATCGGCCGAATTTCATCGATTCTCGACGTCTGTGGACGAGTGTAATTGAATTTTGGTCTAATTTGTTGGATCGTGGATGCAAGCTTTCACACGTTCGCGTTTATTATTACGTTTGTTTCACGTATCACGCACGTGGACGGTTTTGACCAAAGTCTATCATTCCGACGTTTTACTCTCGCTCGTGTCGATCATTTCATCATCTACGTGGCTTTCCATTCTTTAGCAGTTTTCATTAAAAAGCAATATTTGTCTATCAAATTCTTTGAATTAAAATAACGCACCGACAATTAATTTTAAATCGCACGAAATTTTAATTAAAAGAAATCTCTGTATAATAAAATAATAAACATCTATGTAACCGCAATGTGAGAATATATTAATAAAGAAAGTTATATTATTATTTTTTAAATGTATTAGTAGTTTGCTGTTGATAGTATTTCGATCAGTTTTTAATTAAGTGAGAAAGAGAGGAAAAAAGAAAGAAAAAAAAGGTTGTGCAAATGTGGCATGGAGATTTGTAAATTATCTCTCGAATTAAAGTTTGTCGAAAGTCTCTCGCTCGTCTTCTATCTTTGATCTTCTTGGCCAATTAAAGCGTCAGATTAATTTTAGTCGAAAGTAGCAAACTAAAGAGAGCATCGAGAGATGGCTCATTCTGGTGGTACATTCGCGGTTTTGCTCTCGCGAAACGGCATTTGATGCTTTATTGGTTAACTTTATTCATTGAAACGTTACTTCCTGACTCGCGACCGGAACGCAACGCTGTGGGGCAATCAATGCGCACTTTCGTCGTGGTTGCATAGTTTGTGGACCTCAATTTCCGTATTAATATTCTTTTATTTTACGCTTCGTAGCTTTCTAAAACGCCGCAATTCCCCATTTTTCTTCATCTATTTCGAAAAATTAGAACGACTACTGCGACGTTATCTTACAGATTTTTCCAAACGGGTCCTTTGTGCCGAGCTTGTGTAAATTGGATTTTTGCCACGGCATGCAAACGCGATACGGCGACCCGCGCAGAAAATCTAGGTAACATAGGTCTGCAAAAACGATTAACAGCAGCGTTTACAGCAAAGCAACGAATTTCGGATGCGTCTGAACTCACGGACCGCTTTTATTAACAACTGGTATTTTCCCTGCGCTCTGTTAAAAAAAAATGACAAGCAGCAAACTCGTGGCAATATTACGGACTTTTTAAAAGCGAGACTTTTCTCGTGATGCTTTTTTTTTATAATAATTATATATCGTTCAAACATCGCGTACACATGTGAAGAGTTGTATATTTTTAAAGTTCGATTCACGAAGGTAATTATATTTCATATTTGGCTCCTTATAAAATGGCACATCACCGTAGAGACAGTCCTAAAAGGCGAGGTCGTGAATTCGAGTCGCAGAGAGTCAAGTGGCTTTTATCGTGCGCTCTGAGTTATTGCGCTCCACAAACCCGAAGGAATACTTTCTTGATAACCATAACGCGATCCCGCTGTGCCATTCCTCGTATATCACGAACATCCCATCGTGCACCCCGCGCGACTGAGCGAGCGAGCGTTTGCTCCATCCTCGGTGCGATGATCAGGAAGCGAGCTACGTGCTCGACATCTTCAACGCTTCCCAGAGATTCCGTAGGATTTCACGCGCCTCGGATGAGAGTTTCAACCCTTTGCCCTTCTGCCCGCGGCTCTTCTCACCTCGTACAAAGTCAATTCCCGTAGCGCGTGAAATTTATTTTGGCAAGTTTCTTCGCGCGTGCACTCGCGTCAATGTGAGACGATCAAAAATGTACGGCTGATACGTTTCAATAGTAGCCATCGTAGTTTTCACGATATTTATCTTTGATTAAACGCAAATGAAACAAAGGAGAGGTAAATCTTAAGGTTAAGATAGGTAACTTTTTTTGTAATAAGAGCACGAGACATAGTCAGTTGTATCTATTGAACTTTGCTGGGCAACTTGCTTAAAGCAATTGCCACTGATTTTATGTAACTAATTTACCCTGTGTTAAATTATTTTAGAATATCCTTTCTATGTCGCTATTTATACTCTACAATGCACCTCGATGGTCGCCGGCAGATTACTAGAAATTAAACTACAATTTGTGGGATTGGCTGTCCCATTTATCTGCGAGTGGAATTTTCATTCTGCACGTTCGGCGATATGTGTCTGCCGGTTATAACAAGTGTGGTGCGCTCTATTCTCTCCCGTAAATTATAATACGTCACCGTCACTGATTGACTTCAGCTTTATGATTAATGTTCACGTATTTGCAGTTAATTCAACGCGCTGTATAGACGTTCTCGCATTACCGAATGAAAATTTGAGCGGCGATAAAGCCCGATTTACGCGAGCTAATAAGTGGCATTTCGATAAGTAATTGAACCGTGTATTGATTTATTGGTTCAAATATTCCAATTATTTTTTAGATACCTGTAATAAATAGAATTGACTGTACGCATTTAATTTGATTGCTTTACAAGCTGAAAATTTTCATCGATTTAATATTTATAAATTTGTTTTAGTAATATTTTTTACCACCAATGAAATTACTTGTGATTCTTTACTCGAATAATTTATCCTCTAATACATATTTGTTTATTTTAAAAATCACACTAACAATTGCACTAGCACTGGCAATGCTCATTTGCGCTGTGGGTTATTTGCATGTAAATTTTTCGTTTCTTGAAATAAGAAAAAATTTGAAATATTGAATTTTTGAAAATTATTAACACGTCTAAGTTGCGTTTTATCAAGCTTTTGACAGCGTAATATCTCCGAAATGCAGATCAATATACTCTGCGCATTGTAAGTTATACGATAATCCATCAGTGACGACAGGAAATGAAAATTTGTTGGACATTTTTGTTTGTCTAAACCATTAAATGATTTTTATTAAAAAATCTTTATAAAATTGTCAATACTGCATAACAAATGTTAAAGTTGAGAATAACAATTCTTTTCATTGCTAAAAATTATTATTTGACCTGGCTTTAATATAATACTAACTATCTTTATATAATACTAACTTCAGACGCGAATATCACATTAAACCAGGTCAAATTTGATCCAGCATTAAACCAGGACACTTAGTGATAAATACATAAATGCTTATAATCATAACAATAAAGATGAGAATGTTGATACTTTCCATCGCAGAATCTTTTTTATAAATTCAAACAGTTTATAAATTCATGAATAAGCGCTTTAATCAATATTTTATTTTAAAAAATTTGAAATATATGTTTGCAATATAATTGAAATTTGGAGACGTATATTTTTAAAATATGCAATAATGATGAATATTGTGTGAATATCGTTCAAGCGTGTTAATTAGGAGATTTCTCTTTTAAGAGATAGAGATGAAAGAAATATGAAAAGAATGTTGATCGCATTGCTCGAAGCGGGCAAAGTGAATTGATTGAATTTATCTCATTATTCGAGGCTTGCGAGTATTGTCTATAGAAATCGAATCGCCGAGATAAAATAATGAGACTATATCCAATCGTGTTAGAATTTTACTATCATGTATTGGAACAGTGATTGAATCGCTGAATACCGACTTCTCGACTTTATCTGCAAATATTGTTTTATTACAGACACGGTTTTTGCTTGTTATGTTTCGATAAATTATATTTTTATATCGTTTTGTATGAGAAATGGAAACAAATAATTAACGAAAATAGTAAATAAATAAAAAAGATAATTATAATTTATATCATAGATATATGTACTATAATAATACTAATAGATAGAGGAATGATGATTATGTAACTTACAATTAGAAATATTTAAGATGTAGCTATCAAAAAAATGAGAGTTGACAAATAAAATTTTACATGAAAATATTAATAAGAAAATTATTAAAATATTAATTAAAATACTTTTTAAGCAATATTCGATAGCAATATTATAGAATAATTGAATTTTATAAAGTTTCTAAATATTACAATGTGCAAATGGATTAACGGATTATCTTTTTTTAATTTAAACTCATATTGTGAAATATGGAAGAGTGAAACTAAGGATTTTCACCTTTCGCATTTTGTTCATGATTTCGCGTTTACGTAACGTCGTATCGTCGAGAATTCATTAATCATGCGAATCGAGCATTGCCTACATCGCAGAGTCCGCATTAGCCAAGCAACCCTATCGCGTCACGCGCACCCTTATACCCGCACCGCTACTTACAACGGTATCAATGCTTACCACTTCCACTCCTGGCATCTCTATGCCATCAGGCGTAAAGCGGGGAGAGGGGGAAGAGGGAAATGCGATGGTCGGCAGATGGATCCAGCGGATTCGCCCGAGCTGATCGCAGCCGAATCGGAGATGAAGAGCGGAGAGGAGAGAAGCCGTCCGTCGTGTCGTGTAACGTTACGGTGAATTTCGGTCGCGCGCGAGGGGTGGGAAGTTGTGGATCAAGGGGAGTAGACAGAAAGCGAGAGAGAGAGTGAGGGAAAGAGAAAGAGAGAGAGAGGGGTAATGCGCAGACAGCCTCCCAAAGAGGTGGCAGCGGGGCCCGAGGGGTAACAGGTCGGATGTCCGGCAGTCCGTCACCAGCTATCCCTCGGTATCTCCGGCGTGGCCCGCCGCGACCGGCCCGCGGCCATATCGCTCGACTACATAACAAGTCCTGAATATGCATATATTCGATGCTACAAGCTAGGCACGGAGTTTGCGCATTCGCAATTCACCGTATTTATTGTATTAGGCCCTCGACAATGATAACATATTTATATAATTGCTCTCTTTGCCAAATATTTGTTACGAATGAATACTTCAGGCGCGAGAGAGTATCGACTAATAATTATGATTAATGTTTAATGAAAATTTAATATACGACTATCAATGAAAAATTTTTTTACATGTGAAAGATTTTTTTTAGATATATTAATCTCGATTTTCTTTAGAATTTTTACGATTCGTATGAGATATATAAAAAACCAAGCATATTTGAAATTCTTTGGATGACGCACATCTTGAGATACAGTTGCTTTTTCGCTTACTTTCCGAAACTACTCTCTTGAATATCTTTATTCTCAATCCCAACACGCCTACGTACATGTAAACACTCGTAACATCCGAATGGAAATTCTTAAAGCTCTATATACAATTCTGTGTTCCAAAGTTAAAATAACCTAGGAAAGAGAAAACCCCTGAGTCAGTTTTCTCTCATTTTAAGAAACAAATCACTTGTCAAATCTTTTGTCTCAAGGGTCTCTTCTTACTTTTTTCCGAATTATTTTTAATTTTAGCGTTTCACAAATTTTGACATTAAAGAAAGTATTATTTTTGTTCAATAATAACAATTACATGAATTATATTTTTGCAGCTTGATAATCAAGATGATTGAAATTTCCAACTGTCAAAGAGAGATGTCCTGTACAGCACATAGATTTATATGCATATTCCCTCATATACACACACACACACTATTAGATATCAACCCCTGTACAAACACGTGGTCACGCGCGTGCAAACTTACCCCTTTCCTCCTCCCCTCTCCCCCTCCTCGCTGTCTCTCTCTCTCTCTCTCTCTCCACTTGGCTATCGTCGAAGCACCATTGACGCCAGTTCACTGCCTGCCAGCGCATGGATTTATGGCAATGTATACGACGGTCGCTCGTATATTCGTGGATTTTGACGTATCGCGTACATTAGGGAAATTCTAATTACCCCTGGCCTTCTCCCTCTCTCCCTCTCTAGACACACGCATACTATCTGCGAGAGCGCTTCCTCCGGTAAAGGAAATACGGTACCCTGGTACCGACCAATGGGGCTGTCCTTCACGCTCTATTGACGTTCCGTCTCTGCCTTCCGACCTATCTATCTTCCACCGGCCCTGCCTTCCGGTGTGTGTATCTCCTTTTACGACGCATAGTGTCTAACGCTCTCGGTGCAATCGGCTGACGCTAGGTTAACGTGCCGTCTGTATGTCGGTTCTTTGATGAAACGAATAGATCCGCTCCTTCTCATTCTCTGTATTCTCCTGTGCGTGTGTTCTTTGCTTTCCCAAACAGCATTTCGTCCGGTCTTACCTTGCTTTCAATGTACCGTAAAATCGGGGTTGGATTGCGATAGCAATCGTAATTTCGTAAGGGAGGCAGATTTGAAAGCGGATCTCCAGAACAGTTCCGAGAAAATAAATCAGAATTCTGTAAATTATAATTGATACAGTAAAGAGTGTTAAATTTATGAGTACAACAAATGCGAATATTTTATCTATAATTAGGAGATAAAATTAATCTCACGAAATTTGAAATTACTTTATATATTATATAATTAATATTACTTTTTATAATAATTATGAATTAATTGATAATATTGATAAAAATAATTATGAATAAATTATATGATTGTAAAATAATATTTTTCACCAGGAAAATACTATATCATCACGTTTAATTTGTTGTCAGATAGCATCTGATGCATTTGCAAAAATACAAATATATATATAATTATCAATTCGAAGATTATAATATTAACAGCTGATCGGTACTAGCAACGGTACATATTTCGCGGCGCATCATATCATCGGCAGTATTTGAATTTCGTTAATCCAGTCTATTCAACTATCAAAATAGTGGTGCGATTGACCAGCGTAACGCGGCTAATTTTGCGTGTCGGTTCGACCCTACAGCAGTTAGATGAAAATACGAGCGCCACGACGTTAATAGAATTTAATGAGGCTGCATCACGGCCGATCTCGTCGGCGGATGGCATCAAAATGCGGGCGGAAGTGAACAGCTACGATCTAATGTATCCCGCGCAATCGTTTGTACCGATCGAACGCTGATGATACAATTCGCTATAGACGGAATTCCAGTATTACATCGCCTGTCTATTCTAATCGCTAATCAAATTTCCTTTCTCTGATGTGAATTTGAAACTTCGCCAGGAAATTTTTAAAACTGCCCGCGAAAAAAGATTTAAAACAACAATGTTGTTGGCTTAATCACATGCTTTTGAAATCTTCTTTAATGTATAATAATAATTATAACATGGATGCAGCATCTTTATAATAATAATTTTATGATAAAAATGTAATAGGGGCTTGCTTCACAAGATAATTATTTTTGCATACTTTTATGTATATTAATAAAATTTATATTAATAAAATTTCGAAACATTTTTGGACGAGCGCCGTAGATATTGCAATTAATTCTCTTCTTTTATCCATTATCGCAATTATATTCCAATTACGTATCTTTGCTCATCGCATAGATGCGCATTATCTCGAGTGCAACGTAGTAAGCCCTTTGAGTGAATTGCGTGCATTTGTGAAACCATTTAAATCTATGAGAATGTATATAAAAAGAGAAAAAGAAAAAAAGGAATATGTAAGCTTTCGCGAATCTCTGTTGCACCGCCGAACGAATGGGCGGTCGATCGTTTTGCCACGCGACTATTTTATAGTGCAAAATCGTCGCCGCGGTTTCCCTAAAAGTGCTATTAGCGGGCCACAAAGTACCACCCTAACGGACCCTGGTAAGTTTGTTGAACGACCATATAATTTACGGTGCCTCGGAATCGTGATGCGCTATGCCAAAATTACGCGATTTTAAACGAAGAGAAGGAAATGACGTTTCCTTAAAGTTAATGCTTTTGAAATTCGAGTTAATGTCAGAAATAATGCGATTACAAAAATGTAAATTTCTGAAAAGTAACCTAATGACGTTTAAAAAGCACACACACATCATAAATTATTTAAAAAACATTTTACACAGTAAAATAAAATTTAAATATATTAATGTAATAGAGATAAACATAAACATGATTTCTAGTATGATAATGCTTACACGTTGATAATGGAGATCTTTTCGCTCATCTCCTTGGTATTTGCCATTCGTGCCATGCAAATGCGATATCACGGCTCTGTTGGTGGCTTTGAATACGAGCCCGCCGTTGTATGCGACGATGATTACGTGTAATACAACGAGTATCAAATTGGGAGAACAGTCATGCTGTGCTTCGCAATTGTTCGCAATTGCATCGCTACCTTAATTTTGCGTTAAGTGCACTGATTATGTTAAGAGCTGTTCGATAGAAGCATCAATTAAAGTCGATATTATGAACACCTCTTTATTGCACATACTGTGCAATAAATATTCTATACGTAAGCGACAATTTTTTTCATTAATTTTCTCATAATTAAAAATTATTTTTGTCTTTTCTATTCATTCGATATGGTTATCAATCTCATAACAATTTTCTAGCGCCATTTCCTAAAATATCATTACATGATCTTTTACGTGATCCGTACGTTTAATTCGATCACGAATGCCATTATTTTGTGTTCGTACGAGAAGTCAAAATGTTCTTTCCACATCTTAGCTCTTGGAACTCCGTGTGCGTACTCTCGCCGCGAGCTTTCCGTGTGTGCATTTTATCGTGCAGAATCATGTTGGCCGCAGTTTCCGCAGGAGTGCCATTAGTGGGCCGCGGAGAATCGTCGGTGTTCGCCTGCGGGGCTTTGCCATTGCGATTCGGAAAACTTGAACGATAGTAATAACAATTTGCTGAAGCTACTGAACTCGCCGAATGTTCCCTCGTGGATGCGAGCAAATCGGGCGGAGAGATTGGCGAAATAAATTGGATTTATTTTCACTGTTTTAAACAGTTTCATAGTTTCTTAAATAATCGATATGTTGTAAATTAAGCGAGTTCTTTAAAATAATCCGTTGCGTGAAGAAGATGTAAAAATATACTCGTCATTCTTAAAAATTACTATAAAAATAATGTTCTTATCATATGCGTATAGTTAATAATAATTCGCGACAGCATGTTGATCAGCTTTCGGTTATCGTATTGCGCAGTTTGTAATTCGCAGAAGCACTCCAGTATCTTGTCGATCAAAATGATAAATCAACGAGTCACAGCAAGATCTCATCCTCATATAGTGATAACACATTCAGGCATATATACGTATCTGCACGTTAATATCTCGCCTCTCTCAATGCATACCATATACATTATGTACATGGATACTATATTAAACTGGATAACATATACTACGATATGAATAATGAGAGACGGAAGCCATCTCTAAATCGATCAAAACTGAGAATCTTAGAATTGAGTTTTATAAAAATATATCGATGAAAAATAAAATCCATAAAAATAATACTTATATTTAAGAAAATTTTGGTGCGAAAGTGTGAAAACAAAGAATTTTGTTCTCATAATTCTTCAATAATTTTAAGCATTTATTCGCGCTTTTTCTCTCTCCTTTAATAATAGAGATATATCACTTTAAAAATACCAAATCGAATACGAATTGCAATAATGTATAATGGCAGTGTACTTATGTACATAAAAAAGTGACTTGATAATTTTTGTTTTTGCACTTTTTGCAAATTGCTATTATTTTATTTGCCGTGAATTCACATTTGTAAAATATATCAGAATTTTTTTTAATGCAGAATAGCTCTCTGATATCGTTCGTCAACCTCATAACGGATTCGGCCATAAGTTAATATGAGATTTTCGAAAAAATCAGACGCGAAATGTAACGTTGACGTTGAAAATGAATCGCTCGTTTTCGTGAGTGGAACTTCAACGAAGAGATTATAAACGCGGTTCTTCGCGAAATAGTCACGTACTGACGTGAAAAAAACGTTGAATAAACGCACCGCGATTAGTTGTCTTAATAAGAGATCAATAAATCAATAGCTGAAGTTCATCAACAATCAACTATTTCTGATAGAATTTAGAAACAATAATCTAAATATATATAATATACATATTAAAAATGAAAATCAAATAATTTAAATATTAATTGCAATATATTAATAATAAATTGCAGCGAAAATGGAAGTAACGTAATATTTTTAATAATAAAGTGTGCAACCATATTGACAATCAAATGTCTGGAAGCTCTATTCGGGAACGTTCATCTCCCTCTTCTAAACAAGATCTATCTGTTCTATCGTTACAATTTCTCTTTTCTCATTTGCTGTCGGAGCGTATTCCGCTCAACAGGGCATGAGCACGTTAATCAGTGGTTATTCGTCCTCGGCTGGGCATCGTCGTTACAACGGAACGGAGTCGAAAACCGCACGTAGTCGCAACAAGCTATCGATCGCGACATTGGCAAGACGATCACGTAGCCGGCAAATTTATTCGTCCAACTACGAGCTCATCTTCCATAACATTATCATACGGTTATTTTATGGTAATATCGGTGAAACATGTTTGTAGGAGAAATGTATTAATGTATATTTTTGTCAAGGGAGAATATATCTATGTTTCAAATTTATTAAAAACAAATTGGCGAATGTGATAAGTGTGAAAAATCAGAACATAAAATCTTATTCTAGTTTTACTGTACTATATGTGTGTCCAATATATAATGTTTTTTTTTATTATCGCCAACCTTTTAGGAATCAGCAACTGTTTTAACGTTACAAGTTTTAAATAATTTCAGGACATTATATATGATGCATATATTTTTTTATAAAAAGCGCTGCGCTGCACGTAAGATCGTAGGGGATTAATATTGTTCTCATATATTATCTACACGTAGCACCTGTCTCAGATTATCCTATTACGCGCTTATATTCTTCTCGCGAGCGAGAAGAGAATGGAAAAGACAGGCCCTCTTACATCGCCATTCTCGAGTCTCGTGAGAGTTAATCGCACGAATAAAAAGATTCGTACGACAAGTACCGTCGTTTAACACGAATGATTTCCTCATGAGGACGATGAGGTGGTTCTCGCGATTACATCGTGAATAAACTGCGGAGATATTTCCGACACATATCTACTAAGTTCTTCATCAATAGAACCGTCGGAAAATTCGACGTTGAATGGTCCGCGTCTACAAAGTGCGTCATCACTTTGAAATTTCACGGATACGTTACAGGCAACTAAGGATTACTTTAAATTATAATGTGGGAATGAAAGATTATATATACATTATACAATTTAATATCACTGTTTTCTACAGAAGCGAAGATTGATAAGCAATTTTATTCACCAGTAACTAGCATTCGTTTTATATAACTTGACAGGCGAATTAAATTAAAGGGCGAGTTAGAATAATATTACTAACGAATAAATTAAAAGGCGTATCTCTTGTTTGTAAGAATTAAATATTGAGATATATTAAATAATTAATTATTTAATAAATAATTAATAATTAAATATCGAGAATAATCTTTTCTTTATAAAATTTTTGCAATTGAATTGCTTTTATAATTCTTTTATGTAATATAATTGATGACTTAAATAGAGAAATAATGATGATTTAAATAGTAAAACATGTTTCACGTGCATTGACGTGCATTCACCCTTTGATCGATTTTTACAAGTCGGTTATCGCATTTCGAAATCTCCGTACTGATCTTTTCAATGAAATAGACTTAGATACTGGCGCGACGGAGAATTGTAATTTATTAAAGTTCGCGATTCAGATTAACGCGGCGACCAAGTTACAAGCGAGAATATCGAGAATAACTTCGTTTGTAATCGGATTAATTAAACGTGCGACGTGATGGTTCATCGAAATGCGAAGTATGGACATAACGGACATAAACGAAAGCCGATCTGGTTTCTCTCGTTGCTTTGCAGCAAAATCAATTAGAGATACTATATCGTGCATAAAAGCTCTAATTTTGCCAAAGATGAATTACACAAAGAGCTTAATTAATTAAATTTAATTTAGCATCTTTTTGACAAGTAAGATTGGCAAGTATTATATTTACATTTATTAATATTAATCGCATGGTTAAATGCGAGAAATGGAAAATTATCTCGTTAATATCTTGTTTTGTATAATATCCTTGTTCACGTAATCTCTCTCGATTTAATCGTATGCTCCCTTTTCGTATAACTGATATTAACGGAAGCGTAAGAACCACTAAACGCGTTTAATTTAGCTAGCATCTACCTAGTTTTTGATTTAGCATAATAGAAGAAGTTTATTAAAATATTAAGCAACTTGGCACGAAAGAGATTTTATCTTCTTTGCCTTCGTGTTTAATCTAAAAAGAACTGAAGAGTTTACAAATAATAAACTCCTACACATATCTCTTTCTCTTTCTCATATCTCAAATATCAAGTAAATTATTTAAAGAGTCGGTTTTAACCTCAGAGCATTTCTTTAAATTATTATTATTTCCAAAAGCAAGTAACAAATTAACTATTTTAGACAACTTTTGCATTCTACTTTAGAAATAATACAATATTGTACGCAGCTTTCGAAGAATTTTAATTATAAATGATTTGCAAAAAAAGAATACATATATATCATAAATTATTTTTATTATTTCAGTTTGCTTTTCAATTAAATATCAATATAAATAATAATTAAAGACTACAATTTTATTTCAGTTAGCTTTTAAATTGAATACCAATAAATAATAATTAATGATTATAATTTCGATATATTTATTTTTAAATAGCGTACATAATTAAAAATATAAAAAATGTATAAGAAATTGTATAAATTTCAGTGACACAAAAAGCAAATTTAAAAAACAAGAAGCAAGTAGAAAAATGTGAAAAAGTTTCTTACTTTATTTTTTTCCACTTTATTTTTCATTTTAATTAAACATTAATTATAACATTTACACAAAAACAGTTATTAAAAAGGACAGATAAACAAAATTTTTAGAAAGTGCATTTAGAGTTTTTATGTTATCTTAAGAGTAACTGTACTTAGGAATATTTAGAGGTAACTGTAATTTTAATAACTGTTAATGTGAAATTATTGTTGCAAATATATGTTTCTTTCCTGCAAAAAAATAAAAAATTCCAAACGTTTGTTTTGCAATCATTATTTTCGTTGCATATGTCTCTGCTTTTTATTATTGATATTAAAAATTTAAAATGTTTTTTTATCGTATAAATATATAAATGATATGTAAAAACGCATTTTTAATAGCACTAATATATATCAAAATCATTGAGATTAATTTAAAACTTTTAATTTTTATCATTAATAATGACAGTTATCAAGATTTAATTTATTGCCTTGTTATGGGGATCAAAATATTTATTATATATAGGTTAAATATATACTCAATGTAATTGATGTGTCATGTGGCGATATTAAATTTCAATTGGAAAATAATTTTGACGGTAATTAAAATTAAATATTTAACAATAAGCAGAAGTACATTTTTCATTTGCCTCAGATCGCAAAACAAATATATTTTCCATTTCTAATTTTCTTTTATCATTTTTCTATTTTGACTGATACTTGAACTTTAAAGATTTACAATTAAAAATTCAATAATTCGAAATAAAATGAACGTTTCAGAGAGAGCGAGAGGGAGAGAGAGAGAGAGAACGAGAAAGAAAGAAATACAAAAATAGGAAGAGAGAGATCGGCAGCACGTCTAAGCTTTCTCATTGCAGAGAGAAGTTAGCTTTTCTCAAATCCCTCTAGTGATACTTGCTTGAAGAACCAGTTGCTCAGTAGATTGGTTCCTTGACTTAAGTGGTGTATCAAGACGAGGGGGAAAGGGAGAAGTAGAGGAAAAAAGAACCGATATGTCGTTTCTTTTATCTCTGTAAGCCAAATGTAAATGAAATAGCTAAAGAATAATTTTCCATTGGCGAGACTTACACATTTGAACAATCTGTTCAATGTTATACTATTTCTCTATTAAATTTGTTCAAATTATTAATAAAATTTTTTTAATGAGTTTAATTCAGAATAATTTTCAATTTACTATATTGGAACGAAAGAGTGTTACTGATTTACATTTAATTTTTCTTAAGATTTTGTTGAAATCTGTATCTATTTGCCTTCTTAAATCGTGACTCGAAAATGGAAAACCAGGCATAATACTATCGCACGTAGAAAAATGAAATTCTCACGACGCGACATAAGTATCAAAAATGAAGATGCAGATAGATCAAAGCGTTACGTAATAATTTTACATATAACAGCATTTTACGTATAAAAGATCACAATTTGGAGAATAAAATTTTCAAAAATTCATAAAACAGAAAATTTTAATTCTATGATATATCTTGTAATAAATTATATTGATACATTATTCGTTAACATACTACTTCTATTATTCATTCTTCGAGTCTCGTGTTGCTTTTTGCTCCATTCTTTTTCTGTAATGTTCATTTTAGAGATGCGAAAAGAAAAAGGGAATCGGCGCGCCAGTAATGTTTAATACGAAAAATTTTTTTCTCGGGAATTTAGCCGGATTATGGGAATTATACCTCGAGATAAAGCGCGACTTAATCCATATGAAACACGATGGCAGACTGGGATTAAACGTCCCAAGTATTCCGGCGCCGCTGTCACACGTGCCAGTATAAAATTCTGAGATTTTTTCAGAAACGCGCGTGTGTGTTTCTTCCGAATTAGATCTTTTCTCTCTTGGCTTTCGCAACAGCACGCAATTTTTTCAGCTCGCCTGTGTTACTTCATTAACTTCTTTCTCTTGTAAATCTACATTAATATAATTATATCATTGAGTGAATTATGTTTAACTTACTAAACGCTGATAAAATTTCTAGATTAAATAAAAAATTAATTTGACTGGTAAGGGAAAATGTGAAAATAATTTTCTCTTTTATAAAGCGTTCTAACTCGAATGTAACATTATTATTTGATTCGTTTTTATTATTTATTACTAATCGTAAGTTAATAAAATTTACAATTTAAAATTTTTTAAAATAATTATAGATGAATTTGAAAACAATTGTGATTAATTTTCGAACGTTTAATTCGACAAATGTATACGATTTCTAGAACATGTATTGTCCGCCATAAAAATTGTATGCCAAGCGTGCGTCTGTTTTTCATGGGTATACCGACTTGCAGTTTATAGCAGTCACGTAACTCAAAGTATTCGAGCAATGCTTGTGGTGGCGTTCTATGTATTCTCGAATGTATTTCTAGAGGTGATAAAAATAGCGCGGGCAAATACACGGCGGCGGTTTTTATTACCACCTTGAGAAAGTAATGTACGTTAGTATATCTGTATTACGCGTTAGCGGCGTTGTTTTTGAAAAACTCCAACCGAATGCCGAATAACGAATTTTATTTCGCACAACTTTATGTACGCGATATTTAAAACGGAATGTTGTCCTTCTGAGGTTGTCTCAAAGAAATAAATTTCATTCATTGTAAAGACACAGTAAAGCTTATTCCTGCGGTTTACAAGCGCAATGCAGAGACGCGTTAATTTGAATAAATACATTTACTATTCGGTGCACATGTGCAACAACATACGTTAAATATGTTATGTAGAATAATTAAATTTGTGGACAGTGACAGCTACGGTTGTCACGATAGAGATTGTTTTGTGACACGATATTTATATTGGTACACGTTTCCAATACGCCGGCTGTTTGAAAATGCATCGAGTTTTAAAGTATTCTTTCATGTATATATTTCTCTTCAAAGCAAAAAGTCAAATAAAATTAACATTATTTCTTTTTCTATAATTTACATATATAATTTGAATGTCTATCGTACAGACAGATATCGTGTAGCGTATCGGCGAGCAGGTTTTTCTTTACGGTTGAAAGAGAATTTGCCGCAAGTCTGTGAAAAGATTGCCGAAGATTTTATCGGCGCACTTGCTCATTCGAGGAAGAGAACGTTCATCTTTCTTTCCCTTAGAATTCCGCGATTTCTGCTCGATGGTTCGCAGGCACTAACTTATCAGAAATGGTCAATCTAGCGAATATAACTGGTCTTCGAATCAAGTATAACTATAGACACGGTCTCGGCAAACCTGGTTCTCATCGACAAGAAACGAGATCCATTACATGTAATGTCGATAGACTCCAAGTAATGTACAGCTACTTCATTTGCAATAATTCTCGGCGAATTTTCCAAGATTCTGATTAGATTTCTTTCATTTCTTTCTCTCAATTTTAAAGTACGTAATGATAATAAATGGTGGAATGCATTAATAAGCATAAAAAATATATATATGATAATAAATAATGTTAAAATTAATGATAATAAGTAAATTTTTATTTTTATTTAATACATAAGTATGCTGGAAACATTTAATAAGCATACTTAATAATAATAAAACTTTGATCCTTTGATGAGATCTTTTCAAAAACAAAATTTATCTAATCAAATTTCTATTCTAAACTGTAGCTGATTTTTCAAATTATTAAGTTGAAGCTATTAATATAATTAATCATACACGAAATTACTTTTATTCAAGCGTATAATGAATTTTTTCATAGATGTATATGCTTTACCAAAACTGTATAATGGATTGTACAACGAACCGGGTTGTCTAAGCTCGGCGATTGCCGAGAAGGGTCAGCCTCTACTCGGAGCTTTTCCACGGAGATACTCGGCTGAAAGACCAGTTACTTGGTAGATTGGCCGCTCGTGCTAAGTAAGTGCACTACGATGACGACGGGAAAACGGCGAAAAAGAAAGATAAAGCATTTTCTTTTCAAAAATAGGGAAGTGAAAAGCGCCCGGCAAAGTTCTTTAAGAAACACCGAGAGAACGTCCCGGTTGTATATCTTGAAAACGCGGATGGAGAATCGCTCGTCAATCCAAATGTTTGGGAAATGTCGAGCAGATTAACGGTATAAATGAATATATCATAAATGCCACATTGTGTGTTACATTAATTTTTGGTTGAAAAATTCTTTACAGTTTTCCGCATTTCTTTCATGCTTTATCCAATATTTCTATTCGATTATATTTCTCTCTCTCTCTCTTTCTGTTTCTCTCTCTTCCCTAGTTTCATATATATACATATAATATAATTTTTGAAAATTATTTCTTGTAAATTCTCAATATCTCCAGATACGTTACATAAAATAATTATATAAAATAGAGAGAAAATAATTTAGTACTCACTATACAATGCACAACAGTTACATATTACAACTCCGTTGTTGTGCATATGTATACTTTATAAAGCAAAAAAATAATTACGTAACATCTCAAAAATAATTATTATGTTCAATTGAACTTATTTATTTACTCTTAGATATTTTAAACAATGTTGAGAAATATTTGTGTGAAAAGTTATATAAAAATATTATAATTATAAATTATAATTATATAAATTATAATTTTATACATATATATATGTATTAAACATTTTAAATATTTCAAAATAAAAAATCTCCCTTGAAAATATATTTTACGTGCCTTATATCACGCAGATAATATATAAAACATTATTACCGCGAAGGGGTAAACAAGCAAATAATCTCTAATAAATGAAGTAAATTTTACTCACCAAATAGTTGCTCCGCTGTGGCCCGATTCCTCTTCGGGTCTGCTCCTTCCTCTTTGCTGCTTCTTTGTAGCACTCACTCGCGAAAACACTTAATTACAATTACATGCGCACTAATTTGAATACGACACTCGCGCGACACTTTAAACGGCACTCCCGATGTAACTACACGCGATGCCCACTTTATTATGCTTATTATGGCGAAGGAATAAGAATGATGAAAATCGCAGAATTATTTTGATAGAATTATTCGATGCTCGACAATCGATGCAATTAAATTCATGCGGCAATACGACTTTAATAAATAATGTATGATCTCATATTATCGATTTTGATTAATTAAATCTCGCGAAATATACGTGGCGAATTATAATATAACGATATGTAGGTGTTAAATTTATGATACGTTTCGAGAATTTTTAGGAGGTTATATGTATACGAAACGGCTCATGTCGCTTCGAATCCTGCCGTATGAATGATAATAACGATCACGATACATCGATATACCTTGCCGTACGAACATTAATAGAATAATAACAATCGTCTCGTCTCCTTCTTTTCTCTACCCAATATTTTCTTTATAATAGCGAGACGCGTCTATTTTCTTCTTTTCAATGTCTTTGTTGTTGACGTTTTTTGTTAATGAAACGTCTTTCATTATGTCGTACTGACATACCATCGAGTAATAAACAAAGAGGCGTTTTATTTCTTACATTCACACGAGTTACAAGTTCAAGTACAAATCGAAATAATATAAGTGATATAGACAACTATAAATTTTTATTACATCGCAATATTCAGAATGTTAATTTTTCACCGATTAAAGTATAATTCATTTATCGAGAACACGCGACGATGCACGACATTGATAAAATAAAAAGATATCACAATACGCGAATTGTTCACTAAATATTAATAATAATTATTTAAAAAATCGAGGAATAGAATATTTCGCATTTCGTCAAACATTCCAATGTTCCGTAGCGGAGGAGGGGAAGTCAACGATCGTGACGTGTCGGGCACTCGTTCCGTACTAAATGAGTGACGTGTGTAGCGCGCCATACGCAGCGGCGACCTTGTCAATAACGACCTTGTGACGTCGTGACTCGAGTCAGAGCTCACGTGCACGCGACCCGCTTCGCTGTTTCGTTGTATTATCTTTTAAAACGCGATCGCGAAAAGTGCTCAGAGACCTCGATCAGTCGTCGATCGTAATTATTACAATTGGTAATTATTCGTCTGCGAAATGAAGGCCCTCTCGCGATAAACGGAATAATCTAAAAGTCTAAAATATTCCGGCAGTTTGTCGAAGTGGAGATATCTCGCGTTGTGTATATATTTTTATTTAAATAGAGATCGAAACGATAAGTGATATATTTTGTGAGATTGAATTATAAATTATTTCACTTACTTTTCAATACTGTGACACGGGCGGTAATTATTTATTTAGTATTTTAACTCTCGCGATAAGCACATAACCTAAATATTCCGGCTGTTTATCGAAGTATACATCTCGCGCTATGTGTTTAAATAGAGATCGAAACGATAAATGATCGATTGGATTATACATTATTACTATTTCACTTATTTTCCAATATTGCAACACGGGCGATAATTATTTATTTAGTATTTTGAATTTTTCGCTACTTTAGATGTAAATTGTCTATCATTTTTTCGGTAGTTTTCTCGTCGTTTATACGCAATATATAATAATAAATCATGTGGTTAATTTAGGAAATGCCGTACAAAGTGTCGTGCGATCGTATATTATTAATTAGCAATTTGCGTGTGATCGCAATTAAATGTGTTTTCGCGAGTGAATATCAAAGTAAATGCCAAAGAGCAGCAAAGCATAAAAAAGAGAGGAGGCCCGGGGAAACATCAGGCAACTGAGAAGCAACCGTGTGGTAAGCAATTCATGATTTATTTAATTCATTATTTTATCATATTATTATTTCTGTTAAATTAATTCTCTTACCTCTATAATTTAAGCCTCCTTATATTTCTTTTTAATTATATTATTATAATTTCATAAAATATTTTAGATTTTTTATTTTGTGAAATATTTATATTAATTAATATTATATATTAAATATAATATTTTTAAAAATTATTTAAGATTTATAATCATTTAGTCTATTTATGTAAAAATTAATTTTTTTATTTGTTATACATTTTTGAAATATAAAAATTTATTTTTTAACAATATTTCTTTCAAAAATTATGTAATTTGTTTATATTAAAAATCTATTTAATGGAGAAAAGATAAGTTTAATTGAGAGCGCAATAATTATTTTTAAAATTTTTTGTAGAGATATTGTATAATTTGAACATGTTTATTTTACAGATCAACATCGTGTAGACTACAACTTCACTGTTGCGCATCGTGCTGGTGAGTAAATAATTTTCAATTTTATATACATATATACACACACACAATCTTGAGATAAAAAATCAATCAAAAATTATAATCAAATATATATTTATCATAAATCTATAAGAATATTATAACTGAATAAAAATAAAAGAAAGAAGACGAATATCGAAAATTTTGTGTATATCACGTTTTTAAAAATATCAGATTAAATAGGACTTTTCCGAATTTTGACTATTATTTTTTTATTGTAAGACTTTTTTGATTATAAGATTGTAATTATTTACTAATTATCGCATTTACTAATTAAATACGTGTAGTAATTTTATTTTTGGCATATTATCCTAATTTTTCGTAAAAATTTTACGGCTTTAATGTTTTCTAACTTTTTATTCATCTATATTTATCTCAAGTTTGTATTTTTATTATAATTTTAAGTTTTCCTATTTATAAGTTGTCATTTCTATAGCACTACTTATTAGCAAATATTAAATTTTCCTTTTAAAAATACTTTAAAGTTCAATTATTCAAGACTTGATATTTTTAATTCAAATAAAATTATAAATGAGAAATGTAGAGAGAATAGTTTAAAATACAAGCTATTTTTTGCATCACTGTTCTGACTTTGGTTCAGTGTAAATGATAAAAGCTTCACGAGAGCATTTCGCGTTGAAATAATTCAGGCCGAATTTTTTTGACCTTTCTTCCGGCTCAATTCATCCGGCGACATTCGTGACGTGGCAAGAGTCCTTCGTTTTTACGGCGCTCTCGAGTGCCCACTCCGGTTTTAATTGAGTTCGTTATATTCATTTCCGGAGGAGCGCTTGATGCATTTTATTCGCGTATCTCGTGTGTGTTCGCGACTGCTCTTTCGCTGCTACGTTTGAGTGTAACACTCTCGGTTACTTGCAGATTTATAGCGGGACCGAAAGCGGGATAAAATTCGCGATAATACCACATGCGAGTTCGCGTGCGTTACCGAAAAAGTTCTGCTAGAATAATCGATTTGACTCTTTGTACTTATATAGAATAAACTTTTATATATGCTACCTTATTTGAACAAAATAAGAAACAGTAATATTATAAACACGAATCAATTAAAAATGTATTTTATATTTTATATTTTGTATCTCAAAATAAAAAAAAATTATGTATTATAATTAAAAAAAAGTTAAAATACTTTCTCCAATTCTATTATCTATTATTTAAAATAGACTATTTAGAATTAATTAAATTGTGCATCTATTTAATATCTTTAAATTTTATACTGAAATATAAAAATATTAAATAAATGCACATTAAATTAATTTAAATAATTTAACAATTTAATTAATTCTAAATAAAGTCTATTTTAAAATAATATATAAGTGAATAGAATTGAAGAAAGTATTTGATATATAATTTTATTCTGATATATGTTTCTTGATTTGTTAAAGAAAATATTATAGAAATTGCTAATATTTTTAATATTATAAATAAAAAATAGAAGAATATTCTTGTGTGTGTCTTAGATTCTAAGAATAAATTGTCCAAAATGGGTTTAAATAATAGTAATTTCGTATCTTATATCGTACCTTGTTTCGTATTTGCGACCTTTTTTTTATTGATATCACGATATGTCATCTTTCTGACACTCGTAGTCTTTATTCTGAGTCTCTTAGTAAATCATCAATCCTTTCTTATGTAAGACGTTTGCGCGAACATGTACTTACCATAATACCCATTCAAGTCACGAAATCAGCTTTCTCTCAAAAAGCCGAGAGTCGATGCCCCGAAAATCCGGATTGTCATGTTCGGTAGGTTTTGAATGTTTAATATACTCCCCTCTGAGATCCTACCTCCGTCATCTTCATGCATGATATATGAACGGATGAGCAGTGACCCATTAACTAACGTAACTATTAGGGCTGGCAGTTCGAAAACGCGCTCGCGTCGTTCCCTAGATTAGGTTGTAGATTGCTGATAGTACATTGCGCATTGTTAGTAGTAAATGCTCGTCGTTTCTATGAGGCCAGACAGCGAGAGCCAATCATTCCGGCATTATTGCCGCGCGATGGGAAACGGGTCGAAAGAGATGGAGGGAGAGAGAGGGTAGGGGAGAGGATAGAGAGGCATACGAATCCATTTAATAGAGAATCTATATACATTACGGATTTATCAAACAATATAATTCGGTAAGCTCCGCTCGCTGGTCCTGAATCGTCCCGCGCCACCTCCGCGCAATCTGCCGAAGTCGCACCTCGCATCGTTGCCTGTTGCCAATTTCGGGACCGATCGACGCGAATGCGAGCCGATTCAGAATTTTCGTCCTCTCCGCTATAGATCGGATTTATATGACTCCGTCGTTGTGTGCATTAAAAGGATACCTGTGCAGTCTCGCTCGACCATAAAATTTCGAATACCGTTTAGCGTACAGTCGCTATTCGGTATGCTTTGTGTAAAAGTCGGATCACGCTTATTGATGTGAGAAATATTGAAATATATTTTATGAGATATTACACACAGATCTGCGCTCGCGCTTTTGTCGCAGAGATTTAATTGAACGGAATGTAATCATTTTTAATTCTTTCAACTCAGCTCTGGCAGATAGGAATTTCCTCATATGCGGGTATTTTAATTTAGATTTTTTAAATTTTAATAAAGTTGTAATGGAACACGTTAGCTCTTATAATTCGAAGCTTAGAGTTTTAAAACTTTTTAGCGAAAAATCTTGATTTACGCGAATAATGTTAATCCTGAAATTTACATCACTACATTCATAGACAAATATTCTAATAACACAAAAATATAGAAATAAAAATGGCATATTTATTGTGCAGCCGATATAAAATATAGCATTAACAAAGTTACAGAAAAAATACGCTTCTATTTTAAATTTTGCAGGACGATTAATGATATCTTGAATAAAGACAATATCAATCCTATTAAGTCTTACTAAACTCTTACATAATATAATAAAAATATTGTCATGTTCTCGTAATATCATTAATAAGAGGATTTTCAGCACAATTTAAAAAATTAAGGATCTCTTTTAATGGAAAGATAAATGGCCAATTTGTGCGGCTCAATTTCGGATCTAGTCGCGAATCGTTTTTAACGAACTTATATAACGTAGCAAAAACTTTATTTTGACAGAAAATACCGAGAAGAGTTTTAAACACTTGTGAACGATTTCAAACTGGGGTCATTTTGCTTTCTTGCGTCACAACACATTGATAACCGCAACGCGGATGTAGTTTTGGGAGATTTTACGTTAGCGGATGCACTCCGGATATCCGAAATAGCAGATAGATTATTCAGTAACAATGGTTGGATCTTCCATTTGTAACTATCGGAAATGTACGTCTCTTTTTCCTTCCGTGCGCTTGGGAATTTTTATATATTCGAACTTCACAATTATACACAACTATGTATTATATTCTGAAGTCTGTTAAATGATTTTGATAGGTTTTAATTCATGGCTTTTATATCTATTGTCTATTTGACGTGAATATATTTTGAATTTTTATCAAAACATTTTGGCAAGCTGTGTAAAAAAGATTTTATCTTTTTTAACATTAGAAAACAAAATAGAGGATATTGTTATTCTATATATTGGCGAATATTTACCTCGTTTGCTTTTCAAGGTAATTAGTTTTATTCAAAATGAAGGAATGGCTTTTATTCAATGTGCATAATTGTGAAAATAATCGCGAGCATGCAAAATTCGAGACTACAAATAAATGAATTCTGAAACTCGTTAATACAGATGATGGGCATCCTCGAATATGTTAGCTCCGTATCTCGCTTCTCTCGTTTTACAGATTGTTCGCGTTTTCGGTTTTTCGCGCTCGTTCTGAAACCGGCAATTGGATTGATAACTTGAGCCACTATGCGGATGGAGCGTTTACAGTTTATTCGTCGTAAAAGTGCGACGTGGATGCGCCGCGCTCTCTTTCACGCAAGTCATATAAAATACCAATTCCGCCATAAAATTGTACATTTATCGTTTTATCGACGCGCGGAAACGTGACGACGATTTCGAATTTCACTAACAATTCGCACATACTCCTATTCGTCGAAGATCTACAAAAATTGCGAGCTTTAGAACATGAATATTAAATCGCTTTAATTATTCTTTTAAATTATTTCTTTCTGCTCCATTAAAATTGACTATAAAAAAAAATTCTCAAAACAAGCTCGATTAATGATTTCTTTAATTTAATACATCGGTGTCAAGATCGATTGCCATAATTTTATATTAATTTTCACGCGCTCTTGTAAATAATAAGTATACGTTACGCCATATTGTGTTATCGTTATCATTGGGTGCTTCAATTAGCGAGGCTTCGAATTTATTCGAATCTACCGCACTCTCGGCGATATTACACGGCGGACGGAAACGTTCGAGGGCAACGGCATGAAACGTGGTTTGTTCACGGTACCGATTACATGAAGTTGTAACCCGAGCATGCGAGCCAACAGCGGTCCTCCAAAGTGCGAGTAATGCGATAGAGAGAGGGAAAGAGCGGATCGTTATCTCCGGCGCGTAGAGAGCGACGGACACACGGCTGAGACGCCTCTCACGGAAGTTTATAACGCGATACTCTAGCATAACGCGACCATAACGGACCGCCGGTGGCTTCCGGGTGATTTCGTCGTTTTCCTCGCAGACATGGCTCCGGTCCGGTAGGTGCCTGCGAGAGATGTTTATAGCGACTATATATGCCGGTATGCACGATGTGCAGCCAAACTCCTGTGCGATCTCCGGTCTCTTTCTCTCTCCCTCTCTCTCTCTGTCTGTTGCTCCGTTTTCCATCCCCGTTTTAGCAACATCCACGGAGAGACACAATTTCCACGGGCATGTAAAATCCTGGTCGCGTCGTCGTTGTATACCGCGCCCCCGACAACCTCCGTTATTTCGTATATTTCGTACATTTGATTCGCCGTCGAGTCTGTGCCCGCTCGACTGTACCGGACATAACGTCCGGAATGGAGAGATGTTTACGTCTGTAAATCGTGAAAATAGAATATTGCGAATTTAATAATTATATATCTTCAGCGCGAGGATGCGTTTGATATCGTTTTGAGCTTGCTTCCCTGGATATTCCGATATACGCGGATTAATTAGACGGTTTTATCTCTCTTTCTCTTCGTTATTTATAAGAATTCGATAAATAGAATGTACCAGTCATAATATATAATTTATTGCTCAGAGTTAGCATATTGTAAATTACTTTTTTATAGGAGAAGATAAAACTATGTTTCTTCTTAACAAGAATAATCTCTATGAAATATTGTTCAATTTCTTTTTTATTAAAGTCGACCAATTATATTATGTTATATAAGTATATAACTTATGATTAATGTGCTTGGATATTCAGACACATTGCAAGTCTAATATTTATGTTAATTTATATCACAATAATTTGAATTAATTAATGATTGACACATTCAAGCAAAGGAAATACATTAAACATCTTCTTTGAATCATTAAAAAGAAATTAGTAAATCCAAGATAATTTTTAAAGTTACATATATATTTAATTTGCAATCAACTTATTTTCTTGATTGAAAAATTTGAAATTATTTGATATTTAAAATTTTCAGACAGGGGGAAAAATTTAATATTAAGTTAAAGTTAGCTATAATTTGTGGCCATTATAATACAAAAGTTTATTCATATTTCTAACATATTAATAAAGATTGTGTCTAGACACGACATTATATTAATATGTTCTATTACATATAATCAAAAAATAATAAAGTAATATTATATAATATTGATCATATGTTTTTATGAATGAAATTAAAATAGCCAGAGAAAGATACGTCATATAACAAATCCGCTAATTATGTCAAATCTAAATTTCATGCTCAGTCTGTATTAATAAAGTATTCACGTTCCGGAAATATTCGAATTAAATAATTAAATAATACATAAAATGTTCGGATTAAATAATTACGTCAAACATGACTTAATATAAATATTAAATATATATGTTTTTAAATATTAAAATATTAATATAATAGATATTTTATATATGTACAATTTGAAGAAACAATATTTTTTTCTTATTATTATATTAAAATAAAAAAATTATAATATTGCAAAAAATAATTAACGAATGACAAAGATAAATCCACATTATCGGAAATGTTGAAGTATTATACGGGTGAATCGTTGAAAAGCAAGTAGCACGAACAAGTATTTTTCCGACAGTGTCTGTGGTAACTTCGCGTTCTCTCGGGGGCATGTTGTCTCGGTGTTTATGGTCTGACCACGAAGTCCTCTACGCTTTAGATAGGGCTTCGGCTTTGTGCCCTTTTCCGTCCTATCGCGGGAATCCCGACCGCAGAACCTGCAGCGCAAATATATAAAGTCCAAGACTTCGAAATGGGGAAACGGGTCAGTACGGTTGGTCGCGGTAGTTTCATAAATTTGATCTTGATCGTCGACCACCGAGAAAGGCACTCGGATACACACGCTACAACATTACCAATTTACCGTGAGTGTTGTAAAATCACCAAACCGTGAATCACAGCAGAAACCGTTTTCGTTAAAAAGAAGATTCGCAATAGTGTTCAAAAATAATAACTGTGTCATAAGATTTACAAATTTATTAATCTAATATCTTGAAAGTTTTCTTTTAACATGGAAAATATGAAGGAGGTTTGCTCATAGAATCTGTTTTAATATCTAAACAATTTATAGATTTATGTATTTGAATTTTTTAATAACATGAATCTATAGATTTATATCATGGATCTATTAAATTCCAATATCCATGAATTTGATAATATATGCACAGATCTATCAATTTATATAAATACTAAATATATGTAGAAATATATAACAATTGCATATATTATTTAAAAATTCAACACATGTCACATGTTATATTAAAACATCAAAGTTTGCTCTTTGTTCAAGGAGATATATAATAAAACTGCATAAAGTATTTGATGCAATAATTGGATATGTTTTGATATGTAGTTTTATAGAAAATAAAATCCAAGACAATCGAAATATACAGATCGCGCATATCATTTAAACTTAATTTCGATCAAAACATTCAAGTGCGCTCACTGTAGCGCTACGAGTTTATCGTGCGTGCCTGTTTATCGCGCGTATTGTAATTGCAGCAGAGTAACGTTGCGCTTTTATCCGGCATAATATACATGCGTTATCGCGCGTTTCGCGGGTAACGCGATTCTAAATCCGGCGAATGCACACTCGCACGCATAGTCGCGCCTAGTAGCATAGTCGTATCGCAGGCCGGATTTGTATTACGAAATTACGCGTCGCGCCCACAAATATTTGCGGTATCGGGTATGTAGAAATGTTAATCGTGCTAATCGGCCAAAGGGAGCGCGTGGACCCGCGTGAATGTTTCGATTTGCGAAAATATTTGTCTGCGCGTGTAATATCAAGTGACAGGTATCGCTGCTAAATAATACATCAGTTTTTTATCAAGTCATTACTTGTACTTGTTTTAGTAAAAAAACAAGGTATAGACTTGATTAATATATTCAACTCTTCGCTGCGGTGCAATAATGTATCTAGAAAGATGCTAAGATAGATGTAACAGAGTCATATATTTTTTTATTGTTTAATCGAATTATATAGATTAAAATTATTACGTAAAATATTTGCAAGAATATTAATTATCACAAGCGTTCCTAACTATGCAAAAAAAAATAATTTTATAAAATATATAATCGCAATTTTTTTAGACATAATATTGCATGATTATTATTCTTTCATGCACTTTTTATTCGAATTTTATAGCATGTAAAAAGAAAACGAAAAGATTATAAATAAAAAATATAGGTATTCATTTTTTTATTATACATCACTCAACGAATTCAATTATCGTCTATTTTATTCAAGAAAGAGAGATAGAGGCAGAAAGAGAATCATAATATATATAAAAGAGTGATAGACTTATTGATAATATTCAATTTTACAAGATATTCAGGCCATTTTAGAAACTGAAGGGATATGAAAACCTGTCCAATATTTTCGTGCGTGAACGCTTTTATTCAAGAAACATCAAGATATCGCGCTCTCACGTTTCAATCGCAGGTGAGTTTCACCTCCGGAAAATCGCGCCAAGACTGATATCAGTCGAAACGATTCGTTTCGCGACAGACGAAATATTGTATCACGTCGGAGCGCTCATATTTTCTCGCACTTTTGCACGGAGTCGCACGCGTGGTTTTTCTCCGAAGTAGGAAAAGGAGAAGAAGAAAGACGCCGCATCGCTTTTTATGCAGATCCCGCCGGCGTTACTCTCTCGTTTCCGTTTCAGGGCGGAGCGTAAAACACGCGCGGGCTCGTGAATTCGCGCGAAACGTTACGGAAAACGCGAGCAGTCGTGTTTTATCTCGCGACTGCAAACTTCATCTCTGCCCTGGGGGAGATCGGAGGAAGCGGGCGAGACTATCGGGGATTCCTGGAGGCGGTCGGGGCTGCAATAGCAGCAGCTACAGTAGTAGCAGCCCCCCTCGACGGATATACACCGGACATTCTCCCGGACAATAGTCGTTCAGGAAGCCATTGATCGAGCCCGCCGTTCGCATAGTTCGCGAATAATCGGCACGCCCGGCGCCGATAATTATTTCGGCGCGTCGCCGTCGCCGCCACCGCCGCCGAGTCGACGAAAAGTTTGCCGAAGTTTCCGGGGAGGCTAATAAAAAAGCGAGAAATCGATGGACGTAGCACGTGAATCAGCGAACGATTAAAGTTCCTCTCCGAAGGAATTACTCTCGCGATTGTACAATTAAGAAGATTAGCGAGAAGAACAGTTTTACCCACGGTTGAAATGATTGAAGGAATATCAATTTGATGAATTCACAAAGTACCATTGTCCTCTTTGAAAGTTATGCATGATACGAAATCTTATCTTTTAAATTTTGAAATAGACGGTAATTTTTTTCAGAATAAAAACGATAAAAGCGAAAGATTATTTTTTCCATATTATAATGATTAAGAAGTTAATTTTCGATGAGTTTACGATTGTGTGTCTGAAAATTATGCATGATACGAAATCTTATCTTTTAAATTTTGAAATAGACGGTAATTTTTTTCAGAATAAAAACGATAAAAACGAAAGATTATTTTTTCCATATTATAATGATAAAGAAGTTAAATTTTGATGAGTTTACAATTGTGTGTCTGAAAATTATATATGATACGAAATCTTATCCTTCAGATTTTGAAATATACGATAATCTTTTTGAGAATATAATGCAAACGATGAAGAATGAATGAAAATACGAAAGATTATTCTTTCTATATTATAGTAATTAAGAATTTAAATTTCAAAAATTGATTTATTTTAAAATTTTCAAAACATTGTTTTATTTAATGCTGCATATAGTCGATTTATATTTAATTTTTCTTTCTCCGATAAAAAATACATTAGTGTCATGTGCATAAGACGAAATTTTATTATCATAGCTTCGAAATTTCACAAACTATTCGATTTTTCCGATTCTATCGATATAACTGACAAATCCACCGTTCCTATAAAACGTCCTGAGTAATGTTTTTCAGGATGTTTCGCCGGTTTAATTATGTATATTGAGAACCGCTCTAAAAATTGGCCTTTCACAGATTTTCGCGACTATCTCGCATGTTTACATTCGTCCATGTTTGAGTATATCGTGTCGAAATTTCGTTCTGCTGCACGCTGGATACACAAATGCTTGGATGGAGTCACTGCGTTGAACCGCCGCCATCGACACGCAATTCTGTACACTGCGTGGCACCGTTAACTTGGCTAATGTCGAACGCAATGACTAGCTCTCGCACAACAGAGCGAGCGGAAATTCAGGAATTTAAGCCCCAGGCGATTGCACGGTTCGAATAAAGAATAATAAAAGTTGAATTTTTATTTTTCACATTAAAGTTTATATCTTTTAACGGAGAAAGACCGAAATTAAATATAAATCGGCTATATGTGGCAATAAATAAAAGAATGTTTTGAAAATTTTACGCTTAAATATTTCACTCGATAAAAATGTACGTGTCATACATCAAAGAGAAATATTTGTCTGAAAACTCACGAGATTCTTCAAACCAAAATTCACATTTTGCATCTCGAAAACCGCTTCTGTCGGCATCGATTAATAATTAAATCAAATGCCACTTCCGGCCAAACATGTCCGCATAATGATCATTTAAACGTCCTGTGCGATGTATACATATATCTTCACGTGTGTAGTAAAATCGGACGGGTTACGGTCCTATATCGTAATTGCATAAATTGCTTCCCGCCGCACGGCGTACAAATACGGTTATTACGAGCATAAGGCTACTACGGCCATCTGATTACGGCGAATTCATTTGAGCATTCTTTTTTTTTTCGGCGCGCATGCACAGTTTCCGGGATTCCAGCGGCGGGGCGATAAATGGCCCATTCCCCGTGTTAACTGTCCCACTCTCGGCTCGCCGTTTTGTTCACCGGTGAATAAATAGCGCGGTATATATCATTTCACCGAGGGGCACAAGATCCACGACGGTCAGGAAGTAATGGAGTTTAAAATATGACGTATTTTTCTGTTACATGCGCTTATCTATCTACCTGAGGAAGACAAGTGGCTCTTCAACGGTAACTCGCGCTTTTACAAGCCTTCATGAGGTATATCCGCATTTTAAATGTAATCATATTATATTCATGTAATCATATTACATTCATGCAAACATATACGAGACAAAGTATGAACGAGCTGAAAGCAATAATTAATTGGAGCCTCGCAAAATCTACCTAGAATAATAAAATAAAAAAAAGAATCATGGAGAAATATTTTCGCATATTTAAAATGGTTTACATACACTGTGGCTCGCGATACTTCGGTGATGCTGCGGAATACGATAATTCGCCAACCGCATACATTTAAGCTGCCATGAAAACGATCCTGAGATATCCTACTATTCAGCTACGCCTCTTTAGCACCCGATCGCGATCGTAAAAATACCTCTTGTAGATAGCGATGTAAGACCACGTATCGTGCTTCTCGGCCGCCGACATTCTTGTACGTTACAGGCACACGCGGGAATTTACAGAACCATAAAAGTATATAGCCTCATAGCAGTGTGTCTTAACGCCGATGGAAAATAATGGCAGCGAGTTTGCGCAACAGACAAATCGCGGTTCCTTGAAATAATAGTTTCGGCTTTTTGAGCAATTGGATCGAAAACGACGAGAAAACCTCTATTTTTTAGCGAGTAAGAATCTTAATGTATCACTTAAAATAATCCTCGCGTTAATTAAGAGCTTGCGCAATTTATTGTGATATATATCTCAATACTAATAATTAATTAGCAATTATCGATTAGTCGACAGGAACTAGGGAAATCGTAATTACTGCGGGTCAAGCAATTTACGGATACAGTTCGGTATTTAATCAATTCCATATGCCATGTAAACTGCACTTCGTTTTGATTAGCCTGAATTTAACGTATGACCGAAGAGTTTCATCCAGTTGCCAATGTTTCGTATAAACGCGGTTGCAGAACTCAATATTTCCCTCAATGTTTCCCAATAGTTTCACTCAATGCATCCCTCAATATTTACACGAAGTTATAGAAAAATATTTCAAACGCACTTCCCAAAATATATATATCGTTCTGTTTATATAGAAACACAGTAAGATATCAAATAATATAACATAGTAAAGTAGTTTTTTTTTATTTTTTTAATCGGAAAAGCAATGTAATTACTATTATCAGTTTTTATTATTGTACTTTCATATTGTACAATATTTCTATTTATCGTTTACTCTCTCTTTCTCTTATTTTAAAATACATTAAAAAAATATTTATTACATTATGAAAGTTAATTTTTGAGAGATGTAGTTAACGCGCATAAATTTGAATATAATATCTGAATATTCTAGATTCGTTTTAAGGGTTACCACATCCCTTAAAATAAGCATATATTGGGATATATCGCAAACTATCGTTTATTGTGATTTACTCTCTCTTTCTCTTATTTTAAAATACATTAAAAAAATATTTATTACATTATGAAAGTTAATTTTTGAGAGATGTAGTTAATGCGCATAAATTTGAATATAAGATCTGAATATTCTAGATTCGTTTTAAGGGTTACCACATCCCTTAAAATAAGCATATATTGGGATATATCGCAAACTGCGTTCAGTCGACGAAATGATCATTGCTTGTTTGCCGCGCAATTGAACGCGTCTCAGCTGTGAGTGTTTGCGATCGAAGTGGATAAACAGCGGATAGAGATATACGGATGATGAGAGGACGAGAGCACGAGAGATTCGCGAGAGGAGCGAAAGGATATCGAGAACGACGCGCGTTTTCGCGACTGGTGGACGAGAAACGATCTACGGCACTTTGCACTTCCGGTCGCGCGTCGTAAAACTCCGCGCCATCCGATGCATCCGTCGCAGCTGCGAGCTTCGTGTATATCGTATAAGCGCGGCGCTTCGAATTTATATGAAAACGTATTCCTAAATCGGTGTCGTAAAACGCCGATTGCGCGAATGTCGACATCGACTGTCATTTTCAAACGCGATAAAAAAATTGGCTCTTGATTGTGGGATACGAATTAGTAAAAAATAAAATGTTAATTAACATTTTTCCCATGTCCCAGAAAATCCACTAAATTTTAAGTTAAAATAACTCATTCGTCGTTATTTATTGACAAATTAAAAATGTTAAATAATTGACACAATACTTTACATTTATTTTTGTTATTGTGACTTTAAGTGTAATGTAAAAATAACATACAAATTAATTAAAAATTACATGAAAAAATAGTTACAATAACTCGTAAGAAATGTTGAGGACATTAACATATAATAGTAATTATTTTAACTTAAATTATTTGTAATAGAAACATTTGATTTTAATAAATTTGATTATTTTTGTATGTCAAGTTTAGGATTATTTGAAGATTCACTTTAACTTTTCTTAGAATGTTAAACTGACTTTGAAACGTGTTGATTGTTTAAAATGATTATATTAAAAATACTGAAAATAATATTCCATTTCTAAGAGACACGTACAAAGTGTTAAGTTATGATGTTGACATAAATGTAACACACGAAAACACTGTTTATAAAAATAATAACATACAGGTTGTATGTTAATTTTACATTGAAGTACTAATCAAACACAAGAAAATTTTAACATATGGACGCACAATTTTTTACTGTGTATTTAGCGTTAATACAACGAAATATATATATGATGCTAGGGATTAATATCATATGTAAATATCAATTAATCCGGGTAGGAATGGTTTTACGGAGTCAAAATGTGAAACAATCGGTATATTGTATGTTATGTTATGAATTTAAATTATTTAATTTGCCGAGTAGATTTTTCTACTCATAACTAATTCCTCGCTGCTTCGCGATACGTCTTGGACGGAGATCACTATGCCAGGAGGGATGAAGGAAAGCTCTCTTGAGATACGCGGCGTTTCGTCGGGATCGTCTGGCCAGGAGAGGAGGTTTTCTATCTCTGATCAAGAGCTATATGGATCGAGCGTCGCGCAACGGAATCTGTTTCTCGTAAACCTGCTCCTTCCCGTATATCGTGTTTCCGGGCGTCGAATCGAGTCGCCGTTTTCTCTCGTTTCTCGAGCATCGGGCCGCGCCATCCGTCCTCGTAACGTCAACGTTCGTTTTCCCGTTTCCTCGCGAAAGGAATGAATCCGATCTATAAGAGGTAGGGAGGTCGGGGTGATTCGACACAACCGATCGTATTCTTCCGGGCTTCCTCGAGGAAGCGGATCGTCTTCTTCTCGCCGGAATCTCGACTATTTCGTCCTGATTCGAAGACTTAGCGCGTGTTTGTCCGCCGCCAACGTGAAACAATAGCGTCAATAACGATCGTTACTTCTCGTTTTTTCAAATTCGTCCCAGAAACGGAACATTCATTTTGTCCTCTGTTCGCAGTCGTTCTTTTTCTCGAATTTTTTTCGAGGAGAACTATTGTTGGAAACGGAAAATCAAATCGGATAAAACATTCCCTAATCGACTATTTTACATAACTCGAATCAAATTTGAAAATATACGATTCTTCTCGACGCGCGTGCAATTTTGCAGAAGAAATATTTTACCAAGCGAAGGATTACGCTCTGACATGTTAGACAAGGATTGCGGAGGTTTATAAAAGATATTCAACCGGAGCACAGTACATCCCTGTGTATCGCTTTTATTCGGCCTCGCCGTTGTTGTTGCGACAAGCGTGTTGCGCGTTATCTTTTCCACCGAGTTTACACATAAATTGGAGTCGGCGTCTCGATAAACTTCTCCCAAGGAAAGATTCGCTCGCTCCGATGCAACCTATATGTTACGCGCGACAGATTCATTATAATCGGAGTCAATTTATTTTATAAAAACAGATAAAGAAAGAAATTTATCATGCCTTGGAATTGAGCTTATATACGAACAAACATCGGTAGAAAAATAGGAAGATAGAAAACGGTTCGAAATCGTCACTTTTCTCAATTACAAATACTAATAATCGTTTAAATGTGGAAATATACTGGGTGTTAAAAAAGTCTGGACACGGTCGAATATCTCGATAAGGAAGAGTTTTACTAGAAAGTGTTTCAGACAAAAGTTGTATGGCTTCGAGGGGGACATAAGATGGTGTCATTAGTTTAACCTTAAAGAGTCACCTGAAGGTTACGTGAAGGTCACCTCCAACTTTTTAAATGGGACACCCTATATACTTTTGCATATTCTTGTAGCTCATCTCAAGAGCTTTCCAAAACACTATAATTAAGTTAGTTTTCATTAAGTACTTTCCGAGTTATGAGGCTTGAAACCATTTCTTAATTTTACATAAACAATAAAAAAAATATCTAGTAAAATATTCATTTTTCGATTATCTTATCTTAATACTTTTATGTACAAAATAATGAGAGGAATCAATTGGTGTAAGGAAAAAACATAGTTGTTTCGAAGAAAAAATATGTAATTTGCAATTAACAATAATTTTTCTTAAAAATAACTATGTATTTTCTTTACACCAATTGATTCCTCTCATTATTTTGTACATAAAAGTATTAAGGTAAGATAATCGAAAAATGAATATTTTACAAAATATTTTACGGTTTATGTAAAATTAAGAAATGATTTCAAGCCTCATAACTCGGAAAGTACTTAACGAAAACTAACTTAATTATAGTGTTTTGGAAAGCTTTCGAGATGAGCTACAAGAATATGCAAAAGCATATAGGGTGTCCCATTTAAAAAGTTGAAGGTGATCTTCACGTGACCTTCAAATAACTCTTCAAGGTCAAACCAATGGTACCATGTTATGTCCCCCTCGAAGCCATACAACTTTTGTTTGAAACACTTTCTAGTAAAACTCTTCCTTATCGAGATATTCGACCGTGTCCAGACTTTTTTAACACCCAGTATATGGCTTGTTTGATATTATTAGAGGATCAAATGACGTGGATTCGGGTGACAAAATTGCTTCTTCTAATTGCTGTCAAATCAATCATAATCCAAGTCGAGGAATAATGAACGAAAATTAGACAAAAAAATCAATTGTAATGTACACAATATTTTTCGCGATCCTTGAATGACGCTGCTTATAGAGTTCCAACGCTTCCGAACAGAGACACGTTTCAAACTTGATGTTTCGCGTCGCGGTGATCCAGTTTAAGCTTTGTCGCGTTTCAACCGGGGGCTGCGCGCGTCAATCGCCCTCGTAAATCCGGCACTAACACGCGTCGGAATCGCTCAGCGAAACATCTTCCTTTATACGGGACTATAACGACGGTCGCGATCGATATTGCAGCACCGGCAACAACAGTCGAAGGAATCTTCTCTCCTCAGGGAGGGTGCGTCATCGCTCTAGGCTGTAGTTAATACAGATAACGTCGATCCTCCCCTCTGTCGACTTCGCTATCAAACGTAAGCTTGATTTGCGATGTGCCGTAATCTCACGTAGAGATTGCCGCTGCAATTATAAATTCCGTCTTTGACAGAACATCGAGCGCGTTTGGCATAGATTTATGCGTCCTTGAAGCGAAATTATTATTAATCTCCCGTCTTAAGCTAATTCGTCGTATTAGGCGACTGTCAAGTCGAGATTTGTTTGAGATCTACGTGCGACACGGTTCTGAATTTGTCAAAGGATACAAGGATGCAAGGATATCAGGGAAGCTAAGAAAATATGTGCATATAAATGTTGATAAGCATATGCTCTTAAAACGGTAAAAGATCGATTATATGAAGGAATAAATAATTGCATATGTGAAATGTGTATTTTCCTTCTTTCCTGAAAAAAAGATTTTAACATCTCCGACGACCTGACTTGTCCGTCCTTACTCTTTCTTTTTTACTGATCGTCCGTCTTTACTCTTTCTTTTTTCACTGATTTGACAGTTCATATTCTTTCTTCTTTCACTCATCGTGTGTTCCAAAACCCCTGTATTTCAAAGTGTGTTCCATAAATACCGCAAAATTGCATAAATTAATGACTATTAAATCACGGATGTTGTAATCGCGCTTGCGGGACTTTGTGCGCTGGAAAGTCGGTTATTTATCATTTCGACGGCTCGAAGGTGTAAGAGGTAGGAGTTTGGCGCCGAACGAGCTCGTAAAGCCGACGCTGTGTTTGCTGACGATATTCCGATGAAAGTTTCCGCGAGTGCGCGACAGAAACTTGACTCCAACTCCTGCCGAACTCGTTCGGCGGAGGCTCCGGCGAGCGAATTGGAGAATAGCGGGCGTAAGATCGGGGGCCGATGTCTTTAAGCCAAACTTCATAGAACGACGCACAACACGTTTCTTCGACCCGCCAAACTATACCGTTGTGTACCCAGACTGGCGAGGGTCGAATCGAAAATTTCCATCTATGAATATAAGAGCAGACATTATTAATTTCTCGTGCAAACGAATATTTTAATTTTACGCGATATTTATTTCCCGAGCAAGTAATCAATATTTTTGCAGCGGCTTCTGTCTTCAGCAACCAGCAGCCTTAGATGTATCGAGAATATAATTTTCTGAAGAGTAAACGTTAGTTATAAACGGAAAATTGTAGCGTAATGTATGTGTGTGTGTGTGTGTGTGTGTGTGTGTCATTATGTTGATGCTATTTTCTCTTCAGCGCATTATATATAGGTTCGTAAAATCATGACGATGTAGGTTAATGACGAGGCGGTTTGTGGGAGAACGAGGAATTTTTATTATTATTTTCGTTCGTTAGAAATTTACTGTTAATTTACTAGCACTCTTGCATTACGAGCAGCTCTTGCGTATTATAGATAAAGTGCAGCTTGAGAAGTTACAACGCGGATATTAACCTTATGAGCGTTTAATTCACCGGAGTTTAATTTAACGATCGTCTATCATTCTCAAATAAATTTTTATGCGAGATTATAGATATAATTGAATCCAATAATTGATAGAAAGAATTAATTATGGGTCAAACTTAATTCGTAATTATATTATTCTGATCCATTAGAAAGAGATATTAACTATTATTTCTTAAATATAATTTTACGCTAATTACATATTAGAACATTGCAAAGGATTTAAAAGAGAAAAAGATTTTCAGAAATTTTATCTCAGAAGAATGAAAAGTTTCCCTTTTATATTCCTCAAAGGACTTTCTACTAAAATTATCTTTTCAATCAAACTTAATTAAATAGACAATTAATAATTATTTTGATATGTATGAAACATATTTTTTATCAAAGTTTATTGTCATTATTTACTGACATGCGATGTTTGCAGTTGAATAATAATTAAGTAATTACCGATTTGAAAAGACAGTCAATCGTCGCCGGAGAAAATGATACAGTGGATTAAGTGGAATTTATTTAATGCATAATTTAGTAATGAATGCAAAAAGCTGCGCACACATCGATCTTTATTTCGACGAATCGCAATAAGCAGACAAAGATACGCGAAGGAGCGAGCGATCCTTTCTACAGCTTCTGCCTTGTCGTAATTTTAAAGTAGATCAAAAGTGCTCGCTGCCTTTGCGCCGACAAACACTCTGACTATTAATTGGTTCTTGTGCTCTTAGCGGGTAACAAGTGCATAATCTCGAGGCCGAGTAACGAAATGATGCTTCGCCTTGTCGTAAGACGTAGTACGTTTCATAGACGTAGGATGCACGATGGAGAACAACGGTGGGATTTCAATAGTTAGCTTTGTGCACAAAAGAGACTGACATTCATCGAACTTCTGCGACGGCCTGGAAGATTTGTCGCGTTCCCGGGTGCGACTTCCTTGTAAACCGATTTCTGTTCGCGCGGATCCAGAAGGATCCAAATGGGCTGAGAAACCGTTCGCTGAGTTCCGTCGATCTGCGCTTGTTTGCCCTGTTCGTGTGAACGGAATACGCGAGACTTTCAACAATTACGAGCTACGCGAAATTCGTTAGCTTCGCGAAGACGAGACGCAGCGTAGATACATAAGTGCATTAATCGGCCGTTTTAGTTTCAAAACATTTCTAGTTTGAAGTCGGGAGTTGAAATATATGCAAATGTCTGAAAATAAAATGATTTGATGGAGATGAGCGGATTAAACATTCGAACGTTATGGAGGATTATGTGCAGATGTTTTCTCAGAAAGCTCGCGAGATCCACTAAAAAAATGACAGTTCGCCGAATTTGAGACAAACAATTCTCGATATATTTTAAATATTTTTTGACATCGTTATCAATGTCGTATTTTTAATTTTAATCCAAATACTACAAGAAAAACGCACCGCGGTCTTGATAATTTGCGCGATGCAGCCAAGATGAAAGAATGCGCGATGGAGAGTAGTTGTTAGGTTGGAGGGTCGAGAAAGGAGAAGACTGTTGGAAAGACATCGAGCCTGTGCTCGGCCAGAGGGTGAGAGAGCGAGAGAGAGAGACAGAGAAATAGAGGATGGCCGGGAAAATGCTGATCCGCATTCCCGAAACGCCCGGTATTCCGGCGGTATTGCGCGAAATTGCTGCACTCTGTCCGCGTCATTCCCTGACTGCAGCAACACGGTTATTCTCTTTCCCTTCCTCCTCCTGCTGCTGCTGTACCAGTTCGCCGACCGCGTGCAAGGACGCGCGTGCACGCGATATATATCGCGAGCACGCGCGGGGGCGAACGAGCGCTTCGCAGATGGTCACGCTTACCTTCGCTCACATCTTCCTTCCTTGCCTCCCTTCGCTTCCAAGTCCCTCTTGCGCTGCTGTCGACTTCTCGGGGTGGAAAGGTCGACTGACAGTGGCTCGAGATATATCGGTCACCCTGTACGACGTCTAGAGCGTGTTTCCGTGATGATTTTTAGAAAATGGAAATGTAGGATTTAATATAAAATCAGAGCAAAAACTTGATTGAATCTTGATATGTAATTTATCAAACACGTAGCGTTAATCAATTGTATGATAGTGATGATGAACATGTGTTTATAAGTCTTAATTTTTAATTTCGATGTATTTATTTTGAACTTTTTTCGGTTTTCGATTTTGTTTTCAAATTCTGTTTTTTACATGATTTATTTGTATATCTTGTACAATTATTCTGTCCCTTTATGATGGAATACGCAATCATTTTGTCCGATATTTTCATCTCCATGGAAATGTGGGGCTTACGGTTTCATGTAGATCGTAGCTTGACAAGAGCCGTGAGATAGACACGTGTCACGCTTGACATAATTTTGTTTGTGCCATTTTTGAAGAATTGTAGAAGTGGAAGTGAGAAGTCATTAATCGTTAGAATTCGATGTGTATTGAATCATGGTTGTAAATTGTGATAAATATTTGTTTTTTTCTTTGGAAAGAAAGAGAGAAAAGAATTAAAAGTTCAAGCAATCAAATTTAAAATTGATCACATATTTATTACTGAAATTTTTCACATTTAAATAATAATAGAAATTAAAATGTTTAATTCAGAACATTTAATAAGCGAAAATTAATAACATGGAGATATTTTTATTTTTGTATATATTCAGAATCACATACATATATTTAGTTATAAAAAATAAAATCTATTTTGCTTCTAATAGTCTAATATTTTGTTGATAATTTATTCATAAATAAATTGTAGTTATAATTATAATAAACGACATGTGATGAAAATGGAGGATATTTTCGGTAGAGTTAAACAGAATTTGAAATAATGAAGATATCAATGCAATTGGGTATTAAAAACGAGGGCAGAATGAAGAATATGAGTTGAAAAATGTTTTAGATAATATAATAATACGAGTTACCTATAAATCTACTTATATCTTTTAAAATATTATAAGCTTTTGTTATAATTGACCAGAAACTTTTATCTTTGATTTAAAAAGACTTTAAAGGGGAACGTTAAAAAAAATGTTAATTTTAATAGCTTTAATATTCTTTGAGAAATTTCAATTCAATTTTTGTATATATTAAAATTTCTCAAAAGACTTATTTGTTACTTTAAAATGTCAATTTTTTTATCAAAAATTTTTAATCTTGTAATTAGCAATTTAAAACACTAAATATTGTGTTTTTAGTTAGGTTTTCACAAGCTCTCTTGTATTCTAATCAAATTATCCCAAATAGCAATTCTGAAATAATTAAATTCTGAAGTAATTAAAGCTAACATGAGAATTATATTTTTCGCTGTAAAAAATCTTTCATGTTAATGAAACCTAGATTCTATTTATCGAGAAACTGTAACAACTTCTCTCGATAAGATATTGATAGATTAACGTATACATCATTTTTAGTCAAGAGCCTCGCGTGCGGTGATCATTAAAGATTTAAAACGCTGGTTGCGATAAAAGCTCAGACAGTGGTCGGGTGGGATATGAAAAGATATTCTCAAGTGCACTGCAGTAATGCGAGCGCGAACGCGGAGTGGAAAGGAGAAATGCAAAGATTAAATATGATGCAACCGCGGACCAGAGTCCCCACGTATATAGCGGAACGCCACTTTGCTTTCCGCGCTTTTGCGTCCTTTTATTCCGCAAAAGGCTTTACGTCTCCTTCGCGCATGAAGCGCAAATTCTTCCGGAGGGAAATCGCACAGCTACGTTAATCTCGCGCTGACCCTAAATAGGAAGAAATTTTACGCGACGCTAAGGAAAATGTTAAGTTTTGTTCGGCATTAAGGATAAACATTCGTCGAGAAAAACGAGCTTAAGTAATGTAATTTTTTTTCATGAGTAAAACATTAAAATATTTTACAATCTTTACGCGCGGATGAATTTTAATGGAACGAATCCGTCGAGCTTTTCTTCTCAGCGTTTGATAATGTGTAAGCTTTGCGTTACGTATTTCTAATGAAAAAGATTTGCATAGACATTAAGATAAGGTCACTATATGCAGATACAATCTGCAGAAGATCAAACATAATGCAGTCCCACTGGCAAAACAGAGAGCGCGAAGTTAACTTCTCCGCTTTATCTTTTAATTGCCCGGCGAGACAGGCGAGTCGCTGCAACGATCGGGTTAATCGCATTAAAAGCGAAAGTAACGTACAGAAGTTTAAATTCGTTTTTCAGTGCAATCTGCAATTCATAACGGTCGCGGGGCTCCCCTTTGTTATGGAAATAGGATCGTTTTACAAGCTTAAAGCCAATGTGCGGACAACGAAACTTTCCCGGTGGTTACAAAGCGGGTGTCCGAAGAGAGCGACATTGTATCGGAAGTGTGTAGATGAATAATTTTTTTTAGCCATAAGCAGTTTTTAACGGCTGCGAAAAATTGCGTGCGAAAGCTGCTTTTAATTAGTGCACTTTATATTTCTCTCTTTCTATTCTTTAAATTGTATTTATTTCGCATTTACCTGTTTCATTGTAAAAAATATCGCTGTAGTAATTCGCTCAAAATACATTCCAATTTTGAGATTCAAAATAATATAAAAAAGCGGTAATATAAAATGTTTTAATTAATACTTTTAACACAAGTTTTTATCTTGATAAATGTTTGCGAAATATCAAATTTAATTATTATTTAATTAATTAAATAAAAATCGTTAACATCGCTACATTATATTTATATATTTTTAAATATATTTTTAAGAATATATTTTTAAAATCGATTATTTTCGAGATAATAACAATAATATTTAACGTTAAATCTGTGATAAATATATAAGAAAAACACAATAAATTAAAATCTATTTTTGCAGAATATATTTTCTCTTATTTATCATATACTATTTCTTGCAATGGGAAAATATTGACAAAATATCATTGAATAAAATATAAATGTTATTTTCAGCAACCTTCTCTCGAGCCTTCTCTTTTCCTGAATCTCGCGTCCTGATTGAATTCGAGCATTTCATAGTCAAGTCTGGTTGACGTATGGATGGAAAGTACTTCAGAATTTTATTCTTGGCATGATGTTGAATTAAAAATATCATATAAACGTGAAACTTTGATTTTTACCAACAAAGTTCTGGAGATTTTCAACATGTATCGATTTTATTTATAGGATATGAAAAACATCGTATATGTAAAATCGAAAGGAATATTAAGAGAATATTACTTCGGTCAATTTTTTTTAGATATGTTAATATATCTTCTAAGATGTATAAATTATTAAATTTTATTAAAAGAAAAATTTACAATACTTAATAAAAAAGTATAAAAAATAAGGAAAGGATAAAAAATTTATTTACTCACGTTATTTACTACATTCATAAAAGATATACACGCAACGCGGAATGGTAGATAGAAAACTCTAAAAAATCTGATATTCCATAATCATCGCAAGCAAACACATGTCCATGCATCAAAGGCATGTGAAATACGATATATCATGTCCCATCATATTAGATTGTGTATGAATAACAAAAACAAACGATTATCTGTAATAATCTTTGCAGAATGAAACCATATAATGATAATAATATAATTGAGCAATTTTCTGATTGACTCATTGTGTATATATATTTCATCCCATACATAAATTAAATAAAGTAATGGAACAAATTGTATTTCGGATAATGGTATTTTTGGCGGATAATAGCTGGAGCCCGTGCTGACCTACTTGGTAGATCTAGAGCAGCATTTTTGATTCGAGGCTATTTCGGAAATAAGATTTCCAAGTTATAGCGTAAAATCGTCGGACACACCTTGTGTAGCCAAAGCCCGTTGTTTCTCTCTCTTTTTTTCTTTTTTCCTCTTTCTCTTTACTCTTCTCTCGGGCGATGGGATCAGCCGAAATTCCGGATCGAAGTAACGGAAATTTGATTTCTCTAGCCGGTAATATCGCAGACGTCTGTTTATCCGACATTCGCGAACCCATACGCCTACACACGCGTATATGGGTGCATGCGAATGCACGCACGTGAATGCACACCGAAGCTCATGGAATTCAACGACCGTATTAAAAGTTCAGTACGAGCGGTGTTACTCACCGATACGCGCAATTACCGTTTCTCTCTTTCCATTTCTCCCGATTGTGTATCCGGATTTTGAAGCGCTTGTTCTAGAGGAGCTCGCAATAACCACGCAATAGCAGTACCTCTCGCTCGTTTTATACGTCGATTATTCTTGTTTAATAATAAGCCAATAACTCTTCCGTTTCATGGATTAACGTCCGACGTATCGTCGAATGGTGGAATTTTCGGATCCCGTTATAATTACTCGCATATGAGAACGGTTTGTTTTCAGTGAATTGAGCAAGGGGTGTCTCACTGACTAAAAATTTGTACATGTATTGCGAATTATCAGGTAATTTCAAGTAATTCCATGTAATGCACCATGTACTCTAAGTAATGCGACGTAATACGAAACAATTCCATGAAATATAAAGTAATTCTATGTAATGCAAATATATTTATTTATAATTGTTTATTTTGCAAAATATACATATTATAAATTTAAAAAAATGTCTTATTTTAAACTTTGTTCCAATTATTAATTAAAAAAAAATCTTTTATTTTAAACTTACGAACATGAACACATAAAATACAAATAAAATTAGTACAGATCGGAATAAAATCATTAATGATTTTATAAATTATAATATTTAGTTATACATATATTTTTTAATTATTCATGTATATATTTATTTTATATATATATATATATATATATATATATATATATATATTTTAATTATTCATGTATATATTTATTTTATATATATATATATATATATATAAAATAAATATATACATGAATAATTAAAAAATATATGTATAACTAAATATTATAATTTATAAAATCATTAATGATTTTATTCCGATCTGTATTAATTTTATTTGTATTTTATGTGTTCATGTTCGTAAATTTAAAATAAAAGATTTTTATTCTAAACTTATATATATATATATATATATATATATATATATATATATATATATATATAAGATTTTTATTCTAAACTTATATATATATAAGTTTAGAATAAAAATCTTTCATTTTAAATTTACGAACATGAACACATATAAAATACAAATATTTGTACACATATTTGAGTTACGTATAGTTAATCATTATATATTCTCTTTAATTCTTTGTATCTTTTTTCAATTAATATTTTTTCATGTCTATTTAAATAAAACGGTTCGGTTCCAATTAGAGTAACTGATCCAAAGAATAAGTATTCATTTTGTACTATTTGAATATCTGTTTCTTTAGGCCATTTATAAACATCTAATTCGGATTTTAAAAATTTAATTTTTGTAGAATTTTCAAATATTTCAACGACTCTTCCAATATAGAATGTGTTATTATAATAGGCAGCATAATATTTTTCCTCATCCAAAAGTCTTAAATTGGAAACAAACTCTTGAGAAATTATTTCACATTCATTTACATGCTGTTTGATACGTTCACAAATTTCAACAAAGTTTGTGATTTTTGTTTGATTTATATCTAAAACAAGATTTCTTTTTGTCTTTGTTCGATCTAATCTGCTTGGAAAATTTGTTATTTTTTGTGGAAGCTAGATAATTTCATCAGAATTGCTGTTGTCATTTTGATTTGCCTCCTTAGTAATTTCACTCTTAGAAAAATCCGAGGAAAAATCCAAGAAAAGACTTGCATTATATGATGTTAGTTGATCATCCGTATAAAGTTGAGTACATATGAAATTAGAACTTTGTGATACATTTTCAATAAAATTAATTTCTTTTTGAATCGAATCATCAACACTTGATGAAGAACATAATGAGACACTTGATAATTTTTCAGCTTCCATACATGTATTTTCTTGAGTGCATTATCATACGGAATTATGACGACATTATTATTACATTCATCAGGTTGTTCATTAATATTTTTTTCTATTACATTAGATTTTGGATTTACTTGAAGAAAATTTAAAATATTAGAATTTTTTACCATATTTTGACTTTTTATTTTTAAAATGCGTTTTAAAATGCTTATTAAAATTTGAAAGAACCCATTTATATTTATTATTTTCAATTTGTGTAAATGTTTTAGAAAAAAAATTGCACTCTGTGCAATTTACATAAGCAGTTTGATTTTTTATTTCTATGCTAATATTATCTAAGTTAGAAAGAGTTTGTGATTTTTTAGCTTCATCATAATCGATGTTTTGTAGGAATTTAATATTATATGTAGGAATTTAATAATATAATTTGAAACTACGTTTTTAATATGATTAACAGCTTTAGATTTATCGTCTTCAGTTAAATAAGAAGATTTGTTTTTAGATGTATTAATTGTATCATCAAAATTATTTTTATTACGTTTTATATTTCTATCTTTATAAGCATTTACGTTTATTAGACGTGCTTTGATGTTGTGTACTAACGTCACATAAACATTCTAAATTTTTTTCTTGAGTTTTTTCAAGAATAGTAGATTCAAGAAACTTTTTACTACTTTTAATTAATATATTTAATAATTCTTTACGCCTAAATAAAATTTCAAAATATTGTTCTTTTGTCGTGTATATACCAAAAAAATCTTTTTTTTCTTCAGGAGTTAACAATAAAGTTAACTTTTCTTTGGCAAAAGTCTTTCTTCGTTTATTTTGCTTATTGATATGATATTGTCATATCCAGTAAAAAGGAGAAGTTGCTTCAAATAATCAGGAGATACAATATCTTGTAGACTGAACTTTTCTATAAGTTTAACATCGACAATATGTGAGTGGGAATGGTTCTGAACGGCCGTACATGCATACAGACACTGTGTACCGTCCAAAATGACCCCCACTCATCCCCATTCCTATGCTATCGATGCTGCTTCAGACGTAAGCGCGGTAAAATGCGAAATAATACAACGTAATGCGAAGTAATTCGAAGTAATGCAAAGTAATTCGAAGTAATTCGAAATAATTCGAAGTAATTCGAAGTAATGCATAAGTAATTCCAGGAAAAATGTACATGTATTGCGACAGTGAGACACCCCTTGGAATTGAGTAAAATCGAGAAAGTTTGTGACTAGAAGGCATTTTATTAGGCGAATTAATTTGTTTCTGAATCAGTTTCTAAAGTTAATTCTTCCATTTTTATACTTGATTAAACATTATAAAACTTTTTCATCAGAATGATTTTAAAATATCAATAAACTCGTTTCGTCTTCATTCCATTAGATTATTCAATTAGTAGGAAAGCCGCGATATAATATGCAGACGTTCCGACGATGATGATAAATAACTAATTTCATCTTAGAACAGAGAAATTTGAAAATATTTAATTTTAAAATGATTTTTTAAATAATATAATTTGTGTACCAATTTCATTTCTTGTAACGGGAAAATTTAAGAATATCTTAAGACGATTTTTTTTTAGTGCTTGTCAAGTCCCAAAAAAATTAATTATGCAGTATGCTATTTGCCCAAAGTTAAACGCATTCTACGTTACCTAATTACGGTCACCGCCAACTAATCATGCTCATTCTGTCTGTCGAAATAACCGACAGAAGGATTTCTATTTGCGCATAGTAGTGGCTGGCTGGTCAAGTGGTGGGTCGAACTTGCGGATATCGGTTCTTGTCTTCTCCGTGACAGTGGTATTACAGATGTCAGTTTATTCGGCCAAATAAACGCACGTACTAGCCCGCACGCATCGTTTCTCTCTCTGTCTCTCTCTCTCTTTCTATTTCTCTCTCTCTCTCTCTCTCCCTCTCGCACCACTATGTGCATACAATGATTATTATTGGAACACGTCCAGCGCATTAGAAGGCACTGCTTGCTATCTCGGTCGCTGCTGTCATGTGACGGACGTTGCCGACTGTCACTCCAAAATGACAAGTGTCTGACACCAATGGCTTAGATTTCCAAATTCGATGATCGAATTTAAGTCCAACTACAGTGACCCGTAATTTTCCCTCGAATCGCAACGTAATAATTTGATTTTCTATCGTTTGCTCCGCAGACTTTTTTACATTAAAGAAAAAAAATCTGGAAAAAGAAGTTTTTAGAAAGAGACATATATATTTTAAATATTTTGATAATTGCATGTTTTACATTATCATAACGAATTGTATTACAATTATAGAGCATGCGTTTTTTGCATTTATCGAAACAATAAATTTCTTATAACGCGTGCAAATGTGTAATTAAATGCTGAAATCGGCCCACAAAGTGCTGAGAGGACAAAGTTCTTGGCAGTAATGCAAAATCGCGAAAGTTGCTGACGAGTAACTAGAGCACGTTCGAGCGTTTCCACAGAACGTCGATGAACTGTTCCCATCGGTTTATGTGTTTTTGTTATTCGCCCGTTGGATTAAAGAGTGGTGCTCGTCCTGGAAAAGTTTTGGCCAACGATGTTTCCGACGATGATCCGAGTTTGCCTTGACTTTCTTGCAAGAGGAATCTTCGACCTCCTTTCTTTGATAAGCTTAAACCGAGATTTTTCTTACAGAAAATATTATCTAATATGTCTAATTTTGAATCGTATACCGAAGCTTTCAATACCTGTCGGGCTCAAACCGGTAACTCAATTTGCAGATACAAAACGATTCGATAATCGTTACCAGAATCAAATTTACTCCTGATAGCCAGTAAATTGAACTTAAAGGAAATATAATAATATTGGAATTAAACTCCTGTTCTCATCTGAATTAAAAATCTATCGTGAAGCACATTTTGATAAAAAATGTGCTTTTCTGTTAGATACAACATTGATTTGATCAATTAATTATCTGCAAGTTCCGTGAAAATCAACACGAGAGACGCGAGAAAGAAAAGTTGAATTTATTCATTTTATTTGCACTGGAACAAGATTAACGTCAACTCCAGCGCCAACGTCGCGGATTTGAGATGTTCTCCACGCAAGAAACGGAATCGTGAAATATTCGCGGTTCTTTTTATCGCGGCCCATCGCGAGGAATCACGCCCGGTAAAATCGCGTCGTTGCTCCACTTCCGTCAGAGTTACGTCGTGCTTCGATTAAGATCGTTACGTGCTCCTTCGGCGACGGTCCGGAGGGAATCGGGATTTTTATAGGACGTAGAGGCAAGTGTCGGATAATATACGAGAATATGAATGTCGCGCCATGAGCATTTTTCTGCCGTAACGTTACATGCACTCCGATGGTATCCGCCGTTCACCGTGTACGCTCACGTAGGGATTGTATTTCTTCCTCGGGGTGCTGCGCGCACCCTCGTGCACAGACACGCCTCGTTCGCCACCTCGGTGCTGGCGGTCTGAAATCGAGAAGCTACAGACGCCACTTTTCTTTGGAAAGCGGACATCTTCAGCCGCGAAATCGACCACGAGAACGTCGTGGATTATAACGCAGAGTTGTCATAAATAACGAGGGTGAATAATAACTTTTTTCACTTCAACTTTAAACACGTAGTATTCTTCGACTGTGCAACAGTCGCGTTTGGAGAGGTACGCTTTTAATTGTTAAATTAGACCGGAATTAATTTTTATATATTATATAATAGTTCTTTTTTTCCCCTCTATTTTTTAATTTTACTTATTTATTCAAGTTTAAAAAAGGAGAAAGATATAATTAATTTTTTAATAATTTTTTTCAAAAATAATTTTTGTATAAATTTTATGTTTGATTTTTTTATATTTTAATATATTATATAAATATAATGCAGCAATAATAAATAATCTTTGCGTGTTTTTCGTTCGTAATAAAGATTATCTAAGCAATCAAAGGAGAAGGATCTTCGAATACAGTTACGGTATGTCTGCTTTGCATATTTGAGGACACTTGCAACGGGGATCTATCACGGAAAATCGAATTTATCGCGCTTTGTTTGTTCCTTTTTCATGAGCTGCTTTTAGGACGCCGCCCGCGATATTCCTGCACAATATATAGTCGAGCACTACCGCGAATAAGATTTGTTTAGCAATATGTAGTGGAAGGAAGAAATTCTCCCGTCACATTCACTATAAGGACACTCGAATTCCATCAGATTCCTCTCGCGAAATACGCGCGGTTGCTCGAAGCCGAAGGCGGCGTCGCGGAGGAATATTACACGGTAATTCTACCGTGCGATGATTTATATGAATGCCATAAGAATGCGAAGTAATGGGGAAATAAAACATAAAATCGAATTGGAATTAGATGAAATAAAATAGAATAGAATAGAATTCGCTGCGCATAGTTCTCTTTTTCTCTCGTCCTCTCTCTTTCTTTTCGATGCATGTACTAGTTGTTGATGGCGTGCGTCCGCTTCTTTCTTTTTCCATTCGTTTTCGGAAACGAAACGTATCGCGTTCGTACGGGACGTATTGTTAAATTTAATTATGAAGTTCTCAAATATCTCGTATACGCATTTCGAGGTGTTTACGACGTTCGCGTGAGAAAAATATATGAAATGCATTGGAGATTGTGCGTTTAAAAATGTGATTTCTACAGTGCGCTTAACAATGCTGTTTCAATATTGAGACATTTAGTATCTTTATTATATTAATTAAGATTATAAATTATATATTTATTTTTAAAATTTTTCATAAATTGTTCAAAAATTACATTTTATAACTACAATAGAAATAACGAAATTTTATTTCTTTAGTTAATTTTAAACTTTACTTGGTTAAATCTGTTATTCGAGTCTTAATTATTTAAATATTTAATATTGTAAATATTGTAATAAATTAATATTGTTAATATTACAAATTAATAAGAAAGATGAGCCTTAGAAAAATTTTAAATAAAATTAATTTTAAAATCAATTTTGTGTGTGTGTGTGTGTGTGTGTGTGTGTGTGTGTGTGTGTGTGTGTGTGTGGTTAACGATTCTATAATTTAAAAGAAACAATTTCTATGCCATTCTATAAACTTTGATGATAAATTGTAAGCGATGTCATGCATTATTAATTACTATATTGTCTTTGCAATAACGCACTAGGTGTCCTATAAAATCGAAACAGTCTTTAACGAAGCTTGAAAATAGCTCATGACAATATAGCGGTTATATAATCTGTATTCATATCAAGTAAACCAATTATTGAACATTTCGTATTTTTTAAAGATGAACATTAGCATAAATGAGTATTATAAATATCAGAGATCAAGCGATCGTTTTTTTTTTGCACCCTAATGATTGATTAATTCAGTCGGCTTATCTCTCGTAACATTCGCAAGATGAATTGTATAAAATTATTAATATCAGTGTGAAAAAAAAACAAGGATATTTGTAATTATTACATCATTTTAACCAAAAACTTTTTTACATTATGTAAAAACTTTTGACAACCGAAACATAGATATGTCACAAGTTAAGCGTAACAAATATCCGACGCGTAATTTGCGCATTAACGATCAATATGCAGCAAGCAACGTCGCGATGCTGCAACGCGAATAATTAATTGTCGCCGAACTGGACGCTTTGCAGTTACGATGGCTAATTTAACTAATACAAAATTTCAGAACATTACTAAATCTAATTCCACTGCAACTAGCGGTGGGTTACAAAGGCTATGCACATTAATAAGTTTCTCTATGCAATCCGCAATAAAAAATTTTAATTTCAATCACAGACTTGAGCAAAATTAGGTTGCATTAAACGCGTCGGGAAATAATGTATAAAATCAACTGCTGTGTATAATAATGTGAAATTTTATATGACTTTTTACTTTTAATATTTTATACCTTTATTTTTAAAAGATGCAAATGATTCTCTCATATTTATTCATTTAATGTGACATATCCTTTAAAAAAGTATGTTTTCTTTTGAATTATTTATCGTACACTTATTTAATTATATAATTAAATATAATTAAATTAAATAATTATATAATTAAAGATTGGGTTATTTCAAATATATGAACAAGTGAGCAAAATAGAAGTAATCCAAAATTTTAATATGCAAATATATGCAATAATATTTGCATATTAAAATAAGTATTTTATTCTTCTTACTGACATTCTATTAAGAAGACTAAGAAAATCGAAATTCCGATATTATAAAATATTAATGCGGTACCGTACATATTCGTAAGAAATTTCACTGACCTCGTGGAAATTTTTCTCGTTAAAACTTTATCTCAAGAAAACAATATCGTGAAAATTTTCTAATTTACCTACAAGTACGAAGACGAATAAATTCGCGGTGACGTTATCGTCACTCGAAACAGTGTACTTTTACCTTACGGATCGCGGTGGATAGTCGAGGAAAAATGAAATCACCTCTTGTTCACAGTGTGAAAATGATAAAAAACGGGACGGAAGTTGTGGCTTCTCCGAGTCTTCGGCATCTTTTTCTTTCTCGTATTCGACCATGACCAGTCGTATCTTTGGGTTTCGCGGCCATGTGTACCTGTGTGTACGTTTCTGCGAGCAAACTCCGGATGTATTTGTGAGCGTGCATGTGAGCGAGAGCTTTTTTGTTCCTTCGGAGGATTATCTGATATCAAAGGGAACGTGCACCTCGGGGATGTAGCCCACATACGGCGCCGGTCGTCGAACAAATAATAATAAACTTCGGAAGAGAGGCTTTGCCGGAGGATACACAGACGTCGTCCGGTCGTCGACAGCGTCGGTTCTTCCGATTTCTTGTGCCGCTTTTCTTCGTCGCGCGTTTCACCTCTTTCTTTCTCTCTCTTTTCTTCCATATTCCATCCAAGACTGATTTTATCCCGTAATAGGATGGACCCGCGTATGATGTCGCAAAAGATTATCGATATCTTGTTGCACGGATTAATCGAGAACAGGCGTAATAATTGTGTAGCTATTTCAAATTGGATCTTAATTGTATCTTCCCACAATCTTTTTTTCTATTTACTTTAGTCACTTTAACGAGATATTTCCATATAAAATATACATACTTTCTTGAGAGACTTTCTGCATATATTATTTCAGAATCTTTTAAACTCTTATTTTTTTAGCTCGTTCCTAATTTTGAAAAATCAAAATTCTTATTACAATCCTAATTTTGAAAAATCAAAAATTTTATTATTTTATTAATATTTGTTTTATACATATTATTATATTGTAATAGTATCTCGAATAAGGGGATGTATAACACACAAAATTCGCGCCAAGCAATATAGCATTCACACATTGACCAAATATTACTTGCGTGATTAGATTTTTTTAAAGCTCATAATGCGAATAGAAATTCAACTATGTCGATCGAGAGTCGCATCGATCTCGAAATCCGATCATGTTCGATCACCGCGGGCCGATTTGCTTCGCGCGTAAAATCCGGGGGCCGCTTATCGGATCAACGGGCGCGTCGATTGTCGAGCTTTCCGAGCTGGCACTTCGGATGCTCGTCTTCGGGATCCGCGCATCTATGGCGGCGGGTAAACTACGCCATTTCGCGGACCCGGTAACCGCAGCTAGCCGAGGGAATTGGCCCAAAAGTCTGTATCTCGTCGAAAGTTCGACAGCTAGTTGGAGGAAGTCAATCCGCCGCTCTAACGAGGCCATCGAAGTCATCGAACCGCTCGCGCTCTGCAAGTTCAGATTAGAGGAACAGCTGCGGTAAAAGGGTCCGAGCTGCCTACGGATAGAGCCTCGCAAACTCATAGATGTATACGTACACGTTTATAAACATATCTTTTATTAATCGTTGTTTTATCTATCGCTATATCTATCGCTATATCTACTTAAGTTTCTTGCGATAAATTATTATGTAGCGTTTTGAAACTAAAACACGATTATATATTTTAAGATGTGGAAATACACGCGAGAAAACATTATTTTAAGTAGTTAAACACGTGAGGAGCACTTTTGTCAGTGATATATATTTAGATAAGAATATTTAGTTAGGATTCGTAAAGATGTGAGATCGCAAGGAATTTTCGCCCCTTTCCCAGATTAGAATAAATATGACGATGAGAAGTTTGAGCTTTCAATGGTAAAATTACAAACCCTTGCGCGCGCGCGCATACACACACACACACACACATACATATATCTATAATCTGTCATCCGTGCAATTCTTCGGGTTTTCTCTTGTGGTATTATCTTGCCACACGAGCCGTTCCATCTTTTGCATGGATTATCATATCACAGTCCTCCGAATATAATGTCCGATAGAGTATAGGTCGGCAGATTTAGAGGTCGCTGTGAAAATCGTAGTTCTAACAGTAAAAGATCCCGCGCTTTGCAGCCTTCGTATAATAGCGATTTAATTAGGATCTACGTAAAGACGCGAGCTTAGGAGAGTATTTTTCGCTTTTACGTGAGCTTTTCTCTCGCAGTTCAAATTCAGGGCAAGAGCTCGCGGTCAGAGAATATTCAGTTCTCTCTGCGAACGGAATCGCAAATATAGAGTCACATACGTAATCGCTCATTCCAGTAAATCCTCCCTTTCTCTATTCTATTCTACAAGACGCGCGTGACTAAAAATTGATTGCAAGTGCCGCGAGAGGAGTTCCAATCTTTAATTTTTAATGTTTGAGGATAGTACGTGTGTGCAACAATCTAAAACTTTCAAATGTTACATATATGTTGTTACGTAACGTTGCTTTCGCTTTGAATCTCTCAAATATACAGTCAGGATTATTCGAACTATCCATAATTAATTAGCTTATTAATATAATTTATTAGTGTTTAACAGAAACATGCGTTTTCTTGCTTCCGCTTCGATGTGAATTTTTCTTTTCATCGTTTGCAAATTATTTTTTGCACAGCATAAACGTGCATCTTCGTAAAAAATAATGCGGGAGGATCTTGCAAAGTGTCTTATGTAACTGCGAACAGTGACGCGTGGAGGACATAACACTAATGGCTTTAGAGTGTCGCGGTTCCGGGACACGTTACGACACACACATACTTACACACGTAAAGCAGACATCGTTATGGCATTCGCATACAGATATATGCAATCCTCGAAGTTGAGAGCAAATTCAGCAAGCGAGATCGAAGCATTTAGGATTCTCGGGGCAAAATAGTCACATCGGGATTCAAATGATGTAATTACATCTGGAAAGAGCCAAAACGTCTCCAACAAACGTCTGTTTCCAACACGTTTGTTGGAGAAATTCTTTTTTTTGAAGAAAAATATTAGGTATATATATATATTACATATTTCTACTCCGAAAAGCGATTGTGTCCTTGTGCATAGAATAAAAACTCTAATTTATTCTATAAAATTAATCTATTTTAATTAAAACGAAATACAATAAATATTAAATATTCCTTATTATTAAAATTAAAATAAGATATGTACATTTTATAGAGTAGTAAAATATTTTAATTAAAACTTATCAGTATTCATATAAGTGTGAAAATACCGTATATATTACAATAACGTCAGTCACACATAGTTATTCTGGGTGAGGAAAATTTGGGTACGTATCCGTTGTCCGAAAAAAACAAACGATCGAAATATTTTTCATTTTTGCCTGACTGCACAGATTTCCATGTAGTATTATGTTTCAACAGCGCGTTCCCTTGCTTCCATGTCTGGAAAGGAAGGAGTTGAACGCATCGCGGCGCATCCCGATGGAGCGGATTTCGATAGTATATTTTTTGTAATGCCGCCCGATAGTACAAATGGCAACGCATCTGTCATGAACAACACACAGGATAGCATCACTTGGTTTTCGTATGATTCTCTTGAAATAAATACATATTTGTTTCTGCTTCCTCTCGGAAACTAAATATAACAGATGCGGATCTCGTTTTTCCTCCAGAATTCGAATAAAAGCATAGATATAATTCTGCAGTAAAATCAAGTTACTGGTAAACGAAATCTTCGTCATAAAAAAATCTTGTAAAGCAGAACAAGATAGTGTTATTCATAGAGAGAAGGAATATTGACGAAAAATTTAATTTTGCAAATAATAAAAAATTTTAAACCCAATTAGTAAATTTATAAAAAAAATACTTCAACGAAAAAATTTATTTAAAATCAGATATGATATTAAGAATAACATACATTATATTGCATAATTTTTTGTTCATTTCAACATTACTATCTATTATCTATAGCAATCTATGAAATCAAAAAATTGTTATCGCCACATTTTTATATAGCTCTTTTTTATTTGCGACATTTTTCTTCTAGAATAATTGATTATTAAAATACTCATAACTGAAGATCGTTTAATCATCTTTATCTCCTTTCTCTTGTCAATCTACATATATTCTCATTAATTTTTGACCTGAAAAAGCCCTCAATATGCCCGACAATGAAGCGTTTTGTATCCTCATTAAACTATCGGTATTTCCGACACACTCGACGAGATAACAAGCAATTTCGCTCAAGAAACAATCAATGCAGTGACAGGATATCGGCAGAGATCTTCGTGCTGTTATTATACCGCATTACAGGATAAAAGTCACTTCGGCAAAGATGAAAGCTCTTCTTGAAACTACACCGAAAGGCAGAATAAGATGCTAGAATGTTTCAAAGTACATGCAATTTTCCGTCATTCTTGCTCATCATCTTGCGAGCAAATTTTTCACGCGAGAATTCTCGGTCGAGAATCGCGCGTCTTCGCGACAGGATGTTCGTTAGTGGGCTTCTTCCTGCGACTATCCGGCTACTCGATTTCAGGGTATTCTTCTTGGCGCGTTTTTTTTCACAGTTCTCTCCTCATCGTGTGCGATTCAGCTATCTCGCATGCGAGAGAGATTGAGCTACTCGAAGATTCGCAGAATTATGAAATATATTATTTGAGTTGTTAAAGATACTTGGAAAAACGTATTATACTGTAGTAAAATTATTGTAAAGACATTTATAAAAATATTGCAAATGTACTGCAAGAAAGTATGATAAATATATTTAATGATTAAGTTGTGAAAAAGATTGAAAGATACATTATTTGATATCGTTAAAGTAGGAAAGATAATTTGAATCTTGCAAAAATTTATAACTGCGAAAAGAATTTCTCTCTCTCTCCCTCAAATCTACAAAGTTTTACTATTATTATTACATATATATATCTTGAAGAGACACAATAGATACGAGTTGCAATGATCTCATATAATTCTTCGCAGCTCGAACGTCTTGATTGTGTCATTATCGGACTTGATTAATGATCTCTTGCGGCGCTTTCTCATGGCAATTATAAGGCAGTTTTAAGGACTTCGCTCGGAGAGTTCGAATGCGAAAGAAGATTTAATCTGTCGAACTGAGCTTGTCAAAGGACTACTGGCGGGCCAGAAGATGGAACCGGGTCGATAAACTCGGAAAGGGAATGATAACACGGACTGTCGTTTCTCGTTAAGCGATCCTCACCGGCGATAATGAAGTAGACACGGTGGACGACGAGTGAAGAGTTCATAAAGAAAGACCTATCCATTGGCGACGTGCTTTAATAATGATACCTTAATTAATCACTTTAATTTTCCTAATTATTAGTAACGACGGAGTACGACGCTACTGTCGTCTGAATCTTAACGCTATCAGGCTGCTTTTTCATTATGACTATGTTGCATCGACTCCGGTCTATGTGATTCAAACATGAAAAAATCACAGATTAAAATAAAACGCAAAATGAAACATCATTGCTATGCATCAATTCTATAATTATTTTAAAAGTGTATATAATATTATAATAATCTTGTCAAAAGAAGACATGTTTTTTTCATTGGATTTTCGTAATTTATGATACCATATACGCGGATTTGATTATAATATACAATTAATAATTAATTGTAAAAAGCGCTGGATTTGAGGTAGACTTTGAATAATCATTTTATTCGTTTTTGCGGGATCAGATCTTGGCGCGAAATTTCTTCCTCCCAACGGCACATTAATGCAGATTAGATGCGTGAGCTCTTCCGAAATTCCTCTGCGCTCTCGACGCTGTCTGAATGAAAAATCATGAATGAGAAATCCGTCTCAGAGACAGTCGCAATTTTCCCATCATCAGAATCTTTCTTCAGCGCGCGCTCGCGCAAATCGAGATCCAGATTTCAAATTCCCTCGTATGTCGTCTCTCGAACTTGCGCTCGGTCGAAGGATTTATCTGAGAGGATCGGCACTTCCTGCCGCCTCATCAGCAGCCCCGCGTCTCACAATCGCGCGATCCTTCTTGTCCCGAGATTTCTCAATTTCCGGCCTATACGCAGTCACCGTGACTGCACCGGGCTACAACATCGTTCTTATTTACCGGAGGATGACGCGGCTGCGAAGTTCGGATGCAAATAGCGGTAGCGGCTCGGCTAGACTTTGCGCGACGTGTTGCACGTTCCCTCGAAGTTAGATAAGCGAAAGACGACGTGCTGATGCCGGGACCAGCTGGGACATCCTCGGTCCAAACGGGATACATTACGCCGCCGGTCGGCCGGCTGCCGCATGTCGCTGGTTGATCGATTTAGACACGAAATTTAAAATGAGTCGTGAAATTTGCGACATAATTGTATTAAAACTAATTAGAAAATGTAAAATTTTACGTAATTGTTGTGACATTTCCTTATTTTTATATCCTTATTATTATATTTTTCTAAAAAAAATGTACAATATAATACATATTCAAGTCGCAATCAAAGATTTCTTGAATTAAAAATTAATGAATGTAATAAAAATATAGAAATCCCTCCGCAAAATTCCATCTTAGAAATTCCAAAGATGATTTATGCTAGAAATAGAGATTGTAGACTAAATCTATATATATACATACATACAGATACATACGAAGAATATCAATATTTAATATTGAAGATAAAATATCAAATAGAATCTGAAGAGTTTAATATCTTTCCGTTTCTATTAAATGTGCAAAATCCTATTAATATAACGGCATTTCTTTGTAATCACTGGAACGAGAGCTTTACTTTAATGAAGTTTGATCGAAAATCAATACCTGGTATAACGAAATTCCTACAATAAAATCAAGTTAGAGATCCGACGAGTTTGTCGTAATGAAATCTACGCGTGAAGTAAACACAAATAATCCATATGTCGTAACTAAATGCTCTAACAAACAGACAGATTAAGTAAAACAATTTTTGTATTGTTTATTATAGCTCAAAAAATCAAACAAAAGATTATTTTTAATTTAGATGTAAATCTAAATTATATTTATGTTTAAATCTATACATCTTTTTGGATTTAAATATACAAATAAAATACTTTCTAGACAATTTTAAATGTAAAGTCTATAATTTCGTATAAGATACAAATACACAAATATGTCTGTTTAGGAAACGTAGTTAATTAAATTTCATTCGAAACTTCTTATCTAAAGGATAAAATACGATATTTGAACGAAATCTTAAAACCATATTTATATAAAGCCATTCTATTCATTCTAAAGCTATATCTTTTCAACTCATTTGATTAAAATTTGATGAACGCATTGCAAGAAAGAAGACATCCGTGATTAGTGGAGTGCAAATTACGCCGGAAGGACCGGTGACATGCTTTCAGCGAGTTTTCGAAGAAAATTACGTAACGTACGATATATTTATATATGTACGCATGGTTAGTACCGGGTCGGAAAAAGACAGATCGAGACGCAAGTCCAAAGTACGGAGCCAAAAAGAACCCGGGGCTATGCCTAACGAGCTTCCTGACAGCGACGGGATGTCGATTCTATGGGGGCATTCAGATTCTCAGCGAACCTCGAAGGCGAAGAACGAAGAGACGGGAACCAACGTTGACAATTGGCAGCTGCCATAGCTATTGTCTCACGATGCGTTTCCGTCGTGCAACTTTTGAAGCGCTTCAATTAAAAAAAATTGCTCGCTTTTTCCATCCTTGACTTTCCGGCGTCAGAATAGCCTGCGAATAGACATTAATTTGGAATCGGGAAGATTTTGAGGAGCTAAATCGACATACCAGACATTTACATTTCACAGAGATATACGTGCTTCACAGATAATCAAAGTTACGTATTTAATATGCCTTTTATAACAACTTTTTATAACGATATTTTTCTTTCTAATATCCATTTTTTATTTTATTATAATTTTTATCGTATTAAAAATTGCATGATTATACAAATATTCCTTTATTCTATATAAATATTTCAGTTAATGATAACGTATGTTTTTTTTTATTGCCAATATTTTATATAAATATGATGCTATTGTTAATTTAGCTTCAATAATATGAAAATGCGTTTCTCTAAAGCCATTAAAGTCGACCATTCTTCATACAAATAATGGGAAACGTTTCGATTTGCGTTATTATGAAGTTGTATCCTCTTGAGGATATTATATATATATATATATATATATATATATATGTATATATATATATCAGTGAAGTGCTTCTATATTGCGATTGCAACCGTGCTCCGTCGCACCATGGGGGAATCAATAACAGGATACAATGAGTCCTGAGAAATAATAAAAACGTATAACGCATTCTGGACAGATACTAGAGGCAGCCGCGCCCGCGGCTATCGCAGAATTAATTTCTATGCATCTCGCGTTTTCCACTATCGCGCCGACTCGCGTACACGTACACGTAAGCATAATTATCCTTCGTGTTTCATACTTTCAGGATCGAGAAGCAATTTTGCGCCTATACTCTAGCTACTAAAGGATACGAGATATTAAGTTGCGTGCATAAATTAAAAATTCTCTTTTCCTCAAAGAAAATAATACGATGCGCTGATCATCGGTGAATGAATATGCAATTGTCATTAAATTCACGAAGCATTACACATGCATGATAAGAGTTTAGATTTATGGAGAATCCTCGAAACTGCAATAAAGTGCAGAATAATAATATCATATATTGCGCTGGCAATATCAACTGGAAATATAGTATTTGGCCGGGAATACGCATAGTAGAATTTCGAGTAGTTTGAGTTTGTTTAACATATATCATGCGTATAGCTTACATTCTCGGTATCTCATTGTCTCGTAAAATTAATGACGGGCCCCACTGTATAGCGCAAGAAACGCACGCATGCGAGTAATAGCCTTTAAAAAGGCTCGTGGGCACCCTCCGCGTGGACCGGGAGTCCCTTTTTTTTCCTCTTGGAACACGTTGCTTTATCGCGGTGATCTAAAATTACCGGAAATTATGCAGAGTGCAAGCCATCTGTACAACGGCGCCGCATTGTTTGCGCGTAAAGACCGCATGAAAATATTATTTTTAATCGTCATACATGGCGCACGCGTCGAACAATGTTAACGTAGCGGGAGGGAAAGGACCCTCTCTCAGCGATGACGCAACGCGTTCGCAACGAACGATATATTTCATCTCATTAAAACGTAAATACGAATTATACGGCGCGATTGATTGATTTAACGGTACTCTTTAATAGTAATTAATCGGTAATTTATCGCTTCTCTCGTTTTCCAGTTGATTTGCGTAAATTATTCCACGCAATCGTATAATGTAAATACTACGCGACACGCAACATGCAAACTGCAAGCCGAAAGAAACGTTTAATGTTACTCGATATTTGTGGTTTATAATCGTGATCAATTGATAAAGATAATTTTTGCTTATTAAATGTTTAAACGCATTTATCGCTTAATACGATGAAGAGAGATGATGCATAAAATGTAATTTCAACTCAAAGATGAAATATTCATGAATCAAAATATTTAAGCTATTTATCGAACGTATTGATTCTGAAATATGAATGACAAAAATATGTTTTCATTATTCATCATAGTCTATATTATCCTATGTCAAAAAATAATTGCATTATATTTACTTTAAAAATTTATATATATATATATATTCTTATTAACTATATTTATGTTTAATTTTGGATTCAGAGAGAAGCAAGAGAGAACATATGTGAAGTAGGCAAAATATTCGCAGCTATAAAAAGTACTTTGTTACATTCCGAGAATAGGAAGTGCAATCTCGAGATGCGGCATGACAATGCGACACACGGACTTGATATCATTTTATATCGTATAATCACGACGCGGTGCGAATACCATATCATCGGCATTCGACGTGGACACGTGAATACGCGCTTGATTACCTATTTGCATTTTTGATTGTACGACTGTAAATCAATTTAAACCCCTGCTTCCGTTCTCATGCCGACAGCACTCTCACCGTAATTTAGCGTGCTCAATCGCATGCATTTCGTTGCAATTGTCCGAGGACGTTACTCTACGTTACATGTCAAGATTTAAGGCGATTGACTTGTTGTACATTAGTCTGCATACTAATCAATATTACAAAAAATATTTACATGATTAATTAATATTATTGATTAGCCATATAATTAGTTTATTATAATATTAGAATATATATTAGAATATTTTTTGTAATATTCAAAAAAGAAAGAAAGTCCACTCTCAATGTGCTTTTGTTGATTAAGTACATCACGGCCAAGTTCGCTCGCAACATCAAGTCACTCATTGTCAGTCACGTTACATGACTCACGTGCCACTCGCGTTTACGCCCATAAACTCACGTGACTGCTCTTGTCAACCGTTCGTTGTCGTGTCGCACGATTCACGTGACTCGTGCGCTCATGCAGCGCAATCTGTACTTGTACAGATTCACGTGAATGAATCAGCTGTGCGTACGCGCTACCATGCGAGTAATAGCTGCAACCTATCATTTCCTCTCGCGAGCCTGATTTTTAATTTTACGAGCGGTAATAAATCCGCGGAAAATTAACGTAGCAGTACGCGACAAAAACGGATCTCCAAGGCCCATTTTCCCATTTCTTTTTTAATTTTTTCCCGTAATGCATTATTTTGATAAGGACCTATAATTGAACAAAACTAATGTTTTGTGTAATTTGGCAATTCGAATATTGAAAGATTTAATATTTATTACTATAAATGTGTGTATAATTTTGTATAAAAATTATTCAAACAAAAGTATATCAGAAATAGCATTCTTAAAAAATTAAGATGTCATTTAAATAAAATCTAATTAAATAGAAATGACTTGAAAATTATTATTATAAAAATTATGTTATAATAAAACTTTCAACATTGCATATATATAATATAATAATATAATAATAACTAAAAATTAAAATAATCTACATTAAAATATTAAATACTTAAATTTATAAATAGAGAGAGACATATTTTACATATATAACAAATAAATTATTTAATATTAAATATGTATTCTATGAATATAAATAATTTGTGTATAGTGTAAGTATATTTTTATTAAATATATAAATAATAAATTTTTTGTCTAATTGTAGAGTATTATAAACTGAATAGAATCATATAATTAAGCATTTTGTAGAACAATTAAGCATAAATTGTATAGAATCATATAATTAAGCATTTTGTATAACAATTAAACATTTATACAATTATTATCTTGTCAATTGTTATTTTCTCGTTATACAATGCGGTTCAATCTTTTGATTATATTACAGATTGCCTGGTTGAATAGCATAATAATGTTACGGAAAGAAAAGCAATCTTGTTGAAGTATAAACCGCTTTTATTTGCAGCAGAATGCACTTTCGTGCATCATAAAATGTATCTTGAACGTTTGGTCTTTCGTCTGAGACATTTCAGAATATTACATTAGCGGCAGTTAGAAGAGAATTCCAATGAAATGATGGAACGAATATAAATGTAACAAATGTCGCGAAAGGTTTCTTAACTCTCTCGCTATTATAAAGAAATAATATTTATTTATAATTTATTTACAATAACAAATTATTTGAAAATGTTAAATATAAAATATTCACGGAATATTTCAAAAGTATTTCTATTTAAACTATTTTTGATCTGCATTCATAGAAATCAATGCATTGTAAAAAAAGAAGATAAAAATTATTAAATAGACACTCGGTATCTGTTTTCATTCTCTTGCTAAGAGATTTTGCTGCTAACAATAAGCAGATGGAAAGACGACAAAGTGAGAGAATGGATTCGCGTGCAACGGTGCGATTGCGGACTATCAACTTACGGAATCGGATGAAGAGACGAATCGATGAGAAGAAACTTGGGAAATAAAAGGGATAACGGTCGAAGAAAACGCAAATGTCAGAAAACGAAAGAGCGTTCGATCGAGAAATGAAAAATTGAAGGTGCGCCGACGGGCAAGGAAATGGGAGTGAGAATTCGAAGAGGCGAATAACATATCAAAGAATTCAAAGACGATGACATTGAAGAACAAAACTGAAATGCGGAACACAGAATATTGCAAAGGAAAATGTTAAAAACTAGACGAGAGAGACAAAGAACAAGCAAATGAAGAATAGAGATGAAAACTTACGGAAATACAGCGTTTAACATTACACGCAGCTATTTGACTTTTAATCTTTGAACACAATTTTTGTATTACATTAAGTAAAATTGAGACAGCCATTCATAGTACGAAATGCGAACATGCAATAAAAGATAAGTAACGAGATGAGTAGAAATATGGTGAAAAAAAACTAACAAGCAAAATTCATGGATAAAAGCGAAGCGGAATATAATTCGAAAGAATGGAAATCCACTCGTTTGACTATGGATCTTTAACAAGAAAAAGAGATAAAACGCAGAATAATAAAGCGAACAGCCCACTGGACAAAGCTGTCTATTTCAAACCTGTGTGAAAATTAATCACGGCAAATTAAATCGTAGAAATTATTAGAAATTTCTTTCTAATAATAAAACGATGCTTTAAAATAAAAAGATAGCAAGAGAAAAATGCATCGTACAAAATAAGTGAAGGAATTATATAATAGAAACGAAGCTGGAGGCAACGAGAAAGAGAGAGAGAAAGAAAATAAAAGGTAAAATAGGGAATAAGTAAGAGGAAGATACGAGGCAATAGAAAGAAGAAGAGGATGCGAAACGGTTTTTATCTCATAAGAATATGCAGAAGATGCCTTTTACCGTACATCTTAATATGATCACCAAGCATATAGCCATATCAGGAGTCGTACGAGGAAAATTGGTTAGAGATAATTGAATGGTTTTACGGAGCTGTGCTATGGTATGGCTATCCCGAGATAGGGATCGTTTCCACCGGAAATTTCTACGGTTACTGTAACATGCACTCCGTACTAACGGCAGGAATTTATTCGTAACGCGACGCTTAATTATAACGAGTAATGCGAACTTAACAGACATGACGACATTGATGATAATATATATTTTAATATACTATCTTAGAAAATGAAATAAGTAATGTCATTCTGTATCTTAGAAATGAAATAATTGATCGTCTTAAAATATTAATATTTATAAATATGTTTTACAATTATTAAGTTTACATTATTAAATAATTGATTTACATGTGCTGATTTTTCTCAATAATCTTATTTTTTTCTTTTTAAACTGAGGAATACAATTAAACACAATTCAGTGCAATTAAATGTAAGCAGCTCAAAATTATCTCTACCTATGAGAGATATCTTTTAGATTTTAAATATTGTCTTACATTTTTCGCAACAAAGTAAGAGGATTAACATCTGATATAGGCTAAGTTAATTAAATATTTAATTGCACTCTATATTATAGCTAAAACTCAAAAGGAAATAAGAAATTACAGTTAACAACATCAATCCGATTAAATTAAATAATTCCAAATTAATTATAATACGTTTGAAATCTCCCATTCGAGGATATGAGATATATCAATCTATTCATCCATTGAATCCACATTAATGTAGACGTTATATATTTAATTCACAGATATTTCTTTTATCTAAACTTTAAATACATAGGATAAAATCTTATACATTTATAAAGGAGTAAAATCTTGCATTCATCAGAAGTTTTTTACATTGATAAATATCGCAATCGAAAATAGCGTCACACACACATATATATCCGTCAGTACCATATATTTAAGTCACTCGAAATCAACTATTATCCGATTAAAAACTTTAAATAATGAAGAAGAAGAAGGAGAGAGAGAGAGAGAGAGAGAGAGAGAGAGAGAGAGAGAGAGAGAGAGAGAGAGCTATCGATAGCAACACAGCCGGTGAGGAGGGGTTTAATTAACACAGAGATCAGGTCGGGTAGTCGAATTGGAAATTACTGGCGCGGAGTCGCGGGTAAGGTTAATCCCCGGAAAGCCCCGGCTCTCTCCGGGAGATGGTATGAGATAGAGAAAGAGAGGGAGAGATAAAACGATGAGGCAACTCTCTACGATTTGGGACACCCCGAGTTTATAGGTGCAGCTTCGAATAGCGAGGCGATTGCTATCCCTAATTCGTAACACTAAGCACCAAAGGCTGCAGCTTTAAATATGTAGCGGGTCCACCGCATGCATCTGCATGCTTTTCCGGAAATACGGATGCACCGCGTACTTACTGATACTTCCGTTTACCACGGGTTGAAGATTTGTGGCCCCGATAGCCGACGATGCGGTAACATCAAGCTGCGATTGATGGACTAATATTTTATTTTGTTTCTATTTCTTGTGAATATAATAAATGTTTAAATTAAGTGTACGAGATTTTTGAGTTATTATTTTAAAAATATAGCATTATAACTATATAAATTGCTTTCAAGCGAAATATTTAGTATTGGAAAAATCGAGAAAAATAAGTATGTTTTAAATATCCTTTCTTTTGCCAATAATTATGCTTTATTATATTTATAATGTGGTACAAAATTTTATCGGACTATCTTTTTAAATTTTATTTTTAATTTCTACGAAGAAATAATGCTTTGCGAAATAAATAGTTTTATAAAAAATATAATTCACTAGTGTTTTGTACAAAATAATTTAGCGCAATATTCACTTTTCGAAGTGATTAAATCTTACTATCGACAATTACTCACACTTTTAGCTAGATGGACCACAAAGCTTTACCATAGTTTGAAATGCAAAGCTTTCAATGGTGAGATCCACGTAACACACTCTGTGTGCACGCGTGTCGCACGCGTATCACACGTTCGAAAATATTGGATGTGCGGTAAAAGTGCAGCTCGACCTAAATACCAAGAAGAACCGAAATTTCCGGATTAAATTTTTCGCCAGCGGATTGAGGTTTCGCGCTCGCGAACGGACTCTGCACGTTCGCAATTATTAAAGAACGGCGTACTTAGTTTTTGCCGCTGCGTGCATTACTAGATTTTAGGTCGCATGAAAGAATAATTCGTTCTCTGAAAATGGGAACTTTCCCTTATCATTGTTCTCGCTTGAGATTCATATTATAAGATATTACAAAGAGTTAGTTTATATAATATATAAAAAAATGTACAATATTATATTATATTTTTATATTTTATTATATTTTTATATATTTTATTATATTTTTATAAATCTATAATATTTATATTTTATATATATACATATACATATATACATATTTTATTATATATCAATAATATTATATTTTTCTGCATAACATTGTAAAATCTATTAAAATATAAAATCCTACATAGAATGTGAAAGGCGAAGTAACAGAGCGAATAAAATTATTACATTGTACATGTGTGCTGCGAATGAGTATCATTATCAATTGAGAGATTAGTGTTCTGGCTAGATCAAACTTTTGTTAAATAAATACTTATTTATAATGACAAATTCGTATATACGCTCGACTACAAAATAATTTATATCTTCCCAGATCAGCATGAGCAGAAAAGAGTTCTAGCGACAAGCGGGACGCGAAACTCAGAACGCATGCCTAAATCAGCCTGGGAAGCGGATAACTTGCTAGTAAGCGGCTAACGGGTCACTTCTAGGGGATAATAGGTAAGTTCAGAACGTAAGCGCCTCTATCTGCACTGTAGAGCAGGATTTAAACATCATTCGAAACGTCGAGAGTGTATGCCCATCGTTGTAATGAGAATCTTCCGCGCCAGTTGCGACAGGTTAATAATCTCGCCCTCTACTAATTAGTTATCGAACGGCAAATCGTCGTGCTGTCAATGAGAGGCTTCGTCGATCAGAGAAAAACGAGACGCTTTCAAGCTTGCGCGCTGCAGAATGTAATTGAGTTTAATAAGCAAGGGAGAAAGAGAGAGGGACAGAGAGAACGTGCGCGCACCGAGATATACACTTGCAATTTGCGAGTTCGCATAATCGATGTATCGCCGCTGGTCATATTGATGGGATCTAGCTGTAGCGTATGCGTTATCGCAAAGCACGCTCGCTTGCTTGCTCGTTACAGGCGTGTTAATGGTATATTCATGCACATTACGAAATTACATTATAACGTAGACTAGAACACACGCGCGATATCGTTAAGATTTATCTACTCCTAATTTTGTACGACAAAAATCGTCATCAGATACGGCTATGCAAATAATAGATAGATTCGCGCGTGCATCGGCATAAATGAGTAAGGGAAGATTTTTGAAATTGCGTTTATTTCATCCACCTCGATGCTTGGTGGGTTAGTCCAGGTTTAACGGCGAACATTGTGCCTAAACGCTCTACAAGCACCTCACCACAATTCGATACACACGCCAGGATAAATTTCACCTGTGATAGCTGGCTCGCGGGTGCATTCACAATGAAGCATACACACACATACATACACGTATACTTTGGTTAAATGCGTGTACTTACACATTTTCCACATGAGGAGGGATGAAAGCGATGCTAGCGGAATCGGCGATAAAGAGCGTCGAAGGGTTGGAAAAGGGAGCGAGGGCCAACTTCGCAGACAGTTTAAACCCCACGCCGGTCGGAAATCCGCCCACTCCACTTGGCGCGCGAATCCGAGTGGTATACTACTTGACCGTTCGAGTGGGGTCTGAATAGTGAATATCTTCGATATTCGCACGGAAAGTTCGGTCGTGTGCTTCAACGAGCCCACGTGTTATCCGTACGATGGCGGACGAACGCTCTTATTAGCGATAGGTATATATTATGAACTCTATGAACTTCTCTCTCTCTCTGCCTGAAACAAAGCGAAAGGATATCACATCACGGATATTCGATATAGTAATATGTAGACTAAACTTTTCGCATTGTTAGAAATAAAAAACTCATTCTCAGTTTATCTAAATAATAATTTTTAAATGATTATCATGTGTTTAAAAGATGCTTTTAAATGATTTCTGTAATTTGGTTTTTTTTAAAACTGTGAAATACTTTTACATTTTAAAATTAGAAGAAGATACTTTATGCACACACACACACACATACATATAAATCGAATAATTATATATATACGTTATTTTGCCGATAGAAATAATATTATATATGTATAATATTTGTTAATATTTTACTATTTTTATCAATATATTTTTCTTAAGGAGAGAAATGATAAAGATATAGATTTGTAAAAAAATCATTAAATGTTTGACTTTATTCTTATAAAAGTAAAAAGTTAGCTAAATTGGCCGGACGTGTACTCGCAGTTATAGCTGGTGAAGTGGATAATGTGAAGACTGAAGTACGCCCCCGCACATATTTAATATGCGCACAAAATTAATGGTTACCTCGGCCGAGCGAAATTTCGCTCAAGTACCGACGAGTTCAAGCTCAATAATGCTATGAGAGTATGCCGGCCAAATAGAAATTTTCGATTTAGTGAATTAATGCTCTTGGATCTCTCTCTCCGCGTTACCGCAGAAAATACAATTTATCAATTACTACCGATATATAACGATCTCTTCTGAACTATAATCTATAAGTTTCTTCATTAAAGTTAAAGTTGGATTTTCCTTAATGAAAATTTGAGAGAGAGAAAGAGAGAGAAGAAGAAAAGCCAATATTCTTTATAATTATATAATCTTGATACGAAACATTTAAATATAATATCTATTATACGCTCTGTGAAAATGCAAATATTCTTTTTATTTTCATTAAAATTATTTAATAATTATTTATATTTTATTTAATTATATTTGTTTGTCATCTGTAATCGGGATGAAATATTTTTACTAATTTCAAGATGTCGTGTGCAAAAGTTAAAAGATATCACATACATAAGATCGCCATTTCAAAATATGCAAAAATTATGATGCTTATAGAGCGGAAGGACGTTGATCGACGAACTGTCTGGAAATTGAGTTTGGCCGACACGTTTCGAGCTGAAATATTATTGCGGCGATCGAACCGAATTGCTTTTATTGTCTGCATTAACTGCAGCGGATTTTCAGTCGACGGGGGAGATAGAATGAAATAATTACCGATATCACGCATATTTACAGCGCGCGCAAGGGCCGATGCGTTTTAACCGAAATACGATTTCGCGCCGCGAATTTTCATCAATTTCGCGCGTATTCGAGCTGCTCGACGATGTGTAATAGCGATGTGTGATTGAATATCTGCCGATTTATTATACAGTGAAATATATTACGCTTTTTATGAGTTTTGCAAAAATAATCGTAGGATTAAATAATCAAAGTCTTTAGCCTTTTATAAAACAAGATATATATATGTTAAAATAAACATTCACTCTCTTAAAATTTTTAAAATATTTCAAATATTGTAAAATATAAAGTTGTGTGTAAAATTGTGGAATGCATATAATATAAAACATATTAATATCAATAATGATTTATAATCGATAATGAACGAGCAATAAAATACCGCTAGATGACATCAAATTTCTCGCGATAGTGATCGCTATTGGCTTTTTAATATTAGTCATACATTTCAGCTGTACGTCATAATCATGGGATTATTGTCCAAATTAAATTCCAACGACAGTATTAATAACATTCTCACTTTTTGACAATCGCGTAGTTATTACCGGAATGAAATTTTGATGATAATGTAATATCAGTAATATTCTCGCGCACTTTTCCGTCATGTATAACCACAGATTATTATTCAAAATTAAATATCATCGAGTTGTTGCGCGTTTGTCGCGATACGTGCAATCGTCGTATTGGCAGCATTTTATATTTTAATAATGTTATAGGTTTGCTTGATTGCACCATACATATATCATGCATCATACATATATCGATATACATTCATTTTTCATTTTTCTCATTTGAGGGCTTATCGATTCATTGGTTAAATAAAAAAAAAACGTAAAGAGCGCGTAATGTAAAGAGACATAGTTTCGATATCCGTCTATTCTAATTCTCATTGTCTTTTTATTGAAATTTTATCGGACAATTCGAAAATGTCCAGTTTAAAACACGTACAGTTTCCATTTGAAATTTGTTTTAATTTATGCTTTGATTTTTTTATTATAGGTATAATAGAATTCGTTTATATATCATACTGAATTTTTTTAAATCGCAAACTATGTTTTAAAAATAAAACGAAAAGTAATTCTTGTTTTGATATATAAGTTATGATGATATAATATGTACGCATGTGTTGCAGACTTTTTATAAAATTAATCTTTTTATATATATAAAAGAAATAGCTTTTTTTATAAAACATTCAATTTTTATGGACTAATATTTTATAAAAAATTCTAATTTTTTTTGTAAAAAAGCTGAATTTACAAAGTATTTGCGATATACATATATACATATATATGTATATATGTATACATATAATATATCATACATATAATATATCAATTGAATACTATTGAGTGAGCTTCAATAAGTTTACTCCATATCCGAGGAGAAACTCCGCCATCCTAATTGAAATGCATTAACTAAGCAGCACGTGGTCATTCCTATCATATGGTCCTTTTCGAATGCGTCGACGATAACGGCAAATACAAAACCTAACAACTATCGATAACACCAACTGCCACTCTGGCATTGTATTCGGACATCGCAACCTTTTGACTTCGATGGACCTATGTTCTCGAGCATGGCCCAAGATAACCCTTTCATTTGAATACGTCTGAATATGTTTCACAGACTTCTGCGAAGCCAGGCAGCCAGGAAACCGATAACGTCATAACGAACAAAGCAACTTTCGCGTTTATAAAAATACAAACTTTTTCAAAAATATGAAATTTATTATGTTCCTTTGTGTTTCTAAAGAATCGATATAAAAAGGAAGAAAAAAAATCTTGTAATATAGTTTAGAAAGAATTTCTTTCCTCTCTAATTTTAAATATATGTGAAAAAAAGTAATTATAATGGATTTAAATTTGTAGAAGAATAACTGTGTAAATATAATAATTTATTTTTTGACATTGATTCAAGATTTTTATTTTTTGAATTTTATATTGAATCTACTGTAAAGCAACTAGATATCACGGTTCAGTTTCGAATTTTCATCTGATTAATACTATTACGATACGTTGCATCAATGCAACGATTACATCGCGACTATAATTTGGATATTTGGACCATCCGCGACTTTCAAAAGCGTTCGTGAGCGAATATTCTGCCAATAATTACACATTGAAACGCTTAATATCGAATTCGCGTTGGTAATAACTGAAAGCATACTGAAATTTATGTTTATGAGATTTTATTGTAACACAATAACTATGCATTTATTATATAATTTATTTAGTTTTTAATTTCATTATAATAAATGTTTTGATCTCTAAATAAATATTATTTATATTTATTTAAATATAATAATCATATAAAGAAATAGAGACGAGGGATTTAATTAAGTAAATATGTATTTAGCCCAAAAGTAATCCGCTAATTGTCTCGCATAAAATCAGCCGTTTCGAAAATTAACAATCGATCGTCGAGATTCGTCAACGACGATTACAATCTCGCGCCGCTAGGTTACGAGAGGTCGGTCCATCCGGTCAAAGCCGATATCCATTATCGAGCGCGAAATCAGAGGTGGTGGTACTTTGACAGACGCGTCTCAACGGCGTTGACCGGAGTATCGGGGACGATTCCCGGCACCGTATTTATGGGGACGTGCAGCGTGTGTAATAGCTCCGAGGGATATAGGGTAGAACGTAACTCAGCATCAGGAAAGCCGGGTCGGGTCCACCCGCGTCCCCGTATTTCCCGTAATCCAGAGCAACACGCTCATGCCCCGTATACCATCATCGTCACCGGCAGCACCACCACCACCATCACTACTGCCATTCCCATAGATATACCACATGCGAGACTATACAACCGCGAGCGTTCCACTTGCCAGTTACTTTGAGGTCGGAACACCATCCTCCGGTACGAGCTATCCTCTTCATGCCCCGGCGAATCCTTCCCCAGGCTTTCCCCTGTCCACTCGGATACGATAGCATCTTAATCGTGCTAATTCGCGCTCACCCATCACCGGTCGACACCGGGTATACCATGTTACCGGCCACGCCAGGATTTTGAGGCTTTAGCCGCCTGACAGGATCTAGATTTAATATTAAATCCTGAGAATGTTCGTCGGTCGGTGCACTCGTTAGCCGATAAAAAAAAAAGTTTTATTTCTGATACCGTGGAAACGTTTGTATAATATACTATTTTGAAAAAGATTCATTATCCTGTCCGGAGAGTTAAGTGACTTGTTTCCTGATCGACTAATTCTGAATACTTTCCACAATGGTTTCTTTAAATGCTATATATTAGTAGCGCACTGCTTTTAAAGATTTTTCTATTTTGGAAAATGTATTATCTTCGTCTAGAGAATGAGAAAATATTTTTGATGTCGAAATAATTAAAAAGAGTCGATAATTTATTTTTATAATTATAAATATATGTGAATACAAAATTTGAAATATTTTTTTCTCATTATTTCTGAAAATTGGAAATATTTATGAATATATTCTTGAAATATGTTAGTTATAACTATAACGTATCAGCTAATTATAATATTTATTATTGAAGAAACGGAGATAATTCGCTAACATGGCCGGACTTTGATATAATCGAGATTTGGTCTATATCCTGCAAAAGGTAAATCTTTTAAATAAACAGACAATGACTAAACAACACTATTTTTGGTATTATCATAAATCCTGCAAAAGCATTGGAATCGAAATCGGCTGCAAAATGACAAAGCAGAATAAATTGCAAAGCTTAACCTGCAATAGCATTTCGTTTTAATCGAAAATCATAACAACGCTGTACAGAATTCGGGCATATTGATTTATAACAAATCCGAAATGTATATAATATCTGTTAAATATAAAGCAAGTAATTTTTAATTACTTGTCTTTATACATACAAGATTAAAACTAAAATTGAATTTGGAAAGATTGGCTAAAGTAAGAAAATCTCTCGTGAGAGAAATTTTCAAGGAAAAGTTGATTTTTGCACGTTAAAATTCAATTCAAGACGGAGTAAAACAAGACATAGCTTGAATTATATATTCACAAGCAATTATATATTCGTAGTTTATCTTATGAACAATGTTGTAATAATATATGGAGATGTAAATATAATTAAAAAAAAAATATCCATGGATCATATCTCAGAAAATATCATTAGATAAAGAATTATGTAATCATTGATCTCGATATTTTATCTCGCAGAAAATAATTTCTTTTTTAAGAATTCGACATTTCTTGAAATAATTAAACATGCGTCTTATCTAATATAATACTATTTTGCTTATCTAATACTATATACAATGAGATTTTTTTTTTTAAAGTTTTCATTTTATTTGCGCGTCCGTTTTCCGTTTACTGTTACACGCAATGTAAACGGAAAAGTTTTCCATGATTCTATATTACTTTCTCATTGAAGAAAACTTAGAAATCGGCATAACAATGGAAAACTTTGCTCTCTAGAAAGTTGCTCAAAGTCGGTACTGAATATCAGCTTTCTCTCTTTCTCATGCAGACTTTTCTTATCCTTCGAGAAATCGAAAATCGCGTACTATATTTAAAACGAATTATGGTTGCATCCTATATTTTCGCGAATTCTTTTCAATCAACATTTCATATATAATCTTTTTTATTTAATCAGATCCACTCTTCAAAAAACCATGTTAAATCGATACCCGCAAATATTATTGCCTTTTTTCCGCGATGCTGATTATTTTCGATCAATAAATTTTTATTTCTCCTCATCTCCTCTCTCCCTCTCCTCCTCCTCTTCCTCCTCCTCCTCCTCACGCTTTATGTATATAATTATATATAGAGATTTTTTCAGGTTATATTACATAGTAGAAGCAATTAAATAGCGCTCTAATTAAGTAAATAATGTTTGGTAATGACTAAAAAATTTGAGAAAAATTTTCGCGGTTGAGATTGTTACAAATTTCGCATATTATTATTTACTAGATATTTTCAAGAGTCATTTTTATAATATATTTTTTGTAGATAAAAAGATTATATATATAAAATATTACTAAAATAGTAAATAATATATTGATAAATATAACATATATTTGATTCAAAATATGTGTAGAAAGGAATTCAATATTAATAACATATAGATTATCGTTTTATAAATAAAACAAAAGATATTTCGCTTTTATCTTTATATGCAAATTTTTTTTTATTATATATTTCGCGTAATCTTACGTATATGTGTGTATTTTAATATTTATATACACAAATTGCTTGAAAATTAAATTTGATTTACTATGTATCGATCATGATCATACGGGATACTGAATTTCCTAGACTGTCCGAAAGAATTTAATGAAAGAACCTGCAATATAGAAATGATAGTGCCGTTCGAAAATATCTCGGCCCACTTCGAAACGGATCAACGGGAATACAAACTTCAGTAATTATCGCCGACGTAATGTCTTTACCGAAGTGTCGAACCTAAAAGCATCGCGAAGCATCCGTCCGGAAAGTATGAAGTAAGGGAGGCTGTAACTAAATCGCCTTACGGCTCGCTACGAATGATGTTCGGGCGTAACGTAAGTACCGACGACAGCTCAGTAAATCCGATATGGCGAACATTATCCTCCGAGAGTCGTCTTACTTCACGTTAACCTCGATCCACGAAAGGATCACACGAGTGCTCCGTGAAACACGTTAGTGACAGAGCAGAGAATTCTCTATCTCTCGAAGAGAAAATGTAAACGTTTACAACTTGACTCCGAGGGCGAGGGTGAAAAATTCCTTAATATGATACATTTCTCACTGCTCTGGAAAACGATGATTCCGACTCGATTTCGTGTAAAATGAAATATATAGAGTTGTATAGTTTATATATATTATTCTACCCATAAAAAGTATAATTTTAAGTACAAGAATTTCCAACTTATGTTTAATTTATTTTTGTAAAATTTAATTTTTTAAATAGAGTTTATTATAATAATTGCAATATATTATATGGCATAGTGTGTGTGTGTATGTTATGTGTAACAAATATAAAATAATATAATTAAAATAATATATATCAGAAGGCGTTTCATTTTCATCGCATTTTAATGGCAAATCCTTTGATGAATATGCAGTTAATTTCTCCTTAGCGGACTTGTCACTTATCCCAACTTTCAAAATTTTAATTTTAAATATTTTGATATAACCAAGCCTCAAATGAAATCTTTGTAAACAAAATCCATTTGGAATTGTCTGGAGAAAACACGATTATTTATCTATAAATATTCCAGAAGTTTAATTAAACTAAGTTTTCACAATATTAAATGATTTCTAATTAAATGTATCTAAAAGTTATCGCGAAAAAAATTGTTAATGCGTTTATCATTAATATATGATATGTTTACAATGACAATTGTAAATTATATATGAATGTAATATTACATTTTGATATAATATTTACATTACGCACACACGTTTTCCAAAAAAAAATTCTTTCTCTATATTTCACAATAAATCTGTTATCCCACATAAAATATATAGAGAAATATTTACTGATGCTTGTATACGCGCAGATCGAATATCTGTACAACGCCTTAGAAATTCATTGCTAGAATATGGGTTGTCGATGGAACATCGAATATGCAGACGCGATGAAATTATTATAAAAGTTGGTTGAGAGGGACCGGGAAGAGAATTTCTGCCACTTCAGCGCGACTGTCGCAGCAACTTTCCGTGAAATAGATGTTTGGATAACTTTAAGGAGGAGGACCGGGTCTCTCGCGCGCGGCGCCACGAAATAACGTGTGCGAAGTTTCCTCCTGTCTGCTTGAAAGGACATTTAGTCTTTTTGTAATGTCTTTTAACGTGCCATTTAATGTCAACGATATTTTTCTATTCGTAGAATGCTATTATTTTCATGTCGCTCGTTTAAAATTTTGTGTCAGAGAGCTGCACGACTATCGTAACGAGATCACGCATTAATTTTGACATTCCGCTTTCAGTTAAAATTTAAAGTGTGTTATATTCATTATTTCAATACTCATTTTTTTCAACGAAAAAATTCAAAGAATTTTATGCTTTTTGTTAAAATTATTAATGAGACCGCGATGGAGTTGTAATAAACTTTTGCTACAACGAATTTAACTGAAAACTACGAATCGAGCTTGTTACTTCTGCAGTCTTATTATACCGAATAATTCAGATTCGATTCGATATCAATCGAATTTTGTTCTACTTGCACTTGTTACAAGAAAGTTCTCTCGCATAAAGAAAAGCTCATCGATAATCTCCGCTCTTTAAAATTCCTCGAAAGGAACGAGCGCTCGCATCAACGCCACGTTAAAGGAAATTTTCCGCGGATAACATCGTAAGGAATTCTTTATCGGTCGAAGTTTGACGCAAGAATTTATGACTTTGCCGCAGGCAAAAAAAAGGTACCAAGCGATCGGTTGTCGGTCCTCGAAGCTCGAACTTCCGCGACGACGACATCGTCAACACTTCGTCGAGGCAACGCGAAACGTCTCGTCGCCTTGCAACGAATAACGAGTTATCGTTTAGGTACTTTAACTTTTTTTTATATCTTGTAATTATATCATATCTAGATTAGCGAGATGGGTTGCTTTTTATGAACTAGCTCCCCGTCGAATTAAATTAAATGAACTTGTGTAAAGTGTAACGAAAAGCTTTAAGAATGGAAAGGGTGAGTCGGTTTGATATCATTATGATCAAGGTATTCACAAAGCTAACGAGTGTGGACGCGAAAATAGGGGGACAGACGAGGGGAAATGGAAGACACGGGAACCCCCTTCGTCCCGATAAATCATCCTCGGGAAAAACTTGCGGGTCACTCTAACTCTAGCGGGAAAACGTGGTCCACTTGCTATGCGAGCGGCGCGCGGCTCGCGCGAGCGCGCCATGATATTCCTTGCATAATTATTACCGCGTTGGCTCTCGGGGAGGGACTTCTTATCTATTCCTGACTGGAATACAGGATGGCGAGCGAGCGTCACGTCCGGAGGATTTTTGCGTCACGTGCGCCGCTCTCTCCGATGCCCGCGAGAGACGGTCCTCTTCTTTTCGGAGAGGGGAGGAGAGGAATCAATTCGCGGGGGCAGTCGAGCAGCATGATATGCCGAGACGAGGCCGTGGCGTGCGTATGGCAGGACGAGGAATTTCTTCCCCTTCCTTCTTTTCGATAGACTCCATCTTCCCGATCGCGTCGCGTATTCGTTTCCCGAATCACAAGATCATATGCGTAGAATTGATGATGAAATTTGGAAATCTATTCACGGCTCGAGATATCGAAGATTCGAAGAATCACACTGCATGAATTTAAGATTATCTACTCTCTAAAAGTGAATCAGTGAAAATATCACTAATTTAAACAGTAAAATAAGATTTCACTGAGAATCAGTGAGTATTTTCAGTGGAAACGCTTATTTTTTTGTTATTTTATCTTATATCTCACTGATTATGGTCAGTTAAAATAAAATTCATTGTAAAACCAGTAAATTTCACTGTAAAACCAGTAATCGCTAGTTCGTTCGTTTACCGCTACGATTGCTATCTCTCTCGTATTTAATTTTAGTCATAAGAATTATATAAAGTTTGCAAAGAGCGACATTTAAAATTAGAAGTATTATTTCGATTTAATTTCTGATACAATCTCAATAGAGAGGCTTCATATACATATTAAATCGATCTTTATAAGTCGGACAAATAAATGTCTGGCGACTTAATGAAAATTATTCGTTCGTTATCTATTTAAAATAAGTTCAATATACATGTAATATATATAAATAAAATAAAATTTTTAATATAATAAATATTTAGTAAATATAAATAAAATTTTTAATTTTATATGAAATAGAGAGATGAATTGTAGTTTAATATTACTGACAATAACGAAAGAAATATTACTGATATTGAGAAATATTACTGATTGAAACAGTCAAAATTATTAACTGATTCTTTCAATAAAATATCACTGATTTACAGTGCTGTACTTATAACTGCTGTAATCAGTGACTATTTACTGTTTTTCAGTGATAATACACTGATTCACTTTTGGAGAATAGAGAGAATTCAAACATTTATATAAAATAGCTCTTGGATTTTTATATTAAAAATATTCTAAAGTACCGCTGCTTTTTTTTAAGTGTCAATCAGCAACTGAATATAAGTTCAGAAAATGCACTTTATATGCGAGCATATATATTGAAAATCGGACAGCGTAGCGGATCTTAAGAAAGAAAGTGCGAAATGTGAAATGTGAGGATTTGCGTCAGACGTAATGCGCTAGAAGAATCATAGCGTAGCTGCTCCATTTATGACACAGTACTGAAAAATGACGTAATCATATCTCGAACAAAATGAAAATTCCTATATTTGTCTCACATCCACTTTATATTTTGTCTGTTTTTTTATAGTTGTACTCTTTAAATTTTCTTCCAATTTTTCTCTCTTTTAGTTTGGGTGTTGAAATATACGATGTATGTAAAAACAAGAGATTTCTAATTTTCTTTCGTCATAATTCTTTTTTTTATTGAGTCACTTGTCATCTGATTGAATCATGTTATTTAATAATGAGCCTGATGTATACTTTATCCTTTGAGAAGAATTGGAATAAAATTTGAGTATGATTTGGAATAAATCTTGTAGTAATAAATTTAGTAAGCTTTTTAAAAATCGCACATCTGCACTTCCTTGTCTCTTCGCGCTGCTTTCTGCTTCAAGAAGGATAGGGTGTTCCTCGGGGAGAACGATCCTCTCATTGGAACAGATCAGCGGTTTCGAAAGCTCTAAAATTATGATTCCTCGAATTTGCTCGCGACACTCGAAACGTTCCTCCACCAATCACCTATTTATCATACTTTGCAAGTTGAAAACTTGCGCCTGTACCATTTTTCCGAAAAGCTTTTGCTATATATTATATTCTTGTTTTTAAATTCCTTCAAATATTTAATTGTAAATCACTTTAAAAAGATATCTTATTAATGATTCTATGAAAGTCGCGTCTTTGAAAGGAAAGATTCGAGGAAGCCACGACAGCGATGATGTTAAGAGTGACACGCAGTCGCCGTTGTTGCTGCCAGTTGCAGCGGCTTCCTCCGAGACGGGAATATCGAGTTTACCGTCCGTGTCACACGGCACGTGGCCTTCTGTCGAGACGAACATCGCGAAGTTTGTCCGTCATTTTATGCGGTACACCGTGGCAGAAGCTCGTGGAAAATAATTAACGGGGCTGCTTGGAGAATCGCGTGCGCCGCATGCTTGAAGTAAGAATATCCGTCGCATTTTCCGCGCGGAAGTGCTTTGGAACGGATCGGAGATACGTTTCGAGAACGTTAAAAGAGAGAAATATATTCCCCGAGTCGGGCGACGACGCTTTATCCGCGCGGAATTTTTGTTTTCGGCAGTTTCTGTAAATTTATATTCAGTTCGAGAAAGCATTAATTTTTCGATCTTTCCCAACGTTTGAAAAGTAGATAAATATGTATTATGCACGGCAACAAAAAATAATCTAAACGACAAATTGTAGAAAGTTTCTTTCTTTCTTTAAATATTTCTCAGAGCATTTTAACTTTATCGAGGCAATTTTTAAATCGAAAAAATTTTATGTAAAAAACAAACGCGATTTACGACAATCTCGTCTGCTTCCGTAAAATTGCGTTTCTATGCGTTGTCAATGCATGATATCGAGATGATCGAGGGCGAAAAATTCGGCAGTAAAATTAACGTGCCACCGTCTTTTTTACAGCGTGATGTTTTGGGCACGCTAGTCGTAAATTTTGGCGGATCGACGTGCTGCATTTTTGCACCTTGTTTATTTATTTATTTTTTTTTTGACGCTGGCGAAATTTACAATCCGGGCTTGTAAAGCTTATGCGATAATGCGTGAGTTCAACGCGCTTCCATTTCGCATTGCTTTGCACTTGAAACATTCATTTGAGAATAAAGTTTATAGCGCATATCTTTTTTGCGACGTAAACAAGTTTCATTTTAGAAATGACAAGTATGCAGTTTATCTCTAACTGCCATTTTCTGTTCTGTTGTTAAAGGTAAAAATTCATTTTACCCTTAATTCAAGCACTATTGGAGAAAATTATTTATTAGATCTGATGTGAAAAATAATATCTAACAATTTGCTTTTTTAAACCTTATTTATTTTCATTTTTCAGTGTTTTAAAGAATAAATAATTTAATTTGGAACTAACTTATATCATTTTTAGAATAAATAGTCTCTATATAGTGACAAAAATATATAGAGACGTTTACTTGTTCAAACGAAATGATGTTCGAGAGAGTGCATCGCTGCGCATAATGTCGCGATTAAAGGAGGTGTCGCTTGAAAAAGGGTTGAATGGTATCCTAACGTAAATAGTGCATCGTCCCTCGTTTGCTCCCAGCTTTCCCCCTTCGCTCGCTATTTTAATTTCTGTTTACGCACACAAGGCGCAAAAATTGGCGTTTAAAGTGGCTTTAAAAGGCTCTTCGGACTGTACGTTGTGGTGCGTAAAATCTTCTTTGGTTGCTCGTAACGACGGATTAACGACGTAATAATTTTATTATAATTTTTGAAACATTGTCATGTCGTTGAAACTTGCAATGCAAAATAGATAATCGACAGTTTTCCATAATACCATATATTGAAACGCATTGTTTCGTCGCCTGATATTTATTAAAATAAATTGTCCTTAATCATGACTAATTTTAAATCAGAACAAACAATTATTAAGTAATATTGACGTTAAGTAAGTTTGACATAAGATCTCAATTACTTACTTTCTTATATTTTTAGTTTTAATCTCGAGAGTTTATAATGTTCAGTTCTCTAAAAATAATTTCGCGATAAAACATCTTGTTTACAAAGTTTATTTTGAAAATGCTGTACTCGATAGTTTTTATTTACGGTTTTTCCCCCCCATGATATGATTATATAAAGCTGAAATTAAAAAAGTAGCTGCTGTGATCGCGAATGATTTCTCTTTGCAAAGCCTGCTAAGAATCTACAATTCACAGACCGGCAATGGTCTACGTGTGGACGGTCGACTTTGATTTACAGAACGACGTGTCTGAGGGTAGCCACAAGGTCTTCAAAAGAGGGGCGAAAATGCTTGGCGCGTGCGAAGAAAGCATCGGGGCGACACGTTCTCTATGCACGACGTGGCGTCGGAACACGTTTTCTCTATCAGAACGTCGTCGTCGTCGTGCCAAGTGAGCTGTTGGCCGTCGAAATGGACCTTCGCCGACCGAGGGATATTTCATATAACGCGACGTACGGTCCGTCGGCCTTTTAAAGCCACTTTAATCGCCGATATTCGCGGTGTGCGCCGGCGAACGAGAATTAAAATGGGGCGGAAAGAATAGGGTGAGAGAAAGAGAGAGAGAGAGAGAGAGAGAGAGAGAGAGAGAGAGAGAAATAAAGAACAGAGGTAAGCGAAAGAGAGAAGGAGGGAGAAACAACGAGTCGCTCTCGTTACTCGCATAAATTTGCTTCGATCCACCCTGCGAGCTCCGGTACACAGTAATTGCAGCAGGTAATTAACCCTGGAGTTATATGTCGAACGCTGGATGTTACGGAGTCATTATCGAATCCTAAATAACGCAGTACAAATTTTTCACTTGCACTGCAAGAGTGCAAATGATTTTTATCTTAAAATTTTTCAACTTTCTTCGTAAAATTATCAAACACAACGAAATATTTATCTTTGATTACATTTTGAATCTAAGCAAAGACTGAACTTTGAACTTCATTTATTGACGCTCTCGCAAATAGATGAAAAATTCTGTATCATTAAATCAAAATTATGAGGCATATTCCGCCGATGCATACTAGCGTGGTAAAAGGCGCCAAAGGGGTGCATACGATGCGCAAAATGGAAGAAAAGCACGACGGAAGTGAAATCAGAGCAAGAGGAACCTTGACAACGACTAGGAGAAGGTGGTTGATTAGATTTTCCGAGGATGAGGGAAAATGTGGGAGGTGGGCGCGGAAGGTTGAGGCAAATGCAGCGCGTGTTCATGTCGAGGACATACGAGGAATCGTATTATCGACTCTCCCAACTCAACACCCGTCCTTCTCCCTCTTCTCGTTTCCTTCTGGAGGCTGGAGGCGCGAGGGATGAGGCAAACCAAGGAATTATGGAGGAATTGCATACGTGCGCTGCGTCGCCAATGTTGTATTATATAAACCGCGCGCGAGTATAGTCGGACCTACCCTTCAAGTTTATATAATAGGAGAGTGCGAAAGGGCAGGGAGATAGGAGGGTGTGAGAGGAGGAATGGATGCAAGTGCGCGCGAGTAGACGCACGTTCCATCGCGGAATGCTCAAAGGAATCACTGTGTGTACTCGGTACGCAGCCCCGAGACGCTACTCGAGAGGAGGAGGAGATAAATACTTGCTACCCTGTCGCTGAAGTGTTTCCAAGTGGCTGGAGCGAAAACGTGTCTCTTTATGCGAAAAGGAACTCGCCGGAGGCGCGCGCTGCGTCCGATTTCAATCCCGAGCCAATTTATCGATCGAATGGATTCCTCGAATTTTTCGTAATATTGAATCGTTTTATCGACATAAACGCTGGGACTGCCATTTTAACAACGATAGGAACGGCCAGAATTAAATGCTATAAATTAAATACATATGAAATTTATATGACATTGTGTAACTTATCATCATAGATTAAGATCAGAAACGTCAAAATGACAAAATTGTATCAAGATTTACATTTAAGAGAAAAATTGGAAACGTAATAAAAATTATATTAAATTTTGTTATGTAACATTTACATATACAATATATTATGTAAAATAGGTAGCACTGGTCCATGTTATATTCTTAGATACTCTTTTTATTATTTATTATTAAATTAACAGAGAATTAGTCTTTGAAAAGTAGCTAAGCTGTTTTTAGATCGTACGATTCCGTTTCAGTGAAACATAATTTATGTGACTTTGAGATCGGTGAATCGGAAAGGTTAATAGCTTAGGAGAACTTTGCTCGTGAGTATACCATAACTTTACAGCATCGTGAATGAGCGTCATTGAAACAGAGAAGAATTTTTTGAACGATATTTCCTTAGATAACTTTTTTGAGATATGTTCTATCACCTAATGTGTAGTTTAATAAAAAATATAAATATAAAAACGTATTCAAAAACACTTTGTGTTTTCGATGTTTAAAGTATTTTAATCGGACTAATTCGTTTTAGAAATATCCTATCCGAACAATAGTCGATAGTACAACTTACAGTGCGCGAAAGTTTTTTGCGAGGCGAACATTTCGGCTGCAGAAACTCCGGACTATCTAGAAAATACCGAAGCGGTACATTGGAAGGATCGTTTTGCACCATACATGGTACACGTACAACGCGCAATAAGAGTTTAACCGGTGTAGGTAATGCGGAAACGAGTTCGAGTGCCTGCGATCGAAAGAAATCGCACTATACGAAGGCAGACCGTGCAGCTTATTTCTCTGCAATAGAACGCTGTAACAAGCGGAATCGACGGGCCGTGCGCGATCGAACCGACCGGTTAAACGAATCGCGAAACCACAAACCTGAAGGAGAAACATTTCTGATTAGACTTCCGGATGCTCCGAGGCTTGAACGCGTGCTTTTGTCACGTGACGCAGAGTCACGTGCGAGTTCTTTATAATTCAATCCCTATAAGTAATAATATTATCGAAATGCTGAAATAGCGACGAGAAAATGAATATAAATATGAATCTCCGATATATAGAATATCACATTACTCACTTTATTATTAATAATTATTACTCCACTTTGCTAAAGTTAATAATATAAATAAACATCCCTTTATTTTTACACCATTTTTAAGCCTTTTCATTCCTGCGTGTGACTTGAATATGCTAATATTATGTGCTAATTAGAATTTAGATTCATCAGGAGAATTATATCGCTTTCTTTTAATCTGTAGGTAGGTAATTTCTCCATATTTAACGGAACAATGAGAGGGCGTGCGACTTTTGGAGCTATACAAATCGAGGTCGAGATTTACACGATGCGAGGGTGGTGAATGGAAATGCGATGGGGGGTGGGCACATGTACGAAAGAGAGTAACCAGTTGCCGTATCGCCCGGCTGAATAACTGCGATCCACCTGTCACGAGCAGGTACAAATGTCGAACGGTCGGAGGAGATGGTAGGAAACACATCTACACAATACGCGCGCGCTCTGTTGGGTCAAAATATCGTTCTTTCCTCGATTCTATAAAATTTATCAAACGACCTGAGAGCAACCAATACATGTTGCGTCTCACGGTTCTTCGCAGCCAGATTGCTCTCGGGAGAAACGAGGCAAGTTGTGCGACATCGCGATCACTGATAAGTTAGGAGGTAGTAATCGATCGATTGAATTTGACATAATATTTCTCGGAGCCACGCTACAGTTGATAATTGTTGCCATTTGCTCTTATGATTTTTTAGAAAATATTCGAAAAGTTTGTTTCTGAGATCAATTAAAATATAAAATATTTTATACAATTAATTATACAATTAATTACAATTATATTTCGAGGATAAAATTTATTTATCTGTACGAAAAAATTAAGATTATTAAGTTTCTTTTTTAAATTCCTAATAATTTGAGAAAAAATATTTAAATTAATGGGTTATCAAATTGTGCAATCTAGATTAATAAAGTTTTCGATATTAGTATTTATTTGAAAAAAGATTAATAAAAATTTAGACACAACTTTTATAGCTTATAAATTAAATGAAAAAGATACATGTAGCAATGTATTTTCATCAAAGAAGAAAGTAGCCGCTATGTAAAACTTGAATAGAAAGCACTGAAATGAGGTAACAATATTGAAATATTTAAGAAGTATTACGCTTTGTTATATCTCTCTCGCGGGAAAATCAACCGGTTAATAATTGTCAGTATCGGACGTTTCATTTCGCGCGATATTTCGTTACAAGTGGCGAGACGGAGTTTTCATTCTGCGAATACAAACGGACGTTCTATTTCTCGTAAAAGCGAGATGCAAAAGACATTCGGGGGATGCATTTTAGTTGTGTATTCGGAAATAGAAGAGGCAGGATGTCGAGATGAGAGTAAATAGAGCGGCCTCGTAACGTGCGCGTTGAATGGAAAGATTTATTCGGCCAACGGGGCGACTGTCACCTGAGTTGTGTAGTTCAATGCTGCACGTTGACTTGTTTACATCCTACCATTTTTGCATTAATAAAAATTCTGCGAAATTAATGAAAATGTCGCATCACGTTCGTTGATGAATTCCGTGATTCCTCGAGGATTATCTTGAAAAGAAGACGCTCCGAATGTTGCAATATATTCAGTCTTAAAAAATATCCTTTGGATCGCTTATTTACGTATTTATTAAATTTATCAAAAATATTTTACTATTATAGGCACGTATTTTCTATTATATGTAATTATAACTTGTCACGCTTTAAATTTTTCCAAAAAAAGAATTTAAGAAAGAAAGAAGAAAGTGTTCTCTCTTCTTCTTTGCGCTCCAATTACCGCTTTGGTTCTTATTTGCTAATTTTTAATTAATTTTTTAATTAGTTATTTGAGCCAATTTTTTATTTTAATTTAAAATTTTTCTTTTCTCGTGGAAATATGATCGTAGGAATAGACCAAGCTTTCCAATCTCTCATAAACTTTACACATCTTACTTTATATGGAGCACTCATTCTTTGATTGTTAAGCATATCCAATTCTCGACTCGAGATTCTCCTTATTCTCGAGGTTCTTTCGCCATCGCGCTCTTCAATTCCGGATGCAATTTTCCATCCGATAGATCGCCGCTTATTTTCTTAGATTGCGCCGTTAGGCTACACCAGTTTGCGTCTTCGTGTTCGCGAACCGCGACAATGAACGAATTGCGTCAGGTTTTAAGAAATTCCAGAAATTCTCCACCCAAGAGTAGAGTATTACATTAGTTTACGCTTCGCGAAACGTAAACAGCGCAATTACATCTGCAAATGTGAAGTACGCCGCAGAATGTAAATAATGCCATGACAATATCATGAGATTAATTGCAGATTCTAATTTATAAAAGAAGTATAAATGTTAGATTTAACGAATCTACAAATACAAGAAATGAGCAGAATAAAAATAAACTTCTGATTTACGAATGACCAAATTTGTTAAAATTTTTTGTAAAATTTTGTTTTCATGCGATATTAAAGGATATTCTCAACATATTTATAGATTTTCTTTACACCTCGCATTTTATTCGACGATTTCAAGCATCGTATCAATTAATTATACGAGTTAACTGTACAACAATAAATTAACGCAATATTATTTTAATTAATCTTTATTATTTTATTATATTAATTTTTCTTCAACTGATATTCAATAATGGCAGAATGATGGTAAAAATATTATGTAATATGTGGGTCTTGATTTTTGGCAACATTTTTATATTTTTTTTTCTACCACATATTACAATATTTATTCATACATACATATGCTAATTATGTAACTAGACAAAATCCTTCCATGCCATGTAAAAATGTAAAAATGTGTAAAAAAATGTAACGGGGAATTTTTTGTCTTCGTTGGCCGCGTACCAATTTTGCTCGCGCCATCGCACATCCATTATTTTCATACGATTATTTCGTACGCGCTGTAAACTGGCGGCCACGCGTTATTTCTCGCGGTGGATGCCGAGCTGACAGTGAGGGATTTTGGCGCATAGAAACGCGCGCGAAATCAAATTCGGCGGTTTTACCCTCCAAATTGGAGCCGTTTAATCGACGCCAAAGTGTCCGCGACAGAGCCTTTCCATTGTTATTTCGAATTGAATATACGGCGTTTTATGTCGCGACGCGACCTCGGTTTGTCGACAGAAAACCTGCATCAGCCATATCGAGTTGCATTTTGAACGTTTTGCGTGGATTTGACTTCTTGCCTCCATTTAAAGATTAATGAATGAATCGTTATACGCGCTTTTCTGCAAAGGCACGAGAAAAAACCATCGGGCACGTGTGTGTATTCCAAAGTTAACAAGCGCGAAATTACATTGTACGAGTATAAAAGAGAACACGTCTATAAAAATAATTTGAATTATACAAACATTATCGTTTAATATGTAAGTTCCGAAAAAAGAGGAAAAAAGGACCGTTTGAGTAGCAAAAAAGTCGTCCGATGAGTTAACCCGGTTGAACTCGTTTGCCCGTACAACCTTATTGAATTAGCTTCCGCTCTGCTGGCGTATTCGAATAGAGTATCATCCTAGAAGGTCTCCCGAGCGAACTATATATGTATAATATATATAGCTCGGGAGAAATTAACTGGGGTGCTGCGCGAAAGAGTTTCGATTCTGCTGCATAATACAGTTCGGGCCACGCGGTAGAAATTCCACGGGCCCTCCTCTCCCATAGGGATTCTCCGCGTACTTCAAATTTTCCACAAACGAGTTGCTAAGCGCGGCTTAGCCGGCCTTCTATGCAGCGGCTTGTGCATTATGAAGCTAGCCCTGTTCCCTGCTTTTGCCACCGCGAAACGGTCTTTCTCGATCGCGTTTTCTCTGCCCAGGAGAGCCCGTCCCTCTCTCGTATCCCGTCTCCCCGTCATATTCATTAACGACGGCCAAATGACACAGAATTGTTGGCGGAAAGTGCGCGTACTTTCCCACGTAACAACGTTCGCCATGCCGCGTTGTGGTACTTGAAGAGCACAGGCACTCCTTTATATAGCTCATACATGCGCGTATGCGAGTGCCACTGAATGCGAAGCGTTGGCGGAGGAGCTTTTAAAAATATAATTGGCACGTCATGTGGAAGGCGAAAACACGAGCCTCGTTGTGACGCGAGAGTGCGCGCGACTTTTTAATAATTACGCTGTTTTTATTACCCTACAATGCGCGCGCGGCGTTAATGGCGACGAAATTATGACACGTATTAATTCGTAAGAGATGACAAATATTGAAAGATGAGAATAACGAAATCCGATAAAACGTCAGTTTGATAATAATTGCTAACGTAAAATACAGCAGAATATAATAAATTAAACTATTGTATGTACGGTTTCTTTATTTGTGAATTGAAAATTTCTGTCAATATTTAAAAACATTCTACCATCTTCCTATACAATGATGTAAAATAATAGTATTTTAACCCTTTCGTACCTCCAGGACATATATGTCCCATCTACGAAAAAAATCATAACTTTTAAATAAATAATCCTATCGACTTCTCTTAGCTTGTTTTAAAGAAGAAGGTTCAAGCTATATGTAAAAAAATTGCGCACTTTGAAATGTAACGTATACAGTAAAATATAATTACCTAAACTTTGCAAAAAAATCAAACTTTTAGAGAATGAAGATTAATTGCATATTAATCGAAAAATCATAAAATTTATGCGCTAATTAGAAACTTAGTTTTATTTAAATTTTGATGGTAAATTTGGAATCAGCACCCCTAAAATCCTGTAAAACTGTCTTCATATAAAACACATCTCTTTTGGGAAAGCCGAAGGTACGAAAGGGTTAATGAAATATATTTAATTACGTCTTTGTGCAGCAAAGATACAACAGAGAAAGGATATCGAATAATTTTAAAACGATTGCACGAATTTTATACAATAATATTTAAAGCTACGTAAAAATCCAAAATATGTTTATATCATCGATGAAGCTGGGTCTGGCAGAACCAAACGCGAGTAGTCAAAAGGCTAAGAATATACTGCGAGCGGACACTCGGAGCGCAGGTGTCCATGTGCAATACTTAACAATCAAATTAATGTTCAAGGATTTATTTCACCTGTGTAGAGAGGCGCGAAAAGCAATTAAAGCGGCATGCGCCGGTCGCCAATTTGTACGGTTTACATCGTTATATCGAACGAATAAATCCCAGTGCCCGGGCTGTCGTTACTGCAAAGATTAGATTAACTGTCTCTTCATTTCGAGCGGAGACAGTTATTACCGCCGCAGGGCGTCTCGTGTCGAGAATAATCGTCCGATCGCGCGCGTTCTTGTCTATAAACGTGCCGCAGGGTGAAACTTCCATCTCGCGCCTCTGTTCCTCTTCACCATCCTCCCGCGAATACGCGCCGAAGCTTACGGGCTTTATAGCTTACGATTAAAAGCGATGTTGTTTTCGAGTCGCGTCTGTGTATCGTTTCTCGATAGCATGCAAACGATATTAGATGCGAATGCGACTAAGCGTCTCGCCTATTTGCATGCTATCGATAGATACTTATTTTGATACGAAGTATATAGGATCAGCTGTTCGGAATACCATTATGTCAAATACTCAGGCAGCTAAAAAATTGCCGTATGATTAAACAATATTGAAAAATTTAATCAGTTATTTTAATAGCTTCAAGATAAGGTAAAACGATCACGCGAATTTTTTTATGATGATTTCTAAAGCTAGGTAAAGAAATTCAAATTGTATACATAAGAAAGACATAATTATATACTTAGAAAAAATTAGATAATATAGAAAATTATTTACACAAAATTTCATATTTCATATTCACACAATTTAGATAATATTTTAGAGAATATTAGAATATTATCCGTGACTTTTTGAACATCACACGGAAGAGTGTTCGGATACGATATACATACGAAGATATGTGATAAGACACGGATCCATAATGGCAGCGCTATTGTATACTTTCGGCATGCGGCGTTCATGTCTCTATTAAACGCTGTCTCCGATCCTTTATTTGCAGTCGATCATCAATTCGCGATTGTGCCAAGGAATTGGTTTTCGGAGGCAATCGCGATCGATTCGCGGATATATGAGCAATGTTTTAAAACTGCGATACCTTCTTTCATACTTTTCTTTCGCATATTTTTTCCCGCTGACGATGTTTCATGCAAGCTTGTTTTTTATGCTCGAGTGATTTCCGATTTCGCACGCAAATTGAATCGGGCGTGATTAACCAATGGAACGTATCTGTCCGGACCTAGGATTCTGCGAGAGGACTCGCGTCTCTCCCTCTTTCCTCTTCACTTGATGCAGCTTCACTCGTCAGCGGGAAACGCGGCGTCGCGTCGAGCGTACGCGTGCGACTTCTTATCATCGGCGCGTTCAATGCATAAAGCATAAAGTTCGTATCTCATGCATACATTCATAGAGCCGTCGGTGCGACAGCGATGGCGGGAGCGAGACGAAAGTCATAACTTACGGTACGTCCCATACCTCTCGTTCTCTTCCCCACGCGCGCCCGGTAACCATCGCTGCGAGAGGTATCGAAACACTCGCAAAATCACCGAAGGGTAACTGTGGCACGTATGACGGCTGACACTCCTCGCACAGGTCCTTGGTGCGCTCAAAATTCCATTTTCCTACGAGAAAATTCCATTTTTCCATCGGATCCCTCCTTCTCTCTTTCTCTCTCGTTCTCCATCGATTCATTGAAAAATAGTCCACTTACCGCGGTCTCTTTTTACAATAAATCAATCGCGCCTTTCCGACTGTGCCCCATAATCATCCCCTTCTTCCATCTTTCATTTTTCTTCGACGTAACTTTCTTCCTTCGATGCACCGGCCGAGGGTTGGATTGTCTTCCGAGATGGCTGCTGACAAATAGCGAATCGATCGTCGCAACCGCCGCCGCCACCCATCGGCTGTTATGCCATAAAGCTGCCGCAACAAAGCGTCGTTTTGATGCTTTATGGGCATCGCAGGCCGATGGCGGGATGACGTTGTCGAGATGGATGTGCGCGGCGGCTTGGATTGGCCGCGGGAGAACGATGTTCGTTTAGGGGATGAAGCGGCGGGCGCATCGCGTTTTCATGCAAACTCGACACGGACAGGGGATTTCGCTCGCGTGTGTAGGACGCACAATAGAATTTTAAAGGCCTACTAAAAATTGAGCCTTTTCTTGTCAATCTTGGAATGTCAAGCTCGTATAATTGACTGACACGTACAACATATACTGGCATGTCACTTATTCTAAAATTTTATATATCTCAATATATTAAAAATATAATGTATAATATAATATATAATTCAATAAAAACAAAATATAATTTAATATAATATATATAATTATTTATATAATATATTATTAATATAATATATATAATAAATATAATTTAATATGTAATATATATTGTTTATATTTTTTTCTACATTCAATAAAGTTTTTTTTTATTATAAGAGGATTATAAAAGATTTCTCTCTAGTTAATTTAAAACTATCTCTCTGATATACTTGCATTTTTAGTTTATAAATTAAAAAACTGATAAAGAAAATGTAGAGATACTTATTCTGGTTTTAATTAATTATTATCTAGATTAATAGTGATTATCTGAAAGCTATGCTTGTGCGACCAAGATGAAAATTGACACATTTGTTTTTGCATCGTTCTGATTCCGCGATTAGTGCAACGTAGAAGTCGCAGAAAGCTATAGTAGATCATAGATTGATTTGCAGAGTTGGGAGCAGGTGCGGTCCGTGTAGGATCGATGGCTGCGTCGACACTTTCTTTCATCACGTGACACGCGAGAGAATAAAAATTCCTCATTCGTGATTTTATCGACATCGCGGGATGAGTCGGATGTCCATTGATGAGAAAAGAAACTCTACTATTGTTTCGGAAAGAAAGTTACGTTATTTGGTGTAAGGGCAAAAATTCCGCGAAAAAGAAGATATGCAAAAAATTTTCGCTTCTCTATCAAAATTAATATTCAGAGAGAGATTTATATTAACTGTAAAAATATATAAATAAATAAAAACAAAAATATATAAATTTTTATATATATAATTTATAATTTTATAATTGATTTTAGCAAGTGCATTAATATTAAATATTTGCAGAGAGGAGACAGGATTTATTTTCTTTTAATTTTCTAATATTTCTATTATATATTCTAATTTTTTTCTATTACATGTGCAATTTTTGAATGCATATATTATTAAACAGATTTTTGTTACAAAATTGGAAAAGTTTAAGACATGACATTGAAGTTATTCGACGTGGCGTTTACTTTTCCAACGCAGTGTTTGAAAAGTTTAAACAAGCAGTAATCTGATAAGAGAAACTACGGATTGTACTAACATCATTCGACATCTACCTTAGAAAATACAGCTTTGTTTCTTGCGAAATTCTTTTTTGAAGAAAAACGAAGATTAAGTGCAGATTACATTGCAGAGGCAATCTCTGTCTTTCTAAAAACTTGCTATTATGTTTATTTTTGGGGAATTTTGTTACTGATAAAAGACACACATTTTTCTTTGAATATTTTCCTTAAAACATTTCATCTCTGTTACCTCTATTTAAAACGCTTGTAATCAATTTATATTACTTAACGTACTTTCACATTTTCTAATTACATTTTTTCATACTTTCTTAAATGAAATCATTATATTATCATTAATAAGCAACACGATTTCACTTATAAATATAAATATCATTGCAAACGGTGAAATTTTCTTGAAAGTAATCATCTTGTCACTGCTTTGAGTGACATTTTCATTAATTCAATTTAAAAGAGTAGATCCTTATATTTGTCCCCTTTTTTATTTCAGAGAATCTCCTCGATACGATAACTTTTTTCATCCCTTTATTTCTTTTGAGTTGGAAATTTCAAAGAATCGAGCAATAGACATACTTCTCGCTGATAGGCTACTTAATAGGCCCTTATGCTTCATTGTTTATATGCAGCTGTTCATTAAAATCGAATCGCGTGCGTACGCGATGCCTTTGCGATTTTCACGGCATCGAAATAACAAGGGACGCTTCTCTCTAGGCGTAATTGGTGATAGAATATAACCTATCACGAGATGATCATTAATTACAATCGGCGAGCCACTGACGTTGCGGTTAGTTTGCTTCGAAGCTAGTTTCGATCTCTCTCACTTTATCTCTATCTCTCTTTTTCTCCACTTCCATTCACTCGTTTTTTTTCACAAATCCTTTCATTTCTGCTACGTTAAGGGTATCGAAAGAGTTAAGACGAACGATAATTAAAATTGACGCGTTCTTTTTCTCTCTTTTATTAAGAAAACAGTAATGTAGAAAGTGGAAAGAGAGCGACGCGAATTATAGCGGAAAATAAATTTCTCGCGGTAGAAACTGAGCGAATCGCTGAGTCAGTTTCCCACGATCGCCAAACTAGCATACTCATCACCGTACAATCATGATCAATTTGCGCAAAGTACAAAGTCAATTAAATGAGATTGGCTCTTTCTGTTGCAGCAAAATGCAGTTAAGAGAAATGTTGCGATGATGATTGTTGCCTTTCTCGATAATGTGATATTTATTTATAACATTTACTTTACAAACATAGAAATATACGCGTATTGAAATATATGAAAGTAGTTATTCAGATTCCTTTAATTTATTAATAAATATAAATAATAATTTATATTTTACGGATACATTTTTTGATACATGACTTTGTTGAGTTTCTATCTTTGCTGAAAAATATTTTTCATATGTTTTCATATGTTTTCAGATCGCCGACTGGTGTCCCAAAGATTCATCAGAAAACTGATCGACGCTCATGGCAGCGCGGAAACTCGCAGCCCTCTTTGCCGCGGTCCTGCAACTTTGCTTATGTGAGTGAGTCTCTTTTTCTCTTCATATTTGCGCATTGAAATTTTCATAATCTGTTTATCAGAATTTATCAAAAAGTTATTTGAGATGCAACAACGTCAAATGCACATCAAATATAGGAATGTAGAGACGTCACACAAAAAATTCAAGCTTTAACTTTACAAGAAATTAATAATTATTTTTTCACACACATTTTCATTTTTTAACGTGTGCTTACAATACATAGATCAATTATTCAAATTTTGAGAAGTTAGATGAAATATCTGAAAAAGTAGGAGAATGCTATTTTTTTCAATCATCTCAAACAAAAAATTTTTAATTGCGTTTATTCTTCTCGATCCGCTTGCAATGTTAGCACGTCACGGTATTTCCGGGAGATTCACGGTTCTCATAATTTGAAGAAACCGAGAAGCTGGAAAAAAAGCAAAATTGATCATGACAGCGAAAACCACGTCACACTGTCATGACGACAGAAAGGACGAGATTGAAGAGTCGGGGAAAAAGAATGAATCGAAAGAGCGATCGCACAGTCTTCAACCGCATGACTTTCATGAGGAAGCTACGGAAATTCTCCCAATGTCGTACAACAATTTTCCTTTCTGCGATATTGTTTGTTCTGAGAACAACGAGTATGCTGAACCGTGTGTTACATCGAAGCAGAAATAATGCTCGAATTTTTGTCGCGGAATACGATGTAAATATGAAGATAGTTGTACTTCGACATAACAGAGAGAAAGAAAGAGTATCATATGTGATATTCTGCAGAATCTTTACGTGAATCATCGAACATTTCCATCATCTACGTTTCTCAAACAAAAGCGAAAAGTAATAGTGAATAAAATAATAATTTTCAACACTACTTCAAAAATTAGAAACTTTCTAAATTAAGATACACATAATTTTCAATAAATATAAATTTCATATCGATTTAAATTTATTTCTTAAAAATGTTATTATTATCAGGACTTGTAATACTGTATCGAATCGTTTTTAGTTAGCTTGCTTTTCAGATTCAAGCACGCCGCCCTCGCTTTAAAGCGCATTCTACGTGTTACGTTGTAAATCCTATGCAATTTATTTCGAGGCCCTTTTATGCGCCAGGCCCTAGGCCCTAGGCGAATAATTCGCCGCCCTGCGTCCGTGCTTTGCCCGAGTCGACCAAGTTCCGTTGTAAGCCGCGGCCGTAAGACGCAACGGATGTTGCCTCGCTCGCACGGCGAGAGGACGCCGGCCTGGCCGCGCGTTCTCGCCCGCTCTGAATCTCTTAGCCCGGTTATATCCGCGCTGCGGTGTAGTGCGGTGCCGCAACGACTCTACGAGGACGATACATCGTCGGGGGTAGACTCGGCGCGAGGGAGTTTGTAGAATCCACTTAAATCCACCGTGATTTACTCGGGCACGCCATCCACCCCTTCTTCGTCCCTCCGTCCCTGCAGCGGGTTGCAGCCGCAGCCGCAATAAGTAACCGAGCCTCGGGATTTTCGGGCCGATGGAAAACGTTACGGATTCGTCAGCCAACGGTTCAGCAACTCTTCTTAAATAGCGCATCATATTGTCCTCTTTTTTAGGAAATTTTGATTAATTATACGTCACTTAATGTATATCAAAAGATTTTATTCCTTATGTGTGTGTGTATGTGTGCGCTTTTATTTTTTTAAATTATTCAAACAATTGTTTTCCACGAGCACCTTTTCCTCCGATAACCCGTTGTTCTCGACAAGACATTGCTGCTAGTTTCTTAAGGGAAAGAATTATAGATAGAAATCGCAAAATTTCTTCGACCGAGTCTTTTTTAAGTTGATTATATAATAGTGTATATACGGGCAAAAACTCCGTGAGTATTATAGCGCCGACTCTTTTGTTCGTCCGGAATTAAAGAGGAGGAGCCGCTTGAAGGGATTAGACGAGACAGTAATTAATTTCGGCGCGGTACTTCTTTTTTTTTTATTTTACCGGCGGTCTTATTATTGCTCCGCCCTTTTCTTTATTTCACTTCCGATACTTTGTTCCGTCCTTCGAGGGCAAAATCGTATGAAACGGTATTATAGTATTTCTTTGAATCGAGGGAATTTACGGGATTTTTATGCGGAGTGCGTTTCGGCTCTGTCTGTAAGTTTTACGTCGCACGACGATATATATATTTGTATGTAAAAATATATATTTATATATATATATTTTTTTTTCTTTAACACACTGGAGGAAAATAACACGACCAACATTTTTCTATATCTATATTTCGACGAGAAGCTCGGCGCGACATCGTTACATTTTGCAGTTTTTCCCGATTTACTTTATTACCTACATTTTTTGCATATGAAAACGCTAATCAACGACATCGTACTGAAAACATGAATACATGCCACAAAACTGCGGCAGATGCGACAGCGTCGCATGTTAGCAAACTCGATTACGTGTTAACATAATAATTACAAATGCGAGCATTAACGCATTCGCCTAATGGTACGATCTGTGTAGCTGTGATATTTTCATTCGTTTTTTTCCATGTGCATATCTAAAGACATTATTTTGCAATTTCTTTCTTAATCTCAATATACTCTTGATATATTCAATTTATTTTTAAAAATAAAGTACTAAAATTGTTACATTATGTTCACCAGACTTCAAATCGAAATAAAATAGATTAATATTATTTTACGATTTGGTAATATTATTTTATGACTAAAATAGAAAATTGAATATATTTGCCAATACTTTCTTTTATTTTTAAATTACACATATATTGATTATTCTTGTTCTAAAATGTATAAAATATATATATATCAGAAATGCGTGATATCTATATTTTAACTGAGGGAGGAGCTTCAGATTATTTTGTCATAAATTTATTGAAAAAGAAACTAGATAAATCTAATTTCTTCTCGTGTATCCATGGTTTGATATAAAAAATGCCATCAATATTTAAATGTCATTTAGATTATATAAATTTCGCTTTTGCAGTAATATGTAAAATATATAACACACACATTTTCTTTACTTATATAAGTAGAAAAAGACAAATATCCATATTTATAACTTTTTTCCTAAATAATGTGGTATATAAATCAAGCCTGTTCTTAAATATCTTTCGAAACTTTTCAATCACGAAATCGCAACTACGCGTATCCTTGTAAATGATCGATTTTCATTTCCCTGCAAGATTTACTAGCTCCTTGAGTTTGCAAAAATCTTTTATATCAGTTTTCGGCTTCGGTAAGGTTCTTCTCAGGTCTCGTAAAAAGGGACATCGCTTCGATCCGCTCCATCTTCATCGGCGGCCGATGACGCTGATGACACGCGGGAGAGAGTGCCAGCTTCCATTTTCAATATCGCGTCGACAGCCCACCTTCAGGATTCCCGTCTTCATGGTGGATCCCGCGAGTCTCGAGTGTATGTCACTGTTCGCGACGTTATCAGCGATTCGCTGGTTGCCGCATCGATTTCTATGCGGATATACCTATTGAAATGCAATAAGCTGGATCGAAGTCAAATATCTGAACCGTCGCGTCGCTAGAAAAGATACATTGTCTCGTCATTCGATTCACTCTTTTCTAACAATCATATTATCCTATACAATTATTATTTATCATTGAAAAATATATTTTTAATTTAAAGTGTTTAAGATTTTTTCTATATTTATAATTTATTTATCATACATTTACACAAAATATTATAAAAATATTTATAAATATTAGGAACACACAAGGATTAATAAATTATTTCCAGGTAACTCTCTCAAATAATATTTCAATGATTGATGCTTTGATAGAAATATGTAGCTGACTTTTATTAAAAATTTTATGCAAAATTGAATAAATTTTGTTTACATAAAAAATTTTTCTGAATTTATCGATGATACGTCCACACACATTGGAGTTCAATGTGCCTGTAATTGAATTTTGCGAGACACGTAACTCTCATAAAACAGCAACGCGATAAGTTACACGCATAAACATCGAGCGTTTTGATTACGGAAGCTACAGCTGTTTCAAGTTTGCAAGTTTTTCACTCAAAGAAGCGAAATTTAGGAGAAATAAAGAGATGAATATTTTTGCCACAATACACAACTACTATATTCACTATTGCGGTTTAATTTTTATATTAAATATTTATTTTTTCAGCGGTAATAACATTTTTTTAATATTTAATATGTTATTAAAAATACCAACATTTGATTTTTTAATATGTCCACCAAACACGCTAAGATATAAAATGTATCTTCCACGTTATTTCTCGTCGCGACGACGTCGAATGCCATCGTCGAAGTTCGCAGGGGACGTATGTAATCCGTGTAATCCGTCAAGCAGGTGGACGTAACTGGCGCCGTACGATATGGGCAAAGTTTGTCGCGGACCGTCCGACACCGGCCGGCAACGGAATAATTGAAAATGTCATGACAATTGCACTGAATGCCGCTGTAACTGCTTGACTAATGCAAATGGGTATATTCAAATTCTATCAGAGAATTAATAATTCGCCTATATCGGCCAACGGCGACGCGCAATACCAACATATCATCTTGTCAAACTTAACAACGGCGATATTATATCGTTCAGATTATTAATACCATCATCAAACTTGGGAAACATTTTCGATTCGATTGCCCAATCAGTCTTATTTGGAGTTCACTATCGTATGCCTTACTTTATTCCTTTTAATCTATAGCTACTTAATATTTAACATTAAATAACTTGAAAAGAATCTCGCGAAAAAGTAAAGTTTACTTGAATTTGAAAGGCGATAAACTTGTTATTTAATCGAAGAAGTTTAATCTGCAGAAAATTCCTTATTTTTGATTTCTTACACAAAGTTCGACGATTATCTTTTTCAACATCTTTTTCTTTGAAAAGAAATCCATTTTACGTAGATCAAAGGATTTATTATTAAAATGAAGCTTGGAGATTCTGGAATGCATCGTCGAACTCTGTGTACGCGAAGCTCGAATGCTTCCTCGTGGAGAATGTATCGGCTCACGTCACGGAGTTGCATTATTCACGTTCACACACTTGTCGGAAGATTTTAATGGGTGAAACTGTTCGAAACGCGCCGAGTATGTTACAGATATTTCGCTCTCTCCCGAATTTCGCGCGTATATTTTTTCTCGTAATTATTCGTGTATCCGGAAGCGATATGCAATAATTAAATTAAACGGACGTGAACGTCGCGTCAGCGCGAAAAGCGTTGATGCGATTTCGTGAAAAAAAAAATAGAATCAACGCGAATTGAATTCTGCAATCTATTTTTGATGAACGTATATACTTTGTTTTTTTTTTCAAGGAATAATGACATTAGAAAAAGGACCGAGTAATAAGCGACCCGTATTTGCCTGGAGGATTAAATTAGTTCTAAATAACACACATGTGTCATATATATGTTTTTCAAGTTTGTTCGCGACGCCCGAACGCGCGTTTCACGGAATAAAGAGGGAAATGAGGAAGTTAGTCAATCGAATTGCAGGCTTTATGCCGCTTTTACTACTTTAGACGAAGCGTAGCGTCGAATAGTATGTCGCACGGGCAATATAACATAGGCAGAGGAAAAGTTTTCTTCCTTATACTGCTGGCGACGCGAAGCGACGACGAAACTTGCATTTTCGCGACGCCCGAAGGCGGTACACGAGGAATTCATTTGGCATTCAGGACAAGAAATGTCGGAGATAGCCGTTGAAAGCTGCGGATGCGTGGTGGAATAAACGACTGTCCGAACACATTTAAGCAAATGCGTTTTCTTGCCGTAACGTGAGAAGTTGATTCCTTTCGTTGCTTCAACGACATTGCGAATCGTCTCGCTGAATTCTCCTTCGCAAAGAGAATGACGAAGTTAACCAACCGTTTTTACTTTGGGATCTTTTTCATGAGATTGTGAAACTGCGTGTAAGATTGCCCATAATTCCGCATAACAGATATCGGGGAAATAATAATGTATCTCGTGTAGATGTAAAAGACATGAAATGGAATATATGAAATTACGACGGAAGAAGCTAATGGATATCTCTAATGGAGAAGCATAAAATGAAATAGAATTTATTGAGGCTAGTAAAAAAATTCGTCAGTCATTGATTGGCTCAATAGACGCGATTATGTGAGTGGAATAAAATTGCAATGAATACCACGTGAAACTGAAACGGGTGAATTTTCATAAAAGAAAGTATGCATTTTTATAAAAGAATCAAAAGTTCATTCATAATTTAACAAAAGAATAAAAGAATAATAAATATTGATAATTAAAATATTGTAATTAATGACCTGTTTCCATTAAATCTGTTTTTACGGAGAAAAAAATCTGAAATTAAAACTGTGGTCGCGGAGATTCTAAGAATGCTCTTGCAACTGGAGAAATGAAAGCGATCCAATTAATACAAACAGCACCGAATTAAGGGGGCTTAAATACAATTGCCGTGTTTAGTATCTTTAAATGCAACACGCCGGCGTCGCGAACATTTTCCCGGGAAATGTGTATTGGAAAAATAACGACGAATCCGCGAAAAGAGATAGAGGTAAACGCGGAAGAAAGACAAAAATACAAAGGTGAATTGGAGAGACGAGGGAAGAGCCATCGGAGAGTCGCAGCCGCGCTCTCGCGACAGATTATGTTAACGAGACAATCCTTATGGTATACCGGAGAAGCGCATAGCCCACTGGCAGTCTCTTCTATTTTTCCCGTTCATTCGACAAAAGATTCCGCGCCGCCGCCTGCTCTCGCTGAATCGAAGAGGCAACAACAGGCGTATCCTGGCAAACAGAAGTTTGGCGCCGCGATGGAAAAAAAAAGAGATTGGCAGGAGCGAAACCTCTATCTCGCGCGCGAAAAAGTGGAAAAATGGAAACACCGCAGGATATTTCAGAGAAATTCGGAAAAGTGACTTTTTGACCGAGGACTCAGTAACAAGTAACAAATAGGGGAGGAATAAATCTTTTCAAAATGATAATAAAATGAAGTTTAAAGCTTTGGCAAAAAAATCTCCTCGATATCTTCCAATTGATTATTGATGCTGTCTTTTATTCCTCTCTCTTTTTTTTATACAGCGACATTTGCGACGTGCTTCGAGCTCCTATTGAATATTCGATCTCTTCGAAGAGGGAGTCGCTTTATCGTCTTCCTTCGTATCATTCTACAGCGTATTTTCGTCGAGCGTTCGGTAATCGTGTGGCTGCCCTTAATTGTGCAATTATGCACGCTCCCTTTTTCACGGCACGACGATGTATCTATAGCGACGCACGGCACGAGGGAAATTCGCGGCATTACTGGGAGCAGTTTGCGTCTCGGCTCTCTCTAACTTCTATCTACCGACGAATTCTCCGTTTAAGCCAAAATCAATAGGCACGTGCTCCGATCTGATAAGTATCCCGAAGAGAGGGAGAGAGAATTTTATATATATATATATATCTCTGTCATTCAGGAGAATCCTCTTGTTTCGCACACATTTATTCGCGTCGCGCATTTAAATATATTTGCATATATATATATATCTGCATGTGCATATATAAACTATCTTTATTTCTCTTATACAAACCTAATTCGTTCACTGATGCGATTTTTATCATTTAAAAACTTTGCATCTCAAACTAACTCCGATAGATGAGTTAGTATTATTTTTTTATTTCTATTTTTTCCTCAATTCCCGATTTATGACAAAAAAATATGCGCGAGGATGAAAAATAATGCGAAATATACAAATACATATTAAAATATGTACAGGTATACGCGAGGGTAGTTTACAATCCCCATTTTAAATTACTTCGCACTGCGACACAGCGTTTTCCAAGTTTACACACGGTCACGTGCCATCTCGTTCCATTTAAACGCGGGCTTTGCCGTGTTTCGTTTAACTCCTTCCTCCTACAAGCATCCCGCTGCTGTTTTTACGCCACCTCTTTCTCGTACGGCCGTAAATCCTTCGTTACCGGAACTTTTTAACGAAACTGTAATCCCTTCGGCGTTCTGTGTTTGCCGAAAAGATTCCGTCGTCGGCGCGCGACACGTGATGTAACTTCCGTTTCTCCGCGTGTCCTGTCTTATGCAATTCCTGGCGGTGAAACACGCGTACACGGACGAACGCGCTTCCTCTGCCGTGCAAGAATTCGTGGAATTTTTCGAGTTAGCTCGCCGGGCTGTCGCGATCTGAAAATCTGGAACACTTTGGCAAAAACAAAAAAGTCGGACGTTTAATCCTCGCGGAAATACGGAGTAATTCTCCTGTCTTCCTCTCTTGCCTCGAACAGTCGCTCTCTCCTCCTGCGCTCGATTGTTCTTTCGCTCTTCTTTTTTGAATTAAAACAGAACTTTTGTTCAATTATATTATGCACAAAGCATCTCAGTTTTATCACAAATCACTCTTTATTCATAGTCATACTCGAGAAGACTGAATTAGAAAGAACGAGGAACGATTGTTTCAATATCGAAGTATCGATATTATTCAAATGTGTACATTGTAAAATATTTTATTCTGCAACTAGTTCCAACCTGGACTTAATTTTACGAAAGAGCCACGTCAAATGTTTAAAGTTGAATTCTATCGAAGAGTTTTTAGTTAAATTTTTGCGAGTACAAATCCGAATCAAAATTGAAAATTGAAATTGAACTTTAACGATTGAGAGATGGGACGATTTCGCGGTTTGAACGGCGGCTCTTCGTCAATTTCCGGCTTTCAATGTTCTTGATTCATTTCCGTTTACGCGGGAGTATGCGTATCGTGATAATTTTGCTATCGCAAGCGCAAATGTTACCTTGATGACATCGGCTCATTGTCGCGACTCACGCTAATAGTCGCTTTTGCCTCAGGCACGTCTGCCTATTAGCATACGCATTCGAGCGTGTCACGTTTCTTGCTGTTCCCAAACCCCATCTTTGTTCGCTGAATTTCACATGGAATGGAACCTCGCAAAGTGCTTCCCTCTTATTCTTGATAACTCATCTTCTTAGCAAACCATGAGCGTTGTTTTATTAACCGTCAGGTTTTCCAAGGTATTTAATCAAGAAGCAAAAAATCACTCCTAGACATTTTCAGAAGAATTATCTTCTTCACTAAAATAAACTAAAATACTAAAGTTACTATACCGCATTTCTAACATATATTAGAATTTAAACGTCGGATTGATACAGCGCCGAAGACGATTACGAAATAGTCTTTAGATACGTGTGCAACATAGCGATAGAGAGATTTTCATACCGCAAGAATGCTTTCGAGAACTGATGATTATTTCGATCCAGGAATATTCCGCTATCGCGCGAGAACGAGAGACGTCGGGAACACATTTTAAATTCGCGATTTCAACGATACAGGATTTCTCTCAAGGCGTGGAGGAGAAAGGCCAAGCGAAATCCAAACTCTTTGGATCGGCGGACGGCTCCGTGGCTGCCATTGTGCGGGTGGCTTACCGTCGTTTTCCCGGGATAAAGTGGGTATCACCGGATACTGCTCAACCCGAGTCTATCGTTGGAGCCGTCCTACGGCTTTCGAGAATCTCGCTCGGTCCCTTAAATTAGACGCGGAGAAACGACGCTCGGTGACTTTTATAATCGCTTTTAATACTACTCGCAGAGGGTCGCCTTCAGATTCTGCATAACTGTTTTATTAGCGTTTGTTGGAAGCCGCTTATTGCGCGACAGAAACGCCTGACAGTCTTATTGGCTTTTAACGTCGGTCGTAACGACGTTAGACTCGCAGAGACGGATTTACAAACTCTTTTTATCTTCGCTTTACGTACATTTGTCGAGAATAATTGAATAAGTTATATAAGGTTTGTGATATAATTTATAAATATATATATATATGTAGATTATATATTTTTATATATTTTGATGTAATAATATAAACGAAAATTATAGCTGGCTCGATGAACTTGCACAATGCATCTGCCGAGAAAGAATTTCATGCCAGCGATATTGAGAATCGAGACTATGTATTTTTATACGAAGATCCCTCGCGGCACAATTTTGCCTTACGTTGGCGTAAACGGAACGATGTGAAACGGGAGAAAAAAAAAGAAACGAAATTGATTCCAGCGTAGCATCATGGCGATCTTAATTTCCTGGACGGTTGGTGCGTGATAATTTCGATGAAAAATTCCATCCTGCGCGCGATGTAATTAACGAAGAGATGGCAGACCGCGTGGGCGCGTTTGTAGTCCTGCCCGCTCGCGAAAGGACCTAATTAATTAGATATCCTTGCGACAAATTGCTAGAATTACACTTCACTGATTACAATTAGACTCGGAATGAAATTCCGGCGCAATAAAAGCGGAACATACTATGCCTGCGTTATGTGTTCCCTCTTTTCCTCTCTCTCTCTCTCTCTCTCTCTCTCTCTCTCTCTCTCTCTCTCTCTCTCTTTCCTCTTTGCATTCATGCGTACACGATTCACGTGAATACACGCACACTTTTCGCCGCTCGCAAGATTTTATGAAAAATTAAGCATAGTATTAGAATTCTCCTTCATTAGACAAGAAGAGGGAGAAAAAGAGAACATTGCCGGGGAAAAATAGAGTAGGTATGCAATTGTACGAGTATATTTTTTGCTATTGAATAAAAATTTCTATTATTGCATTCTTTAAGATTAATATATCAGAATATTATATATTAGATGAAAAAGAAGAAAGGAAGCAATTTAATTTAAAAAATCACAAACGAGAGTAATAAAAGAATGTAATAGCTTGGAAACAGCAACGCATAACTGGAAAAATGGCTGCGCAACAATAAAAGCAACGGTTCATGCGAGGATATATTTCACTGAATGTGCGATATCTAATCAATTATTCTCTCATCCGATTGTTACTTTTAATAAGTTTACAATGTTTTTTTTTTCCCGGAAGATTTTCGCAATCTTCTTTCCCCTAAAGCGAAAATTAAATTTAGTTAATAAAATGGCCGGGCAGGGTCGGATGAGAGAAAGAGAGCGGAATGAAAGCGTGGAGAAGCGAGGGAAGAGATTGAAGGTACAACGAAGCCAGCGGCGAGGGTAGAAACGGTCCGATGAGGGTAGTCGTAAAACCGACCCATGAAAACCGGGATCCGGCGTCCGGATTACGACTGCGAGATTCAAGAATTTTTCCATTTATCGCCCTTCTTGCATGAACGCATACAAGAATTCGATACGAGAATATGGGGGGCTCTCTCTTTGCTCTTTTAGACCGGCGGAAGAGAAAACCCGGTTGGATGCGGCCGGGTGAGGGTAGGAAAGAGGGGGGCGTGGAGGGGAGGGGAGGGAAGGAGGGTTGTTTCCCCATCCTCGACCTACGCCTTGAATATCTAATCGGCGGCGTGCTGCTCGCTCATGCATACACCTCGAATCGGCGGCGAATCACGGCGATGCATTCCGCGAGACACTCCGCTCGTCAGAGATGCCGCGCATTCGTTCTTTCCTTCTCTCTTTTTTTTTTTTCGAACGTTCGCGGTGCATCGCATTTTTCAAAGCGCGCGATGCGATCGCCTCGTCGTAATATCCGGCGAAATTGAAAAGGATGGAACGTAACACAACGCAAAATGCGTCGTTTTGTTTGTCGTTTATTGTGTTCGATGCGGAGAGTTGAAACTCGCAAATTGATTGCAAGTGCACAGTAAATCTTTTTTTCGAATGTTTCGCTGTTGCCGGTTTCATTGTGCGTTATAGCGTTAGGTCCTAGATATTTTTTTATCTGTTCTTTTTTGATTTATTTTTTTGCAGTTGGTCTCCGAAAGAGCTCGGCTTATGTTATAGGTTCATTGAAAATACTTTTTATTAAAATGTATCGTACTTCGTGATGCGCTTGTCTTCCTTCGCTAATCATTTTATACAATTGATAAAGGAAAAAGAATGACACGCACAAACTAAAAATAATTAAACATGTCACATTGTTTTAGGTCAAATCACCCCGGAAGTTTTGCCCGAGTTCTTAGCTCCTTTGGAAAATCACACCGTGATACAAGGTCGTGACGTCTTCTTCACCTGCGTCGTTAATCATCTGCAATCGTACAAGGTATAATTTCCTATTTCAAATAATTCTTGTTTTTATAGTAAAAAAAAAATGTGAAAAATCGCTCGCATGCAGCATGAATATTAAGAAAATTGTCTGTTACAAGACTTATATATCGAGACTGATGTGTAAGAAATGCAGCTCTCTCGGATTTCTTTCCAATTATATAACACATTTTTATAATAAATGACACAATTTTCACGCGAAAGATGCTACCATGTACATTTGCCGGAACAAGATGAAAGAATTATACTTGTTAACGCGACACAATATGTACTTCTTCGAGTTATACGCTGTTTTGCTCGGATAAACTCATATTTTTTCTCGAGTCTGACTTATCCTGTTTATACTACTGGAAACGTCGATACGAATTTATTACATGTCAGAGAATTTCATGTCTTATCTTAAACATAAATATACGCATCAATTTTAATTAAAGTTGCTATTTCTGCTTTTTTTAAATTATTTTTTATTGTGTCAATTTTAATACTAAATGTATCAAATTTAGTTTAATTTAATTAATTCTCTACATTGATAATAAATTAAAACGGCTAATGAATAAAATATATTCTAATAAGATTCTCAATTCATATTTCAATTAAGTATCGAATTTTCTTTTATCTCGAGAAATAACACTCGTATCTCTGGTATATCTCTATTGTACAGGTAGCCTGGATAAAATCCGATTCCCGAGCGATACTGGCGATACACACACACTTGGTGGCACACAATAATCGATTATCCGTGACGCACAACGGACACAACACGTGGAAACTGCACGTGTCGAATGTCCAGAAGAACGATTCCGGTACTTACATGTGTCAAATCAACACCGATCCCATGCGCAGTCAGGTGAGCGTTCTCTCATACATTAATTAGATTTATTATTTAAACCCTCGACTCTCTCGACTTAAAGATTACAAAACATATCATATAGCATTGTCGAATAACGTAATTAAGTAGCATACTTTTTTTCGCAAATGCATGTTTCTGCACATCTTCATATTTACCTATATAAGTCCCTCTCTTCTTTTTCTCTAATTTTTTAACGATACCCGGGCGCCCGCATTTTTCGAAATACCGCAAACGCAGCTTCAAACGATATTATCCGGTACAATGGAACGCGCTGCGACGCGCATCCGTAATAACAACGTATCTCTGTTAAATTAATTTCCATTTACCTTCCATCCGACGCTTTATTTTTCGACGGCGTTTCCGCGCCGGAATTGCGCGCACGGCGGCCGTTACACGCGCGGCTTTATCGATTCCCATCGACAGAGCGCGGCGACCGTAATTCGATTAAAAAGATCGAGGTTTCGTAAAATTTCGCCAGATCTGTCCGCGGATACGAAGGAATTTTTAAAATTCCATACACAAGCCCGGCCATAACTTTTTAACGCGCTCTTTTTCTTTATCCCCGACCATTATTTCGCGGTGTAATATCGATTGTAGTATTGGTCTCTACAGCCGCAGCTACGTTTCAGTCGACGTATAAAAAGGAACTACTTTATTTTAATCGAAGTAGAAAATTTTCCCATTAAAATTAAGACACACCTCATTCTTATAGTTGTTAGATTTCGTTTTATTTTTTAGTTATTTTTTAGTCTAGGCTTTATTTTATTATTTCTCGTGCGCGCGTCGAGATTTTTAAAAAATCTTTTCCCTCTAACAAAATATCAAACTATCGCAAGCGTATCACTGTAACATAGTATTCCTAAAAGCTCTCTGACTTTCTAAAATTTAATTATAAATAAATCTATTTTGTGGAAAGCTTGAAAATAGAAATATATGGTTATTCGTATATTATTTTAAGTGATAATTTCTATTCACGTACATTACTTCTGTATTATTTGTACAATTTTATCAACAGTCGGGTCAGTTTAATGATAAGCGTACAATATTGACGCAAAAGGGACATTGCATGCAATTCCAATCCCAGTGGAATAACATCGTCGCGACAAGACGTCGCGTTGGGCAACTTTAATTATGCAGATTTTCGGCAAAGCTCGGGCTACACGCGCGTACGAGAAAGCGCACGGGAAATTATTGCCGGCGATGGTGGTGCGGCAGGTGCACACGTCGTACGGCTTCGAACGACTGTTTCCCCGAGACGAGGAAGATCTCGGCTTTGCCGCTCCGTTGCTAGACCTCTCGGCCGCTCTCGAAATATCCCTTCGTGCCTTAAATCCCGAGCCCCGTGTGTTGTACCGTCTCGCAGTCGGCCGATACGAGATTATTTATCGGTCTTACTTATACCGCGGTTTTATCCGCATGAGATGGGCGTCCTTTAAATTGCTTCCGGCCAGTTGCTACATTCTTTTGTAGACTAACGCTCGGAGTCTGCGAGAAAGTACGAGGATGCAATTTGAAAAAAGAAAGATTTTTATCAGTTAAAATGTGGAGAGTAGTACAAGCTATTTATATTAATAAAAATCAACATAATTCACTTTATGTGTACGTGTCAAATTAATTAGTAATTAAATATATTCTTGTATATATATATAGTTCTACAATCTTAGAGAGCAGTCTCTGCAGTCTCGTCTCTTGTCTTTTTTAATCTCTTTTTTTTTCTTTTCTCACATACACATACACATATATCTATTATCGCATTCTACCGTTGATCCCTTGCATCACGAGCACTTTGGGCCCTTTATCTCGCGGCAAGGCCGTATATTGCATCGGAAGGTTTCCCGCTTTGCCGGTCGCATTGAATTCTGCAGGATGTGTGCACTGCACCACGACCAGTAAATTTCATCGTTAATCCGTGACGCACCAGCGACCGTCATTCCTGCCCGACCGATACGTGCCTTGGGCCGTAAACGATGCTTTTTTTACACAGCAATGTACACCACGAAACACCTTAACATGGTTTAGGCTGACTGATGCCTCGCTAGCACGTGATATTTTTGACCCGACGATGACAAAGTTTACGCTAAACGTCGCACAGATATTACTATAGATACCTGTAATTAAATTCCCTTATTATTATATATAATTATTGTTAATTCTTAAATCTTCTATTGCTTTTGAATTGTAAGATTGAAACTTTGCTCTTACATAAACGTCTTGCATGACTAAATACTTTACTTTTGGTGTATAATATTATTAAACAAATTTTATTATATATTTTATTTCTTACATTTAAAATGTGATTCATTAAAACATTCTAAATTGCAATATTAAAAAGTTTTTAATTAATAACATCCTAAATGAATAATATTTTAATTAATGGGATTTGATAAAGATATCGTATTTTCTTTCTCTACTTTTATAATTAGGAAAACTCTTTTACCCTTGTAAAAAATTGTGGAGAGATTTTTGCACATAAAAATGATCGAAACAAGTGTAACAGAAATATTGAAATATTTATTATTTTATCCAATGGAAAATACAATAAAATGTTTTAAACTAAATAAATAAACTTTTATTTTAATGCACATATACGCGATTGAAACCCGACTTTCATCAATTGTTAGGGAATTTTATTTTTCGTCTATATGATTATACTATATAAAAGAACAAATTTTATGTTTGCGTGATTTAGGTTACATTATTGTTATCACTAACAATACTAATGTAGAATTTAAATAATAAATATTTCACGTTAATGTTAAAATATCGTTGTAGCAGAAAGTTTAAACCGCTATTTATTTTATTTTATTATAAACTGTATATTTTCTTGCATGTTAGTCTCATTGAATTGAATAGGATACGTGCACAATTCCATGTCTAGTAAATTCTATATATACTATATATACTCCCACACATTGTACTCGTGCGAAGATACCCTCATCGTGTATGTGCACAGGACCGTAAAACAATGTACTTTTTCTACGGCGAGTAGTTCGAGCCTTGTCTCTGCCAGACCGCCATAATATGGTCTCTTTACAGGCTGTTTATCCTACATAAAGAAATTTTATTTTTTTTAATTCTTTGATCTTCTTCATGCTCAATATAATACGTCAAAATATAATTAATTTGTTCCTATTCTTTTGGTAGAAATGATTTTAATAATGAGATAACTCGATTATTGTTACATAAAAAGACGTGATAACAAAAGTCTTTGGTAACATTCGATATATCTGCAACTTAAAGTGATTTTTAAATAATAATTAAAACAATCTCACGATATAAGTTGAAAAATTGAAGAATTATAGTTTATTAAAATTCAAAATTATACAGTATATATATATATAAAACCTATTAGAGACTAAACATTTTTTTTTATTAAGTATCAACATGTAATAAGTCTATTTGTTTTTTTGAAAAAATTAAATTTGCAATGATAATCTCAAAGTGGGATATTTTGTGTTTTTTCTTGTTTCAGATGGGTTATATGGAAGTAGTGGTACCACCCGACATAATAGACGATGAGACTGCAAATGGTATGGTCACTCTCGAAGGAGGCAATATAAGATTGCGATGCATCGCTACCGGTGTGCCAGAACCTACTGTCAGTTGGAAACGAGAGGACGGTCGCAACATCATTCTCAGAGAAGATGGACAGAAACAATGTAAGCATATTTTTATTAATCTTATTATATTCTAAGATGATTCTAATTAATGCAATCTGATTCTATAAAAATTGCATTCTTGTAATTAATTCTTATAATTTAATTTATTCTTTCTAATCGAGCATTTTAAAAGAGGGAATTTAATTTTAATGAAAAGAAAAGTAATATTACTATAATTAAAAATTACTATAATTAAAAATTATACGTCTGCGAATTCTCTTTTTTAATTATACTATTATAATATTTTAATAATAATAACATCGGATTTTAATAATAACAATAATAATAATAATAGTAATAATAATAATGTAGAATCGATCTACCTAGAATTGAATTGCATTTAAAGCCTTCGCTGCTTGATATCATTATCGTAAATGATAATTAACGTTCGTCACACAATGTGAGAGGCATTCAATAGGCGTGCATTAGCGAATACGTACATTATACATAGGTTCAAATATAATCGAACTCAAAATGTAACACGTAAACCGCTATGCACAGTCCATGCTCTGATGAACTTACTCAATGTAAGTTCACTTACTGTTGATATTTTAGAATATGCTTTGAATCGCAACTCTCACAGAACCCGGTATTCTCGTAAAATCGAGTTATCCGGGATTCCTTTGAAACCGCATATTCTGCGAATGCATTCGGCAAGATGACTATATATTTCGCTGGAATAATAACAGATTCAACAGAGTCAAATAGTGCAAATTACATTCGTCTGGGATATACGAATGGCGCAATATATAAACCGGATTTATTTTATATAGTATATTCCAAAAACGCTCCTTTATAAGCTTTATAACATTTATAAAATTTATATAGAGTTGAAAAATCTCTATTTTATTATTATATTTAATTTTTGCAAAAAATTTTGTAAACTCGAGAATTTATTACGTAATAATATTTATCACACAGTACACAAAGATAATTAAATCTTTCTAGTTAGGCAATAATTTATCTTGTATTATGTTATCATATAGAGCAGTGGACTATGTATTTCGGTGAATTCCTTTGTGCTCATTTTCCTTATAATCATATAGTATCATGTAACCAATTATGTTTTTTTTACTTATGTATTTGTTAATAATTTTCTATTCTCGATTTCAACGATACTCATTGATTTTAGCATAATGATGATAATGTGCATGTAACGTTATATCGCGATGTAAAAATAGTGTAATAGAGAGAAGCACGCGCTCGAATTTTCAATGCGATTGATTTAATGAAACGACAACTTTGATATAACATTTCACTAGTCGGAATAATCACATTAATTAATTATGTGTTTGATGTTACAGCACACAAAGCAAAAACCAACTCTCATTACGTAATAATTAAGTTCTTCTTTGCATCAATTGTCGATATACGATTATTATTATATCACTGATATGTTGCACTTTAATTAGAATTGTATTAGAATATTTATTTATCAAAATTTTCATTTTCACATTCGATCGAGCAATATTTCTCGTTTTAAAAGAGTTAAAAAAATGTTTTAAATTAAAAAAATGCATTTTTCTAAAGCCTTGAAAATATTTCCATTTATTTGTTATTTTAATGTAATGTTTCAGTTGAAATTTGTACTTATGCAATTAAGAGTTTTGAATTTAGGATTCGCACGTTCAAAGTATTGATATCTGATCTGATATAGGATACACGCGCGTTGAACGATAAATCCTAACTGTGAAGCAGACGTGGATGTTGTAGAAACGGGGTCATAGGTGACGTACATGTATGCCGACACGGTTTCTAGTTTCTCGTTGTCGGTCATCTTAGCTTTATTATTGAATTGCATCCTTAATTGCCGTGATTCATTGCCGCTACATATCAAATATAATTTATTTAACGCTAAGGATAATTTATTTAACACGTCAAATATGGTAGGAGCTATACAACGGTTACGTATATAAATCGTTTCTGCAATTTTCCTTGCATATTTAACGTCAATGTGATGTATGTCTCCATTGAGAAAATAATACTGTTTGAGATGGAAAATTAAAATCTAATTTCGAATTTATCAGGTATTTTGTCAACCCTTTTATTAGATTACTTTTTTCTTTCTTTCTCTCATTTTAAAGTATATTTTTCTTTATTTTATATGAATAAATGTTCATCAATTTGATAAAATATCTACATAATTAATTATGTCATTTTTCAATATTACATAAGCATTTAATTATCATGTTCATATTTTTGACATTTCAATTATTTTGATTTTTCTTCATAATTTTATCAGATATCGATTATTACTTACCCTTTTGAAAAAGGATATTTTCCGTAATCAATATCAGTGATTTATTATTTTTTGCTTGGCATTACATGAAATGTGCATTATAATTTATATGAGCATACATAATATAAGGTACGAGATTAACGTTTGATTTTATCGCTAATAAAAATGAACTTATATAGGAGATACTTGACATAAAGATAAAAAATTCTTCTGGAATTCTATCTATGCACTCGTTTGAGATGAATATCATCGATAATATCTACTTTTTTCACGTCGTTAAACCGGATTTCGTTCAAGGGAAGTCAACGATACGTATAAAGCTTACAGGAAGAAGTTTCAATTCGCATTAACGACGATTCCGTCGATTCTTTAATTAAGATAGTCGTGCCGACGCGGCTGGAAAAGTGTCGGAGCGATAAAGTGTCGAGGCGCATCAGCGTGGAATAATCGATCGTCTCTCGCGCTTACCAGGCCCGCTGGTAATTAATTACAGCGCGAATGGTAATTTACGCGCCCCGCGGCAAATATATAAGCACGCTCCCCTCCACAATGCACACGGGGGTGTATGTCTAAAACCATAAATTACGGCGCCAAGTTAAATCGCAAAATAAATAAATCGATAAATATATATTGTACACCTCTTTCGTCCCAACTGCTCCGTCGCCCATTATCGTCGAAATGTCACGAGTGTGTGTATTTCTGTCGCGAGGTAAAACATCACGGAAACTTTACATTGACAGAAATATCTCACAAAGATTTATTTAACACGTTCCGCGGATTGAGGGAAATTGTAGAAGAATTGTTCTAGTTCATAAACTTGAAGTAAACTCCTCGTGATTAATCCCTCCCCAGGGATTAAAGTTTACAAGGGTTAACGACCGTCGCGCGCGATGTCGAGGACGACCCGCTTGTCGTTCTTCGCGAGTTAAAGTGCACTTATTGACCGCTCTTACAAGCAATCCGCCCACGTCACCCCGGTAATCCCGGATCCGCTACGCAGAGTACATTCCGTGTACAAGCAACGATTCTGCCGGAAGGACCTCCGAATCTCCGACGACCTGTCCTCTTAGCGTCATTCTCGCTCGAGAGATCAGCCGAGGAGCTTTCGCGTGAAAAAAAAAGAAAGCGGATGTAGAAAATGCGAGGTGGGTGGAGAGGAAGCAGACATAAAAAAAAAGAAATTCTTCTTTCGTAATCGTCGCTTCGTGCAGTTTTCGCCCTACGATTGTCACCGTCCTCCTTCTGACTTGTTCCACTCGTTTGCTCGCCCATGTCACTCTGATCTTCGAAGCGTCGTAAAAATAGACACCCAGAGAAGTCTCGTTAAACGCAGGGGAGGACTTGGAGATTGGCAGGACGGATCCGCGGACGAGAGAGAAGGACGAAGTATAACGAACGATAGCGCGTGAGCGAGGGGTCGTAAAGTCGCCCCTTTCCTGCTCGCCTCTCCGCATATCGTAAGAGATGAAATGCATAGAAGAAACGGGCCACCCACCCGGGAATCGCGATCTCCTCACCTCGCGAATCTGTCATTCGCTACGACGTGACTCCTTCTCGGCGCCTAAACGACGAACGTTTCAAGAAATTGCGGGATTGGATACGTTGTAAACTTTTACAATACGCCTTAGGTAACGACGCTCGAAATTCAATGTCTCTCGGAACAACGAGCTCTGACTCTGACTGCATTCCATGAAAATTTAAGTGGCACTTCTCGGACATAATTTTTTTATATTGATTGGATAATGGAGAACGTTCAGAGGAGAAGATCTCAAACGTGCTATAAATACGTGAAAATTATGTTAACTCCGATTAAAAAGCGCTTGACAATAAAATATAATTTCTCTTACGATTATTATAAAAATTCTTGAAGTATATTAGAAGGAATTAAAGAGTGATTTGGCAAATCGTTGTGTTTTATTAGTATATTAAAATTTTTGTTATTTGGAATTATTTTATGTATGATTTTTTTGACGTGTAAAAAGAAGCAATGTATTGCGGCAATAAAATAAAATACATATGTATCATTTATAAACTTTGGAGATTTTACCTTAAGAAACAAAATTAATAACGCAATTTTTCATTTTTCCTGTTATTTTTATTCAGTCACAAATGTCGCGAATCTCTGTCTTTCATTAAATCATTTCATATAAATATTGAACCGTGAAATAAATCATTTCTGCGATAGTTTAATATTAATTTTCATCTTTTTGAGAACTGGCGATCCCAGTAGTATGCCATAAAAATTTCAATGTAATATTTCAACACATGATTCTATCATGTTATCTCACTAGTGCTTTTATGTTAAATATATAACTTGATGTATGAAAAGCATATTAGAATGGTAGAATGATTCTATATAAGCGATAGTATATTCATATAATGCAGATTTTAGTAAATTTTATCAGATAACATATTCATCATATTGCGCGTAGTTGCAAAATAGCAATCTATTATTAGAAAGGGCATATATCGATTACTCAAAAGTACCAAAGCTTATTATTTGTTGCTAAAACGTATGAAACTTCAAGTTAAAAAAATGTATAATTAAATTGTCAAGTTATTTTGCTTGTTAGATATACTTTATACGGAAAATATATGTGCTAGGAATTATTATAAAAGCTTTATAATATTGATTTGATTCTTTTAATTGCAGCTGTGAAAACCTTTGTTGGCGAGACACTGGAATTAACGGGGGTGCTTCGGCAAGAGATGGGCTCATATCTGTGTATAGCCAGTAACAACGTACCACCAACGGTCAGCAAGCGTTATTCCGTTGATGTTCACTGTAAGTATCATGTCGCGCTGCGGCCGTTAATTAGCCGTCGTTCCGTTGCATACATTAGTCGTCGCGTTGCATACATTAGCAGGTCAGAGTACTCAAACATCATCCTGGTTGCCTTCTGCTTTCGAAATTGCCAAACAGCGTTTATGCCGTTCATATTAAAAAAAAAAAGAAATTTTAATTTTGAACGCAAAATACATTATATCTACAAAATAAATTGTTAAAATTATGGATAATAATTACAGTGAAACACTGTTTGCATGAAAATTTAGGTTTTGATGCTAAAGAGATTACCACGTTGGAGGATTCTCTAGATTCGTCCCTGTACTGCATAATTACTCGCCTGTAACTATCCTTTACAAGTTCGCATGTGACAGGATAGATGGATAAAGATGGCTGCGTTAATTAATTATTTAATGAGATAGGGTAAACATATAATAATTACAATGCTATTGAAGCAATGTATAATTAAATTTATTTTATCGAAAATCTGTTATAAAAAATTTTTCCAGCGAAAAATTTAAGGCTGTAAATTACAGTCAAAATTTTAAAATTATTTTATAATTCAGAATATTTACATAAACATTTTTAAAATACTTTTAAATTATACAGTTTTTATTCCCATGAATTGATTTCATGATAAATGATTTCTATATTAATATAATTATATGTACATAAATTTAAAGGTACATATGTGTATCGGTTTTATTTCGGTCATAAGCGCTCTTATCGATATAATGTACTTTAATTATTAGGACGAGAATCGTGTCGATTATTAATGCTTCTTCAATATCGGCGGTAAAACTATCATCCGGGCGCTGTGGTTAAGGATATACCGATAGGCTTGAAATAGGAAATGAGGTTGAGTTGAACTTCGAAACATTTTTCAATATCTATGTTACATGGCAGAATTTTTATTCAAAAACTTTTTGCTAAAAATCAACTAGGCCGACGTTGTCGACACCAATAAAAGTTATCATGTAATATATTAATATATACATTATTGGTTATAATTATGTATATATTAATTATTTTGGTTCTCTTGATTACTCGATATTGTAATTCGAAAGAGTTTTACTTTTATTTTTATAAATGTTTTTATTTGTTTTGCTATATTATATCACAAACTTTTATATACTTCTTCAAACAAAATAATAACATAATCATAAAATTATTTGTTTCAATTTTTGACGGTTTCTAACAGTCTCTCCAAATTTTTATTACTAAATACGAAAACCACGTCGTTGCAGAAAGTAACAATAAAGTGTCAATAACATTCTCCTGGGAAATACAATCAAATTACCGGGAATACGCGCATACATTCGCAATGTTACGCTGCGCGTATCGGAAGAATAAAAAATCACCGTGCAATTTGGCTAACGGCATTCGCAAATGAAAACTTTATCAACCCTCCGTGGTCCGCTCGCATAGGGCGTTTTTTTCGCGCGCAAAACTTCCGGCCGCGCGCTGCTGCAAAATTAACCAGCGAGCTTGACGATTTATCCACGTCGTCGCGAGGCGTGTAAATATTTGAGCGCAAAGGGTTTCACATTAATTCGCTCTGCTTACGAAATGTAATATTAACCGGTAGGGTGGTGGCGCACGGGCGCAAAATGCGGCGAAACCAGTTAATTCTTGAATGAGCAGCACGCGGGCTCCTTCGGGATTTAAAATGCACTTTTTATTTCACTTTTCTTATTTCATTTTATGTTCTATGCCATTTTGCTCGCTTATAAATAATGTAAGCTTTTTTCGTATACTATACTATACTATAAATTTGAGTTTTTAATAGTCAAATTGTTAACAGTTCTGTGATGGAATAATAAATCTTGCAAAATAATAAATCTCTATTGCAAATAATAAATCTTAAAAAATGCAAACATTGATATAAAAAAATAAAACATAAAATTGATATTTAAAAAGAAACAAAAAATATTTTATTCGATATTTTAGCTGCAATATTTTAGCTGCAATATTAGTGACATACTTTTACATTTATTATTATATCACATTTTATATTATTTCTAACACAATATCGTTCAAAGTTTAAGAATGATGACGGAGTAACGTGCTATTTTACATCAATCCATAATATATGACATTATACTTTTGTATCGTTAATTGCGGCAATTTAATGCTCGATTGTTTCAGTTAAACCTGCTGTTAAAGTGACGAATCAATTGGTGGCTGCACCGATTTATAGTGATGTCGTTTTGCAATGTTACGTCGAAGCATCACCACACGCTATGAATACTTGGTACAGAGAAGGAGGTAAGAAACTACAGACTGTTTTATATTTCTACATTTTATTTGTTGTACAAAATATGCTATCTTGCAAATCTTGTTAATCCAATTTTAGAGAGATTCTTCTTTATTAATCTGATAAGTATATATAATATTATTAATATTTTCATTATTATTTATTTTCATTATTCATTATTATTTCATTAATATTCTCATTAATATTTTCTCATATAAAAATTTTAAAATAATACAAGTATTTTTGACAAGTATTATTATTTATTTTCATTATTCATTATTATTTTATTAATATTCTCATTAATATTTTTTCATATAAAAACTTTAAAATAATACAGTAGTTTTGAATATGTAAATTGCTGAACAAGAAACATCTCTCGAGAATTAAATCGATAAAAAAATTATTGAAATTTGATTCAGTATTAATTGAACATCCTGTAGTTTGTATTATGTCATGTTACACCAACAAATTTACATTCTTGATTAACTATAGAATCGCTGCAATCAATTTCTAAAGCGTTAACTTCGACATGCCATAATAATATTGATTGCAAGTCAGAATTGTGTCAGATTGAAAATCTGCATTTTACGCCATTTACTATACTATAGTTTTATCACAGAAAGATTTTTACTCGCCAGGTGACTGCGTTAATCAAATATGTAAATTTGTGAATTGCTGGTAAGCGCGCGCTATTGCTCCTGAAAAAAAGCTTCGTAAATCTATCGTGAAATTCAATGCATTCAAAAATGTTTGATTAACACTGATGGCACTTTCTCGCGAATGATGATTTTAAGACATTAGTTTTTTCGCGTAATAAACGATAGGCAAATATTAAAAAGATACATACGAGAATAATTATCTTAGTTATAGCAAAAATTTAATTATACATATCACTTTAATTGAGGAGTTATAAAAAAATTATTAGTAATTATTATATATCTATGCTGTTAATTATTAATTCGAGTGTAAGTATAAATAATTTTTTTTCTTTATTCATTTCTCTTCTTTATTCTTTATTATTAATTCTTCTTTATAAATAAATTTATAAATTTATAAATTTATAAATATATTATCACAAAATGCTAATGTCTTTAATATTAAATTAAAAATTTTAGGTTCAAATCTAGTAAACACACATAGACAGCTTGCAACGTATAATTTGAACATTTAATAAATCAGTATATTGCCACATAAAAACTGTTTTTCAATTAAACTTTAGAGTTAAGTGAAGCATTTATTATTACATATATTTTTGAATACAATAAATACAATTTTTTATTGAACAGTTAATCAGCCTATAGCGCACGGTCATATTTCTGATCGTTTTTACATGAGAAATCGAATTCCCTCGAGAATGTTTCTGCAAGTGCAAGAGCTATGCAATTAGAAGTAGCGCAATATTTCCGTTCGCTTTCTATTTAGGCGAGAAGCTGCTGCGCAATGACAAATACACAATGTCGGAGTACGCGTTGAGCGACTACTCCCGGCAAATGAATCTCACTGTCAATTCCCTGGAAAAACGGGACTTCGGCGGGTACGTGTGCTCGTCCGTCAACGCGCTCGGCAGGGCCGACGGTTCAGTACGATTGCAAGGTACGGAGAATCTCGATATGATCGCACAAAAAATATTTCCTCAGCTCTCCAATATTCTGATTTTAATACAAGATGAGCGATGCATCCTATGATGCATCCGACAATAGTACTTTACCTAATATATACTATCATCTTGCGCATATAATATGCATGTATTAAATTTGTAACCGAAAAAATTTTATTATTTTTAATCAATAACTTAATGATTCTTATCAATAAATCCTAAAAATTTAAATCAATCTTTGAATAAAAGTGTTAAAATTAAAATATAATTTTGAACGCTGTTATTATATATATTTATATTATATTATATAATGTAACATTACACTCATTTCGCAGATATTTTGCTTTTTTTTTTTAGAGCTGCAGTTGTTCGCGAAGACGACACCGACGACTCTTATGAAGAATATGGATAAATCGCGTAAGAAGATATTGCCGAAGGGCAAGAAGAAGAGCAACAATAGCAACGACAGACGAGGACACACGGGTGATTTCGAGGCCGATTCCATCGGCAGCGAGGATGATTTTGGCACCACGCAGATCATGGTCGGCAGTACTCTCCAGGAGGGCCAGAGAACTGACAGGCCCTTCATCGCGCCTTCCTTGCCGCCACCTTGGGTCATCCATTTGAACGCCGCAAATTTTAGGCATCCCTCGGTGTCCGCGATTCTGCTTCTGCTTCTTCTGCCGACTACTCTGTAAGATGGCATCGGTATCAGGGATAAAGGATTACATTAGAACTGACGTTTATGAAGATCCACGAGCTGATTCGGGATCTCGAAAATCGATAAATTTAGAAGACTTTGATTTTTCGATGCAGGTAAAAAAATTAATATTTTACGAGTTAACGTTGACAAATCTTTGCGTGTTGAAGACTTAGAAACTTTTATATGTATTAAAATCAATGCGCCGCATGTTTCTAACTATTATGAATTTCTGAAATATTTTTTTGTTAGAATTTTATGACTCAAAACTTTTCATTATCGAATATCTAATTTTGAACGTATGTGCTGAAATAGATTGGATATTATGTTATACATACATATATTTTATATCAAATATAATTGCACAATCTTTTTACAATTTTTATTGAAATATCCATATATTTTTTTTCTAGATAAGAATCAATCTTGAGACATTTAATACTGCAGACATAGCTGCATTGTACAGGAAACGATTATCTCCACGGTTAATCATGGACAAAATTTTCTCTTAAAGCTTGTCAGAATATATTTAAAGGAAGTAATCGTTATAGAGGAATCTCTGAATATTACAGACTCTTCTTCTTTAATCAATATTTGATGTACTTAACGTTTTTTGCGATGTCAAAATGCTTTCTCGGATTACGCGTTCCGCTCTAGTATCGATCGCGAAATCCAATACCTTTGGAAAGTAGAAAACCAATCTTTTTAAGAGAAGAAAAGCCTGGTTCCGACGGAATCTGACATCGACTGGCTAGTTGTTATCTTCATTACCTCCTATCATCTATATAAATGCTCTGCTAGCTTTCATCTTTTAATCACAATTTTAAGGTAAACATTATAAATTTGCCATGCGCCTTTGCTTCAGAATCTAATATCTTTGTGAAAGATTGCAGTTTACAAAAACTTTGATCGAGATTCGCTAAATACACCGAAACACATACGAAAAATATTATCTTTTTATAAAGGAAAATAAATTTAATCAGATCAATGTATGCGCGTGCGACTTAATTACTTATTCATCGAGAGAATTAATATCTCGCGATGAGTATCTTCGGACACCATTTGCGTACGAAGCTATTATGAATGCAAAATGGAGATTAATGAATGAACTTAGAAAAGCAAACAAAGGGATCAGTTAGGAACCCCTCGTGGATCTTCATTAGTCGTTCAAAAGTAACGCAAAGGGACGCGCCGTGCGTACTCGACAATCCTATCTAGGCAGGTCAGTCCCTCTGGCGATGATTGTAAATATGAATGAAGAACGAGAGCAAATAGAAAGAATATACAGAATAGAGAAAATGGCTCTTTTCCCGAATCATTTAAATGATCCTCGTGAAGCTGCTTCAAAAAAGTATTATTTTAAAAATAAATCTACTTGATGTATTAATTTTTTTTCAGCTATAATTATATTAGAAGTAATTATTCGAAGATATAATTTATAATTAATTAGATATTACACGCAAAGAGAGACAAATATATTAAAATTTTACTCAAAGAATATCATATTAAATTTCAATTTTTATGTTTTTACGTTATAAATGTTATAAATTTAATCGAATTCCAGCTTTTTTCAAAAGTATTTCCATAGCATTGTACGAGGGTTTGAGGCTCGTGATGGGAATAGAGTCAAAAAGATAGAGCGGAGGGTGTGCAGATCCATGCTGAAAAAAGAAAAAGAAATAGGTCTTCCCATTATTCGATATAACAAGGACTTTTAGATACGATCAGATGTAATCACTGCGGCGCGACACTATAGACATAATATATATAGACCGAGCTGGTCCTACGCGCACAACGCTTTGTTAGTGAAGGCCAGATAAAAAAGAAGAGAAAGTGAGATTTAAAAAGAGAAAGACAGAGAAAGAGAATCAAAAAAGGATTTCGTCTCTCTCATTTGTGCCTATGCAATTTTTGTTAGAGAGAAATGTAATTTTTTCTGAGATTCTTCCTCTCTCTCTTTTTCTCTTTATTCTTCAGGCTACCATCATCAATGCTCGGTCTATATAACTATATCTGTGTATGCGACCAAAAAGACAATGACGAAACTTTCGACAGAGTCTGTGTAAATATATGCGAGGCGATGTCAGTGCGGTATTCGGCTGACACATGGAGTTAGAGAGACGCTATCTCTCTTTCTCTTTTTCTCTTGTTTAAACGTAACCGGCGATTAATCGGACTGTAGGTAAAATACAGGTCAAGCAAGTTCATGTATCGCACTCTCTCCGGCAACACGACGAACGCGGAAAAAAAGCAACGTTGAAATGTATGGAAGAACTGTGTGATGAGTTCTCTGTGCCATTCACATTTATATGTTGCAGGAGTTTGTGACTAAATTGACTTATAAACTGGCGAAAGTTCCATTTTTCGATCAAAATGTTTTCATAGCATTGTTTGAAGATGCTCGTGATGGAAATAAAATTTAATATATATTTTTCTTAAATTATCTTAATATCGCTAGTAGAATAATCAAAGAATCATTAAAAAATATATATAATCGACCAAAACTAGCCAAAATTCTTGTTTATTTATTAAAAATTACGACGTTTCGACCATATGGTTGTGGTCCTTTTCAAGTATACAGGTTCAGACAAAAGAGTATAACAATGTAACTCTTAAATCTGTTTTTGACGAAGTCTCACACTGACACAACGTTTTATCTCTCCTTTTCAAATGTGGCAAGATGTTAATGATCTTGTAACTGTGATATGTGGAGTTTACAAAATTAAGATTTACATTGTTATACTCTTTTATCTGAACCTGTATACTTGAAAAGGACCACAACCATATGGTCGAAACGTCGTAATTTTTAATAAATAAACAAGAATTTTGGCTAGTTTTGGTCGATTATATATATTTTTTAATGATCCTTTAATATATATTGTATAAAAAGCTAAACATACGAATAAAGAAATCAATAGATATAAAAGTCAAAGAATGATATATCTTATTCTTATTTTTCGTTATTTTTGCAAGAGAGATTAATTTTATTTTCAATTATAAACTATTTAAGAAATATTGCATAAAAGAAACGCAAAGTCTATGCGATGCGTGAACTTTCTGATTCGACCTTAACAGTTCTTGCAAATCAATGTGCGTGTCGCTTAGAGTTAAAAATATACGGGTTGTAATTGACAAGTATTCCAGGGTATAAGTTGTTCCTTTTACACTCGAAAAGAAAATATAACTGAAGTGAACATTTATTATCAGATTGATTATAAATTTTAAATCTTCTGAAATTTTGCTATATGACCATTAAAAATATCATTAGCATGAGAACTAAAAAAGCCTAAGTCTAATTTTCAATTGAGGTTTACGTACTTTATTTATTTTATTATTTTCTTCATACCTCATCGATTCTTTATATTTTATATCATATTTATAAATATAAAGATCTTATATATATATATATATATATATATATATATATATATGTATATAAAATAAATTCTCTCTCTCTCATGAGCTTTTTTAATCAAACGAAATACGATAAGGCGAGCTAGTTAATTTACCTAAAATTATCTACGTGAAATCTCCTGTGAATTATTCTATATGTGTATATTTTCCCATTTTTCAGCAATAATAACTATCTATTTTATTAGTTATTATTGCTGCGAGATATGTTGAATGCATCATATAAAATATATAAAGAATCGATAAAGTATAAAATTTTTTGAAATAAAAAGATGAGACTCTCATTCGAGATTCACTCAGGCTGAGATTCCTATTTCGCTAGCGATCGTTTTGCAGCCCCGTTTCGCGTCTTCCACGATACTTTTTTATCTTTCATCTGTCGCGATCACGACACTGGCAGGCTAAATGTGCGCTTGACTATCGCAAATTGACGCGGCTTAATTCGGTCGGTGCACTTTTACGGTTAGATGAGCCGACGTACATATACTGTAATACGTATGCAGAAAACGGAGAGCACGACAATAAATACGGTATAGTGAAGTCTCATCAGATCGAACATTCATTCGACTTAAAAACTCGCTAGAAAAGACCGATTTTTCCCGTTCTTTTATTTCATTTATTAAATATCGCGCCGCGAAATTTTTCATAAAATTCGCAGATTTTTAACTTAATTATATTTAATGAGATAAATGGCATTTTATTATCGCAGTTATTCATTTAATAACTGGGACTTTTATGTGATTTATAAATACTTAAATGAATTAATATATATAATAAAAATATGTCAATACTGTATCATATTAGATGTACAAAAAGTATTGTTTTATTTCATTTGTTTTGCCTTATTGCAATATATGTTATAAATTTTCATAGCAATTATGATAGTTTGTAAAAATCCGGCGAGTTTTTAAGTATATCACAGACTGCTTGGCGCACTCTATGTAATATATATATACAGGATATATAAAAAATCGCGCATTTCTCTTTTCATACAAAGTACTTGACGAAAAGATTTTGTTAAAGTAAATTATATTTAAAATTATAATTGAAGAAAATCATATTTTATATTATTTACCTTTATTTTTCAGAGTATTTCATTCTTCAAAAAAAAATTTTTCAGAGTAATTCAGTCTTTCATTCTTAAAAAAAAATACGGTATTGCAACAAACGTTTTGTTTAATTTATTATTTTATATATGTAATCGAGGGAAAGCGCGCAATTTTTTTATATATTCTATATATGTGCAATATACATAATGTACATTTCATATATATATATATATATATAATATACAGAATCTCATTAGGCAAAACCCATTGGATATCCTTTTATCATAAGATATGCTACTACAAAAACGCGAAGAATTTATCGGCGTTAAATATAAGAAAAATACATATACGCAGCAACGAGACATATGAATCATATAGGACCACGTTTAATGTATGTACATACGCTCGTATATTACATATTAACGAATACATATGTAAGTGTAAATACCACAGGTGTGAACATTCGGATTTTTTCGACGTAAGCGTTTAGGGACTCGTTCGATTCGATGTATCCTCAAATGAGGGTAGATTTTGTAATAATGTGACATAGAAGAGATGGATTCGCAATTGTAACATAATGAACATGAAAGATAAATATTGCCTCTATGCACACAATACGTATATATCTACATACAGTTATATATATATATATATACACATATATACTGCATAAGATATATATTAAACATATAAATATATTATATATATATATATATATTACATATAAATGTGAATCTGGCTCGTTCGTTAGAATTCAGACAACGGTAATTGAAGCGAACGCTTTTGTCGAGTTGTTAAACTTTCGGGATACATCAATAGGTTTTGTTCCATCACAAAAAAAAGATTGGCAATTACAAAAAATCTCTTGTTACTTTTACATAAATTTACTTCTATAACTTAATTTAATAAATTTGTTTATATAAATTTCCAATTTAACTTTTAATTTTTATAGAAAATATATATCAAAACCTGGTAAAATAAAATTTTTATTCAAATATATATTTTCGTTATATAATTTTAGATTTTTCAGTTTTATCATAATAAAGTATTTGAAATTAAAGTTATTTTTTACATTTGTTATTTTCAAATATAATTTGTGAAATAAAATCGAGAATTTTTTGCTTCCTTTGAATATTGTATTTAATCAAATTTTACTTAATTTCGTGAAATATTTTTAAAACTTTATATTTTTATTAAACTTTTTCGCAGTGCATATTTATACTGCCATGATTTACATTCATAGTTCATTATATATGGCTTTTTTTGCATCAGATCCTCATATATTCCCTATAAAAATTAAAAGTCGAATATAACCAGTAAATGACTAAAAGTTGCTGACCCTACTGCCTATACATCACTGCCTATTCCATATACATCACGGCAATCTAATTGCTAATTTTTAATGAATACAGAGACAGAGTAAAAGGGTTGCGAGGATTTAAAACTACAAATACGCGAAATCTGGAATAAAAACAAGTATCTGTACCAAGTATCTCTGTATTGATTCATTATAAATATTTTTTTGTAAGAAAACAGCTAATATAAAATTGCAAGTATTTCGCCTCAATTATTAATTTAGCATTTTGAATTCTAACATTTTCCATTGAATCTGTTATTTTAATTTGCAGTTAAGAATTTAAATAGTAAAATTTCATTTAAGAAATACAGCTTTAATTATTCTTATAACAATATTGAAGTTTAAAAACTAGAATCCCATCAAATTTATTTCAAAAACTAATTTTTTTATTAAAATATCTATGTTTTAATGAAATTTTAATCAAAAATATATATCTTTTGTCCGTATTTTATATAAAGACACAAATTTATATGAGCGATCCAAAATAATGTAGCTCATGTAAACGATGAGGGTTTCAAAATATAATGAGAGTCGAAAGTTGATCTATAGATCCTAATGGCGTAATCCGCCTCTGACTTCGGACGAACGAAATGTTAATGGTGTGTGGTTTGATTAAATGGGAATCTATGCACATGTTGAAAAGTGAATTAAGAAAGTTTGTTTTCGCGAGAAATCAACAATTTCTAAGTAAATAGTTATTTCAGTATCTATGCGATTTAATCCACGATTTAATCTCGCTGACTGCGACCGCGCAATATGAAATTATAGTAATAATTCCGACACATGCCCGAAGTTTGAATTACAAATTTGAGGGTGTCCGAACTTTAGTCCGAGTCGTGTAATTGAATATGTCATGCGAAAATAATGCGATTCCTAAGAGAAAATAATTGTTTATACAAATGTTGGAAATCAAAATTTAGATGGCATATATTAATATGTGACAAAAAATATTATAAATATTAAATATATGTAAAATATAATACGTATCCTACGAAGAATATTGCTTACGATTAATTATAAAACTGATTATAAATTAAGCCATACACATATTGGATAATGTTTCTGATATTTTTGACTTTTCAGTACTTTGTAGATTGCATTATACTATGTATAAAAAAATTATTTTTTTTTTTTAAGTATCCGATTTTTATTATTCCGTTTAGTATTTCAAATTTTCATTCTTCAAATTTCACGACTCAAAACATGGTATTCTTGTAACTTGTAATTCGATAATTGCGCGTTTACGATTATCATTGTATGCTGTGGTCATCTCTGTGAAATTCGAAACATCATATAATTTTTCATCAACAAATTCTTTAAAAAAATAATAAGAAGCTATAATGAAGCATTTCCTTGTAATTTTATTTTCAGTATAATAAATAACAGTTTATGTAATCAGTTCTGAGCAATGAGATTATACACAGCAATAATAGTAAATAACTTGTGTCTGCGTCGTTATCCAAAAGGAACGATGCCGTTTATCTTTTGTAAAACTGTGAATACCTTGCCTTCGACGGAATAAAAAATAATGGGAGTAATAATTAGTATACAGTTCGAACGAGATATATCGCGACTATCTATAGAACGAATTACGATAGGGAATGAGCATGATGTACGATACTATTAATCTCAGACAATAAAATGTTATTATCGATGTTACCCTATTATCTGTATATGTTTCTGTACCTTATACAGCATGGAAAAGAGCTTAATATTAACAATTAAATAAGTATTAACTCTATCAGATGCACTTTTTCGAATAGTAATTGGACAAATAATACGGGAGAGCTTACACAGGAAAAGAACTTATAACATTTTTTCTTTATTTTTCTTTTTTGACATAAAAAATTATTCTATATTTTTATTTTGCTTAGTCACATTCGTCACACGTCTACGTTTAATAGCTTTCATTTGTTCTAAGCTTTCATTTTTCTCCTTCTCAAGAATGTCCTTTAATTTTTTAAGATGATCCAGATAATTATGTTTCGCCATATCATTCAATTCCATTCGTTCGATATTCGGCACGACTTTATGTGCACCACTTAACATTTGCTTAAATATCCCAACTTGATTAGGTGTGAGCAAAGTTATTGCAATGCCCGGTTTACCCGCTCGCCCGGTTCTACCGGCTCTATGTATATAGCCTTTGATGTGTTTCGGGACATCATAAGATACGACTAGTTGTATATCCGGAATGTCCAAACCTCTAGCCAGCGCGTCTGAGCTTATTAATCTAGTCGAGCAATCAAAATTAATTATAAATTATTGAAACTATTTCTAAACAATTTCTTCCTTTACTTTCACGAAAAGTACAATCTATATTTATTTTATTTTTTTAATGAAGAAAATCAGAATTAAAAATTAAATCATAATCTTAAAACAGAAAAAATTATGTTCTATAAAATTAGAATTATTTTACGTTGATAAAATGTAAAACTTACATATGTATCTCAGCGCTTGCGAATTTGCCGAGGACACTTTCGCGTTGCTTCGGCGCGAGTTGTGCGGATAATTCTCCGACCGCGACATTCCGTTCCGACAAGAGTGATTGCATCAAGAGCGCCAGTCTGTGCGTGGTATGCCCGGAATTCGTGAAAACGAGAGTCTTGGAAATGGTATCGTGCCTCGTCAACAGCTGATACAGCGCAACTGGTTTGTATTCGACGTTGCATTCCACCGCGAGTTCCGTCAGTTCTCCCGGACTCGTATAACGTCCGACGAAATCACCCGCAATCTTGTCCAAATTTACGTCCGTATCTTTGTCGGTCACAACGGTCGTAAACAGTATTGGTTGAAACAGCCCTAACCAGCTCAACTTCTCAGGATCTTGCGACAAGGTTGCACTAAATAATAGTTTTTGAGCTGGCGTGATTTTGCTGTTAAAAATTTAATAAATTAATATAAGTGACACATAAAATAATCGTTATATTTTTATATTTAAAAATTGTTCCCATATCAGAAAATATAATATTTAAATATATTTTTAATATTTTTCTACTGAAAAATTAACCTGGAGTGCACATTTCCAAGTGTTAAAATAGGAGCACGAGAGTGAGGCTCAGGTAAATACTGCATCCATTCCGCTGCGCGATCGGCTTCATCGATAACAAGAAATTTTAAAGAATCCAAGGAAAATCCAGGAGTTTTTAATATATGATCCACTAAACGGCCAGGCGTTGCAATTATAATATCCACTGTGGAGAAATACTTTCCCCTTTCAGCTGTATAAATATTTTTTTTGCTAAGTTTTTATACATTAATTTAAATCATTAGGTACTAAAGATAAATACATACTTTTCTTAATTATACTATTTTGCTCTTGTTCAAACGAAAATGCACCTGAAAGCAAGCCCACTTTTAAATTTGTGTGAGATGTATAAGTAAGCATTACTTTATGAACCTGTGCAGCTAATTCTTGTACTGGTAGAACAATTAGACAACGTATTTTTGGTACCAATCGTGTTTGCAGTTCCTGTATAATTGGCAATACATAAGCCAAGGTTTTGCCTGTAATAAAATTTAAAAAAGATAATATTAAAAATAAAAGAAACATGTATACATTTTATCATAAAATAAGAAACATACATATTTTATCATTTCAATAAGATCACATATTATACAAAATTATTATAATTATTAATTATTATTGCAGATATTTACCACTTCCTGTAGGAGCAGATACACAAGTATCTCTCGGCCATCGCCCTAATTTCCTATCCATGTTACACTTGTGTAACCATTTTATGACATTAGATTGAACTGGAAATAATTTAACAATGCCATTAGTCTTTAAGACTTCTATCAATTTAGCATCCAAAATTGAATCTAATTCTTCCAAACTAGGTCCGCTATTCAAATCAGCAGATATAATCTCTGGATGTGCTAGCCAGTCTGGCAATACTCTTTTAACTTCACGTTGCTTTTTTCGAGATTTTGTACCTAACACTACAAAATTATTCTGCAAAGGTATTTCTTTTTCTGTGACATTTGCAGTATTTGCTAAATTTTCAGTATCATCTTCTTTTTCATTTGCTAAATTTTTATTCTTTTCTTCTAATTCTTCATTTTCTTGTGCTACAGCATGTTCACTCTCATCATCTTTCCTTTTCCTTTTCTTTTTTGTCGATGTTTTGACCATTTCTGTAGTTTGTTCACTAATTTTTTCATTAAGTCCATTTTTTATCTCAATATGTAAATCATTAGTTTCATCTGTATTAAGACTTTTCTTCTTCTTTTTCTTATGTTTATTTAAATCATTTTGATCAACATCTAGTGTGGATTCATTATTTGCTGTAGCTCTTTGTTTTTTACGCTCTTCTATTTTTTTTAACAATTCAGAAAGATTATTTGTTTCATTTTCAATTTCTTCTTTGTCTTCACCTTCATATCTGTATAAAATACATACATATTAAATAAAAATTAACAAATAATACGTAGACAAGATTACCATTCTTTAATAAGTATTACATATTATTTACCTATTTATAACAAACAAACTCATCTTCCTAAATTTATCTATCTCTCAATAACAATTCTTTAAGCTAATGCAAAACTACACATGATTACACGCGATTTTAGGTTATTTCATATTTCATGACGTACTAGGCTGCCATCTTTTGCGGTAAATTGAAATACTTCTGACACTTTTTTCACTCTATCGATAAAATAGTTTTAGAAATACAAACTTTGACGCAGTTATTAGCTCTTTTCTTTCTTTATATTTTTACCAATATAACTGTTTATATTTTTATCAATATAATGTAAGAAAATATATTTTCTTTACAACAAAACACGATTCTATGTAAAACTCAAACAGTCTTCGAAAGTTATTTGATCGAACTCTAAATATAAAAATTTAAAACAAAAATCAATGTTTAAAATTCCTTGTTAAAAATTTCATGTTACATTGAACTGCGACATAGTTGGATTTCACGTTGATCGTAGCCGGAAGAAAAGTTGCCATGGAAATGTTTGTCACTTAGGAAAAAGAGAAATTCGTGCTATGCGTTTGTCTCGGAAATGTAACGTATAAAGAAAAACACATGTCGTCGGACTGGTTTCAAGCGATCGTGCCTTTTTGACGTGACCTTATATATTATCGTCACTGTTCTTGTCTCGCACGAAGATCCGCGTTTCATTTATCATATACATCTTAGGAGCGTTAAATAAATAATTATATTACATCACTATACCACTCTTAGCATTTCGCATGCGATAGCGAAGAGATTTCGCGTTTCTCTCGGTCGGAATAATTTCGTCGTGCCGTGCGCGACGACCTGTCAATAATAGCACAAAAGCATAGCACGTGCAGCGCGGAATAGTAACACGTGTAGTATGATGAGGAATAGCGAGCGAATAACACGTGACACAATCATGCTACACTTAATTACGTCTAAGAATTTTATAGCATTCAATTTCTTTTAAAACTTATTTTAATTGTTACAGAATTTCATTTTCTTTAAGATGTTTAATTGTCAGTATCTAAAAAAAAATTGACGGTATACCCAGAAAACAATATGTAATCAAAAAGATTTCTAAAAGATATCGCATTTCTGAACCTGATAACTTAAAAAGGCTTCTAAAAGATCATATAAAGATACCAGAATGTTATCTAATGCGCCGTTTTTTGAAGACAGAAAGATATCACGAAAATGATGTCTGAAAGACTTCTTAAATTGAACGTCTTTAAGATATCTAAATTATGTCAACATATAGAGTTCTTATTTATGATGTCTAAAAGAGATCTGACACATATGAATTTCTGATTCAAGATAGAATTCTATATAATTTTCGTTATAATTTTATGCGTCATATGTTTTAATGTATACGTGTATTCCGATATATATTTTATTTTGTATGTATTTTACGTTATATTTAAATGTTTTCTGTATTACAGATACATAAAATTTATAACTAGAATTCTGTCCCGAATTCTGTCTTGAGTTATTATAGATTGTGTAAAATAAGTATTAGGGAATAAATCATGTTAAACATTTTCATATTTATTATTTTTATTATTGCACAAGAATAAAAATAAAAATTGATTTAAAAAACTTAATATTTTTAATAAGTATTTTTCAAAATCAGGAACGAGGAGACATTATAAACTCTAAAATATGAAAGAAAACAAAATTCCTTAACACAAAAATAGTTTCTATAATAACAGAATTAATAAAACCCCCCTGAAAAAAATCCTGGATACGTCCATGTCATTATTATATTATTATATAGTTATTATTATTATTATATAATATATTATTATAAAAGTCTTAATCATCCACTGACTCATTTTGAATTTCTTCTTTTTGTCTTCGATTTATTCGATCGCCGGCATGTTGCAACCATGATTTTAATACTTTCTGTACATCGGCGATAGAAATATTCCGATCAGTAACGAGAGTTTCTGAAAATAATTTCAATATGTTTTAACAATTCGTTCGTAAACAAAATTTTAGCAGAAATTTTATTAAATTATGTGGGTCTCTTTTTTATAATTAAACCCTTTGCACTATTTATTTCTGTCTTTTTTATTGCAAAAGAAAGACAAAAGAGAATTAGCGCAGAGTACAGCTGAACAGACATCGACGTTATGTTTAGCTGTACTTTGCAGACTTTTGTGCTTGTAAAACACGGGTTTAATTAGAACACAAATAATACCGGTCTTGCAGCCAAACTGTGATCAATTTTGCTACTAATTTGTTGTTATTTTGCTAACATTTTACTAATGGGACAAACAAATTACTAAAAATGTATTGATTTAGTCATATAGAACATAAATATAAAACATTTTGAAATAAAGAAACGTTTATATACGATATTATGAGTAGATTAGTAAGAAACTAACATATATATGTACGTACAATTAATACGATTAAAAGTGACTATGAAGATTAGAATGTTGAATAATATGAGAACGTCTAAAATGTTTAAAAAAGTTGATAAAAACTATATATATATGATTTGACAGAATAATTTTTAAGTTATTATTGATAATAGTTAAAATAATTCGGCAGATAATAAATGTTTACAACTTTTTATCATATTATAATTATCAAACTCGATAAAACATATTCGTAAATTACTATAAACATTAGTTGTGTTCCAAAATTCACTGTCAGTGCTAAAAATCTATAGTACACGTGTGTGTGTGTGTGTGTGTGTATGTGTGTAATGTAAACTACAGATTTTTAGCACCGGCAATGAATTTTGGAACTTAGCCATTGTAACTGTACGTGATAGAGTAATATGAAAAAGAAATAGTAAAGGAATATGTTAATATATAAATAAAAATATGTCAAACTATATTTTTTCTTATATTGAAATTATAAAAAATTTTTTCTTATTTTCATAAATGAAATGTGTGTTTTAATAGAATATAAAACTGAAATAATTTTAGAAAATTGTCATTGTAAAAATGGAGTATAAACAAAAAATTATTTTAATTTTGACATATTTCCAGAAAAAGAAATAGGAAATGAACCATATACCAATAATGAGATTAGTGAATTTCATGCTCTGAGTTTCAATCTTATTTTTTTTATTAGTCCAAGTCATTTGGTAAGCTAACGTATCAGCTATCGTTAAACGCATAGCGTTTCGTACATGTTTATGTGGGGTTATACCTCCTATTGTCCGAATCATTCTTTGCTGTAAAAAATATAAAATATGCTTGTGTTGCAATTTATTATTATTATCTTGGTAGTATCGATAATTTTTAAATATGTTCTTTACTACTATATTTACTACTATTAAACTGGCACATTTATAAATAAAAATCACTAAAAGTTAGTAATCAGCATTTCCTTAGAAATTATTTTTATATTAGATTCTTCCATTTCAAATTTTAGTACGTTTTGGTACTAAATTTTTCCAAAGCAATATTCTTATATTATGACATAAAATTCTAATTGATTTTTAAAATAGTACAAAAACAACAGCATTTAAAACAATAAAATTTTAATTTCAAACATTAGTTTTACTGTTAATACTTTTACCATATACTATTACTGTCGCTTGTACAAAATTAAAGAACGTTTTACACGTAAAATAACGAATTTGCAGAATTGTTAAAAACTGTTACGTTTGTATACATGTTTTCAAATATAAAAAAGTCCACATGAAAAAAAATTAGAAAAATTGTGAAAAGAGACAGAATTTTTTAAAATCTTTAAAAAAAATATTATATCTTTGTTTATAGAATATATGTAGAATATATAGAATATATGTAGAATATAGAATATGTTCTCTTCATTTCAAGATAATTGGTTTTTTTTTTTTGAAAAACACTATACAATTTTTTTAGATTTTTGTTTTAGATATTTTTATCATGTTGCATGTCTTGTAATTTAAAAAGATATTTACATTTAACTTTAATGTTTTTATTAATAAACAATACTTACATATTGCAATCGAGTAGTAGAATCTTCACAAAGTCTTTTATTAAATTCATATAATTTCTTAACATTGAAAATCGGCAAATCCAAATCAATATTTTCCTCTTGTAACTGGTATGGATTTGAATCTAAAAGTATTTGTCGTATTCCTATCACAGTACGCAAAATCGTTGTAATATCGTTCCGACAACCTCCTATTTAGAAACAATTGCAATATAAATAATGATATAAGTAATGATAAGTAATTTGTCTTTCGGTTTATAAGTAATGATCGAGTTCACAATTGTTAGGAAATAATTCTGCTATTTCTACTAGTAAATGTATGATTGCTAATATACATTAATTACATTTGCAAAAGTGATATTTAACATCCTTTAGGATATTATTCTAATAAGCAAGTATAATTGTATTTTCCGTTATCCTTATTATTTGATATACATGCATTGTTTATTATAATCAATTTCGATTAATTGACCAAAATTTGAAGATAGTTAATATTTGGGAAGTATTATTTTGTTTTCAAGATTTTTGTGAAAAATTTTCATTTTATTTGATCATTACATAATATAAATAAGATAATATAATCCATATGATGGAGAAAAACAGAAATTAATGTCGTGATAAAACCATGTTATGATATTTATTATCTAATTATTGTGGATCAATCATTTATTATTGAGAATAATAATAACAGTTTTTAAAATAGAATAACTGACACATCACAATAATAAAAATAAATTTAAAGAAAAATACTGTGAGATTATAAAAGAGAGTTATGACATTAATTTTTAGTTTTTGTTTTATCGAATATAAGTGGGAAACTTACTGCAACATTCTTCATGATTATCTATTTTTTGCTTTTGGCCTGTATTTTCTGATGTCTGCATTTCATGATGACTGCCTGATTTTTGTTCCTTGTCTGTTTCTGTATTTCGATCATTTAGTTGTTGTAATTTTTGGATATTATTTTCACTATTCCATGATTGATTATTGCCATTTTTTTTATTATGTAAGATTCCAACAGGTAATGGTATATCTGTTTAAAATAAGATTTAAGTAGATTAAAAATTTATTATAAAATAAAATATTATAGAAAGAAAAGAGTAAGCACAGCATATGTACAACGAAAGGTACAATTTTATATTTTACATATAAAAAACTCACTTGTTACAACAATATTTTTGATAGTTGGTTTTTCTGACGCTTTTGATTTTGATTTAGTTTCCGTGATGCATGAAGGATCTGTAATAACAATATAAAATAAGATATAACAAAAAATATTATTATTTTATAAATAATTTAAATTATTAATAAAACGAATATTCATTACATTTATTAGTTTTAATCTGAACAATTGATATATTCAATAATATAAAAAAATAAATAAGGCTGGTATACGCTTAAGCAAATAGAATAAAATCAAGGTCAAGAAACGAGCAAACTGTAAAGTTAAGGGATGATTAAATAATTTAATTAACATTATCTTTGATTTAAGAAGATTAAGTGAAGTCGAAATGTCTCATTATTTATTATATTATTATCACTGATGTAAATTAAGTTATATAATCATACCGGATGACTTTATAGTTTGCTCGATTTTTGACCTTGATTTTATTTTATTTGTTTGATATATTCAATTTATAATAAACGTGAATTTACATCGAAAATAGTTTCTTTTTCATAATTTTTTCATAATTTTTCTATGCAACTGGTAAAAAATTTATTAACTTAAAATATAAAATGTTATTATATAAAAACTTTATACCTTCATGCGTAAGTATATCAGCCTGTAATTCTAAAGAAATATCTTTTTGAATAAAGTGAGGAAGATCTTCAGAAAATAAAGGTTCGTCTTTCTCAAAAATGTGTCCCTTAGTGCAATCTAGTAATATACAAAAATTTTATATTATGAAATAGAAAATATTTAATTATTTCTAATATTTTTTATAAAATATACATCACCATTTTCATTCCATGATTCTTTAATCGACATATGACAAAATTCTCCTGCATTTAATGATTTGTAATTTGTTGGAGGTTTATTATTACCTGACGGAATTTATTTTAATCCATTATTATCACAAAATATATTTAAATAGTTTCAAAAAAAAAATTATATAACACATACATGAATTTTCTGCTGTCTCATCTATTAGATTTTTATTTGTTGTTTGGTTCATTGAATGTTGACTACTCTTTTTCTCAATAGCTTTTGTCTTTGTTTGACTTTCCTCTTCTTCCTCAGAAGAAGAATTGGAAGAGGAAGAAAGAAAACGATATGGTTTTTGAATTGCACGTTTTTGTGAAACCTCAGTATTTTTCTTTTTTGTCACTTCCGCAAGTGTTTTTTCATCATTCGTTGAAATATCTAAAGTATTGTTTTCCACTTCTCTAGCTTCTTCGAAAGTATCTTTATATCAAATGTAAAATAAATATTTAATTTCTATAAGTTATATATATTGGAAAGAAATATTTATCAATTACATACCGAAAGGTCCTAACAATTTGGAATATCGAACTGTTATCCACTTTTCTTGAGGCTTCGTTCCTTTTTTACTTTCATTAGTAGCATTCTTATTTTTGGGTGGCCATTTGAAAACTTGAGACTTCAAGATAAGCCAAGAAGCCGGTATTGTAGCGCACCATTCATCCCAAAAAACAACAAAATACATGTCTGAAAATTAAATTTTATGTATTTTATTAGTTTTATGTGTAAATAATATTTAAATTATTAATTAGGTATAAATTACTTTAATTAGACTTATATTTATCTCAATTATTTATGTTTGTTTTCTAAATAACAATAAATAATATTCAAGGGCAACATACCGCAGTATAATTCCTAGGTTAATTGATCAAAATCGTCAAATCCAAAGATATCTTTTCCATCCTAACGTAAAATAAATAATTGTTAGCAAAATTTGTCACAAAGTATTAAAACACGTTTATGAATAATATATATAATACTTATACGAACTGATTACAATGGGAAATATCATACAAAATAATGTTTACGAGCTCTGCGGTCAGTAAGGCCTGTTGTTCACCGAATGTTAAACAAGGATAAGCAATGAATCATACGCATCATGCATGAAACGGAACGCAGCCTATGGGTGCGTTTCAGGAGACACTATTCGCGGCGCGAATTTCACGCTATTTATCGCTATAAGCTGTTTGCGGAGCTAGCTAGTAGCGCGCTATTAAACGCAATAATGACATCATTAATGGTAGTTGGTAATTAATTATATACATTTTTTTTATTTTTTTTATTTTTGTAGATGACATGTCATCTTTTCAGGCAATAATACAAGGTTCAAATAGGTTACAGTCCTAAGGTCTATTCTTTTTAGCTGAACTTGTTGCACTGTTAATCTTTCCTCCTTTTCTCTCCAACGTAGAGAAAAAAGGATGTAGTTGTAAATGAAAACATTACTGATATATTTCATATTAATGTTTAATGTTAATGAAAAAATTATAAATGATATAAAATCATAAAATATATTTGACATGATATTCACTAAATTTATAAAAAACAAAAATATAAAGTGTTCAAGTAAGGCAATAAAATATTTATATTAATATAATTATATACATTATAATAATATATTATATAATGAATATTAGAAAATATTTTTTTCTATTTTTGATACGTATGTAAGTATTCATACATGTTATATTTTTTATATTGCTGTATGTATAAGAGGTAAAAAACAATATGATTTTCCATATGGAACACATACAGCTTTTGTACAAACATCATCAGAATTAAAAGTTTGTATATTTGACCATGTATTTCCTACAACAATGTTAAACTGTAATGAACTTATAGGATAATGCTCAAGCTCAACTGGATTTAATAAAGTTTTTCCTTTTAAAATTATGTTGTTATTATAAATACAAATATTTGTTATGGACAGAATATTATTATTTTTTAAATAACAAAATCTATTATTAATTTTCTTGACTGAAAGTGTGAAGTCTTTATAAACAATATTATCGAATGAATCTATTCTTGTTTCCGCAGACTTTTTGGCATTAAAATTTTTTACTTGTGGTTTTAAAATTGTGTCTATTTTTTTACAAAAGTTGCAATTAGCTCGTTCAACAATTCTATTAAACAATTGTTGTAATGGTTTATCACCTTTTTTTAATTGTTTCTTTATACTAAATAAGAAACTTTCAAAAGGAAAACTGCTGAAAGAATCTAAGTTGCCAAATTTTGCAACATCATTAGATAAATGGATTAAATTGTGAATATTATAAATCATGAATTCTTCTCCATACAGATGTTGACATGTTTTTACAAAATAAATTAATAAATCTTTAGCATATTCATTATTGATAATACAATCTGTTTTATGGCATAAGATTCTAATTGCACAATGCAATGCGTTAAAATGTATCATATATTTATCAGATAAATAATTTTGTAATATAACAGGACCTATATATAATAAAAATAGTCGTAACTCAGTAGCTTTCCACCGATCAATTTCATCTAAGCTGCGGGTTTTTCGTGCAAATTCTGCTGGAATCCATTTTGAAATACGTTTCAAACTTGCAGATATTTTTTTTATCATATTTGCACTAAACTTAACAGGCTTAAACTGTCCTTTAACAAAAAGTTGTAACATTTTTTTTACGACACCAAGGCAAACAAGATGCATATAATCGAGGGGAAATTGACTGATCATTCCTAAGTTTACTTGTTCAAAAATAGATGTTCCATTGTGATGATCTTCATTTTTTCTTTCAATGAAGTTTTCATCAGTTCTTAATTCTGCATTGAGATCAAGAAATATCATTCTATAAGAGATGTATTTACCTCGTTGTATGCATTTTGAACAGCCAAAGTAACCATTAAATCCTTTTGTACATGTTACAAAAGATCGAGCTGGTGTATCACAAATGACCGCCCTAATTGTTACTTTAAATTGTAAATTTCCATCAAACTGGAAACCCTCATCATGTAATGTTTTATATTCTTTAATAAAATCTTGAAGAAATATATTAGGACATTCTGGCTTATTATATCCATGATAAGCACCAATAATAAATGGTTCAGCAATTACTGGATAAATTTGACCTAATATTGGATATAATTGACTTTTAGAACTTTTCGCCAATGGTAATCCATCTATATTAATATTTATTTGAATATCATGAGATACTTTATTTATATCCAAAGCTCTCAAATGATCAATTAGGGCGTTCTTTAAACCGTAATGGAAATATTGACCTGGCGATACATCGCGTAACATAACATTTTTTGGTGTATGCAAAAGTGTACGTGAATCCAATGGAAGATTTTGTAACTCGCTAATATTTTCAACACTTTTTAAAACTTTTAATAAAGCTCCTGTTGCCTTGTGACTGATGTTAAATCGACATACCCATTGCATTAATTCTTTTTTAAAATTTAATTCTGTTTTTTTTGTATTAATTACCTTGTATGAACATAGTTCAGTGTCCATTTCATTACTTAATACTTCACGTACATGACATTCATTTTTATGATCACAAACTTCTGTTTCAATAACCGAATAATTGTCTTGTAATACATTTTCTTGTGGTGGATACACATTATCATTAATATTTTCTTGATTTGAACTGCACGTTGGATTGCAGATTTTACGAACAAGTCTCCGATTCCTTTGACTTTTAGATAAATTTCTAAACGCTTTTCGTTCAGACATCTGAAATATATTAATCTAAAAGTTTGCGGTATCTATAAGTGTATTATTTTCATTCATTATAACCTAATAGAGGATTAATTATTAATTTATTCTAAGATTAATATAGTATATCAGTTAATGTTTTACTTACTGCGAAACGTACCGTTGTTCTGTATTTTTTATTATATTGTACTAGCACTTATTAAAAGCATTAAATGTCTATTAAATTCACTTCTAAGCACTAAATTTCTATTATTGTATTGTACTACCAATAAAAATGTATTTTTATTAGCACTAGTACATACAATTTTTTAGGTTAAGCCCGCCTCTTGAATATGTTATTTTTATGATATCTTCTTAAACATTAAATGGATTTCTCATTAAAGATATCATAATTTTGTCTGGTTTCTGAGCTGTCCATATAACAGCGCATGTGCATTTGAAGGCTCAGAAACCATACAACATAATGATATCTTTTATGAGAGATCAAACTGATATCATTTAGCATGATATCAAAAAGATAACAATTTCAAGAAATCTCTCAAATGAGATATCTTAAAGAGTTCTCTTAGTAGATGCCTCTGGTAAATGATGATTATGAGATACCATCTGGATATCATTTTCAAGATAACTAAATGTTTTCCTCAAGAAGTTCTCCTAAAGTTTTCATTCTGACAAGCGTGTTATCTGGGTATGTTTATACATATACAAATAAACAAATGCTTGTAGCTTATGTAAAAAAAACTGATTACACGTATTTTCATCCAATTTTAATTCTAACTAAACGATATGATCCAAGCTCTTGAAATAAGAAGACAGGAAATTCTATTTTATAATTATATATAATATATAAAATATAAAATATATGATAAAAATGAAATAATAAGATCTTGGGTTATAATCGTTTCCCAGCAAACACCAAGTAACAGTTATATAATTGTTAGTTATAATTTCCTACTCAACAATATAATTGTTATCTAACACATAACAGTTATATAACATGTAACAGTTATATTGTTGAGTAGGAGATTATAACTAACAGTTATATAACTGTTACTTGGTGTTTGCTGGGTTAGAATTTTAAAGCTGAATTAAATTATGTGTAATATTTTACATTGGCTGCGTTCAGCAGAAAAAGCTGCTTTGCAACTGTTGTAAAATTCGTGAGCCTGATTGGTGTATGCTCTTAATTTTGACTGAATCTAAGAGCATACACCAATCAGATTCACGAATTTTACAACAGTTGTAAAGCAGCTTTTTCTGCTGAACGCAGCCATTGTTTTTGCATAAGCTGTAGCTATATTTGTATTATTCATTTCGACATATAAAATAATTATTATATATTTAGCACATGTGAGAGTGCAAAATAAATCCCTTATTTCTGCAAAACGTCTCTACGTTGAAAAGAAAAAATAAGAAATAGCATTTTTCTCCTTTTATCTTTTTTTACGTTTATGATTGAAGTAGATCTCTTTTCCGCAGAGTTATTTAAATGGAAAGTAGCAGACACCGTATATATAGATATATAGATATAGAGACGCGATACACATATAATACGCAATAACTTAACGGTATAACGCTAACGTTGTTAAATTAAAACTGCGTCACGCGACGTGCTTATATTCCACTCCATATGATTATTTCTTTCTTATAACCGTAATTAAAAGGCTCTATGTATATCCTTCGTCAACACACGACGAATAAGCAAACGACAGCCAAGCCAGCTGAGGGTCGAGAGGCAGGAAATCGTAGCTCGTAGCGCGCACGCCGCATCTCGCGTCACGTAGGCAACCTCTGCTCTGACGGCTCATTCGTTTGGATTCATTCTGCGGCCTGCGATCGTGGGACGAGGGCGGGTGCGTGACGTGCGGACAGTGCGTAACGCCGATTCTCGGAGACAAGCTCCTGTGTGCGTCGCGAGGGACCTCGTCGCCGCTTCGTTCGCACGATTCCAGTAACTGAGGGAACGGTGAGTCCTTCCTGTCTTGGTTAGGAAGCTCCGACGAACGCGACACCGGTGTTTACTAGTCGCGGAGACTCGCTTTCTCTCCCTTATGTCGCGGCTTGTCTTCGTACACGTATTTATGTAACAGGCGCTTTCTATCGAGAAGAATTCCGAGTGATTCCGTCCTGGAGTCTTCATCGTGTATCGAGGTGACTGATACGGGACAGGCTCGAGTATCTGTTATGTATATCACATATTGCCATGATGTCTGTGTAGATGCATCGTATAATAACTGATAAGAGTCGCATAAATGACATTTCAATGGACTATACTTTCATCCTTGTCAATGATTGCGTTCGTATTTTTGTTAAATATTATTTATTTCTTCTTGCAGATTAAAACATGGTAGTGCTTAGCAGCTTCTTGCCGCCACAAGAAGGGATACGTCACGAAGAACCAAATACTACTTTGTATATCAATGATAGAGAAGTAGGCAAGGGCACATTCTATATCACAGAAAGGTAGCGGATCTATATTGCAGTTTGTAATTTTAAATTATCTATATATATAATATATATAAATATATATATATATATATAATATATAAATTATCTATATATATAATATGTATTTTCTAATTGTACGTTTTTTATTGACAGTGTGCTTTCTTGGATGGACAATGATACACAACAAGGATTCTCCCTGGAATATCCTGACATTACATTACACGCTATTGCACGAGAACAAGTTCATCCACGACAATGTTTATATATTATGGTTGATGCCAAAGTAGACCTCCCAGGTATTATTACAAGTTCTTATATTGCAATCAATTTAATGTTTGATAATATCATGAATGTACTTGTATATATCTTTTTATATAGATATGCCATTAGCATTATCATCTCAAAATGCTTCGGAAAACGAGGACGACGACGCAAACGCTTCAGAAATTACAGAAATGCAGTTTGCGCCTGATAATACGAATAATTTAGACTTAATGTTTCAAGCGATGAACGCGTGTCAAGCGCTTCACCCTGACCCAGCAGATAGCTTCTCAGAGGGTAAGCTATCAAACGAGATAACGAATTTATTTCTGATTACTTGCAATATAAAGATATATAATGCAATATAAAACTTTTTCAAAACAAAGAGGATATCTACGAAGATGCTGAAGAAGACTATGAGGGCGAATATGATGAGGAAGTAGGCGCTGGCGACGCACCTTGTATTTTGCCAGGTAATTTATGTTAATCTTCTGTAAATTAGACTGTTTTTGGATTATATATTTAAATGTAATTGTATTATATAATTTTCGTTTATCTAATGATATCGAAAACAAAATTCATAAATGAAATTCACGGAATTCAATAAATAAATCTGAAATATATTATTATATATTATTATTATATTATTATTGTATTAGAGTTGATGTATCGGATAGTATATACATAAGATTGAATTTATCATTATCACTTATCATCAGAGCAAATGGGGACCAATTATACGGGAGCGGAGGTGGAAGAAGCTATGGACATTGAAGCAGGTCAATTTGAAGACGCGGAAGAAGATCCTTAAAAAGATCATTAGATGCAGACGTACATTTAGTGTTAATTTACACGCGTTTATCAATTTCATATATGTATTTCGGTAGATATACGTGACGTCGTTATTGCAAAACTTACTATGGAGCCGTATCAAACGTTAAAGCACTTAAACATTTATTTATATTCATTTTGTACATGGTGATAATTTCCTAGATAAAAATAAATAATTGTACATCACAATATTGATTTCTTTTAAAAAAAAACTTTTTATCTGTAGAGGGGGGAAAAAAGAAAATATTTTCGTTTCCAAGTAAGAGGTATAGAATCGAAAGATAACATAGAGAATATATAAATTGATCGTATATTCTATCACAACATAGCTTTCGTTGATAGACATAAAATAACCATTAATTATAAGTTTATAAAAATGTCTAATAATATTTTTGAGTCACAGCAAGTTATAGTATGATCAATTTATCAATATACACTTCATTGCATTAAAAGTGCATTTATATGGTACAGTAAACTTTATGTGTGTAATCGAAAATCGGCAGTGTGTTGTAACAGTCCATATTGATTTTTTTTATACACATGTATTTTAGCCAGGAGAATAAATTTTATGTATATTTATATATTATCAAAGTTAGTTTAATGAGCGTTTACTGTACCAGTGATTTATATGACTTTTCATTTAAATGCACTAAACACTCGTTATTTATACATATAATACATTCGTACTGTCAAAATTTTGATGCATTCGATATACTACCACTACGACATTCATTTTCGAAGAAATTCTAATGTACTATAGTAAAAAAATGATAATTAACTATGATTAAACAGGTCCGAATTGTAAATAATCACTTCACAGATGTACCGTTTATTTTTCCATGAAAAATTCGACTGTTTGGATTTTATCGAATTTTTTTCGGTCCGAAAATGAGATCAGCATCGGGGGCTCCCTTAGGATGATTATACTTTTGCCGCCGTTCTCTGTTTAAGTTAACGGTGACTGGTCTAGTGCTTTGATTCATAGTCTCCTGGTAGTCTTCCTCTTCTTGTCTCTCGGTAATGTTCAAGGTCAGTCTTTTTACGCGCTCTTTCTCCTCTTTCTGTTCTTGTTCGCGATTCCTGAGATTCATAGCCAACTCTGATGATACTGGAACCGCCAGATTCTTGTATTGTTGCTTATTACCCTTTCTCAACATTAGCACAAAATCTACTGTATTGTTGTCACTCGGCCTTTCCTGTAACTGCTCGTATGTTTTCTTCGTGCTCTTCACATGCAATGGCACAGAGATGTCAACCTGTTGCGGTTTTATGGAATCTCGCATTCTATCTTGTATATTATCCGACACCATTTTATCTAGCGCGGACAGGAAATCATCGTCCTCCGGACAGCTCACACGTCGCGGTCCGGCTGGTAAAGCCGCATTCAATTCTTCAGTTACGTCCATGATTACGCCCTCGGTGCCACCCTCCGCAGACAAACTCTGAGACCGATCACCCTGAGTGTTCTCCTGGGTGCCCATAGCATCGTCTCGCTCCGCGTCAGCCGTCCATTCTTCTTCTGACTGCGCCTCCGAACAATCCTCAGACTCTTCAAAGTGTAGTTCTGCTATACCTTTCGCGTCCCCGCTACCGTTTCCGGTCGCTGCTACTTCTTCATCACCCTCCATGATAACGCTCATCTCATTCTCTCCTTCCGCAGCGACGTCGTCAATGGGAGGATTACCCAAGCTTGGATATAAAGTGTTTCGCAATTCTTCTATAGCACATTGTGCCTCCTTGTAATTCTGGAACAATTGCATTTTAGGTCGCAGCATCGTTAATGTATCGCGATACATGTAATCTATCCCGACGGGGAATGGATTTTCCGGTGTCCAGATGGGATCTGTATACTTGAACCAAAAGTAATGTTGAAAAAATATCAGAAAATAATCAAGTTTCTTTTTGCTGGAGCCACCGCTGAAATACTGACCGCAAGTCTCTAATAACGTGCACACTAAGCGAATGCGAAAGAGATGATCGGATGGGTCAAGTAAGCTTGGTGACGAATGATCCACGCTGACGCCGAGAGTGATCAGCAAATATAAAGTACGGAAAATGTCGCCACTTTCTACCATTCGGTAATTATACAGTTCGCCTAAGTATTTGACCATAGCGATGCGTCGTTGGTTATATTTAGGCAAGTTGATTTCCATGCAGAGTCGTATATCTTCAAGTACACCGTCGACTACCTGAGGGCCGATGGTCTCGTAATGGGCCACCAACCCGGCTAATAAACTACCGACGCAGCGAATATTGGGATACTTAACGTTGTAAGCGGCAGTAAGACATTTTATAGCATACGACGACACGTTCTCATCTTCCCAATCAAGTTTACGCATCCATTTGAGTACTTTATCAGTATTCGTCTTAGAGAGATCTTGATACAACAATTTTCTGATGAATTCATGCACGGGCGGTCTATCTTTCTTTGTGACACCACCGGTTGACTCGGGCGGATTCACGAAGTAATATGCGTTTTCGATAATCGTGACATAGCGTGAATCAAGTGCAGTGACCGCCTTTTTACGCATCATCTGTTCCAAATAGACTTTGGTCCTTTGATGAGAATCCGGCGAGCAGAAGAGATATCGACCGCAGATCTCCAGCAGATTGCAGACCATCTCGATGTGATGATGCGTGAAATCATGCAACAACACTTTCAAGCAGTAGAGTGCCTCTATCTTAGAGTAGAGTTTAAATTTGACGAGCTCGCCGATGTAGCGAACCACCTTGATTTTCGACTCGATATTGATCTGATCCTTCTTATGGACGTGGTATTTAAAATCTTGCTTTAGCATCTGGCACAGATCGTTACCGATTTCGGGCATCACCGGATGAAGGATGGCCGCTAAGCGGGAGTAGAAAGGTAGCAGATCTTGGCGAATCCTAGAAACACCGAAAAGAGCTTTTACTAATTTTTTCTTATTGTGTTTCGTATTGAGATTCATCAAAAAGTTCACTGCAGCGTTGTCGATCATCTCCCGATTGACACAGTTTGGCAGATGTGTCAAGAAAGCGTCTAATAATATCTTATTGCTCGTGTTGGACACTTGCGGTTCTTCTACTTCTGGTTCCGGTGGTTCTTCGATTTTTTCGGCTTCGTCTATCTCATCGAAAACTATCTCTTCGTCAAGAGCGTCCTCCGTTATCGATACATCTGTCTTTGATGCTTCTTTCGGTGTCTCTTTCAAATACGAACCTGGCAGAAAGACCGTCAAGTCTGGTAATACCTCATAGAAACGTCTCGTTTCTTCATCACCCCACATATCTTCCAAAATGGTACTATCTTCTCCTTCATTAATCATCTTTAGTGTTTCTTCCGTTTCGGCTTTCATCTCATTGTCCACCGGAAGTTCAAGCATCGGCTCGTCTAACGTATCAGAAAAGCTCTGTACACTGGTTAGCAAACGTTCATAAGAAACTTGAAGAGCCTCTAGTTTTTCCTTTCTCTCTAAACTCAGTTCGCCTCTTGTTTGCAATATTTTGCGATTCTGCTTTTCAAATGCCTGCAATTCTTTGTGTTCCTTCAACAAATGTTTGCATAAAGAGTTGTAATAATCTCGCAGTAACAATTTAACATTTTGTTGCTTGTCTGGTGACAAAAGCTTACTCTTTGGAATCGGAACATTTAGTTTCTCAGATAGTTCTCGTACCTTTTTTGGTACAAGACCGGCATAATCTTCGCCACAATGTCGGCAGAAGCTCAATATTATGCTGGCATTATTATGCTCTTCCTTATCCATATTGATCAATACGGTCAATACTGAACCGAGCAGTGACAGACCTTGCTTGTGTGTGAATATCCCAGCATTTACCAGTTCTGCATAGAATCGAAGATCTACTCTCAACTTGCTGGGATTCGAAATCTTGTCATTGATTTTCAATGATAATATTCTTTGCCAGTTTTCGAAGAAATGAGTGGAAAATTCAGCATATGTTTGATGTAGAAAACTGCATACTCTAATAGCTGGCGCAACATCAGTCATCTTTAATTTGGCATCCACTAAAGCGGTAGCAACTTCGCTTACATATTTAGTCAAATTTAAATTTGCCATGTCTTTTAAAACGGTATCGAGTTGAGTCATGCTAAAATTTTTCAATTTCTTGACAAATGTGGTGTTCCTCTTAAGACTCGAATCAAGCTTACTGAATGATGTATCCGAAGGTCTTGTAGGATTTAGATTAGCTGCGCGAATCTCTTCTTTTGTTGCAAGTCTTTGTTCCGTTTCTCGCACATACTCTGTCAAGTATTGCCTGTCTTCCTCCGAGACCGCATCTTCTTCACCAGTAGTTTCTTTTTCTGCTGTTGTTGCTTCGCTTGTATTTTCGGACATTGTGAAATATTCTATAATGAAAAAAAAAGTTGTACCTTTCTTTTACTTTAACAAAAAATATGATTAAATTCATAAAATGATTCACACATACTTCGACGTTATAACGATTGTAGCAAGCCATATAAAGATGTAATACGATAATCCGATGCCATGAACGAGCAAATGTGAGATTATTATGCCTATTTTCATACAAAACACATCATAAACATGACAATTAATACCTACTTGAAACAACCGGTTGACGAATATATTCCACTTGTTTACTGTTACTATCCCGTCCTAGGATTTGACAAGATTATGTCTATGTGGTATACAATTTGCTCCATTGACTTCACGAATTATAAATGAGTATAAAAGTCAATCTTGTACGTAATACCATGTAATAGTAATATTTCTCGTCCAGCAAAGTAAAATTGGTAACCTCAAAGTACGAGAAGGTGCCAGAAGGAGCAGACCGAATAAATACCGTGATTGGTTCGCCGCTTCGAGTGTATCGATATTTCGAGAATCGCAATTGCTCTTCGATAGATATCGAAATCACCGCTTGTGCTCTGTTCGTGGAATGACAGGTCGCGACATGTGCACGCTGTAGTTTGAATCGCTCTGTTTTTTGCAACTATTATTATTTAAAAAGTGTAAAAGAGTCACAGTGTCTCGCGTAAAGTGTTAAGTATTAAGTGTTAACTTAATTTATTAAGTCGTATTAAATTATCGCGATTTCGTGATTGCGTCTAATAATTTATGTGCATGTTCGATCGAAATTCTATCGCCGTTATGTGTTTCGCCGGAGAAAGATGTATAATTATCATCAGGTATGCACATATTTTATAGTTTTTAGTTACGTTGATATTATTCTTTGTACTCTAAGAATATTTCCACTGATTATTTTATATAAAATCTATAGCAAATATTTCAAGAAAAAATACTAATATAAGCTACAAATATTCGTGCGCAAATACACACATACAAAATTTATATAGTTGAGCTTTAAATCGTGAAACATGTCCATATTATTAATTATTTACGAGCTACTTAATGATTAAATTCCCTGAAATAGAGTCGGTAAATTGATATTCGCATATATATCCGATGTGGTACTTCAAATTCATATTGATAAGGGTAGTACTCCGTGAGATGTCGTTAGATACATTAGCCGTGCAAATTCCCGCGCAAATTAGGCGCGCAGGTGCGCCATTTGCATTCGAACGTAAAGTACTGCACCGCAGAAGTGTGTCGTTATTTCTATATTTTTTCTTATTAATCGCGATCGCGATAATTAACGTTGTGAAATGAGAATCTGTACAGTATTTTCATGTTACGTGGAAAAAAGTGGAAGTTATTTTCACAGAAAATATAGAAATATATTAGATATTAATAGGCATCCGTGGTACAGTTAGGTAAATAACGCGATATACATTTTAGATATAATATAAATAATTGTAACAAATAATTTTTAAATAATTTTTACAAATAATATTAAAGTATAATATTTAGGTACAATACAAATAATTTTATTTGTAGTTAAATATTGAGTGAATGTAAAAATTATATATATATATATATATATATATATATATATATATATATTTATTTATTATATACTTACATATATTACTTATATTAATATATACAATTTCTTTTTTTCAGCAGGAAACAGAAAGAGATAAAGAGAGAGAAAGAGAAAACGAACGTCTTCAGAAGAATACAATTAGTGATTTTCATGGATGCATAGTGCATTTCTCGGATACTTAGCTCGGATGCAATTCGGGGTGAGTAATAAATTACTAAACTTTTTCTGAAATTTGTCTCATTTATGGTGGAATTAGATTTACGCAATTATTTATAAATATTTTCGTAATTTTTGCGAAATAATGTTTTATTTATTGATACGATCGATCATAGTTGGTTAGTGTCATAGCTGAAATGTACACACACATACACACACTTCCCAACATGCACATGTATATATAATATAATGTATATGAAACTTTATATATTGCTTCTCACGAGTTTTCGAGAGAAAGGAATAAGATGTATGAATATGAATGCATATATAATCGTAGAGATGCCTGATATACATGGTGTCTCTGATCAAACACATTTTCTTTCTGACACACACACACACACACACACACACACACAATATATATATATGTGTATGTATATATGTATATACGCAATCCAAAAAAATAATTATATAAGAATATAATTATATAAGAATATAATATGATTATTATTTTAAAAATAATTAAATAAAAATCTTTCAAAGACAATGTATTATGAACATTTAAATATTTTATGAGCAAAGCATATTTAATAGAAATATATGTGAGAATATATTTTGATCGTACACATGATATGATATAAAAATTTATTGGAAAATAAATATTAAAAATTTTTTTAAATTGCAATTCCGTAAGGATTATATTTGGAATTCAAAGAGTTAAAATTTAGAAAAGAGAAAAATTTAAGATTTTTTAAAAATAAATATTATAGAGACTATATATGTATAAAATATTCATACATTTACATGTGTAGACATTTACATGTTATATGCAAATATACATACACATATGTATTTTAAAAATTTTAATTCAAAAGATTTTAAAATTCTTATTCAAAAGATTTTAAAATTTGTTAATGTGCCAATAAAAATGCCTATAAAAATGCTATTATTTGAAAATTTAAAGATCTAAAAATCTTTAAAATAAAACTAATCCAAGATCAATAGTCTATTGACCAAATCAATAAATCAATATTAATAATAAAATTGTGATTATTTGGGAATTTAAAAATAAAGAGATAATAATTCAAAAATTTTAAAGGATCGTCAAAAAGATACATGTTCACGAATATACAGTTCTTTTATAGTTTATTTATTTGTAAGCTGAAAAAGAATGAATCAGAGACACTCGGTATAATCGCGCCGCCACAAAGAATCCAGAAAAGGTTAGACTGTCGCGTTTTTCGTGCGGCACCGAAGTAGAGACACTTTAAACTCTGCGACATACTTGTGTTCCTGTGAGCATAATAACGCGCTGCTATTAACCGTGAGCTTGTATTAAGCACTCGAGGAAAAGCTTTCATGCACTTAACGACAAATAATGCGACGAGTGCTACCGGTAATGGTTGCTCGCAGTGACTTTTTCAAAAAACGCTGATAGTAGAAATGCATATATATTACTACAATCGAAACTATATGTGTCAAAATTTATACCTCGTGTAATTTTATTCTTAACGGAATAAGTTTTCTTGCAGAAGTTTTTTTTGCAAATTATAGAAAAGTTTCTAAAGAGACAGAGAGTTTTTGACTACTTTTATAAAAAGTTTGAAAGAAATAAAAGTTTAAGTTAAATTCTTTGAAAAAAAATATTGACTTTTTAAAGAGAAAATGCTATTTGATATCTATATATATTCTTTGCTTTATATATAAATTAGATATTAGTTCATTAATTAGCAAGTTTAAGATGAATGTTAGCATATTCAATTCTCAAAGAATTTAGCAAATTTGGTATATTGCTAAATGAAAGAGGCGTTAATGGCATCTGCTTTAAAATACCGACTTATTGAATAAACATTAGATTAAAAATGCAACATGGTTTGCATATGTATTTAGTACTCAAGTATCACAATTCATTCTTTATTCTCCTCCAATTCCTCCGTCTACAGTGTGATCGTTTATCGAGAGGGGAAGCGCGAATATAGTATGGCGCTCACGCGCGCAGATCGAGCGTACCGGATAGCGCGATAGGAAGAATTAAATAAATTTCATCCCTCGCCCCTCAGCTCCCGTATCTTGCATCCGCGAGTTCGAAGATCAACGCGCCAGGTATGACGCCGCGCAACAAATGTCGCGTGAAATGCGATTTCGGGCCGCGACAGTGGGTTCGATGATTCTCGTTACCCTTGTTACAAGCTCGGTGGGTGGGGTAGCGACGAGAAGAAGGAGTTGCGGAAGCAAATTGCGCGCGAGACCGTGAGAATAAATTGTCTCCAGTAGCGGCGACGACTCTCTTCCGCGCGCGCTACGTGGGTGGCGACGGATGTTGAGGGTAGATGGAACGGACGACCTGTTTCGCGTCGAGTTCCCCTTTTTTTTTCCCGTCACCGGTGTTGTTGTCTCAACGCGTCTGCCCGCGAATATTTAGTTACCGCGGCAGCCCGCACTCGTTACAGTTTCATCTCGCATTACCAGGTACGTGCGACGATTCTGTGCTTAACCTGCCTCTGTCTCCTCGTTTACACACCGATCGTTGATCCCTCGAGTTACCTCGTTGTTGTAGGTCTACGTGCTGCTCTCCTTCACGTAACATTGTAATTAATTTAAGAGGCATTAATCGTCTTCTCTTGCGCGCCGGTGGTGAAGGAGTGGCGCAGAGGACAGGTGTTGGATGCTCACCGCGACTTATGCGTTATTGCAAGATATTTCTTCAATATGGTATAATGTTTTATATACACTATTATATATATATATATATATATATATATATATATATATATATAATAGAAATACAGTATGCAAAAGTACTCCTCATATAATTATTTTTATATACAATTATATTATTTTTTATATATAATTACACATGAAAAAGTTTACATTCCGTTAGACACTTTATATTTATTATTATACTTTAAAACACAAATAGAACTTAATTGTTTTTTTCCAAAAATGCATTTTTACTTTATTTATTTATCTTATTCAGTTTAAAACAAAGAACTCGCGAATTTAGAATCTTAAAAATCGAAAACAAATAATAGAAAAGGATATTAATACTCTTTGGAGATAAATTTAGAAACATTTTTCGCATTTCTCGATTGTAGCCACTTGAATATTTGATCGATGTTGACTATAGTTACTCGTCTGAAAGGTTAAAACATGGCATGAATAATGGCGATATGATTGTTCGACGACGAACGCGAAGTTCACGAATATAACAATCCGTTGGCAACTCTTCATTCTCACATTTTTTTGGAACTTGAAGGTATTACTTGGTACTCTCTTTCTTCCTTGTTCTTAAAAGACTTCCTTTCTAGCTAATGGTCTGCCACTCGTGCTTCCGCAACCGGAATGTATATCACAGTTTCTTCTTTATGGCACGATAGAATTTGCGTGCAAATTACAATGTAATCGAGCATCGCAACATACAAAAATTTAAAAGATCGTAAAATGATATTTTTTATACCTAAGAAATTGTTAAATAGATAAATAGAAAATTTGGATAAATAGAAAATTGGATAAATAGAAATTACTTATGTTATTTATTTTTCCACATAATTTTTAGTTTAATTTTAATTAATGACAAATAAAATGATAACAAATAAATGACAAAATTATTTACATAATATTGCTGAATAGTTAAAAGTTTAAAATACTTTATTATAAATATAAAAAATATTAATAAGATGCTATAGGATCCATAATCTCTATTCTACTTCGAGACTAACATTTATTTCACTTATTTAATTATATTAATATATTCATATAATTATGTTTAGCAAGAAAACTAATTATGTATTTGAATCTGATATCATTTTTGCCGCAACAAACTTTTACGAGATATGATACACTTTTTTCGTCAAATCAAAGCAAACAATGGAAGAAAAAGCAATGCATATGACATGCATACGGAAGCGTGGTGACAAGCCGCGTGTTGAAATCGGTGGCGTATGTTTAAACGAAAGATGTCGGTGACAAAATCGTTGATGTTCTTCTCTTTATCTCTCTCTTTCTTTTTTTCTCTCTCTTTCTTTTTTTCTCTTTTTGTGTGAAGAAAGGATTGGGGATAAGAGAAGAGAATCAGGACACGGTAGGCGGTAGCAACCGCGTAAGCGCGAAGATGAAGAAGCAATTATTCTAATGGAGGCTTTGGGAGGATTGTAGCCGAGACAAGTGAGGTAATCCATGAATAATACCTGCACCCCTTTTCGGGCACATTCCACCTCGCGAGTCTCCATCTTCTACCCGTCATCCGTCGTCCTCTCATCGCTCCGATGACGACGCCTGTTTGTTGTCCTCCTTCTACCTGCTGATATTATGCTAAACTCCGGTAATCCTTAAATACCATCTCAGTCTCTGCCGTTGCGGATAGAGTCCGAATGTCTCGCATAACCTAAGCGAGCAATCCACCTGCTCCGCTCTTCTCCTTGTCCTTCTTCGTTCCTTCGTATCGTCCTCGAGTTCATGAACTCACCTGTACAGAATTGTCTTTGTTCGGTCTCTCGATGATAATTGGAAGTACAGATGGAAATTCCCAGGGAACTAGAAGATCCGCGGGAAATGATGACGGAGAAAGATCACGATGACGATGAAGATCACCAGTAATGCTTTATTTCATATAATGAACGGATATAAAAATTATAATCGATAATATAATACACGCATGTTTGCCTATGTGTGTATGTGTAAATATAAATAATTATTTCTTGTTGTATATTATATATTATCGCGCTAAAACGCGTTGAACATCTTAAAGTGACAAATACTATAAGCTCGATGACGACAATTATCCGAGGTTTTGTTATCACGAATATCAACTGGCATAAAATTGCGAGATTTTTGCAAGGCTCTTGAGAGATACAGACGAAACACAAATAGGATTCAAGAGAAAGCATGCGGATCGTGTTTTAAGATAATAGGTTTCTAATGGCTTGGACGCGTTTTCCGAAGCTTGTTCTCGCTTTTCTGTCCTTCGAATCCTTTCTTTCACTACGTCAATTCAAAATTCACGCAGAAAAGGAAACAGAGAACACACTATTCTACATTGTCATTCTTTTAGAGATCACGATTACAACGTGGTGCAATTTTTGTGCTTAGGATAAAATCGCAAGTAATCATGAAAAGTGGGGATTGTGTCTGCGCGAGAGGAATTGAAGGCTAAATGACGAGAGAAAGGAAGAGAGAAAGAAAATAAAGAAAGAGAAAAAGAAAAAAGGGCGAAAAGTGTTAGCAATGTGGGAAGAGGTTGTTGTACAAGTTGTAGCGTATCAGAGCTGCAATGTTGCATCAAGCAACATGATGCACTTAGGATTATTAGTAAAGCCTAGAGAATGATAGTGTGTCTTCATTGAATGTTTGACGTAAGCTCTAGTAGTCATTGCAGCATTTTATTTTAATCTGAGGTTGATTCCATATTTAAACTACATCGATATTTTTCATGACTTTTTGCATAAATTGAAATTTCTAAAATATATATTAAAAATAATAAAATATATAATAAAATAAATAATCAATATAATATTATAATCACAAGCAGCAACGTAATCAATATTTTTAATATTTGTAATATTTTTATTAATCACGAATAAATGTCGTTTTTAATTAATTCTATCTACTTAATTTTACATGCGATGTGTTACAGAATTTTTAATTATTTTAAGCAAATAATATTCTGCTGTTATATATACTTTTACTCTCTTCAGGTATATAATCTTCTATACGAGAGAAAATAAATTATTATATATAATTTTACATATATTTTTGTGAAAAAAATAGCTCAAAAACATTTTTTGTAAACTTCGATTTTGAAAATAACTTTATGACATTGTACAATCAATGATAAATAATGATGTTAATTTAACATATCGTATAAACAATTGTACTAGCGATAATCGCACGTCATGCACAAATAATTATATATTGCAAAGTGGTAACCTACATTTATCACATAATACGAATAGTTGGAATAATTGTGTGACGTGGGTAACTAATTCAATATTATCAATCACGAATAAAACGATAATTTAATAATAATCATTATACTGTAATAGACATATACATCTTACTCAATGTAGTCATATGTTAACGAGAAGCAATAAGGCCTGCGGCTAATATCATAGCGAGTGCTAATCATATTTGAAATCTGATCTGGCTATAAAGTTTCGACGCCTCGACCCTCGTTTGCTCGTCGGCTACCACCGTTTTGCACGCAAGAGATTCCGAGTCTCATTAGAATAATCGCGATGTTATTGAATAACGTTCGTTAAAGCAGCTCACGAATCTAGGACAGAGGGACACTGCGACCAATCTTTGCCATTATTATAGTATATTACGCGATGAGGGCTCTATTCTTTACGAATAATTCGCAACAATTGCTGTTAGAATAATATATTCGTTACCATATACTCTTAATAAATGTATTATAACAGAAAATAACATATAATACAGCATAATTATAGTATAAAAGATTATTTAAATTTATTATTTAAATTTTAGGTTATTAATTTTAGAGAAATCTCATTATTTAATGATTCAAAAACCATAGACAATAAATATATTAGATTAATGTTTTAAAATAAAAAACGAACAAAAAATAACAATGGTATATTATGGCTGCTTTTATAGTAAACTCCTAATTAAATCTAACCCCGATTCGACAAATTGCTTGATTTTGAGCTAGAGACTTTTTCCGAAAGTTACAATCAACTAGTTCTTAGGCGAGACTGTTTCGTAAGCGAGATCACCCGAGGGAATTTGAAAGTTTCTCCTGTTGAGGGTTGAATCAGCCTTTCCGGAGTCATCGGGGATGTTTCAGCGCGAAAGTCAGAACGTGCGCGGAAAGTTTCTGTTTTTCTTCATCAGCTCTTGTTTGCGCTTTGATATGCCAGGATGCGCATTTATTTTGCAGTGCGAAATAAGCGGTTGGGAATTTGTGAAATGAAGGAAGCGGTGGGAGTTCTTGGCTGAGTCCACTACCTGTTGCTGCCGTGTGGACAATAAGTAGCAGAAGTTACTACTCGAATTTAATCAGTCTTCTATCGTTCGACTTTTATATAGAAGTAAATTATTCCCTCTTTTTCGCATCTTTTATAATGTTTTGAGTTTTATTTTTGTTGCACAATGTATTTAAAATGTAATATATATATAAAACTCTTTTTTTATCTCTGAGGAGAAAAGTTTATTTCTAATAATGTATTCAAATCAATACGATAATAATTAATTTTTGCAAGCAAATTAAATTATATAATTCAATAAGATGGAAAATTCAATATAATAATCTCGTTGACATTTTAATAAGATTCGAAAATATAAAATAAATCATTTATATCAATTTTAGCGTTATATTAAATCATAAAAATATCCGCTCATGTCATTCGCCAAGTTAATACGAGCAGCAAAATTTTGAAAAGTCAGGACTGTTTATAATTCTCTTCAAATTAGCTGTCGGAAATGTATCCGTAGAAAGTTTCGCTAAATACACTTTTGCATTTAGGTCAATATGGTGCGCATCGAATAGCAATATACGAGCCAAAGTTTCAGTTGGTCGACCCCTTCGCCTTCGATCTTGAGTAACGAGTTGCTCAATTGGACTTCGTACTTCTTTCTCAGTTCGTTCAGGATAGTCTTAAAGTTATACTGCGGCGGAAAATAGCGGTCAACGGGGACTCGTATTATGGTATACACTCGACGATACCAATAAGTGGCTATTATTTGTATTAATCTTTGAAACGTTCCGAAACTTTTGACTTAATACTTCGAGAAGAAAGAGAGAATCCCTTGTCTCTAGCGAATCTTCTGAGGGAAAAGAGGCTGGAGTTGAAACTTTTTTTCCATAGTAATATATTTCTACAAAAATTCCATATCATTCTATATTTCTCGCTTCCGTTTTAACTTTTATCGAGTTGACAAGCGTGAAGAACATTCTCTGAATATTAACGCAAATTAAAAATTAATAATTTTTATTTCTGAAAGAGCGATACGAGCTCCTGATACGAGCCGGACGTGTTTTGTCATGATCGATTAATATTCTTCGTGGAATTCCGTCTGACGAAAACTTGCATCCGCGATATTCTCTCTTCTCAGGATTCCGCGGGCGTACGCCGTGAGATTAATATTGACGGCTTCGAAAGTGCGCACCGATACGCACGATGGAGCAAATTTAATTTTCGTGTCTCGGAAATAAGCAGCAGTGAGAAGACGTGAGCGAGCCTGCCTCGCTGGACCACGGGGCTTTCTTCTTCGCATTGGTTACGGTCCGATGCGAATCTTCAACCGAGAATATAATTAAAACTTTACCGCGGCATCTACAACAATACCCGTTCATTGTCGATATAAATCAACGAGCCGAACAAGTAAATTAGCGGAAAGAAACATGCCTCGATTGCTCCCGAGCTTGGAGAAAGAGTCGATCGATCGATACTGACGCGAATGCAATGATAATTTCTACGGACGCGAAAATAAATTTCATGGCGTATTTTAAATCTCTGTTTCCTAATGTTAAAGTCCTCGACATAGGGATTTATTTCCATAGACGTTAATTGAAGTCAATTAACTACTTTATTTATTATTAATAAACTTTATATTATAACAATTTTAATATTATTATTAATAAATTTTTTTCCGATACAATCAACGAGTTATAAGAATAATAATATACATTATACATATTTTACATATTTTATAAATATTAAGCAATTGATAAAATTGTGCACTTTCAACATACGCAATACGATAATCCGTATTTCAGTGATTAAAATTATTCATAATCAAGTCGGGTAAAGAAGCGCATACAGCGAATCGTGCATACGACGTATGCATATACATACGTACGTTTCCGCATAGAGTGGCCAATAAAGTATATGACCGCGTGATATCAGAGAGATTGCTTGAACATAGCCGCGAAACAGAGAGAGCTGAGTGCAAATTGGACGCCGGAAATACGCGCATCGTTTGTCATGCAAATACCTTCCGCCGCGTTCGCGGAAAAGCGGAATGGTGATTCGAGGGAAAAAAAGAGAAAGAGATACGGGTCGCAGGCTTTTCTAATTTATCCGAAATGCCGGCGCTCAGTTCTAGCTCTTGCGGCTCTCTGACTGGCTGGCTGGCTCCAGGCAAGGGCAAGAGTAAGAGCAATATCCATTAGCGGACTGTATATGCCGCATGCGCGAATATCTTGGAGCATTACCGAGAGAAAGAGGGAGAAAGGGAAGCAGCACCGTGTATATCTATTTGTCTATGATAGAAAGCAGATAAGGATCGCCGAAGAAGGATAAAGCGGATTTGAGGGAGAAATAATGCGCAAAGGTGGAGATTGTTTATCGTGCTTCGGACGATGAGAGCTGAAAGTGTCGATAAATCGCACGAGCTCGCGTGAAATCTGCTACGATAACGAAAAAAAAAACATAGGATTGAATAATGACGCAATTGATGGCGACGAGATCAATTTTGTAATTTTGTTTTGCGAGGTTTTCGCAAGAAACTCGTAATACAAGTTGTTGAAAGTTTCAGAATTTCAACGAAATAAACGTTAAAGTAATCGATTAACTTTTAGCAAATATTTTTTATTAATGATAATTATTTTGCGAGCCATGACATTTATAAAGTAAAAAAATTAATGCATTATTTGTTAATTGTTGGATATGTAAATCCGCATTTATATAGAATTTTAACTATCACATATAAAATAGTACACGCTTTCTCTTAATAATGGCATATAATTTTATATAGAATCCAGATGTATGCAGATAGTAATAATACAAGTTTGGGCCCTGCCTTATAACAGCACTTGAGGCTATAACACAGAGAGTTTGTCTCTAATAGCGTTCTACCTCTACTATTTGCCAAAGTTCTAGGACGTAATATTGCAACGGCCATATTGCCATACGAAGTAATATGTCATATGTTTATGCCTAATGTTACACTCGTCAATATTAAATAGTCGTTTGCAAATACAAAGTCTTCACTTGCCAACATTATCTAATAACCGAATTTTCCTTTAATTTAAAAGAAAAATTAAAGAATAATTTTTTTTATGGAAGTAAAAACGAATACAATGTAGACCAAGAGTGATTGCTATCAATTTCATGTCACAATACTATGATCGTCGGGATCATAGAATAAAGCGAAGTACGTTGATTAACGAGTATCGTTCCGTCGTTATCCTCTCGGCACCAACCTTATAAGCGTTAAAGGGCTGAAGAATCTATGGATCGGCGCTCTCCTTGTTAAATGGACGCCTATACAAACTGAATCAACGTCAGCGCTTCTGGCGATCATTTATCACCCTGTTCCTCAAGAACACTCGCTTACTCTCCTCCGGTCCATTTCCTTCTCAGGAAATGCCTAGTACCTGCATCATGCAGGTTACCAAATAACTTGACGCGACATTAGATATTATTAAAATATAACAATACGCGACAAATTGTAACAATCACTGAAATTTGACAAATCATTAACAATTATTCGATATGACAAACCAGAATCTAGAATCAAATTTTTCTTCAAAAAAATTTTATTGATCTAGCTAATATTTTTTTAATAATAATTATAAAAACTTTTTTGATAATTAGTGTTTTTTTTTTTTACATTATTATATAAAATAATCAGTTTATCTAGAAATTATTATATCCTTTTCTCAGCTTCAACATTGTGTGTACTGAATAATTAAACAATTAATTCGAATTTTCAATATGATACTTATGTCTGAATGTACAAAATTCAGATCTGGTTTAAAGTGTTGCTTGCGCAGCAAGTATTGTTTCTAGTTGAAGTGTAGTTTCTTTTTCTACACACATTCTTTTCTTTGTGAGTTCATCGCCGCTACTCTAGTGGCTTTCAAAACTTTTTTGCGTTATCAATGGAGCTGCAAACCTTTTCTCGTTTAGCCTCTTCCATTCTTGCAAGTTATGAAACAACGATCGACAAAAGTCGAATAGATAAGACTCAAAGTGAAATCCTTTTTTTATTTCTTCAAGAGTTTCTTTGCTGAAGTTATTTAATTCTTCAATTTCACCATGAACATTATTTATACATATTAATAAATACATTTTTATATTTATGTAAAAATAAATGTTTATTTGTGTGTGATTAAAATATAATAATCTACTAACGCAATCTTTTATTGATTAAATTAGCATCAGTTCTCAAGAGCTTACACTGGCTTTTATTGTTGTTGTTTAAGGTTGTTTTGAAATAACGAATCGAACGAGTAAATTATATTTTGTACATTTATTTATTTTTATTTTTATTTTCTCTTAAAAAGCTATTTTATTTTTGAAATAAAAATAATAGAATTTATTTTTTAATAGAAATAATAGAATTTATATGTAACCGCTTTCTTAATAATTATATTCGATGTGCGCTAAAAAATTTATGACTTGATTTAAAATATATACATATGCTTGTGCATATATATATATATATTTAAATTTTCATTTTTAGTTTAAATATATTTTAAGCACTATTTCCGAACTAAGAACATGATACACAAAACTCAGAATAATTTGTTATACAATTATTTATTAATAATTAACTTGAAATTCAAGAAGTAAAGTATTTCGTATAAATTATGTCAGTGCGTTAAAATATCGCATCAATAAAATATAACTTTCATCTGGTATTGATGTTTGATTTTCGCAACGTATATTGCGCTAATTGTAAACATAATGTCGTCATTCGTGCTGCTTCAGCGAGCAGATCACAGCTGTATGTCGCAGTTTCTAAATGCGATTATTTTCACAATATTACAATTAACGATTAATGATTAATAGATAACGATTAACGATTAATTCGTCAACATTGAAATGATGATTATTTGATGATCCAATAATAGTGGACAAATTAAGTTTAAATTGATTAAAATTAGAAAACGCGCCAGGTACATTCGAGAATTCGAACATTCAAGAAATAATTATTATTCCAGAGATATCAGAATATAAAAAACTGTAATCTATAATCTTTACAATCTTTTATCTCTCTGATTTCTATTTTAAATGACAAAATCGTGTAAAATATTTGTATTGATAAATAGCAATCAATTCGATACTTCGACTAATTAATCATCAATTATAATAATTATGGAAAATATTCACATTTAGATATCTTGTGATATTTATTGCGATTGCGTAAGAATATATGAGATGCCGAAAACGATCGCGTATATACAGAATAGCCTATTATACATCGCAAAATTCGACACTCGATTTTGCGGCATGTAACACGTTGTTGTTTACATGCGGTCTTGTTGTCATTCGCGCGACGAAGTTCGAACGAGTAAGCAGTCGTGTATTACACGCATTACGTTTCTAAACTATATCATTCTATACGATTACTATAATTAAGAATTTATAAGCATATCAAAAGAATGACTATCAAAGTAGTTAATCAAGAATTTTCGACTGCCAGCAATGTAATAAAAAACGCGTTGCATGCGATTAATGTCGGGAGTGCCGTATAAAATTCCACGGGATCGTCGTATTTTGCTGTTTAATGCGCGAACGATCATAATTAATCGTGTTTTCGCGAATGAACAGTGTGAGTGATAAAGAAGCAGCAGCGAAGGATGAATGTAAGAGGTTGCAAACTCTGGAAAGCCTCGGGAGAGTGGAGCAACCGTAAGATGAATTATTTATGACTTATTTTATTTATAATTTAGTACTTCAAAAATTGTAATTGGTTATTTATCTCTGCAATATCTCTGAATTTTATTGTTTTACATTGCCCATAATAACGCATGTAAAAAAAATATTCTAGACTTTACTTTTAAAATAATTAAAATAAAATGCTTAAAATTTATTTTATAAAATATATATATATAATAAAGAAAAAAATTAACATTTTTATATAAATATATGTTTATATAATTATTTAAATTAGAAAAAAGAAGATTGTTATTTATCGTATTTCGCAAGTTTCATTTAAAAAAATTTTTGGACCCTATATATTTTTTCTAATTAAATATCTATTTAAGAAATTAATTACAAAATTCAGTTGCTCGTAATATTTATTATAATATATAATTATATTTTGTACACTGCTTTATAACTTGCTTATATTTCTATTACATAAATCAATGCTGCGTATGACAAAAAATAATAATTTAAACAACAATTTTTTATCATTTGCTAAGATTCTTATCGCAGATAAAATGATTCTAAAAGCATGTACGTCATAATTCACACCAACCAAAGCGTAAAAGCGTCCTCAGATCTATCGAGCCGTTTTCTGATACGGGCTTTCCCGTGCTGTCTGCATCTCGATGGCTTTCGGGACTTTTTAGCCGTGCCGCTAGAGAACTCTCCATGCTTTTCTCGTGTCGATTCCGCCTCCCTCCACCACTCCGACGAAAAGGGTTGGAAAACTCGTGGTCAGAATCGGTTGAATCCAGTAGAAAGAGATAGAATGAGAAAGAAGGAAGGAAAGAGAGAGAGAGAGAGAGGGAGAGAGAAAGAGAGAGGCGATATGCGGAGGGTGAGTCAGCGGCGGAGGGTATGCGGATGAATAGCGAAGGTAGAGCGCGACATGAAAGGGGCGGCGGATCCGAAGCCCCGGGTCCAGGAGCGGAGAGACAGTAACGCTACTAATATGCAAATCTTATCATCGGATTTATTCGTCAGCCCCGCGACTCGTCGCGACTATAACGCTCCTATTTCTCCCCCTCCTTCTCCCTTGTCTCTCTGAGCTGTCGTTCTTCCGCACGTCCTACATCGTTAATCCGAGTTAATAGTATGAATTAAGTGGATTATATTTCATTTACCTGTGGAACGTCGTGAGAACGCGGCGTAATTCGATTTCCAGGCGAGGAGTTTAAGATGTTTTGGCACAGACTCGCCAGTTTGCTGATAAGGAAATTCGCACCATAGAAATTTTCGAAATTCACTCGATATACAATATTCTTTTATGTATCTCTAATAAAGAATCTTTTTAAATTTTAATTATGCATATATATTTTGGACATTCTTTTCACATCATGTTTTTATATTGATAATATTAATTATTTATTTCAAAATCATATTAATTGCAAATTTTTCGGAAATTTTAGTGAAAAAGAATTGAAGAAACGTATCGATGAATTACATGTAATCGTTCGAGAGTTTGAAAAACTAATTGACAGTTTATGTTCGGAGTGCGTCCTTAAACTATTAGTCGTAGGTGCATTACCCTGTTCAAGGACATTATTGATATTTCATTATCCGATATTGGAAATTAATAACAAGCGGGGAAGGCAGACGCGTTCAACGCCTTCCCTTTAAGTGCTCGTACGCTTAATAGCAACGATATAACGAGCCAATTAAAGCCGAACTGTTCTTACACCGGAACGTTCGATGACTTGTTAATTGTTAATAATTATTAATTGAGTTACAATACAAAGTGTAAGCAATTCGCTTGTTAAAATATTGTCTCTCTCTCTCTTTCTCGTTTACCTTCTTATATAATTTATTTAAAATTTTGACAATTGTAATATTTTGATAAACGTCACATTACTTGATCCTAATATATTTCTCGACGTAGTATACAATCTAGTGTTTGGCAAAGATAGCTAACGGCAAAAAAATTAACTTCTCGTGAAGGATCAACGATAGCTTTGAGCTATGGGAGGAAGCAAAACAGATTGGTGCATGTTGCATTTGTTTTATCCCCCGCGTGGCTTGTAGACTGAACTTTTGATCCACTCGACGTGTACACGGTTTCTCCCGGCAGCACAGTAGCAATAATATATTTGAAAGCATCGAGCGTCTGGCCGGAAGCAAAAGTGATTTCATTTCGGTGTCGCTGGAAGGTAGAGACATTGATAGCTACGGTGGAAAAAAAGAGAAAGGGGGGAAAAACGAAAAACGGGGTGAGATTGAATTGCTCTGCGGGGACAAGTGGGAAGGAGGGACGGAGGATGAGCAAAAACGAATGGAAAAGTGCGAGGAGGAATGAAAGATCGGATAAGTGCTGGCCTCTCGCCCTTCTTCTCGGGAGGGCACCTCGTGGTGGATGAATCGCACTTCATGCCGATGAGTAGCCGTTACATTCCGTTTCCGAATAGTCCGACGCAAATGAACTTGATCTTAAGGGAAGGTTGGCGAGGAGCGAAGCGCAAATTAACTAAAGAATTAAGACGTACACTAGAGGCGTAATGATAATGACTAATTATTAGAAAATAATTAATGATAAATATAATAATTAATGCTGTGTATAATAAAATAATTAATAATATGTATAATATATGAAAAATATATTTATATTTCAAGTGGCAAATTGAAAATAGAATATCATCCTGAGAGACGTGAAATGATAATAATGAAAATAATGCATGCATAAATAAAAATAAATGATAAGTATGATGGAAGAGGAGTGTGTCGCGAACATTACTGCATTGGTGAAAATCGATGTTATCTTGCAAAATATATAAATAAATAATGAATACTATATATCAATCCTCATAAAGAGTATTCCAGAGAGAGTTATTTATATAATTTAATTCTCGGTACAATTTAATAAAATAAATGTGTTCGTAATAAAGAGAAGTTTCAATTAATATTTTAATATAAAATATAAATAACATATACATATATGCACACACGCGTAGATGTATTTATAATAATATTTTTTCTCTCCATGAGAGAGTTTAATTTGTCAATGGAATAAATATATTTCTTTCGCACGATTATACATATCGTTAATTGTTTCTGTAATAATTATTCGTCACTGTTAATTATCTATACTACAAGTTATTAACATGTACATAATTACTTATTACATCGGTAATTAGATATTATTGCGAAATTAATCGTCAATTAAATTTTACATATAGAGATGTTATGTATAGATGTCTCGATGTATATTGCATACTTGCAAATTAAGAGGTTTTCATTAAAGTATCGCAACAATGAAATTATGAAAAACCATTTGTAGAATTTTTACAATTGATTTTATCAGATTGATTTTACAATTTTTTAAATAAATTTATGTATATAATTTGTAAATCCATTATTATTTATAAATCAATTATTAATTTAAATATTAATGTTAGTTACCTAATTAGAAAAGGTTAATAAAGTCTTAATAAAATTAATCGTAAAACTTTGCTACAATACTTTAATAAAGAGTTCTCTATTCACAAGTATGCAGTATTCATAGTTATATCTTAATATCTATATATAAAATTTAATTGACGATTAATTTTACACATAATTATAATAATAAAAGTCGATAATTAACAGGTAAATTGATTATATATTAACTATAAATCACAGCCTATTACAATATTAATTAAAAACAATCGTAATTTACTTATCACTTTTTGCGTGCAATGTAATTATTTGTTGCGATGAAAAAGCGTGCATCTCAGGCGATCGCAATGTTACGCCCAAGCTTCACGTTACTCTGAGATCGTTTACCTGGTAGTGGGCACTTAAGCTTCGATGGACTTTGCTTGGCAGAACGCCGTGCACTCTCGCTCGGATAAAACCGCAGCTGGGCTCGCATGGAATTACGATTATTTATGACCCTGTGACCTAAACTGGAAGTCTTCGGTCTATAACAAAATTGCTCCAAGTCAATCTTCTTGTAAGCTCGCGATTTATAACTGCAACTTTTATAGAGCTTCTGGAAAATCTCAATATATTCAAGAAAACAGTACCATTGAAGTCCTAAAACACGCATAAAAGCAATTTGTTTTAATTTGAAATTATTATAATAATTGTACGCTTAAAACACATTTGGAAAAATTTGATAAATTCCTGTGTTTGAGGAAATTATTTCGAATACGTTTAATCGTTTTCTCAATGAGATACTCTATACCCTATATGTTTGAAATATGTACCGTGAAATATGTACCCGTAAAGGCAAAGTATAAACGGTGAAACTATTTCATGCGTTAAACTAAACACGCAGTTTTGGAAAATGCTGTTCTTCAACATCACTTTCCTGATCGCGGTTTTATTCCGTTGCTTGCGGCACGTGATACGCCTTCCTTCTTGCCCCTAAATAAGACTGATCCAGGAGCGCTCCGTCTCTCTTGAAATATATAGTTAACTCAGAAAAGTAACATTTTTCAAAGTTGATGCAACTTGTACGGACGTGAGCGTCCGCACGGTAGCTATTTCTATCAATTGCGCACATACATGATACATGTGTTGGCAGATGTATATGGCATTCGATATTTTTAGGCGATTTTACATGGTCGGAAAACTTGTATCAAATTGAAACATTTAGATTCACTATAATTGAGTGTGAATATTTTCTATTCAAAGAAATATATTTTTTGTCGATTTATTCGGAGTATTTATAGAAAAAGTTTTGAAAATCTTTAAGATAGAAATTGATAATTAAATCACGAATTAAATAATATTACATTATAATCATATATTAATTATATAATATTTTGATATATTTCTAAGCTGAAGATATTTTTAAATAAAAAATTTTAAATAAAAATAAAAATCTAATTAAGTAAAGATGTATCAAAGTGACGTAAAAAAAAAGTTTTTAACTGTTTCACAATCATAATACGATAGTTTACGGTTCATGTAGAAACAGCCGGAAAGCAATAGCAGGTGTGTCGCGTGAGTGTCGATACGTAAAACTAGTAAATCTGGCTTCATGCGCGTAAAAACCTGGACCTTGTACGATCGCGGCGAAAGTAGTTTGCTAACATCAATTTTCCACTTTATGGAGTTTCGTTACTTATTGCGCGCACGGTCTGTTACGCGTGCGTTTTACCTGTTGCCAGTCTTTACGTGGATTGAAGCTACTGTAGATTGCTGCGCAATCAAATTCCGCACATTGACATGCGTGGACCGAACAATTACTTTAGAATTCTAGCGGTGCGCGAGTGCATTATCGAATTATAAGCTGATATAGCTATGTGACCCTAAACCAGTAACTTTCGTAGGGAAACTTATGCAGTATCGCACAGAGATACTCATGCAAATAAGCGCATCATTGAAATGGCGTGCGTTCGGTGAATTAATAATTAAATGAAGTAACTTGCCTAGCGCGTGTTCCATAATTCTACTCCATGCTGGATTGATCTAACGCTGTGGAGAATTCAGCGGAATATTTGTAAAATTGAATTTTGGCAGCCTCTCATGTCATAGAAAATATTGATGATAATTCAAAATAAAGTTTCAAATATGTTCGAATTGTTATTATATATATGAATTAAATTAATAAGTCACATTGACCTAATCATATGGCGTACAAAAATGGTTTAGTTCGCACAATTAACGCGGGGAAACTCTACCATCTTCCGGAGTTATTAAAATCTGCGTGAGTGTGTACACCGACAGGATATATACGTACGTGTAGAGCAAGAAGCACATATACATGTGTTCATTCCGGTTGCATGCTTGTGTGTTCATTCACGCACGCACACAACCAAGCGAACGGCGCGAATGCAGGACCACTCTGGAATTAGAGCATGTAAGGAATGGTTGATGGGCGCGTCTCGGTAGTCGGCGAACTAGTCGGTTTTATGGGGCGATGGTTTTACGAGCTGCTCCCCATCCACCACCCTCTAACATTTACCGGTTATTCGTGCAAGGAAAAGGTACACGAACGACCTCCGATATCCCCTTCGCCAATGTATCCCCTGGAATCGGATTCACAAACGACGAGCCCGAGGGTCACACTCGAAACTCGGGGCTTTTCTTCGAGGCGAGCACTTACCGCGCGTTTCTGATCAGCCTAAGAGAGTTTTCGGTGACGTGGTAGCCGTGGTTTTAGATCTTTGTAAAGCTCTTTAGGAGGAGTTATTCGCGTGCGGATCGTTTACGTTGCGCTAGCTAAAAGCTCATCGAGGTAGCACGGCACGTTGATTACTATGGTAGTGCCGAAAGTAGCTGCCGAAAGTAGGATGGATATTGATGTTGAAAAGAGGAACGAGGAATAGGAAATGGAGATGGTTTTATGAATATTATGATTATTTTATATAATTATTTTGATTATTTTATTCCGAAGACTTTACATTACTAAATTGAAATACATCCTTCTGTTTTTATTTTTACAATGTTACTCTTATATAATATTAATTAAATATATATCTCGACTCATATAAAATTAATAAGAAAGTTAATAAGTTAAACTTTTAATAGGAACCTTCTCAAAAATATTTATAAACATAATGTAAAATTTGTATAACTTTATTAAGCAAATTTTATTGTTGAATTTGTATTATTATTAACATTCAAATTATTTTTACATTTCTTATGATTTTAAACATCGATAAAGTATAACTATGAATTTATGTGTGTAAAACTTCTTTCAAACAAAATTATTCGTATAATAGTTTTTTCTCTGAAAGTTTTTGTTCATCGCTAAAAAAATAGAAACAAAGTAATATTAAATAAATTTGAAACTATATAAATTAGAGAATATTTTTTTAGATATATTATTTATGAAATAGCAATAAAACAATATAAAAGTTGCTGTAATTTATGTCTCCCGCGATTATCGAAACGTCTTTCGAAGAGATTGTCGACCATGTTGACATTGATAGACATGGACTATAACGTCGGATAACCGGCCACTCGTCGTCGGTGGTCTCTATCGACACGAAGATATCCTTACACGCGGCAGTAACTGTCGAAGACGAGTGCAACGATAGTTTCGACCTCGACATAAAAGGATCGAGGAGAAAGAAGTTTCCCTTCGGAGTATTTATGGCGGATTCGGGGGCAGACGAAGGTCCGAGATGACAGAACGTTATGTCACGCCCTTTTGAGAACAGTTGGGTCGACGAGGCCATAAGCAACTTCTGCACGAGAGATCAGACGTCGGGAACGAGCTACGTGGGTTTCGGGATATATGTATGAGCGTGTATGTATGTTGCGTGTCCCCACGTGTGTGTTGGCATCGATTGACAAGACGAGGCAGTTCGAGAAACCGGGAGGACATCAAGGAGATTGGACGAGGACGCGCGGCACGCACGTAAACTCTATAGGTATCTCTGCCCCATTGATACCAATATCCGACTGCTCCTTCGTTATGCAGCCTCCGGAACCGGCAATTTCCCGGCGGCTCTTCGCGCATATGCGTTCTCTTAAGCCGAAATCGCGCGTGCACATGGAAATTGTTGTTCCGTTGAAATTCTCGTCCGATAGAAATCTAATTACGCCGGACTTGCTATTGGCGTTTATTTCTCTCGCGGTGATCTAAAAATTATACGAGACACAAGAAAGAAATTGTAAATATTATTGCAAAAATTCTGCAAAATAGTCTGAGAAAGCTGTAATGGATGACAAGAGAGAAAAATAATCCACGCAGTTTATACAATTATTAGTCTTTCTAAGATTATGAATTTATCCGCGGGCGTTATTAAAAGTAGACACCATTTTCTAAAAGAGGTGAAAAGATAAAACTTGAAGTTAAAATTAAAAAAGTGTTAACAAATTATTTTGCGAGAATATTATGAGAATTTTATCGTAGTCCTTCTTCGGAAGTATACGAATTCCGTTTGAAACGTAATCCATGCATTCTTTATTCCAGCTAAGTGTAGCATGGCGCAATCCCGTTAAAACTTAAAATTACTCGTCCGCTACATAGTTAGAACCTTTACAAGATTGTCTGCATAATTCATGAATAATGTTGCCCCGATAAGTCCAGGGAATTACAACTTTCGTTAATTCCGATATTACGGAAGAAACTTCCATCCCTTTGATGGATCTTGTATATCTTATTTTTCCTCTTCGTATCTTTCCTTATATAACACGCCGTTTAATAATATTTCAATATCATAATTTACACGCTGATAAACCTGAGTTAATTTTTTTTTTGTAAAAGAAAACTCTGCTGCTTGTTTTCATTCTAAATCCAGTTAATGCGTACAATCAAAAGCCACATTGGAAATCGATTCGCGCGGAATTACATCTATATTAAGCATTATACATTACGTATTCACACTAATGAAAGCTAATCACGGTCCAATGATTCGTGGACTATTACCAAAGACTTGTCGACGTATCTTTGATGCTTTTGTAATCGACATTTCCAGTCTGTATGCGCGATTATGTCGTGCTTTACGTCATCGAAAAGACGAAATTGGCTGTTTGAAACGATTCGTACCATAGCTACGTCCATAGAAGTCGACGTGTTAAACGTCTGTCTCTCAAAATACGCACGACGATTGACGTTTGAAATTCGTCGTGCCAGTCGTCGTGTATTTCGTCATCCGTTTGCGCGAAATCGTCACGATTGAATCAATTCGTCGCTTCGGTCGGATATTCTCGACGAAAATGTATGCGCAAATCTTGGGTTTAATGTTAGCAAATTCTCAATTTATCGCGTTACGCTCCGGATAAACACGCGGTATTTAATAAATTAATGAAAATAATAATTTAATCAATTATTAAAATATTTTTTCCACACATCATTTTATATATTATAATTATCTAATTATAAAAATTCCGAACAATTAATAAATCTAATTCTTATTAAGATTTTACACTTGTAATAATCGAGTCAAATTTATAAATTTATTAATAGAAGAGATTACTGGTACGATATCTTTGCAATTTAATCCGTTTGTTAAAGATATTTTTAGATGAGAATTAATATCAATCTTGAAAAATAAATTTCCATAAAGCTTTTTTATATATTTAAGTATATTTCAATCGAATTACTCAAGATAATAGATATTAATCGAACTGAATGATAATCTGAATCTGTGGAAAATAAGAATTTTCACTGAAACCGTAGAATAAATAAAGATGGAGATCGAGTTGAAATATCTTCCACAGATCGATGTAGTTTGTTGCGGAGGCGGATGGCAACGTTCGCGAAACGTCGATCGCGAAATGACACATCGATTCCGGCCGCAAAAAGACTGCGGGGGCGGCTATCGGTGACTTTTTTCCCCACGCGTTTCCCTTGCGACCGGACCAGGTGTTTTCCGTCATGTTTGGCGGCGCGCACAATCGCGCGGAATTTGCGCCCGCGACGGCGTCACGCGGCGGCGGCCGATATTCACCACTGGCCGTCGGCCGCGTGACGGATATGATATTGCCGGAAATAGGTACGCGATTTCCCGTGCGATCCATGCGCGCGTAATGCCAAATACAAATGGGATATAGATATACCCACGGAGCGCTGCTACGTGACTGGCGGTGAATTATATACACAAACGCGGGTGTGTACTTTGTGTGTGTGTGTGTACGTGTGTGTGGAAAAGCGTCGAGGATCGGCTGTCGCAGTACCAATGGCGTAGAGGGTAGATTCCACGCGTTGGTTGTTTATCATTCATGCGATTATCTCGTCATGATTGTATGAATGGCATGATTAGCACGATTAACTGTTCTTTTGACACCGGATCTCGCTAGGAAAGATATTCTCATTGCTTGAAAAATTAGTATCGATCTCCAATTATATATATATAATATATCATATATATCCCTACGAAAAACACTGAAAATATAAATGTATATTATATAAGTCGTGTAATGTTGTTAATATTAATAAATGTTTATGTTAAAGTTAATTATTAGTAGTGAAAGAAGATATTCGATTATCATTTTTTTCAATGCGCAGATTATAAACTTAATTACATGTAATTTCAATGAATGCAGCTTTTCAAATGTTGCAAATATGAATTGATTTATTAATTAATGTTGGAAAAGATCTATAGATTATTTTTGTCGCTGCGAATACGTCATGTAAATTTCGGTCTGATCGATTGTTGGCTTACGCTACTGGTAGCAATATAGTATATGCATAACATATATGAATAATCGGGCGGATGTATTGCGTAAATCGTTGCAATTTCGGTTTTGTAAGAAGCGTGATTTATTATTCTTCGACGGTCTAAAGAATATCGAGGAATCATAAGAAAAATTAAGAAATATTCCTGTTATTTTTGCATAATACATTTCTTCCAGATAAATTCGTTATATAATTTATTATACAATTAAATGCATAATAAATAAATATACTTGAAAATAATTGTTCTTTTATTAAAAATGCATAATTAATTATATATTTTAAAAATACTTAATGTATTTAAATAAGTTCTCAGTAACATTTAACATCGTGAATGATTGCAAAAAGCTATATTTAAAATACATATATTGAATAATAAAATAATTAATTAATAATAAATATTAATTAATAATAAATGTTGAATGAGAAATTAGTTTTATGTTAATTTTTGTTTGAAAATTTATCGTCGACTATGATCGTTATCGTTTTGTGAAGGATTAAGTAATCAACGCGGGTAAAGCGAGAGTGACCATCAATTTTGTGGCCGATAAAAATTGCTCTCAGTTTATTCGATATGAATGCACGATTTGTATATTTGTTGTTGTATCGCCATTGCTCGATACAGCGTCGAAAAATTTGTCGAACGATATTTCAGAGATATTGCAATAAAACGGAAATTTTCCTCGCGCCATTATATCATAGATTTATAGTCAAATATTTTTATAATTGAGATTCAACCATGTATACAGACAACACGCAAATTTGATAACGCGTACATCCACAATTTGAATTTCAAATACAAAACCAAATTCGAGGAAGTCGCTGGCGATACTTTGCGAAATATATCTTCGTGCAAATAAATAATTTTATTTACAAAAAAAGGAAGAGCCAAATAATTTTATTATTTTGCATTTCTCTTTTATATTGGCACACATATATACATATACATTATATAATTTTCACATTATAATCTTTATAATATTAAAATTTGTAAAAGTTTTTAGTATTTATTTGAGATCGCAAAAAAACGACGTTGATTTTCTTTTATATAAAAACCATTCAATTAAAAATAAGGAAAAAAGAGGATGACAATTTCACGAAATACATTTCTATTTAAACCTTAATAACAAGAAAGTGCTAAAGGATCAGCGAAATAATTACGTGTCAAGTAAGCGATGGTTAACAATTGCAATCTTTCAATGATCGATTCGTTTTGCAAAGCTAATCGGTCCATTACCAATCCGCTTTTGCGTACCGATCATATCCGCGTGTGTACGTACAAAGGAGACATTTTGCTGTAACGCGGAGAACACATCAAAGACACGTCGCACGCGCTGTCATTCTGACTCGTGTGATCGTGTAAACGTCTGACTTAATTGTATACGTATACGCGATAATCGTTGCGTGCCCGCGTCTCTCTCTGTATCCGCTTGTAGTTTCCTGTCATACGATATATACGGATTGACCCACAAAGGCCTTTACAGGAGTAAGGCGGACGGGCTCAAGATTGTCGAAATCGTGCGCGATGTCGAGGTCTAATGGTTCCCTGTGGCAATGTCAAATGGCTTGACGTAAAGGGTAGTTTGTAACACCAAGCGTCCTGTTGATTTAACGATGCGAGACGCATTGCATTAATTTCAAATGGTAACAGACAATCACTGAAGTTTACAATTGAGTTTACAATTTGATTCACTACACAAGTTCTACAAAGATCGAAGAAGGAAAAAATTTTGTGACATTAATAAATATATTAAACTATCTGTTGTGTGTCAAACTGCTAGTAAGAAAATGAAATAAAGATTTTAAATGCAATGAAGATTTTTATATGACACTTTATTTGTCATAAGAAATGTACATTAATATTCCACTTTAACTAGAAGAAAGCATAGATAATAATCAAATAGTATAGAGGATGTAATGAATCCAAGAGTCTAGAAATTTATCTGAAAGACACCCGATATAATGAATAATTGTCTCAAAATATTCCATTTGCCTGTAGTTGGCAACATTATGCAAAACCAATCCTGCGGCTATGAAGCTGATTATGTCGGGTTTATGCTTAAGTAGAAAATGGAACAAACTAATTAATATAACAAATATTATTTAGAAATTATATCCAGTTTTCCAGCAAATTACATAAATTTATATAATGAGATTATTGCAAGTATAATAATCAATCTGAGAGAATGACAGGGAGATAATTCTGTTTCCAAGTGCGCACACGTCAATAATCACATGTGGAATAAGCTCAACGAACTAATAAGATCGCGTAATATAATTGATCGAGAATCCGTTTGAGGGAGAGAACTTTTATTATCCCCGAACGCGTCGCCGTGACTTCCGTCCTCCATGATTTTCCTCCTTGACTTTCTTGCGAATCTTCATTACGTACGCACTGAACTATGAACAGCTTCTGAAAGTTAAAGCCACTTATCGACGACGACGGCGGCATATCTCCGGCGGGTTTAATCTACCCTGGAATCTGAGTTTGCCGGGAAAACCGTTCGCGGGATAGAGAGACCCAGCTACTGCCGGCGGCCGATTACCATCCGGGAATGTTTATTAAATCCTACGATTCTTTCCGTCAGCTATTTTCATTCTTTCGGTTAAAAGTTCGGTTGTCGATCGGAGATCGTGCTTCCTTTATTTTCCTATCGACTTCATATACATATATGTATACATATATATATAAGATTGATATATATAAAATTTCTTTCACTAGCTTTCACAAATCGTCTGACAATCTTACAAGCACAAATTTTATCATTTTTGCCTAATATCTCTATTTTTTTAAAACTCTTTCTCATGAAATCATTCATATTTCATTACGTCATCATAATTCCTCGCTTTATACCAGGTTTAAAATTTTATAAAAATATAAAAGGAAATTAATTTATATAAATGGCCAGTTGTTAAGAAAAATAATCAGAAATTTTGATTTTTTACAATATATGTAGAATAATTCTAAATCTATAATTGTAAACGTTTTTTATATTGCTAGGGTTAAATAAAATAAAATTAATAAATTCCGGCTATTAATTTTTATTTCCTCGTGCATTTTTTATCGCACGTGTCCTTAAAAGGCAGTTTTATCCCGTTTATTCTGAGTTTTCGGCTGATCATTCATTGGCACATCCGTGCTCACGCCAAACCAGCAGTCACTTCTGCCGACTGCACAATCTATGAAAGCGACCGGCGGAATTTCATTAGCATCGAACGCCACCGGTCGAACTGTCCAAGTCGGTTGCTTGTCCAAGTCTCTTTGGCCTTCTCTCTCGTACTTCTTCTCTGCGGTCCTATCCGTTCGAAAACGACTCACGTTTACGTGAAATACAAACAGCGTTTATTACGGTGGACGTAAAAAAATTTAGATATTGCTCGAAGAAACACACGCATTAAATATATTCAGCAGTCTTAAAACTTATGAGCCAATTTATAAATAACAAATATTTCTAATTTTACGTAAAGTGTTTAAATTTTTGTATTTACAAAATAGATATTTTATAATTTTAATTGGAATTATTTTTGCATTTTTTTGTGTTCACGTTGCATATGTTTCGCGAATGATTTCATATACATACATATACATATACACATATATGCATATATACATGTATGAGTACATGTGTAAAATATCTTAACACAAGCCATCTGTTACCTGCCTGTAACAACTCGACCACGAGCGACGCGCAGGTGGAATAGTAGTAATGCGACATCGAATTATTCGCGGGATATCGCTCTCCCTCTCTATGTATCGTGCATGTAATCCTCTGTAATCATGCATATAGTTAATGGGACATCAGAGATATAGATATCGTCTACAGCAATTCTTGAATATCTCAGTCAGATTCGATTTACATTTCAATTTCAATAAATTTTTACGTACAAGAAAAACTTTTAGATTAAATATAGAAAAGATCTTAGAAAAGTGCACATATGATAATATTCGAAGAAAAGAAAATGAAGTTAAAACCTTCTCATAATTTCTAACTTCATGAGGAAATTCATTGTTGATTTGACTAACGAATAATTTTCGGTTGTTCGACATTTTTTGTAAGAAATAATATTGTGATAATTCAATTAACGAAACTGAATGTTTAAATTAAGCAGCAGTAAACCGCAATAAAAATTATTTACATACAATTGTTGTTTTCTACCAAAATTAAAAATTTATTTATTAGTAAAAGTTATATCTCTCGTAATACATTTATTAGAAGAAATATTATAATAAAAATATCTAATACTACTATTTCGTAATACATTTATTAGAAGAAATATTATAATAAAAATATCTATTATAATAAAAATATATAATAAAAATATCTATAAACTATATGTGTTATATAGTAATATATATTAATAATTGTATATTCAGCAACATATAAATAAACCACTCGATGAAAAATGAATAAGGGGTAGATATATTTGATATTGATTGAGCGACTCGAGATTAGTTTAGGTAATAGATTAGCATAGGTTAACCGCTCGCGCTATATTCATGATAATATACCGTATTTACTGATCAGTACCAATAAGCTTAGCGTAAATGATTTGTCAATTGTTTGTTAAATATGATTAAATTCTATATATACATATTACATTGTATATAGTTTTCTCTAATAATAGGACATTTATAATTTGTCCCATTGTAATAAACATTTGTATAAAGAAATTTAGAAATTAATGAGAATTAATTCAAGCACATTTGTGTAAATAAATATATACTAAACAATAAATATTTAATTTTGTAAAATAATAAATATTCATATTTAAGTAATTAGCAATGGACTTTAGTAAATATGATGTTGCCATTTTTCTCTTAAAGGAAAAGATAGTAATAAATTTATTTCATGTTTATTTCATAGATGTATAGTTGAATATTTTTTATCATTTAATTTTTCAGATTATTCAATATCAATTATTCAGATTATTCAATATCAATTATCAATTATTAATTTTCTTTTTATTCTTATTTTCCTTATCCTCGTTAATGTATATCTTTAATAATTATGATGGTATAGAGTAATCAATTTTTTTAATAAGAATCTTTTATATCGCAAATTTTAATTTTGCAAATATGCAATGTACGTCACTGAAATACGCTGGGAGAATTTTCGACGTACGAAGAAATTCGCGTTCGCGACAAGATATAATGACCGGGACGAAATTCGATCGCGCTTGGTCAGATTTTCTGGACAGTCGGCGAATCTATTACATTAAGCTCTTTACAGTTGGTCAGCGGATAGCGGGAAGATCTAATTTGCCGTGCGGAACGAACAGAGAGGAGGGTAGCACACATGCACACGTACACACATACAAGATATCGGAAAGGGCGAGAAAAGAGACGCGAGACGAGGGGATTTGAGGGAGATAAAAAGTCAGAGCCGTTTTAAGATCTTCGTCAGCTCTATATATCTTATATTGAATATCAATACATAGCTTGATCTTTACAGTTATATTTTATTATTAATTTTCTTAAAAAAAGATTATGCTGATTTTGTGCATACACTAATTTAAGAAGACTAAATTATTTCTCTATTGAATTCATATCGATTAATATATTTAAATAATTAAATCCTGAGCTAATTGAGAATTAAATTAATCTAATACTTAAATAATTAAATCTTTACCGATTTTCTTTTCGCAGTTTTTTCTTGCACGGAGACTATATCTTTTTGTATATCGTTTTGAGGTGTAGAACGTTTTGTAAACTCTAGTAAAATTCATACGCTACATAACTGTGCGCATAGATGGCTGATGGATAAAACGGTCCTGTCGAGAGGGGGTTGGCGGAGTGTGGGCAGAGGCGGAGGTGGTCGTTGCCGGACCAGCGTCCTATCCAGCGCCCATTCCCAAAGTCCATTACGGATTCCGTGGAATTATGCCGATTAGCCCGGGATCCCGGAATTTACACCGGACTAACGCTCAATACTAGTCGCCGTGGCGAAATCTCATCTCGTGGAAATAATTAAAACCCGCACACACCCACGCCCGCCGCGTGGACTCGTCTCTCTATCCTCCCCTTCGGTAGTTCGCCTCTCTTCCGGTTACCTGTCGCGCCCCGGGGCCTCGTCACAGTAGTCACTGTCCTCAGCGAGCGTCGTTCGCGATGAATGAGGGAGACAAGGATTATAAAGCGACGAGAAACGAGCGAGTGTTCGCGCGTGCCGCTGCGCCAGCTGCGAACGCTCGAATGCTAATCTTGAATCATGCAACGAGCTTGAATCGACGAGGAGAAATTGAGGACGCGGCGAAAAAAGGGGATTTTCCCAGTCGAAATTCCATGGTGCGCGACGCCGTCTTGTAATTATCTCTCTAAATACGCACGCGAGCGACATTTTAAAATCATTAAAGGTCGTTAAGAACTTTGTCCGGTACTTTTCCGTGCTTGGTGGATTCGTATTTAATTTATGGCCGTTAGTATGGTAGATACATACGCGAATCGAATGAGATTCGTGCTAAAAATTAATGTGGGCAACAATTTAAGCTCGGTAGCAAATAATAAAAGATTATTAATATTTATATAGTTGAATAATTAAATAAATTGTTAAGTTTCATTTCTTGAATTTTTCGCCGACGAGGTCATTCCGTCTACTCGACATGGCTCGGTTTAATTACGAACAGAGGCTTTTGATTCATTCCCAAGCGAAGAAACGTTCGGAGCACGGAAGAAGAGGCACAAGACCGCGTTCCCAATTAAAAAATTTAAACATACAACAATTAAAACGCGTGAAAAAGATAGATGTGAAAAGTGCACTCGCGTTTTTTTTTTTCCACGAGTGGGGAACACGGGCTCGTTAATTAAAAGACAACCGGCGGGACGAGGTTCGCTTATCGGTTTGCGAGCTTTAATACGCTCGCGCGCATGAACGAGCGAGCTTTTAATCGCCGACTTGTCGCGGCGATCTTCGATTCCATTTGCGGATAAAACCGATTGCAAAGTAATCGGATAACCGATCGCGAGCGACGGTGACGCGAGCAATGCGCCGCGCGATCGGATATTGATCAAATATTTAATATCGCCCAGGGATCTACGCGCGCGAGAGAACATCGCATTCCCGGCACAATGAACAGCGCTCATTAGCAGCGGGCTCGTTATTCAAAGTTCAACGTGTTCGATCTCCGAAGTTTGGCTCGATGTAACGCACACCGTTCGAGGAAAGTCCGCGTAATATTTCCTCACTTCGCATCTCGGAAACGGACGAACTTCCGACCCGGATTTTTATCCGTCGTTTTGCGCGAGTCCCACTTGCAGAAGCATTCTCGGAGTTTTGCGAACCGTCCGGACTAACTATCGAAAACGATTTCCTCCGCCTCGACTTCGCGCTTTTAGTAACGACTGTTAACGTTTTCCAGGTATATTAACGTTCCTGAATATAATAATTCGTCGCCACGTGCGGAATTGGAACAAAAGCCGAGTCATAATGCTAATATCGAATTTTATCCGCGCTGTTGGATAGAACCGTGGCATTTATATTATCCAAAACGCATTATCACGCGCGTGTGCATTTCGATGCATCTTTTACGATACATAGTTGACGAAGAAACTAGCTGTTCCGTCGTTAGAACGAGCGATGTTAATCAATTTTATCATCGAGCGACCGATTTCAGGCTGGATGCCGCATCAAAGGCTCGCGTAAATCCGATCAAACAGCGCCCCGTCCGTCCATATTATATTAATTGGGCTCCGCGCATAACACACAGCAATAACATTAGCGAAATAATATAATAACGCTATCGGCACTCGGCCACTAGGCTGACCGCCGTCTGGCGGTTCTCGACATTATTTCACGACGAGCGAGGCAGCGCAAACATATTTGCATAATATGTGTTCCGCTATCGCGCACCTCCGCCTCCACCGCTCCTCCAACCTGAAATTCGAAACGCGGCTGTAATCAGCGAACGCCGCCTTTTGTATCGGTAGTCGCTGCATCGATGATGCATCGCAACGCGTGGGACGCGTTTAGCATGACGTGCCAGCTGATTGAAAGTTATTTCAATGCACGGGATATGTATCGGATCGCGGATACGCGAGATTATTTCGAGTTTCGGTGTGTTTTAATCTAAGAGATATAACTTACATGTCTGTATCAGTTAACGTTAATCACCCAAATGAAGACTTGGATGAAAGAACGCTCGATGTATCGTTAAATCAAGCACGGCCAGGCGTAAAAACGAAGCCACGTGGAACATTATTACCCTTTGCCCTCGCGAGATTTTAAGGTACATCACGACGTCGGTCTGGTTACCGTGCTTGACGCTTTATGAGTTTACACACGCGGTAAGATTCGCGATAGGGCGCGAAGCTCGCTTCGCTCCTCTTTACCTTAGCTTACCAGGGCTCGTCTTCAGGTAGTACGTGCCTGTAATACTTGCAACAATCTTGCGTCGTACCGATAAATACCGACTCCCCATGTTTAGCATACGGAATAGATCACGCACCATTATGGACAGAGTATGAAATAAATATGAAAAATGAATTATATGATAACTGCTATCTCTTATAGTCGAACGTGTAATTTTATATTTGTGAAATTAACGGCCGTTTTGATCGAACATTACTGACGCAATGCGAAATCTTTTATTCGAATCTCACTTTAATATCGTAATAAATTTTCTGGGATCATTAATTTTTTAATTATATTTTATTTAACTCTGTTATATATATTTGTATGGCCTCCAAAATGTGTTTAAATGATTTTGCTTAATGTATATGTGTTATTAAATGTGCACAACATTTATCTAAATACGATTGAGTGCGTTACTATAGTATACACATTTCCTTATTGCAAGCTATTACATAAAATATAAAAAGTTTCATCAACTTTATCGTCAGGTGCGAGAGGAAGAGGAAAGCGAAATATGAAGCCGGAATTATTCTGCACTAAGCATTGACGTCGCGTGCAATTATACACGCGTGCAATTATGCCACCACGGTCGGATTGTACAGTATCTGATGTTTGAGTTTATAACGATGAGCATGTATGTCTGATGTACATTCATTTTACACAGAAAACAGTGAGATTGCAAATATCAAAACAACAAACAAATTTGCAATTTAATCTTTTGCTGTACAACCTAATTTTTAGTTTATCAACAATTACATGATGATGCGCGTAAAGACAATGAAAAACATTTATTGCTTCCATATATAATTTAAGTAATATATATATACGCGAATATTAATTTTTTCCACACTTTTAATTCTCTTTATTTTTTCCACCTTAAAAATATTTATGATATTACAAGTTAAAAATAGGAACAAATGATGATTATCCTAGATTTAGTTGTATTGATGATTTTTTTTCTGTTATTATACACAGAAACTGGAATAATAAACTATGATTTGAATAGAGCGAGAAAAATAAAAAATGTATATTTACAAAAAATGCAACAATTAAAAATGCAATCTGATAAATAGATAAATTGATGAATGAAATGTTAGTTTAAATTTATGTCGATAAAAGTTTTCTTTGCTCTTTACAGATATTAAAGTCTATATTTTTATTTAAGAGTTAATCTTATTCTTATCGCGTATGCAAAAAGGTTACAATTATCAGAAGGATTAAAACGATAAATTTCAAACGTGCACTTTTTTATCGGTTTCAATGTCTATTAATCTCGCGCAAATAAACGTTACGGTCTAAAAATATCGTTCACAAAACGGTCGTGTACCTTTAAAGGGATCATCCTTGTTCTCTGAGCCTGCACATCAGCTTGAATTCCGGAAAATTACTTCGTGTCCGGGTCATCTTTGATGCGATCGTCTCTATGGATATCCATTTACAATGATATCGATAGACACGGCCTCTTGCTCAGCCTGGAACACACAGGACATTGAACTATGTCTGCGATCATATTGGGGATTCTCCTTACATAACATGTTTACCTAACAAGGAATTTATTGATTTGAATGAATATATATATTTTTACATCATTTATATATTAAATGCATTAAAAATATTTTTTTTCTCTTTCTTTCTTTTTTTTAATGTGTGTATACTTATATTCAAAACGAAAAATCTATATATTTTCCTTATTTTTTATTTTATTAAAATTATTGTTTTATCGCAACTAAAATAATTATTTAATAAATTCAATTATTAGTTTGTAGAATAAAAAAGATTAAAAAACAAATATTTATTTTATAATTATCTACAATTAATATCATTACTAATTGATAATGAACATTAAGTTTGAGAATGAATGGCAAGAGTTATTTTGTTTTCAGAAATACACTCTTAAAACAATACCGCTTTATTATGCTTCAAAGTTTTCCTTTATTCGACGCGCACATAAATAAATATAATAGCGATAAGAACTGATTACATTCTTAGGGGAAACTTTTTCTCTCTCAATACATCGATAAAATATTTTAAAAGTTGATATATCCACGAGTATGGTATATATTTTTCATGAAATCATTTATTAAATAATGAAATATTTTTAGGAAGATTATTGAAACATAAAAATTTAATCTAAACATAGTTTCAATATTAAAAATTGAAGTAGTAAATTATATACATACATAGATGTGTGTGTTATGTAAAAATAAATGGATGGATGTGAAGTAATGTACATTTATATATTGGTTATAAAATGGAAAAAAAATCCAGTTCAAATATTAATGCAAAACTGATTATCAACATTAATTTTTCTTATTTATGATTAATGTTTTTATAACGACTTATTCATATATAAATTAATAATATGTAATTAAATGTTAGGAGAAAGAATATTTTTTAATTAAGAAATAAATAATGCTCTAATTTTAATCAACAAAAAATTATTTCCTTTTATTTCTTATAAATTGCTAATACTTATATCTTATGATAATTTTTAATTGATAATGAGTAGAATGTTAAATTATTTTGTAAAATATTTAAAAATTATATAAACTTAAAAGTTCAGATATAAAGATCTTTTATATATATAAAATTATTAAATAATATCTTTATTAACATCTAATTATATTTATTAATATAAATAATATTAACTAGTTATTAATTAATAATTATTATATTAAATTAATTAGTATAAATAATATTAATAATATTAATAATAAATAAACATTATTGTAATGTCTATTATGTTATTCTTTTTTTTTAAGATTACCAAAAGAGCTCTCAGGCAATTTTAATTATGACCATAATTCTAGAACTCAATGATCCAAAGCGATGCACGCATGGCATCGAAATCTGTATCCCTTCGAATCGTTGTTTGTCCGCCGCGAAGTTTATCGGTTCCTCAGCAATTTCTCAAAGTTGTCGCCGTGTTCTGGGCGCGGCACCGTGTGCACCATCATCCCTGTCTGCCGCCGGCCTCTTCCGGTACTCCGCGCCTCCTCTCGATCCTTTCAATCGCAACTCCCCCATCTTTCCTGCGCCCCCGACCTCCTGCGGAATTCCTTTGGAAACTTTCCGATATTCATATCTGCCCGCTACTACATCAAAAATTCCAAGCTCGCCCCGCTCAGCCCGCGAGAGTTCTCTCTCTCAGTTATAAAGGATTCGCAGCCACTTACAATATCAGCTCGTCGCCGCTCTTTCCTTGCCACTTCGCCCTTTCTCGACATCCACCTCCTCCAATCTATCCCTTAACTCTCCTCATCATTTCTTCCGTTCTCTCTCTCTTTCTCTTTCTTTCTCTTTTCCGTTCCTCTTAACGTATCTTACTCGTTACCTGTTCACTATCATCGACGTTTGAATAGCCATCTCCTTTCCGTCTCCTTTTTTCAACATTTATTTTACTCTACATCCTTTACACCACAATTATAGTCATTCTTTTAGGCATTTTCTCACTGGATCTGGATTAAGGAATTTTTTGTATTCATTATTTTAAAGGAATGATTTATTAAATATTACACACGAGTCATACATTTCAAATAGGAATGTAAAAATATGAGATAGAAATTATAAATTATAAATTTTTTTGCGATCTTTACACACGATAATTATTTTTTATTTGAATATTGAATTTGTATTTCGCTTTTTTCGTTGGTTTTCATATAATTTGCGTATCATTATCGGACTGTGAGCGGAGTACTACATATATACCATATAATAATTTTTCGGATCGTATGATTCAAATAACGAACATCTATCATGTATCGATTGTTTAGTACATGATGTATTAATTATTAATAAATAATCAATACATAAATCTCCGTTATACGTACAATCTTGTCATTTATTTTATTAAGATAAAATTTTTGTAAAATAAGACCAGTATTCGATTTTTATTTTTTGATGAGCTTATCTTTTGTATGATCCGCGTAAAACCGATTAAACCCTCCCAATGGATACACTTTGACATGGGAGGGCTCAGCATCTGAAAGGTTATCCTGAAGGAGAAGCCAAGTACCCAAACAGTTTTTAACGTTTTCGATTGTTTCCTCTTTCGCATCTCAATTAATTCTGAGTAATACATAAAGTTTGAAATATATGAAGTATAAGATTGAAATATACATATAAAGTTTTGTATGTTCAAGAGAATCATTCCAAATATTGTACATCTGTTTCATCGTACCATGTAATGAATTGTAATAAATCATATTTTCGTAAGTGCAATAAATCTGTAAATGTAATGAATTATGGCAATCTAAGAAGAGGAGAGAATCTAGAAAGCGACAGGCGACGGCGGAATAACCTCGGGTAGGAATTGTATGTAATTTATTATTTGTATTATTTATATCTGTATTTTATATTTATATATATATATATATATATATATATATATATAATTTCTTAATTATATTCCATTAAATATCTCCTAATTATTATTATACGCATCGAACATCATATTCATATAATGTTTTCCTGAAAATTAAATCTGTTAATTTTTATAATTATTTCCTAATATTAAATATTAATATTTATTATATTAATATTAATTAATTAATATTAATTATTAATATTAATTATTTATTATATTGTTCCCTAATTATTTTCGATTTTTCGATATAATCGGGATCTTGAAAAGTAGATAATAATTGGGATCGCAGCGACGAACTTTAAATTATATGCATCGATTGATAAATCATAAAGAACAAGCATATGTATATTAGATTGCATATATTATTATATACATATTGAATTTTAATTACACTTTTTTCCAAGTATACATAACGTATTCGGAAAGATTATAATATGCGTTATTTCTAACACGTTTGAAAATATCGGAGATTGATAGCGACAAAATATTTTCTAACGAAATGGAAAGAGTTTTCTTAGCGCGAAGTTTAGCTTAATTGGCGAGCTATTTAATATTGAAGCTTAAAGGATTTTACGGGCTTAAGCATCGAGAGCGCAGGCAGGTAGATAACGAAAGTTTGTTGTTCAATAAATTTGAAGTGGACTTTGCTTAAAACAGTAACTTAGCGAAAGATCTAATTATCGAGATATTTGAAGTTGCAAATTAAAAAGTTCCGACAAATTGCAAGGCTCGCATGCAAATTTTTGCCTAGAAGAAAAGCGAACCCGCTGCCGGTATTTCGCATACGCGCACGCTGTAATGAATGTCGAGTAGATTTACCATTCCCGCGTAGCTTGTTCTTAATTAATGACTGGCCGCGCGAAACTCGTCGTTTCGTCGCGGATTAATTCACCTCGAAGTGTTCACTAATTATCAATGGGTTCGCGTTGCGCGCTCGTCGTGGCATCGAAATTCCAGCTGGAAGTGTCGCGCCGCAAATCCACGCGTGCTAGGCACGCACGCGTATGTACACGCGGGCGATCCTTGCGTGTTCGCAGGAGCGAGAGACAGGATATGAGAGGCTCGTGCACGCTACGCGATCCCCCACGAACTCGTTGAGCATGAACGACCGATCGTCCGGGTCGCGGAAACCGGTTGCGGTGCTAACGTCACGTTCCAGAGGGTGTCTATAATAGCTCATTAAATTGAATAATCATCGGGGACACGCAAGGAAGGCTGCATCTGCAATTTACTTGGTCATTGCGCGCTAAGCTCGAAAGCTTGCTTGGAAACTCGATCGGAAGCTCGCTCGGATGTAACGAATGAGCGAACGATCTGTTGCCCGTATACTTCGTATTACACTCGCGTTCCTCATTTTAAACTACATTAACCTTTAGTCCAAAATCCAAAATGGGATTATCCTGGTACTTACATTTTTGAGCTTTCGATTTATAATTGATAATTTTAAAAATCAATTTGTAATTTTTTTGATAATTAAAAGGGGTAATTTTTAATATTATGTGCGAATAATAATGCTTCTATTTCTTCAGTATTGTAATAAATTTTAAAAAATTTTATTTTAGTTTATACTTTACCTTAGCTTATACTGTGACTTATTCTAATTACTTTAAGATTAAGATCGGAAGTAAAAAAATGAATATATTTTTTATAATAAGAAGATAATATTTTTTAACAAAGATTAAGGGTGAATTTATATGAGAAATGAAATCAAGAAAATTTATGTAGTTCCTGAAAAATGTGGGGGGGGTTATTCTAAATTTTAATTTATAGCAAATGTAAAAGGGGCGCATAGTAAAAGAAAGTATATGACGAAATAAAAAATGCGGGATTGTTAATTTTTATTTGTTTTTTTTTTATATTTTATATCTTCTATTGAAGAGGCATAATTTTTTTTGTGATATGCTAATGCGTAATCGTCTGTGTTAAAATATACAACGCGGAGTCACGTCCCAATTAATTCATATAATAGATATTAATTAGTTTCCGCAATTACGAGAGTCATATTCGAAATTGTAATCCCGATCGAAATTGAATACGTTGGACGTGCGTGAGTATGCGCGTTTGCAGTTGATATTAGCATCTCTGTGATATAAATTGGTTGTACAATTAAAAGTTCCACTACACCGATGCGTGTTACAACCGAAAGGCAATCATCCTCAATAATCAATAATGTTGTAACATGATTTAATTACTATGTTATGAATAATAAAATGAGATCGTTTATTTTATTTTTAATCTTAACATTGCAAAACATCTAGAATGATTCTTTACATTCTTCTTTATGCAGATTTTACTTCTTTCAAAATTGCAACGCTCTTTTTTATCATGTAATTTATAATTTTATTCGAATATTTTAATCCCAGTTTGAATTTAAATTCGCGTGACCACTAAATATTAAACATATATTCTTATTATTTCAAACGTTATTTATTGTGATATGAAAGCTCGCGAATGATAGTTTATAATTAGTTATTATAGTATTTTGCTTTAAATGTATATTAGAGATTCATATGTGTTATACTTGCGATTAATAAACACAGTAACTGTCTCACGCATATGAATTGTCAACCTCAAAAAATATAAAATATATTTGCTCATATTACTCACGTTTTATTATGATAAAATTGTTAAAATAAATTTTTACTTAAAAGAAAAAAATAATTTATCTTTTATGAAAATTAATCTTTCTCCCCTGGCGCAACGGTAAAATTGAGAATACACTGAAACTGCTACTTTAGCGTCTCCAGCAGCTCATTAAATCGAATAATTATCAGCCATAATCGCATTGTATGGAATATATACTACTTTATATGGCTACCACATCGATGTATATGTACGCGTCCACGCGCCACGGAATTTTGATCGACTGGTAAATGGATCCCTTGACGACTACGGATTATTTATTCCCTACACGATTAACGTCATGCAATCAACGATAACGTAATGAACGTATTGCCTAGTACTTGTAATGACATAGTAATGCTTCTCTCTCGCGCGGGATATCGATTACTTCTATCAATCTCCCGGGCAACAGTCTCGCGCGAGATATTAATTCTTTTGAAATATCGATCTGTCGCGAATATTATAAAATTAATAAAAATATAATTAGATTATTACCATATTACCTAATTTCAAACATATATTTAAAGAAAGTGATCGCGAGTTAATCAAGAATTTAGTCCTTACTTTTTTTATCTAGTATAAAATAGGTTTAATGGGTTTTAAGTAAATTTTGCGGTAAATTACTTGGCAATTAAAGGGATGGCATGTAAAATGAAGTTAATGACTACAACGTACATTAATCGTCTCTTTATTCGACTATATATATATAATATAATATGTATATATATCTCTGTGTTGGCGAGACAATATTCCGATAAATCGTGGCTTGGCTTGGTACAAGTTGCGTTTCATACTGGTATTACAGGGGGCGGAGAGAGGAGAGGGGGTAGTAATTAATTACATCGACGCACAGGTATGCATATCATTAATTGTTATGTATATTATGTATGTATATAACATATGCTGCACGCGCGTGAGATTATTGTACAGTGTGCGATGCGCCATTACTAAACATTTTTCAGTTTGAGAAGAGCGGGAGAGGCGGTTGGGAAAGGGAATAATCGAAGATGGTATTATTCACAATAGGAATATGATGGGGAGAATATAGATTGCGCGTCGTTCTGTGTATATCTATGTATACATAGTGCAAAATATACTAAGGTCAGGCCACTCGTACGCGAGGGGCAGTGTTGAGTCATCCCTCTTATAAAGGCTTAGCCGTTCTTTTCGAGAATTCGCCGATTAATTCTTTCGTTCTTGAAGAGTCTGTGATCGAGCTTCCGCAGAGTCGATCGGTACGCGCGATTTCTCCATCGTATCTCGATTTTACAATCGTATTAAACGCATTTTTTACATTATTTGAAATACGAAGCGGACCGTTTCGGAATGATAGCTAGGTATCGATATTGTCCGGCGTTCCTAGCTTAATTGATTTGACATTTGATACTTTTATTTTAATGACTGAGTAAATGCGTCAAGTATCGATACCTTTACCCGTATGATATTCCCATAAATGCCACGCTCGTCGATCATTTGGAGCGATCGAGGATCTATGAGAACAATCAAAGCGCACGGAGATTCGATATGTAAGTAAAGCATCACGAAATTATGCCCGAATCATTAAATGATATGTTAATTTGTGACGCAACTTGCGCACGTCTTCATCTTCTTGTTTCCTGCATCTCTTAACTGTTCAAATATTCTCCAACATGAACCTCTGTTAAGCCAACAGAACCAAATAAGCAAAATCAAATCAAACCTATTAAATTATTTAGTACCTATTTTGTACTAATTTGTACCACTAATAATAATTTTGTACCTTGTGCAATTTTGAAAAAAACTGTGACACTGCCACCTTAATATTAAGCCAGCAGGACCACAATAAAAAAAAAGAAAAAAAGAAAATCAAGTACAGAAATATAACGGACTGAATTTGTACTAATTTGTACCATTAATAATAATTTTGTAACCTGTGCAATTTCGAAAAAAATCATAACATTGCCACCTTAAATATTAAGCCAGCAGGACCACAATAAAAAAAAAAGAAAAAAAAGAAAATCAAGCACAGAAATACACTAGACTGAATTTGTACTAATTTGTACCATCAAAAAAGACTTAATATATTCATCCCTTCTGCTTCAAACAACCCCCAATTGAATTTAGCCCTATCAGTCTCAAGAGTAAAGTACTCGTTCCCATTAGCAGAATCAATCGCTACTTGTACATTCGACGTAGCATAATTTGTACTATCAAAATATAAAGTTTTAGATTTTGTACCCTCGCCGATTATTCAAAAACTACCCTCGACCCTCATCAGTCTCAAGAGTAAAGTACTCGTTTCCATTAGCAGAATCAATCGCTACTTGCACATTCGACGTGGCATAATTTGTATTATCAAAATATAAACGAGTACTTTACTTTTGAGACTGATGAGGATCGGGGGTAGTTTTTGAATAATCGGCGAAGGTACAAAATCTACAACTTTATATATTGGTAGTACAAATTATACAAATTATTCTTAAGACTGATAGGGCTAAATTCACTTGGGGGTTGTTTGAAGCAGAAGGGATGAATATATTAAGTTTTTTTTTTGATGGTACAAATTAGTACAAATTCAGTCTAGTGTATATCTGTACTTGATTTTCCTTTTTTTCTTTTTTCTATTGTGGTCCTGCTGACTTAATATTAAAGTAGCAGTGTCACGGTTTTTTTCGAAATTGTGCAAGTTACAGAATTATTATTAATGGTACAAATTAGTACAAAATAGGTACTAAATAATTTGATAGGTTTGATTTGATTTTGCTAATTTGGTCCTGCTAGCTTAACAGAGGTTGTATTTTAAATGAAACAATTTATTATATTTTTTGTCAGATATTTTATCATTTATAATGTATCTGGAAAATGTATCTGAAAGTGTGACTCGAGGTATATCAATTGCATAAAATGGAGAATTTGAATAATTATGACAAGATGTCACCACAGTTGACATTACTTTCGTTAAATTTTCTCTCTTTAATCTTTTCGAATCTTTAATCTTTTGTTAAATTAAATTATGATAATATTATAATATATTAGATTTAATAAAATATATTACAATTGGTAAATGGTTAAAGTCAAATTAATGCTCGTACAATATTAATTTCACTCTTCTCTATTTCTGCATTATTCGGGCCTCCTTAATCTAACATTATGAATCATTACGAATCGAAATGGACGCGTTTTCGAGCTGTCTTTTTTCAGATATATTATACAATGTAGTACTATACGTATGATCTTTATAATTTCTTAATTGTTTCATATATTAAATTGTTTCGTCGTGATAAGGACGATTTACATGATAACAGATAGTCAATACATGTTTAATAAGCGATGGCAACAATGATCAAAACGATAATTAACAATGATCGGTCAACAGAATTCGTCGATAATTTTCAGAGCCACGAAGACTCATTCACCGCGATGCGCAAAGGCCAATTCGATTATGTGATCTGAGATTTTTATTTCTCTTTTTACTTCCAACTCTCCTTACGCTTTACATATATTTATATATATTTATATATATATTTATATATATTATATAACCCTTGTAAACACACCTACGATCAACAATTTGATAAACCCTATTCCGTAATTTACACAATCTACACATAGACGTTTTCCCGCTTCCATTAATAATAATAATTAGACATCGCGATGTTTTTCTCTCTCACACGGCGCGACACTCACGCATGTACACGCACACGCACGCACATAAACAGGCATGTACATCCACTTATTGTGATTATAACGAGGCCCAATTGCGAATAAATAACGAAACAATCCTGTGAGCCTTAACGGCGTCCAACACTTTGGCCCATATTTTCACGTGGCATTAAATACGAAATTGACGATCGCGATAATATGATATTAATAATTTCCAATGTCACATTTGATTTGCATTATAATCGATACTATGGTAACTATGTAACAAGAATTAATTTAGATTTCGCTAAATGTTAAATTAGTCATGAGTTTATAATTCGTAATCAGATTTAATATAAACGTACAAAGAAAATACATAACTGAAATTCCAATAACAATTATGGATATTAGATGTAAGTTTTTATACGGATGACCTGACCTGACGATGCACACATTGTAATGTTCTTATTTCAATTTATACATACGTTGTCACACATGGAATATATTACTGATTATGAGATATGCACACATACATATAATAGAAAATAAAGCGTGTAATCAGAGAAAAACTTTGGTTTTTATTATATGAAAAATGACTCTATGCAAACTTCAATTTTTGTAATTACATCTTTATTACGACGATAAATATAATACTTACCTTAAGATTTAATGCCACGTAAAGAAGGGATCTGAAGCGAGCCAGTTGCCATTTCTTATTACACAGTATTATAACTCTGCGAAAACACTTTATATACTGGCAGACCGCGTGTCATTCTTTTCATACTTCACAAGTATAAAATATTTAACCTCGATACGCGTTAATCGTCCATTCACAATGTGACTGTCGGATGACATAATTGACAACGCTGTCGTAACGAGCGGTAGCAAAAGTGCTGTCATTATAAAGCGTCGCATCCTTTGTCTACCAGGAATATTCATTGTCCCATTAAATGGACGACTTTTATGTAAAAGGACCTGAGTGCCTTTATGTCACAAAATTGTAAAATAAGATTCTAAAGTTCTCTCTAGAGGATGTAATATCATTTTGTGCCATAAGAGAATAATTTATGACAGTCTTAATCTACTTAATAAACCAGTTACAAGATTAAGTTTTAACTATTCAAGTTTTGACTATTAATGGGTTAATAAATATTCCAACTCAAAGATATGTATATACATTTATACAGAAAGATGGGTAGATCTTTTTTTTTTGCTTTATAGTTTTTATATAAACACTTCTAAGATATGAGAATTATTCGCAAATATTCCCAACTGAAAACTCTCGACACTTGGTGCCGTTTATAGAAAAGCCGTCTAAATGGCATAACAACGCGCGGATACCTAATATTGGATTCGGAAGCTTGAAAAAAGCGATGTGGACCCTTGAAACGCCGATATTGATAAGTCATTTTAAATTATTCGATGCATGAAAATTGGAAATTCTTAAAATAAAAGAAGAATAACGAAGCCGAACATTTGGCACGTTTCTCTAATCGGGACGAGCAATAATTTTTCATTTTTGCTTTCATCTGCGCGTCTCGACGTTAATGAGACAAAATTATGTATCAAAATTCGTTTATCGAGTCGTCGCGTTTTCAACGAACCACAGGATTTTCCGAAATTTTATATGTACATATGTGAGTCACAAATTAGTTTTAACATTAACAGGAAATATATAAATTTAAAACAAAAGCGTATGTCAAAGTGTCTTCAAAATTATGTAATTTTATGAATTTATTTATATGTATTGTATAAATTGTATGGCTTGCAATTTTGTTGCAAACTAAGAAAGAGAGATTAAGATCAATCTTAATATTCATATTTAATGTTGATACAAAATGATAGCAAATTAATGTTATTAATGTTATTACCATTTTTCCACGTGCGAAGGATTCTTATGATGTTACTAACTGCATATTTATAATTCGATATTTGAGTTCTTTGACAGGAAATTCAGTAGTTAGCTATTTACACACAAAGTACTGTTTTATTTAAAAAATTCTATTTTCTACTTTTTGTACGAAGCACATATTGATGTTTCTTTATCATGAAATTTTTTCACGATATAAGAATGGAAAGAGCAATCGCGGATCTCTTCGAGCTAGATAGGATATTCCAGATCGATACACATCTATCGGTCTAAAAGTGCAAAAGATTATATTTTCAGAGCACAGATGAACCAAACACGAGACAAAACATCTCTGTTGTGTCTTGAAGAAGTTAAAAATTTAACGTAACTGTCTGGATAATTTCGGAATATTAATAAAAGAAACATCTCCAATTATCTGGATTAACCGATATATATGTATTTGATAATCAAATTGTCGATAAAAATATGTCGATACGATTGCTTGCGTAATGTAAATATGTAAATATGTTAATGAGAAAATTTTCAATTACCGTTCTGTCATACGCGTTAATTTTTTCCAGGAAAGAGTATCAAATATGTATATATATTATAGATATTATTATATAAAGTATAAAAGTAGAAGCAACATCTCTTTTATATAATTCAGAGATGTCTCAGCATCTTTCAGATGATCGAAATTGCAAAGAGATTAGTGTGATAGATGAAGATATATCAAGAATATTCTCGTTCGTTTGGTCTGAATTTCGAGAAACGCAATTCGAAATTGAATTTCCCTGGATACGAAGAGATACGTATTGCGAAATTGCGTGCGTCACGCACGCACGAGCGGAAAGCCCGGCACTTCGCTTTGCTCTCGTGTAAGTAAAATTGTCTCTGGATTAGACACCGATACTGCAGCAGCTCGTTCCACTTGATCGCGGCTAATGCGAATTCACTCGATGGGAATTTGCGCGTTAATTAAACATGCGCGATTTCTCGCGCGGCAGTCGCTGTCGGGAGCGTTTCCTCCGGCATCGGTAACGACTCGACGTGAACGACGTTCGCGTAATTGATTCCGCGTGTAAAGCCGCCTCGCCCACTCTGATCTGACGTTTCGAATGCGAGCTAAAAAAGTCCGGCGGTTTTATAATTATGTCATTGGGAGGGTGATGTGTGGCGAGACGCGGGTACTAACGAGATATCTCGTTAAGCCGCAAACGGACAATCACGGTAACCGTAGCTCGCGATGACGAAACGAGCAAAATTTCACAATCTTTGGTGTGCCGTTAACATTTCGTCGATATTCGTTAGACTGTTAATTTACATGGGCGTTAAGTGGAAGAGCGGCTACGTTGGATCGATGTTACACGAGATATATGGATGGCTTTTATATTAAAGGCATCGCCTATGAATTAAAATTGAAATAGGTTCCTGAAAATTGTTCTCGAAAAAGAAAATATAATATAGATGTCAAGATGTTAATTCGCTCGATCATAATAATCTAAGCAATCTTTAACAAATCAATTATATTCAAATTTATCTATTATAATAAATTCTTCAATAGAGATGCAATTGTATATTTATAAAAAAAGTATACAAATTTCCTTACTACTTTTTAAATAAAAGGTGAAATAGCATTAACATTTTATACAAATATCTTTAAGATATGAACAGAATTATTAAAAATGTCTTCGATCAAAAATATCCCCAGCAATCAAACATATATAAAAGTCGTCCATATAGTACTTTCATATCGAGCTTTTGCGAGAATTAATATTCTGTCTCGCAAGTGTCGTATATTATTTTTAAATGCCGTATTTTATATATGATATGATGAGTTATATTACGTATAATTTGATTTAACATGTCGCTTATTCCTTGGCTTCCAAGTTTCTGCTTCTATTTCTACATATGCGGATATTATTATTATCGTCTACTTTCGCGTTTCAAAATAAAATTTTATGAGAGATGCCTTTGTTTATCAAAATGTGAACTGGGCAGATGTTTAATTATCGCAGAATTGACGTTGATAGAGACTTCAAATTCCACAATTGTAATTTTATAATCCGTCATTTCACATCGCAAATGAAATAAATAATAAAAACGCAATTATTTCTTTCTATTAGGAGAAAATTGCCCGGTAAAAAGCTGTTACATTTGGTTAATAATTAAATTTATATCATAATTCGTCTTCTAATTTCCACAGAAAAATAAATTCGCTATATTTCCCAAATACACTGTATTGAATGTATTTTAACATATTATCATTTCATATATAAGTAAAATATATTTAAAAATATAAGATTTACTTCTTCTAATAATATGAAAATTTCTGTTCTGAAACTTTTTACTCGATTCAGTGAATTTTCTTTCAAACTTATTTCAAATGTTGTATTATAATAGTATCCTTCAGCAACGTGGCGCATAATAATTATTTCCATATAAGATATTATGACTATTACGTATCAAGGAAGTACCGATGCCAAAATTTGGTCGACGGCAATCATGGATCGCCAAGAACGCGACTCGATCGGATTATTTCGCCGCTATCTCGTGCAATCTCTCTTAGAGTTAAAGCTAGAGAATCGAGCTCGTAATAAACGTATTTTGAGTGTGTAAGAGTAAATTCCGTCTATCTTACGTCGAAGCGAGCAGATGATGCAGCGCGACTAGGATGATGGCGATGATCACGAGCGATGCGCTCTGTCTCGACGTGGTGGATGTCGAATTGTCGTCCTCATCGAAAGCCGGTTCTAGGGTAGATCCCGTTTCTCTCAATGGGCCCTGATGCACGTGATTCAGTCTGTGATCGCGATCGCCGATCAAATCGCCCGCATCGTCCTCCGATCGCCGGTCACCCGTCTTTTTGGAATGTTTAGGCAACTCCATGTCTATAACATGATAAAGATGCATTTGACATGATAAATGTATAACATGAAAAGTAGTTTTTTTTAAATAATTATATTTTTATGAAATTATTAGCATTTTAAAATATATCATTTTAAAATTCATTATATTGTTTAAGGAGAACTGGACATGTATTAATATACTCCTGTTTAGATATTTCCTTTAAAACTGTCTTTCTCATTTTTTAAATCTTCAATATCTTGCAGACAAGTCGCTGTGTTTAAAGAAGGTTATGTGAACGCGAGAATTAAACAGTGATTTTTACAAGTTGCCGAGTCGATGTAGAAAACGTTGGAGTTATCGATATTTACGCCGCGCATTGAGAGTGTCAAGTTTGCAGTTCCTTCCGTTATTAAATTCAAGGCACGATCGTCGAAACATTATTTCAACTGTGGCCAACCAGTAGTCGGCTATACGGGCGCGAGTAGATATCATTTTTTTCTCCGCACGTGCAGAACCTGGATGGAGGATATCGCGCGATGTTTTTACGCTCCACGTCACCCGATACACGCGAGGTGAATAAAAGTAAAGTGAGATTTCCTTTTTGGGAATTGTATCGCGATAGGTGTGCAGTTTGTTGCGTGCAAAATGGAGAAAAAAATATCAATTTGCTTTCTTTCTTTTTTTTTCTTTGCTTTCAAAAAACCTTTTTTTCAAGGTGAGATTTTTATATTTCGCATTTACCACATTTCTCGCGTGAATGTAACTTTCTCTTTGGGATATAGTGCATTTTTTCAACATTACTAAATATTCACGGCACGTTACATTGAAATTCAACGAGCGAATGATGAGCAAGTCGATACGTGATAGGGGATAACGCGAAGTTGCAGGAGGAAGAAAGAAGGGCAACGATATATATTTTATATGAAGCACCCCGTTATCTTTTTCGTGTTAGCTTCGCTCTTTAGGAAATATATAGGTAACGCTAATTTTCTGTACTGATTCGATACACATGCTTGTCTCGCAATGTGATTAAATTCTATCTACATTGAACATTTCTGAGAGCTCCATAATTATTGCTTTCATTAATTTTTCCTATAGATATATCACTCTTATAAATTATATTTCAGCCTTGTAGAAAAATGCATTTCGGTTGAAAAATGTCCCGTAAAAATATATATAATATTTAATTATAATAATATTATTTGATTTGATTATATAAATTTTAAACATTAATGCACATCTCATTATCCTAATTAAATTAATGTAACCGAACTCTCGTAACGTTAGAACGCTTAACCCGTATGTTGATTATATAGCTTCGACGAAGCTACCAAATACCAAAATCACAGGGCTAATTGACAAGATCGTGTTTCAATGACATTGAATTAGGTATCTCTCTGCTAGCTCTAGCTATTGCTAGTTATTACGGAGCGCTCGAATCCTGTAGCGAGGCGCAATTTCCATCCTAATTTTCCTTTTGCTCTCGGTCAACTCCACTTAGCAATATTGCTAATGAATTTAATTCATACGCTGAGTAGATGTAAATTCTCGATGCAAAAATTTCACCTTTGATTCGCATAAAAAAGTTACATTTATTACTCTCAAATTGCAAGTCGTGCAAAGCCTTTTTACTCGCGCTCGCGATGCGAAACATTTTCGCGATTACGTTCCTCTGAAAATTTTTATTCTTTTATTTATAAAAGTTGATTCCACGATCGTCAATTCTTCGAAAATAAAAATTTATCTCCCGCGACACCCCGTATACAGCTGCTACGAGCGAGGAGGCAGGTTGCGGTAGACCGGTGGTTAGAAGAACTATAAGAAGAAGTAGAAGAGTGGTGCGCGCGTGCGGCAGCCCGTCGAAATAGCAGTTTAGCACTGATAACACTTGGCAGACTTTTATCGATCATGTCTGGCAACAGATGGCTCACCCAATTCCGGACGGCGCGTTTTGTCTGGCTGGCTGATAAACGATAACTAATACGAGACACAGGAGTACGCGGGGCCAGGATGGCGGAGAGCAAGAAGAGAGATAACGCCAGGATGGCGGCCACGTTAGATATTGTTTCACGGTCTTTTAACCGGCGACGTGACGGCCCGATGATCTTCGCTATTGTTCCGCAGCGCTTTTTTGGCGACGCGCAACTTATATTCTATCTGATCTAGAGGGAGTCATTATTGGAAACACAAGCGATTCTTGCGGAAAATTCCCAACATTTTTCAAAGTTGCTCACTAGCATTGATACTTCCTCTCGATAATACCGCTTTTCTTTCCTATACAAGGCGAGGATATTATTATTTTTTAATTTCTTTCGTGATAAGCTGTAGAACCGTAACAAAATGACTGTGAGAACTGTACACATTTGATCTCTCAAATTATTAAACGTCGTCAAATTATTGAAAAGATGCAATTTTAAAATTATATGTCTTTTTGTGAAATTTATATAATGTAAGTGCGCTGTCGGTTAATTATAATGGACATATTCGTTATGAATCATCTTTTGAATTATGAAAATAAACGATAAGCGAGTTAATTGGAAATATTGGAAATTCCTCTCTATATAATATCGCGAGAGAAATCAAAATCCGTAGACTCTCTTATAATTTAAAGCAACGCGATCTTCATCCCGGAGATACGCCGCGATTCCGATATCGAGTTGCCATTTATCAAGGTAAATCCATAATCCCGACCGCGCGCAATCTGTGACAAGAACATCCCCGGAAGAGCGGTGGAAAAGAGGACACGAAAAACCGGCACGGTGCGGATAGAAGAGAGGCGAGGAGGGGAAAGGGGTAGGACAGGCGGGGGCTGAATGGAAAGCTCAGATATTGTTTCGCGGACTTTTGATCCTCGACATGACGCGCCAACATGCCGCTCTTCTTCCGCGTAGCCTTTTGATTCTCACCTTCGACGTAGCGCCCTTAAATCTACCGAATCCTTTTCTCTCTCCCTTCCCGATGTGGACGAGCGCGCGATCTTTTTATCCTGCTCTTCGCGCCCCGTTTACACCAGCGGTTTAACGGTTAATCCTTCGAGCTTATCTGATCGCGTGACTTCAACGAGAAGCTCGAGCATGCCGGGATAACATCGCGCTTCCTCGTCCGCCCTTTATACGACAGCGCGATAAAATTGCCGTCATTAGGGTTGCACGCTCACAAGCCGCGGGGGTGGTTAACTCGCGAATATCGGACCTGGCTTTGTCCCACTTGTTACGTCGTTTTATCCGTGCTGCGATTAAGTGATAAAGGTAAACCGAAGATGAGACTTTTCTTACGTAAAAAGTATCGCGCGACGGAAGTTTTGCGTCATTATTTCTTCGATAGCAATTTATTTTCCCTCCTTGAGGCTCTTTGATGCATTAATGATACGTGTTGAGGTATTTTGACGCACAGGATGCGAGGATGCAGATTGAGATTGTGCAGCCGCGTGTGAATCCGTAATTTTATGCTTGCTTCTCGTCGATAACTCGCCAGGAATTTTGCCCTGATCGTGCGACGTAGAGTTTTCGCTGCAATAACACGCAAAGCTCATGACATGTAATGCGACGATAACGCAATAACTCGGTTCTTTCGTAGTGATAAAATAACTTTTAGACAGATTATCATATATAAAAGTTGCGCTCTGCAAAGATGCTAATGAAATCGTTAAAAAATGCTGAAATATTATTTATTTTACAATTTTTAGGAATACATAATGTATCGCGTATGTTTTTGAAAATATTAGGCCATGAAAATTACATGTACGCATTAAATTTTTTATTGAATGAGACTGTAAAGTAGTAAAGCACATGCATACGCGTCCTTTGTGAATAATCAACATTAATGCCAAAAACAGAGAATAATTCCGTGAGTATGTACCATACTATATTGCAATATTACGGTCATTCGATCAATATCTATTTCATCATTTATTTAAAAGCGCGAGATCGAGTGTAATGAATCGTATCTGTCACATTTATTAAGTACATCATTTTACCGATTTTCTGTATCATATATTATCTATAATCCGCGACGTATATCAATGGTGATCAAATCTGGCATATATCGTTAAACAATAAAATCGTAAAGATAAAATATTAATTTCGTTTAATTTTGCAACAACATCAAACCGTCACTCTTTCAAAAATGAAATTTTCATTTTGAGGATCATGTGATAAATAATTTTAGAGATTACTAAAAACGCATAGTGCTTAATTTAGAACGAATTTTAATGTGTGTTTTTGTCCTAGAAATCGCGTTTGCTTCAAGTTTTTGCAATTTGATCATTACATTTTCCATAACTCAGTTAATCACTCGCCAAGGATAAAAAATCACAGAACATTCTAACGCATAAATGAAAGAATTGATTACATTTGATCGTTATGTTATACTAAGTGCAACCTCGTAGGTCGGTCGCAGCTTCGCCGAGTTTTTTTCTCGCGCTATAAAGCGGAAAATTATGTGATGGAATCCGATAAATAAACCGTGAAAAAAAATAAGGATGCACATCGCGAGAGTAGCGGGAAGTTATGAGCGCACTTACGGTTGATGACATACCGGCAAGAGAATCGCGTCGTCCGCGAAAAATGTGTCTTTTTTTCGTTCGTTTTTCGGTTGTAAAGAGGTGTCAGCATACACGTCGTAAATGGATCGTAACGTTCAATCAACGTGAAGAATTATGAGGCACTACTCATGACGACTTATTACGCTCGCAACATCACACGAGATATTCGAGTTTCAACCGCTCTAATGTATATCTTTTTTGTTCGCTATTAGCTTATATAACAAGATGCGATATAAATTTTATAAGTCCTAGAAAAGAATAAAAGTAATATTGGTAAAAATTTTTAGTAAAATTTGAAGATCTCGCGATTACAATTTTTTCAAGATATTCTTCTTATGTAAATTTTTAATAATAATCAATCAATTAATTAATTAATTATTAATTTATTGATATTATCTGTAAAGAAATTTTATGACATCTTACGATTTCAATTGTTTGATTTTTGTGGAATGTTAATATTAAAGTTAATATTATATAACGGCGAAAAAAATGTTAAGAGCAAGTAGACTTCGGGAAGAAGAGAGTAGATTTGCAATCACGCTTAACCGATAATATTGTAAAGTACTTTCAAGATTACTGACTTAGGTATTTCATGGATATACGCCAGCGGTCGACGATGGTATTTCGCGGTCACACAATGGAAGCGAAAATTCCATAAATATTATACAGAGAGTACAATATTATCTGCATCGCGAAATAACTTACGGTTACGACGGGGAAACGTGGCTAAGAAACTGCAGAAATTCCTGTCTCCCGGCGCTGGTCTCTCTCCGATATCTTAAATAATAAAACTCGAGGAGGAACTTAATTCTGCAAATACCGATATCTTGTAATGACGGTCGCGTGCGGTTTCTTCGAGATAAATTCCTGAGATTACCAAAACGACGAGTTGGCGTTAAAAAAAATTACATAAGCGTGAAATATTTCTGCTCAGATTCACTCGGCGGGCTTTTTGTTAAATTATTTTTCCTTCATCTCTTTGCCACATAAATCACACTAAATCATATGTTCATGGCAAAGAAATAACGAAAAAGAAAATCAATAAAAATGTTTCGATTTTTATAAGGGATTTACGCTGTTATTGCATTCGCGCAAATTCAATATTTCTTTATGCGATAGAAGCAAACGATACAGAAACAAGCAAACACCTAATTCTACACGTAAATTTAACCGTTCGCCATTTTTGCGGCGACATATCGTTACGGAACGGCGAGAAAAATACCATCGTGTTGCGTAATGCGCGAGAAGATCGTTGCCGTCGATCGTTCCTGCGAGATTGCGACGTATTAAATCGCGCGTGTAATGGAAACGACGATGTCGCAGTGATACGCCATACTTTTTCGCCGCCGAGATACGTGCAGCTGTGACCGCGCTAAGATACGTAGTATCCTGGGCTATTTCAGATCTTTCACAGAAAAGTATTTACTTTCACTTTTTGGAAAACTTTAAGTCGTACATATTCTTTGTAAAAAATTAATTTTTATTTAACTTAATTTAACTTAAATTAATTTTTATTTAATTAAACATTTATCATTTGCGGTTTATTTTCAATATCTTTGCGTTAATTTTTTAATACTCAAATAAGTTACAATTACTCAATAATAAATTTATATCTTCCGTTTGCCTACTCTTCTAAAATCTAAGTTTATATACTTTTTACACTAATTATTAATATTGTAAATGTAATGATTTGCATCTGAGTGAAATTTTTCGAGAGTCTTTGTAAATTCTAACTCGCAGGGAGATTTTTTTGTTCTTATAGATCTTGTGTTAACCGTCGAAACTTACCATAAAGTCGGATGTTTCCCTCGGCATCACCGATGGAGTTTTTCGAGATGCATTTGTAGCCACCCAGATCGTGCTTCTGCAGATTCATGATCACTAGTCGCATTTGCACGCTGTATACCGATGTTTTTATCTCGGACATCGCGTACTTACTGTTGCTGATTATCATTTCGTCTGCAAAACGACGTTTGAGAAATTAAATTGTATGATCAAAAATAGGATAAATATGTGTAAAAAACAAAGTTAAAATTTCACGTTTTTGCACATATTTTTATTGATGCCAAAAAATTTTTTATTTAAAATTGTATGAAAAAAAGTATTATATAATGTTACTTAAAATAACTCCGTATCAACTGATTGAACTGAACGATAAGATCTTGACTTTCCAAGTAAATCAAACGACAAGAACTGTACTGATTGCACTGTCCTATTACCTGATTCTCGAGTCCAGTAATTAATGGCCTTAGGTGACGCTTCCACGTGACAGACCAACGTGACGTTAGTTCCGATCGGAGCCCCGACCAGCTGGTTCGGTACCTGGACCATCGGGTGAACTGCAATCCATAACAACTCGATCAGTCGCAATATACCCGATCAGGCTCAGACAACAACAATATTGCCGACACATCCGTGCTGTCTGAGCGCGCGTACGTGTGGTTTCTCTGGAAACTAATTTCTCTAATTGAACGTCTCGCTCGTAACGCGCCACAAAGGATATTTTTCCGGTTCCTTTCAAAGCAGAGATTTCGGGATATGGGAACAATGGATATATCGCGCTACTTGCGCAATTCAATCGCCTTACCTCGCTGTTACATTGTGGTCTCTTTGTGCGAATGCGTCATTAGCGAGCTGCGTGTACTTTACGCTAATGAAACACGCTGACAGATTGTCATTTAGTAAGCGAGCAGAAAGGGGCACACTCTTTACCTCTCCCTCCTCTTTATCTCTCTTTCTCCTTCTATTTCTCTCTGTCTCTTGATAACGTCTCGCTACCTTTCGTTTCGAATATCGTAAGCAGCTTTCTGTGAGCTGCTTACGTTTTAACAGGCGACCGCGCTGAGCACTTCTTCTTCCGACCGAAGCTCGGCCAATGTTGTGTCGTCACAAAGCGCTTACAGTAGGTTTTACAGCGGCTACTTAGCCCCACCGCGATGTTAAATTTTGTTCCCATGAAAATCTGTATCCCATTGAACTCTCTCTTATTTCTGACATACTTCAAACGTAAGAGAAATTTCTCTACATATTATGAATGTATCATATTCTACGGTATTGTTTGATCATAACAGTTGTTGATAATGAAATTGATATATCTTATTATATTAACAAGATAAAAAAAATTAATTTTTAAAATAATGATGTACCAGAAAAAATAATGTATTGTTATGTTTTTATTCGTCTTACATAATCTTGAATCAATAGTGAATTTAAATTGTTCTATAGTAAAATTTATGCAAAAATATTTGACGTAAAACTTCGCATATATAGATATATATATTTTTTATAAAAGAAGAACCGATTTAAGAGACGATAGCTCTTAGAAGAAAAAGGTCAAAAGACGTCTTAAAGATGTCTAAGGATGATAAGACGTCTTTTCGCTTTTTATCTTTCAGTCTTATGTTATCTGAGAGACATATCCAGATATCGTCACAATTTTTTCTCTCGTACGATATCTTGAAAAACAGGGATGACGATAAAAAGACAATATTCATTTGCATAAAAATTCAGAATATGGATTATTTTATATTCATAGTAAGTTCTAAGATTTGTCTAACGATTCTATATTAAAAGATAACGTTTCGTAAGATTAGGCCGTACTTTTAATAAAGATTAAATCGGCAATATTAACAGGCGGGTGGCGATATTACGTACGTGGTAACAGAAAATTAAGATGATGGCGCCAGATAAACTGGCCGTTTCTTCGTTGACTCTTCTTGGTCGACTCTTTATCTGGAGCGCCGCTTGGGAAATATATGCATTCGCGCCGCGCTTGTGCACACCAAAGATTCCAGCTCAGTACCGAGACGACACTCTTATACGAGAAAAAGGAATATACAAGGGCGTCGGACGACAGGATAGCCATAAGTCAGGTCTCATATCGATATCCTATTATGAGAATCTGGTAATTTCACGTTGCGGTTTTCACAGAAAAGTTGTTTCCGCGCGTTAAGCGGTTTCGCTAGAGATACGATTGCGATATTAACGATCGCGAGGCGATTACGAATAATTAGCAATTACGGTTATAAAACGCGGATGAGCGGAGAGAAAGTGCGGGATGAATGATCAAAACGCGAAACACAGCAACGGGGCCACTTTGGCGCGCGTTAATCCCAACGCGTGGACTATCTCGGCGAACAATTATGCGCCGAATTGAATCACGTTTTCGCCTCTGAGCACAAGCGCGTTATATCGCAAGAATTGATTTATGAATCCCTTCTGGCCGCGACTGGGGAAAGAGAGAGAGTGTGTTTTAATTGTTTCGATTTGCCGGACGTGTTTCCCAAATCTGTCGCGTGATTTTCCGGCAGATTTACGTGCAAACTTTCGATCCGTTCGCAGCGGCACCGATTTCGCGCCACGCGGCGTATGTGATGAATATTCGCGCTGGGAATTCTTCGCGTAACGTTTAGCCTGGTACGTGACGATAGGCGACGCGTTTGCTCGGATAACAAACAGCGAGATCGCTCTGCATTACTCTTAATTGTGAATGAACCCGCGGACGCGAAACTCGGCGAAACACAAATACGCATTTCGGCGTCGGACATTTCGCCATCAAGCAGTTGCACGGGATGCAAATTCTCCCTGTGCACCGACCGTTTATTGAACATCATCGCCTGTCGTAAAATCTATAAGAATAAAAATCCAAGTCCTCGTACATCGAATCGATTTTTCTGTGATAAATATAGCTCCTGCTTATTAAATTAAATTTTTTTTAAATGGCTATATGTATAGAATAATGAAATTGAATATATGTAAAGAATAATTAAATGTCTCAGAATCATTTTTCATAGACTCCTTGGATTCCTTTCTTTTTAATGAAATATGGATATAAATGAATATCCCCCCTTTCAATATTAATTTTAACGTTAAATTAAATTTCTATTAAAGAAAAATCAATTTGATCGTTTCTTTTATTATTTATATCCATACTTTTAAGCGTTTCGAAGATTTATGTAATATAGATTTATACATCAGCACGAACTAGAAGAATATATTTAGCGAAGAATGTTTTTGAGAGTATCCTGCTTACGTACATAATATGCAGTAATGTGCAAGTTCACGATGCGGTATCGTTCATAAATATAGCTGTGCTAAAATAAACTGCTCGAATCAAATCAATCAAATAAGTCGCAGCGATATCTGATATCTGTGCCGCAAAATAGACGACCGATCGATTCGAAGCAAAGGACCCTACCAGGGGGTCGACCGCGAAGCACAATTGAGCCTGCAAATAAGTATGGTGTAGGCTAATTTCTTTCGGCGCCTCCGCTAATTAAGCGAAGCGAGCCGCCCTCAAAGCGCTTATAATGCGGTCTGTGGCGTGAAATTGCATTCGTCGCGTTCATACTCCAATCTAATGCGGTGTAACAATTTAATGCAGCGTAATAATTTAATGCATTACGTGCGATTCTCGATATCACGCAAAATCCCCTTTAGATAGATAGTTCCCAGATCGATTCGCAATTGAGTTGAATGATGCGTAAAAAGTAATATTCATTCGCGATAAATCTTTGCTGTCAAACTAAGATAAAATCTGTGTCACTTTTTAAGAGAGAAAAATTGGATATTTGATGACAAAGAGAAGTTGAATTGTTTAATTAGTAGCTTTTAATTTATTATGCGCTACATCGTATTTTCTCCAACCCAGTATTTTGACGAGTAGCGAAATTACAGGAGTTTATATTAGTATATAAAAAGCCACTACTTATTAAGCAAACGATTAATTATAAAGAACCGATGAGACAGATGAGTAGTGTTACTCGTAATAAGAGTGATATAATTATCCAAGTTTTATTTTTCGCAATCCATGTTAAACGATATTTTTGTCATTATGACAAAAATAGACGCTGGCGCGTGTGTAATCCCGAGATAGTAACCGTGGCAATATCAAGTCTACTTAAAAGGAACCAATAGCGCGACATAAAGTCAACTTACAAACGTTAGAGAGGCTTGTTATTGTATTTTCAGGTCAACCAGAGCGGCGACTTAGCCCGTATACGGCTTCGGGTGGATGGGAAATTCGCGCGATCCGCGAGAGAAGCAAGATTTCCTCTCGTCTTTGCGGACGCGCAAAGGACTCGGTATTTCTGCGGTGATAAGATAAAGCTCGATCCTTTTCTATGGCGTTCGCGCACTACTCCGGTGTAATGGTTCTTTGTTAAGAACCGGTGTTAAGACCACCGTATCGAGACTCCGCGAGCGTTACGGCATTTCCGGCATTGTGTTGCGTTGCTTTTCTCAGTGGTCCCGTCCTGCCGTGTACAACGATATTTATCTAACGCGTAATTACGCGTCCGAGTTCCGTGGAAAAGTTGCAAACGGAGAACAGAGAGAGAGAGAGTCGCGGGAGATGTAACGGAGAAGTTAAAATGTTGGGACTAAGTTAAAACTGGAACGGACGGCGAGGTGTTTAAAGTTTCCGAGTAAAGTTCAGCTTGTCACATCTTGCAATGATTAGATCAGGGCTCGGTCTGTCTTTCCCGAGTCCTTAACTAGGAAGGAACTTTCATTCTGTCCCGTGGATGCCGATGACGAGTGAGCTCCGAGTACAATTTTGTTTGCGGGAGAAAGAGTTTGGAGCTGTTAATTTATCATCAATATTCATATCAATACATTTTGATAGTGATTGCGATAAGAAAGAGAGATTTACATTTCATAAGCAAAGTCACCCAATTATATTTCTATAAAATATAAGATTTACGATAGAGTTTTATAATTAATAGCACCAAATTTTATTGCAAGCGTCAAGGTAAATGAAATAAATAAAACAATATATCAGCGACACCAAAATTACTAAATATTGGAAATATCTGTCGATGACAAAGTAGCGTTCGTGTAATCGCGAATGGCATTCGCCGATGATTTCAAACATTCTTCCGACTTCCAAAGGAACTCGGGCGCTTTGGCGTTCGTATCACGCGATCGTTTGAAGCAATCGGCCGTCTGCCACGAGCAGTTCCATATTCCACGAATGAACTGCCACCCCCTCGCGTTACCCACAATACCTATGGGCCATGCTGGTCGTGCGAATTTCGCGGCAATAGCTCGCGGACGCGGCTTCATCTACGACGTATTTCAATGAAACTCGATTATTCCGCGCGCGATCTTATCGCGGAATGCCTGAGGGCAGGTGCGAGATGGCGCACAACGAGCGTACATGTACGTCCATAGCTACGTACATAGGTACATCCAATTTCCGACGAGGAAAATTACCTCCCCTCGCTAGGATTTAAGATATGGTCGGGTTGGTCGTAACCGTGCGACTTAACTCGCTATCGTCACACCACGCTTCCCCAGCAATGAAGCTACTTCTTGCCGTGCTCGCCTCTCTTTTACACCCTTTTAACGAGTTTAAAGTTTCTTGATGTATGAGAATTTATTTTGAATCCAATTTTTCTCGTTCGCGTAAAATATTTAAATCTACTTGATTATTGATTGCTACAATCAATAATCACAGCAAATTGGAACCGATGAATTTACAATAGTTGTTTTGATTTCACATAAATAATAAATAATAATAAAATAATTAAATAAATGCCTCTTGTTATCGTATCTCCATTATCGCGATAAAATTTTCATTAATACGTTGCAGAATTTGAATTTGGTTTTATTACAAACTGCAAGGGAAATGTATATTTATTTATTCTTATTTTATTTTATTTTATTATACTTGTGTGGTTTTCTTTATCTCTTAAAACAGCAACATTTTTATATATTATGAAGAATATAGATAACTAAATTTGTCTCATAATGATTCTCGAGAAATTGAATTTGTAACATTCCTTTAATACAGCGAGTGTCTTCATTTACCCTCTTCGCGCAATCTGAATGTAACCTTATTGCGTATATATCGTCTTCTCGCTAACCGTCTCTCTTTTACGGCGGCGGTATAAATGCGAATGTGTTGTACCATCGTCGCAAGTGTAATTTTATTATCTCGCGCCCCTTCCCGACACTCTCCATCATTCTGTAAAGTCTTCCCTTCACTCTTGTCGCTGTCACGCGCTGTTATTTAAGCAGTATTTTACCTTTGGTCTTTTCCTCCCTTTTGGCTCTTTCCTCTCTTTCCCATTCTTAGCTATAGTCCTCGTCATTCCCCATCTCCCTTTTTAAAGAAAGACCCTCCTGCCTTTGGTACAGTGAAATTATGCAAGAGAAGGTGACGATGGCTATCTCGTCGGCTACAACCGACGCTTTTCTTCATCGTTGTCGCGACGCCTTATATTCCCCTCTGCAAGACGTCCCTCGTTTTATACCGAGAAGTATGTCTCGCGCGGATAAGGCTACTGCCGGCAGTTCGCGGAGTTTACACCTCTTGGGCGATTGCTCGAGGAAATATTCTGGAGCTCGAGAAATTGTGACGTTATACAGCTAGTAAAAAAAATCTCGACTACTATTCGCGAACACGCTCGTTCTATTTTTATCTTACGACCGTTTCTCGCAGGATTGACACTAGTGATTAGTCACTAGCATTAACGAAAGCTTTTAGTGGTAGCAAGTTTTAAGAGATTGCTTTTGTAAATGATTCGTATTTATTTATTTATTTAACGCACGTTTATATTTTGTTAAATACTTGATTATTATAGAGATTTAAAATGTATACAAAATATTTATTATGTTATTAATTTCGAAATAAATTAGTAATCATAAAATATAATTAATAAATACAAATTTGTTAAAATGTTATTTAAAACGTTGCAGTAACCGGTTTGATTTATCAGATATTTTATATATTTAATAGCTATATATATTTATTGCATTTTTTGGATGAATATTCTGTAAGAAATAAACCAATTATAAATAAGTAAGCATTTTAATTAATGATTAACTGATAATTTATGCTATTGGCATTTCATGAAACATGTATATGATTTTATTATGAACACACAGCTGCAGATTTATAAATTTTAATCTGTAAAAACTCGCGCGAGATTTTTATGCAGTTTGTTTTGTAATTTATTACAAAGTCTGCAATGTTTACTTTATAAATTTTAATGTACATCCTTTGTGCTGAGTTATCGCTAGAAATTGCGCGATCGTCCCACTGTTATTTTTCACTTAGCAACGATTGTAACGTTTGAAAGTTTTAGCAAATCTCGTTTCAGCGATATCCGTATTTTATTGCAAAATTAACAAAAGATTATCGAATTTGCGATATGAAAAAATTTTCTTGCGACATGAAGCGAATTCGCGTGTGTTCGATGAAGTAGTAAGAGGTATATTACTTACAATGCACGTGCAGCATCATTCGTTTGCTGACTGACGGGGGTACTCCGTTGCTGGCGATGCACAGGTAGGCGCCCATCTCGCCCCTCGTTACTTTCGACAAAGTCAGCGTTTCGCCTCCTGCAGTAGGTACTGCAATATGCAAGCGCAAGGAACGGCCTTAGAAGTTAGCTCGTTACATATAATCAAAGTGTGCAACGTTAATACCTGATCGGCTTAACAGTTTAAACTCATACACACAGACGCAGAAATGTCCACGTGGAAATTTGCCGTTATTAAGTTAAACCTATTTCTAAAGTAGTTTATTACAGAAGTGACAATTTTCGATTGCAAGTTCTTACTAGATATGATATTATCGAAACTAACTTTCAAAAGAAAATGGAAATATATTATCTAAGTATATATTTTGATATTTTCTTTGAATTTTGCATTAAAAATGATATGTATATCAAAGATGGAAAGTCGTTTCTTAAATAAAATTTCGTAACAAAATTCAAAAAGAAGTGGCCGATTAAATTTCGTAGAGGATACAGGCTATTTCGGCGAGATCAATTTTAATTGTGCTGACAATTGCGCTTTCAGTAAAAAAAATCTGTTCGGAGAATATCGCGTATCGTTCTCAAGAGAGAAGAAAGAAATCAACTGGCGCGAAATAAAACTTGGAGTCTCTTACTTTTTGTCTTGCCGCCAGAAAGGCCAGCCCGCGAAATGATTTCGGTGCCGTCTTCTCGTTTCCACACGATATCAGGTTTGGGATAACCACGCGCTTTGCACACCAGCTTGGCGGAACCTCCCTCGGGTACCATCATGTCATTCGAAGTCTCTTCCGAGATTATGTCTGGTGGTATTACCACCTCCAAAAACGCGCTCTGCAAATGCGTGAAGATAATAAATTGCAACGCATTCACGTGTGCATGTGTATATAGAAAAAAAGGTATCACGAAATATGCAAAGAAAGCACGAATCGAATTAAAATAGGGAATTTCGAGTCTGGAATCGTAATTAAAAATTAATAAAATCGAGGTAATTTCTACGAAATTTATAGAAATTCTTTAATATATTTTCTCTAGTTTACTCGATCATTTCGTAATAATTATGAATTATTAATATCTATTTTTTTGTACTTGCAATATGTAGTCTTAAAAAGATAAATGAAGTTCAATTCTTTTTTACAAAACAAACTTTGCAACGATTAATCTTTTATGCGGGGCGGATATTACGTACCTGGCTCTTCATGGGATCCGTGTTGACCTGGCACATATAAATCCCGCGATCTTCTCGACGTGCTGCGCGAATGTTTAACGTCCACGTGTTGTAATCGCTGTGAGTCACCGACAGACGGGCGTTGTTTGTGATCACGTGCTCATGAATCGCTAAGATCGCCTTGGTGTCCGCTTTGATCCATGCCACCTGGCCTCACAAACCCATTTTTTAGAGAGAGCGGAATTTTTTCATGCTGATTCGGTACTTGTCAAAGCCTGCCTAATCTCATCGCTATGCGTAACTCATTAATTAACGATTCCTTTCTCATGAATGTGTCGTCGCGAATCTATCCAGCTTCTTGTGAAATATTTCGCCTATCTCGAGCTAGATTTTTATAATTTTCGCTATTTTATATTTTAATCAACTCTTTCGATATTAAATTTGACATACAATTCTTACAATCCTTTTTTTTTTATTTAATTAAGATGAAAAAATCCGATAAAAAAATTTATATATAAATGTAAATGACATTTGATTGACTTTAATTACGCTAGACATAAATACTGAAAGAGTTAATTTACTAGACATAATTAAAAAATTGTGTTATAGTCTCTAGCACTTTTTTACTGCTTTTCTAATTTTCTCTTATTTCGATTATTTTTAAAATATTCGCAAATATAATCTTACGCTTTCTATCACAATCAAGATCAAATGTGAACCCGATTTCGAGATAACGTACCTCTGTCAGACTGTACGTAGAATAAGAGATATAAATACGGGACGTGTATTTTATTCGCGAATGAATGAAATATTCGTATACATCATCTCGAAGGCAGGTATCAGAAGCCGGTATATTCCATGAAAGAATCTTCTCTTTATGGCAAAATCTGTTTCGGCTTTTCCGTCGCATACCTCGACGGGAAAACTGTACCGTTGCGCGCCACGATGGTCCGCCGCTGTGTAAATATGAAGAATTCTGCGGGCAAGAGCACGATAACCCATAGAACGTAACTTTTCAGAAAAATAAAGATAGATAGTCGCGAAAGATAACGGTTTAGTACCAAAGTTCAGCTCTCGCAGGATGTAACATTATGTTTACATCAAACTCGAGCGAGCTTCATATTAAAAGTATAAAAATAGTAAAAGGCTGGAAATAACCGTCAACTAAAGAAATATATGTCGTTCGTACTCCTCTCTCGCGTATTGATATAATTTATCAGAGGTTCTTCACGCTCCCGTAAATGTTCTGCAAGTTATATTACTTCTGAAGTAACTATCGTGACTATTCCGAATGTGGGTTACCGCGTTTTCGCTCGCGATCCTTCGTATCATCAACGCTAAATTGAACTCTCACCGGTTATTGCAGTTCGCCGCTGATATACGCCATTAATTAAACCCATTTTTTTTGCGGATTAGAATCAATGAAGAAAGGAAAAAGGGCGGAGAAAAAGGAAAAAGAGAGAGAGAAGGAGAGAGAAAGAGAGAGAAAACGCAATTGTGACCGGTTAACACGTATTAGTCATAAATCCGCCTTGCATCCTGGTCGAAGCTATTTTGGTGGAGGAAACTGCACCGTGGCATATCGCGAATATTCATCCTCCCCTCCCCTGTTCTCTGCCCTATTCGTCTCCCTCTGCACAGATATTATTGGCATGAAATTGAACCCGTACCATGTCGAATATCTGACCTCGCATCGCTCTGAAAGGCTATCTATCAACCGACAAAGGAGTTCCGCGGTTCTTATCGATAACCCGCGAGCGGAGTGTATAGAGGGCGGACGCGGAGAGATGAAGAGGGACGGTTGCGGGAGGAAGGATGGTCTGGGATGCGAGAGGGTACGAGTGTTTGGTAGTGACGGCCCTGTGAGTGCCTCCACTTATAATATATTATGCCGGAATATATAAGTGCGACCCCATTCTCGCTTTTGGTGCGCCCAACGATCTTCCGGAGGTGGCAAACCACCCTCTCGAAAAAGAGGGTGCGGAAAAGTCACGGCGGGCGATAGATGCTCGCAACTCTTAAACATTTATGCCATATTATCGTCAATTCATTCGATGATTAATTGTCGTAGATCGAAAGTAAAAGGGAGAAGAAAGCATTAGAAACATGCGCGAAGTGATATACGATTTAAGATCGTCTCTTAAAATTAAAAAATAATAGAGAAGCGAATAAAAAACAGAAGAGAAGAAAATATTAAATATTCTATGAAGTTTCACATTTATGAAAAATAGTCGACATGTGGAAGGAAGAAGCGAAAAATACTAGTGTGACAATAGCATTTGAAATAGGAAGCTGAAGGAAAAAGATATTTATCCGGCAGTTATTGCCAAGCAAAATCGATTAGGAAACAGTTTCCTCACGGAGTCCTTATTTCACAGAATCCTGTGACAGAGACTCCTGGCAAATACCCGATATCAAAATCGGTTGGAAGCGAGAGAACGTATCCATAGCAACGGGATAAGGTCGCGTAAGCACTAGTGGCGACAACGAAGCGAAAGCGCGGCACAATACGTTGCTCCTTTTAAGTCGCGCATCCGAAAGTCAAAACTCAAAAGCCGGGCGATTTTGCTGCGCTCGCAAAAAGGAAAATCTTGTACGAAAACTATCATTTTCCCTCTCCGTTTTTTCTCCTCGAGACATGGAGCATCGCGCCCAAGTCTTCCCGATCAGGAATCAATCACAAATTTGCAGTACAATGAAAAAGCCGGAGGATTTAAAGCAGGGAGAAATAAAGACGGGGGGACGATGAAGAGAACTTAAAGGGCGCATCGTGCCCTCATATGGAAACGAGTCTCTATCTTAATGCAAAAACGCTCTCTTTACCTAATGCAGTTTCTTTCTCCCGGGTACTTTCGTTTTACAGCCTTTACCTCCTACGCCGATCTTCGTGGTCCTTTAAGGATATAGGGGGAGAAACCGCGAAGGAACCTGCGGTGGGTAACGGAACAGACGGATAGATAGACATAAAGAGATTCGGGGATGAGAGAGTGAGAGCGAGAGAGGGTAACCTCCCTAGTCCGATATAATATCGCGTTACGTACACCTATTCCTTCCCTGTCTATCCCCTGCCTTTGGTGCTACGTTCCCTCCATTCTCGGCCCTCTTTCATATGCAAAACCATCGTCGGCGCTCCATTGTGGCGCATTGTGGGATCGGGAGCTCGGTCCAGTCTACCACACCTCGTTTATTTCCCGCCATCTCCTCCGCGGCTCTTCAGAACCCCTTCTTCTCGAAACTCACCCTCTCTTTATCCCTTCTCATCCCTCGCGTTTTATTTTTCGCTCTCCAATACCCACTTATATAGTGCGACTCGTTCCTAAGTTTTTATTTTCTCGACTTTTGTCCAGCTGGCTGATCCTAAGGTACGGCTGTTCCCTTTTTCAGCGGCGTGTAGAATAAATGGATAAACTCGCTAATTAAAAGTTCCGCTTTGCTTTTCTCCCATTCTTGTAGCGATGCACTGTAGGACAACTTTGTCGGAGCGACCCTTTGCCTTGTATACCAGCCCTTCCTATGCTATCATAGTTTTACGTTTAAAAGCTAGTGTACTATTTCGTAGTTTTTCCGCATAATCATTTCTTCCTTTTATCCTCCTTTCCTTTCTATTCTCGCTCTAAAGCGATGACTTTAACCCTTTCAAAATGATTTTTATTTTCATTATTTATTTATAGGAAATTATCTTTCCTTTTTGAGATGAAGGAAATTTAAAAGAATTTTTCTATATAATCTGAGATGTATAATTTAATAAAAAAAACTTTCTCTTTTTTCCAGTTTTTGTGATTTTTTAAAATTTATGTCGCCAAGATATTACATTTTAAAAGATATATTTTTTTAAATAGATAACAAACTCACTGTTTCTCTTGAAAGGGTTAATTCGGGAATAGACGTTACGAACGCTGCGACTCTCCGATTAAACTTTATTTCCACAATTTATATTTTTATGCAATATTCAATAACGAAAAGAAAAGAGAGCAAAATTTTGCAATAAAATTCTTATATTTATAGGAAAAATTAAATTGCTGGAGAAACTGTGTAGAGTTAAATTTATATAATGGCGATAAAAAATTTTGGAACTCGGCTTCCTAGTGTTTGCGCATATTCGCGATTACGTACGAGCGCAATTGTTTATTATTCGTAATTTTATTTCGGGATATCGCGCAAAATTCGAGCGCAGCGCTCGAGAACGCGATAACGGCGGGGTTAAATGTTAGAATTTATGGCAGGGAGTGCGACGCGACGCGATGCGACTCCGGGCATCGCGGCACGCTCGACGGTACAGCGAAACGCACTCATCCGCGCAGCCGCGTGCGCGGAATTCGAACGATTAACCGATCCGCGTGACACGCACGTTTCGGACGAGATTACTCGTCCTAGCGTGACGCTCACGGGACGTACCGGGTGACGTGAATAAAATGGCACACGCTGGTCTCCTCTGCCATGTAAGAGCTCGAATGGAACTTAAGATTATTCGCTTCGAAAGTTACGCAATCAGAACATGAAAATGAGATCAGACAGTCGCATTTAACATTAAATGTCCGATGAGAATATCTACAAAGAATTTTATTACATAGGTGTTTTTTAGGCGATTTTTGTACATAAATTTGTTGGTTTAATATCAGGATATATTCTACGTGTTACAATATGTTATATTTTTTACGAATTATAGAAATACCGTATATTTAACATAGTAGATATATAAGACACACATAACTTCTTATATGATAATTATACGAGAAGAGAAGAGATTTCGTTATTCTAATTAAGGATTGCTAAATTTATTTATCGCTGCTAAAACCTGAATGACCTATCGACTTCTCTGATCTAAATTCTAATATCAAGTTACATATTTCGTTCATCTGTCTAGATTAATGCTTATTGTTAAAAACATGCTCATGCAACCTCGTGTACTCTCCATTATCATATATTCATGCATCATTGGCATGCCTCTCGCATATAGACAGGAATTCAGTGACACGCTAAGAACAATACGTATTTCGCCCTTCGTATTCGGCAATTACTCAGGGGCGCATAACACGTCCGAACATCTCAATCCTTCTCCAATGCAACTTGCATCATATTTCATCTCGCACGAACATTCAAATCTCAAATGCGTTTATGCATTATAAACAGACACATGTGCAAATAGAAATTGTGCATTCGTGGACAAGCCGATGTGAACCTGAATGTTTTCGTATCGAGGGGAATAGGAGAAGGAGAGAAAGAGAGAGACAGGTACGACAGGACACAGAATTGTTTGCTATTACGTTGATTTTGGAGAGAAATTAAATGACAAAAGTCATCTGCTACGAGAAAGAGTCGTCATCATATAATGTGTGAACGACATATTTTAAATTAGCAAGATTGAATAAAAGTTGTTTCAGCTGCAATTTTTTTTCATATAATAATTTTTCGTCTTCGTTCAATATTCACAAATTGAATCCGCAACCAGAATCAGAGACGTCTGAAACAGTTTTTTGTTAAATGTAATGATGTTGACAAAAATATGGAACACTTTGAATGTCGTAATAAATCAAAAAGAAATCAGCGTTAATCAAAATTAAAATTAAATAAAGTATTTGAAATATTTGATTAATAATTATATTTTATACATGTTTATAAATATTACAAATATTATAGAAGGGAGATCACAAATATAAACTTGTGAGATTCTAAGATTGTGTTTGTTTGTTAAAGTTGAAGACAATTATGCTTATATACTTATAATTATTAATTTTACAATCTGTTACATTGGTTCATGCCCATCATTCCTGTTTTGAAATATCTTTTGAAACTTTTCGTCTTCAGAATTTCAAATATACTGTCATCGAGGCAACAGAATCCACACATTTTTCTCTATACAATGTATTATTAAATTTTTGATGCGTTAAGATAATTTATAAGATAAATAATATATATTCCTTTCAAAATGCATCTTAGTAAAGATCATAAAATGTCAATTCGAGAAAAAAAATTGCTATACAAGATTATTGTTGATATTGCCCATTATTTTAACTATCTTCTGCAATATATGAATGTACTTTTACTTGAATAAATGATCATTGGAAATAATAGAAAGTAAATGCTGTTGCCTGGAACAATCACCGAACTACAGTCCTTGGTTTTCCAGCGGGTGCCATTAAGCATCAAAGCTTAAATCTAATAAGCGAAAAAGCCGGATACTAGATCTGAACATCCTTGCTATAGGCACGGACTTACATCGCCCGATTCGCGAAATTCATTTAGAGCACAGAGCATTCAAATTGTAAGCAATGTCTCGGTGCTCGTTAATGTTGATTTGAACGTCGTCGCTTTGTCGGTTCTCATTCAATTCAATGAAAAGTGAAATTCAATTCGACGGAGAAGCTTTCTAACCATTTTCAAAGTATACTTGAGCTTTTTTGTATCGCGATCATATTCGAGAATAGAAAAGTACACGCGAGAGGGGGCGTATTTAGATCAATACTACGTATATACGCATACGTGTATAATCTTTAAATGAAAAAAAAATCAATATAAAAATAATGTATTTTTCGATGTATGACATCGTATGATTTAGACGATTATTTGAGATTTTTTTTAATGACTGAAATCGCTATTGATTTAGCTATCAACTATCAAATAAATTAATCAAAATTCTCACAAACCATTGTGCATAATGCGCGATAAAAACAACACAGACAAATGTATTTTTCGCGAATAGAATAACAGATAGAATTTCAAATCAAATAACAGATAGAATTTCAGATCAAATAACAGATAGAATTTCACATAATTGTCATTCTGACATTTCTTTTCAAATTTTTGAGAGATTAAAGGAATGATTGATAAGATATGCGCTGAAATATCGGAATTGGAGCATTTCTAACAGATGACAAGATAGAATATTTTAATATTAAATCTTTGAGAGTTATATTTTGAGAATTCGACGTTATAATAAAGAAAATTTATTATTTATTTTATGTAAAGCAAGTTATTTTTGGTAAATATATATATAGTTTGGTAAATATATATATAGTCTACTCTCAATGTTTCATTGTATATTATAAATTTGTATATTATAAATAATTTAGATTCTCTTACAATATAAATTCTATAAACTATTATATTCTATAATTCTATAAATTTATTATATTTATTATAATGTATATAAAATAAATCTTGTAAATAATTTTTCACAAAAATTTTGATACGATATTTACAGGCTAGATGATACAAAAAGAAACTTAATTTATTTTGAAAAAACAAATAATTGATCAGCTCCAACTTAAAATATTCTAAAAAAACTCGCGAAGCAATATTTACTCCGGAAATTAATTACGAGTCTGTTGAAACAAAATTTTCTCCTTGTTCGAGGAGCTCTATATGCTTAATAATGTGAAAGAACGAAGAAAAGAAAATGAAACCGTCGCGATGATCCTTATTAGAAAAGAGCGCAAACTACCGGACGGAGAATTGTCCGACTGTGTTGTAAGAAAGAAGTTGAAACGCGGGCAAGCGCATTGCCGGAAGTAATCGCATTTTCGAACAAGTTATAAACTCTGACAGTGCCAAGTTTAATTAAAATCTACGAGGGGATCGCGCGCGCGGCGCCGAAATTTCTTTTCATGGCGAAAGATCTCCGCGGCAACGGAGGAAGGGAACCTCTTGGCTATCGGGAAGTTATCGGTTCAACAAGTGGAGCCGAAAAGCGCTTAATACGCCACATCGGCGATATGTATTCACGCGAAATCAATTTCACCACACATATAGCGAGGCATGCCGGCCTTGATCAATCTTCCTTCCATTGGCGAGAATCGCTATTACCGGAAAGTGTAAAGCAGAGGTTACGCAATTACACGCGACTCTAACGTCTCTACGGTGTAATTCGAAAAAAGTTCATAAATAGCGTTTTTCAAACAATTATTTTAATTATGAATTAAAAAATAAGAAAAATCATGTATTTCAGGAATAATTGTGAAAATTGTCTTAAAAAACAAAAATATAAGAAATTTGCATATTTTATAATGAATGCATAAATTAATTGCTATTTGATACGAGAAATATAAAGTTCCCGACTTGAAACAACGATTTTGCTTAAAGATTTTATTGATACTTTGTAAAATTAATATGTATATTATGTAATTGTAAAGAAAAAGAAATTTAGAATCTTTTTCTCGTTGTTGTATTTTTGATGCTGAATTAACAGAATAAGCTATTTAAATATTACTGATATTAAGATTTTTGATAAATTTTTATTGATATATACGCAATAATAAATAATAATAACTAATATAATACTTTAACAAGTCAACGCGTAATGTTTGCATTTGGTCATTGGACGTTTATGGCGAAAAATCGAAAAAAATTAACATGTCAGTAATATTGAATAATAATAGTGGTCTTCTGAAACGTATAACTATAGAAACAGAGGCTGGCCCAAAAGCTATTGCCAGAAAAAAACAATAGATGCAACGATGAATCAGTTTTTTTGCATCTATTCGGGGGTCTCTCGCGATTCGAATTCTTTTCAGACAAAGGTAAAGACCAATCGGTCGATCCGAATAAATTCCTTCTTTGCTAGGCGACGTTTTAATATTGATATCATCGATCTCGATAAATGTTCGATCAACTTTGCGTTTCAAATCACTCTAACATATTAGGAAGAAATATATGAAATTCTCTTGAAACACACAATACACGAGCATATGTATCATGATGGTGCGATATATGCTTCCAACAGTAAATTCCAACAGTAAATTACAATGCATAATCATCATAATGCGATATGAAGGAAACGAGAAAGCCGTGATCACGATGCGTCCTAAGTTCAATAATGGCTAGACGCACGTATCGAATTATAATGATGGATAACGATACGTTTCTTTCGACGCACGAAGGCATCATTAGCCATTTCGCGTGAGTAACTTTGCAATCTCGCGGTAAAGTCTCCTCTTTCTTTGGCGCGAGTTGCTGATATTTCCCAACGAAATAAACGAAGAGAACGAGGTAGGAAGAACGTGAAGAGACTATGAAACTTTAGTTGCCTGCGTCCAAGTCATGCGGTACCTCTATAGGTACCGCCAGCTGATAGATGAAAATGAATGTCATATACAGAGATGGTTGGTGATGGTGGCTGCTCTGCGACTGTGATAGTATATATAGTATATATTTCTTTTTTCATAGCTGGCGGTATAGTGCAGTTAAATGCAGTGCTGTGAAGTGCAGGCACGCGCGCATATAGGTGGTGCAGTAGTAGTAGTAGTAGTGACAGTAGTAGAGTTAGTAGTAGTAGGTAGTAGTAGATAAGGTAGTAGTCCATTACAGGCGGACACAGGTTAATGGTAAAATAGTTACCCGGGCCTTGGCGCTGCCAGAGTGATCTCCGCTCACGGAGGAGGAAGGACTCACCCGGTATCCACCGAGGTTCTTCACCACGCAGGTGAAAGTAGCGTCTCGACCCTGCGGGATCGTTACGTTCTCCAGCGGGTAAGCGAAGTCTGGCTCTAACCCCGTCACTGAAACAAACAACACATAGTTGCGCGTCAACGAGATTCTTAATACGTTTCCTGTTCCTTTATCTATCTTCCGATTATCAAAAATTTCGTGACAAATAATTTTTGAAAGAAATGTGCGTGTTATATTACTCTTAAATGTAACAGATTCAAGTCAAAAGATCTCGACGTACGAGGAAATTATCTGTCAGCGGGAGATCAATTTAGTTTAATTGTATATTTTTAATATATACCATCTCATGTGTACAACATATACATCTTAAATATCTCACTTTATGATGTCAAAGTCGTTTAGTAAATTTTTGACAGAGCAGGTCGGAAAATCGCAGTAGTTTCGCAAAAATATCCTGAGGCACACGGGACACGCGAGATATTTTATGTCGCGTTATATATTCATGGAAAAAAACGGGCCTTTGTAGAAAGTTTGGCGTTATGGAGCATCCATACAGCTATCTCGTAACAGAAACTATCGCGCGTTCAACGCGAATGCCTAAGTACCGGCGGATTTTTCGCAAACCGCTTAAAACAGACAAACGGATCAGCGACGGAATTTTCGAGGCAATTTCCTCACATTTCCGGGCTATTTATGAATCCTAAAAGAAATATTTAAGCGCGTTATTTCCGTATTTGATGTTTGCTGATGCAACAATGCGACTTGTAATAATATAATTAAAGATAATAACGGTAGTATTATAAGTACGAGACTTCCAACACACAATATTTATTTGAGAGAAGCTCAAGTCACCGAGCACACATTATTATTTCCTCTATACTCTATACGATACACCAAATCACTGTTAACATATTCAGTGGCGGTGCTAAATTAATTTGTGGAATGGAAATAGTTCGTTAATGGGATCCCACTGCGAATACATGTATTTCGCAGGCGGTAACGATCCGAATCGATAACATTTAGCCGGTTTACGATGTAAAAGTAATCAACGCGGAATTAACACCTGTCGCACGTGAAATAGTTTTCCGAGGCAAACTTTATCTCGCGACCTATATTTCGTCAGTAAACGATACGCTGAAATTGTCGAAAATGTCACTTGTTTTGCGTAAAATAGTATGCTATTTTTTCGAAATATTTTCTACCCGCATTACCCACATTTTTACAGAAAACTCCGACTAATGTAATTTATGGTTAAATACTTTATTAGTCTGTAATAGACACGAGAGAGAGAAAGAGAAAGAGTATATTACAGTTTGTGATGTACGATTTATTGAATTATGGTATTTAATATTAATTATATCTTCTTTCTCTCTTGTATATATTTATGTTATAATTTATAAATATTATTATTTACATTCTTGCGCATAAAAATTATTACAAAATCAATAATTCTTTGTTACATACTGATTTAAATACATACATATTAAATTGTAAATGACGTTTTATTCAATCTCATAAAAAAGAAGGAATAATAACGATTCATATCGAATGCAATAAGATTGGAAAATTTTTGAATAGCGACAATAGCAAAGGCAATACAGGAAATTGGTAAGCTATGTGATGGAAATTCTATCGACTTTATTTTTTTTTCACCGCGGTATGTGTCGAAGGACAATCGTTGCTATAGGGATTTAATATTGGAAATTGAATCTCTCTGTTATTTTTAATACTTACTTTTGAATGAATTTGCACATTTTCACCATATAGCATTCCATATGCAGTTCAATAACTATAATTCTTACAAATAGGATTTTTTTGTAAACTGATATTTCCTGATATTAATCAATATTATATAAAATGTATAATTTTATATTTGTTAAATCTTCCTTATAAATAAAAAACATAAATTGTAGTATCTCGTTAAAACGATATTAATATTGTGTATAATATTCGTTAAAAAATAGAAATATTTGATTAATAGTAAATATCTAAGACAGAAAATATAATATTGATATTTGTTGATAATTTTTATAACAAGGGCGCGTTTGTAGTGATATACATGCTTTAATATAGCTTTTTTTATATGAAGCATCCGCAGCTTTTGTTCCGTTTGCAAAAGAAAGCTGGAATATATGTTGTAATATATCATGTGTCCATTATGTAATTGCGGTTGCGACGCAAACGAGGCATTTCGAGATAAAGAGAGATTCAATATGATGCACGTCTGCTGAACGATACAAAGAAACTGACTTACGAGAAAAGTTTTCCCGTCTCTTTCGTGCGAAAAGAACCTCCGTGTATTGAATTTAAATTCACGGCTGGCAGTAGCTGGTATCGTCTAATGTAACTTGGTTATGTGAATTTTATGAGACCAAATGGAAGGTGGGGAAAAACGCGTCTTATGAAAGTTGCTGATCGATTTATCTGACATTCTCGTGGTGACAGACGTGACTAAAAATAGTTCCGCTATCTTCGCTCCTCTTCGATGCTCTAACATTTTCGCATTATATGTGAATTGCAATATCTCACGATTAAATTCTTCTCTCTAAAAGAGATTGTATCAAAAATTTATATTATTATTTTTTATATACGGGATAGCCGAGAAACTGTGATAGCCACTTTTCGAACGATTATCATCAACAATTATTACGTATGTTATTTCAAAAGGCCATCGACTGAGAGTACCACTCTTCGATATTACCGCCATTGGTATGTAATTATAAATTACAAATTAACGTTTTAAATGTAATTAATCCATTCCGCGCTGAATATAAAAGGATAGCGCATTAAACATCGGCTATTTATTTTCACGGGCTTTGAAAACGGATAAAAAAAAGCGTAGTTATTTAAAATGAAAGACTTTATACAGCTCTATATTTCCGACGTCACTTTTGTGACGTTAATATAATTGGTTACGTAGATATAAGCGTGCTGTAATTTCTCGCAATAGTGTGAGATGCTATACTTTAAGGAAAATGGCTTTCCCTCCTGGGGGATGAATTTTACAGTCGCGGTGTGACGAAGATGTAGAACATATCGCGGTGTGCCACGAAAAGCCGGCAACTTCGTCGGCTGAATTTTACGAGGATATTTGAAGAGTGATGTACATACATATAAACAGTGAGCAAAACTCGGCACGTTTGTAAAACGTATCGCAAAATTTCTGTCCGTACTAAACATGCGTCGGCGGCTGAATAAATTGAAACAAATAGAATTACCGTCACTGACGGCAAATATTATAACGCCATTTCTCTCAATGAACCTAACAAGAAGTCTTTGACATGTTATGTGAAATATTCCATTTTCATATTTCCATTTACTGTAACATGCTTATTGTATTCAATGCCAATTTGTATGCGATAACAAATATTGTTCTTCTTCTACTTTATAAATTATTATTAATTTCCCAGATTTTATATTGACACAATGTATAAAGAGAGAGAATATGTGTGGTGGAATATATTAATATATATTAACGTAACATAAAAACGTGGTTATATGTGCACGATGAAATATAATAGGAAATCAGACAAAAATGTTAAAAAACAACTCAATTAATGTTATTAAACTTCAAGTGATATTATAATCCAGTGATCTCAAAGTAAAATCTAACGAATCCGTTGCAAATTGTGGGCTCTTATGGGCATAAAGCAATTAAATTAGTAAGACGAGTATTGCGCCGAAACGCTTGCACTTTATGCGGAGGAACGGCCCCGCATAAATTGCCCTCGCCTACAAAGGACAATGCAAAGTAATGCCACTTAATCCTTTTACCTTTACAATAAAACCATCGCGCTATCTTACGAAACGTAGTGCAAAGTCCGGGCATATAATGTTCGTTTATCTTCCATCACGCGACGACTTGTGCAACTAAATGCAAATTTTTGTTTATGTTCTGTCCGCGTTTTTATCGCGCAATTAAAGTAGTTCTATGCCAAGTTTTTCTTACGCTTTAAATCGAAAGCTGGATGAAGAATATGTAGATAAAATCGCAATACGATACACATATAGTTGACACGTATCTCTTATACATAAACCTTCCGTAAGAATGTATATGAATTTTTTGTGCAAGTGAAAAAATACCTTATTTATCTAAAATTATGATTTGCGATTGCCATGTCCAAGAAATATCTCTATAATTTTTATCTCACGATACGCCACTCGGCTGTATCGATGGCGAAACTGCATCCTAGAGTTGTAGACTTTCAACTATTCGCGTTACACTTTCGCGGAAAATACAAAGTACGAAAAATACGAGAGCGGAAAAATGCAAAGGGTGCAAAGTGCATCGCGCAACGTATTCCCGCTCAATTAAGAAGTTTCCCGACAGAAATTTTTCCTGCAAACTCACGAAGGAGCACGCGTTCGCATTTTACACAGGTTTCCGGAGCTTATCTATTGCAAGTGTCGACAACAACGTTTTTGAAGCGTCGCGATTGTGCAAAGTGCACTATCGACGCTTACGGATGAAGGGTTACACGGGATTGAATTCAATAGGGGAAAAAGGAAGAGCGAGCGGTCCAAAAGTTCAGAGTTCGTAGTTAATCCTGTCGTGAGCTTGTGATATAAACTATTCCATTCAGCGATTCGTATCGTTACGTATTACGCGTCGCGTGTTAGCGTTACGGATATTCACATTGCGATATCTTCCGCGTTCACGCAACTATAAATATGATTTCTTGACGTAGGGAAATCTTTTGCATGTCGGAAGTTTTATACACGCCTGACAAAAATGGATGACGTTTGCGCGCGATGCACACATATGCACCAAAATTGCGCGACGTGGAGAATATACGGAATTTATCAAAAGTTTTATTTTCTCTCAATTGTAAGTTTTCTATAGATTTTGTTCTCGTGGAGTTTGAATCTAAGATGCGATATTTAATCTAAGATAGAAGATTTTACGTCGGAAATTAAAAAATTAACGACCACAAGTTTCATAATGATGATTATTAATGGCCGTAAGTTAAAGCTTCGTTGAAGACAAAGTTATTCATTAAGAAATTTATAATTATGGATAAGCACGTGGGTTAATAAGACCGAGTTACGATAACAACCGTGATCCATTGACGTAAGTCTGCGTATAACACAAATAAAACTTTCGCATCCTACGATGAATGTATCTCGTAAGATGTAATATAAACAATGGAAGACGTGCTATAATCAATAAGTTTGATATGAATTTTATAAGAATCGAATTTTTTCACAATAATTGATTACATAAAGAAAAAATATAATTCAGATTTAAGTCAGTTTCCGATGCAGGAGTTGGTTTATTTATTGGTAAAGATGTAATTTCTTTCTAAATCAATGTGTTGCTTAATCGCATAAATGGAATACCTAACTTACCATAATCATGTAGAAATGTAAAAGCACCTATGTATGTATTCTTGTTTATGCATTTAGCTCGCTACGGGGAGAAATCTTGCATTTACGTAGAGAAAAAAAATTAGAAACCAAGTTCTCACCGAGCCTCTATCTCGAGCGCTCTAGCACGCGCTATAGTTATGCTGCATTCAGTGCATGTACCGGGAATTTTTCGCGACTGCAGCTGCTAAACTAGCCATAAATTTGATTTCGTGGTTTAACGTGAATATAGCAAAACACATGCTCCCATGCGTTAGAAGATTTTTGCGAAATGTAAATTACCATAAAATCTTGTTAGAGGATGTTTTATATGGGATGCGAATAATAATAAACTATGGCAAAAATTTATTATTAAATTTTTAACAACACACTGCTTATATTTATTTAAATATATTTATTTCATTTTTGCAGCACATTTTTGCGAGTATTTTAAATTAAATATGTTTCTTTTTCACGCGTTAGTCGTTTCGTTTTTGGTACTATGATATTTTTATTGCCTCCATTAATCACGCATTACGTGGTGGCGAATTACTATGATCAAGTTAGAGAAAATAATATTTTAAACATTTTTATGACGAAAAAAAGAATACGTGAATCAACTGAGTTTACAATGCCTGCAACAATATTGCGATAAGCAACGTTGTATCTAAACTGAATTTGAAAGTATTTGATACATTTGATTAAAAAAAGGTCCTTTCATTATTTTCTTTCTTATACATACTTTATACAGAGCGCTTTGCGAATTAATCTTCCATACATATTTTTTTATATAAAATGAAATAAATAATTTATTTTATCGGATGCAGAGTACAATGTGAGAGAGAAATAGAAATCTAAATTTTTCGCGAATTAAGAATTGAAGGAAGAAATTTGTCATTAAAATGTTGACCGCTCATTTTTTATGCAAACTAGACGTCCCCTCTTGCGACTTTTATATCTCGCCGAGATTTTGTCTCCTTGTCGCTTGCCACACATTTGCGACAAATTTCCCAAAGGAAATTCTCTCCGTACCGAATTTCGAAGCCAAATTTCGAATCAGACCTCAACCAGTAAGCTTTTCTCTCATCCGAGACACTGCAACATCTTTCTCGCGCAGTCCTTCCATTCGATGGGACGCGAGCAGGAAGGATCGCGTATCAAATTTGAATTTGTAGCATCGCGAATAGGGGATACAATATCGAGAGGAGTAAAGTATTTAGAATATCGCGACATGATGTGGCGACGGTGTGGCATGGCAGCGAATCGAAGAAAGCGACAACCACCACCATCGCCACTGCCGCCGCTGAATTTTACGACGATATTTACATGAGCGCAATATTTTATAGGGCACTTAATGCCAGGTCACGTTCTGTCTCTCACTGGCGGGGCGGTCGCCTATGAATCAAAGTGCGCTTTAAAGATTTCTTTCTCATCCCGCGACGCGACGGATAAGGAACTCGCTGGGGCTCGTACCTTGTACGGAATATCTTACGTGGCATCTACCTTATCTCGCAGGGTTTCCTCCGTATTTTCTATCCTTTTTTCTCTCTTTCCCCCCCCCCTCTTTCTTTCTCTCTTTGTCTCTGCCTCTTTCTCTTTCTCTTTGCCTCGAATCAATGAACGATCTTTACTCGCTGCGATGCCAGCAGAATTCCTCTGTATCGACGAGAAGGCGGAATCGCGAAGCATAAACGACGGAATTCTTTATGCGATTCTCATATCGACGCTGATATCGTTGTCCATACGAGAATACTCGTCTTTAAGGTGCCGTGATAGTCCGCAAAATGTAACTTGAAGGGCGAGGAATACGATACACTATTCGCTTACACTATTTTACATTGGTCTCGACATTCGAGTATTTATGTCATACGCATTTAAAAATGAAGAGTCAATTTCTTTCTTCGAGTGAAAGAAAGATTCATTATCGAACAAGGATCAAGATGAGATTTGGGCAATTTTCCTCTCCGCAAATTGCAATTCGATGTGCGTGTGCATATTGTGGCTACTTATGAGAACGCAATTGTCGTTTCCCTTTCGGTTTCCTTCACGTCTCCTTTAATTCGCCGCGGGGACCCGAGAACGAATGCAATTACTTCTATAATCAATTTAGACTCGCGGAGCCGGCACGTAATTGTTAACGCGATTATCCGTGGCGCGACCGGAAAGTCGTGGAATAATGGACGGACGAAGGATGCCTAGACGTCGCGAAGGTCTCCTTCGGAGGGGTTAGTGTCATCTCTCTTGCGAGCGCATATTCGACTAGCCTTCGAGACGCGTATTCGCTATAGCATAGGTTCTGGGTTGACTGGCACAGTGCCAATTTAGAACCGATTCACCCACCAGCTCCAACACGACGACGAGATTTCTGCCAAAGACTGCGCGTAAGCAAGCTCGTTGCAACTCGCAACAATCTAGTCTCGAATTAGTTCAAAAGAGTCGTTTTGCAAGAAATTCGTGCTAAAATTAAACGAACAACAAGTCTCGTTGTCTGCATCGCGGAAGATTTATTACAAACATTTGAATTTTTAATTCTTCTAATCTAAAGACTATTATTCCATTGTGTTCCCAAAAGCAAATTTATTCCAAATTTTCCTTCGCGGCAATTCGAGAAGAGGAAGACAAATTTAAGCATCCCTCGCGGGTGAGTTACAATTGTTCAACGTCGCCCTTGCAGTTGAGAATGCGCCCCCGCGTTTATTGCCCGCGTTGTTTTCGCCTCCAGACTTCTTGCTATCAGAGGGGGTTTAAGCGCGTTGTATTTTCGCAATTAAGACCGAGCGAGATCGGGGTGGGGCAGAGCGAGGGATGCAGTCGGTTTTGCCGTGCTCTCTTTAGTCTCTTTCGGTCGAATTTAACGCCGACTCTGGATCAAAATGTCCCGTCCAAGCATCGGTGTTTAGCGAGAATTCATGTTACATTGTGAACTGTTTCTAATTCGCAGCTGCAACTGCTAAAATGTTTTAATAGTAAGACACGTTCCTGTTGATTAGTCCCAGGAGAAATTAACCCAATCGCCAATTATTTTCACGACTTGACTGTGTATAAATGAATTTAAAATCACAATTAGCGAAATATATTTTAGTTTCTAATTATTTATTTTATCATCACTATAGATATACTAAAATTATACAATATAAAAATGTACAATGCAAAATCTCGTGGCAAGGTTAATATGTATCCGATTGTACAAGCTTGAAACATTTCCTCAACGAACCTTTTAATCGCAAAGCGATCAAATAATCATGAAACTTTTTACTGCATTCTCTATTATAATTTTTTGATTAAGTTATATATTGTTCCAATTAGTTTTAAATTTTAGTGTAATTTAGAGATTAAATTTAGAGATTTAATTTTTTTTCGATTACATATTTAATATTCTACTGAATTGTAAAGAATAAAGTATAAGTTTTGACGTGATTGTTAACGAGTATTAGTCGATAAATAATGGCAAGTCTCGTGATTGATCGCCCTCTAACTGCACGAGGTGTGCTTTCGCCGGCCGAAAGGAAATAAGTCGGAGCAAATGGGCCGTTTGCCGAGCTGCATTCAGCATCGCGGCCTTATCCGAGAATTAACCCTCTGCTTTTATTGCTATGTTCTCTCGTTTAGCTTCTTGCGATCGGAGCCCGAGGTGTGTGTTCGCATTTAACCTTTTCGTGCCGGCGCTGAATAAAGCTTTTTGCTTCCTCGGACGATTTCTCGTGCACTCGAGCTACACATTCGTATCCATTCTACGGGGTGTTGCGTGACTTACTGACGAATTAAGTTTCTCTGACGCCATGTTTGATCGAGAGCGTCTTATGTATTTCTGTTTTATATGTATATATATGCATTGTATATTATCTATCTATTTTTTAAATATTTTAATAGATAAAAATATATTCGAGATTTATAATTAATCTGTATATATCATACTGTAATATAAAAGATGTAATTGATAAAATAGACTAAAAATTCTTTTTTATATATATCTTTAAAAAATGAGAAGTTTCTATATCATATAACTTTTTGGCTAAATAGGTTGAAAGAAAGTCGGTTGAGATTAAAAAGTCTGGGAACGTTTAAACATTAAAATTTCGAGTCAATGTCCACGAATGTCCAAGTTTACAATTTAAGACTGAACAGTCTTTGGAAGAATGAACACGAGGCAAGTTCGTTTTTTCGAACGAAGAAGATAAAGTAACTGGGACGCTATCCATTCTACGATCGTGCTTGACCTGTTTCTTGGAATGTGCCTTTGCGTTATTGCTTCGTTTCTCGACCAGCTGTTAAATTAAAACCTGCCCACATTATCGCGAGACAAAAGTGTGTTGACAAACGGCTTTCTTGTAATTTTCATCGAAATTACGGAACGAGATTTATCCTTATTTTTTAATGGAGTTTTCATCAAAATAAAAGTTTTTCGCCGCTGGAAACGCAAGAACTCTGCAAATATACTCAATGTAATATTATTCCTGTATTTGCAAATATGAGTAATTTTCGAAAATTCTCATTGTATTTCTTTACGATTTATTAATCGTATATAAAAATTTTACATCATACATCTCTACAGTATTGTAACAATTAACATTCACGACCTATTATCATGACGAAAGTTCGTAAAATGTTAAGCTCATTACGTTTCCACAATCGTCTCTAAATGAATGCACAGCAATTCATACGGAAATTAATTTATGACTCTTGGAGAGAGAGTCAAACGGTTTTATTTTGTAGCAGGTGCAAGAGGCAAGAGAATCGTTAGTTGAAATATTTGTTAAAGTTGCTAATTTAGCAGGCGATAGAACGAAACGGCGCTCTGTTAATTTCCGAGTGTCATTTGCAGCGAGTATTTTTCGACATTTTGATTCCACGAGCGGTGATGTTTGATACGGCTAATTAAACGTAAAATAGGATAAGGGCGATTGGAACGTAATTTGAAACATAACAGTGAAAAAGTGATTAAAAACGAATTCTAATGAAATCTATTTTAGAACAACATACACTTTCGAGTTTATCTACCCTGATAAAACGTGGGACAACAATAGATTCTTTCACATTAATTTGATTCCATTTGTGAAACGTATGAAAGAGATACGCGAGAATTTTATCGTTACGGCATATCTTTCCAAGATTATTTCTCTCATATGTACATCGCGACGTCATCGACGTGTGCGGATTAAATTTGCATGAGACGATATCGAGGCTCGCGAATCAACCAGCGTGTGAACAAAAAATGGTATAAATACATTTTTAAGCATAATCTCGTACCGAGAAGCCTTTCGCAGCCCGCGAGAATAATAATGGGCTTCGCGATATCAACAGCATTTCGGAAATCCACCGATGTGGGACAGGATTAAAATTTAATCCGGTCGCGTGAATCTCGTGTCGTCCAATTATACAAGCTTACGTATGCGAAGGGCTTTTTAACATGTGGATGGTGTGGATGTAGAATGCGCCGGGGAACGAGACTGGCGGAAGAAAAATCCGTATGATGCGAGAGAGAGGAGGGGTTGAAAAGAGGGAGAGCATCGGGACGAAGATAGGGAGAGGGATAGAGGAACCGAGGGTGAACGGAGGCCTTTAAACGCATCTCGTCGGATTGCGCGCTTTTACAGCGTGTCGGGACCGTTGCGTTGTTGTACATTGTGAAACAGATTGGTTGGTCGGATCTGTCACACGGTATCGCGACTCTGACAAGAAAGACGGAACAACCAATCAACTGTTTCTGGACCCTTTGTCCGCTCGAGCGCGGCACGACGCCGACCAACGTAGAGTCGTCCGAATTGAAAATACCTCGTCACCGCGTTCGTCGCCACCGCCTCTAAATCCGTCTGTCCGCGCGATTGTAGCTAAAAGCGCGGATAAAACTTTTCAACCTGTATAGCATGCGCATGACGCGAATGAAAAATCTGATAAAGAGAGGACGAGGATATATACGTATGTATATATCACCAACGAGAAAGAGAGCTACGCGTAAACGTGTATTAATCGCTGACCAGTTAGATTCGAAAGGGAGTAAAAACGTTACATGTGGGTCATCCTGATCGTCGCTTTTTGTTGCTTGTCACAATATACAAAGTCCTTTATTCTACAAAATATCTTTGATCAGGCATGCTTTTAATTTCCTGCTCAATTTTTCTGCGAGTCTTCTGTTGATTGACGTTTTCTTTTTATTTGTCATATAGATAGAATTTTAATATTATTCTGTCATTCGAGTTTATTAGTATATTCTGAGTTACGATTTTCAGTACACAAATTAATGCGTCGAGCTTTTTAATTTTCGATTTATTTATTAATCATTGATTAATTTAACAAAAGATATTAGAAAATAAAGATTAAATTTTATAGATAGATATCTTCGGAATACAGGAAATAGATCTATTCTCTTACTGTTAGATAAGATTACAAAATATATAACACATTGATTAATCCATCCAAATTAAGATTAATCTTGCGAAAAATTCATAAGTATAACTTTTTTAAAAAGAATATCTAATATCTTTTTAATCGATCACGTGTACAGCAATGTCCCGCGATTGTCGCAATAATTGTCACCGACAAGCGAAAGCAAGAGAAGTGGGAATAGAAATGTCCACGACCATCGACTGACCGTCGTATAAACGCGGCGAGTGTACCGAGTAAGGGTGGAAGGAAGCTGGGGTGGGTCGTTCGAAGAAGGAGTCCCGGGTCAAGAGAGAGTCCTGTCCCCGAGTATAAGGAGTCGTGAGCGAGTAACGTGTTATTCGATGTCTCCCACGGGGATCCTGGACTATCGCTACCAACGCCATCGCTCCGATGGACTCCGATCCTTCTTCAAACGTTTCTCCACTTCTCTCGACCGCTTGCACTGCTCACGCTACTTCACGCTACCACTCTCCCGTGAGTGCCACTATTGCCGCGATCCCAGACTCGTCGTCGCGAAATGGGAACGGGTCGTGAATCAAGAGTCGTAGATCTGACCGTTGCCATTTACGTTAATGAGCAAGAGTTTGACGATATGGAGCTGCGAGGGGTCACCTCACCTGGGGTCAAGACTGCTCTCGGTGTAATCTTAAAATGACCAGGCAGGTAATTCGAAAATGAGAAACTAATTAACTTTAATATGGAAGTCAAATTTAAATCAAGGTTTTAATAATAATTTTTTTCCCGATAAAAATGTGGATTTTTATTTGCGAATAAATGGAGATACACATAATAATCTTTATTTCACATTATTTATATTTTTATAATTGATGCAATATTTTTTATAATCCGTTATTATCGGCAATTCAATCGTAAATAGAATCATCGAGTGTAACAAATCCATGCAGGAAGGCTTAAGCGGCGGCCGTGGATAAACGATTAATATTAATTCGCGAGACACATTGTGTTTGCCTATTTATTTGAATTTGAACGAACCGACGAATTTATACGGATTCGCACGATTCATTACATTGACAAGTCATATCTCGTTTAAATCAAGATCAGATCAATAACAATCGAGTTTTAATGCACAAATATTGCTATCGAACCAGATTAAATTAATCAAAAACGTCGACATGCGTGTACACACTTTCCAAATTAATTTATCCACATCAAAGTGCTCGATGTAAATTAAAATCTCATTGCAGTTTTTGATCAAGAACGTTTTAAATCATTTTTTTTGCAATTTTATAATTATTTTTAAAATATTTTCAGAGAGACGGTTTATTTCAACATCAAAACTGTTTTTACTCTCAACATGATCTCAAATATTCATTACGATATCCCATGCTAATTTGTATGTAGTTTTATTCTATACGATATTCCCCCTTCAATTACGTGCATAAGACTTCGTGTTTGTATATATTAAAACTGAAAACACTGACTTGCAATAGCGCGAAGTCTCGATACGTGATATTGACGATCTCGTGGCAGCTATGTTTTCTCAACAAATGCGTGCGAGAGTGTTTCTCTGCTACGGTGAGAAATATCAATATTCGCGAAACGAGGTGTCCATTGGACATCCGGTCAGCTTCGTTTTTCTTTGCGTTTCTCGAAAGGATTAAAAATATTTTCCATAACCACTTTTGCGCGAGCTAATATTTACACAATTTATTTTATATCTCTTCGCAGATCGTTGAATCGATTATTCCTCGTTCATCTCGCTTTGTCGTCCTCGCTTTTGCTCTCTTTATTTCTCAATACGATTTCGATCGAATCGATACAATAAAAGCGCGACCGCCCGAGGAATATTTGTTAAAATAAGCACCGCAAACCTGTATCAATACGAGAAAGTTAATTGCTATCACACCGATAGCATTGACCGTCCGGTGATATTTCGTTACAGGTTTAATATGCTACGATCGCGGCTATTTTATGCACCGTTCAGATAACTCATGCCGAGAAAATTATGTTTATCGAATTTCAATGGGTATAATGAATGCCTGAAAGAGTTAAATAGTCGCCGAATAAAAACAGTTCAATGACCGTCATAGTGAATGCTAACGAATAACATTAACGATTCAATTTCTTCTTAAAAATTGTAAGTAGCTATAGAAAAAGCTTGATACTTATATTATGCAACGAATCTTAGCAAAGATATTGCGGAAATTAAAATTTAAAATAAAAAATTGCACGCGCGTATTTAACTTATTTAAATGTCTGGATGGATTTGTTTATTGTAATTTTTATATAACTTCCTGACGATATCTTTAAAGGGGAAAAAATTTTAGTGCTTTGCTTGAAATGAATAAGTAATTAATTCCGAGCGAGAGACTGCGATTTACCAGCTAGAGAATTCTCGACTTAATTTACCCGACGTTCTTCGAGAAATTCTCTCCCGTTTTTCCTCGAGCACGTGAAGCAATGCACTAAGATACGCCCGAGGGACCGAAAGATTCCTTGCGCAGCTAAAATTAGCGGTCGTGTGCGACGGATGGTCATTGAAATTACGTGAACGTCCGTTTCCTTTTCGAGGACGTCTGGCCGGACGGACGTGGCCCGCCGAGGAATCAGTCTCGAGAGCGGAAATTCGACGAAAAGCAAACTCCCTCGCTTCCCTCTGGGAGCATTATCCTTGTGTCCCGAGTGTGATTTTCGATCGTCCTAGCATGAATATCCTCCCACACGTGAAAGATTCGCCATTGTTAAATATATTGTAACAAAAAATGTTACAGAGAGTCATCTCTATGATATTTTTTATATGCATCTAATTTAAATAATATGCTCTCTTTCGCGCTAAACAATTTAATATATTATTTTTATAAAATAATATTATATATTAAATGGCACTGAGAGGGAGAGAAAGAGGCAAAGTTATTTTGTACGAATGTTTCTGTGATAAATGCGTGATACATGTAAGACACGCCTTTATTATTAATTTTGAAAAAGAGAGAATTTATGTACGCGATGGAACTCGCGTGAAAATGCTCCTTGTACGTCTTACATTCATTTTATGCCGGATTCCCGCCGCGTCTGGCGTTCACCTACACGTGTTCCTTCTCGAATACGTCTCGGCACGCAAGATGAAATTATACGATGTACCACCAAACCCCTGTACACATGTTGAGAGATATAACGCCGCAAACATAAGTTATGTATAGCCGGCTAAGGAGAGAGCGGAATGCTGACTGTTTTCATGGCGATTCCCGTAAACCTGTATTTTATTTTGAATTATTTTTCCTTCAAATGGCATTTCTTCATCTTCATAAATAAGTGATGTCTTGATTTTTAAATTAAAGTAAATTGATATTTAACATTAAAGTGTATTTATTATATTTTGTATTTGATATTATTAGAAGGAATGCATATTAAATTCAATTCAATTCCAAGTAGAATTTAGTATACTAAAATATACATTAATATATTATTATTAAGACAAATAAATTTCCCCGTCTTTCTTTCTAATATTGAAAAGTGGAATAATTTACAAATTAAATTATACATATCACAGTAACGGAAAATAAATTATTCCTATATGATCTCTCTAAATTTATTAAATTACTTTGCTTGAAATACATAACTATATTAATATATAACGACATATCAATATATAATTAACTATCGTTTTTATTTCCATATAAGTTTATACATATCTTTTCAAGCTAAATAAAAATCGAATTTAAACAATATTCCGTTTTCATAATATTCACTTTTTTTAGATTATTGAACCATAATAAAATGTTATATGTAGTAAGATTTTTACAGTATAAGAGATGCAACAGTAAAATGAATCGAAAGATAAAGAAAAGATTCATATGCATATTTTACGAATTAACAGCTATTATTATAGTAAAAAGATAAAATTTTTGAGAATTTATATGTGGTTGAAAATAGGTCAACCACGGTGATATTCTCACGAAAATAAAATAAAAAAAACGATCAATAGATAAAGAATACATCCTTTTTTAATGTTGATAAAAAATAAAAATTTTATCAGATAAGTTGAGGCCAAGTGTAATACATTGTAGGTTTAGCAACAATGTTTTTCCACTTCGACATATTCAGCGAGTTGATTCCATCCGACGTATACGTTCGATTAACAGACTAAGCTTGCATCGGGCAAGCAATCGTGGACATGCCCACGTGGATCCCACGGGAATGTCTACGTAGAGTAACTGAGTCGGAGCATGTTCGGGGATTAGATTGCAGTCGGAAAAGCGATTGCGCGAAGGTGTGTCCCGATTCGCCACATGTATTTAAAATTACATACCTTGCGCACGCACGCACGCACGCGCGCACACACACACACACACACACACACACACACACACACACACACACACACACACACATGCGTGATTCACATAAGATGGAAGATAACCCAAAGAAGGATTCGACTCTTGATTGGGTGCGAGCAAACAGAGACTTTCGAATCCACTGTCTTTGCCACGAGTATGTCCAGACGTGTCGTCCTTACGTGTCACGGCAACTGGCCGAATCCCACGTCACTTCTTTTCTGCTCCTCTTCTTTCCTCTCTCTTTTTTTTCTTTTTTTGTCTTATATCTTCGATTCCGTTACTATCGGGATTCTTTCCGCCATTCGAAATTCTCACTCTTGTACACTTCCTAGTTGGCGATCCCTGCTCGTTTTCTCTTTTCCGATCTCTCTTTTTTTCGCCCTATATCGCTAGATACGTGTTTCTCGCGATTCACCGATTTTCCTTTTTGTTATCGAGTTTATCGGTAGCAAAAGGAAACTATTCGACTCTACTCCCATTTTTATTTTTCGTCTCTTTTTTTACAATTTCTCGCGGCATTCTCTTTTTCCCTTTCGCTCGTTTTCAAGTACGGTTTTATATTTTTCTTTACCTTATGTCTTTCTCGATCTCCTTCTGCCCATTTTTTCATTTTTCAACAACCTCAGTCGCATCTTTTACGAGTCTAACCTTCTTTTCTCGACCTTTTCCTTTGATTTTTTCCTCTCATTTGCCTTTTTCCGCATCTTTCGAATCCGCTTTTCCGTGCGCGCTCTTTACATCTCTCGCTCTTTTTCACGCATCATTCCATCCCCCCTCAGCCTCTTCTTCTACTTCTTTTTATCCCCGTTTTTTTTCTCCGGCCACCTTCTCTAATTCCTCTCGCTGCTTTGCCGTCCTCGATTTACTTTGATCGTTCATAAAGAAAAATAACCGTAAAGACGTAATCGGCGCAGCGGACGAGGCAAAGCATTAAAGAGATTTCTCTGCGTGTAGCTTTTAGGAGAAAAAGAAGAGGAAAGTGGTTATAGAAGAGATGGGAGATGGCAATGAGGATTGTAAGTATCGATTGTGCGTGCAGACTGTAACGTGCAAATTTTATCGGACCCCATCTCAATCTGAAGCTCTTTTGGGATAAAAGCACGCTTGAAAAACATGATTCGTGCTTTTATTTATATTTGATATTAATTAAATGCAATTATATAAATAAAGTAACGGTGTCCAGGAATATCATCGCGCAATATCTTAAAATATATAAAATATCAAAATTTTATTCACCTATTTGTCTAGTTTTAAAAATATATATAAGGAATAAAAGGAAATATTTATTATCTTATTTATATCGATAATTATTTCATGCTGATATTTATAAAGCAATCAATCCAATATCAGTTTTATTAACATTGAAATGTTCAATAATAGCAATCTTAAAGAATCTTAATAATCTAAAAAGAAAATCTAAAAAGAAGCAGACATTAAATTAAATGAGCTAATTTTAACAAATAGTTATGGAAATCGTATCTTTAATTTAAGTTTGTAATATCGCGTCAGCTACGTGCAACTATATAGTTTCTCTTTTCTCCGGTAACGTATATTTACCTGACGCCACCGTTATTTCCATGTATTTTTCCGTCTGCTAATTTGCTATCCTACCCTCCTTTCGTCTGTAATCCTTTCATCTGTCCTTCCGGAAGCCGCGCGTTCTTCGTATTGTTCCTTTTCGTTGTTTTCTCTTCCTGTCGCGATCTGCTCCCTGCGTCGAAGATGCTGATGAGGACTCGACTCTCGTCTTGACTTTCGATACTTTTCACCTTGTCGACGAGTTGCTTTGATACAACAGAAGTACTTCTTACCGGTATAATACGTTCACAGTCAAGAAATTCAAAAGCAGCCCATTATATCGTAAGAGACGCGCAAAATTATTTGTTACCGATCTATCATGTCTTCTCAAGGCATGTATATTAGAAACATAATCTAAATATTTCGCGAGAATATTTAATTCCGCTACTTCGATTATACCCTTTTCTTATTCCCTATATTTTTCATATTTTATCATTTATTTTATTTATTTGAATATAATTATTTTATGTTAACTTATTAATTATTCTACGTATAATTTTTTGTTATATTATTAATTATTTGTTATATTTTGTATTCTAAAACAAGAATTATATTTCTGATAAATTCTGATTTTCTCTACTAATTTCCCCACTCGATCTTTTCGGTGTCATTCAGCCAGAGACGTCGACAAAGTCTCAAAATTCGAGATGACGTCTCGCTCCGTCTTTCGATATATCGAATTAGAAAGGATGCGAAGTCGGACGCGCTTCTTATCAGACGGCAATATATTTTGAAGCGAAGCATGTGACATAAAATTTCTGTCTTCCGGAGCTGCGTGTCGCTAATGCACATGTGCGCGTATCCTTAAGTCTTTCCTCCTCTCTTTTTGTCGATAGAATATTTATTCTTGCTGATGGAAACGAACCATGTCGATGTTCCAAACTTCATTTTCGCGAATCATTTCCGGCTGTACGCTGACATTGTCAGATCCGCTTTGAATGCAAAGACGCGAATTTTGTGCAATGGGCTTACGATACGTAAAATAAGACGAAAAATCATCTGATGAGATGGATGCCGTTTTAAAGACGGATATAAACGTAATTCTATCGCAATTAGCTTATCAGATAAAATTTCCTCGCGCCGCTCATATACATCCGCTCTTTTTCCGTCCGTTTGAGGATAATGGCTCATTAGGCATAATTCTCTTAATTCAAATAGAAATTCGTCCATAAAAGAACTGACAAAAAATTTAAGCTTATTGTTAGTAAGAAAAAAAATTACATCGACTTTGAAAGTATATTATTAATATATTAATATATTATTAGATATTTTTTTTGATATTTCTTGTGAATCATTTTTATTAAATTTGCAAGTAGTTACTTGCATTTCTGAAAACAGAGATGACAAGGGATGACAAAGAGATGAGTCTCTATAAAATTTATATTTTTTGAATCAAATCATAATTATTGATTAAACTATTATATATATTCTTTAACTAATAGAAAGAAAATAAGAATAACTTTTTTCATAATGTACTGATAAATTAAAAATGGTGTTAAATTATCTTCGCTGATCGACCAAGGAAACTTTCGTCATCCAATTTTTTCGTGTGGTCGTATTGGGAGCATCGCGGAACAAGTTGACAGGAATACATCCCCCGTGGGAAACGTCGCATTGATCTGCGACAAGGAATCCTCCAATATATGAACTTGAATTACGGGGAACCGGGAGCCGCGCTGTGGGATATCTCTTAAATCCCATCGTCCCTTACACGATTGCAGCGTGTTACGCGAAGCGGTATCTCCCATAGGACAAAACGCCACTACTTTTTCGCTAATTTGACACGAAACATCGAGTCTTCGTATCTCGAGGAACCCTGGCCGGTTCTTTTTCTCTATCTCTGCGGCCCGATGCGCGAGCTAGATATGGGGATTCCCGGTAAAACGTCTCCCATGAAGACAGCTTGAGAGGTTTAGAGAGACGAGGAGACGAGGATAGAGCGCATGAGAAGCGATCAGACCAGGTTGAATGACCGTCGTCTCTTTCTGGATTTTAGGGGTAGTTGATAAGTCCGTTCCATCGTCAAAAATATCTAACGATTAAAATATGTGATATATTTTTCTTACAAAGTATCACACAATCGAAAAAGCAATAAAATATTATTTAAAAGAGTCGCCGTCAAGAAAAATTTTAATTAAATATTTAATAATTAATACACTAATGAAATTAGTAATTCATAAAATAATAGTGTATTAAGAGGATATATTTAAAGATATCTTATACTGAAAAAAATCAATTAACTAGCATAGATTTTTTTCTTGTAAACATATATAATTCGCAAAAATTTTATTTCTTGCGTTAGCTCGTTGGAGATATCTAAAGGAATTTCAAGGAATCGAAAAGAAATCGAAAAAAAATATAATGTTACAGGAAGATAAGTATATATCTTTTGCATCACATAACAAGCGGATAAATCATAAATCTATTATTCATTGATCTGAAGAATTCAAATCAGTTCGCGGAAGAGCGAATGGCGAATATGTTACTAAAAATTGTTCCCATCGATATTCTGTAAGAAATGTTTTGATGTGTAAGAATGGAGATATATTTACTTTTAAAAATCTGTTACATGAGTATATCTCTATTTTTACAAAGTTATAAGAGTACCGCGCATATAAAATCGTAACCATTATAATTCATTATTAATAATATCCATGATCGATAATGTTTTTCCATAGTTCTCCATTCATAACAGATCTTTTTTTGCCAGGATTGAGTTACATTTGACATATGACATTTTTATTGAGAAGAAAATCGATAGCAAATCTATTGAAGAATGTGACTTTAAATAAAATTTCATGGAGTGAAAGAGCTTGATTAAAAAATCTTGTGTTTCATTTAAATTCAAATGTCAGTTTTGCTTTCAAAAAAACTATGATTAGAATTACAAAAATATTTAAAATTGACCTTAAAAATTAATGGAATAAATTACACTGCACAATGAAATTTATAACTGAAAGAAATCAATACCAAATTGAGCAAGAAATTTGTAAATGAGAATAGGAGTATTTTAGAGAGATTCCTTTTAATTGATAAACCTCTTATAGGTCACGGATTTAATTTATATGGATGGCAATTGCCTTGTAAAATAAAATTATCTCGTTTTTATAACGTTTTTTACATTACTTAACGGTTTCGATAATTTATATGGATAGAAATATCATACAATAGAAATATTATATGTGGTATGTATGTCTACGTATTACATTAAGTATATTAAACAACTGTCTCATGTGAACTGACTTGTCAAATTCACAATTTAATGAAAATAGATTTGTCTTTTTTTTGCGATGCACATAAGTCACATAAATTATAATCTTGTTGGTCGTCTTTGCTTTTTTAATAAAATTTAAAGTAATATAATAACAAATGCCGATATTTGTATGTCGAAAAGGAAAAGCAGAAAAAAAAATTTCTTTGAATTTCTAAATTGATCTTTTTCTCTTGTATCGGTATTAATGGTATAATTTACAATTTTTTTTTAATGTAATAGAGCGGTGATATAAAAACAATTATAAATATACTATTTTAGTTAAAAAAAATTATCGATTTCTTAAATAAATTGCCTACTATAATTTATGCTTCTAAAAAAATCTTTAAATTTAATTTAAATAAATTTTTCATAAGAGAAAGTAACTATGTGTAACTGTTACGTTTATTTAATTTTTCTAAAGATTGTCAATGTAAAATAAATGTTGTTATATACGCGACGTTAAGTTAATATTTGCGGTTGGGAAGGAAAAACGTAGGAGCTATGTGCCTTCATTTTACAAAATGAAGTGTGTGAAGAAATGTGTTTGTGTATGTCGCGAAGAATGTAGTTGTCCCGGAAACGGGACAATGGGAGAATGCAGTTAAGGCGAAACAAGGCATGCGCCATTTTTCACAGTACGAACGATGACGTGACCAAGTGAACGCTATTGCAAAGGTTAAAACAAACCGCATGCGTGCAAAGCTCTTGCGAGAGAACGGCAAACTGGAATGTGCTGGAATGAGTATTGTCTTTGCGAGAAAACTGCTGCGAAACGGAGAAATACCTGAGCAGTAATAACAATGGCACATTCAATGTATTTTTTGAATTTCTTCTCAATTATATGAAAGTGCGGAAGGTAGATGTGTATGCAAATTTTTCATAGAAAGAAACGCAAATTTTTAATTTATGTGTATATCGTGCTTGTACATTGCACCGTTGTACTTTAATATTTTTGAAATAAAAATAGTTTAAAAAAATAATAAAATGAAAACAACTAAAATCAACTATATCATATGTGAATTCACGGATATAAATAAATTTTATAGGAAAATAAAATATATTGTTTAACTCTAATCAGATGACAATTAGATAAAATTAATTCAAGATATGGCATAAATAATCCTAAAATATTATTTCATTTGATTCATTTATAATTTTATTTGGTCTATTTTTTTATAAAAAAAGTATTTGACTCAAAATATTTGCCATCAAAATCTTCTGCTCTAATTCATAATCTATTGATTGAGACGCGAATAAAATTCCCCATTAAAAAACTATCTAAAGATTAAAAGAGCGAATGTAGGATCTATTAACTGGAAGCTAGGGCCGGATGTGACACGCCTTTCATTCCGACTATCCTAAAGAAACCCCTCTCGAGAGCTGGTCGAATAAAAAGCTAGTCTCGCAGCCAACTCTCCTCGCGAGCGGTCAGACCGAAGCGTGTCTCCGTTTCGGTGGATAGACCTGGAGATAAGAGTGTCTCGACCGGATACGCACCTCCGACCTCGTCCCTGGAGTCGGAGGAGGTCTTTCCCCGGGGAAGACTCTTACCCCCTCCCTCCTATCTCCCGTAGAATGTAGGAAATGGGCAAAGAAGGAAGGAGAGACCTCTCCCCCTTCTCCCGGTATAAAGTAACGCGAAACAGCGGCGCATTATTCACGGCATGAATTATTGATGAGCGCCGCGTAAAATATGAACGGCGGCGAGCCGTTATCAACGCCAACGCAGAGCTCGTCGTCCGCGCTCTTTTGATAGAGCGAACCGCGTCGGATGCGAACCCTCGCGTTCTCTTTTGCCCGCACGAGGCTCGGACAAATGGCCACGACATAGATGACACCGCGCGTTACGTTACATACGTTACATACCCCTCTGCCAATGGAATTCTCTTCAGAGTTATTTCATGCGAGCGTTTCGAGGCCCCTCGTCGTCGCTCGCGTCCCTTTTTTTCTCCCTTTGTCGTCATCTTCGGAAGACGATTTGCATCGATGTGCGCGCGTATTGGATTCAGAAGAATTGTTAACACTATCGGGGTTCTAATATTATCGCTATAAAACATTGATGATGAGATCTTGAAACATGTAACATTGAAAATTAATTTCCGCGATTATATTTAACAGCTACTGATTTATATCAATGGACGGATTTTATTATATAATAATTGAATTGAAATTGTATATTATCGAGTTCAGATATAGTCTATTTTCTGAAGATATTTTTATAGAATCGCGTTTTTTTTTTATCACTAGAAATATCTCTACTCATATAGACAGTTGATTTTAGACTATTTACCTTGTTATGTAAAATGGGAACTAAACTCCCGTTTTGAGAATTTCTCATAACGTTTCCACAACGCGATCTCATTGATTCCATTCGGGCTTTCATGAGCGCGGACCCGTATCGATTTGAAGAGAGATGCCATGGAATCGCGTGGCTACGTGTGTCGCGGAAAATATTTTTTTTTTCTCTTTCAGGTTTAGCGCATCTCCGCGGGGTATTTTTCCGTGTAACGCAATATTTGTGTATCCGTCGTTTTATGCTGTCTCGCTTCGGTTGACTTTGATAACCCTGATCGTGTCAGAAAAAAATAAAGTCAACTCGTCGTGCTAGTCCGCGTGCAGTGTGATAAGTTTGTCTTTTTTTTTAAGTAAATGTATATATGGATGTAATGTATGCAAATAAAATATCTCAATAAAATATTAGGGCTCACATAATGTAACAATATTGTAGAAATCGATTTTACGTCATGACCGCATAATCAATCGATACATGTATTCATTTTAATTATAAAACAAAGAAATTCTTTATTTTTCATAATTATAAATAAAACACTTTTATATATCTCAAATATAAGATTTACATATATATGTAAATCTTATATTTATATATTCTAACTATTATTTATTTTTACATTTATGTATAATAATAAACACTATAGTTTTTTCGAAAAATCGATTGATGTTCTCTTTTGTTGGTATTATTTCCGCATAATGAGTGGCTAAAGTTCTCCGTTACACGTTGAAAGTTTATTAAACATCTTAAGTTTTGGTACACTAGTGGAGGTTTATACCTGCGCGTATAAACTCTATGATGAGTGAATGAAGAGGCATGATTGTTCTATATTTGAAATTCTGAAATAGCCATTAAAAACTTAATAAAGTTATGGATAAATGCAGATTAAATTGATAATCGAGAAACGATAAAACTTTACTGCGAAGACGGAAATTATTATCAATTTTCTCAATACTTTTGTTTCGAAATGATTTTTCCAAAGAGAGAACTCCTTAATTATGTAGAAGAGTTCTTCTTCACCGCAATGTAGCGAATGAATAAAGAGGCAATTGGTCAATTTTAATAAGAGCGATATTAAAGAGCTCAGACGCGAAGTGCTTCGTTCGTAACGCGATAAAATTCTCATCAAAGGCGCGATGGTCTTTCGTTATTATTCCGTTATTATTTTCCCGCTTGGCGAGGTTGTGTTTCACTTCCTCGAGAGGGGCACTCATTTTCCTCGATGAGAGATCTCTTATCCGCCTAAATACAACGTGGGAGAATCGTTTAAGCCTCCGCACGGGCCATCGTTTGCGTTCTTGTTTAAGCCGAGATAAAAGGAAACGAATAACGCGACTCGCAGAACTGCATTTAACGGCAAGTATAAGAGAATCTGCTTCGTGTTATTTTAGATTTTACAGAGGAAACCCAGTTAGTGAAAAATAACAGTCTCATTCCTTCGCTATTTAAGTGTCAATATTTTCCTTTATGAAATCTAGTCGAAGATAACTGTTAAATTAATGATCAACTATTAATTGTTTTTAGATATATTTTGACAAAGAAATTTAATAACGTTATTTAAAAAAAATCTCTTTCTCCTAAAAAGAATTTCTATTCAAACTATAATTAATTGCAAAAAAAATTAAATACATTATATATTTTCATGAAACGGTTACATTCTTTTAAGTGAAATTTTTAGTTGTAATAAAATTCGAGAAAGCGTACGACTTATCAAATACTCTATATAATTGAATTAATTCCAGATACATAAAGGGGTGAGCAGATATTCGACGAGAGCAGAAGCGATCGGCAGAATACACTTCTCAGACATCGGATTTTGCCTAATCGCGGTGTCGATATTCTCAGGGGCGCGATATAATTTCATAATCAGAAAACGAGCGAGGTGGAAACGGTTTCTCCGATCGCACGTGAACGCAATGCCAAGTATATCCTACGGGCCGGGATTATGTGTTAAGCAGATATATAGACGCGCGTGCAGGATATCGCATGGGTCGTCGGTGCATGCGGAGGATATTGCAAAACAGGCAAAAGGAATTCGCGAATCTGGCGCTCGCACCCTTCCAACGCCCAACCTCTCCTCCGTCCGCTTCAACCCCCGAGGGTTGCATTATGACGGGATGCATAATGCAAGATGGGTACGCCGACGAGCTGTCTGTGCGTCATACATAGCAATGGCAGACGGACGCGATTCTGAAAAGGATTTTCCGAACGGGATATCCTCGCCACGGACCGCGTATATTTTCCATGACCGAGGTCGAGCGAACAGGTTGCCGCTTTTGTCGTCGATTTTCTGTGCGCCGCGCGATATCAGCCATCCCCTCCCTCCCCGATCGATGTGGACGAATGGAACATTTCGCGGAGCTTGAGTCGCGGATTGTAGAAACTGGCTAGAAAATCAGAGAGAAAAATGTATATTCTAAAAGATATATAAGAAACGACATGATATTGCGAGAGAGAGAGAGAGAAATATATATATTATTTAGAGAAGAAATCCTGTTTTTGGGTTATAAAAATTATGCATAATTTAATTTTGCTATTTTCCTGTATTTCGTTTGATTTTTATTCAATCAAATTTTATTCTGATTAATATTGATTTTTATTCTTAATTCGTATCATGTAAATATTACGTATACGCTAAGCAATTATTGTACTGAAACAAATATGCATTAAATACGATAGTCCTTACTTATGTAATACGACAATCACATAAAAGCTTCTAAAATTTTACAGCTATTGTAAAAGGAAAATGGAACGCAGAACTCACGACGAGCGTGCATTCTCATCAGCACGGTTCTTTCACGCGTGCCCATTTAACTATCCTGAAAACTAAGCCAATAATCAAGTTTTTCGTAATTCTCAGATTTCACTGAACTAATGCAAGCACTCAGTTGGTAGGAATGCTGGCTACGTTTCCGCAGAGAGGTGCAATCCCGTAGTCCGTCCTTGCAGTTTGTGTATGGGTGTTTATGTGGGAATAAGAAAAAGAGAGAAAGAGAGAGAGAGCGCAGATTCACGAACCCCATGCACACATCTACATACAAACACACACATACGTAACAGCTCTCTTGTTTACACGCATTCCGTTCTCCATTGATCCTCTTTGCCCGAGGTCGGGGATAGTTCGGTCCCGGTTTCCGTCGCTCCCGGGATTGTTTATAAGACTTCCGGCGGCTGCCACGCTTTTCAAAGCTCTTCAGGACTCCTGTCCAGATTCCACCTCCTCTCGTCTCCCGTCGTCTACTTTGCTCCCGTTTCTCTCTCCATCTCTTTTTTGATTCTAGAAATCTAGTTCCTTCCCTCTCTCTCTTTCTTTCTATCTCTTTCTCTCTTTCTGTCTCCTCCCCGTCTCTTCCAATCCTCTTTCTACAGCAACCCGATGCCAGACAACAAGGAAGATTGTATGTATTACCTCGCCTGTCTGTCGCACGCCTGCCCCGCCGTTTCCCGATCTACTTTCGAATCTCGCCACGAGCGATGCGACGCGACCCGGCAGCGCGTTCTCGTAATGCAATACGATCAAATCAAACCCCCGACCTCCTGTCACGGGTTCGCGATTCTGGCATGTACGCGCATACGGATGAAGTACTTCAACACGCTCGCATCAAAGACAAATACGATGTAAGGTCCGATACAGAGGATTCTTTCACAAAATTTGACTGTAAAGACTGAAAAAAGTACGGCTTACATTATTAAATGTTTTAAGGGAATAATAGGGAGTTTACACGAACATTAATATATAATTAATATACATAACAATATATGAGTGCTATCGAAAAAAATTTATATTATTTTTACTATTTATATTATTTATATTATTTTTGTATTTTTTATCACACGTATCATCTGATATTAGATAGAACATATTATATAGAAAATAAAGTTAGGAAAGATCGCGCGAGAGAGATATGATTCTTATAAATAATAATTTAGCAGAATGGAAAAAATTATAGAAACTTTTTTCCCAATTTTTAATTAATAATAAATAATAATAATAAAAATTGTTTGTTTAAGCTTCGTTCGCATATAGAAATTTGTCGTTTAAAAAGATCGGGCCTTAAACGCTTGATTTTAACTTATTGTCGCATTCAGGACACGGACGAGCAGCTTGTGGTGCTTGGCGTTGACAGAAGTTAATGGAATACCGCTACCAGGTACGGGGGTAAACTTCTACGAGGTCAACCATTCGTGTGAACTTGTGCAGCGTCGTAGTGTATGCACTACGTTGTCACAGTACGGGTAAACTTGTAACGGGGCATAGCCAAATATGGGACGCAATCAGATACCTCTTCCTTGTTTACCTGATAAAGTTAGTTATGTATGCCGCATTTTTTATGTAAAAGATTTTCCAATTTCATCTTTTTCCAACGAAACTTAAAAAAGACTCGATATGAGCTTTTTAAAAATTATTAGTTTGAAAATTAATAATCCCTTAGGATGAAATCAGTTAACTTTGGATAAACTTTATTTTAACAGAATTTTACTTTTAGTTTAATGATTACCAGTTAATATATTTAATGTTTGAAATTAAAAAATTTCAAAAGGAAAATATAAGAAAAATTTAAAGATTCTCGAAGAATTACGAAAGCGAATTTTTGTTAATATAAGTCGTTTTCAAATTCGTCCAAAGCGGCTATATACTATTTCTTGTGTGCTTGATCAAAATTCGTAAAAAATCGATATTGTCTTGCGGATTTTAATGAACACACGAAAGCGATTTGTCAAGAATACAAACGTCATTTTGAGAATAAAAATACCTAGGGCTTCGTTCTTTTTTTTGAATCACATTATGAGACACAGGCCATGGATAGGATGGCGGTAAAATAGCTATCTCATATCTCGACATACATACATCTCACCTCGCTCGCGCTTCGCTGAAATTTCGTGCGATACGACTCGCGACCATCCGTCACGCTTAAGTCTGATCCCAGCCGACAACTTTTTATAGTATCTAGTGAATAATAAAAATCTTTATAAAAAAGCCAAGTACAATATACAAGAATTAAATTAACGAAAACTTGAGTGATCCTATTGCCCATCATGGATTAATTCCTTCGATCATATTTTTTCCTTAATGAGAACTGCAGTCTATTCTTTTAAATATTAAATATTTTTTTGCGTTTGAACATATAATTCTAAGTTGTATCGTATGAATGGCTGAGTTATTTTGATCTGAAAAATAAATTATTTTCGCTTATTTTACTTTATATAAAAAAAATTGTGGCAGGATATAAAATTAATGCAATATGATCAAATGAGTTGAATAATTTATTCGGTTCGCAATTAAAAGCAGTAATGCCGAGTGGCTTTGAAGTAGCATAACGATTTTCAGGTAGATGCTTCTCTTTCTAGAGCCTCACACAAGCACAGTAATTAAAGGAAGTGGTACTTTTCCGTTCTTTGAAATACACAGCCGTAATTTTTCAAAGGGTGCCGTCGTTTAGAAAGGATTAAACGCGTTAAACCTTACTTTCTTTTGTAACTATATTTCTTTTCTCTAATGGCAATAAAACTAGAAGATAATCGTTCTAATCGTTCTAAAAGCACATATGGAACATTTGAAAGTTAATTTTGATAAATAAATTTAACACAATTATATTGGAATGTTTAAAGTTGGTTCAATCCTACTTTTCAATACATTTAAAAATTTAATGAAATTTTTCTAAAAAGAACATATCAATAAGTATTTATTAAATTTAGTTAGTATTTATTAAAATTTATATAAATCAAAATAACTTACGAAAAAGAAATATTTATTTTACATAAAAATATATTATTTCTCAAAAGAGAATTATTAATCAATAAGTTTCTTATGATTGCCAAAAAATGAAGATTATTAAACATTTAACTTATCGAGACAAAAGATATAAGCGTTTGGAAGAAGATTACTGCAAACGCGACCGCAAGATGAGAAGTCGAACTTTCACAATAAGAAGAAGGATAGAGGGAGAGAGAAATCAGTTTAACGAACTAACACCTAACGAATGTATTTCCTTTTCCTTCTCTCTCCCTTTCTCTCTTTCTATTCTCTCCTTCCGTGTCGCTTTTTTTCGTTAGATCGAAGGCGATGCGCGCAGCGGCCGCTCTATATCGGAGCGAGACTCAATTGGGTTCTGGACCGCGGTTATCCGTTTATCGCTATATAACCACCGGAGGGTTGGCGAGGCGGATACATCCCCGCAAAAGGAGAGCGATTAATCACGTTTTACTCGGTTCCGAGTCAGACCGACCAATTTGGCCGGAAAGGTCGTTGTTTGCTCGATAAGACGCGCCGGGGGTGGAAAGGCGAAGCCGGCGATACCCTGTGGAACAATCGACGAATCTCGCCGGTGATTCGCAATATAGACAAACAATCTTATCCGGTCACCGACGTAGGAAAACTTGAGTCGCGTTCGTCCTCTTTTTCTCTCCTTCACTCTTTTAACCAGCAACCGTTCACCCCGATTCGCGGAGTCAAATCTCCACCAAAGTCCACCTCCTCGATCCTGGCTCTGGACACGTCGGAAGGTGCATTTTTCATGATGCATCTGGAAATGCTCGACTTGTAGCGTCTTACCGCGGTGGATAAGGCATTCCGGTTTCTTTATGGCGTGAACGTGAGATGGTGTTCCTTGTGGTTGGCAAGGATATCGTTTTACGACATTGAGCAGCCAATTTGATAGTAATTTTCGACAATGCGCTTTTTAGTTTTTCAATGCTCATCCAAAAAGATAACTGCGCGGAAGCTTGAAAAGTATATAAATAAAGTATATAAATAATGGAGAGCTGCTCGATCTTCTTTTTCCATTATTGCTTTTAATCTCGACATACTATTTTTATTAGATTTATTCGAGAAATATATGGATTTATATGAAAGCTACTTAGGTAAAATTACTTGAGCTATAAAACTATTTAAATAATTGTGCAATTTTTTGAAAATACAAGTGCTGTTTGAATTTGAAATAAAATAAAACAATGTAACACCGTTTTAAAAATTGTTAATTTAAACAAAATTCTGGTTAAAATTGAAATTATACGAAATCGTATACATCTTCATTCGTGCTATTCTTAACGAAATAAAATCGAACAACACCGTCGAGACTCTCCACCTGTCTCTCGTTTTCCTTTTCTCCCTCTCCCTCTCTCTCTCTCTCTCTTTCTCTCTCTCTTTCTCTCTCTCTGTCTTCGTATCTCTGTCTCTATCTATATCTGTGTGAAGAGACCGGAGGCTCGCAAGCGGTAAATTAATTCGAACGACAAGCGCAGTCGACGCTTCCACTCGCGCCGAATAAACATCAGAGCCAGAAGTTGACCAGACCGGGGCGATCCATGCTGGAGGACCCGCCATATCTGGGATCTACGTGCCCATTTCCCGTGGCCCGTATAACGTATTTGGCACCGATCCTCCGCTGCATCTGCATCGGACGTCGTCGGCGTTGCACAGGACGGATTATAGGACGTATATCCCGTCGATTGCAAATTGCGCAACCCTATCTCCGGATCGACGTGAGTCTAGCCACTCGATTCTTTTTATGCTACCGTTAAATGCTTAATATCTACAGCGGTGATCAATATCAATATTAGCGCATGCGAAAAATAATCTGTGTAAATCTGCTTTAAATCTCTAGCGTCGGAAATAATTATAAAATATTTAAATATTTAGTGTCTGATGTATAAAATGTTTAGTGTCTGATTATATTCGCATTTGAACTACTTACTTCAATATCTTTTACAATTCTTATTTCTTTCTTTTATTAAGTTTAATTATATGTAATTTTTAATATACACCAATGTCTGTAATGATTTGAAATGTGTCCTCACATTGAAACTTTATATTCTTAATGATAGAATTATCGCTCTATTCTTATGGTTTATCTTATAACTCCAGACCTAGTCGTGTAAGGGCTAAGTGATGTAGTTAGATTGCAATAGTAGATTACCGGAGGGGCTAACTACCGTCCGCGGACTGTAATCTAAACAAGCTATCATTAATTTTAGTACGTGTGGTGGATGCTCCTAGTACCAATAAACATCAGAGACAGGGACCAGGCCCGCCGGCGTTCCTGACGCACTTTGGGTGCTGGTAGCATATTCGAGATATACCGCGCGAGTTCGTATAATATACATATATTTAGTATCACGATTCTCTCTTTCGGCACCAGATGTTGCCGTTCGCGCGATTCGGACTTTGCAACGAACATTCGTTCATTATTTCGCGACTAACTCATGTTAATTTCGAATAAACTCGGACTTGAATATTTCGTATCTACGCGTGCGCTTTGCCGAATTCGCGCCTTTGAATGATTTACAGATCGCTTTTAGCTCCTTTACGCGAAATACATCAAAGGTAGAAGATAAATAAATTCAGTAAATCCGAAAGACGACAATCAATCGTTATTTTTGCATTGCTTAATATAAATATACTGTTGTTCGTTCTTTTTTAAGAATTGCCTTATTTTTAAATAGAGAGAGAATTCCATTAATCTGTATAATATCATTATGAGATAAACATAAAAATTAATTTGACATTAAAGAGCATCACATATTTATTTGTTTAAAAAATAATTATATATAAAAATAATTATGTATAATTATATATAAAATAATTATATTAAAAAATAATTATATATAATTGCTCTTTCCGAAGTTTTTTGGAATTATTTTAATGCGAACAAATTTCAATTTAGTATCGATCGTCGATAGTCGATGGATAATTAATAGTTATGTGCGGTACAGTACATTTCTACTCTCTATTGGTGGAATTATGTCAAGATCAAGTACGGCTGAGGTTAAATCGAATTTATAGCATTAAGCGATTGTTCGAGCAGTTAATCGGTACATCAATCACAGAAAAAGGAAAAAGTAATTACACAATGGTATACAAGCTATTAAGCTTTTATCACGATTCTTTAGCAGAAGTAGCAGTATTCAGGATACTTATTCAAGATCAAAAACAATTAGATCTAAATAATTTAATTATTATATATATAAACATGTAAACCGTTAATAAAAACATGAGTTTATTTTCTACTTAATTATTAGTACTTTAAGAGCGATAATATATTTAAGTTACTTAAAATTTAACAACATTTAATCGCTTCAGCTTAAATCCGATAATCTAGTTCGTCTCGTTGTTTATTATGCATGATATAAAACCGTGTCATTTTGATTATTTTATTATTTGTTTAAAAAAAATTCATTTACGTAAAAAAGAAGAAAATCACTAATGGAATTTGATAAATGTTTGACAATTCGTATTTTAGATATTATACACTAAGATAGAATATCTCGATGCAATAAATCTCGTAACGCAGTACGAGATGAAATATTTGCAAAAAACGCTTCTTCTTTATTTACTGCTATTGGATAAACATTCCGGCAAGAATCTGACAGCTCGACGGTGGATAGCGTCGCGCTTTCCGGAGCAAAGTGGTATACTCGAGCCACACTTTATTTATTTTCCGGACTGCGGATATAACACACCGTTGGCATTGTGCCCCCGTTGCATCTGCGTTATTGCTCGTTGTCGGGCACAACAGATTTCGTATTGGACACCTTTCACAATGTATTGACTCTCGCGTCAATCGCAATAAGCGTAGCTCGATGTAATGGACCAGGAATGATATATGTGACAAATGGTTGCTGTACAAATTGTGCATGTGCATCTCGATTTCCTTGGTCATATGCTGATTGCTCGGTAATAAATGTATTTTGACAAGTTTTTCCGATAGACGCGGAATAATATTTTCTCACGTAAACTATTTTTACATATTTCAATTATATACAAATAATAACGTATTTAAATTCAATTGAAAATTTTTTTAAGATACTGTTTGAAGTTTTACTAAACACTTGAAAGTTAACCAAGTTTGCCAGGTAATACCTATAAAATACCCATCAGATATATTGAACATTATTTACTTCTTTTGCGAGTTTCATATGCACAATACGTAGGTGGAAATGTGAATAGCGTGTCTCGCGCGTTTCTCGGGAAATTCTACATTTCACTCGCGTCAGTTTTCTCGAAAATTCCATCGTTTTGAGAGGCAAGTTCTTCTTCGGGAAAAAGTTGAAGTCACTCACCGATTGGCACGTTGACAGCGAAGAGAACGACAAGGGCGCGATGGTAGAGCATTGTGCGCGGCGATGAGAAAGAGAGGAGCCGAGGGAATCGTCCGCCGTCGATGGCAACCAGGCTCCGCTCCCTTATCTACTTAACCCCGTCATCTTCTGCGCGGACCTCCGTTTCCGGTGCCCTGACGCATAGCATGCCTGAAACAATAGCGTTAGTTCGATCATTTACCCGATCGGGCAGCATCACTAGCTCCGTCGTTGTTGCTCGCCGCTTTATCGTTCGTTTCCAGCGAGCGAACTTTCGGTCTCGTTGGCATGTTGCAGCTTTGCATCTCGAGATCTATCACCAGTGTCGTCGCGTCGTGTTCGCGTTCTCCGGTCGAGCGTATCGTTTCGCTTGGTGACATTCATCGATCGTATCTCGACTAACTTTGCTAAGAGCAGACCGCCGTTAATTTCGCGCTGCCCTCTGAATAAGAAATTACTTTGACATTTTGGACGCCGCGTTTACGGTCACTGCGCGATTAATTATCAACGCAATTGCATCAGCGCGTTTCTTTGCTCCAAAAAATAAATATTCATATTATTTCGATTGCAGTTGGCGCAAACAAAATGTTTATTCCAATGTTTATTTATTAACAGGCTTATTTCTTTTAGAATTCACATATCGAAAAGAATATATATTAAGGCAATAATATATTGTAATTTATTTTAACTGACCAATTATCCTTGTAGAAACCATCAATGCATAGAGGAGTTTCCTTCTCTTTAAAAATATATTTTTACGTTAAATGAAGTTTAGATAATATCCCTCGGTATTTTCGGAAATTATATTTTTTGAATTGCGGTACTATTTTTTGAATTGCGATACTATTTATATAAACCTACATTTACAAAGTAATAAATGTCGTGATAAATTTAATTACATCGCTGTTACAATTTTGACGAGCGCGCTGTCAGTTAAAATAAGTTATTTCTGCGGATTTATAAATTATCACGGGCGCCAGCAGAATTTACGGGAACGAATGCGGGTGGAATGCAAATAGCACGTTTGTCACGTTTATGTAAGTACGTGTCACGTATATATTCGGCGATAAATTGCTTCTAAATGCATTTCCGCTTTAGACGCTTTCTGTCGTCGTGGGAGAAATTAATCACGCGTGTCTGCCGTCTATTATTTTATGACTCATGCGCACCGCGGATAATGTAGCGATGTTACGGAGCTTGTAAAGTGGTCGATTTTATAAATACTACATAAGTTCCGCTTAATACGCACAGTACGGCTCGCGATTCACAATTTACTTCCGTTCATTATACACACGATCGTTAAGCGACGATAAACCGCCAGTAATGTCATTCAGTTCCGCTCGAATATCCGGTCTTCGATCACCATGGAATAATCAGAGTAGGTTATTGTGTCAATCGTCCCGTGATAATATATTAATAACTAAATAATTAAAATTACAATTAAATAAATGCTATAAGCAAAGTGAGATCTCGATATTCTCAATTTGGAAATACACACACACACACATATATGAAAGAGTTTAATGTGTGTGCGATTAAAATATAATTTTAAAATCTTTATAGAATTAAATTATATTTTACGTGGTATAATTTGCTTCAATTTTTCAATGAAAAAACATCAATTCAGTATAGAAAAAAACTTGTATCGCAAGATACGCCTGTTGTAGAATAAAAAATACGTAGAACCTTTGATTTTTTATCGGTAAATATTATTGATTACGCTACTCCGCATATGAATATCTCGCATATAAATATCTTCCCGCGTGTTTTACACCCGTCTACTTTCGTCGATCATCACTCGTTTAACGCCGCGCATTAATCGAACTAAAACATCCGAGTGCCGTCCCGTCCGTCGTCCGTTTGTTTCCGTTTCATCAGCGCGCGAAGAATAATACGTTAATACAATGAACGAACGCGCAACTCGATTATCGATGCTCGCAAGTTTAAAGCAAACAGAACACGGAGAAAGGACCGCGGCTCTTCGCCGTCGACATATCGAGACGAGACGGCGAGGTAAAATGCGAAACACGAAGCTAGAGCGATGCCGCGGTTCGTTATTGGCGACGTGAATCCATACCAATGTCGACAAGGGCGACCGCAGAGCAACGAGTTACTCGGTTCTCTTGCATAAGTGCAAAAACTGTCCAATGGGATTAACGTTAATTTGCATTCGCGCGTTATCTCTCGACGGTCCTGGCCTGTAACCTGCCTACCTCGTTTGCGACCAGCAAAACAGAATGATAATCCAAACTGTTGCCACTTCCGCGGACAGTCGATGGAGAAACATGCGATATCTGCTTTTGCCAGTCTTGCTGTTCGACGACAAATAAATTCACGTATATTTACCGTCTCGCGAAAAATTTTCGCGAATAAAGTAAATCTCAAGAATTATAGATCTTTAATTAAATATAATGTTATCTTACAACCGATAAAGCGATTCTATCAACTTTGCTGTCTACAAATCCTGTCTTTTTGTAATTGTAAATGTAAAACGTGTATTAGAACGGGTTAAAAGAGAGGATATCGTGCCGATAAACGGCGCGTACGCAAGGATGTTACGTGCATAGATTACAGGATAAGCAATGGGCGGTTTGTGATAAAGCTGGCGTGAGAGATAATGCGGCCGAGATAATTATTTTTCAGCTACGACTGTTGGTAAATCTTATTTCCTTTTCGTGATTAATTGGCGGGCCCCGGGCGGGAGTGTGATAATGAATGTGAGATAGATAGGCTTGGAGTCCGAGAGAGGATGAAAAACAGTTCCTTGAATAAATGTCGGACGCACCATCTTGATGCGCATGAATGACGAGCGTCCTGATATATGCAGATCGCTACTTGCGAGAAATTCTAATTATAAATTTTACTACGTGTTAAATATAATTTCCTTATCTGTATAAAATGTTTCAAGAAAATCTCGTAATATTATTTAATATCTTTATTTCAGCATTGGATGTTAAGATAATTAGTTACTTTTCTAAAAACAGATGTTTTCCTTCAAAGTTTTTGTGCAAAGGAAGAATTTTCATCTCTCTAATAAATTAAAAAAATTTTAATCTTTAATTTAAAAGCGGCTTTTTTAATGCATACGTTATGCATCTCTTGGCTTTCAAATTAAAAATTTTTAATTATTTATTCAACAAAATAATTAAATAAATTATTTAAAAAATGATTGAATTTCAGAATATTGATTTCCAATTTTATAAAAACAAAGCAATTTTTTAGACGCAGAACTTTAATATTTCTTTATATAATAATTATTTGAAAAAACGTCTTTTTTCATTTATAGCATATTAATATTCATTATATGCATGTTCAAAGTATTATCCCTTTAGTGTTGCAAATTTACGGCAAAACATTAATCGAATTCCGGAGAAAAATCAGGAATCGGCAGAAAGATGTTACCAAGAAAATTGAATGAGAAAATAATTAAATTTGATACATTATTTCTCTCAGACGACTCCCAAGTGCTACTTTGATCAAGTTCGATTCCGTTCGCGAGAAAAGCATCGATAAAGGGGGTTACCTAGATACGGAATATGTAAGACACGCGCGCACATACGAGCCACCCTGGTGTACCCTGGTAGATAGATAAGTCGGCGAATTCGTGAATATTCAGCGACTCTGCCGACCTTCTCCGAAACGAGTTTACGGCCCTCGGCCTCGCTTTTACGAGTTTGTCAAGATGAAACGACTTCGCGCCGAATCGACGAGCCGTTTTCCTCGTATCGTTGTCGTCGACGCGTGTTAAACTGAGAACTATTCGACGACATCGCGGGAATAAGAGTCTAGAATCTCGCTTTAACAGACGATACTGTTAGAGTCACGTCAAGTCCGAGCCTCGAGACATCAAAGTGCCAAGATATATGTGCCGAATAGACTGAATGTTATTAACCATCCGTTTATTTTAGTTTTCATCTGGCGAGAGTAAGTCTTTATCTGATTATTGATTTTAATAAGATATAATTAAACAACAACATAAGATTTGAGACACGAAAATACTTTCATTAACAAGTTATTATGAACGGACTTTATAAACTATATAATTATGTTACCACGAATCGATCTGCATTCAAAAATAAATACGACTTCTTTCAGCATTTTTTGGCGTAAAATCCGTATCTACTTTAATTAGTATTGATAGCATCCGTTCGTGGCATCTCGTCAGGTCTTTACATTGTATTCAATAAAATACGCTGTATTTATTTGATTGGCATCGTTCAATATTTCTTTTACCGTTTGCATTGTATACATATCACTTATTTTTTAATTACTCTTGAATTTCAACGCAACATGGTAAAAAGAAAGTAAATGCTACACGCGATACGTCAATACGTTAAAAATAGATTTTCTCCAAGTTTATTTTACGTTTTTCCACTACGGTATCTATTCATAGAAATATAGGATCGTCGGAATTATATTGACTTTAATTCCTGTTTACGCGCAATCGGCCTTCGCGCAAGATTGACGAGGACATTTATATTAAACAGAAAGTTGGCCAAAATCCAAAGTGATACCGGCACTTGCCGCCTCCCTCGTTGGTGTTATTTCCTGGTTATAAGTTAGACAGCGCGTCCCTGGGGTTATCAAATATTCGCTGAAGATACTCGCAACTACCGAACTTGTATCGCATCAAATATTTCCCCGTGTTCCATCTGTGTTATTTCTCACGTCCGTCTCGGTGATGCTGCCATCGTACAAATTCAACGAATTTGTTCCGAACTTTATTCCAACAAGAGACTTATAATAATATCTTGCAAATCGATATCTTGACCTCGATTATATTTACGTACGTCTTCGCTTTATTTTTCATTCACAGCATTATTTACAAAATGCTTCTGTTATTGGGTCGAGATTTCCGCTTGAATTCATTTGAAACTAATACACTAAATTGGTTAATGCAATATGATAATTCGTATCTATTTTGACGTTATATAAATTTATATCCCGATTTATTTGGGTACCGCTCGCAGACTGGTGTTATAATCTGATTAATAAATCTCAATTTTAAATTTCCTTAAATCATATCATATCCGTTTTAAATACAACCCCTTGCCAACTGTCCCTAAAGTCTAGCTAAAATAAACTTGATAGATTACTTCTTTCAAATGCAGAGAATAATCTCGCTCCGAAAGACTTAATCGCGGAATTAATGAACATCGGCAACTTGCTCGCTCTACTCCGTGTCGTCTTATCATAGATCATTATCGTTGGATATAAAACGTCTCGCGGTATAGCCGAAGGGACGAACAGAGCCGATAATTGCTAAAAAATGACGGGAGACTTCGTACTTTTAGCGGCTACCATCTATCCTCATTAGGATAAAAAATATTGGTTTATTAGCTCCTTCTTTTTTCCCTCCCCTCCCAAGCAAGTTCGCCGGCAGGATTTCGTCTTCGATGCAAGATTACTTGTCAATTAAGGGTTTATCAGAAAGGTTTTATCAGAAAGGGGGTTTTTAAGCGAAGTCTGCGGTAAGGACAAAATGGATTATACGCTCCTCGCTTTTTTTCGATCCAAGAACACGCGAGAAGGTGTTCCTCGGTTCTGTAAGGAAGAAATCAAACCCGAGAAACACCGAGAAGAAGAGAGACGACGGAGGAAGTCCGAAGGGATCCCGATCGGGGAAAGAGACCTGTCGATATCGTGACGTGACGAGTGACAGACCTTTTTTCCCCGGCTACTCCATTAACATCTCATTATGAACACTTCAACGGTCTCGCCCCGCTCGAACGAAATATCTTAAGTCGAGTTCTCTCCAACTTCCATTAAAATATCTGCCGAGCTCGGCGAGCCTTCGCGCCGATCGCGTCGAAGCGATCGGAGGCGTTTACGACGAGCCACCATCGCTTTGAAAATGGTGTAGCGCGCGGTTGACGGAGACAAGCTTTTTTTGCCTCTCGCGCTTTCTTTTCTCGAGAAATCGGCGAAGGCGAGTCGACGGTTCAGAGCGGAAAATCGGATAAACCGCATGAACGTGACTTTTTTCCCTGGACTTATCTCCCCGGAGATGCGCAACTAGAAACGAGGTGCCCGGAGGAAAATGTGTTAACTTCTTAAGACAAAAATGCGAATAATTTAAAATACACAGTATTTGAATACAGTGATAATGATATTTTTAAAAAGGCCGGCTAATGTGGCAGTTTTTTCCAATTAACTTATCTCTTTTAATTCATTTATCAAAAGTATTATAAAATGAACATCGTATATCGTTACTTGTGCATATTACGTATATACATTTTTTAGGAAAATCAATCTAACAATACAAAGAATCAATGTGAATATATATATTATAATTGTTATTTTAATATACGATTATGTGTGTAAATTATATGGTTTATTGTATTATATTGCACCACCTGTGCTAACACGAATCGTCGATATGTCGCACCTGGTTATCGATACCGAATACCAATCATACATACAACACGTGTGTGCATTGAAATTCCTTTTCATGCTATTATCATAACTAGCGCGGCAGTCGAAAGGTCGTGGCTTCTAGCCAAACTGCGCTATTAAATTAGAAGACGCCACAAAGCATATCCCTTGAATGCTAATGAAGTTAGCTAACTCGGTCTCTCGAATGCTACTTAATCGCTTCCTACAATTTCCACGCATATTTACGGTAAGCGAGACGCACGATTGCATCGTGTTGAATGCAGAATAGTTTAAGGAAGCTTTGCTGAACGGCAAAATATTCCTTATATTTAGCGATCCGCAAAAGGAAATGCTTAAACCTCCGTCAGGTTTCGTTCGAAGTACACATCGAATTATAAAAAATCTTACATATATATATTATAAAGAATCTTACATATATATATATTATAAAAAATATTACATATATATTTATATAATATATTATATTCTCTTAATTATAAATTTAAATGTATAACCATCCAAATTTATTTAAGAGTCAAATTTTGTGTATTCTATTTTTTTAATAATAATTTTCAACGACAAAGCGTTTAAGATCTTCAAGCAAATTATCAAATTCTCACACTGAATAATACAGTGCTACAATTATAAACCGAAATGTTCTTATCAAATGATGGATAATTCGGGACGATGATTAGAATCAGTCTAGTGCGTCTTCGAAACGTCGTATAAGCATGAACATAATTCGCTCTTTGTGCAAAAGGACTCTAATATATTGCACTTCGCGACACACAGCTCTCTGCTTCCAAGGGAGGAAGTACAATAACGTACACTTTGCGGAAAAGTCTGCAAATGAATTCAGCGGAATTTCGCCGTCGGAAATTTTACGACTGAAATTAGCATATTTATTTTGCGCAGAACCGGTTGGAGAATCGCGAGGTAATGCGAGCTCCAGGCGAGGGTCTCGCGTAATATTTTTTAATTGCCTTTATAAGAATTGCGTTTCGTGTTTTGTTTCGTCCTTTGTTAACCGTCCTGAGAATGTCGGCGGCTGTCGCTGTAGAAAAAATGAGATCACGATTGTCTTCAGATTTTATAAAAGTTTGATTTAACGAAACGCGCATTTATATGAATATTCGATTACCCCGCAATTTTGTCTCTTTCATTTCCGCGTAGCATTTGCCTTGAATTTGTGAGTTTTATGACAAGGAAACAAGCGAAACATTACTGCTTGGAATTTAAACTAGTAATATATGGCAAAAGAATAATAACGTAGCTTGCCAATAATTCACAGACAATGAGAGAAATAAAAAGACGGCAAGCATCTGGTACATGGATGTATGTAGGTCTCGGACGCGTATCAGTGTCGTCTTTTGCGCGAGCGAGTCATCGCGCTCAGATCGCTCGTTGTGTAGGCGACCAGGATCGTTTCCTGGAAAAAGGAGAATGGTACTTCGAATGCCGGACTATCAATAATAAAACTGAGTTTACTGCTACGGGAAAATGGCAGCGCTGCGCACCCCTCGAATATTGAGAAAGTGTAGCGAGAAACAACACACCTGCGCAAATTGAATGCTTCAAACCCTCTCTTTCCCGGCCTCTTTCCAGACCAGATGATATAAGTTGACTTTCTTACACCGTGCGCGATTCTGCAGCGCTGCGCTATAAACCGTGCGCACATTTTCCGATCTCAATTTTTCTCTCGAAGTTATTATTAGACCTTTACCTGTAGCCCTAGATATAAATTGAACGGTTTTTTTTTCTTCAAATTCGGATATGAATTTTTGATGTGTGTGCTCTTCATCTTTTTTTCGTGAAATATAATCGAATATTCATGTTCTCGAAAACTGGTATATCATATGCAACGTATAGAGAGATATGATATATACAATTTTCAATATAAATTTAGATGTAGCTTGACTATGCACATATCGAATTTAACAACTACTATTATTGCGTTAATGATCGAAAGCAGAATCTCCCACAATCCTTCTTTCGGTATCTTCTCTTAAGAATGAATCTTCCGTTGATCGACGACAATTATCGACGGGTGATTTCTCGCACGATGGCAAGGAATCCCTCGGATCCTTCCATTTGTGTCGGTCGAAGAAGGAGGCATATCCGCGCGCGCGCGGGCCTCCACTCGATCTTCGTGCCTGACGTGCAAATGCCGGAGTTAATGCGACGCGCTCCATTAAAGTCGAGTCCCTACACCCCGGAACATTGCTAATTACACGTGGCGCGCATAGTCCACGCCCGGCAGTTAGCCTTCCTCTCATAGTCGCTGGCGTTCTCTCTCTCCCTCTCTCCGTCTCTCTCTCTCCCGTTGCTTTCTCTTCCCTTCTCGGTCCCACGAGGGATCTTGCCCTTATTGCGAAACTGTATACGCGTACCCCTCTCTTGTATACAGGTCGGATTCTAATATTAATAAATTTCCAGCTCGCTAATGCGTGCGCGCTACATTTGCCACGCGACGCCACGTGGCTTCATTAAACGACGCTATCTTGTGGTCTTAATTTTTTTTTAAACAAAAAAGAATTTCTCACGAGTTTCAGTATATAAAGAAAACAATTATCATACAGAGGCACGACAAAATATTATATTACGTGAAAAATTTAAATATAAAATATTTAAATTTAAATATACTGTAGATGTTAAAAAAAGATGGTAAATTTTATTAATAATGTATAAATTTTCTGATATCAATATATATGTAATTTAATTGCACAACAATACTGCTTTGAGGAATACATCTTTCAATAACATTCCTCGACCGCATGCCTTTCTATTTCTAGCTCGTCCATTCCTTTATCAACGGCGTAACCACAAGCATCTTACACGAGCGATTTTCCTAAGTTGGACCTCGAGTAAACCAAAGGGCTGGTCTCGATCCGGGGATGGTATCGAGAAACTTGATACTAGGTCCAGGATCTTGTCGGGGATGGATAATTGCAAATTCCATTTAGACGACACGAAATTACCGCCCATCGGCCATGAGAGCGCATTAGCCATCGGGCTGATTGTACTTTTGCTACACGATTCGCTGCATATAAGTGGATCGTTGTTAAGGAACTCGGTAGTATTTACGAAGAAGTCGCGATTAAATTGGCTGCCGTTCAGAAAAGCTAAATATTCTGCAATCGCTGGCGTAATGATTCTTAGAATTTTTTATGAAATTTTGTACTGCGAGATACTCGATATTGTTAAGTTAAACTAAAACATACATAAAAAAACGTTATTTTTTAGATTATCATAAATTTGTATAAAATTATAATAAATTATAATAAATAAATATTCATAATAATAAATTTGTATCAAATTATAATAAATTCTAATAAATATATTTACTTAAAAAAAATTAATTAAATATATTTACTTACGATTAAATATATTTACTTAAAAAAAAAAAGAATCGTCGTTTATTTTTGTCTATCCTATTTTTCTAATAACATTTTTGACTAAAATTCCATCTGTAAGATTAAAATCTTTTCTTCGCACGGTTAATAAATTATAAAATTGACAGATTACTCTTTGAACTTCTCTCAAGCACGAGCATTTTTTTCTTATCTCCCGATGAGCACACACAGCCACGCAAAGTTTTTCCCTCCTTTCGATAACGCGACAAGTTCTTGCGTCGTGACGAAAGCATAATGAGCCGTCCGCGGGCCTGCCCATTATTTTTGCATATCCGAGCCCGTCACTTGGGCGGGAACTTGGCAGATGCAATGAAAGCAAGACGAATCGCGTCTACGGTTAACGATCGAACGCGTTCGATCGAACGAAAGTCGCTGTCGGCGGTTGCGATCTTTAAGTCCTCCTCTCCTCGATGCGGCGCGCGCAAACTTAGTTTACCCCGAATGGTTATTTATCCCCACTACCCTCTTTTATGTCCTACTGGGTATAAGGAGGACGAAAGGAGCAACCAGCTACAAGGGAAACGATCTTGAGGGTTTGCGTGGTGCGAGAAGCGAGCGAGGCGGTAGGGAGAGAGAAAGAGCTTTGTTCCCGTGACGTCATGATGGAACGTGTCCCGTAACTTTTGCTCAGGAAATTGGAGAAGTATTGTGATGCAGGACGTAGCCTGACGGGGCCGGGAAAACCGAGAGGAACCTTCAAACTCCTTTTCGAGCCGGCTCTTCGTATCCCGACGGAAAATCGTATCGAGATATCCTGTAGGACAGACATGGGTATATACGTCAGTGAGGGTTGCTTTGTCGCGAGTACACAGCTTCTTGCCTATTTCTTCCTTGATAATAATATAAGCGAGATATAACCGAGCTTTCTCGTGACTTTGAAGCGCTATTTTTTATTGAAAATTATGTCAGTTTTTGACAAAATATATTTTTCGTCTTTTTAGAAATATTAAATTTATTAAAAAGGCGAAATTTGTATCGTATTTTTAATTAAAATAATTGATGATGGATGTTAGAGAGGGGAAATAAATATCTAATTGAATTGTACATACTTCATGACTAACAGTTTCACTCATTTACATATATTGATGAAATAATTTAATGAATGCGCAACAAGCGCTTCGGCGCTGTTCGAGCATTAATCATCACTTAAACGAATTATTCTAATGAGTGATGTTTATAATTTATCAGAAAATTGATCCAATTAGATAGCAACTGTATCATCTGACCATATTTTGCATCCAATTATCATAACGTGCGCGCGTCATCGTCGTATTCTAACGGCGTGTCGCATTTGCACCGATTGCCAATCCATTGAAAGTCAAACTAATCCGTCTACGACATTTGGATTCTAAGGAGAGGAGGCGTTGCACTTGGTAATTCAAAACTTTTGACTCTTTCCCACGATCTCCACGCCGTCTCGCGTCTCTTCTCTCCCCTTTACCCTTCAGCACCCTCTCTCTATACCTCTTTTCCTTGGACGACAGGGTTCATCTAAGTTAAGCTCCGCTGATTTGCATTCCTCAGCCAAGAACATTCGAAGTTCGATAAGGCAATAAGTGTGAAAAAGTGATTTCGAGCTCGTCGCTTAAGAATCACGAAAACTTATCCGATAAGAAATACATTCGCGAAGCACGAGCGAAATAAATCACGTCGCATGCCAAGGGAAATAAATCTGAAATAATCGAATATGATACACACCAAGATAGCATTGATAATCAATTATGTACACATCCTGTTTATCGATTACAAATATAAAAATTTCACAACAATTTTTTAGTATATTGAGAACTCATTCAGCGATTAAACTCGGGCATTTATTAAGACTTTTTGATAGTTAGAATATTACTTTTTACATTATTATTTGCATTTTTATGAATTTAATCCAGATATCTGCCAATAAATTTATGAAATAATTATATTAGTGTCAGTTCTTTTAACAACTAATCGTTATAAATTCATCATTTTTCATCTAGTATAATTAAAAAAATAAATTAAAGTCTCTATTTTTCTAATAGAGCAGCATACGTTAATAGCAATACACAGATCCCCGCATATTTCCGTCGGATTGCAATGTACGTGAGTCGGAATTACAGGAAACGATATTAGAGGACAGTGATGTAACTAGGTAAACGTGTGCATTCGAGGTACTCGACGTTTAACTGCGCTTTTCAGCTCCCTTATACACACACACATTTCTCTTTTTACAGAACGTGAGCTATACAAGCTTCATTACGAGTAACACATTTAAAGAGTTTATTAAAAAGACCTTGTAATAGTAGTAGCATTTCAAGAAGTTAACAGATTTAATAGATTGAACTTCCATATTTCTTTTTAGTGCGCGATGTTATAGCATCAAATATACATAGATAGCATTAAATATACATAGATATATACATAGAAATATAATCTGAAAATTAATTATTGGTGCAAAAGTAAAGTTGAAACATGGGTACTAAGAAATGAATTACATAATTATAACATATTTCATATTTTATGTTTTCATATTTTATATATTTTGCAGATACAATAAAAGTCTTAATAAAGTCTTAATAAATTAATGAATAAAAATGAATGAATTATATTTGATATTCTTCTATATTTAGTCAAAAATAATTATTGTAAATTGAAATTTTTATATTTATGATATTTATTTATATGTATATACGATATATTTATATATACGATATTTATTTATTTATATTAATAATGTATAATTTATTTTAATTAATATAATTTTTCTCTTGCAGTAAATTTTTTAATTTAAATTTACTTACTTAATATATCTATTTTTACACTGTATCCTTGTCTGTATAACGTATTCTAAAAAATTTGGATATTTTTTTCCTTAGTTTTGTCTCATATATCGCCATTTTTCTTTCAACTATTTTAATCTCTTTTCTATTTGGATTTTTATCATATACTTATCTTACACAACTGTTTTCCGTAAAATATAATAATCTAAAAAATACTAGAACTAAATGAACTATCTATTTGGCTATCTCCGTCTGTCTCTCTTACTTTATTGCAAAGAACGACATTGAGATCTTATCTTTTACTGTACCGTAAATGGGCGCGATCTTTCATCTTCAAAGAAGAGACCAACTGTCTCTCGCGCGACAGTTCACACCAAGACGGTCCGGTTCGTCCATCCGCGAGACGGAACGAGGTGTCGCGCGAGCACTCGATTTCCGCCCCGCGGAAACCGTTTAACGCGTCGACCCACCCCAACGGTAAATCGGAAAACTGTCACGTTCGAAAATTGACATTTTTCTAGGTAGCGAAGTAGTGTCGAGCAGTCGCCCCGGGCTACCGTAGAAATGGTTTACGACGGGGATTTTTGTTGCAAACGGGGGAAGATGGAAAATTTTGACACGTCTCGAGTATCCACCCTTTACCATCTATCCTTTACGTCCACCTGCGATATCATGGCGAGTAGTGGTAAGCATGCTATCCTGCTACATAACGATACTGTAGCGAGGGGAAGAGAGGTGTTTGGAAGCAGCCATGCCGGGGAAGCACGTTTACCGGGGTTTGCGAGAGCTCGTCCCGCGGGAGCAACTGGCTGACGATGTCGATGGATACGCAGCACGTCTCAGTAGCACGTTAACCGTGCATTACAAATTCGTGCACCTACGCGACAATCGCATTTCACACGGTACTGGAGTGAAATATTTCCGCGTGAATGGCAAGAGAGAAATTACTTTAGGAACGCAAAGAAAATTTATTATTTCGACCTTGTCAGAGAGAGAAACAATATTTATTTTTATATAAATTAATTATATTATAATCAAAATTTATAATCTCTCTCTCTCAAAATTTTTTATGATCAAAATTACTTTTAATCAAAATTTGAAAAGAAAATTATGAAAAGCGCCAATTTAAAATAGCAAATTCTCATTCACCGAAAAAGCTTCCTGAAACATCAAACTTATTGTAAGAAATGTGAATATGACTATAATAATCAAGGAAATATTCATTGCTCTCGTATAAATAAAGCGTGTAACGTTATGTTACATTGAAAAATAACAAAGGATAATAAATTGGTCGGCACTGTATAATGAAAAACATCGGTTTGCTTTCAAGCCGTAGCAATAAAACATTTTAGATAATCCTCATACGAGAGTAAAATATATAGAAAAATATTGGAACGTATAAATAGAATACGGGAACGCACACTTGACAATTCCATCATGTTGTACAGAACGTCCTACAAAATAATCGCTGGCGTGTATTATCTTTTACACTTATATATCAACTAACGGATTACTTCCTCCGATATGTCCGATGCTAACTTTTATTTATTGTTGTGCAAAATTACTCTTGTTGGCGGTTAAATTCCAGATTTACCGCCCGCAGAAAAGTTTCCGCGCACACCACTCGCGTTGTTTATCTCTTCAATTTTACAATACAGCTTTTTTCCGCAGACCACTAGCCGCTTAAAGAAACTTCGGTCGTCTTTGTCGCCGCTCTTCCCCTGTCCTTCTTTTCTTTCTTTTCCTCTTTCTCTCGCACATACGCTGTAGCCAGGATGTCGTCCCTGCACCTGACGTTCTCCGTGGCGAGAGTTTTTGCGAGGCGAGGCGAGGAATAAAAGATTTTGGGGGGATAAAATCTGTGGGAGGGACAAAAGTTTCGGGGTCGCTTCTCTCGTCACCCGCGAACTTCGATTTGTTCGAAAGATTTCGCTGGACTAGTCCCACTATCTCCTCGAGATCTTTGACGATATGAACGTGTCTTATGCGAACATTCAGAGATAGTCAGTTTTTGTGACTTTGTAAACAAATGTCATTATTAAACTAAATAATTCGATTTTTAAAATATTCTTAGCACCAAAATTTAAAATTTATCTTGAAATTTCCCGATAAAATTTCAGTTTTATGTGACTCTAAAATTGTACTTATGAAAAATATTTTTGCACATATATTTCTTTGAAAATAATACTACCACCAATAACACCATTGAAGAGTAAAATTATAAAAGCATGATTAATTTTGAAACATTGTCATTTGAATCTTTGCAGATAAAATAAAATCCAAGAGAAATTCTATATAAAAACCCGACGAAGTATTAAATCAACGAAGCGTTCTTAACTTGTTCATTTCTATCTTCTTTATCCAGAAGATCTTAATAAACGGAGCTGTCCTTTAACGGGCAATAATATAACTTCAGTAGTAGATCTTAACTAAATATTTTCCAAGGTACACACCTAACTTTGTGACGTAGCGTGTCGCGTTAACTACTTGTTGCGGTCGGAATTGTTGCGATGCAACGTTAACTAATCCCCGTTGATACTTTTGCAGCGCGACGGTGAATTCGCGGCCGAGAAACTTTACGAATAGGATGAGTCCCGCGACAATTGCGAGGTTCGAATGGAAAAAGCGAGAGACAAGAGAAGACTTCGCGAAAGTTTCTCGAGCTGGCTCTCTTCGTCGCCGATATACTTCCTCAACTTGATGGAATTCGTTCTCGGCGGTTCTTGCTACTCGATGTGCATCTGAGATCACACTACTGACGATTAGGCAAAAATCTGTCTATCTGGCGAGCTTTGACGATGGGACTTGGGTAGCACTTATTGAAAAAGTTTTCATTTTTGTCAGACTTTTAATGATATCGTTCATAGTCAATCGATACTTCTTTGAATAATCGAATAAAGTTCGATTCAGTTGTTTTTCTTTTGAAAATTTTACTCTTAAGTAATTACACATATAAATCTTTAATTAATAATAATTCAAGTTTCATTACATTCTTCTTCAAAATTTTACAGATTTTTGACATAATAGATCGAAAACTGAATATATCTTTTTGCATGAATTAATGCGTTCAAGTTGATAACCGTGATTCGAAACGTGATTGAAAATAGAAATCAAAAATATTCGGTGACGATGTTACGCGTTCAAAATGCATTCGCTTTTCTTTTACGAAGTCGAACGGAACAAGCACTATTTCGAAACGCCAATGCATCAAAGACAGTAGTGATATTGGAAACAGGAGCAAAGCAGCTTTCTCACCCGAAAATTTTCAATTTATCGCGTTACTTATTTTTATAAAAAAATCTATTTCATCTATTTTTATCAATAAATAAAGATCTTTAGTATGTGAAATTAATTTCAAGTACAATACTTCTTATTAACTGTTTTTATAGTTAATAAATAATAAACACAATAGCAATAATTAATAATTATAATAATTAATGATATGAATATTTAATGAGATGAATATTTATATATAAAAAATAATTCTTGTTCTAGATAAATTTTAAAATTCTTATTTCAAGATTCTTTATCCTTCACTCACGGGCTAAAATGAGAACTCGAGACACCCTATGTACGATTCGACGTATCCCATCGGGACGGTTCTACGAGTTTTCACCGACTTCTGGTATCTATCCTTCGTTCTTTACTCGTTCTATATCCTGGTGTAGCTTTTTTCCTTTTCCCTTGACGCAACGAGTCAACCCTCTTCGGCTACTTCCGCCGGTGTAACTGCTTCAAGTTAAAACTCTCTCGCAGGATCTGTCTGCATTTTGGTAGTGGTAACAATGGAAACAGGAAAACTCGTTTTAGTACAACGAATTCTTTTTTTCCTACAGCTTGAGCATAATCACATGACTTTGTGAGGGAAAATAATATATATAGAAAATTAATCTAATATAAATGCTCTTCTTTTTCACTAATTTTTCTTTATAATAAGGACTTAACGTAACAAGCATGTTTTTATAAAGGAGGAAATGACTATGCTTTTTTAAAGAAATTTACGAGGAATGTAATTTATTCTCCATTAAAATTTTGCAAAATTTTCTACCTCGAGTTTAACAAAAACTATATGATAAATAAGATTTTATGCTTTCATATTTTTTTTATAAAAATATGTGTGTGTGAATATGAAAATTTGTTTAAAAATTAATCATTATATGCTTTTAATAATAGAATCTAAGATTTAAATAACATGTGAGAGAACTGTTTTAGAAAAAAATTAAAAGTTCGGAAATATACACACTTTATGTGTATATACTTTTCTAAGATAATTTCTCTATTTTTTGCATCTCTTTAGTTTCATGGCGCGTATATAAAGATAAATGTAGAATTTTAAAGAGTGTGAAATATACTAGAGAGAACTTCTTATCTCTCGTCGAGTGAGATATTTAAGGCTGTTCAAATATATCTTCTATTCAAATGTATCTTTTCTATTATCTCTTATACATTCGCACAGTTTCATCTTAAGAATAAAAAATATACTCGTTACGCGTTTCTATATGTCGACGGGTAAAATTACACGCAAAAGTGCCATATCTTGAGGCTATTATGCCGAATTTCTACTCAGTCACGTTTCGCAAGTATTTTAAAAACTTCAGTTCTTCTTCTCTCTCGCCAACTCGGCGATTGGTGTATTTCAATAAAGGCGAAATTGTTTAACGGAGCGTTTTAATGGAGAAAATCGGCGAGGAAAGTTTCAGTGCCATAAAAATTTATCCTGAGAACGATCCGGCGCGGGAAGGAAGCGGGAAAATGGTTGGGCTGGGAAAGGTAATTGGTTGATGCAATTCTTACGTAAGTTTGACTATCGTACCCGTACAAATTCCTGTTCGCGTGCCATGGAATGAAAATTATAATCCGCGAGCTCTCGGTTGCGCCGGATTTACATTCTCCCTCTAACCGCGGTAGCAAGAAGATTCTCGCTTAAAATTCCTGGCGCGCTTACCAAGCATCGTTTGTCCATAGTATAGTTTGGAACGATAATATTATTTTCAATAAATATTAACATCCTTCAGAACGAGGTAGCTTCTCGATGTAGGTCGATGATCGATGGAGGGAAAGAAGGTGCATTCCTCCATCCCGCTCGATCGCGTAATCTTCGAATCGCATTCGCGGTGCCGCGATATTCGCGTTCTTGGCAGTTCTGGAAAATTGAACGGCAATCGGCTACCGGATATTTAACTCTTTATTGCATCATGTTTTACCCCGAAGCAACAAATCAAATAACTACAGATCAAGTTTTATCGTCGTGTAAACAAGTACGAAAAACGCATAATAAATAAAATATAATAGAGAAGAATAAACGTAAATATAAATGGTTCAATAGTAAAAATGACATAACAATAATTCTATTTATAACTTAAAAAAACAAATATTGTATTATATCAAATAATATAACAATTTAATGGTTTATCGGATAAAATAATTCTTGGATAAAGAACATCCAATTATTTTTCTGAACATTTTTAAGATTCTTACGCAATAAACATCAAACAAAAAATGACAAATATCGCGCAATTATTATTATCAATTTCTAAATATGCAGTTATTGCATATTTCGATTTGGTGATTCTTTCATCTGAAGGAACAGACTGCCTTTCGCAAAAATTCCGTACACGTTCCCACTCGGGTGGCGCGGGATAACCGAAGCGGTAAATATAGTGAAATCAAAGGGGCACCGCTAACGAGATCCCCGCGTGGTTGATGAAGAAAGCAAGCGAGAGATCGAGTCGAAGAGGTAGGTTTCGGAAGTCGCTAAATGAGAGTAAGCGCGAGGAAGAGTCGCGGGGCGAACGAGTGTTAGAATGGAGTGGTTTAAAGGCGAACCACGTAGCTTCGAAGGGGTGAGTCTTTTGCGAGTGTACGGAGAATGGCGCGGAGAAAGAGGAAGGAGAAGCGGATTGCAATGGTCAGCAGAATCAGAATGCTTAGAACCCCATATAACGGCCACTCGAACGAGTTAAAACTGTGTGGGTACAGCGCCGTTCAATAATGACAGCCAAAGAAACACGATATATTTGGTATAGAAAGGGATTTAACGCTGGTATACATGTAGCAATAACAAATTATAGATAAATGCCCGATTAAAATATTCTTTTTTGGCTTTCGCATTTATTTCATTTCGGAGAAAAAAAGAATATCATTATTATCTTAACTGCATTATTTAATTTTAAGTGATTTTTTCTTAAATCATAAATATGAAATAATATTTAAATATAATATTTAAATATTAATATTTAAATATAATGTTTAAATATAATATTTAAATATAAAATCGTGAGAGTATAAGAGCATGAAATCAGCCTGCTGATAAAAAAATTATAATAAATAATACATATAAATTTTTGATTATCTTACAATTTGTTTAAATTATATAAGACAGAATAGTGAATATTCTTTTTGAATAGTGCTGTACTTCACGAGGTATACGATGGTGAACGATTACATCGTTACACACACACATATACTTAACGTTCCAGAGTTTGTGAAACTGTCTGCGAGAGTTTGCACGGACTTCACTTCCGCGGGTACTTGCACCTCAAGATGTGAACGTCGTCTTTGTCAGTTCGCATTCGAGCGACCGTTTCAGCGTTCGATCGAACGCGCTGGCCAGAGTCATATCGATAATTAGACCGTGTCGCACGTAAAGAAACCACTCCTCGCTGCAATCGTCGTTTTTTCTCCTTTTTCCTTATTTCTTCGAGAATTTAGTTTGGTGGAAGTCAAAATGAACCCAAAGTATATTAAAAGAGAGATTAGATTTATATATTAATATATTATATTTTTAATATATATTTAATATATATTTTGTATGTTTGATGTATAGTAAAGTCTTTAGAGTTTTATTCTCTGAAGGAGAGATTTGTCCTTTAAACCAGAAATATGTACATAATATTCTTCAAATTTGGAACTTTCCAAAATTTGCTTCCCATTGCAAATCTCTCAAATTGGTCTTTGTTTCCATTTTCACTAAAGCCTCCGACTCGTAAAAGCCGCAATAGTTTGGTGCATCGCGGTGAATCAGGACGCACCGGCAAGAAAGCGAATTAAATGTCGTTCTCTCTTTTATACATAGCTAAACTATATTCTTATTCCAACAGCGTGTAAGTCGATTCGCGGTCACCGCAAATTCCATCCTGTTCGTCGCTTTATTCTAGCGAAATGGAATAAACCCCGCCGAGAGAGAGGAAGAGGAAGTGAAAGGAGCACAGTATGCACGGTATGCTGCCGTTGCAAGAAACATTCGCAAGTATTAAACTGCATAGCTGCCGGCTGTACGTTCGTAAGTGGTCGCATTACAGAGACAGTGGGCACCAACGAATGTTACGAACCTACGTTGGATAGTTTCGCGGTGTGTCGCCAACCTTGGCGTAATTTTACCGCGAAAATCCGCGAAGATCGAAGTCTCGAATTATATATAATCCTCATCCTCGCTTATTGTAATAATTTCCATAAAATTTTCGACTTTCACTATTTTTATGAATTTATTCTATCGATGATTATTATTATAATTATTATTATCTATTATATATAATCCTCATCCTCGCTTATTGTAATAATTTCCATAAAATTTTCGACTTTCACTATTTTTATGAATTTATTCTATCGATGATTATTATTATAATTATTATTATTTATTCTATCGACTATTATTATAATTATTATTATTTATTCTATCGACTATTATTATAATTATTATTATTTATTCTATCGACTATTATTATAATTATTATTATTTATTCTATCGACTATTATTATAATTATTATTATTTATTCTATCGATTATTATTATAATTATTATTATTTATTCTATCGACTATTATTATATTATTATTATTATAGTACTTATTACTATAGTTTCTGAAACTTGTATTTTACATATGAATATATTTCGTATCTTAATCTAGAGAAAAAGAATCGCGATTCTAAATTCAATGATTTTATGAACTTGTCATTGGAATCAAGAATTTTTGAATATCCTGTATGCGTGCTTCGTTCACACGAACGTTACGAACGGGATCCTTAAATCCACTTAACGAATATCCGCGTCGTTCAGTGCCGTCTTTACGCGCGTGGAACGAATCGAAATATCTGGTTTCTCGAGCGAGAACGGCTTCAGAAATCCGCCGCAAATTTCGTCGGCGTTTACGTTCATCGCGGTTATTCCGTTTCCGGGAGGAAACTTCGCGAATCCGGATAATCCTATTAGCGAGGACACCAAGTACTTGGCTAGGGTTAAACGAACAGGGCGAGCGGGATGGGTCGTTTCTGCAACCGCTGATGGAAACCTACGAGCATTTGTACAACATCCGCGAAACGCGGGTCGGTCCTCCCGATCGCGTAAGCACGGTTTGCATCTCTCAGAGGAAAATTGCAATGTTCCGCAGCGAGAACTTGCGGAGTTGCAAATCGAGGGATTATAACAATGCTATCTCGCGATTTAAAAATTAAAAGAATATGATAATTTTTACATCGTTATATTTACAATTTTTTTAGTAGGGAAGCAATGTTTATTCCATAATTTCCTTAATAAGAGAGAGAGATACAGATTTTTCACAATTTTCAATGAAATACTAAATTGCTTTATTTCTCAAACAACGAATCGAAATTAAGAAACAAGAATGTAAAATGGAATAAATTTTTTCATCGTTGAAAATTAAAATTGTTAACTTGAAATTGAAATATAATGAGAAAATTGTTCTTGAATGATACTATTACATCTTCCTCAAAAAAAAAAAAATAATAATAACGGAAGTGTAATAGCAAGAGAGAGAAGAGAAGGAAGACATTTATTTATAAAATATAAAAAAATAGATACATTTTATATTAGGAGAATTATATTTTGCTTGTCTCGCCGTTTTATTTATATCGAAAAATCGAATATCAGCGAGAGATTTCTACGATTATAGGGAGGTTCTGTCTTTATCTCTTTAGCCATATATTCCATAGCGGTCCATGTTTCTATGTACCCGTCTATGTTCGTTTCGTAACCACGTCACGCACTGCAGTTTTAGCATGCGTGTCCTACGCGGGATGCGCTATGTGCACGCAAACATTACACACGCGAAGCGACGAACATATATCACGGATGAAAAAGAGAGGAGGGTGTGAGAAGGTAGAGTACGCAATTTTCACGCTTTAACGTCTCCCGGTGCAATTGCTTTTCGAGAATGACGAGTGCCTCCCCTCCTCTAACGTCTCGACGAGTCTCGGCGATCGACAGGAAGGAATATCACGTAAAAAAAGAACGAGAGAGACGGATGAAATGGTAGAACGTGGTCGTATAACGTAACTGATGGAAACGAGTTAAAATCCGCGAATAATGGGTAACCTTTTGCGATTTGCCATGTTCGTCATTTATTATGGCAGTTATTCGAGGGCTTAAATCTTGTGGCTTAATGAGGATCGGTGGAAATAAATTGAATCATGATATTTTTGTTCGAATAAATAAATGAAGAGCGGAATTATACCAACATAAATAAATATAAAAATTTGTCGAGTAATTTATAATAAGGTTTATGGTAAGTTTGGAATAAAACATGACTCATTTAAAAAAAGTAGAATCATGCTGGTGTAATATATTGTATGAATATACCTATCAAAAAAATTCATTGACTTGAGAATATTTAAATAAAACATTTTAAATTTCTGCAAAGATGCATCGCGAATACAAGTTAATTCGTAAAAGGCAAAATATATTATTTATATATTTCAGATAATACATTGTGTATAATTCTTTCGAGATATCTATTATTTGCGTATAATCCTCCCGCACAGTTCTTTAATACCAAAGCTTGCTGAAATTTGGTCGTTAATACCCTAGCCTAGTCTAAGTCTCGTGGGTGCGATTCTCGCTGGAACAACGCGCGAAAATCTTAATCCCTCGACGGCGCATCTCGAGTGCAGCGAGACGGCGCGAAAACGCAACGCGACGACGCGGGGGAGGCGGATGAAGAGAGGGAGGGGGAGAGGAAGGAAGAAAGGAAGGAGGACGGGCGTGCATCAAAAGCGCATAAGTCGCGCCTGAACGTTCGCACAAAGTCCGCATGCCGCGTATCCAGGATATGAGATTCTAAACCGCGACTCGCGCCCGCCGCGTCTACTTTTTCAAATTAATGTCCGTCCAGTTAAACGCGAAAGAATGTAATATACGGCGCTCTTCTGCCGGGTCGGGGATGCACACGGTCTCCACGCCCGGCCCCGTGCTCGGGCGGTGTGTTTTATCTCCGCGATTCGCATGTGGGTGCACCACCGCACGCCCAGAGCTCAGTGCGTTGAGTGCAATAATTGTACCGGCAAGCCACTTTGATGTTGATGCATTAACCCTCCATGTGCCTGCGCCACTCGCCACAGCTCCCTGTCCCGCAACCGACGTCCCCAATCTCCCCCGTCCACTTTCTCTCTCTCTCTCTCTCTCTCTCTCTTTCTCTGTCTGTTTCTGTCCACCTCGTCCATCTGGTCCACGCGCAGCGCAATGACGCGTTTATGCGTATGTGCGCGCCGGAAATCTACGGGGCAAACGCGAGTGCACGACCGCATGGGCGCCGCAATATGCTACGGCTTTTGCGTGCTTTTCTTTGAATTTAAAAAAAAAATGTTAACGCGAAAAGAGCGGTTTATACACTAAAACGTTATGATAAAATGCATACGTAAGATACATAAAAGTTATTTTTTAATCTCCTCAAACATCTCGAAAAAAATAAATATTTTTTCTCTTTCAACTTTTCTACTAAAGGTTCTACTCAATCTTTTTATATTATAATATCTCTATTCGGATTTTTATTACCGCATAGTGTTTCAGGTCTCGTATCGTGGGTTAATGATTGCATAATTTTATTTCGGTAAAATAAATCAATATTAATTGAGCAGATCCTTTAGATTCTAATGGATTTTAATGGATCTCTGAAAAAGTACTGGCGGCGCCCATGATACGTAGACCCCTAAAAAAGGTTCTGGCGACATTCATGCGCGAGCGCGCGTACGCAAATGAATGCAATAAAATGTCCCTCTATTTTTTTACTACAATACTGCTGCTTTTTTTATCTTCGTTCCGCTTTACTATCGGACACATCGTTGAATTTTGGATGTGCAAAGCGATTATTATTTTAAGCAACTTGCGATATATTGAACGATGTCGGACATCGTGCAAAACAACGATAAAGATAGATACGTTTTATTTTCAAAAGTTTTTCTCAGTGAAACATCCTAAGTATTCAGCAAACAAGCAATCCAAAATAGCTCCAATCGCAGTTATTTGCTACATTGATGAAATTATTAAAAAACGGAGTTACTGAACTTTTGTATGAATTAAAAATTTAAGAAAAAGATAAAACAAGCTCTCTCGAGCTTATACGTTCGATTATACCTGCGCAACAAAAGAAGATTTTAAAACTCGCAACAGAGAGAGAGAGAGAGAGCTTGCGGTGCGCCTCATATTTTATTAATCAGCCGTGTCTCTCTAGCTACGGGGACGATGCAGTAGGACGCATCTTGCAGGCTTCTACAATGCAGGGTTAATATCAGGAAGACGTAATCTGTCCCTCGTATACGAGGGAGCGGAGAAGAAGAGAAAGGGATGAGCGAGAGAGAGAGAGAGAAAGAGAGGACCTGAGCGTTTGATCGCTTCCGCGGATCTTGCGACGTTATGAACTGCTAACGTGTTTACACGGGGGATTGCACGCGTGCTCAATTTCACGAGCACGCCGCTGATTTATCGCTTGTAAGAACGCTTGCACGCGTCGCCATATAACCCCGTGCAGCCCAATTGCAGCGCGCGCGTTTCATGCGCGTATGTGCATTAAGGATTACATCGAGTATCGTCCCTTCTTCTCTCCTTCATCTCCCTCCGTTTTCATTATGCACCGCATTAAAAGAGCCGAGCGCGATCTCTCTCTCGACCTGCACAGTATCATTCTCCAAATTATTACACGCGTAACTTCGCGTAAGAAAGGTGGAGAGACACAATAAGAGACACGCGCCAGAAATTCACTTTGCTTTAAAATTGCTGGCCAAAGTACAGCTGATCCGTTCTTTTTTTTCTAGACCGTCTTTTTTTTCTAGACCGTCTTTTTAACTTTCAATGAAGTTTGCTACTGTTGCAATTCCGCGGATTTACAATTTTCGCAAAGTTTTTAAGCGCGAATTTTTTATTTTTGCGGATGCGACAAAGTGTGGTTCTCGTCGTCTTAAAATATTTCATGCTGTTCTGAAGATTTGCATGTGTCATCATAGATTGCAACTGCGTGATTTTTGAAGGAATACTTTAACGAAATAATCTCACTATAAAAACAAAAATTTGAAATTATTTTAAAAACTAATCCCCAACGTGGAGATTTATGTTTTTTCATGAGTGACATTTTAATCGTACGTTTTTTAAACATAATTGTTGTTTTAACTTTCATATGCAAACAGAGAATTTTTCAAAATGTTACACATCTATCAGGCAACAATAATAGTAAATATTTAACTTTCAAAAGATATTTGGATGTATATCTATAGAAATATATAAAAAATAAACAATTTTTATTTATTTTTTTTTTGCATGACGGAATTTTAATTCCAAATATATTGCACGAGAACTTCTACCATTTATTATAAGAAAGCAAAGTACTGCAATTTATGCGTGAGACGAGTTAAACGACGCATGGAACGTAGGTGAGTGCGTTCGCGCATTTGCATGTAACAGCGAGCAGCAAGAGCAATCGATCAATCAATCAATCAATCGAACGGTTGCTTTAAACAGCGGTTCCGCTCTGACAGCGAGCTCCGACCGTTATTAAATACGGAGCCGTTCAGTTTGATACATGCTCAGGGTGAACCGGGAAGGCCAGCCCTAACGACCGGGCCGACCTGACCCGCTAGAATTCTCTGCATACTTCTGACTGTTACCGATACGGGATAAACTTCCGAAGAGCTTCCATCTCTAAATATTCTCAAATTTGGTACAAGTTTCCTTTGAACTATAGAAACCCCGGAATCGTGTGATTTTTCTGTAACTTATCTCAATTCTAATCTATATCACAGTCAATTCTCTTTCTTGAGGAGAGAAAAAAAATTCTAGATAAATTTTTAATGATTATGAAAATTATATAGTTTTGAAGAGAGCATACAAAAATTATCGCCTTTATTAATTTAGTTTCTAAAGAATATCATTACTTATTCATTACTTATGAAATCATCAAGAAGGACTTGCGTTCAAACCAAGTTGGAGCATTTAATAATAGATCAATCGAATAATGATACCTTTTAATGTTATTGGCAGAAGTATATATCCTTGCGCATCGCTTCTTTTAAGTATCTCAAAGTCATTGAACACTTAATGGATTCGATATTAATAATTCAGAGAGGAACGAGAAACAATACGCGGTCGGAATAGATAGTTGGATTCTATTTCTCGGGAAAGAAATCCGATGAGGAAGAAATTTATCGCGCGTCAGACTTCGGTTTGTATCGGCTCGAATAAAAGTCGGACGGCGATCGTGAGGACGTTTAAAAATGATTTAATGCGGGGTGGCCCGCCATTTGCGGGGCGATGGGACGCGAAGGGGGTAACTCCGCTGGAGGCAACTTGTTGCACGTCGGTGACACACGACGCCCTTATACCTAGCTCCGTGTCTGAAGACTTACCCCCGTGTTTGTCACACTTAATCCGTTTTCGGCGACTTTCCTTCACTCTTTGATTCGTCACTTGTCCATCGCATGTTATGTACATTCTATTCACAATCTAATAAATCTGATAATTTATAAGAAAATTTTTTTTAATGACCTATATTAATTCGAATAACACCTAGATTTTTCATAATCGATGGAGGTTTAATATATAAAAAATTAGATGCATTTTTCTGACATTAAAATGATTTAATTTATTATTATTATTTCATTTTCTGTTTGTTATTTCAATTATTACGTAAAAATATTAACAATACATACACTTTATGTTGTATTAATTTAATTAATTTAATATAATTAATATTTTCTCTGGCAACAATTTAAATTCAATAATTTTCATAATCCGATCTTAGGTACTAAGAAGAATGAAATAAATTAAGTTCTTTTAAATTTAAAAAAAAATTTCAAGAGATGACACATTACACACGTTCAACTTATTACTACTAATAGTATTATTTTAGTAATACAAATACTATTAATGTATTTTAAAATAAAAGTTTATGATTCTGTTAATTCATATCATTAAATCATAAATACATCAATGTTTATGATAGTTTAAAAAATGGCGATATGCAAAATATTTTAAGGCATTTTCTTACAGTATTTTGATTTGGTCAAGTGTCGCTTTCTCCATTTCTCCAAGATAGAATTTGTCGCATAAATGAAGTAGACGGTAGATTCTCGCTAAGCCACGAATGTTTTCTTAAGAGGACTTAAGGATTTGGGGGATTTTTGAATGCGGTTTCAGACTAGTGCGAGGTTGTTTTTCTTTAGGATTTTGCCGTTGCACCTCGTGACCCCGTAATCTTGGGATAAAACCGGGAAAGTGCAAACGCTACTTTAAAATCGTAATGCGAAGAACCAGCTCATTCTTGAATTTGCTTCGTTTCTATATATGAGAAAATATTTTACTTACATAAATATAAATAAACTATTAACGTAATGCTATTAATATAATTCAAACCCACGTATCAAGTTCTTAAGCGACAAATTAGGATAAGGGACATCATAATCGAATTATCATGTTTCGCTCTTCATGCGAGATGAGGATCCACTGCTAAATTGATCTGACAGAATTAGGATCGTCCAACTATTTCAATGAAATTGCTCGCAGTTAGGACTTTGTCTAATGTTCACAAACATTGATGTTGGACGTGAGAGACGGTCTTTCCGCTGATTACAGCAGTGCTCACGTGACTTCGAGAACGATGTTGATCTTTGAGTTGCTCTTTGACGAAATGCAGCCAATAGTAGCAAAAATATATTACGTGCTTCTCGTGTGATAACGTCTAATAATTTACTTTGGCCAAGTATCAAGATATTAATAAAAAAATAGCTGAATGAATATCATTATAAAATAACTCTTACAGTTTGTATTATATAAATTTATTCATATGTTTGCTCGAAATTTACGTTATTCCTTCTTATGTTTTATTCTATTTTTCCAAGTTTTTTAACATGAAAAAAACTTTCATCTAATCCTTTATCGATATTATTCTCTTGGTTAATTAATTTAAAAAGGACAGTATTCTTCTCGAAATTGTGGTAATACTGTCTTTTGACTATGCGATATATACTTGACGTTAACGAACTCGATCAAAGCTCTACGGGCATGTGAATGCCCCTCTTTTTTTTCTTCAAGCAACTGCCTCTCGCGAATCGAACAAGAGCGCGAGATTGGGTCTGAGGGAAACGGCTCGTTTACGTCTAACTAACGTGAAATTTTCAGAGCACTCCCGGCGAACATTTCTCGACGAATCGACGTTCGATGTTCTTTGATCGCGCGCCATTAACCGATCGGCTCGTTCAATGCCTCATAAGTGGAATCGCGCCGGTAACTAATGCGTCCTAAAAAGAAAAATCCGTATGCGGCTCGAAAACTAGGCAAATGCAGTCCTATTGTACGGCGAACGAGAATTGTCGGAATTCGATGTTCTTCGCGATCGCGTCAGATATCAATTTTTTTTAATAACGCGAGAGTTAATCAAAACAATTCTTTGCAGATATCGAATCGATAAATTTGAATAATAAAAAGAAGAAAGGCAATATTAAGATGGGAAAGATATAATTAGATGCGATGGTTAATTTTATCAACGTAAATTCACAATAATTTTAATTGATTGATTTCTACTGAAAGTAGAAGAAAAGGGCACAAGTGTCAGACAAGCTTATCAAATGTTTGTTGTTGTTTGTGCTGTTACAGTAAAATGAATGTGAAAATGGAATATCGTAGGAAACCGTGATCGTATATCTCATTTAATATTTATAGCACTCTAAAGAATTAAAGTAATTATAGAAGATTACACGATAGGAGAAAATTGTAGTGCTTCTTTGTCAAGTGTATTTAACGTATGAATATCCATGAAAATAGATAAATTAGAAGATAAGGGAATTGCATGATAACAGAGAAATTTTATAGATGCAACGTATATGAATGTTTTCTAAATTTGTCGACACAGATGCACGTACAATTGCGAGTTTGAAGCTTTCGACGTGATTACCTTGTGCTTTCACATTTCACATATGTATTTCATTCAGGAAACGTGCCACCAATTACTCTGAACGAAAACACTCAGTTCAGCCTTATATCAATAATTCACAAGCGCGAATTCCAAGCTGCGTACTATGCAAATACATTGCAGGAATAGCAAAGTAATTACGTCATTCGTGTAATAGGAAAAGTAAATTTAATTAGATTTTTACACTGTCTCCGAAAATGTTTCCAGCTGGCAGAATTGAATAATCTTCAATATATATCTCTTCAAAATGAAAACATAATTATTATTTCTCTATCTTAAAAATAAATGAACATCAAAAAATTAATTAAGTTTAATTACTTACAATTAGTTATCATTTATATTAAAATTAACTAATATCTTTTTTAAGAACCGATCGATTCAATACTGTTTTTATTAAACGAGGATATATAAAATGATAAAGTACAACGATTCGAGCAATGTAAATGTTGCATCTAGCTGTGACAATAAAGGGTCGGGATCCATTTCGGAGTTGCAACATCTTACCATCGTTCTCTCCATCTCCGAGAATTGTCAGGACGATATGCGGCAGCGTCAAAATACGCGGCCAAGATAGCGTCGAGTCGCGAGCGAATCTAAATCCTAGCTAATAGTTTCGTCTCGGCGACGGAGCCCCCGCGCGTAATTTAGCCTCACGGCTTTGCTTGCGCCCCACGATTGTCCCATCGTCGGCAGCTTCGCGCTCTCTTCCTTGCAGAACCTTCTCACCCTCGCCATCCGCCGCCCGACCTTTTCGTCCCTGTCTCTCATTCTCGGTGATTCTCGTATCCCCATCTTACGAGAGTGGTGCGCGAGACTCCCGGCGGCAATGTTCACTATATTAACACCTCCATCCGACCTTAATGAATCCCTCAGTCTTGGCGAGATCGAGAACGGTAGGAGGGGAGAGAAGGAAGATCGTGCTAGCCCACCCTATATATACTTGCGTTACATCGCACCCTCTTTGTGAGACGTAAATATCTCCGATTTCACTTCCTTACTTCAACTAAGTCCATCTTCTTCCTTGATTACGATGTAACGATTAATGACTACCTAATCCGCTTTTCTCTTAATTTTTCTGACGTCAAAAATCGCTGTTTTAATAAAGACATGGTCCTAAATCCATGTTTGCAATAAATTGACCTTTTCAGAAAAAATATCCTAGAAAAAAAGAAAAAAGATCTTTCAAAAATATAGAAGTTTCTTATAATTTGTTCAGATATTGTTTCACAAAAATAATTATAAATCAATTGTATTCCAGATTTTTATATTGATATGTATGAAAACAATTTAATTCTAGTTTATTTCAAATATGAAATTTATTTTTAAAAAATCGTTTCAACATCTATCTGTAGCTTTTTAAACGCGCCTCTTCAGTCATATATTTGCATAACAAATTCCTCCAACTTCAACCAGCTTCTAATCGCGTTTTTCTCGCATCAATCCTCCAAGATCAACGTGAAGACTCGCGCACACAAAAGATTCTCAAGATTAACGTTAGTCCTTGTAAGAGAAGGATTCCCATGTGCATTGCCGGGAAGGAAGGCTCGGCACTTGAGCATAATGTATGTGCACATCGACTCGCGACCTTTCGGCAGAAGGCGAGCTACAGCAGGTTAGACTTCCGGGGGGGGGGGGGCGGACTGGAGAGGAATGGGGAGACGGTTGATACGTACGAAACCCTGCATAATAGTGTAGAGAGGGAAGGCCATCTCGTGCGCGTTCGGGGGACAAATTATTTCCCCATTTTATGGCCCGCTAAAATATAAATCAAGTTCTAAATTAAATTCCTCACCCCGCACACGCCTACGTGGCGAACTATAACGAGCATTTTATAACGCGCGCGTGTGTGCGTGCATCAGGTCGGCGACGGAGGGGTGGAAAACACTCTCGCGAAAGGGCGTGGAACGTGGCGGAGAAAGGGAGAAGGGGGATAGACGAAGAATAGCACGCGCACGCGTATATATATATGTATATATACACGCATATACATACCTATGTATGTGTATATGTATATGTATATGTATATATGTATATGTATGTGTATATATATATATGTATATACATCCCGTTGGGATGTACTTTGGGGGGTATCTACGTACAAGGCTGTCGAGCGATGCGCCATCGATGCGGCCTTTTTCACCTCTCTCGACGTCGCCGCTACTTTTTGCGAATTCCGCCCGAGAATGCCAGACGAGAAAGCACCCCCGACATTGCCGCCGACACGGGCGGCAGGGGTTCGATTTAAAAAAATTACTGCGCAAGGTAGAACGGGCTTGAAGGCTCTTCTTCTTTCCTGATCGAATCTCTATCGTGTCGAAAACATGTGTGAATCTACATGTTTGCAGCGTTTGCTCTCGCTAGTTTTTATCCAGTGTGAAGAAGATTGACATTTCGTTTTCACGACGAAAGGAAAATGTGATAATCACCATTATAAGCGATTCAGCAGTTATTTTGATTGCTAAAAAAATATTTTTTTAAATAGATTTAGAAATAAAATTTATTTCTTTTATATATATATATATATATTTAAGAAACATATATGAATTAAATTGATATGATTTAATTCGTCAGATCTTTTTACATGTTTAGGATTTTTTTACAACTGCTTTTAAATTTCATTTATTTAAAAATTAATCGATTTACATATTACACATCATTATATTATAATGGCATTATTTATAAGGCAGTTAGTATCTGCGATATAAGATAAGTCTCTCCAAACATGTTACCGAATTATGTGATCCTCTCTAATTATTTGATGACGGAAATAAATTTTCTAATGCGATAATTTTTGTTTTGTCACGTACAAAGAAGCATTCGCGGCAAAATGTCTTACATTAATATTAAACATGAGCTGCACGGTTAGAGAGGACGAGATGATAAGATCCTCCTTAAATTCGTATTATATTGCTGCACGGCGCGCAAAATCTGGCGATAATATAACCGCTTATGCATAGTTTCTCAGCTCGGGCCGAAGTTCATCCAACTTTAACTTAATCTTAACTAACGTAGCGATGGAGAGCCCCGACTGCTACCGTTGGGACCGATCAGACGAGGAGGACTTTGGAATTCGGCCTGCAATGGGGAAGACAAGGACGTGAAAAAACGGGACTTTCGCGGTAGTTGAGATCCAATACCCGCATAGTTCCGTACTAACTTTAATTCGCCATATATTCTTATTCCACGTTGCGGATCGTACCCGAAAGCCAATCGCGGGGGTGCTAAATTCTATTTTATTATTTTCTAGTTTTATCATTTTCAACGCTACCTCTCGCTATTATTTTTTATTTATATGAAATATTAGATGGAATAACTTGGATTAAATTTTATTACAATCATATAAAAAATAAATTATAAATAATTGTTATTTCATGCGAGAGTTTTTCTTACGTTCCACGCGAGCGTTAGTACATTTCTAAAAATGTTGCCAATGTATGATAGAAAGTTAGAAAAATCGTGAGCGAGATACCTGGTATCGAATGTTTGGCAAGAGTTGCAAGAAAAATATGCGAGTCAGGTACGCGATGTTATCCATTAAATTTCTACCTCCAAAAGGTTATTCACCGATGCATACCAAACAGCAAAAACAATATCGTCGAATCGCCAACAACAACGTTAAGCATGCAATGCAATTCCAATCGATATAAAAATGAAACAAAAAAATTGGCATGGATTAGAGAACTTGTTTTGCGTAACGCGTGTGTGGGATAACTCGAATATGTATTATATAAAGATCGATTTTCACATTTTTCTATTAGATAAATTTGGCAATAAAGAAATCTGCATTTTAGCGACATTCTTTTTTCAAATTTTTGTCTATTTGAATTGCTCTCTCTATTCACATGATGTTGCAAATTTGATACGCCTTGAATCATTCAGCGCGATTCACCTTCGTACTTGCCGAAGACAACGAATTAACTGACGTCTTTGTAAGAAACTGGCCGTGGTGCGCGATTAGAAGACAAAACCCCGTGTAATAACCCCGCCACGGTGCCACCGGAGACAAGGAGAAATAAATAGAATGAGACGACAGAAGGGTAGGAAGCGTTTGTACGCGAGGGTAGGGAAAGAGAGGAGGTAGACGAAGAAGGTGAAAGCGAGAAAGAGAAAGAGAGAGAGAGAGAGGACTCGAGAAATTCTCTAAAGCTGGCAAAGTGCCGTCGCAGTGAATTCAGGGGCAGTCTTCAACTGTGTAGCGAAAGCGACGTCGCCCTCTCTTGGGAGCTAACCCTCGCACCCCCCTCGTTTCCGCCGTCCTCGGTGCACGACCTCTCCCAGATAATTAAACGAAATTCATTTACATAGCTCGAGTAATACGAAGTCGCACGGCGGTACGACGACGCCGTGAAAAGAGAGGAAAGAGAGAGCCGATCGAGGGGGAACGAGGAGAGTTTTATCTTGAAAAGGGAACGGGGAAGAAGATGCGAGAGCGAAATGAAAGAGGGAGGCAGAAATTAGAGTTGAAGGGAGAATGAAGGTAGAAGAACGACCAAAGGATAAAGGATAGATAAAGAGAGCGAGTGGAAGGAAAGCCAGAGAGTCGAATTTGATGGTGGAGCACCCTACTATATCTTTCCCCTTTCTCTCTCTTGCCTTTCTTCATGTTTCTCCTTTTCCTCGGGAAGATCTCCTATGAGCGCACCACCTACTTTTGATCTTCAAGGGACGTTTATGTCGCGAAAACTGTCGCTGTATATCAAATGGCTACAAACCTGCTACAACCCCCCTTCGACCGACGATGCGCTCCATCCACGCAATCCCTCGGAAGGATTTCGCGAAAACCACTGTGAAAATTTCATCAGAAAGAAAAAGAGAAAGAGAAAGAGAAAACGGAAGAACCTGTGGGAAAACGAGCTGGCGCGAGATGGAAATTAACGCGCAGCCTGCTCAAGGTAACTCCAATGAGATTCGGATTTTCGAACGATATCCCGCGATAACTTTCGATGTTCAGTTTAATGAGTTAATTCGTGCGATTGGCCGACAATTAATCGCGTTTGAGTTACTTTTGTTCATAGCTAACATATTAATTAATCATGGACGTTGAATTTTTGTAATTTTTCTGGCGCACTATCGAATCGCGATAATGCACTATTTGCGAAAGCAAGTATGGCGCGTAAATATAATGAATATCGAACTATATTGATTGTATGCTGTTTTATCGGAAAGATTTCACACAGGTTCAGATTGAGTATTTTTTATCGGTTTTTTTTATCGTTGCAACGTTATTTATTTTAGAAAAATAGGAAAAAATTTGAAACTATCAAAATATAACAGCTGTTATTGGATGAAAATTTATCGGTCAATATCGATTGCATATGCCCGTTTACGAAGTTTATTATTTTAAGATATATTGGTTTATACGAGTCACACATTGAATATCGTTGAAGTTGTTTGCACTATCACTCTTTTGCAATATCCCAAAATTCCCTACTGTCTATTAATCAATACAGCATATATATGGAGTGTCCCAAAACTGATAGTACAAGCGCGAAGGAGGTTATTTTACATGAAAAAAATAAATCGAAAATGTGGAATAAAGTTTTTTTTATATGAGACTTTATTTTCTAGAAAAATAATTAAAAAAAATAAACTTCAATACGCTTAATGAATATTATTGATAAGCTTAATGAATATTATGAATATTATTCAAATAAATAAATAGCCTATATTATGTATATGAGTAGACGCTGAAGGAAACTATCAAGGAAGAAAATATATTAGATCGAGGCGGATGTCTATGTAATTGTATGCTATCTCTCCGGAGCCCAGTAAACTTTGATCCCCTTATTCAGCCAATACTATTCTCCGCTATCCGTTCCCGGCTGTCTCGTTTAACACCTAACGTATCAACATGTCTGTTCTTTGATCGGTACATCCGCAAGAAACTCTATTCGGAGTGTTTTAAGAGTATCAAATATTCGAAAATCTAAAGACCCGAAGAGGCCTCGAGGGACAATAGATGCAAAATACATCTTGGTCTCGAGGATTCAAAGATTTTAATAATCAAACAATTTGCGATAAAGTTTAAAGCATGCAAATTTAAATATTTAAGGATCTTAACCTCTATCAGTTTCTTCAAAAATTAAAGATATAATTTATGAAATTCAAGAAGTTATATTTATATGCAAAAATAAAAATTTCTCGGGGTATAAATTTTGATAAATTTCAATCTTTAAGGATGTCAATCAATTTAGTCAACTTATGTATAGATAAAAAATTTAATAGTTTGAAGATATGAAAAATGAATAATCATATATATCACACAAGGCAATGATGTAAAACTTCTATTAATTTGAGTACGATCAAATTTAATTAAGATTATTATCTACGGATCATGATAGTGAATAAGAACTGCTCAAAGAGGAAAAAGTGAATTTTAAATATTCATATTTCTCTTTCTTTCAATATATATCTTAAGTCAATGCAATTACCTCTAATATTGAATGTATAAATGTATGATTAAATAATTATAAATAATTATAAAATGTAATTTATTACGAGAAGGTGACAAAATGATATATAATAGTACATTAAATTTATGAATTATATTATTTGATTTAATATAAGTCATTTTATACTATATTATTGAATATTTTTACCATCATTTATCTTTTTATCTAAATCTGAATTTCAATTACATTTATTATTAAGCGTACATTTGTAATATATAATTGAACGAGGAAGAGTCTTGCCGAATTATAATTAAAATGCAAAGAAATCTTAATATTCTCGGTTGACTTTAAATACATGTTTCTTTAAAAAAATATGACTTGGTTAGCAGGAAACTAAACGTCAAAATTTTCCAAAAAAGCGAAAACATTTATTTTAACATTATACCAGAAATCACTGGTCAGTTTCTTCAACTATGAACAACATTCGCTCATTATCGAACGGGCCGTATGAAAAAGCCGCGTCCAATTATCTCTCTCTTTCTCGAAGCTTGTTTCGGTCGGCGTACCGCAAAGCTCGATTCCTCTGCTAAAAGAGGGAAAAAGAAATATCCATCTATAAAAATCCAGCCGAATTGCTGGCATACCTGGCGCGAATATATACGCATCGTCTTGTCGCTACAAATGAAATTCATGAAACCGACATACGTGCCGGAACCAGCCGGCCACTCTGCCCGTCTCGCAATGCAAACATTCCGGCGTGCCAATAAAAGGGAGAACAGCGGAAAAGAGCGACGCGCGGGGATGAAAAAGGGGAAGGGGTGGAAGGACGAACGCGGCCTCGGGCGTAAAGAGGAAAAATTCGAACACCTCGACGGATGCTGAGCGGCGCACGGGGAAAAGGGAAAAGGGGTGAAAGAGGGAGAGAGGCGCTTTATGAGCGGCGGGCATCTGCATGGCCTCTCCATTGTTATCTCCGACAATAAAAGCCGACCGAATCCCGGTTGCAAACGTTGCATCGCCGTTCTTGTTGTTGTTGTTGTTACTGCTCCTGCTGTTGCGTGCATTTAATCTTCATACTTCGAGATTGCATCGCCAGAGTTTAGGATAATTGAATGTACCTTCGTTTGACGACTTTGTGCCATTTCTAAGGGATATAAACTGTACTAATTTAGATTATTTCTCTCGTTTCGGAGAAAAAGAATTGCGTGATAACCGTCGAATTAGAGAAGATAGTGTTGATACCCTCTCGACCGACTACGAAAAAAAAATGCGCAAAACGAGACGAACGGCGAAGTGAACTCGAAACGACTTCTATTTGAAGCCGATCCTCTTTCTGTTGACACGAGCAAATGTTGAACGTTCGATATATCAGGGACTCGCTGACTCGATCAAGTTTCCTAGTTTTCCGTTATTTGCGCATGCCTTTAGTTATTTCAGCTATTTGGTTAGAAATATGATATCGTGAACTAAAATTATTATGTACAGAAAGTATAAAATATATATTTTTTATTTTATATATAATATTTTCTGATAAAGAGAGAGAAAAGGCGCCTCTTTAAAATTTTTTGTATAGTAATATTAATTGGTAAAGAGAGATAGAAAAAAACAAGAAAGAGGAAAATTATTTTTGAGAAATATAATTTTTTTTTGCCATCAAAAAAAGTTTCCTTTGATCCAGGATAATGTATGTAGCATTTTAAAATCTTAAAGCCAATACTGTTTAATAACTTAGGTATCTATTACAGTATTTCAATTTGCGTCCGCTGCCAAAAAAGCGGTCAGTGATAACTGATGTGCGCGTCCTGCTTGGATTATTGTGGACAGTGAGTGATGGGCTTCGATCTCATCCCCTTCGCGTTTGCTATGCACGGGAAAGCCGAAGTGGTCAAATGAAACACCCTTCTCCGTTCGTTGCTATATCGCAAAGTTTTATGATCGTGCTGCGCCGAATATTTTAAGCGAGAGTGGATTTCGTGCATTTTTCAAAAGTCATCTAGAAGTAACGGTTATGAGACATTTATATGAAATGCATCTCGCGAAAGATGCGATATTCACTGCAACATACAGCTTTTATAAAAATTAAATTAAAGGAACTTATGGAATTAAATCAGTCCTCTTTCTTTTCCTCTCTTCCTTTTTCTCTTGTACAAATAAACTACCTCGCATCTCGATTGTATTAATTTTATATCAATTCTCCATCTTTATAACTTGTTCATCTACGAGTTGTGTTTATATAAATCTAAAAATAAATATATATACATATAATTTGAGAAAAATGTAACTTTTTCCATTATAAAAATTATCAATTTTTGTTCTGAATATTGCTTTCTAATATCTTCACGTTTATAGTCCAAATGGCTATCGTGAAATGATATCTCGTTGTTTCGCGCGATACGAACTGGATAACCGATATCTCTTCCGCAAATGTCGATTGCCTCGAACAAATAGCAGGAGCAACGAACAAATTAGCATCGACCGCCGAAGAAACGCCGAATCGATCCAGCGGACAAGCGATACTCGCGCGCGCGATCTGGCAGCTTGAGTTGTAGTGGACAGTGAGTGATTGGTAGCGATCCTCTTTCGATCTCCCGGCAGCCGCGTGGAAAATGGGAAATGCGGTCGAAAGCGTTCGCTGGCTCGTCCCGCGGATTGTATCCAACCGATGCGAGCTTGCAGTGTTTACAGCGGAGAGACCGGAGATCCGGCAACCCGGAATGTAACCCGAAGGCAAGCTGCGGCCGCACGGTAGGAAAAACATCTCGGAGGACGAGGCGAGATCCTGAGGAATTAGGGAGGAGAGGACGAAACGACGAGGGGAGGCAAGGACGAGGCGGCCATTTGTCGGGACGTGCGGAAGAAACGCTGCAACAGCCGGGAAAAGGTGAAACGGTAACGTCAGGACGCGGACGGACAGATGGACCACATCGACGGAAAAGAAACAAAGGGAGCGACGTGGAGGGCGCGGACGTGATGAGTTCAAGGAAAGTTACGAGGGTGGGGGAGACGCGCGCGGGAGAGAAGGCAATAAGGGAATACCGCCGAAAGAAACAACAACGCAGAGGCGGCCGAGAAAGTAATAGGAAGATAGAAATACCGAGTGCGCGCGGGTGGAGCGCGCTTTCTTCTCCGCGGCATATTTCGCGCGGTTACGAGATACCCTGTGTTTCATAAAGCGAATTGGCTTTCGCGAATTGTTTCATTCTGACGATGAATATTAGGCAATACCGCGAAAGTAAGCCGCTCGTCCATTTCTGCGAGAGAAAAAAGGAAGAGGAAGAGGAGGAAAGATTGAAATTTATTATGATAGCGTGCTGACGATCGGATTTTCTCTTCTCGCCATTAACATAAACGTATTTAAATCTTTACAAATATATATTTTCCTCATCATTCTTTTTATCCATCTCCAAATTTAATTATATTGTATTTTTTTGTAAGAAGGAACAATATTGTTGCATGCTTTTTTCAGCAGCATTTAATTCAATTTAAAAAATATTCAGAATTTTTTCAGACGCGTGAAAATAAATGACATTTCTACTGTGACCTGAAAATGACATATCTAAAATATGACAGTGATTCAGAAATTCATTGATACAATGCAACAATAAAATTTTGTTTTTAGAGCAATCAAGAAAAAAGAAATATAGTCGTTTATTATATTATAATAAACGACTAAATTAAGGTACTAAAATTTCTTTTTAGTCGTTATAATATAATAAACGACTAAAAAGTATTGAACTCATATAATTTTAATATTCTAGTTTTGATAAGCATTAGGGTACTAAAATTTCTTTTTAGTCGTTATAATATAATAAACGACTAAAAAGTATTGAACTCATATAATTTTAATATTCTAGTTTTGATAAGCATCTGTCACTTAGAAAAATTAAGGTACTAAAATTTCTTTTTAGTCGTTTATTATAATATAATAAATTTATAAAAAAGAAATTTTAGTACCTTAATTTTTCTAAGTGACAGATGCTTATCAAAACTAGAATATTAAAATTATATGAGTTCAATACTTTTTAGTCGTTTATTATATTATAACGACTAAAAAGAAATTTTAGTACCCTAATGCTTATCAAAACTAGAATATTAAAATTATATGAGTTCAATATGTTGCGCTCATTTACGCAATATATTTGGTTCAATCACTCCACTTTTCCAAAACGGACCGACAAATTGGCAGACAAGTCGTTGCTTGAGTCGTAACGGACAGTGAATGATTGTTAACGATCCGGTTCGTACCAACCATCCTTTATTTACGCTATATGCGGAATCGATCGTGCGAGCCCAATGAAACACCCTCGCTCATTCATCGTACATGCCTAAGGATTTCACGCTGGGGGTTGAACGCTGCCAGCTTCGCGCATCGGTCCAATTTTCGTTATAGTATATTGGCGAAACTATTATTGTGTCAATAGATCATCGTGATGACTGTTTTATTGAACGCATTAATTTTTATAATTAAAATATGCAATTGTTTCGTCCTTTTAGCCAATCACGAGGAAAATCTTTCCAATTCTAAGATTGCGCGAAAATCATGCATTTAAAAAGAAATGTAAAGATTTATAAATCAAGTTATATACATAAATAAATCATACATTCAAATATTCATTATAAAACAAATTCAAATATTCATTATAAAATAAAGAATCCGCTTTCGCGTGGTTTTATGTAAAATAAGACTTATATAATCACTGGTTGCTTCTAATAGCAAAAGCTATCAGAGAGCTAAAGCTTATATATTTTTACGTAAGAGAGACATACGACTGCTTTATTACAGTAGTATATAAGCGTACTTCCGTTGTAAAACGACTTTTTCCTCGAAGCACTCCTTGCCCCTGCAGAAGGGATTAAGTCAGTGACTAGACCCATGAGGAAGTGCATCTCGTCACGGAACTTTTAAGTAGCTGCGGAAGATACGCGAAACTACCGTGCTACATTTCCCTCGTTCCTTCAACTCGCCACTTTCACTGCAATTAATCAGTAGAATGTGCAATCATGACTCAACTTTCAGTTCAAGTGTTCACTCTTTAATTCTCGTTTACCTTCAATTATAAATTATATAATCAATAATTATAATTATATTAGTTATAACTGACAGTATGCGTGCGACAATATTTTAATTTTTATATCTTAATGTGATCTCTTCCAAAATTAAAATACTATTTAATTTCTTAATGAAACATGTTTATCATTCGCGCATGCTACATTTATACACGATTCTACAGCTATTTGAGATAAATTATTTTACAAAAGTTTCGTGTAAAAAAAACAATTGCTACTGAGGGAACAAACAGCAACGATACACAAAAATCGCAAATGAAAAAGTTGCAACTCGTTGAAACTTTTTCAGTATTTTTCGGTATTTTGTAAAGCATAATCTATTTGCTTAGGAAGTGCGAATAGTTAATTCTTTACAATCCGCAATTTAATTGGACGCGGCTGACACACTTTTCAACCGAGTTTGTACAGTTGATCATAATTTTATTTTTTTTTCCGTGTCGAGACGCACAATATCGTGGCATGGAAAGGGGTCGCAATGGCTGTCTACGATGTTATATAAAGAAAAGAATGCGCCGCAAGCGGCTGCATATTTCAAAGTAAATGTCCGCTGCTGCAAACGCCGCAATGTCAAATACTTTTTATTTCAACGGGACGGCTAGTTGCCTCACTAAATTGTGCCTTTGTTAAAATTACAAATTCATGCATGTGCAAAATATGTCCAATCTTTTTTATAGGCTGATTCTTTTATCGGATATCTCTGGATAAGTTAAAAAAGTTTTCAATGTGGTACTAATTTATATTTTATATTATTAGATGTGCATATTTCATATTAAAATATATTATATCACTCTATTTTTTATCGCATTTAATGCGATAAAAGAGCTAAAATCGGCAGCATTTCAAATTAAATAAATTATGTTAACGAAAAGCCTAAATTTAGAAAAATCGAAATAACAAATTGGAAAATATAATTATAAAATATAATATATAGATTGTTTTTTAAATATGTTATTTATTTATTAATATCTCGAAATAATTCAACTTTAGCAATTATATATATCGTCATATTATCTATATATAATTATAACCGTTAAGAGTCAACATCCTCAAATATATCCATATTATATGTCTATATGTCGATTCGTATGTTCCACACAAATTCGTAAAATTATATGGCAAGACATAAAGGGAATTCCATAGCGGACAAATGGAAGTTCACAGCGGAAATCAAACTTTCATCGCGGAAATGTTGGGAATTTGGGAAGCGACATCAGAGGAATTCGCAGGATCGTTACAGGATCGAGTGAGCCGCTCGAGTGCGAGTCCTGACTAGGATATTAGGCGATGCTTACCAGAAGAACGGGCAATAAAGGTCGTACGAGGGAACCTAATTCGAGTCGGCGAAAGAGAATATCCGGAAATAAAAAGAATTTTAGCTGATATTCCCGTGCGAATTGTCGGCAAATTTCATCGAATGGTACAGCTCGATTTTAAATAGCTGTAATGCGATTATCCTTGTCATTAATAAATATTATAAAATAAACTAACAGGAATAGCAATTTTGTCAATTTCGAATTTTCATCAACCTTCCTTTATCTTTCAAAGATACAAATTTTTTAGATTTTTATATTTTTTAATTTATTTTTTATATATGCATGATTTTTTAATTTATATTTTATATATGCATTTTATGTATACATATATATATAAAATTCATCTTTAAAAAATATGCTGTTTAAAAATTTAAATATGCACTTCTCTTCATATATTATTATTTTAATACAACATTCTGAAAAATAATTTTTATATTAATTTTATATACAATGCAATCTTTCTCCCGAAGAAAATTATCTAACAATTGACCAGTCTCAATTTGCCTACTACTTTTGGAATAATATTTGCACACTGTACACCGAGCTTTAATTTCTTTAAATTAGTCTCACAAGATCTACTGCTCGTGTTACCATTATCTCTTCTGTGTACGTAGCAACGTCGGAGATATGAGTCCGTTGTAATAATATCTAGCATGATTTAGCGGTAACGCTTGGGGCCAACCGCGACGTGCCACCGTAAAGTGCACAGACGGTTACATGAATCCCTTTGATCCATGCGTGTAAGGACGGCAAGAGTTGCGCATCGCCAACCCAACTGTTCATAGACTTTCCATTTGAGATAACAAGAACGAAGGAAATGAGATAAGATTATCATAAAATATTTTTATGACGTTGCAAACTTTTTCTTAAAATAACTTTGTTCAAAATGTCTTCTAAATGCAAGTCTCGACTCTATATATTTCATATTACAATGCAAAATTGATTTTCGTACTGTTTATAACGTAATCTTGTTAGACAAGAAGAACAAGAATAAATTTCATTTTTCTAGCATCTATCGCGAGAATATTCCGATGATCTTTTTAAAGATTCAAGTAGCTATTTTCTAATCCTTCTCGAGATATTGATCTGCCGAAACGCGATATTTGCGATACGGCGAATTTTCCAAGTTTCCCAAAAAAAAAAAAGAGCTCGCGCCTACGGAGCGCGGAAAAAGTCGCACGCGTCCGAAACTCAGTTTTGGCGACGGACTCGCATCCGATTGATTCGTTCGATTAACGTTCCGAATATCGCCGCACGGGATGGCCGCGGATAACCATTCACCGAGGCTCGGTGACTCGATATTTCTGCCTCGTTTCCCTTTCCCTTTTCCCGTGTTCGCTCGCCCTTGCATCCGCGAACCGCATCCCCTGGTATCCCGCGCGCACATCGAGCACGCGCTGCTCGAGGGTGCGCCGTAACGCGGTGACATGTGGGCGCCCGGAAAAAATTACGTAAATTAGTGTCAATTGCGGCCGGTGATGTTGGCGGGGGACAACGCGAAACAGTGCAACTGCGGAAAAGCAGGGAACGAGAAAGGGGATGACACAGCGGGTCTCCTCTGCGGGTCCGCGAGAGGGATGATGAGAGCGAGGAACGTGGGACGCGATGGATACGGCACCGTGAAGGGAAAGGGAGGAAGGTGGCACAGGGTGGGCCGGTGGGACTGTATGTGATTGATGAGGCAGTGATAGCGACGGGTCTGCACTCGACACCTCGCTACTGCCACCAAACAATGCATATTCATCGGCCGTATAAATAATGCCTGTTTAATACATAAATATACATTAACGCGGGGGAGGCGCGGTAGGGACGTTGTGGGAAAGGATGGAGGAGAGGGGAGAGGGGGATAACTGCAACTCGCTATGCCGAATAGAAGGCCGCATGCTGCAGCAACAAACGAAGGTAATTCCTGACGATTGACCTCTTGATCGAGACGGTGATTTTACTCCAATTTTTTATCACCATTGTTCTTCATTCCGAATATTATTCCGCACTTATCTTCCTCTCTATAATTTTTTTGCACTTGTTTTGACATTTCTATTATATAAATTGGATCTAGATCTTTATTTTTTCATTGCTATATTGGTATAAATTGATTATTTTGTTATTTTAATAATTATTTAAATATAATAAATTCGCTGTTTTGGTGTAACAACATGTATTTTGTAACTAATTTATACTAATAAAATAACGAATACAATTTCAATATATAATATATTAAAATATTTTTTCTGCCTGTGCATTAAAATTTATTAAATTGTGTATAACTATTATATTGTGTTAATAGAACGATACATTGCTTGCGAAAACAGGAGAATTTTTTAACGAAATTTTTCCATTTGATATTTCAAATAAATAACAGTTTTAAATAAATGGCATAATAAATGAAAAATTATAACACGGTGTTTTCAACGAGCAATATATTCAATGTTCCTCGCGTAATTTTTTTCAAAAACATTTAATGTCTACGCAATGAATTTTCATGTAAATGAGAACGATACAATGCAATGAAGTGTCATGCATATTATCGAGATGCGATACATGCTGTGCGCAAATCGAACCGAACAACTTGACAAAATAAAAACGATTTTCTCTCTCGCGGCGTGAACGCGCGATACGTCGACCATAAAATCGGGCGTGCAATTTTCCGAAATTTCGTTACGTCGGGCACAAATTCATACAATATTTATTCGAAGCAATTTTCCGGCGCCAAGTCGGCGCGACGCAACGCAACGCGACGCGACACCGTTTTTGTTCCGCCGTGTGAAGAGAACTGTCTCATAGTAAATTTAAATCTATCGAATCGCGAATTTAAATCCGGTCGCATGATCGGACGGGTTTTCAATTTTTTCCGTTGTCATTTATCACGACGGATTAAGCGTCCATTTATCATCACGCGGTGCCTGATGAACGACTCCGCGACTGTGTGTGTGTGTACACAATATTATGCGCCGTATTATCGACGGTATGATAATGAGTTTCTTGTAAGATTCGCCGTGTCGCATTTTAGATGAATTTCCGGCAACGACCGCTTGACATGTTTTGCATGGGACGCAAAGTGTATTCGTTTATCCGAGCTAAACGCCCCGATTAAACAAAGGGTAGGAGAGATATTAAAGGAGAGATACTTTTCTCTAATATTCTTTCCTGTAATTATGATTATTTCTCTTTCGCGTGTAATTTTGTATTACAAATTTATAACAAATTATACTTAATTCGCTTTTGTTCTACATATTTTAGTCATTATTTCTTTTGTCGATATTTGATATATTCAGTTCGTATAAAAAGAGGACGATCTTTATCATTTATCACACGGATTCGCGTGTCTTCAATATCTCAAATTTATTATTCACTCATTGCGGACACGCTAATCGTGTTAAACATACAGTTTGACACGCCGTCGCGCGATATACTTTTTGACATTTCCGTCTATAAAATTGTATACGTCAATTTTTTTCTGATATGATTATCTTTTCAGTGAAAAGTGTGTTATTGAGTGTAACAACTAAATTATATTAAAATATTGAGAACCTAAAATACTGAGAAAATAACTTTATATACAGGGTGTCCCGAAACTAACGCTTGATATTTTAAAGGCAGATTCTCTGGCCAATTTAAAAACGATTTTTCCTCAGCGAAAATGTCGCGGCACTAATAGTTTTCGAGTTATAAACGATTGAAAATAAAGGGTTTTTCGCAAACTAAGGCTTATGGGAATAAAATATTAATAAAATCACATTCTTTAGTTAATTTTAGGTAGAGTTTACTTTAATAGAATTTTAATTTAAGGCTTAGTTAGAAAGATACATGATGACAAAAATTGGGAATATGCAAAAAATAATGATCTCCCTCGACATTTTCGCTGAGGAAAAATCGTGTTTAAATTGGCCAGAGAATCTGCCTTTAAAATATCAAGCGTTAGTTTCGGGACACCCTGTATATATGAAACTTTAATATACTTTTAGCAAAATTATTAATATCCGTTGTAAAACGCACTTGATAAGACTACGGAATATTGTACATCGATGAACATAGCTTCCCCCTTGGTAACCAGTTGCTTAGATCGAGCCAGGAAATTCTCCTTGTAATGTCCGGAGTTAATTCGGGAAGCCGTCACGGGAAAGGGTTCCTCGGTTTCATCGTCGAGGGCAGCTGCCGCAAAATTAGATATTGGAAAGGAAAATGTGAGGCCAAGACGACAAATAGAAACCAAGGCTGACACGGATTCTTATTGTTAGATTCGCATACTGTGCTTCAATTTTATTTCGAAAGAGAGTGATTGAATAACAATTACCTATGAAGCTGACAAAATTCGTATTTTTGACTTTTTTCTGAGTTTTCTGATGGGAATATTTTAGAGATTCCGATTGAATCTCTATTCTAACTTGAAGAATCTTTTATTTCTTTATAAAGAAATTACAAACCATTTAAGAATACATACAATATAATAAAACAAATACTAATATTAAAATTGATATATATTCTTCAAGATATATATTCTTTTATTTTATTTTTCGAGCTTATTTATGTGCAATAGAAAATCTCTATCACACTATATGCCAGATATTGCAGTTTTAAAATCACCTACATAATGAGCTTATTTTCAAAATGCGAGACAACGATCGCGATTAAAATGTAATGCGCAATTTTTAAGCTATATCGACATCGCAGAGAACAAAGATTGAATGTGTGCACGTCAACGCAATATACGACGACAACGTCAACGCACCACCGTAACTTTCGAGTTCGGCCACACGAGTAAATTACATCCGAATGACAACAGTAGCCGCACCGATATCGTGGCGGGGTGACGCTCGAATCTGATTGTGTACAGCGAACGTGCGAGCGATTTAATTTCGCGGGATCGTTCATCGCGTAAATAAATTGGTGTGCCAACTTCAAAAAAGGCGTCACCATTCTAAGCAAGTGTTTACACATGTGGAAGTTTATCCGTCAATCGGGCGATATAAAGGGCGATATAATAGGAACAAAGTGCAAGATTAAATTTTATAAAATTTAAAAAATATGTAAGAAAAAAGTTTATAAAAGTTTAAAAAAGTTTATAAAATTTGTATTTTTCTTTCGACTCATGCTGTCCAGTCCATACTTTTAAGTGCTGTTTCAAATAAATTACGATTATAAATTTTTTTTTTAATTTAATAAACATATTGCGGAAAAGAGAAATAATAAAAATATAACAAAACCATTGAAATTTTTATTATATATATATATGTAAAAGTATATTTTGAAGTATATTTTATAAGAAAATTTAATAACCGTATGCAAATCATAATGAATTACTTATACGGTGAAACCTTGAAATGACAAAAAAAGAATTACCAAGATAAAATCCATTTAGTTCACGAATATAATATTTTGCCTTCACAAGCAGGACAACTTTTTCGACTAATAATTGCTCAATTTTTGCAATTATAGAGATATTCATTGATTACGCTCGTACACATAAGAAATTAATCAAAATTTATATAAAACTTTCAAATTTTTGTTAGCAGTACATTTTTTAAATTAAAATTTTTTATGTTAAAATCAATCGCGAAATAAAAATTAGATTATCAGAAAAAGAGCTCTCTACAAATTAAAATTATGAATTTGCAAATTGAATTTGAATCTGCAAAATGCAGCAGCCTCCATATAACGATCTGTACTGAAAACTCAGGGTTGAGAATTCGCGACGCTCGCTCGAGTCGTGCTGCGCTTCTACATCGACCGTACTCTCGCTATAATCAATCCATTCGAGGCAAGAGAGAAAAAGAGAGCGTGTGTGTGCACGTTGCATGTATGCGTTGTGTGTATGTGAGAGAGAAAGAGCGAGCGCGTGTTAACGATCCACTGATCAATTAGGCTTCGCGTGCGACGCGTGCGATGCCCGCGCTGAAGGCCGTACAGAAGAGGAGTGCATCTCCACCCTCCGTTTGCGTGGCAGCGGCGTGTAACACGTGTAACACGTCGGACAGGGACGAAGAAGAAGAAGCGTGCTCGAATCGCTGGCGTGCAGAATTACGAGAAGATCGCGTGCTAAACGATTTTGCTCTTTGCCCTCTCCGCGTCGTTCTTCCACCCCCTCGTGGCTCTCACCCCTTCGTTCTTCTTCTGCTACGGCGGTGGAGCGTCGCGTAGGACATTACAGATCGCAGGTATTGTATTATGCACGAGCTTACTATCTTCAGCGAAATTGGGCTGACTATTTTCGAAGTTACCCTATAAATCTCGAAAAAATCTACGCGTTCCTCCATTTAATCAAATCAATACGCGTGAAATGTTATATTTAGAAGTTTTTCATAGAATGCAATTCTATTCTAAAATAGCGTGCTTTTTCCTGGTAATACTCGAATCAAATTACGACTCGTTTATAATTTATACGAAATTGTTTAACAAACGTTCTTTTGCAAATGCTAAAAATAACGGTAATAAAAATATTCAGAGAATCAAAGTCTTCAAACACTAGGAATCTTTAAAGAGAGTTCTAAAAAATATCTTTAAAAAATGAAATCGCTAAAGAGATATCGAGAAACGTTAAAAGAAAAAAATAAAACGACATTGTGTTCGCCGTGATTGAACTTCGAGTTTACAAGATTTATAGCATGGCGTGCAAAAAATTATAGTCTAGTGAGATACGATCCACCTGGACGTGGACCACGTTGTGTAACGTAATCGTCGCAAATTTACAGCAGGTAAACGATATCCTCTTTGTTGCTGAAGAGTGAGCTGCTGCGGTTGTCAAGCTAATAAATTTCGGATATCCGCGTCCGCGGGCGCGAGCGCACCGGAGGCAACATATAAACCGAGAAGAGAGCATAAATCATTTTAACGCCCTTCGCCTTCAATGGCTGATGCGTCCAATTTTTACATGCAACACGATGCGACACGGTGAGCGCCGAGCGATATATCGATAATTGCGGTTTTTGTCACAATGCCTCGACAACGCCCGGCGTAAAATAATCGAAATTTTTCAGCAGCTCGTTATACCATGAGCTAAACAATGCCGCGTTTATTAAACTGTTTTCGCAATATAAAACACCGGCCGGCATCGTCTATTGTGTAGAAACTGGGACGTTAAAACGTTAATTGCACGTGAAAGTCGACCGTGTCATCGCCGCGAATACATTCTTCATTGGTTTATCCTTTATTCTAAGCTTAAGTACCTGATACTGAAGTTTATTTATATTTATCGTTTGAATGCAAAATGTAAAAGGGTACAGATTGTATTTGTTAGTATTATCTTCAATATAATATGTATATGTTATATTGAATATAATAATATTGAATATAATAAAAATTCAATATGATATATTTATATTCCATAAATATTTATATTTAATAAAAAAAGAATACTTAATAAATTTTTCAAAATTTCTATTTTCTATTTTCTATTTTCTATTTTCTATTCTCTATTTTCTATTCTATTCTATTCTATTTTCTCTGTGTAATATAATTTTATCTTTACGAGGTTAATATTCTATTCCATTTTGTATAATGTCAATTTATATTTTCGAGTTAATTTTTTTTTGTTTGCAGAGACACAAAAAGCTCGAAATAATTCGCCCTTCTGGTGGAAGCAATTGGCATTTCGGGAAATCGTATAAATCGCGATGAAGGAGAAAATGCCGAATCGATTGTCAAGATTCTTAATGGGCGGGAAAAAAGCAAATAGGAGAAAAGAAGTCGGTAAGATACTCGCCGATAGTTCACCGATAGTCCACCCTTCGCAATCCCCTTTTCCCTTACCACTCTTATGCCTTCGCCTCTTGCGCTGCATTCTGGTGGCGCACGAGCCACCAGTATAATGCACGGAAGTCCACGAGAAGCGTCCAAAAAGGAAATAAACAAGTCTCTAACTGAAATCGGGAATGTGAAGTGGATGGTAGTTTAAAACGATTCGCTCCTGGCTGCTCTTTCCTCTCTCTCTCTCTCTCTCTCTCTCTCTCTCTCTCTCTCTCTCTCTCTCTCTCTCTCTCTCTCTCTCTTCCTGTCTCTTTTTCTGTCTCTCCTGCCTTCATTCTTTCTTTTTTCGAACCGATAGTCGCATTCCACCCTCTCCCCAGCAGCGCTCTTAAATATAAGCGCACATATATCACTCACTCACAGACACACCCGCACATATATGTACGTATACGTATCGATATCCGGTACTTCCTATTCGGCACTTACATGACCCGCATGAGTAGAAAGTTAAACGATACTTGAAAGCGAGGCGAACTCGAGTAATATCGAGAGTCACAAATCCGTCATTTCAGAAGAACGAGCTAGCAGCGTGTACAAGGTATGTTCATAAATAATGGAACCGTCGAATCCTTGCGAGGATCTATGCATCACTTCACTTATGCAACGCGTTTGGAATTTTAACGCTCTGCGTCAAATTCGTTATTTTTATTTTAATGGAATGCCGAGAGAAATAACACGATTAAATTTACATTTTACACGAATAAATCAATTGCACCCGTTAATGAAACTGTAGTATCCAGCTTGTAAGCTAGAGTACAAATTAAAATTGTTATTACGTGTGCATTGGTAAAAATAAATATCAACGATAAATGCTAATAAATTTGTAAAAATTTGTAAAAATTTAAATTTGTAAAACATGTGAAAATTGATTGAAACAAACCTGTAAAATGCATGAAACGATTGGAACAGAAATTTGATATATTTGAATACGTTTTACGAATTCTAATACTCTGTGAAAAATATGATTTTACTGATTTAAATTATCACTTTCAAGTTAATTAACGAATACATTCGTAGAATTTAAAACTCGGCATCTTTTTATCCTAAAGTATCTCTTTATCTTAAATATTTACATTTAAAAAAATTTATATAAGATTTAAGAAAATATAATATAACTCTAATATTAATATTTAAAAAAAATATATAAAATATTTAAAAAAATATAATATACTCTAATATTAACTTTATAAACGATTTATTTTTACTTACAAAAAATAGGTCTCTTTTATTTATTTTTTATATATAAATCAAATTATCGCCAAATGCATTTAATAATATTTTGAAACAATACGAGATGCTAGATATATTTCAGAGATTTCTATAATACATCGAGATATCCGAACTATCACTGTTTCCACCAATTCGTTCGATATTCACGAGGCGCGTTGCCTCTTCTCAATTATATCGCACGTTCCCATCGAAGAAACGAACAGATAGAGAAGAAAATAGCTGGCACGGTTAATTAAGCGAACTCTAGCAGAGACTAGTGCACCTTCCTTCCGACTGAAACCTATTAGCTCAGCTACGGGCGATCGATGCACGTCTCGGTTAAACTAATCTATATTTACGGTACAAAGATTGAACCGGCAATACAATCCCGATGGAATACGTTTTCGACCCTAAACCAAAAATAGCATACTGAATATTTTGATCGAAAGGAGAATCTCTCGCGCCGATAAAAATGTTAAACGTTTCATAAAATAGATTTTACGATACGGGCTTTAGTAAACGTTAGAAAGCTAAAAGAGAATTGATCGACTTCAATTTATAAAAATACATGTATTCTATATATATCAAAAAACGCAAAATTTTGTCGATTCGTCACCTGTCGTTAAATCGATCTCAAAAATGAGTAGATGTCATCAAGAATAAATCAAGAATGCAAATGTTCATTTTAAAATCTTCGAGAAATAATAGCGTGGTAATCCGATTATTATATAAAAAAAATCATGCACAATTAGAGCGATTATAAAAAGGTATAAATATAAAATTAAGAGTGTGATCTAGAAACAAAGAGAGAGAGAGAGAGAGAGAATACATGAATTAATACGCTTATAAATTATGTACGCGCGTAAATGCCTATCGCCCCGACTATTAAACGCTCGACAAGCGCAGTTCCCCTTTAGTCTCATGTAACACACTCTCTCGTGTAATATCATTTCCGCATAAATCTTATAAAGCGCGCGGCTGACGCTAGCGACGGCGGCGTGACTGGCTGGCGAGTCGCGTTTAAACCGCGAAGATGAGAGGAGCGAGATAAGAGGAAAAAAGCTTGCAGGAAAATGGATGCGTCATGTACTGTAACTTACTTTGCCGCACGAGTTAATCTAACTACCAAGTTTCCCATATAAGGATGCGCGCGCGCGCGCTCTTTCTCTTAAGTAGTTTAAGTTAATCAATGCTAATTTCGTTCCGCCTTAAAGCGGCAGATGAGATTTACGCAATCGGGCGTATCTCTTGAACCGCATTTCTTCGCGACCCGCAGTCCCTGTCGGACTTGTGACGTTGATTAGTGTTCTCCATAATCTGAATTAAATGGCGAAAATCGCGCGATTTATTGTTCGCGCATCGCGGGAAAATTTTAACTCGAATGATAATTCCGTACAACGGGATAATGGTAAACTTCGTTGAAATGTGGGAAGTCTATGTAAGATAACTTTTCATAGTAACTTTCACGCGATGTAGATATTATATATTTATTAAAAAGAGAAATGCGTCTTTTAAAAACACTGTGTAGAAGCAAAATTATGGAGATTTTTTGTCAAAGCTTTAAATGTCCACAGGCAGCTTAATTTTATGTTGCTCGTAATATTATTTTGAAGCATACTTTTTGTACAGTTAAAAAGCTGACGTAATAACTAAAATATGTATAATCATAAAAAATAAAGCTCTTTATATTAAACATTGATAGACATATGCAAATTAGAGATATAAAAAAAGATCGTAAAAAAAAAGAAATCACGCCCGTTATTTCGTCTGGAAAAAAAATCAACGTGTAATGTAAACGTTTACCATCCAGAAATTCAACGATACTCCGCTAATTCGATCGATATCAACTAATAAAATCAATCAAAATAAAAATATACTTTCCGACGCGAAAAACAACGAATTAATATCTAAATGATAAATGGCTTGGCGGACGGATCGTCCCATAATTAATGGAAAATGCGAATTCTGCGGTAGGATAGCTCAAATGATTATCCTTCCCTACCTATTTCGCGTGTTGCGTCGTGGGAAACTATTAGAAGAGGAATCCCCAAAGATATACTGCGCTTATTTAAAAGTAATTAAACTCTCTGCGTGTAATTCAAACTTATGTTAAGAGTTTTCTTTATGTATCTCCAATCTTATTCTAAACTTTTTTGAAAGTATAATTTCTTTCTCTCTCTCTCTCTCTCTCTCTTTTTTCCCTTCAAAATATATGAAATGTTTGCAAAATGCTTTATTGTAAATAATTTATATGCATCTGTCTGTTTATTATTATGCAAATTTATTATATGAAAGACAATCGAAATTTAATTAGTTGACATAAAATCAGTAAATAAAACAGTATGCATCATAACATGTAACATGATAACTGAAAGATTTGCTTTTTACATTATTTGTTGAAAATTTTATTATTTTCAATGTATACATCATAAACAAATTTTAAAAAATTTTTTTACAAGTTTTTTTTTATATCGCTCTTACTATTTTTATAAAATTGTTTATTGAACTTTCCTAAAGTACCGCAAAGATATTAAATATTTAGCAGATATTAAGTCGCCGATGCGCGAAAGAATAAAATTAAGAAGAAGTGTGATTCAAGACACTGACGTTTTAATAGAATATATCCATTTTTCGATGAATCTAACAGCGATTTTTACGAGCATGGCACAGAAGAAGCGGAAAGAGAAAATAGGAATAAATGATATTGCGTAAACCGTTGCTATTTCCGTCCCTTTTAGGAGAAAGAACGAAGCACGGAGAGATAGGTACATCTGCGAAACAGTCACATTTTACGATCTCTCGCCGCGGGCCACGAATATCGCGGACATAAAAGCGCTGTGAGAAGAAAAAGAAAGAGCTCGTGCAGCAGCTTTCGCTTTAGAAAACGCAGCGGATATATAATTGTTCTCGAATCGCTTTGAGATGACACTACGTCAATCTGCCTCGTCGCATCGTCGCAAACTTTGTGAAGAATTAATTCCATAATTTAATGCTGCAATTTAGATATGCAGGTCAGATATATATTCACTTATGAAAGTTGTACAAAAATAGAAAATAGGAAAAATAGAAAATAGGAAAAATCACTATGACACTCTTTATTAACATTTACTCACAGAAATCTATGTACGCGTAATATTAAGGATGTGAAAAAACGTTAAACGTTTCTTTTTTTTACGATAAATATGCTACTGACTTAATGTAAGAGAAGTTTAAAAGGCGGATTGATATTATTAATATTGTTTATCCTTTTATATAGTTTTATCCATAATTATCGTTTACGGATTTTTTTCTTTTATAGATTAATTGAATTTTATTTTATAACTGAACAAAACAAACAAAATTGATTAATCAATTTAAATTTTCTTTTAAACAATAGATTGAAAATGATGTGTAACTTTTAAATAATAAACGATTTTTACTACTTAAACTACATGTAAGAAGATAAGAAGCTTGTATTTTTAGGATTTGTTTTAGATAAAATTGATTTTCTTAACTCAGAATCTTGTAAACTTTATTTAATATTTTTAGTGTTGAAACTTAAAAATATCTAGTTGAATAATGAAAAAGAGAGAGAAAGAGAGAGATTAAGTAAAAATTATTTTGTTCAAAAGTTTTTATCGATATATAGCAAATAATATAGTAATAATTTATGAAAAAAATATATCTTGTAAGACATTAAATAAAAAGAAATGTGTGTGTTTAATATATTCAAGATAAAAAAATAATTAATTTTATTTTTTCGTTGACAAAACAGAAATTGCATAATTCGCTATCCGCGAAATTGATTGGCAATAATTTTTCAGATTAACGAACAACGAAGTATTAAAGAGATTTTAGCAAGAATGAACGAAATCAATAATCGTAAGTGACGAAGAGCTTACCTTATCAGGATGTAGTCTATCCTCGATAATCCCTACACCTAAAATCTCCCGTAACAGCTAAACATCACGAACCGCTCTTAATGGCCTTAGGAAACACGTTCACCACCTTTCAGCACCATTCACGACGGTCTCGGGGTATATGACCCCACGGGAATCACGTGTCTCACCGCGAAGCGACCGCGCAAACGCTAATTACAAACTCTTCATGCACTTTAGCATATCATGATTAACTCCGAGAACTCAACAGTCCTTTCGTTTTGTCTTGTCATAATCTATCGCGTATCTTCGTAAGATTCCGAATATCGGAGTTGATAGAAAATTTATTTTTTTCTTTTTTTTATCCGAGAGCTTTTATCGCGAAAGCTCTCCGGCTGGATCTCTCTGATGGTCGAGGGTACTCAAAGTGTTTCGACTCAGTGCGCGTTTTTGATGGCGCGGTCACGTGGCTAAGGACTCGTTTGAGTATCGAGCGGAGACGGCGGAACGCGTTACACCGTCTCGGTGATCCGTCGGGGACTGCGTTTGCCACTGCTCCCCACCAGGTATCTCGGGGGTTGGACACCCCCGCGTCGGTTCGGCATCCCGACGCGCGACGTCGCTCCGCCTCCACGTGAAACACCGAATCCCCACCTAGTGAGGGTACCAGGGGCTTGATCCCCGATGGACCTCGACGGCGTCGTCTTAAGTCGACCACGATGCCAAGGAGAGACTCGTCGTGGTCGCCGGCTCGCTGGCGATCAAGTTCAACCCGGCGACTGCTAACAATATCGTAGAAGTCTCGTTAATTTCGCCTTCATGCTCTGACATCTTGATATATTTAATATTTAACAATCTTTTCTAATGGACATTTAATTTACGTGACTTTTATTTTCAACGAAAATGTGTCATTAATTGCGGATCTTCATTTTCATTGAAAATGTGTCATTAATATATATGAGAGTTGCATCCCTCATTTGTCAAAATGTGTTACAAGATATTTCTCTTAGATATTTCTCTTAACTCACTTAAAACCTATTTCCATAAATGTTGATTAAAAGTGATTGAACTTTCCAATCGATTTCTCTATGCAAATTCATTCTAGAAATAGAAGTAGAAAAAGACAGGGAAGGTCAGACTCGTCTAACAAGCCGTGATAATTCGATAATGCAGCTTATGAAACTGCACATTTCATAATAATGTGATGAGAAATTCATTGTAAATTAAGCATTAAATTAAAATAATTTATTAAAAGAATGTGAAATATAACTTTTGGAGGTGAGATGGATAAATCGACGACGCAATTCATTTAAAAATCGCAATAATTTCAAGAGGATGACATTATTCACAAATTTCGCGTCATTTGCACTAATGCGTGCATGCGACGGTTATACACAAGTATTCAGAGTAAAAAGAATTCCTCCGCACCTTCATGTTTATTCAGCATTTTTAATGGCGCTTCCCTCTCTTGTTACTTTCCGCTCGCACCTTCCTTTTGTCTCTCCGGTGCTATTGCAATTTCTCGCATAAATTTAATAATTAAAGGCACAGAACATCGGGAACGCATTTAATATTGAAATAAAGTGCCGTGTCGCGTCGCGCGGTCAAATCGTATTCGCATAACAAGATAACGTAATGCGAAATTAAATTTATGCGATATTCATAGCATGAACGATTTGATTGCGGACGCGGCAGACGAGTAAAAATTTCACACCCGGACGAATATTTACAGGTAGACCCAATTAATTTCCGCATGATACGCGACGCGCGAAATCCTTGTGTTTGCAAATGAATATACTTTCCGCGGGATACGCGTTACAAAAATCTTTTATGCACACGCGTATTTCCATAAAAATAAATTGTCCCGCTCTTCAATGTTTTACGAGTATTTCCGCGCACCGACAAAATTCGTTTGCGGCCATAAAAAAAGCTCTTCCTTCGAAAATTTAATACTTCCGCTCTTATTATATCGATTATATAATATTACTGTCTGTAAATACACTACTTTTATAAACCGGAGAGTTATATAATTCAGATCTCATAAGACATTTTTTTTTCACGCGGAGAAAATAACTCAGTTAAGAATAAGGTGCACACGCGCAAGCAAAAGCTTTGAATAAATTTTTATTAACTCATAAAATTTTTCGTGTTCGCTAAATACGTTTTCACGGTTCCAAAGGGAATGCCTTAAAATAATGAAAAGGGTTGAAATGTCCTGCAGTTTAGTTCTCCCTTTGGAGCTCTACGGTATTAAAACTTTGCATCCGTGCCGACTTTATATCCTGCGCGAGTCTATATGGCTGTAACTAGTAAATATACATTATTGTACCCTTTTATTGCGTCGATTTCTTTTACAAATGTAATCTTTTATATCTTTCGAAAACAAATAATTAAAAAATATAGAATGTAAATATGTAATATTTTTCGAAAGTCGAAAGCAGAAATATGTAATTATTTCTAGTGAACATTCTGTATATTCAACTGTTATACTTCGTGTTCTAGACGCACAAGATAAACGTCATTAGCAGCATCAGCAATGAACGTCCATCGAGGACAGAATGCAAACTAATTGCGAGATCGCAGACATACAAACTATATTCAAAGCAACTATAAGTGCGCAAAAAGAGGGTGCAGATGCGTGCACACGCATAGAGCCCTTTACGCGTATATCGTTCGCACCATTAACGAAAATTCTGGTCGGACACCTCGCCTCCAATTTCGCTGAAACGTGATCATAATCGACTTTGTCGATTGAGCAAATTCCGATGCGCACCCCTTAATATCAGGAAATTTCATATTTTCTCCATTTAAAAGCGTAATTTAATTCACGTGCGACATTAATTCTCTGATTTAGCCTGCAACGAAAGTCAAACCTAGAAAAAAAATGCGATGCCCGCTATACGTGACAAAGTAATCATTGAACTATATGAAAAAAAATTCTTTAAAATAAAAATTGTATTTTTTAAATTATTATTACTATTGAAATTATTTCATTATTATTAAGAAAAAAAGAACATAAAAAGATTCATATAATTATTTAATAACATTCTATTATCACGTATAGTAATCCTCTCTCATTATTTGTACATCCTATTAAAAAAGTAATTAAAAGATATCTAATCTAATATCTTAGAAAATTTTTCTTAGATATTTTCTAAGATATCTAATATTTGAAAATAAAATTCAGACAATAACTATAAAATGCTTGGTATTTGCGATTATAGAAAATACTTGGATATTGCTAAAATTAAAATATGCAAGGCAAATACTTCATCCGAACCTTCATTTAAAAAAGTTACTCTATAGCAATATTTTGATAACAAAACGTGAAACAGAAAAGAAATTATATACCGCGCATGTCGATATTAATAAAAGATATTCCAATTGTATTAATCGCAAAATATTTTCGCGCTGCGTTTCTCGGAGACCTACAAAGATACAAGTGCTTTCTGATGAAGCTCTCGAAGCGTGTGGTCTTCTCCTTTCGTCAGGTCCAAGAAAAAAGAGGGCAACGAGGCGTTCACCCTTTTGCCTCCCCTTCGACCACTCTCCGTTCAGGTCGTCAAGGTGACGACATCGGTATCGAGTGTTTTTATTCCATTACCCCAGTAGCGTGCGACGCCATCCTCTTAACCACTTACTTAACCCACGACCTTCGGCCTTGTCTCCCCCTCGTTCGCGCTTGATGGCCTTCGAAAACTCAAATATTATCCGTCGTTCGATCTCGTTCCCGCTGAGAACGGGTTCGCTCGGGGATTGTAGAATCTCGAAGAGTCTTGGGACCCCCTCTCTCTTTCTCTAAAAAAAAATGTGCCACCGCAAATGCCTTAGACCTAATTCCCAATGGTGTCAATAATCTTTTTATCAGCCGTGATTTTTATTCGATTACTTGTTCGATACGTACTCTGTCACTACACGTTATAGTGCCAACTTTTCTTTAAGCCCGTAGTGTCGCGGTCATGAAACGCCTTGCCAATCTTGGGAATCTCAGGCAGAGGAAGTACGATTGAAAAAATTGACTTAAGGAAAGTTTTATCGTTCAAAAGTTTGTGACGCTTAACACATCTTAAAGCTGGAATTTTTTTCACGAAAGAAACTAAAGTCTTAGTAAATCAGTTTTTATACGAGAATTTTTTTATCCAAATTAGAATTAATTTTTCAACAAAAATTTCTCTCTTTTTCTCTCACTCATGGAAATAATAGTTTTTACAAGTAATTAAGAATCTAAACAGAGGCAACTTTTTATAATAAAAATCTTATTTTGTAATAAAATCTTACTTTCATTTAATTTTAAAGATTATTTTATTTTTCGATACAATTTTAATATTTAAGTTAAAAATTATATGTACAAGATTAATGATAAATATATTTAAAATTACATGTTATAATTTATAAAAAATAATATTGTTAAATTGTTAAATGAAAAATAACATTAAACAAAAAAAAAGTTTATTTGAATATAATTTTTTGTCAATAAAAATAAAATATTCATTCAACTATGAATTCATCGAGAATGATAAAGCTATATATACAAACATTACATAATACAAATAATTATATGTATCGCTAATTCGCAATTTATTTCCACATCTTGTCATGAAATCTTTTCATGTTTTTCTCTCTCTCTCTTTCTCTTTAAAAAATAATCCGCTTTTATTCGTAGGAAAAGTTTCTCCAGACAAAATATGTATCTTTCTTTCTTCCTTCTGACTGCAATTTGCAACTTTCATCCCCGTTGATTTTACGTCACCAGCGCAAACAGAGGCCGAAAACTTTTACGTATCGTCGAAGTTTTTATCGCGCACGACACATTTGCGTGAAATCTGCGTCCGCAACACGTGAATCCAGAAATCTACTATTCCACTTCGTTAATGAAAGTGATATATTTGGAATGAGATGCAAATGGCCACGGGATGTGGTTAAAGTACAGATACCGGGTAGGCGAGTTTTTATCTACGCGCCGGCGAAGATAATGCATACTTTTTATTCTCTTCAATCGGATCATTTCTATTTCTGTCGTATATTTCAACGCGCATCATCCTGAAAAGGTACAAGTAATCGAATTTTGAAAGTTTAATGCGACGACATGTTGTCCCGAGTGGAATAATTAAGAAGGTTCCTATTTCAAAGCGCGTGATACGAGAGAGACTTTTTCTAACTTTTGCGAACTTTTACTTTCGCAAATCTCGTTATATCTCGTTATGGGTAAATTTTTGAACTAAAATGTAATTTATAAATTCAGTTCACTGAATTCTGCTGAAAGAAAAGTAGAGCATCAATCAAAGCATTTGTTTATAATTATTGGCAATCTCTGATATGATATATATTCTTGATATATAAATCTTTACCTTAATCGGGGATTTATTCCGTCTCATTAATATTTATGAGCGAATGTTATTAGCGTCTTCCATTTGACCGAGGACCATCGCGGATCGAATCGACGAAAGTTGGTAATCATTGCTTGCGCGAAAGCGTCCGACATTCCCGATTCGTAATAAATGCCTGGGTCCACTAAGTCGGAAATACGCGCTTGGCAAGTAAGTTAGTTATAGATGTTAGTTAGCCACGACATACCGCGCTTCTAATGGTTACAATTTCATAATTGGCTCATGCCCGTCGCCACTTTCAACGACGACGAAGTTACGAATCGTTCGCAATTGCACGCTTTGGTCTCGATTATTCGAATAACAGTTTAAGCCTCGTATACCGAGTTGAGTATGTTTGCAGATAGCTTTTATCGAGTTTCATATACTCGATAACTAACTTTTGCGCATACTACATGTCCTTTTATTTCCTTCTATTCCGTCAACGTTGATTTGATTTTGAATGCAAATACGAAACACCTCTGTCATAATACGAAATTTTTGTTAAGTTGCATTAAAATTCATTCATCAGTTGACTGAACTGTTTAATTTTCTGCATGAATAATTATGTTAAAAGGAGCAGTATAATTAATAATAAATCTGCGTCGGACAGCGAGCGCAGGTGACTAATTAATTTTCGAGCGTATATATCTATGAATTGCACATTCTATTTTGCAAAATTAGTATCTTGAATTTTAATCAATGCACGCATTCGAGAATATTTTGATCGATCTTTGATCGAAACCCACCAATCATTATCAATTGACAGGCTCCCTTTAAACGTGAAACAAGATTTTCGTCGCGACGATTTTTTTGCATCGATCAGAGCAATTTCGACTTGAACGGCGCCGAATATCGTGCTACCTCAACGCACACACAAACGAACCTTTCAAAATCATTTTCCGATATTCCGTAGCTCCTCTCTCTCTGCGATGGAACGCATGCGTAACGACGTCGATCGTCGTGGGATACAACGAGCGAGACGAGCCCGCGGCTGTAAATAAAAGGACGATCGGCCGAGATATAGAAGGCAGTCAGCCAGCGATGGCATTGATATTCTCCCGCGAGATATCGAATGCTTCGAGCGTGTAGAGAGAAATCGTATACCGAGATCAAATCCTGAGAAAATTTCAAGATTCCTCTCGTCTTTCAGAAACAATAATTCCAATTCTCAAAAATCTGGAAATAATATCGCAATCATGCAAGAAATTTGAAATTCTGATTTTTGCCGGAAGCAACTTTTCGACTTGATGAAATGTCATGCATTTATAGAATAATAATCGTAGATAGCTATATTGATACTGATATTAATATTCTCACTATTATAATAATATCGAAATATGTATAGGGAGGTAGCTTCAGCAGCCATGCTCGATTCGTTGGAAAATTTCGAGTAGACATCGTTTCGAGTGCCATCGCTGAAATTTTGAGTGGATATCGATTGGAGAGGGTCAGCCCTCCATAGCCCTACCATAGTAAACCGTATACTTTTGATGCATACGCTCGCGGTCGTGTTTATGTTAATGTAATTTTGTGTGGCGACGACGGTGCTGAAATAACGACTAAGCCCGGCAGATAAATCGTTTCTGCATACGCATGTGATATGCATGTTCTCCGTTGTTGCGTAACAGCAACGGAACAATTTCGTCCACGCCGCAATTGAATCTCGCTATTCGAGTTTCGAGACGATCCAGAAGAAAAAGATCGTACGCAATTGAACCTCGTTTTTTTACAATTAATTATGCTGCAAACATGAAATCAAACAGAATATTAGCTATATTTAATATTAAGCAAAATTATAATTATATTTTTATCTAGCATAAATTATAAAAAATTAATAATAACTGGAACTAGAATAAAATATATAGTAATAGAAATAACAAATCTAATCTATTTATCTTTAATTATTAAATAATTAAGTTATATATTATACTATATTTGTTTCCAGCTGCTTCATTTCACTTCTCTTGTGCTAATAATCAGCAATGTATGTAATTTAATGCCTTAGTTCATTCGGGAAAGTTTGTTAAACCATTACATTGCGGCATAGGGAATATTGTTTAAGCGAGCAATATAAATACATCTGCAAGAGGCGAGTCAACAATTGGGCTCGCAAAACACGTGAGCATTTCTCCGGCATTAGTATCATTAGTCTATATTGCGGTTGCCGGCTTGTTAAGCTTAGCCAGCGAAAAGCAATCGATGAGCGGTTTGCCTGAGCGGTCCATTGTTTACTATTGTTACATAAGAAGAGCAAAATAAAATAAAATACTTTTAACACGCTTTCTGATAATCTGTGAAGCAAATTTCAGCAAAACTGATAGGTATTTGCGAAGTGTAAAGTAGAAAATATTGAATTGAATTGCGGTAAAACGCAACGCGAGCCAATTATCGAAAATATTATTCGAATTATATTCGAAAATGACTCTCCGCAAAATGACGAGAAAAGTTATGTTATTTGGATGATCTAATTAATAAACAACATATATGATGGTATTATTATCATTAATTGCCTCTCCACTAACGTTATGTTATTATAATAATAGCTAACCGCTAACACAAAATTTATGAGTACGTAATTTAATATAAAATAACAGGAACGTAATGCGATCTCGAGCACTTCGCTTTGCTCAGATACCGATAAAAAACAACAATTTTAGAAAGATGGCTAAAACAACAGCTTAGCTCGCGGACAAAATATACGCGGGTTTTGCTCTTCACGACGGTAAACCAATTTTACACTCACGTCCCGAAATTGAATCGCTCCGGTTTTCTAAAGCCCGCGGATGGAATGTGTTTTGTTGCTGATTTCCTTGTCTGTAAACTTGCGAGTCACAATCCGGGAGGCTCGCTATAAATTTTGCGTATAAAAAAATAAACGCATATATAATTTATTAATTTATTAATTTAAAATTGTAGATGTGTTACAGCGAAAAATCATAATCTGCAATACGTCAAAAATCTCGAGTTTTAGTCTTATTTAAGAAAAGCCTTTAAAAAATATAAATTTAACATCGTTACGAGATATTTATCCAATTATTCGAGATGAAGTAGAGCACTCATAATATCATTCGTAATATCATTCGGATAAACTGCCGGAAATATCTGCAGAGCGTCGGCAGAAGCACGTTAAAGGCGGCCTGCTAGTCGTTTTTTTTTCCGTTGCGCGGTTTGAAAACAAGGTCGTGCTGATTGGCAGTGGTCACCCGGTTTTCCCAGGTCACCGTGGAAAGTTGAACCGGCTAATGGAAATTTGTTCGTTCCGCCAAACACACGTCGAGTCACATGACATATCGCCTCCTCGTTCGTTTTCTCTCTCGCATCGTCTATCCTCGTCCTCCCTTTCTCGAAGTCCCCGAAAGTACGCGTCACTTGTTTTCATCCCTTTAAACCGCCACGTGCAATTTTTTTACGATTCGCTCTTTTTTATCAATGCATGCATGTACGTTTTATATCGAGGAAATTCGGCCATCTATCTACTTAAAGCATATTGGAAAGAATAGCAAAACGAGATAAAGAAAAACAAATACGGATTATCGTATCAATTGGATTAAAATTTCTCTCGTGAATAAAAATAAATTTTTATGTATAAATATGAGAAAATATTTTCTTTCATTTGCACATCTATGTATTCTATCTAGTATTAGCCATGTACCATATTTGCATAGTTTATCTATCCATTCTTCAGATTAGTCAGATGTATTTTTCGTTACTCTTGATCATATTCATTCCAACTCGATTTCTTCGAGCCAGAAAAAGAGGAAAAAGAGAAATTCTTTTTATTGCTGGCAAATAAACGTAAAGATATTTTATATTTATATATTATATTAACAATCACTTAATATTGTGCTTTTTAGATGCGCGATTCAAGTTGTGGAAAATAAACGCGATATATCTATTGGCTATATTAATATGTGCATTTTAACTCTCTATCGACGGCTCATTAATGATTCATACCTTTGAAATTGTTTATATCAAGCTCATATAATCAAAATAAATACTTCATGTATGTCTTACACAACATTAGAATAAATATCATTAAAATAAATATCACATGTATTTTTATTCTAAAAATAAATTGAAAACTGAGAAAAACTTTGATATATTTGTACATTAATTAATTTATAAAATTCTTTTCGTTTCCTTTCCCCCTATAATGAAGAGAAATTGTAAAATTCATTTAAATTTTAGTATACTCGCAATAACATTTCTCTGTTTCAATGAAATCGTTAAATTATTTTTAGCTTCACATCGTGACCTTTTATTTTTTCACTTCATTCATCTCACCTTTTTCATTCTTCTCATCCGTACGTCGATTCACGATGTACCTTTTTTCATCAGCTCGCGTACGCTTAAGTCTCACATCAACAGCATTCAACCTCATGTATATATGCATTTCGATTACGAAAGAATATTTTGCCGGGAGAGTATGAGGGCGAGAAAAGTTGGATGGAGGGTGGAGGGGAGAGATGAGGAATATAGTATACCAAAAAGAACTAGATAGTCCTCGTCAAATATGCGCCTGTTGCAATTTGCCTATTATATATTCTCATCGGAAAGAAATATCACCCATTATTTTCTCCTCTGCCGGTTTCTCGGTTAATGTAGGTGGATAGCGAGTTTAAGAATATAACCGTCGTTGTTCGATCACACATTGCGCGATAATAAAGTCATTCTGAACAAGATTAATCGATTTCAATGTATGTGTATGTATTAACAATAGAGACAAATTGATAAATTAAGATAAATTTGCAATTTAATAAATTTCAGGAAATTGTTTAACTTTAACTTGCGCCTCCTATAGTTGTTCTTTATTTAGGATTGTAGAAAGTAAACACGGCTGTAATAACAAGACTACATCTCAATTAGTTACAACTTCAAATTGGCAAAGAAAAACATTTAAGAGGTGGTATAGTTTGGTGATTCCAAACAAAACTTCGAGAAAAGTTTATAATTCTAGCATGGAACAAATAATTCAGTATACACCATCAGTTTTTCGAGACAGACATTAATTATTAACACTCAAATAACACACTTAAACACAGAAATAAATTTTAATTTACACAATCCTGAAACAAAAGACAACATTAACATTGTGTGCACACATACAATATACACACATACATTAGACTTTGCGTTTCCTAAACTTTTCCGAGGGAACAAGTTTTAATGGATTTATTGCTACATCTTAAGATACTAGGGAAGAGAAGCCGATATTTCTCACACATTGATAATTCAATTGTGCTTATTTAAAATTAATATGTTAATGTGAATGTATTAATATTCACTTCTAAAATTATTAAATGATTACTTTTTTATTTTTAACACCAATTTGGAATTGAATGATTTTAAATAGTGTTCCACAATTACGAAATCATCGTTTAAGTATCTTACAGATTTATTTTCATCAAAATCTTTCTATATATTAACACAATTTTATTTAATAAAGTTTATAGTTATGATATCATAATCTAATCGCGTCGTGAAGTGCATAAAATTAACGAAGGATTTAACGTGCATTTAAAGTCGCTTCGAAGCACAACACCATGGCGGTGACAGATTTGATACGCACTCGATAGCCAGTGAAATATCATCGAGCGCATATGCCTGGCATCTCGCTGACACATAGATAGTCACTTTGGAATGATAGAGAGTAGGCTGTTAAACGAGCATCGTATAAATGCGCTTCGCAGATCATGCGTGTCACGAGGCATGTAACTGTATCTCCTTTCATTTAAACTTTTTCAAAAAGAGAAGGAAAAATCAATCAAAATTTACAGCACTGCTCTGTTGAAAATTTTACGGGATAAATTTTCATTAATATTAAAAAATGTCGACGATATGTCGCTAGTTAAAAAATCCGGCATGCCTAAGCATTAGCCAATTATAAAAGATGCGTAGAAAAATGTGACGATTAAACTTTATTGAATCTTGCACAAGCAATTTTCCGAGTCGCGTGTACAGGTGCATCCATGATAAAGGGGTATCGAACGACGACGATGAATATCATGCATATGTTACGCCTATCCCCCGAAGCATATTGCGATCGAAATGTTCCATTAATTGCATGTGAACGCGCTTTCAATCTAGCTTGCGAGGATTATTAAACGAGATTATCTTACGTTGGCCCTTCACGCGCCGCGATTCTCTGTCATCCCTTATGGGATGGGAGTACGATCATGAGAAGATTTATACAGATGTAGCTATAACAAGGCGCGATCGATCAATAATCAAAAGATTTTTTTTTTATTAATACAATTTAAGAGTTAAAAAAAAAATTCTGATTAACATGTGTACCTAAAAGTGTTTGATGTAAAAAATTTTACAATTAAATATTAAGTTACGCATTACCATTCATGCGGTTCAACTATCTATTATTTTAATAGTTATTATTTATATATACATGTTAAAAGAAATTTATTATAAAAATTTTTATTTTATTTCAAGTAACTCTTTTCAAATAATTTTTATTTAATTAAATATATGAAGAGTTTTTTTCAGATTTTTATTAAGAAGCTGAATCTGTTCGAAAAATCGTCGTTTTTTTCTTATATTTATATAAATTAAATATTTTGAGCAAATAAATATTGCATGCCAATTATCTTTGATTAAGCTAATAAGAAGAAAATTATTCAACCAAATTCGCCTTCATGGCTCAGTGAAACTATGTTTACTTCCGGGAGTATATGCGCGAGACAAGCGTATAACCGGGGGGCGTTAAAGACACAATTATTGTCGCAACGACCCCTTTTCGCCCTCAACCCATCTGTAACTCGACTGTAGCCAATCTCCATTGCAATGCTGCGTCCCAACACGCATTTCCGCGAAACACGTCAAAACAATATAAAGCATGCACACGTCGCATTTCCCGTCGTGTACGCTTGCGTTAGTATAACGACAACAATATTCCCAAGCCGCGAGTGTATTTGTTCCCGTACCGATGACACGCACTGGCGATTGCAGATCGATATTCCGATGTATATATTACACACCCATCCGTATTTTTGTGAAACGGAAGACAAAAAACCAAGGAATAATCGGGAAGATTAATCTCGATATGCGGATGATAAAGCGTCGTTGAAATCTGTTTTGACGTTTTGCATAATTTCGAACAAGGTAATCGAGGAACCGACTGTTCAGCGATGAAATTCTATATCGTTGAAATGTAAAACGCGCTACGAATAAGTGCGTCAAAACAATATAAAGCACGAACGTCGCATTTTCGCTACTGTCGACACGGCCACACCGCGGTATTTCGGCGGGAGTGCGATCTGTGTACTCGTCGACGACACGTAAGCGTTCGATGCCCGATCGATGCCCGGGTGTGGTATGTGTTTCACACTCGTGTGCATGTATGTATATACGTGTGAACCAATATTGGCTGCCAAGTGAGGGATGCGATGCATGCTGAGCCCTCAAACCCTCGAACCGGCCGCTGCGACAGCCGTCTTCGGCTCAAAGCAAAGCATCTCGCGACGCGAATCGCTCCTGCTGTTTCCGACATCTCACGTTGTTTCGATAATAATTTATTCACTACAAGTTTTGGAGAAATATCGCGCCGTCCCCTTTATCCTTTATCAATCGTTATTACATGTATTTAATGAAATTGATTTCTTCCGGATTGTGTGATACCTCGCATCCTAAGTATGTAGAACATTTTAATCCTATGTTACAAAATATTATCTTTTCGGTTATCAAAACAATTTCCCTAGGCCCCTTAGAATATATGATGACAAGAATATACAGTACCCTCCATAAGTATGGAAATACAATATAAAGATACGGTATACAATATAAAGAAAATAACTTTAATTTCTTCAATATTTGCCGGATGTTATATCCTTCTTCTTGTAAAATAATAATCTTGACTCGCAATTCATATGGAATCTGGCACGTCGAAGCCATTTTTAATGATTGTAGTAATTTTTGTTACTTTTACAGAAACTAAAATCAAACTGCACTTAAATAAGTTCTTATTACTCTGATGTATGTTTCTAATGCGCGTAAACATTACAGGCATTCCACTACAGCATCTGATATGCTGTAGTAGCACTAATTGGCAGAACAAATCAACGCGCGAAATTTAACTCCGAGCAGTTCGATGCCGCGTAATAATTATTCGGTATATTTTCGGTATAAACAGGCGTCATATCATCATTTAAACGTCTTGCAATATATTCATATGAAAAATCTGCACAGATTGCTGCCATGCGATTGTTTATCTATAAAATGCAATGTGTTTTCAAACTTGTGGAGGGTAGTGTATATCTATAGAATTTTTAGATATAGTGTGAAGTTTGAATACATCATCGTAACGATATATATAATTTTATATTTTACGTATGAATAAAAATTATTTTTTATATTAATTCATCTAGTATCTCAAAATTAACTCAAAGAGTATTTTATTTTTTTTATAAATAACATTAATTATTTGTTCAAAAAATAAACTATTTATATACCAAATTATTTATATATATCTTACTTACGAAATATACATATGAAATATTTCATTTGATATCGACTGTGATTTTTTTTCTAAATTTCATAGAGAATATATTTTACGTATAAGTAAAAAAATTATTTTTTATATCAATTCATCCAGTATCTCAAAATTAACTCAGAGTATTTTATCTTTTTTATAAATAAAATTAATTATTTGTTAAAAAAATAAACTATTTATATACCAAATTGTTTATATATATATCTTACTTACGAAATATATGAAATATTTCATTTGATATCGACTGTGATTTTTTTTCTAAATTTCATAGAGAATAATATGCCGTCTATATGTTCGAGCGCATGGATACATGTCTGAAAAATGTGCAACGCGAAGGAGCTAATTAGAGTTCCCTTGTGAAAGACGGCAGCTTAATAAAAGTGCAAACTTTAGTCATGACGTTGGACGTCGGTCGTTATAATAAATGTTAGGCGCGCGGCGATTCGCCCGAGAAATGTCAGCATAGTAAGCCATTGTCTTACCCCGAACAAAGCACGGTGACCTTTCTCCTTAGACATCGGCTTCTACGACTTTTATCGTTATTACGAAACGCTGCAGGAAACTTAACTTCGACGTCATAAAAATAAAGCAAAATCATCTACGTGACTACTTTTAGCTTTTTAAAAAATATAGTAGTGTTTATTCTCTCGCGATACATACACGGAAAAATATACGCCGTTCTCTCAAAAAATATGCAATTTCTCCTAACATTTCTCCTAATATTTTGATACTTTTTTTATTTCTTCTTGTCCTTTTTGTATAATCTTTTATTCATTTTAATTCATAGCAATATTTAATCAATATGGCGTAGATTTTTACGATTCCACTTCGTCATTCAATTCCCACGAATATTAACTTATACGAGCAGGTTTTGCAATGTCCGTTTCCAATTTAAATTGCAATTTCTCACGACCGTATATCTGCCGCTTTTTGTTAAAAATCGATGTTGATACGAGAACGGCGCGTACTGTATCGTAGAAGTTTCACAGCGCGATGAAGATTCCCCCACAGGGGGGTCCTTCTAACCGCCTTGGGTATAGTATCATTTATCTGACTGCCAGAGCCCGCAAATTTATAGCGCGTAGTCTACAAACAAGCATGTTATCTCGATACAAGCGCTTACAACGTATCATTAATCCTTTACGGAAAAGTTATCGTCAACGTGAAACGGATTTGATCAAACTCTTGTCTCGCTTTAATATCTCTAGCACTCAGTTTTATTATAAAATATCTTTCGCGAGAAACTACATTTTACAAACAATTTCAAAATATTGAGGAAAAGAATACTGTAATATAATAAAAAATGAATTAAAAAATATTTGAAAAGAACATTTTATATAAATTATGTAAGTTGGAAAAATTACACGCAAATTCCACAAATGATGAGCTTTAATAAAATATAATAAATAATAATTTGGACCAAAATGTAAAAACTTGACATGCACAAATTTCATTAAAACGTTGCAACGTGCAAATTTTTATATTATAATATTTTCTAGTAATAATTCGCGAATTATTATTACCAATAACTTTAAAAATTATATACCAATTAATTTTAAAGTCTTTTGTATTATTATAAGTTTTTGTATTTTTTGTATATAAATTTATTATTTTAAAATTATAGAAAGTAATTTAAAACTCATTGATACGCTACACAGCAACGGAATATTATTGTATTACATATACCATATTGATTTGTTGTTTTCTATAAAATTAGTATAATATTATATATATATATATATATTTAATACAAATAATATATAAAATTAAATTTTGAACATTATAAAATAATATCCAAAATAATTAATGTTTAAAAAAAATATTACGCGTACAATATTTTATACGTAATATGTTAAATATCTTATATTATATTAAATAATGATTTAAAATAGAGCACTATCGCAGATAAACAATGAATAATTAATTTGAAGAAAGAATAACGCACAAATTAAATAAATTATGAATTATTGCTTACCTTATATTTCACAATTACTTCGCCATCGTCCGATGCCTTTCGGAATCCGCTTCTCCTGTTTTGTTCCTTCTGCTGCTTTTTCATGGCACTCACTCGCGAAAACATAATTAATTACTCGCGAAAACGTAATTAATACAATTGCACGCAATTAACCTTATCTAAGCTAACCATTTAAATATGATACAGTTACCGACACTTCACACTTCACACGATACATGCACTTCGAGTCAATCGCTACGTGTATTTTATCGTATTGCAACGTTTGGCGTTTCTCGATAGTCCTCGCAATTATATTTTAACAAATAATATACATTACATACGGAGCGTCTTATATCACAACTCACCGGCTCGAGTATCGTCGTGTAACTGACCGCGAATAACAACAAGGTCACTACGTCACTACTAGAATATGTACGCACCGGCAGGAAAGGTGTCCCGGTATGTGTGTGACGCTCACTGACGTCACACTCACACAAGCGAAGCGCGCATGTACGCGGGCCGGGCAGCGAGAGAGAAAGTGGGGGTAGAGTAGTGGGGGGGCATTCCGATGTTGCGTCCTTCGCGCACGGCACAAGAGCGAGAGAGAAAGCATTATAAGACGTGATACCCGAGTTAGAGGTGTCCGATAGCTATCAAACACTAGTGTCGAAACATTTAAAGCGCGATATGGAATATATTTCAATCCAAGCACTCTCTGCGAATAAACGATTATCGATATAAGCGAAGATAACGACATAAAAATAAAATGATAATTTACAATTTCTACTTCGTGTCGTTTCGATTTTTACTTGAAAATTCAAGTGTATAAATCAATGATCGAAATATATAATATCTACTTTGATTGAAATAATCATTGATAAATATACAATAATTGGCTTGCTATTTTTCGAATTAAGAGCACGAAATAATATATACGAATCGTTGGATCGAATGATTGAAGTAACGAAAAAGCAATTATTTAAAAAGCATTTATTAATAATTAATTTAAAATAAAAAATTCGGAGAAAAATAAAATATTACGCGTAAATTGATTTCGTTAAATATTTTATGGTGACGAGGAATGTAATCCCTTAAGAAAAATAATCAATAATTTGAAACAGTTTTATATCAATTATTAAACAGCTGGTAAAATTGTTTCAATATACTGATTATTTTTTAAAGGATAATTATGTGTTATACCTATGAAAATATGTAATTGTGTTATACTATATTATATTTCTCCCTCTCGGTGACGCACAGCGCTTTGCTATTTACATCTATAGGCGTGACTTTGACCTTATCATTTACGCGACGAGACAGACACGTGCCGCTTTTGTATACGTCGCATTATCTCTCGAACTGTGATCGCGATGAATATTAACAGATATCGAGCGATTCTATACATTTTTACGATATTTTATATCTCTGCTATTAATTCGATTCACGTAATGTCGCGTGTCCGATGTCATTTTCGCTCATTAACAAACCGTTATGAATACGGGATGGATCGCAATACGGTTAATTAATATATTTATTAATTCCATTTGTTTTAATAATTCGTTAATCGCTTATTACGATTCAACGTTTGTACGCCGTTGTAATTGTAATTTGTCAAAACGCCGTATTTGCAAACGAGTTTTATTCGATTAAAATCGGTGAAACTGTCGGCGAATTTAACTTTATTTTCAAATATTGCACGATCCGTGAACATTTATCTCCTCATGCATAGTTTTCGCGTTATTATTTCGTCGTAAAATATAATAAAGTGCGCGATTAATGTCGAAAGTGCTGTGAAAAGTGCCGAGCTGAATTATATTCGATTAATTAATGCGTGCGCGGTCGTAATTAATCGTGCTTTCGCGAGTGAGTGCCATTGAAGAATAGCAAAAGGTGAACAAGAAAAAAGGAGCTGCCTCAGGAAAGCATCGAATGATGACGGAGCAATTTCACAGGTGGACGTTGCGTGCATCGTATCGGTGAGTTTTAAATTACATATTTTTAAATTATATGTTATTTTATTACATCTCTCTTCTCTTATTTTCTCGACATATAATGAATTTTAATTGATTGAATTTTAATGAATTTTTAATTAAAAACGATAATTGCATATACACGTGGTATATATATAAGATATGTCAATGATAAGAATGTAGTCATACATACCCGGCTTGTCATTAATTTTACGTATGCAAAGTTGGCGTCGAGACACTATCGTGTCTCTTGATGCACGATTTGACAAATGTTCTTTGCGCTCGGCAGCGTAAATAAACGTGACTCAAGATCATTTCACATTCAATGCGTCGTTCCGTGAGAGGCTCGCGTTCAGGCGAAACAACGCGCGAGAAAAATCGAGCGCACGTTCGTCTATATATATATATATATTCAACGAGGGGGGAAAGGGGGACGGACGTTCTTTAATGTCTAACTGCGCGTTCAATTTCGTCGTTTGCACATCCTTCAAAAAGTTGAGCCCATAAAAAGCACAGATCGAGGTGGAGAATAATGCCGAAGACATTCTTGTAAGATCCTCGATTCCCTAAGGACATTTCGCTCACGTCGAACGTCCTCTCCCTTTCTCCCTGCCGTCCCCGTTTCTTCTCCTCGTCATTCGCGCCCCGAAAGAGAACACATTAGATCCTTTGCCATGCACGTTCTAACGCGCGAGTATTCTCTTCCCTTCCGCGCCAGTCGTCGATTCCGACTTTGATATAACACCTACGCCTTTGTACGTAACTCGGGGATCAGCTTCTTCGAACGAGCGGGGTGATTTAGGTGCTACCTTGGGAGAAAGCTCCCGCCGGAGGACGGGGTGGGGGCGGAAGCGAGAGCGGAGATCCGGCGCGATTCGCGAATATCAAATTGAAAAGTCGAATTTGAGGGGGCGAGAAACGGCCGGCGACGACGACGAAGTCGACAGAGGGGCGCGACGACGACGAGGAAAGGTCGAACTTCGGCAATCTCAGTAACTCAAGCCGGAGGCCTCGACGTTTCTTGAAACTCGCAGAGGATAGTAACAAGCCGGGGCACCCCTCCCGGGCTATAAGAGAGAACTACCGAGGGTGATTGCTTCCGGGCTTCGCGAATAAGTTGGATCACCATGGCCATTTGCTTGCGAGTCCTTTATTCTCTCGGGAATAGCCGCGATTATTATCCGGTCTCGAGCGAGTCTTGTCTCGGACATTGTTACACTTGTCGGGAAAAATTATCGAAACAACTTGAGGGTATGTTTGCGAAAGTGAGTCGACTCTCTCGTTTCGATTGTAATTCTAAAATAGTGTATTACGTAAACACTCTCAAAAATATAAATGTTTAGCGGATTTTAATCGGTATTTTTTAGTCGTGTCAAAATTAAGAATTAAGGGATTAATTAAGGTATAGGATAATTTAATAAATAAGATGACATTATATAACAAATGTACGCACTTAGCATAGTGTAATAATTTTTGAGGAAAATTATTAACGAGATACACCTGTATATTATAACGTGCGTATGTACAAAGTATGAGGAATAAAATTGAGACAAAGTTTCGTACTGAGACGGCAACGAAAAATTGGATCTCGCGGCCTGAAGCCGAATCCGCAAAGGTTACGATCGTGGCGACGTGTCGGCGCGCTGCGGCGCACGAACGATATTAAAATCGATGCCGGCAACAGATGTGCGAGGATAGTTTTATGGCGTCGGAAGCCAATAACGAAAATCATTAAATTAACTTTAACCGCCGTTTGCACCGAGTATTAACGGTGTGCTAATTTTATTATGTAGCGTTTACATAAAAATCGTATGGATAACCGATCCATGTTCCATCCAATTGGATCACCGCTGTATTTCGAATGAAAAAAGTCTCATCGCTCAGCTTTAAATGATTTTTATGCATTACATTTATTATATATGTTATTCTAATTTTACACTTTTTGTCTATCAAGAGTATAATTATTTTATTTTCTTATTTCTTGATAAATATCGTAGAGTCTGTTGGAGAGAGTCCAATATAATTTTTCAATTTTCAATATTTGACGTAGATTGTTATAATGCGATCAATAATTTGTGTCTTAAGTCATGTCTAAGTTGACATTTATTAAATTGCTTATATATTAAATAATAAATTCTCCTTCTTATTTATATCTTATTAGAAAATTCTCATGAAAAACAGGTCTCATTCAACAAATATAACAAAATTAAAATTGTTTAATCATGATCATACCGCTACATATCAATTAATGTAATTTGATTATATTGAAAAATCAATAATTAATAATGACTGTGTCAACCTCTTCACAGTTAAATGAAATATAATTAGCGAGCTTAAAATTTCATCAACAGGCGAGACTCGTCGCGGGACTAATAATAAATTATATTATCTTGGTGGCGACTCTTCTCGTCGCGCGAACTCTCCTTTTTTCTCCTATCAGAAGCGCTCCGGTATGTTGCAAGTTGGATTAAAACTTTGCAAGTTTCTGGGATGGCGCGACGTGACGCTACCAAGAATTGGTACATATACGCAATACGGAAAGGAGCGAGGATAGAGGACGTATAGTCTTGTGCTTGTGCGGTATCAGTGCTTCGCGACATGCTCAGTTAAGCGCGAAATGAGCATTTTCGAAATAATTAAAAACGATGCGGTAAGCGTTTCACGAGTGCGAGTATTATCGAGCGAACTTTGTGAAAAATCGCTTACGAAAAAAATACTATCGCAATTTTTCCGCCCGCATGCAAACGAGTAATGGCAAATTTTGTGGAATGTAGTAACTGATATTTATCTTTCAGTTTTTTTCATCGTTACATACTTAATATTTTTGCGAATAAATTTCGAAAAGCATCATTATGAAGAAAACTACACAATTTTTGTTATGAATTGTTTATCATATAATAAAAAATTGCAATTATTAGAGAAGGAAATACTATAAATTATCCGCTTTAATATTCATATATTATATGCTACTCATGATATATACAGAAATCTTTAATTAGGTCAATTTTGTCGTTTTCGCGAACATATTGAACACTAAGCTGACGTTTGTCAGTTGTTGCGGATATCGAAATCTAGTTAATAAAGTAGGTCGGCATTTTACGATCTGACGTGCTCTTTCTCAATCACACTATATTTACGTTGCATAAACCTGATGAAGATGAAGCACGCGAAATGGGATAAGTTTTGGAGCAAATACGTGTTAATGAAAAAGTTGCGTTCAAAAATTGACGTGCCAGTAAACGTTGACGGATTACATATCTAAATTATTAATCAAGAACTTTCTTTGTTTTATACAATATCAGTATATTTTTCTTTTCTACAAATCATCTACCTTATCGATAACGTTTAATATATCACAATTTCGGAGAAGAGCGAATAATCGCGCGACGAGAGCTTTATCGATAGCATCTTCCGGATCTAGATTCGAGTGAGCGTCGTAGAGTCAACGGTGGCAGGAATAGGGATTCCGACGCGAGACCTTTGTAAGACCGGAAGACTCAGCGGCAGGATGATAGGGGTACAGAAGACACGAGAGCGTAAACACTGACTTAAATCACCGTGCACGCCTCAGGGTAGGATGGTGACGCGCGATGTGTGTCGAAGGATACCAAACCCTTCCTTGGTCCCTCTCTTCCTCTTTCCGCCCTTCGCCTCTTCGGCGAACGTGGTGGAATGATGAGGTGTCGTGCTTGGATAGAGAGAGAGAGAGAGAGAGAGAGAGAGGATTTTCCGGACCCGCTATCCCATCTGATTCCGTAATCCATTCCGGATACCTACGGCATCCTCCTTACTTCCTTCGGCATCCTGCAATCCTCCCTCCGGTCCCCCGCTACGTCGTCCTTCCCCACTTCACGTTCTTCCTCTCTTCTTCTTTCCACTATGGCATCCCATCGCGAGGACACGACACGGCACGAGACGAGAGAGGCGACGACATCAGTCTCCTGTGCCTTCGCCACGTCCGGGCCCAGCAGATTCCCCGAAGAAATTCCTCGGCTCGATTCGCTCGCGCGTCCAATACAAATACTGTCCGCGTTCGACGCGCGATCCGCTCTCCGGAGAGAGCGTCGCGCGAAGGTAACGTTGGGGAATCTGCGAAATTCAAATATTCCGCCGGGGGAAAAAGGGAGAGAAAGAAAAAGAGAGGCGAAAGATCGAGGAAGGGAGGACGAGTCATTTATTCCGTGCTTTCCGGATGAATCTCTGCTTCGAGCATCTAAAACAGAGAGTTGCACAAACGGTTACAATACTGCCGACACAAGGGAAGTTCAGCAATGCGTAAATTCAAAAGATTTCAAACTCGGCGAGAATGCAAAGTAGTTTGTTTCGAATACACGAAACTATTTTTACGGTTAAGAATTAGGTTTATAGGAGAGATAAAATAACCGTATAATATATATATATATATATCTTATACCGCAAATTTGACTACAAAGACGCAGTTGCATCGCGGATATTAAAAGACAAATTATTTCGGAATGTGCGGGAAACGCACTGTAATAAGAGAATATCTGAAGAATTTTCCGTTCTATAATATGAAATTATGTGAAGCTATTCGAAGACGTTCTAACGTCATGTATGGCAATTTGTGTTCAATATATAATCCCTTCATACTCTTCGTACAAATATGCAGGTGGGGGACGCATACTTTAAAGAAATATATACATATATAAAATAACCGAGATTACACAAAGAATGTCCCATACAGACGTATCAAGCCATCTTTCACATATGGAAAGAATCTTTACTGAATAAAAGCGGAGTTTAAGTTAACAGGAAGAGAGAATGCTCTGAAAGGGGATGAAAGTAACGGCGATACATTTCTCGTATATTTGGTATGAGAGATGGAGAAACCAGAAGAGCGTCAGGGTGTTTGAATGATCGAGAGGAGACGTTTGTGATATCGGCGCTAATGTCCTTTCCCATGAGATCGTATCGAGGACGTGTGAAAATAGGGGAGATCGACCGGGATGAATATGTTTCGCGATGCATACCGTTTATCGATCATTGTCGTCTCCTGCCAAGCTAAATACACAGCGCATTTCGCGCCGCGAGCTAGTTTAATATTCGCAACTGTGTGGATTCGCTTCGCACGCGGCTATTAACGTAATGTTATTTAAACGCGCTAAATTGGTCTGCGCGCGATTATAAAGAATAATGTCGACTGTGGAAAGTAATATACGAAAGGAATGCCAAGCGTTTTATAATCGCGCCTCGCCAAGTTTATCCAGTTATCCAGTCCTTGTGTAGTATCGTTCTGCTGATCTCGATATAAGAGAGAATGAGCATAATAAATATTACAATACCTGAGTAAGGTAAATAAAAAAAGAAAAGTAAAAAAAATTATCATTACAATTGCTCGATACATTTCTTCTAATTCCGAAATGTTTATAAAAGTCAATTATGAATCATACAAGATTGTCTTTCAATTTTTCTCGATAAAAATAATTTTACGTTAAAACAATAGTAATATTATCATAAAAAATGATTAGTATTAATTAATTAATTTTATAAATATTGGCGCGATAAAATAGAACGAAAGTTCCACGCTCCCAAATACGGTGGCGAGATGTTGCGAAATAAATCGCTGCAATTTGCAGGACGTCAGTACGGTGACGCAAAATTGCTTTTCTCACCTCTTTGCTCGGCGGCGCGGTAAAAGTTAAGTATCTCATCGGCTTAGTCACCCGGTTATATACGCTCGCGCGTCGTTCGTGCATCTTGTGGAACTTTCACGAAGATCAAAGCACACGGGGACGGGAAGCGAACGCCGGAACTGCATCGCGCGCGAAGGATACTTGGAGCGAACTTCCGGATGTAGGAGATATCCCGTCCTTTCTCGGCTGACTGGCTTGCTGGCTGGATAAACTTTCCAGCGCCACGCGAAAGACAGGAGGCTTTACGATCGATTTTAGCGTTTTCTAATGATACAATTACCGAAAGAATTTGAATAACACCTGAAGCGATCGTTATTTTTTTTTCATTGAGATAGTGAAAGTCAATCTCTGAAAAAACTTTTTTTACAAAAAGTAAATTATACGTCACATATTCGAGATGCATCCGAAAACAAAATAAAGAAACTATCTCTTTGAAAAGAACTTGTTTAATTTTTAAATTTTCCTTAGCATTCCAAAGATTCACTTTTTATTAATTAATAATAATAGTGATAACTTTTTTTATTTTTTAAAAATTGGACAATGTGTGTGTGGATGCAATCGTGTTTAACATATATAAATTTTAAATAAAACGTATCATTACTACTCAGTTTTTACTTAAGTCTGCATTTTATAAAACTACTATAATGAGTTTGTCGAATTTAATATCCGATATTTTATTGAAAACTTTGCAGTTAAAAATAAAATATCGCAAAACAAAGAGTTTAAAAAAGCCAATACTTCAAAAAGCATAACGCACGATAGAATTGTCCAACTTCCCAGCACGTAAACAAAAATATCGCGACAAACGTCGATCCGTAACGCTTCGGAACACAGGGTGCATTCCAGATAACCACGCACGTGAAAAGCGCAAACACTCACGCAAGTACAACAACGTAGCGAAAGAGGAGTGGCGGCAGGGATAGCAAAAAGCCGGGGTAACATTTGCCGAGTACCGGATACCGAAGCGAGTTGTTCGACGTGGACGAAGATTACGGTCATGCATACAGTTGCAACTGCATTGTGGATGTCACGCAGTTAATAGCGCATCGCGGTGCAAAGTAGCTCGCGAAACAGTAATTTGTGTGACCGGAAAGCATGCTGAATCGCTAGACGGACAGAGAGAAATATGCCATGAAGGGGTAGAAAGTTCAAGTAACAACCGAAGGTTGCGAAGGAGGAAATCGAGGGTGTGACTGAGAAAAATTAGTTATGAGGAGTAGAAAGGGGGTAAAACCGAAGAGTAAAAGGAATAGAAATAAAAAAATGGAGTATAAGTATATATAGTTGAAAGAATTTTACGGAAATGAAAGAAAGGCAAAGAAATATAGACAGAATATATAGGGTGGTTTGTATATAATTATAGTAACTACGACAAATTTTAAAATGTCTTCCAAAATTGCCTAAGCGACTTATACTCACGTTTGATTTATAAACCGAAATAAATAAAATTACATTTTTAACGCTATTTTCGAATATCTCAAACTTAATATTGCCTAAACTCTTGTCAATCTCGCGTTAATGATGAAATTTAGAGATTTATTATTCTTAAAATTATGACTGTATACAATTTTATTCTTTATATAACCAGGCCAAGATTCAAGAAGCGTTATAATAGTATACAAGAGACGTTATAAACTTAAACAACTGTTATTAAACTTAAAAGTAGGAATTACCTTATTTTTCATCGAAGCATTTACAACGGAGCTTATTCGCTCCCAAAAAAAGTCTCTACGATTATCTCACGAGCCATCTTATATAAAGGAAGAACCAATGGCATCAAAGCAATGGGGAAGAAAGACGAGGGGGCTAACGGGGTTGAAGGTAAAAGAGAAAGAAAGAGAGATAGAGAAAGACGGAGGATTGAAAAAGTAGGCAAAGCGGTAGTAAGCGAGACGAGCGCAAGGGGAAAGAGACGGGAAGAGTAAGGGAGATTTGCCGTCTGTATGGGGGTGGTTAGCGGCATCCCGGTTCGCATTCCAAGCAGACTCGGTGAACCGGGTTCATTATTTTCTCGTTATAAGTTTCTACAACTCCGGCTTGTTGTCGTAATGCTGTTAACGCGGACGCGCCGCGAATTGTTAAAGAGGCGAACGATCGGCGCACGTATATACCCGGCGGCTTCCTTGAGCCGCGCGTCACGCGCCACCCCCTTCGTCACCGCCGCCGATCCCCGTTATATCCCGACGAGTCGTCGTCTCATGCGTTTCTTTTCGTCGGCTTCGTTTATTAACCCCGCTACCTTTCCTTTGGCTCCAAAGCTTCATCTAAAGAATAAGCAGTATTCCCGATGTTCGTGTGATCTGCATTCCAGTTTCAGATTCCGTCCTCTAACTAATATCGCTTCATTGTGTCTGTTACAGCGGCATTTCTTCTTTGTATACATCTTTATATGAAGAACAAAATTCTAAAGTGTAAAATATTTTATTCCGATGTTAGCTGAACGTGCTTTGTGTAGTTTCTTTGTCGTATATTTTTCGATAGATGGATGCTGTAAGACTTTATCTTATGTTTCAAATTACGCTGCATACATCGAAGTTTATTTAGTCATTATTAATTATGAAACTATAAACTTTATTCATTGATATTTCTTTTAAATTATTTTTACCCATTGCAGTTTTTCCTGCGCAAAAATAATGTTTCCTACATTATATATGTTTGTATCTCCAAAAGTTTGGCAGGTGAAAATTAAACGCGGGATATAACGCGACGTTCAATTAATTTTTACACAAAAAGATCGATATCGGTATTGGTTCGCGTTTTACTTGTTTCTATTACTTGCGCTCTTTGTTATAGAAGGGGAAATGTAACAAGGAAAATAAATTGTTGTTACACGAACGATTTCTAAAGCTATGATTGTACAGTCTCTGTGACCACTATCTTTGTGTACGGTATTTTTTCATTGTGTTCCATTGAAACAAAAAAATACGATTAAGTAATGCACGTCTCTTTGTACAACGAGTATTTGTTTTAAATTGGGAAGATTATAATTTAAATACTTCCGCTAGTTATTCGCGTGCATATTTCTCATTAATAATGTTTCTTATCTATTTTATGTTTCCATATGCTTCTTATATTTCATAGATCGAAGAATATATAAATTTCGTCTAAAACAGGAAATCGAAATGTGATAATTATTGTCGCATTAAATATTCCACTTGCACAAGAGTGAAATTACGGTAATGAATTAGAGTGATAATAATTATATATTATGTTAATATCCATATTATAATAATTAATTTGAATAATTATTATGTAAATAAAAATCTAAAAAATACGCATGTGCGTGTCTATGTGTGTATGTGTATGAGTTTAGGAGATAGAGAAATTGTTATTCTCTAAAGAGACAATTATCATTTACTTTTATATTAATGCAAAATACAAAAAAAATATTATATTGTTTATCAAAAATAAATTATAGAAAGTTTTCTCTATCTTATTCTTTCTCTTATTCTCTAGAGAAGGAAGAAGAAAGAGAAAAAGAATATCAACATAAAAAATAATTATATATTTATTAAAAGAGAATAAATTTATATTGTTCCGATAATTTTCTCTTTCTGTAGAATCTAAATGAAACATATTATTATAACATTTCCGGCTTCTTGTCAGCATAAATAATTGAGCAAATAATTAAGCTTGTGCACTTATTCCAATTAATAAAATTTTCAAAAACATTTTAGAACAAATCCATTGCATTTGAACCGCCATTGTTTAAATGTGATGCCATAGATGTAATATATTTTTTAAATATTTTCGAAAAATATTACCATTTTGTAATCCTTTTAACTAAAGCTATATTTATCTCGAAGAAACAGGCAATCGTTCCACCGGATAATTATCGTTCGCTATTTTCGTCGTGATTGACTTGACTTAAACATTCATGCCTACCACGCGTTCCTCCTTCGCAAATTTATTAATAAGTATCTTAAAAAAATGCGATACGTGTTACGGAAGAATGCAACTGAAAGGAGCTTTAAATACTTATTTGTTTAACGAACATCCGCCGCCTCCAACGAAGTTGATGTCCTTCGACTTTTTCCGCAACATGTTCCAACGAAACTTGATATTTTCTGGAAATATAAAGAGATAAAGAAGAAAGAGGAGATATATGTAATGAGAGTTTTATTAAGATTTCCACATCAATCAAACAAGAAGTATCGCGTTCTAATGAAAACCGCGAGGGAGAACCAAAGTTCCCATGAGTCGATAAACGAACTTCATCCAACTCGTGTTTGCAGAATTAACGGTGCGCTTTACTTTTAAAGCGCTTCATTAGCTGCACTGACAATGCTTGCCGCTCTATTTCTCTTTAATTTCATTTAATTAATTCAACATATAAACGTAACTTAATCTCTTCAAGAAAATCCATTTTATCTCTCTCTTATATTAAGATATAAAATACTAGAATGCTAATAAATTAAAATGCAATATTGTTCGTTACCGGAGTTAAAATAATTATGAAACTAGTAATATCCATAAAAAAATTAATGCATTTGCTGAACAATAATAAACAAATTGCACACAAGATATTCTTATAAAAACACGTTTTCCTTTTCTCTCTTCTTCTCTGCTTTACATATAAGTAAGAAATATTTATATAAAATATTCGCGTAAAATACTTTATACAAGATATTAAAAAAGATGCTAAAATAGCATGACATTCTCTTGAGCGATATGTATACACAACCTATTTCCCTTAAGTAGCCGCGCACGTCTACCTCTTTTCCAACCTGCGTAATCTTGATTCACTCATCCGTTGCTCTTTTCAAGTTTTCTCCCTCCTTCCTTACGTTTATTAATAAACGAGAACGCTTCTTCGTGTGTCATCTTCTTATCGAGAGAATCGGGCACGATTTATGATATTTATCTCATCGTCTGTTTATGGCGCTCTATAGGATAATCGAAAAGCCGGATTTGATGTAACGTCCCTTTCTTTATTTCTTATCGAACGCGGAAGGATATTATATGATTTAGAATAATGGGCATATATTTGGCACTTTTTTTCAACAAACGATGCTGCCACAAAAGCTTTCACATTCTCGATATTTTCCAAACTCGCGTACAAGGTTTAATATTTAAGGAATTTTTTTAATGAAGATTATATGCAGCATATTTAAATATCCTAATAAATATAATTATACGTGCAACGTATTATCAAGTGAAAATTTATCGTGCACATTAACGTGTCAAATATTTTTGCATGTGTTTGGTGATATGATCTCGATGGTACAATAAAGATTGTGCGGACAAAATAAATTATGAAAATTGACCTGTTAATTTTGCGCGAGATCATTACATTCATACATCGCTGCGTTCTACACTGTAACATTATAGACGTTATGGGAATTATAAGCAGAGTCGATAAGCAGGCTTTATCACGTCCAGATCGTCCGACGAGCTTGTAAAGTCAAGTGCAGGTAATGCAGGCGGTAAAACGTTGTATACATCCATCGCGATTAAAGCACATCCGCCGCAATATATATTAAGCAATCTCACTTTACTCAAGCGATGTTAATACGCACTAAATGCCGTACGCGGTTACGTAGTGTGTTAAATAAAAAATTGCAGATTTACGAGAACGACGATATCTGCTTTCCGATAGATTCCAGTTAATCCACGATCGCTTCGGAATTAAAGGGAAATTGGCAGATGTATTGTTGGCTATCGTTCTTATAAATAAAAGTGGATGAATGTATTTATATTTGAACATCGACATATTATTACATAATTGATGTGAGAGTGATTCATGTATCGGGCTGAAAGAGAGGAACGCTTTCGCCATAACTAATACATTCGTAGCGAAATCGATTTGATAATTCGCGGTCCCTGGACGATCGGTATCCGCGAGAGAACGTAACAGTCGTCAGACGTCAAAAGCAAAGCGCAATTATCAACAGAGAGCCTTCCCTCCCTGGTAGCATCCACCGCGATATTGCAGCGAGCCGGATATACCTTTTCTACTGGGTGTGTCTGACCAATCGCGCTTCTTTCCACTGACCAAGTACACGCGCAATCTTCAACGAAACGATATGTTCCCCGATTGTAATCCAATTAAATAAATGATGCTTTATGATAATAAAAGAAAGTATAAAATAAATACAATATTTTGATGTTCTAACAAAATATATTATAATTAAATTTTTATTATTTTGATAAAAATACAACTAAAAATATGAATATGAATTATGTGTAAATATTAAACAATTGCAATTTTTAGCAAAGAAATTTACACAGCAGATAGTATACATATAAAGTAAATTTTTATTTATTATTATTCATAATTTTTCATTATTTGATCCTCGAGAATTGTTAAAGTACACGATCTTTTAATATTCTTCTTAACTCGCACGGCATAAAACTTTAATTGGACTGGTTACGGACACCCTGTACACAAATACGTTTCTTGTAATATGACGCATATAATATACACGGTGTGCGTGCAAGCTACGTTCGTATACGTAGACAACCAACGCGATGTACAACGGTGTCTACGGTTTAAACTTGTCAGCGGCAGATATTGCGCTGCAACGAAGAGAGAGCCGGCCGCTCTTCATCCGATAAATAAACTTCGTGCTCGCTTTATATCGTTGAAAGCGGAATCTGCATTAGCCTACGCACTTACATCTTTTCATTTCGTATGTCTAGACTACCGCCAAAGAATTTCGCTCGAAATTGCAATAAAGTGATATAACGTGCACAATCAGTCATTTAATTGCCAGTTATAAATTGAGCTATTTTTGACAGTGTATTTTAATACGTGTGACATCATAAATATAGCTATATATTGGATTCTTTATTTATAATATAAATACGTCTGATAACACCATATAATATAAATACACCTGAGATAAGCAAAGAAGAGAATTAATCAAATAATTTTAAATAATCTGTCGTATATGATTTTACTTTGTTGAGATACAAGAAGAAATATGAATTATTATTCAGCAACATTTACATGAGAGATATTTATAATATTTGTAATCTAAAATATAATAATTTTGCAAAAAATAAATATTAAACAAAATTACACAAAATTTCAAAAATAACAAGGAAAATTCAAACTCTACCGAATATTCAAATTCGGGATTTAAGTTCTTTATATTAATAAACACGCACAACCTTGATATCTTGTTCACTAAAATTTCATGATACGCTTTCTCGCTTAGTTTAATTACTTGTCTCAACTAAATAAAAGAAACAATAGCGAACAAAGGATAGGATTATCCGACGGTTTCTTGAGCTGATAACGCGACGCTGAGCGCCGTACGATTGTACCACATGCATGCATAATTATAAGATACGAAAGCGGGTAGCTAATAACGTCCAAACTCCGACGAAAAGTCGAAATAGTTCCGACATGGCGAATGGGGACCGAGAAAGGCTTGCCGGCAAGGCTTTCGTAGCGAGGTCGAAAATGCGGCAAAGAGGAGAATCCCGTAGGCGTTGCGCCGGTGTCCCGCGGGAAGAATGAGCGCGTTAACTTTCGATGTGGAGCAATTTAAGTTTGTAACAAGCGTGGCGTGCGACCGCGAGGTCGCGAGGTAGAGAGACCGCAGGATAAGGGAGACGGGATAAGGAAGACGGAGCGGAAGGAGAAGAAGCGAGAGAATGGCAGGACGGAGAGGAGGGCGGATTGACCGTAGCGGGGGTGGCAACTTTCTTCATGAATTAATTTCGCGACGGAATCGTTTGTATACTACATTAACTTTTAATTTGCTAAACGCCTCTCCCGGCCCCGTCGTCCCCGCACGGTATTTATATATCGATCCTCTCTTTCCACTCTCTCGTTCCTGCTTCTTCCTTAACTCGCGTTACATTAATGGACCGCCGCGGGAACGCGGTTGTCCCTGACGGCGAGCTTATTGCCTCTTTCGTCTCTTCGCGAGTGCTCCTTCTATTTCTTATACCGTAAGGCGTACCTCGCCCTTCTTTCCGGTGACTTGAAGCCACTCCCGGGCATACTTCCGGATCGTCCGCTCGGGGCTTTCCGGAAATTTAACAAGATCCAGGAACGTATTTGGATACCCTTTTTGTTCTAAGGAAAAAAAGCTAATACGATGGTGCTTTTTAAAGGTAACATATGAACGGTAATATATAAATATATTTGACGCTAAATGTTTTTACTTCTTAATTCATTTTTACGATATCGCGCTTACGCGTGATACAAGAAGCTTTCAACATCAATAATTTTAATACGTTTCTTCAGAATATCCAAATGAAAAATTTTAGTCTTTTATGCTTCTGTAATCTTGATTACTGAACAAGTCTTATTTACAATTGTGCAAACAAGACTTTCCTTTGAATTATAAGTATCTCCCATTTTTCGTCCTTTACTGCATCTAGTAATCTTAACGTCTCGCAAGTTTACCGTCGAAATAACATAAACAAAGTGCGAACGTGGCTTATTTGCCGAGCTAATAAGTCTCGAAAGGGAGTCAGCGCCCTTGAAGCCGTTCCGCAAATATTACTGCGAGGAACACGACGTTCCGAAGGCGCATAAAAAATTTCTAGCTCGGCATTCTCTCCGCCTTGCATTCCGAGAGGAAACAGTCGATATCAAGAGAGAAGGGTCGGCGATACTGGAGATAATACGGGGAAAGAGACTCGTTTTCGTAATAAAATCACTTGTTGGATTTCCGGCGATCTTACAGTCGAGCTTCTGATTTATGTTTTTGAACCGTCTTCACGCGCTCCGAAATGGTATAGACGGAAAAGCGGAAAATATATTGCCGCCTTTTTCTCCAACTATACCGTATTGGATGCGCGGCACGTCACTTTGAAACTTTTGCCTATTCACTCTCATAACTTTCGGACGCACGCACAGCATTTATGTATGAGTAATAAATTAGAATTCTTTGTAAAACTATAACGTACATTTCTTTTTACTTAAAAAAATTCAAATTAAAATATTTTACAATGAAAAGGAAAAAGTGCTTCTATACTAATATTATTTTTTTTATTTTTAAAAACGGAAAAGTTATATAAAATTCTCATATTTACTTTCATAACTTGTGTTTCGTGAAAATTCTATTATTATTGTATCTTACAGATAATAGGAAAAACAATTTGATTAAAAATAAAAACAATTTAATCAAAGTATATACATATATATTTTATTTTACTTAAATATTGGTTTATCACTTATTCTTGAAAAATCAATTATTAAGTATTAAGTTCGTCGAAATTTTATCTCGAGGGCTGCGCAGCAAATGGCGAAAAGCGCCGGCCAAATCCGACGAAAGCGCATTATTCTTTCGAAGTCTCGCGCGCGTCCAACTATTCCTGACCATAATTACGCGACCCGTTCCGTTCGCGTATATACTTCGCGCGCACACTTCCGCCGCCGACAATTTCCGCCGCCCTCGTATAATTAACTCGAGCCAGCCCGTAATTCACCTCCCGTAATCCGTTTTTTAAATAACACATAATATCTTCGCCGAGCCTCCCTTTCGGAATTATCGAACCCGTTCTCCGTCCTCCCCTCGCGCCTTTGCGAGGCGTGGAAGAAGCGAAGGGGAGGAAGGATCGAGGAGGCCGGATTAAAACAATTACCGGCCGCAGAATGAGAAAAAGCGAAAGTTATAAAGCGTCAGCAACCCCTACAGGTTTTCCATTCCCCTCTTCTTTTTCATCCCGACCGTTTGACTATCCACAGTATACGTGCGAGAGGTTGTTGCTTTATCTATCTACCCTCGTACGAATTGCTACCTCTCCTGGCGCGACGGCCCCCCGTCCCACCCCCGCTGCCGAGGGTCGCTTAGCGCGCAATATAACCGACCGCAATAGCATAACTATGATATATACGCACAATTTGGAGTAATTTCGTTAAAACAGAATAATGTTGGCTCGAGGAGATAACGCCGCTGATGTTGGCCGGGAAAGGAGAGTAGAGGTTCGTTTGCGCGGCTTCACAATTCGTTGGATGCACAATTCGCAATATACGGCATGATCCAAATATTCTGCTCCGTGAAATGTCGTAGACATGAAAGTAGATTGCAGTAAATCTAAAAGAAATATGATATATTTGGAGAGACCTATATAAAGTATTTAACCCATTCTCTAAAATAACGAAGTAGCCGAGATTTCATTTATATACCACATTTTATATTTTAGTGATGAGAATATTCTTGCATTTTTTTTAAAATTTTAATCATTAACAATATTAAATAATTTTCTCATTAATATATTTTATCTAAACTCTGCCATATGTATGAGACGCTGGTTGATTTTCGATTTCGATATCTGTTCTACTACGGTTTTTTTATAATTCTGATCACGTTCTTTCATTTTTAAAGAATGTTAATCATTAACAGTTAGTTATTTTATTTGTGAATTTATCTCACTCTTTTAAAGACGTATCATCACGTTTTTAATGTATTTTTATAAGAGGCTAGTCGATTCTCGAGTATTCTATTATATACGGTTTTTAGATAATTCTGATCATATTCTTTCATTTTCCAAAGAATTTTAATCATTAGCAGTATTAAACAATTTTTATTAATTTCTTTCATTCTAGAGAATCATACCCATCATATATATGTATAAAATGCTAATAATATATGTTACGACTAGTTTACTTACTTCACGAACGTCATTTCTGAAATATATTGTAAATAAGTGAAAGAATGAATGATAGTTTGCCAGTTCTTAGAAGTGCAATTGTTGATTTAAGAGAGTACTATGAGAATTGTTTGATACCTGTTACCGAATACACAACTCGTGAAATAATTATTGAATATAAAATTTTTACAAGATTCAATTTTTTCATCTAATATAAAAGCTAAATATTTAATAACATTATTTTGAATCATATTTTAATTACATTTTTACATTGAGTTATTAATTTATTTGATTAGGAACTATTAATTTCTTATATTCAAAATTATTATCAAATCAGATTCTTATATTTATTTATGATTTTTTTATCAGTCGGCGGTTGTCGATGTTCTAGCCTCTTTCCGCGCTACGAATATATTTGTATCGCGGACAAATTTCGCCAACGATAGGTAATGTTCCATACGGCTAGAAACAAATTAATAGCGCCAAATCGACACGTCGCGCTTGTTGCCGTTGATTGATGAGAAGCATGGCCGCGTTAAATAACAAATAACGGACGTTCGTTCGCGGTGAAACGTGGTATTCGGAGCAAGTCGCGAGCCGCGGCGGGTTTCGAGAGTATGGATTCGCTGCTCTTCGTACAGCTAATGAGTTTGGAATCTGGGCTACTCGGTCGCGATTATCGATCACGCGTCAAACTGCCATTTGTAGATCGACGTAAAATTGAGAGACGCTTTGTGTTAGATTAAAGCTCGAACGCCCTTTGTTGAGAGGATTTGCCTTAAGAACCTTGATGTAATAAATAGGATATATATCTTGCGTTATATAATGAAAATAGCGAATGATAATAGACAGTCAATAGCTTTACCCATTAAGAATTTAATTTGAAAAATTTTTTTTTTCGAAAATTTCTATTTATAATTTTTTAATAGTCAAACCGTCATCTTAAAAACAAAGGCCTCTTTTATATTTATTTAAATATTTTAAAAAATAGTGATTAAATACTATTTAGGAAATTAGTGTTTTTTTTTTAATTTTTCGCGGCTTCTTGAGATCGGATCTTCAACGTTACAACATTGTCGTTGAAGAAAGCGTATCAAGGAAAATGGATTTTCCGTTTGTCGCGGTCACCTCATGGTGCGGCATGCGCGTCTCCCTGAAGACATCCTATGTTCCGTGTTCTCCACCATAAACCCACCACTGCCGCGGCGGTGCCTGTAGCCGAGCGCCGTAATAATACGTAATATCTTTACTGTTTTAGGCAGCCGCTCGCGTTATTCGGATGCCGCGCGTGCCTCGGAAGTTTAATTTCGAATCGTATTATATCCGGTGCGCGCGCTACAGACACCAGCTAGGAAGTAGGAGAGAGTTAAATCGAGAGAGAAAGAGAGAAGGAGAGAAATTGAGATGGGGGTATAAAAGAGAAGGAGGCTCTAGGATAGAGGAGCAAAGCGGGCAAGGAAGCCGAGGAGAAGAGGAAGAAGCGAGGAGGTCGGAGGATTTGCAGTCGAGCAAGTAGTCAAGCGAGCAGCCAGTCGGCCAACCCCCTAGGAGCATCGAGGGGCGCAGGAAGATGGATAGATCGAAGGAGATAGAAGGAAGACAGAGAGAGGATGGGAAAGAGGGAGAAAGGGAGAAGAGCGGTCCAGAACACGTCTGTGGAAACCGTTCATCGAGGAGGTTGGAAAGGGATAAAAGATCCGGGTAGGGTTAGTGGTATGGTCGAAGGGGAGACGCTGAGATGAGGCCGCAACTCCAAAGGTACCAGCACGCTACTGCACATCGAAAACGGGGAATAGTGCGAGCGCGAAGGGATGCACTGTGTAAGGTATAGCAAGCTAAGGTATAGAAGGAGAGAAAGATACAGGGAAGAAGATGGCCGCGAAGGAGGGAGGAAGTCGCTCGAGAAACTTGGGGAATCACCAAGGTGTTCTTGGTTTTCACTTAGAAGGGCGCTGAATGTTGCGCGGCGCGCTCGAGCGAACGGGGTTGCTGGTGGTTGGTTGAGAACTGCCGGATTCTCGAGCGGTATCAACATGAAACAACAACAATCTGGCGATCTTACGCTTGTTTATTGGACCTCGAGCGTGGCTTTAAAAGCATTTGTGAATTATCGCGAATTTGCGGAAAGATGCAACGTTAACCACAAAACTTTGGTGCATAAAATGAAACGATTTTTAATATGTTTATCATACAGAGCAAGTATCGTATCTTGATCATTCTGGACGAAATGGAATGTTGATCACAACAACATTCTGTTGGCAGCAGTTTGAAGTAAAGAGCATAAAAGCATCTCCCTTTGAAAAGCGAATAGATATACGCTTATAATATACGTTTCCTTCTGATACATTATTGATTCCATCCTATCAAGAAGAGAGAAAAGAGGATTCTCTACTCTTACTTTGCGACGTAAAAGGGAACATGGTATAAACTGGGAGGGAAAAATAAAAACGATTGAAAACTCGAATACTGGAATAATGTCGAAGTTTACGATACGTAACGGAAACTTAAATGAAGATCTTGTATGCGAAAAAAAGAAATTTCACGACAACATTCTATTAATTACCATACGTTAATGTCCGGAGATTTCGCACGTTTGGAAAACAATACGAGATACGCCACGTTTGTAGTAGGCGATGCTAATGATGGCGCAAGAAATGTCGGTAGGTTTAATGCATGCACTCCCGCAGGAATGTTTAACGTAAGAACGACAAGCAACGCGATTAATGACAATAGTTGAGAAGAGGATGCCATTGTGTTAGAGAAGTTTCCCGTTCTTGTAACTGTACTTGAAAACGATATTTCGCCGTTGCACGCTTTAACTGTTATGCGTGGTTGAAACGATATCGTGTGAAGGTATTCTATTATTCATTTTCAATAAGAATAAATTTTTGATTAGCTTAGTAAAAAAGAGTTTAACACGGATCTTGCTTAATTTTGTATATTACATTATAATACATGTGCGAGAGAGAAAATGTTAAAAATTATATTTAATATTTATTATTTATTGAAATATTAATTATACAGATATTTTTATTTTTTCTTTAAAAAATCGTATTTTATTTTATATTACATTAATGAACTACAGAAAAATAAAAAAAATAAATGTTCTCTGTAAAAATAGAGATATGAAATTTTTATGTCATTTATTCAGGGAAATATCATGAAGTATTTCATATTTCTCTCTTTTTTTATTTTGTCCCCACTAAAAATATTTCTTTCAAAACATATTTTATGTTGCACACTTTATGTTAATTTACAAACTTTTATAATCATTATTTCTAATTAATATCTTCAATTATTATTTAAAGTAATTTTATCTATTAATGGTACACATTTATAAAAATTGTATTTTATAAATTACTTTATCAAAAATTTTAAAAATTAAAATTTCTTTAAATTACTTTATAAATTTTAATAACTATATATATTGAAACTTTCAGGAGCAAGATTATATGGAGATTCATATGAAAGAACTCCAAATAAACACAATAAGTCTGTATGTATTCTGCAAAACAAGGAGGGTGACGGTCAACAGCGCGTAGCAGAATCGCGTCGTTCAACAGGAATGATAAATAGGAGGGTCTGGGAATCCCAGTTTTATCCTAAAAGTAAACTAATTCAAATGAAAAGATGCGCGAGGAACAGAGTCGAAATATATAAACAGAAAAGTAAGCCGCAAAAGTGTCTCCTTTGAGATACCTTGCGGCGCGAACAATAAACCTCTCTAATATTCATAGTATTAGAAAAAAAAATCTTTATAGATCCTTCGATAACTTTTTAGCAAAATTTACAAGCTTAAAGATATCATAGTGCTCTATTAATCTAGCGAAATTTATTTCATATTCTGCACAATTCAGCGTTTATCAGCGTTTATGTTTTCATGATGGAATTAATATTCATTGGTTGGAAGACAAATGCGTCGAAGACCTTTACATTGCAACGTCTTACACAAATGGAATTCTGTATGTACATTATAACATAATCTTCACACAATTTATATCTTAATTAACGCTCCTTCATATACGATTCTGCTAAACAATGTTGATACGACCAATTGACTCGATAACAAAACCATATAGGCTCTCGCAATTCATCCAATTTCTTGAATTTGAGCAATAAAAGTAAAATACGCGATGAAAGGTGGAGTAGCGGCGGAACGTTAATAGACAATTTGAAAGTATTTTCGAGGATGACACGCGACAAGACGACATTTGAATAATCCCACGTAGAGGAAGAGAGAACGACAAAGGATAGGGGAACGCGCGGAGAGACAGAGAGAGATTGAGAGCGAGACGAGGGAGCAAGGGAGAGGGAGAAACGCAATATGCCTCGACTGAAAATTGGGCGGCCGGGTTCACATCCCTGGATATGTCTAGCAGATAGTTTGTCCTTGACTGCTTAATTAATTTTACTCCCGCGCTCAGAAACGGACGAGGAATCGTGCTTTACGTACATCTTGTTTGAAGACCCGGCCCATAAATTTGTAGCCCGAGTGCTTCATGCCGCTGACAACGTAAATTCCGGCCCTCGTGCAAAATTGCGAAATTTGACTTCCGCCAAGGTTCTCTTCGTGACTTCGTGTCTTCGTTTGCGCGAGACTTCGCGCGGTCGAATGTTAAGGAAGCAATAGCCATTTCTTTGTGAAAAAAATAGAGTACTCGAGAATATACAAGCAATTTTGAATATATGACACTCAGCACGAACAAGTTAATCGATCTCATAATATATAAATAATGATGCGAATTGATCTTGAATAGACAAATAATTATGATTCACTTCACTTTCTTGATTTGAGCAAATTAAAATATTATTAAAAATATTATTAAAAATAAATCGTGACAGTCCACAATTTTTAAAATAGTTATAGAAATGTGTTTCTCTCGAAAATCATATAAAATAAAGAGAGATTAAACCAATGAAATTAAAATTTTAATATGTGCATGTTTTAATTTTCGACATACGATAATGTATATTTTAAACGTTAGTTAATTATTCGGATACTTGAGATATTTTTGGTAGAATGAAAAGAGGAAGTGACGAAAGAGATGAAAAGTATTTTTAAAATGTTAAGTGTTAAAACGGATTTAGACAATAAATATTAATAACATTTATAGAATTATCAAGTTAATATTTTATTCTTATAATGCTGTACCTTTTTCTTTTCCATAATGATCTTGAATATCGACAATTGTGTCAGAAATTCTGACAGCGTAACTTGATATAATCTGAAAAAGCTAAAAGCTGACGGCGATGATCGAATTCGATTAACTTTCTTATAAATTAATTATGTAAGTCTCGATATTGTGTCTCTATTTTAGAAAAAAATTGTCTTTATTTCCAAACATATATTTTTTAATATTAATAACTAACCATGTGAATCATTAACATCAAATAAATTGGAAGTTTCCAATGAATAATGTTGCTTTTTTCTGACTAAATATATATTTACAGATAGCCAGATTTGCGGATAGAGATAATCGAAAACTTTATTTTATCCAACTTATCGAACTTATATCTGATATACAAATCTATATTCACACAATATCTATTTCATATATAACCTAATATTCTACTTATGATGCTTTTTTAAGATTTATTTATATATTTATTTTAAAAAAGCTGTCTATGTGTGTGCAAAAAAACATATTAAGTAAAAATTAAGAAGTTGCTATCTTTCCAGCTTTATTGTCCAATAAGTTCAGATCATTGACAACTTAAGAGCAAAATATAATCGTCACATTACTTTAATATTATATAGGCGAAAAGAAAATGAGAGTCATTTTTCATTTATAGCGCACAACTAATCCTGATGATCATAAATAATGCGCGCGGCGATTAAACACAAAACTGCCGGCAAAATTGACTCGTGAATTAGATGCGGTCGTCAGTTAATTACTGATACAATCGCGTCACGACGCTATGCATCTCTTGGAGCGCATTACTCACGCGTTTACTCGCGCGTTACATTCCCCCAGCATCATCCGTCGTTACTTCGCTATCAGTCACTTGACAAAAGTCCCGCGGAAGATTTACAGACGACCCCTTAAAACCCTTCCCCGTCGAACGGTTCGTACGTATTGCGAACGCGGAGGTAGATGGCTGGAAATTATTTACACGCTTCCCGGTTGCACAATGGCTCGCCCAATACCAGGTCAGAGTGCATTAACGGTTCGTTCGTTTAAAGCGACCGAGCCGAACCAATATCGCAGAGAGCGCAACGCTTGCATGCCCGGCACCTATAGAGAGCCCTCCCCCGCGTTGTAAATCTTCCGATTTGCGAGCGAGAAAATTAAGAAGCTATTAATCCGATGGAAACCTGGCGCGCACCACCCGATCGATATACAGAATGTAGCGGAAATCGTGCTCGTTCTCTCAATTACAGATTCTCGGGTGAATTTTGTATAATTTATTTTTAACATAAATTGTATCAGAAAGTATTATCATAGAATCATTCGATGCTAAAGATTGTAAGCTGCCGGCAAAGTTTTAGTCTCATAGTCGCAAGCTAATAGATATATATTAAGTTTCCAAAGTGAAATTTAGAATAAAGTTTGCACGATTTATCTTTTCAATTCTTCGCGAGATAATATTCTATTAGCGTATGAACACGTATAACAGATTTTATTAGAGGAAATTAATTCTTTTTTTGTAAGTAGAAGGACGAGTGTATTAATATATTAATATTTATAATTAAATTATTAACCCTTATATCGTATTATTATTTTTGGCACTTTCAAAATGTACAAGGGAAGTCATTTTTGTTTGATATCTTTTTTAAAAGGTAAATATTCAAAAAAATCTGAAAAAATACGCCTTCTCTGATCCTTCTAGACTAGAATCATAAATTTGTAAAATAATTTATTTCAATATATTTTTATTGCAAAATATATAAAGCGAAATCCTCAAGGTGTATCGAGTCAAAAATGACCCCTATATGCGATGTAAGGATTAAATAATTAAGAAAAATTAGAAAAGTGCTGGAAAATAGATAGTTCGATACAAATGCTTTTACACAAAAATAGTAACTTGTACCGCATGATTTTTTTTCCAACAAAGGAGAACAGAAAACGCTTTAAAGCTGTGCTCTTAGAAACAATAAATCTCCAAAATTCTACATTTGCGGCCGTTCCGGGGGAAGTTTCTAGCGAGGGAAGCGATGTTCCGGCATCAATCGCTAAGCAGCAATAAATACGCTCCTTCCAATTTCCGTAAGGAATTCGCTTTCCGACTTTCGCGATGCCGGGGCTCACGACGGTGCCCCACCATGCGGATTCATGGATTTCGGATATAGCGGGGAGCGGCGAATGGCCGTTAGCGCGAACTATAAGAAGCCCAAGCGAGAGTACGAAGCCGGCAGCGTGCAGGAAGGCTCAAAGCGCCGGAACTCCCGGGTAAGTGTAGTTTCCGGTACCATTACCGAGACGTACCCGCTACGTTACCCCCGTTTCTACTTCTCCTTCTTATTCTTGCCGCGAGTTCGTGACTGGTGGTGCTCTCGGTTACTCTCGCAAATCTCGGTTGCCAGGCGTTACGCCAACATCGCCGGTATCGCTCATTGCAAAAAGTTTTCGCATTAATACGAATCGTTCATATAATATAAAAGACGTTCGAAATATTAGGAGATATTTCTATAGGTTCTACACTTAAAAGTTTACTATGTTATATTTCTATAAATATCAAGATCTCTTCTCCACTAATTTTAAACGATAAAATATCCAAGCGTATCGTTGTGGCTTCTCAAGCAGAGCATCTGTCATCATATTTACGTTGCATCATATAATAGCCATTCTAAGAGGCACTGGAAAGAAAAGGGGGCATGATTTGTGGGCAAATGAAGTGGCACGGGAAAAATAAATTGCTTCAAACGAAATTAGATCGAGCTTGGCGCTTTTATTAGAGAGCCGAAATAAAAATGAGGTACGTGCAGGGAAAAGGAAGTCGCAAGGCGTATACACGCTTGCGAATCACACCGGAACAACGAACAGTTTCCGGACTATTTTGGAAAATGCCGGACGAGGAATCTTGCTCCTCCGGTTTCCATTATTACATTCGGCCAAGCCGCTCTTCATCTATCTAATCAACGACCTCGAGGACCAACTTCTCTCTCTATCTAAAAGGGAGAAAGAGAGAAAAGAGAGGAACCAGCTGCTGCAGCAGTTTTGTTTTGCTTACATTCGCATTCGAGGCGTATTCGATCGACATCGCCAACTCGTCGCGACGAAAACGAGATCATCTTATTACTTGAATATTCTTCGCGATACACCCGGCAAATTTTCTTTACCCCTTTTATCGTTAGCGCATTTCCGACAAAAAGAGATCGAAGAAAGTCTCTCGAGAGAGATCCTCGGAAAGAAAATCTCAAACGTGAAATTTGAGAAAAATGTCGATTGTCTTTTCGTTTTGCATTTATATTCTTTTTTATTTAAATTATAAGGAATCGCTATTAATTTATACTGATTAGTAGCAACCAAATGATATTTCATCATTATGCTATATTTACCATTTTCTTTATGCACGTTGTTATGAAAAATTTCAAAATTAAAAATTTAATAAAATGTTTAAAATGTTTTCTGAGAACGTTTTCAAGATTCTCTCTCTCTTTTTTTCCTGAAGAATCTTTTTATAATATATATAAATGCATCCAGACGTAAAACTATAAAGCGATCTCTGACAATCTTATTTATACACACTATGATTAAATAATTTAGAACAATTTGCATATCTCTGATCTGCTTTCGTGTTAGCACGAAATTCGAAATGGAGTATCGAGCATTACGCTATAAGACTTGCTAATGTTGAACTGAAAGCTTGTTTCAGATTTGAGCAAGACGAAACCAAAAGGGAGAGAGATAGAGATACACGAAGGACGCGAATATATCCTGTATATGTCCTGTAGTATGGAATATTGCGGTTGCCAAGACGCAAAACGCGGCCTGATCTGCAAAAGAGGGACAGGCCCTAAGTGGTTAACAGCTTCCATGTCAAGTTTGAGGAGTAAGGTTCAAAGTTATGCATCGAAACTTATTAAGCATAATGCATCTCGATTATTCCTTCCAAACTCGAGATTCCTGAAAGAATACATGAGCATGTACAATCGTCTATAACATTCCTAGAGACAGGTTTTCGTAAATATTTACATCTTATTTAAAAATCTATTAAATTTTAATTTTTCTTTTAATCGATTATTATTTTTATATTATTTATTTTTCGATAGGTTTAATTTTTCAAATTGCATTTGCTAATTTGCAATATTGCATTTTGTATAAATCTTTCTGTAAATACGAGCGGATATAAAAAAAACAGAATATTTAATAAAAATCATCAGAGGATAGAATTGTATATTTTCATAAAATATAGTGGTAAAAAAATATGCGAAAAACGAACCGCACGTTTAGAGATCGGGACAAAATGTATTCTCTTTAAAGCTCTCGGAATAATTGATATCCGTGTATCGTGCGAAGCTCTTTTCGAGAATATAACTAATGTCCAGGCTGAGCGTTATAACACGAGCGAGCGAACACGAACTCAATTTGGAAACGTTCGTGCCCAAGCGTAATTGCTTAGGCGATCACTGAATAACACATGCGTTCTGTCGTTTGGCAACACAATCATAGAGATTAGAGGAACTCGATACAACTCCCAGTAGAAATTCCCGGCATTTCCCTTAAAATTCATCAATAATGACATTCGAGAAAATTACCATCTCATTTATGGCAATGGTATTTGCATTGGACAGTAAATATGATATGAACATATCGCAAAATGTTAACCATGATCTGTGCGAGGCTTTATGCGAAATAATGTATTTAATAACTCCGTTATATCAAAGGATCTTATAGCAGGATCGCGTAAGAAATGCGAGTATGTTTAAATTTCAGGGTCTGTAAATTTATGAATAGAGTTCGAAACTCCTATGAATCAAAGAATCTGTACTTTTAAGTATCTGTGAATTCATATTTCTGGGAATAAAGCAGCTATAAATTTAAACGATGCGAAACTTTGAGAATCTACACATGTGAGGATCTTGAATACGAAAATCTATGTGTTCACAAATCTATAGATCCAAAGATTTATGGATTTTAGAACTTGTGTTAATTCAAATTTCCGAATTTGTAAGTTTAGAAATATGAACGAAGGAAAGAGAAACATAAAGAAAAATTTAAAAGAGTCTCCTAAAAGAGACACATAAAGAAACATTTTTCTAATTACGTATAATTATATATACAGGTACCAATATGAGAATTTGGAAAGAAATTTTATTTACAAAATTGCGAGTCTCTTGGAATTTAATTTCTAAGGAATAAATTATGCATTACGTAATACGCAATTTTTGACGAATCCTACATTATTCCTACAACGTTCGCGAAAACCGATATCCCTAAGCGCGATCATGTTCCATTTTAGTGCCGTCGCGTCTCTGGGGGAATTTCCCGTGTTAAGTCTTAACGTTCTCTCGCCGCAAACGAGTCGAGCGTCGGCGTGGCACGTCCGCGTGCCATTTGCTCTTGTCGCGGCAATAACTCGCCGCCGCTGAAATACTTGCGGGAATTTAAAAAAACACGGTACGCGAGCGCCCGTTAACTTCTGCAAGAAATTATTAAGCGGCCTCTGTATTAGGTACAAGCGGAGAATTGTGCGCGATACGTGCTCTCGGGCGAGGACGACGTAACGATCTTGAACGCGCTAAACTCGCGCGATCGCCGAACCCGTTTCCCGTCTTCCGTGTTTCCTTCCTTCTATTTGTCCACCCTTCGATTCGAATGACCCTCCACTCTAAAGGATATTGCGTCTCTTTGCAAGAGCGTTCTCGCTTATCCTCTTCTCTCGTCTTTCTCGTTTCTGTTCTTTCTATCGAACACCATGAGGCTAGCGTAAAACGTTCATATTGTTCTTCCGTGACAGACGAGAAACGATAGAAATGTAGAAAAGCAATTTTATTTTATATATTTTAAATATTATATTTATTATATAAATATATATTATATATTATATGGTAAATATTCTCCCAGTAATAATTTTAAAAAATTTCGTGGTTAAAATATTTTTTGATGGCGGATACGTCATCGCAAATAAAATAATTCCATAGGGTAATAAATTGTTTTAAATGCCCTGATATAAATGAGAGATTAATGTTATTTATTATATTTATATTGCATACACACAATTATTAAGTCTCCATAAATTAAAGAATTATTTGTTATATAACAAATATCGGGGAATTGATGTTATTTTGATATTATTTTGTGTTAGTCTATAATATCAATACATTTACACCAAGAAATATTTATGAGTTATTAAAACGACATATTGTGATATATCAAATTGTCACATTGCGTCACCGACATTTTAACGTATCTATCCGGACAATTCGCCCGCTATTTACGCTGATTTGTTCCTCGGTGTTGGTCGAATCGACGCACCCTCGAACGCGAATGATCTCTTTCTCGACCTCGCTTTCTCCATCCTCTTTTTCGCTTTTACCTAGAATCCTCTCCCGTTTCTCTGCCACTTACCGACAATTCTCCGCTCGCTTTTCCGACACGTGTTCGCATAGAAAGGCAAGAGACTGCTATCGCTTTTGCGTCGAGAACTTCGCCAAAGGCGCAAAAATGAGAGTGCTCGCGGCTAGCGAATCTTAAAGGGGTGAAAAAGACGAGCGTGGCTGCGAACGATAACGTCTTCCTTTCTTCCTCGTTCTACGAATCTCCTCGTTTGATTGTGGACCACGTGTGTGACAGTTAATTTTTTTGAAAGAATCTTAGTTTTTTCTTTTTTTTTCTATCGAAAAGTTGATAATGACACAACATCATTAACAATCGAATTCATTAATTCCTTGTAGCGTAATATTACATTCTTCTTTTTATATAACATAATCAAATTCAATTCAAAAATTATTAGAAACGCAATTCTACTTTTGATCTCTCTTCATCAATTTTATATTTATTATATGAAACTGCAATGATCATATCAAGGTAATATCTTTTTTTATTTTTACTGTTAGCAATTTCACACATGTACATACTTCAATTTTTAGTTGAAAGGGTAGAGGAAAATTCCTATCTTGTGCTTTGTAGAATCGCATAACCAGGACGCCGTATTTATTCGAGACACAACGATAACTTTAATATGAATACTCGCGCGCGCGAAATGTCAAATCCCAGCGAAATGTTCGCTTAAAGCAGAAACGCGACATATATACTCATTAGCTCTTTTAATGGCATCTCGCTGTATTTTATACGACGCGCGCACCATGCACGGTTGCGTATTCCAAAAGTTCCAAGTCGCTTTCGCAAAAGTTACAAGTCATGTGGGAAAAAAACTCCGCAACGCTAAAATGTTTCGCCGTGTTTCTCGCCGCGTGTAGCGCATCATAAAATATACCGTTATACCGTCTGAACTTTTAATTCCCCGTCACTGAATAGGATCGTAACGCGTAGCGATTTCTAGATCTATCGTGCAAATATATTTACCTTGAATCTGTTTCCCAATTTAATTGCACGATTTTTTTTCCGCAAGTTTGATTCTGTAATTAATTACCTCGATGTCGTATAAAGCCGTCGTATAACTTGAAAATGCATCACAAAAATAATTAAAACGGTTTTCCTTTAATCTTGATGCTTTCCTGTAATATTTCACACAAACGTGATTTATATATAGTTATATTATCAATAAATTCTCCAGAATAAGACCATGATGCGGCGAACTTTAAGTACCGTTAACTATGAACTTGAATTGATAAATTGTTCATTATTGCGGCGCCATTTATTACAGCTACGTAATTACAATAATTCGAAATTATTGTGATAAATGAGGATCTTTAGATTTATGAGCGCGTGACGTCTTACGTTCCTAACATTCCGCAAATTTATTATAGATAAGGCAATCTATACTGTATACATACACACATATATAAACGTATATAAGCATGCTGTGCGCGATAACGAACGAGTTTCTCATTTACAAAGAACCGCCGTCGCGGACCGCGAGCGCGGATGTACCCCAGCGCAGAATAATGGCGACAATTAACGTCCGCATAAACGCTGCGTGCCCGATGATCGACCGACGTCGCATAATGACACCCTCGGCTCACAACGGTAATATCAGGCGCGCTCAGCCCGGGGCGTGGTGACAAATGATCCACCAGGAGCGGCTCATTTACCACCCGTCTCTCGCAGGTAGAGAGCGACGTTATTTTTATTTACGCGACTATACCCTCGTTCTGTCCTCCTTAACTCGTCGTCGCACTCGCTCACGCGGGAAGGATGTGTGTGCGGAACATAAGGTGTGTGTATGTGTACGTGTGTGTGTGTACGCGAGCTTTTCCATTCTTTAAATCCTTCGGGAGCCGCGGCGAATGCCGTGGCGTGCCCCGGGGACTCTTCAGTGCCAGCTACGCGGAATAGCTTTAATACCCCGCTCGCGAAAAGAGAGCCCCCCTTACCCGACGACACCTTACGTATATCCTCCACCCTCCACCCTCATCTCTCCCTTCCCCTGACATCCATCGCTGGTTCTTTTACCCCTTCTTTCTTGCGTCGTGCTTACCGGTCCCATCGGTACTCGTTAAAGCGCCCGGACACAAAGGGGTGGCACGAAGATAAGGTGGATCGATGACTCCCGCTCGTTCCAAAGAAGATGGTCATAGCAAAACATGTTTGTTAATACGCCACTTGATATAATCCTTCTTAATTTCTTATCCAACTTTGTTAGCTTCTAGCTGCTGTAGTTAAACTTGATAATGCAACAATGTCATGAGAGAGAGAGGGTGGAGTGGGCGATTGATTCAAATATGTAAATAGCTATATATATTATATTAAAAAATGTTAATATTAATTAAAACGCAAACTCTCTTTTCATTGCTTGTTTTAATGAACAGAAAAAAATAGTCACATGTTAATAGCAGAGATTCCAAGATTTCTATATATGCGGCTGCGTCAACTGACTTAAATGCAAATCCGCGTAGCTTTAAAATGAAAACGAGAGAAATCCATCGCGCCAAGTAGTCTAAAGTTTTTTCTACAATTTCCAAGAAAAACGGATTATATCGTTTTACCCTTATTCCTGAAATGAGGTTAATGATCCTCTGTGTTTATTTAGACTTCTCTCTCTCTCTGTCCCCCTCTCTCTAATATACATATATATATTTTATATAAAATTAGATATGACATTAATATTATTCGCACTCATTATTTCTCTCAACATACATTAGTAAATAATATATTTAAGATCAATGTATATGGAACATAAAAGTACAATAGTACGCTAATCTTCAACTGAATTATCTTACATCCCTATCTGTAATATAAAAGATGACAGGTATTTACAGAGGTGTGCATAGTGCTCGAAATTCGTGTGCGTCAAAAAAAGTTAAATCCCCGCTTGATATCTTCGCTCAAAGTGGCAATTTTCGAGAGAGAGTGCCGTTAGCGACGAATTGCGAGCGGAACAGCCAATGCGCGGGCTTCATTTCGGAGAGGGTACCTACCTACGGCATAAAAATAGCTGGTTGGTGCACCGCTGACCCTCATTCTCGTCGGCGATCGGAATCAAAGCTACAAAAGCTACAGTGATATATTTGCTGGTCGACCGCAAAGCCGATTCTGCCAAATCATACGTATACCGCATATACACAATCGCGCCACGTGTGCAACTGCATTCATATGTATGCATACATGTGTGTGTGTGTGTGTGTGTGTATGCGCGGTTCATTTTCAAAGCCACACACGAGCATGCAAGAGGAAGTCCCACCAGGCATCGATGGCATCGTTCGTGGCATTACCTTAGTCCCAATTTGCATCGCTGCTTTTAGTCCACGATTATCGATACATTGTTCGCTTATGTCAACCAATTGTTTGCTCATCTACTACAGAGATAGAGATAGATAGATAGATGGATAGATAGAGAGAGAGAGAGACTGAGAGACTCTGCTCCTTCTTGTGATACCTAATGTTCTGATCGGGAATTTGTTATGTATCCTCCGATCCTCGAACGCGCGCAGATTATTGTCTCTCATCGCGTAGTATATTATAGTATATACCTATAGAGAGCGGAACATAAACTAGGTTCACTCTCGTGGAAATTTAATTTCACGAGAATTTCCTAATCGCATGCAACGTTATATTGATCGCGTTGCCGACAGACTGGAATAAAATTGAAATTTTCAAGTGAAGTGCGCCATATATTGTTATAAAATTATCTGTTCGTTGAAAAATCGTCTCGCCTTATGGTTTTTTTATTTCTTTCTGTCTCTTTTCCTATCCTTTTTTAGAATGGAATAAAATATTATTTATAAACAAATTTCCTCTCTCTGATATATTTCCTATAATTTTAAACTTCAAATAAAAATAAAAAGTAATAAAATAATGTAATGATGTTTACAAATGAATAATACACAGTTAATTGACATTTGCAGAGCCAATAACATATAGCCAAAAATACAATTGGTTTTTACGCGTGCAAACATAAATACGCAATTGCTAAAATAACTCTCTTTGAAATGATGTCATTATCGCAATAAAATAGTTAATATCCTGAGCAATAACTGTGCAGTCGAGATTATAAATATAGATAGATATATGATAGCGAATTTACAATACCGTCTATAACAGTAGCTCATAGTATATATGTGCACATTTATATGTTACGACATTATGCACACATATGTACATATTCTTTTTCAAATTTGCACAAATTGCAAAAGGTAATTAAATCTGTTAAATTAATCTCATTCTCTCGTATAGATGGATTTAGAGAACAAGGATTACAATTGCTTTATATAAAACTGCTACTTTATTACTACTTTGATTGCTTATCTATCTTTATATAATTTCTTATTAATAAAATTTTTCTGACTGTATATATAAATAATTTTATCAGTTAATTTTATCGTTAATAAACTTGTTAGAAACAACATCATCGTTTATTATAGTCAAAAAGTTTTGAATACTTAGGCTGACATCTACCACGTTCCAGTTTAAGTAAACCTCTATGGATCAAGCAAGCAGCAGCCGAAAAACTTTATTGATAAAATTTATAAAAAAGATGATGATATATGTGTAAATATTCATGTTACATGTGTAAAAATATTTATTTAAATTTCATGGCGCGAAATGATAAATAATAAAAATATATAATTAATTATTTTTTCATTATCGCACAAGGCAAGGCATTTATATGTATTTCCTATAAATAAATAATATTACTATCAGTCGAGAGTATTGTGATAGTAGATAAACTTGTATAAATAATTACATTGCACGCGAATCTCTCTCGTCCGCAAATTCCTGCTGTCGATAAGCTCGTACTTGCAATTTCCACGTGCTGGAAAACCCACGTGCATCTCCACGTTATGATCGGTCGAACCATCTTCATCTTAATTAAAAGCAAATGATGAAGAAATGAGGGAGGAAATTGCGAGTAAAAGTAGATTCTTCACAAACACAAAATTAAATTTTCATTCAAAACACGAGCTGGTGACTTATATATCAATCTTAAATGCATCTAAGGTGCAGAAAATCGACAATGCAGCTGTATTTACAGTTACATATAAGCATGCGCGTTAAGATAATTTCCGTAATTTGCTTGTTACATCGGCGAAAGGTTAATTAACCGGAAGTTTCGAACTGAAGTCAGCGAACTCCCGAGAGATCGGTCGATTTGATACTTTGACATACGGTTAATTAATCATGTGCTAATTAACTTTGGAGTGTGATTAACTGCCCGCGATTTTTTCACACAGATTTTGCCGAAGAGAATCAAGTTTATCATGCACGTTATAGCTTCCCTTTTATAAATCACTTTCTATATTCCCGTTGTGGAAGGGAATGTGAAGAGTCATGCATGAATGCATTAAAAACATTCTTATTGTAAACGCGATTGTCAACGATGATAAAACTTTGTTAATGGAAATAAAACCTTTCTCCGATAATTGCTATTTGATACATTTTTTCCGTACAACTCGACACAATTCTTTCGTGCGACGCTATTATAATTTTACAATGTTAAATTAATGTGTAATCTTCTTAAAAAAAAATTGCATTTTATACCCATATCAAATAAAATTCCACAAAAATATACCAGAAATTTAGCAATTATATTTTAATTATGTAAAAAAAATATGATTCAAAAAATTAATAGAATACTAAAGTTAAAAAGGCTAAAAATAGTAGCTAGTAACATTTGTTCTCTAACATTTATTCTCTCTAACATTTATTGCCAATAAATTTATATTTCCACCGCAGTTTTTATATTTCTGAGAAACGATCAACATGAATGACATATTTGCTTCGTTACAATGTAAAAAGCGCATAAATTATACTAACGACTTACGAGCGCGCGTGGATGTAAATTATTTAAGGACTTAATGTAAGCACCAAGCGAGGAATTAAACTTTCCACGTTGTCATTCGGTGGATGCAATTTCCGTTTTCGGAAGTTGCTTCGGCGTGCATGAGAACGATGTAAATGGCCTTAGGCGCATGGATCGATACGTGCAAATATTGGTAAATTATATGCTTAAATAGTCTGATTTGTTGTCCCATAATTTATGGTTATTACCAGGCACATAATTATGAAACACGATGGACCTAGAACGATTAAATCAAGGTTAAAGTAATTAAGCCCATCATACCAATCTAATCTCTCGATCACCGTAGACTTTCAGAAACAAATTAGATCGTTTATTCTAAGGAGTAGATCTGGAGATTATTGATAAAATTATCTGTTGTAAAAAAGGCAAATTTTAAATCAAGATTATGTTAAAAGGCTTTGTTATTCAGATATACTCCCATTGTTTAAAATGTACGCGCTGTAAAAAATATTACAGATTTAGAAATGAAAAAAATGAGACAGAGATTAATACTTTTGATATTAATACAAATAAAACATAAGAAACACATTAGTAAAGTTTCCATAATGACGCGAGAATTTTAAGTACCCTACTGGCCTGTGGAAGAAAATGTTGCGAGGAACTTTTCGCAACTACAACCGTTTCAAGCGCGATGAAACATTTTGATGCAATACTTGAAACGTACAAGATACAAAAGTTGTCAAGCGGCAAACTTGGGCAATTAAATTTTTCGCTCTCTCAAGTGCGCCGTAAGAAATTATCTTGTGGTTGGACGACCATAAAGAGCAGGTTCTACTTAGCATGCTCGCAGTTTTCAAGCAAGATTCACCATGGCGAAATTATAAATTTTAATTTGCGGCAAATGAATCGAAATGTTAAAGGCATAAGGATTTTATGTTTGTAATTTTAATTATGGAAATCCTGTGATGTATTTACAATATGATATATCTAGAATTTATACGTATAATTATTTTTGTATTGCGATCAACATCACGCGAAACAGGATTAATTAATTTTATGTTAATAATCGCAAAACAACAGCAGAGCTAAATAACTCGTTATTAATTCCGCATGGTTTATCTAGAGAGAAAATAAGCTGCAGCGAAAATATTTTACATCGCAAATAGATGTTGCAAAAACGTTTTGAGAGAACTTTTTACGGAGGACTCAACTCGAATTATTTACTAGATCTTCTTTCGCAGCATGAAACTTTGCGACACGCTGCAATATTCACTTCTTCGTTCGATCAATAAAAAATTTTATGTGCTGTTATCGCTTTAACGTGAACGATATTTGAGCCCTGGGTGACATTTTATCAATATATCCGTTGTATTAAATCCTTGCCGATCGATGTAAACGTTTACTCGCCAGCGCCTTTTCCCATTAACGCCTGCATTCCGCGTTGACTCACATTTGAAGCTCGTTACTTGGCGTGTAATTAACTACGCCACTTTGTTTTACTCTTTTTTAATAGACGTGCACATGTCATTCACGACACGAACTACTTTGTACAAGTGACATCGATTTCATCATAAATAATTCTTAGATTTTAGACATTTTTTTTACGAAAAATATTTTTATAGATTTTGACGAGATATCTCTTTAAAGCTTATACCTGCATAGGAAACTCGATACACATACGTGTACCTGCAAGCTTGCATACATACGATTATTAACACGGTTAGTTACACGAATTCAGTTGCTTTTCAATACGTGAATACTGTACGTGTGCGCGGATTTTGTAATACATATGAGACCTCTAGTCGCGTCAGATTACGGCTGGCAAAACGGCATATCCAATAATAAAAACGTACATCGCGCATATCTGTTAAGCAATTCACTTTAACGAATAATCTGTATGCAAACTTTTTAATTATTATATATCAAATAATTCGAATCTTTTTAAATGCGAAAGTTTATTTGATATGAAGGAAATTTATTTATATTTTTTCTATCTATCATTCGCTTTCAATCAATTTATAAACAATTTTTTAAAATTGATTCACGATTTTTCGCAACTATCTAATATTTAATTTTAAACAAATAATAATAAACAAAATTTGACAATGACTTGGAATTAAAAATAGGGTTGTAATATTATTATTTTTATGCAAAAGTTATTATTAGATGCTTCTCTATTAAAATAAAATCCACTCCAGATTGATGAAAGAATCTATATGAATAAAGAAACACACCTCGACTCTTCAAATCATATTGCATATATATACGTATATGTTTGCCACGATCAAAGGAAACATAGCAGGATTTATCAGTCGGTAGGGGAGAATCCAGGGCAATAATAAAAGTCAGTGTATGAGAACGCGAAAGAGCAAAAGCGTGACAGCGTCTATCGCGTCACAGATTTGCGTTCACTTAGATAAAACAAACGCCCCTTTGATCCGCCCGTTAAAAAATATATCGTTATCGATAAGAGAAGCGCGGAACTTGGTCGAGAAAACTCTCGCATTTATGTTTCGTTGTCACTCTGAGAAAGCCTCTGCCACAGCTGCGTCCCATGCGAATAACGTTCGTTATAGAAGTTTATTACATTGTGACCGGTTACGACAGCGGATTTTTACAGCCAGTTAGTACTGAAATATAAGACATAGTTGGCATATCGAGCGCAAAAACGTTAACCAGGTGAGGAATCCTTTCTCGCGTTTGACATATACGCTTTTTCTCGCCTCCCTTTCAATTTTCTTTTTTATTTATCTAACATTTTCGTATAATTGACTAAAAAACTACCTCTCATTTATTTTAAAGAATTTTATTTTAAAGAAATATGAATAACAATATATTCTTGTTGACAATTCATTTTTTTTTTTTTAATTTGATTACTTGTTATCGTTTGCAAAAAGAAATTGCCAATCTAATAAATTTTTTAATTATCAAGTGTGGATGTATAAATCCTCAGTCAGTAAAATTGTAATTCAAATTTTTTGTAAATTAAACTTAAATTTTGTTTTTCTTAGTTTCAAAGCTTGATTCTTACAATTTTTCCCCAGTACTAGATATTTTTATAAATATCTTTTTAATTAAGAGTACGCTAAAGCTTGACCAATCGCAAATTTATTTAAGAATATACTGATATTGATTTCTTTTGAAACACTGTATACACATAATCGATATCTTGCTACACTGTAATTACCGTAACACCATGATTAAAAAAGTAAACTGCTCAGCAAAGCGAGATATTTTTCATGATAGCACTCATAACGTCAGATCGGTTCTCGATATTGGATTCCGGGAAGGAAGCAGATGAATAAATATAAAATATCTCGGAAAATACTAGTTATATTTTACACAATCTTTAGATCAAATAAATAAATATAAAATTCAACTTAGTAATATTCGATAATGTTAATTTTTATTACATTCCTTTTTACAACATAAAAAAACTTGATAACTAGTTTTTTTATTAATATTTCAATTTTACGTGTCATTTGATGCATGCATGCTTCATAGATGAATTTATCAATTTATTTCGTTTGATATTGGATGTTACTGTGCTTTTTTTAGCACGATGAAAAATATTGATATCAGATTAAATAAATTAATATCCGAAATTTTTGATTTTAATATATATTCTAAAAAAATGATAAGTTAATTAAGAAAACGATATATTTAAAAGCAACAATACAACTCTTTGTATATCGACTTTACGAACGTCTGAAATATTTGTAGAAGCGGCTCAAAATCTGGTCGTGAGAAAACAGACGGTACATTTACCAGATGATATACTATAATAACATTTGATTTCACGTTACAGGATGCATTCGATGCGCGTTCTGCTATACCGAATACATATTGTGTATTATATTACGTATACAGAATTCGCGCCGAGAGACGAGACAAGAGCGCAATCGCGTGACTAGACGCAGACAGGGGCGAGGAAGCATTATTGAGCACGTGCACATAAATGTTTCTGAACAGGCTCATATTTTACTTCATTCCGAGCGATAAGAACCTTCCACCGCGTGATTCGAACAACTCATTTCTGACAACCCATTCATCGTTTTTTGCAGCACGTAACTTACAATCCACGATTGCGCACTACTTTCGAACGCGTAACGTAACAGATAAAAGTGCACGGGTGCATTTCCTGTTCCACTTACAAACATCCCCAAATATCAGTAGTCTGGATAATGTTTTATAAATTCGCAAACTTTCATCGTGTTTAGCACATTACATCATGATAATTTTATTGCTGAGTAATTCTTAAAAATGTCATTACATAAAAATATTTTGACATTTGTACATAAAATAAAATACAAAAATATTCTTACATGTTACACACACATATATATGTATATATCTATGTGTGTGTGTATATATGAATGTGTAACATTATGTTTCAGCTTATTCGATAGGGTGTTATACAAAGATGTTTAAAGCTATATAAGGATATAGAATATCCCAGTGTCGCTACTCCTCTCGATTACAGAAACTTGAGAATAAACAAAGGGACAAACAGGGATGATAATTTGATTGTTGTATAAAATTAGAAAGCAATAAATGAGAGCTTTTGGAAATTGAAAAGCTTAAGTGACGTAAATAGATAATAAAGTATTGTTCTTTACGTAAAAAATTTATAAAGTTTAGCGTAACGCTTTATCGAAAATTGCTCACGATAATGTATCGATTGTGTTTACTTATTTAAGGTGGCTGTTCTCCGCACTTTCCAGGAAAAAAAAGAGCTACAGATATGAGATTTTATTTTCTTCGCCGTTTTCTGAGCGTGCTTTTGCTGCTCGTCTCCTTGATATGTGCCACACAAGGCAGCAGCCTTCGAACGAGGCGTTCTTCTGTTTTGAATGATATCGGAAACGCATTGAATAACATCGGGCAGACAGTCAAGGATACTATGAAGACCAGAATCGACTCCATGTTCCACCGACATTCAACCTTCGAGCCCGAAACGACAGAGCCAATCTTGGAGCCAGATTGGAGTGGAATGACACCAGACTCTCGACAAATCATAACTGCTCCTATTAGATGTCCGCCTAATCACGTGATAGTAAAAAAGCGATGCCGAATGATCTCTCGTCGACGATAAGATTCTACAAAATTTCAGAGAGCATCTTCCATGAGATTTTTATCGTAAAATAATATAATTAATAATAGCTTGTTAAATAATAAAAGAATTTATAAAATCCGGAATTAAAAATTTCTAAGATTTTCAGCAAGTCCGCATTAATATTATTATATCAAACAGGTTATTTGACCGCATACACATTATATTCTCATAATCATAGCTCAGTATCCCAGGAAATTTATCCATATTCAGATTGCGTAGCCGAGATAGCTCCCTTGAGGAGAATTTAATTATTCATGGTAAGCGCTAATCAATGTGACTTGGCAATCGTTGTTCGTACGTGCCATTAAGATTTTCAGCATATTCATGGAACACAGGTGCAACTACTTCATCTATGTTATTATACTAATATATATGTCATGACACGTCGACATCAGATTTGAATAATACTATAATTACACATTTTATAATGACATTAATATCAATTAATATGCAGAAGTATGTTAATGATTAAATAATTATCCCTTGTTTCTATGTAACAATTTGCTAAACTTATGGTACACTACTTTCCACAGTATACCGATATGCTTATCGTGATACGTCGGCGTAAGACTTGAATAATAACATAAGTATACATTTTATAAATGCGATAATGTATTTGCTGACAGAAGCAAATTAATAATTAGCTTTTATTAAATTTATCATTATCGTTCAATGGTAACCTATTTAATTTACTATTCAAAAAATTGAATTTATTCTGCGTTTACGATCGTCTTGTAAAAATTGTAACCGTATTGTTTATAAACCTTCTCTCTCGTTTGTCCTTTTCTATCTTTACATAAATAATATATGAACTCGAGCAAAACCTCGCCCCTTTAATATTTTCTTTTACGATCTTCAGACAATATCTTACACCCGAGGTCCGCACTAAATACCCGTTCGATTTCTAAATTACACCTGTCACGAATATAAAACGAGTTACGAGCTACGCGATAGATCGAGCGGCATAATAATGGTATGGCGATACATATCGAATTCTTTTTTAATGCCTGCATCGCGTGTAAACTGTAAAAATGGGATCGAGGAGGCAGATAAGGGTATACATTTGTAGGATTAATATATCATTTACTACCCTAGTGCCCCGCGAAATGCCACCTTGCCATTATTCTCTCACCTTATCCGCCACGTATTTCCTCAATTATCAATTACCGATTATTATGCTTATAACACGGCTCTCTTCGCGCACGACAAGCTACGCGTACTTGATTTTTACACACATATATTAAACAATTCACACGTTATTTCACGTGTTTGCGTTCATTATTCGTTCCGTATCTATAAATAAAAATCGATTGCTATGATCGCGGATTAGCGTCAATCGAAATGAACGACATTCTTAAAAAGTTTTGAAATATCTAAATATATATTTCCTTTCCAAATAAATTCTTTCAACTGCAATAAAAGATAGTTGCAAATCTGAAAACAATTGGACTACATTTTTTACGAAACTTAAAATTCAAGAAAGCAAATTCAAAAAATTGCCGTTCTCGCTTTTTCAAATCCGATAGAGAAGTGTATTCTGTTAAAAAAAATCACCATTGACAGTGTAGTGTATTGTCTTTCAAACGTAGCTAATACGTTTTTTTTTATCTTTTTTATAACAATATTATTTTCTCACTTCATTGCTTTTTCATCTCTTCCGTAAAGTATATTATATAGCACTTATATAGAGACAGAGCTCTTTTAAAAAAGACTGATTCAATTCATTCTACCAAGTACCGATACATTTTCTTACAACAAAACGCGCTCGCGTCTCGACTTCGCTGAGCGATATATCGGTGTCGGTGACTTCACATAAAGAGCTGTCACTGAATGAATTTGCGTGATCGCTAATTGTGACTGCAACGCCTCTTTGTGACCGGCGCGCGCCCTACACCCCTACTTGCTCACGTATCTGTAGAGTGCCGGCCAGATTTCCTGCTCATTGTCAGAAGTAGACGGCCCTCACGGCACTTGTTGCTCGCACATCGACATTTGTCTGGCGCACTATTATATCGCTCTGCATTTTACTCCTGACGCCGACACTCTTTGTCAAGTTAGGCTCGCCTCCGCGCATCGAGTCCATAAATGTGCACTCGCGTGTTTTGTCTGTTCAAGCGAGTCCGTAACTACTGGGGAGGAGAAGATCATAAAGGAGCATTGCGCGACGCGATAATGCACTTGTATACAACGTATCATATAGGCCAGACTGTCTTTTAGACGTAGAATAGTTTAAATGAGAAATAATTTTTTTTATAAAATTTTTCAAAATAAAATAGACTGACTCAAAATATTTAACCAAAGCAGAATTATTTTATTAAAATACTACATGAATTATTTATAAAATATCAAAAACAACGTGTAAATTATTTTAAATATTGAATCATTGATATGTACCGGGTATTACGATAGTGAAAATCGTTGGATATCTAATAATTCTTGCGATCTTATTTATAATCATAGCCGAGAAAGTCATACTTTTTCTACATTCAATTCTCTATTGGGACATTATGTGCATTATTCTCGTCGGTATGGTAATCCTTTCTTTGCCTCCGCATCGCTTTACGAGCACCGTTCTTATTGGATTTTTGCGACCGACGACGTTTCTGTATTCGACTTCTGAAAAGAATGTTTTATCGTTACTATTCGCGAAGAAGTAACTTCGAATGACCCTTTTTTTATTGCAGCTACTACTTGTTATCGCATACTCGGGTGTATCATGATCGAGGATTCTCGGTGAGACATTCTTTGTGTGGTAATTTGAAATTCAAAGAAGGAAACACACACACATATAATGCTTCATAAACGACATAAAAATAAAGTAAAAATCAATGTATGCAATTTTTCCACGATTCTAAAAAAGAAAGCACGAATATATAGAACAAACATCCTTTTTTTATAAAAAACAAATTTTTATGAAATACTTATTGATATGAATATTACTGTATTTTAAAAGATGTTAATGTTTTAATGATTATAAGATAAAATTAACTCGGAAACATTTCAAAGAGAGTTATCATTTGTTAGAATTTTTTAATATCTTACAACAAGTATCGCAATATTTTATATCGAATTCTAAAAAATTCTATTTATAGTAAACTTATAATAAATGATTATTTATTAATTTACGTAATTGCTCTATGACTTCCTGAATATTTGACACTAATAGTGTCTACACGCTAGTATGACATTTCGGATGCCTAGGTAATTTTCCGGACATTACCCGTGACTTCGATTAACGTCCGACTCTCTAAATGTAGAACAAGAATAGAGCTATATATTATTTCCTGATTTAAAAGCACAAAAAAGAAAATGTTTTCAGTACATTGAGTATATCCTTCTACAATATATACACACATATATATATATATTTTTTTATTTCAGGCTGCAAAATGCTTGTTTACTTTTGCTACAATTTGATGAGACTAGTGTATAATTTAAAAGAAAGTCTATGTACTGTTATAAAATAGAAAAGTCGAAAATACACTAGAAACATTACATATTTTCATCAATCTACTATTTCAGTCATATTGACATTTCTGTGCATATTTCGGTAAACTGCAAATCGAGGAAAACAATTTTTTTAGTAGTTGAATATGAACAAAAATAAATTTGACGCGGTTTAAAAAATTCATATCGGAGAAAATAATTTATATGATTAATATTCAAAAATACGAGATAATTTAATTTTTTGAAATCATCCACTTTCTTCAATTATTTCCTATTTTATTCATCTGCGAGATATTTATGCCAGATAACTATTAATAAGTATGTGATATCCGAAACTAATAATAATTAGATCCTTACAGTTCAAGCTAATAATAATACACGAATTACTATTTATAAACCGCGCTGTGCCTGTAGCACCCAATTACAGCAATTACGCGCTCAAACGATCATTTAAAGAGTAGAGAGCCCTCCGAGATATTTACTGGCCTTTCTATAGGAAAGTAGAATGCTTGAATTGCCTAATTTAACTTCCAAAATTTGCAACGTAATCAGTGATTTAACCTCGTATTTTCAGCTTGAGTAAATTATATAGCAACATTTTAGAACGTTCGTGAAATATATGATATAGAAACGTTGTAGACGTTAATAACGCTTCTAAACCTCCCCAAAGTTTTGACAGAACATAATGTCATGTGACACGACTAATTGCTTCAATATATTTTCGCAACGATGAGCCGTTATCTCGTGTAAGTAGAACACGTCCGCGTTAGTCGGACGGGGAGGAGCAGCTATAATAAATACCCAAGAATCTTAATGGACGTAAACTCCCATATTTTTCAAACGGTCGCATTTCTTCAATCGATCAAAAAGTTTTCTCATTCGATAATCATTCGATTTGACGGAAGAGACGGACAATTCCCTTAACGAATAAGCAAATATTTACGCATTTTAATATTCCCATAATTCCCTCTGTTCTAATATTTGCGTTTGCGCTTCGTGGTGATTCCATAAATTTTCCTCTCTACATCTTTTCCACACATACAGATCCTCTTTTTACACAACCCCCTCGTCGTTAGACTATCGGACGTCGATCAAAAACACCGCTCTCGAATTTGTCGAATGGCCATAGGCTTTCGTACCCGGCGGCGCCTCTTGGCGTGTTCCCGAAAGAGGCAAACTAGTTTGCTCACGCCAGGATGACACGATCGCCGGCCAAACACTCTCTCCCGCCCACTTTGTCTGGGAGGGAAACGCTTTTTTACATTTTTGCATATCCATGAGCCATATCCCGACTCTCGTGCGCTAAGTTTGCAATATCGATAACCCATAATCGCCGTCACCGCCGCCGACGCCGACCGCTGTGTAACGTTGTGCCGACATAGGCGAGAGTAAAGCTCGAACATAAGTCTCGCGGCAAATCCAATATCCAAACAGGCATGCATATGCAATGGGCAATCAGGTGCAGCCGCGAGGGTGGATCTGTACGAGCCGCATCGGCATCGGCCAGTCGAACCGAATCGCCCGAAAGCTCTTTCTCTCTCTCTCTCTCTCTCTCTTTCTTTCTCTCACTCATTTCGTTTCTCTGTCTGGCGCCTATACGACGAGGAGGGCGACGACGGCGACGGCGACGGCGACGACGACGACGACCTGCTGGCGAGCGGCGTTCGCGGGGGCAATGCCGCTTTGAAAATCGATAAGCGCCTCCGCGTAGAGTCGACCAGTCAGGGGCTTTTCGGTGTATCCGCGCGCCAGAGATCCTGGCGGGGGTGCCCGGTGACCTCGAAACGCCAACGCCAGAGGATCCCCAAGCGTAATTTCGTCCCGATATGTCTATCGATATATCCTACGGCGGAAGTCATCGTAAAGTTCCGCGGGCCGATGTCGATGACAGGATTAGCGCGTGGCGATGCCGCCGACATTTCTGGCCGGAGCGGGACGCTCTCTCGGTCGGGAAAACTCGCGGAAATAGCGAGGCTCTTGCGAGATTCTCGTACAGTGATATTCTTGGAACGCGGAATTAAATATAAAAGTTTTACTCCAGAAATGTGCATGCGGAATTTGTAAGACAAAAGAATCAGCTTTCTCTTGAATTAAATTCAGTTCTCCTAGAAAGAATGTATATAATATGTATTTTATCGTATGTATATCGCATATTAATGCAGTAATTATATTTATATAACGAAATGAGATATATAAAATGATTGATTTTTTTATACATCATTAAATTAAATTAATGCATAAAGATACTCATGATACACTTTTTTTTACGAAAAAAAAATTTTCCTGTGATGTGTGCGCTTTAATACGTATATATCTCTCTCTCATATATGTATAATATATAATTTTATCTTTTTGTCATATAATCTATGCTATAATATGCATGCACGAAAACAAAAATAATGTAAATGATTGACATCCACACACATATATATATATATATATATATATATATATATATATATATATATATAATTGCTTCTTTATTAATAAATCTGATCGATGAAAATTTCATTTCCGCAGCGCGATAATTACGTCAAATATCCGTTTCCAAGTTGTATATCTGCATTTGTGGTGGTCCAAGGGATACCTAAATGCGACGGGATCAGTTTGCCGATATCCCCGATGGATTCTATAAATTCCTGGCATACTTCTCCGGAAAGCGGGAGCAACCCCGGGATCGACCGACCGAACGCCCGATATAATAGCGCGCTCTGCTTACGCGCGGTAAGTCTCAAGAAGAAAAGAAACGTCAGTCCGATAGCGCGAGGGAAAGGTAGGGTAAGTCGGGGAGGGTACGCTCCAAGATTTTCCTACCCTCGATCCCTCTCCCCTTTGTGCAATCGAGCGCCGTCGCTCGCATACAAAGAGAAGGGAAATTGCGAAGAGCGGCTTCGAGGTCGCACGCTACAACATCGCGCCCTTATCCGGCTTACGATTCCGGATGTTTCTCGCAGGAGCGGGTTCGCCCTGTCGAGGAAACGCGAGCCACCCATTTGAGACAAATAGGTCAATTCGCCATAATTCGAGCCGGCACAGGTGGGATCTATGCCCAAAGAGTGACAGAGAGAGAGAAAACGAAGCGAGCCGGTATTTCCGGATGTCTCTGTGTGCTTCCTGCCCGTGCGTTTCTCTTGTCCCGACTCGCGCCAGCGATCCAAGTGCGCAGACGTCCTCACGACGATGGTCGAGCGAGCGAGCGAACGGAGGCACGAGACTCTCATCCTCCGGACGCGTCGATGCGGCGACCGAACAAGCGCGAACGTAACGAGCGGGAGACGCGCAGGAAAGGAACGAAATAGATCGCGCGCGCGCGCGCGAGAGAGGGTTGGAGGGAGAGAAAGGACGAGAGAGAGAGATCGAAGGAGAGACAGACAGGGAGAATGGAGCGCGCACGCGGAGGGTAGAAAGAAAGGACACACCTGGCGCGTGCGCCGCGATATCACAGAGGGTGAGAAAGAGAGATGGAGCGATCTCCGAAAGGGGTAGGGGGCGAGGGCGCGCGAGGAGGGACGTATACAGTCGCCTCGTAGGGCAGTCGTTCCTCCTTCGTCGTTCCTTCACCGCCGTGCGCTTTTAACGAAATTATTCCGTGATCGGGGCAAAAAGAAGCGGAGGAAGACGAGGAAGCGAACATAGCACGGCAGACGGATAGAGGACGGAGGGTGTATTTACAGGGAGCTCGCGGGCGACGGGCCGCGAATCTGCCCCGACGCGCACGGCGGCATCGTCCTCCGGCGGCATCGTCCTCGAAGAGGAGCCCGGCTTGCGTGGCGCGCGTCGTCGTGGCCGCGGTTGACGGCGATAGCGGTGGAAGAAGTGGTGCGTCGGCGGAGAAGAAGAGGAAGGAGGAGGAGGCGGAAAAGAAAGACGTCGTTCCTCTCGTCGTCCACGGTCAGTATCCTCCAGCGGCGAAGGGAGAAGCGAAAGAGGCCCACGGGAAAGCGGAGGAGGGGGAAAGAGAGAAGAGGGGGAGGAGGAAGCGGGGGCGAGGTGAGGAGGGGAGAGGGACGATTCTCTAGGGGACGTAGAACTCTCGCCGGTTCGCGCGCGCGGAAGTCGACTCGTCGGCATCGGCGACGGTGGCATCGGGACGCGATCGCGGACGTCAGGGTGTCGATGGTGGCCGGTGGTGCAAACTTTGCGATCGCCGCTTATTGATTTCCGCAGGTGGGACGCCGCGCCGCGGACTCTCCCGTTTCGCGTTCTCGTCACGCGAATTTTCGGCCGCACCGCTCGTTCGTCGCCGCGTCGCGGCGTTTCGCGTCGCGGCCCCCGCGATCGATTCGCGTACGCTCCTGCCCCCGTCGCACCTGCGTGTACCTACTCTTCCACCTACTCTCTCTCTCTCTCTCTCTCTCCCCTTCTCTCTCTTCCTCTTCTCTCTTCTCTTATTTCTCTTTCTCCGCTTGTCTCCCTTTCCTTCCGCTTCTCGATCATCCTCGATCCATAGCCGCAGTCGTCGCTTCGAATGTGTTGAAGACTCACGGCACGTAAAAAACCGGTTACCTTTGACAGGATAACGTCAGAATGTGTCTTCGTCGTGCGTCTACGCGCAGCGTCGAGGAGGAAATATGAGAAGCAAGGTAAACCAGGTACAAGGTAATAGAAATTAAATAGTAACAAAGTATAAGAGGGCAGAAATTCGAGATTCGAGAAAAAAGCGCGTGCAAGAATGTATCTAATGTATGAGGCAAAAGTCGATCGAGACGAAGATGATTCTGATCTTATAAGAGAGAAAACGATAAAAAGATAAAAAGTAATGAAGATACAAGAGAAATAGCGTCCTCTCCCTATGAGAAAGGGAAGATCGCTCGTGCGTGTACGAACGAAACACGTACGTCGGTCATTAGAATCGTATTGTCTGGGATTTGGAACGCGCAGATGGAATGTTTGTTGCTCGAGATAAGCTCGCTGGCGGTAGCTATAGCGTTCGATTAATCGATTAGCGGCGATAACAATTTGAGTTTGGCCACTCTCTCGGCCTGGAAACGCGAGGCAACAAGAAACGAATGCTTACACTCTGGTATTACGGCGCGCGAGTCGATCAAGATTCCTTTGTGCGTCGTTTTCCCCGGGGGTCCGACAGACCCCGTAAAATATCGAATCAATCCCCTTTTTAGGTCACTCGAGTCATTAAATCTGATAAAATCTAACAAAATTTAATATACTGTAAGTGTGGTTGCGTATATGATATAAATAAGCTTACTTGTAAGCTATTTATTTATTTTTTTTTTTTATTTATTTTAAATTTATTTTAAACGAGATAAAGGGATTGGAAAATTCTTCTTTAATACACATATAGAATAGATAATAAAAATAACAAATTAGAATATTAATATGATATTTTTCTAATCGATTATTTTAAATGCTGTTTTCTTAACATTTGATGGATAGAATAAAAAATTCGCAAGAAAATCAATTATGTAGTACAGCTAGAAATAAATTGTCTATCTTAGAAATTGGATGAAAGATTAAATATTTCATAATTCAAATTGTATATTCTTCGACAAATTTAAATTTATCCTTCATTTTCACGTATTGTATAATATTTTGGTTGAAATACGATGCAATCGCCTTAAAATAGAATAAAGATAAGAATATGCATAATGAAAAAATAAATTGGCGCTTTTTTAAACATTGTCACTTTCCTACATGAAGCTATTTTGCTATTTAAAAAAGAATGACTCTGCAAATATAAAAAATAATACGAGTCTTTTTTTATGCGCTTATAAAGCTTTTCCGCTTTAGAAATTTAATTTAATCAATTTACTCCGTCAAGTTAAAAAAGACGTCAAACACCAGCGGTGAAGATTAAATAGAATGGATTTTACCGATGCCAGAATTTATCTTCAACGCTGAATTATTTAAGTTCCTTTTTTCTATTTACATATATATATATATATTATATATATATATATATATATATATATATATATATATACATATATATACATATATATATATGTATATATATATATATATATGTATATATATATATATATATTATACAGAAGTTTCTCGGTTAATTTCTCTTAGTTAAAATCTACAATTATTTTCATCGTGTTGGTATCTAGCGTCTTTCTTTTCGACGAGAACTGAGAGAAGGCGAACTTTCGGTATTTCGGGAGAAAGTCTGTTTGTATCGGTCGATAGGCAACTAAAGCACAGGATGAAGTAGCTATGTACGAAACACGATCGATGGGCCCGAAGACTGGAGATATTTCAGCAGCGAGATCCGAAACGCGCGATAAAAGTATCTATCCCGAAGACACATATCGGCGAGAAAGAAAGAGAGGGAAAGAGGGAAACCGCGCAGCTGACGACGAAGAGTGGCCAGCCTTTGAAATTCACGAGCTCATGGAGAGCACGTATTCTCCTCTCTCACGGAACTTGGCATTCCTCTCTTCTCTCGGCGTGAACACCGACGTGTGGAGATCCGATCGATCGATCGAAGCGAGCCGCGCACTCGAGTTTTCCCTGACCTAAGAATACAATCGGCTGCTCGAGTGCCACGGAGAGGAAACCAGGGTGAGGTGGACTCCAGAATGGACCAGAGTGGGGATCGAGTGAGAGGAGAGAACCCCGCCCCCGTTTAAGCGACACTGGACAACGATGACTGCGAATTTTGTCTCTTCTTTCTCGCATTTTCTCAGAGTTACTTGCTCTTGTTGCTCGCGTATCCTCGCGACCGGACCATCGTGCGAAGAACAAGAGAGCGATTCTTTCTCCCTTTACTATTGAAGATAGGAAACGTCTTGCCGATCTCTACAACGACGCATAGATACGCGAGATTTCATTCGCGAGAACGTTATCGCGTCGCTCGCGAAAAGTGCGACTGCTGCGATAACCTTCTCGTGCGGAACGGGCGTCGGATGCAAATTTTCGATGTTCGTCAACATCGCGTGACGCTGAGCGATTAGATTAAAAATCCCGTCGGCGGCGGTTCGCGGATTATTTTTCTCCTTTTTTTTTCGGCGAAAGTAGAAAGGGGGACGGCGCGGTTGACGGATCAATTACGTTATCGCGGATCGGCGAGTTTCTCTCGCTAGAAAGTTACCGGGCTCGTCGAGTCTCTCGTGGGTGGTTCAGGCTAGTTGAAGTTACCCGAGAGGGCGAAAGTCGCGACCTCCGCGGGCTCTCAGTAGGACACGTGAGAGGGTGCGCGACACGCGAGCACACTCGAGCCTAGCCCGGGAATCAACTGGTTCTCCTTCTCTCTGTGTCGCAGAAAAACGAGCCGAATGATGTTCAATTGACAAAGACCGCGCAGCGCTAGGAATGGCCCCCTTCAATTCCGTCTTCCTGGGTGTCTGGGGAGTGTTCGTTGTCATTTTGATACAAGGTACGCATATTAATACTGCTACGTTATCACGTTCTTCTCTCTTAGTAGACGTAAGCTTTCATCTCGGTCATGTAGAAAGTTCTTGACACCTCCCTTATTCTCACCTGGTTCTTCACCATCTCATAAAAGTTATTTTGCTAGTATTGCACATTTTCCACTGTTTTTTAGTACATTAAAATTGTTACATAAAATAAAAAAATATATATATTTGTTTTTTACGTATGTGAAAAATTAGATTAAATTAGCTAATCATGTTTTTCTAACGCACATTTGTATTAGTCGATATTTTACATGTGCTATTATATATTTACAATTGAAACTTTGTGTAAATTCAACGTTGAAAATGTTTTACTCCGAAAAGATCGGTTTAGGAGAAGTGGTCCTTCGGTTGAGTAACACTGCGCTATTAGAAGTGATTAGGAAGTTCGATACATTTGCCTAATGCGATTCCATTTGCACAAAGAGCCCTTTGTCCTACTTTAACATAAAACAATAAATTAATTCAGTATGCACAAAGTTACATTATCGGACGTTTCGCGAAGATCATAATGCTCATGTTAATAACGAAACGTTTGCAGAATCGACACCCGTTAGCTGGGAGGAATGGTGGACGTACGACGGTATTTCCGGTAAGACATCCGAATCGATTGCTTTTAGAATCAACGTTGATAATATTCTTTTCTTGTCGCCTGATATATCTTGTGAAAAAAAAATTAATCGCATTCAAAGGTCCTGCCTTCTGGGGTCTCATCAACCCGGAATGGTGGCTTTGTAACAAAGGTCGAAGACAATCACCGGTCAATCTCGAGCCTACTCGACTGCTTTTCGACCCGAATTTACAACCGCTTCATTTAGACAAGCACAGAATTAACGGTGTATTGGCGAACACCGGGCACAGCGTCGTATTTGCCGTGGAGAACGACACTCGTCATCCCGTCAACATTTCCGGCGGTCCGCTCAGTTATCGTTATCAATTTCACGAGATTCACCTGCACTTTGGCGCGGACGATCGCATCGGCAGCGAGCACACCGTTGATGGACATGCTTTTCCTGCCGAGGTAAAAAGAAAAAATAGATAAGGACAATAATTTAAACAAAACGTTCACTGGAATGTCTTTGATGTTTCTTGCAATCTCTTCATTTCCGATTTTAAAGTTTCATGATAATTAAGCTTAAAATGTGCTTCGCATAAGGCGCTATTAAAGAAATTAATACTATCTCAGTTGAAAAACATTATTTCCTGCTTTTTATTTTTTCTTGAGATCGTTTTCCTCTTTAGAGAGAATCTTTAAAATACATTAACAGCTTTTTGTTCCCGTAGCTCCAGATATTCGGCTTCAATTCGCAGCTCTACAATAACTTCTCGGATGCCCTGCACAAAGCGCAGGGAATTGTGGCGGTATCGCTACTTCTGCAGGTATATGCCTAATCTCTCTCGTCAACGCTTATCGCGCGTCGAATAAAGATCGGAATAAGCGATACGTCATAGACTCTCTCGGCCCTTTTCTAGGTGGGCGACCTCTCGAACCCGGAGCTGAGAACGTTCACGCAGCAGCTGGATAAAATCAAATACGGAGGTGAGAAATCCAATAATGTAACAAGAACTATACCTATTTCGGGAGACAGTACGGTAGGACACGAAGTAGTTACAATGAATTCAGCGAAAGCGATATTCTGATTTTAGCAGACAAGTTTTAAATGCGTCCATTTAAGAATTTTGAGGATTTTCACATCGGTCAAAATTTATATAATAATCTTAGGCAGATTAATACTATTAAAAACTATACGTCTTTCTTTCATATTTTGGTTACATCTGCACCGCATTATTATTATTATTATTATTATTATTATTATTATTATTATTATTATTATTATTATCATTATTATTATCATTATTATTATTCCATTAGTATAATAATCAGGCAGATTAATATTATTAAAAACTATATCTCTTTTTTTTATATTTCGGTTACATATTCGATTACATTTCATTATGATTATTATTATTTTTATTCCATTGCTAAGCGATTTTTACATCAGATGATATAATTAATTCAAATAATATTTTATCGAGGCATACATTAAGAGATAATTTTCTTTCGCAAATGGTCAACTGTAATACAACATATAGATTTCTTTCTATCTTTTTAAGTATATTTGGGTCTTTTGGAATAAAAATTTTGTTGAAAAAAATAAAAAGGTGGAAAGATTGATGTATCTTCGGAAGTTTGATGATGGCATGCATTATAACTTTTTGAAAACTTGGCATGGTTTTGTCGCCAACTTTTTACTAAGAAGATAAATCGATAATTACCATCATTCTTTAAGGGAACGCGAGCGTTCCTCGACGTATGCAAATATGATCGAGCGGTGTGTACGATAAGCTTAGCGATACGTAACGACATACGTATCAACTGTGTACCGTGGCGTCGATAGTAATCGAGCGACACACACGTGTACGTAATATACATGAACAAAGTTGACGTTATCGACCGTATGAATTGCACAGGGCAGGCCATGGAAATTAAACGTTTCGGGGTGCGCGAACTTCTGCCGGACACGAAGCATTACATGACGTACGACGGCTCCACCACGATGCCGGCGTGTCACGAGACCACCACATGGATCATCCTGAACAAGCCCATATACATCACCAAGCAGCAGGCAAGTATCGCCATGCCATCGTCGTTGCTTTAAAATGCAACCACACGCCCCCACACTCGAGTGTTTGCGATGAAGTACGGAGACTCCACTAAATTATGCAATTTCGATCATTAAGAGGGCGAATCTCTTTGAAGCATCGTGGAATATCGTACTTTACGAATAACTTGATGTAGTTAAAATATTGCGAAATAAGAAGGACAAACTGATTAGCTCATTTCTCTCAGAGAACACTATTATGAAAAATTATATATTTGTTAGAAATCTATCTTGCAGAAATCTTTATTGATTTTTATAAATTTTATTTTTTTTCAGCACAAGAAACTAAGAAAAGATATTTTAGATATCTTAAAAAATAAATAAACTTTGGCATTGTTTAAATAATTTGCATTGTTTACAAAACACAAATATTTAAAATCTATAATTTTTTAGCTTACAGTAATTTTGTTTTAATAAATAAAATATGCATGCACAACCGCACATTATTAATATGCTAAAAAATTAAACGAATTCTTTTAGAAACTGCTGCTTAATTTTTCAAATTAATAATAAATAAAATATACATAATTATACATTAATATGCTAAAAGATTAAACAAGTTCTTTTGAAAGCTGTCGCTTAATTTTTCAAATTAATAAGATAGCTGGTTTTATTAATAGGCTTACGTTTCATTGAGAAATATTATAATTTCGTAGTAAGAGCGTTTAAATCTATTTTTGGTATATAAGTTGAATCAAACTTCATATACACTCTCTTTCTTTCTCTCTCTTCTCTTTCTCTCTCTTTTTCTCTCTTTCTCTTTTATATAATAACATTTGTGATAATCGATCATGTATTTAAATTAGCTGTCACATCAGAATTGCAAATGTTATTATTGATATCGATCATATTCACCGAGGTGATAAAATCACTCGTACCTTATGTTATGTAATAATGTTATGTAATAATGGCTTAAATGAGATTAAAGATGAATTTTATTTCAACTTTCAAGTATGATATTCATATCAAAGTAAAACTAATTTAGGATCATAACTTAAAATGTAATTACTTTATATATAATTGATCAATTTTTAATCTATAAAATCTTTTGGTGCGTTAAATTTAGATTATCTAATTAATTTAAAAATCGCAAAAACCAGTATCGAGAAAATACTCTTTTCTACTTATTACTTGTGTTACCTACTTATTACTTATGTTATATTTCATAATTTCTGTCTTCGTAATTATTGCAGCTTCATGCTTTGAGACAACTGATGCAAGGGGACGAAAAACAACCAAATGCTCCGCTTGCAAATAATTTTAGACCACCGCAGCCCCTTCATCATCGTCCGGTTCGGACAAATATTGATTTTAATGTTCAGGTACGCCATAATATATGCATGTAGTTTCAAATATTTCAAAAATAAGCATACCAATTTTTATATTTTTAGGGTCCGAAGAATTGTCCGACGATGAACAGGGACATATATTACAAAGGTATCAGATAAAATCAATAACAATTCTTAGACAAATGAACAAGATAAAGTTAACACACACATTCCAATCTCATCACAAGAATAATGTTAGTCATAAATTTATGGAACTCACGACTCTCTCATTTATTATGAGATTATAAAAATGCTGAATTATATCATTTTAATGTCTAGGAGCTGTCAGGAGTTTTATAGAAAAACGCAGTTTATTTCTGATTGCATTAAAATCATTTTGTTGTCTACCTTTGCAGCCAATAGCTGGAAAAAATACCCAGCACTGCCGTGAGGTCGACATTCGCAGTAACTACGCTTTTCCCCGGAACGAGCTGAAACTTCGCTGTAAGGAAAAAATTGACATATCAATTACAGGCGGGTGACGCCGGGTCACAAAAAAATAATTACAGCAAATAGAACGCGCGAGAGATGATCGACGGCGCCCACGTCGGCGTTAAAGTCGAAATTTTAAAAAAAAGATGCTTCGTTGTACTTATTAGACGTGAATTGCCAAGTATGTTTCCAGTTAAACCAGAAGAAAAAAAACAGATATACCTATAGATCACAAGTTAGACGAGATAAGCTAATCGTATAAGATCTATTATTATACATATATCGGTAAATTATCGAAAAAAAAAGCTATGACTATCGTGGCCTGCGCGAAGGATTGAGAGATGCAATTATATGTATAAAAATTCACGCGCGATTAAGTGCGCGCTATCGAGCAAAAGTTTATACTATATTCTTGTAATAAAAGCTTGAAAACGTAGAACACACGAGACGCTTTCCAGCGGCAATACTCGACACTTCCTTGACCCATCAATTAGCGGTTCTTATCCTACGAAGAAATCGATTCTTCCTATCCTCGTCGCGGAAATCCGTTATCTAAACAATGGCTGTCCATCGATGCCGCAGCAATGTCTTGTAATAAACGCTTGGAAACGCAGAACAAGCCAGGCTTCAGCGAGTCTGATTGAGTTCCTTTATCAAGTCCAATTAATATCTGTTCTCATCTCCTATCATCGATTCTCCTTCTCTCCTATTTTCGATTTTTGTTACCTAAAGAATAGTTATTCATCGATACTTTGATATTATTGCGAACTTGTCACAAAGCGATGTTGCTGATAGATGATGTTGAAATTTATAGACTTGAACCTGGTGAGTATCCCGGGAGTGTGTCTAGTCGATAACATAGAATTCGCCGACCACGGTTTTAATCCCACGACGATTAAACGACGTAGAGTCTTGACGTCGCTGCTGAAGGGAAAATCGATTTTCCTTCAACGAAGGAAGCTGCGCCTGCACCAGTCAGACTATTATCAGCTTCCAGTGAATTCCGCGTTGTTACGCCTCTATCGCCTTGTGTCCTTGCTATGACCAATTCCGCTGTACGTGAAGTAATCCTCTGGCGAAGGAATCTTTGACTCGTGAGGGAGCAAGTCGCATCGAAAAAGGGATCCATCAAAGAATATTGAAGGAGCAAGAGGAAAGGGAAATATAATGGGTAGATAGAAGACGGGGGTGAGATGACATTACTATCATCGAACCGCTATTCGGAGTTGGATGGTGCTGCCCGCAGACGGCTAGGGAACCGGAAAGGGTAAACGGCACAGGGTGACCGAGCGAGAGGAAAAGAGAAAGAAAAGGAAGACCGCGAAGGAGGTGGAAAGGTTCATCGAGAGGAAAGGGCAAACGAGGGGACGAAGGGTGGAGGGCGCAAAGGAGAGGGCGCCGCGCGCGCGAGAGAGGGACGGATACAGATCCATCGTGCCAGTGGCCGCTGCGGCAAATCTGCGGCTCTCCACGATTATTCGTCGAAAGACAGAGAGAAAAAGTGTTATTATAGCATAGGGCACCCGGCCTGGATTTGGGTGCCGGCGCGGCGTTCGCGATCGGTTGATCGGGGTGGCCCGGAGTGTCCCCTGAATAATTCCAAGGCCGTTCCCTGCGGGGTCCGAGCGGGACCGATGAGGTGCTCCGACAATGGAACGAACTCTGCGCGATCTTCGTGTCGCTCTCCGTCCAGTCCAGCAGCGGTCGATCTCGACCAGAGCGACTTGTACGGATGCCCGTCATCCCCGAGGCTCCGCCGGTACGGGGATTGATTGATCGGAGAAGAAAGCATTCGAGGACGTCGATGTCAGTTGACGGCCTCATGACTCGAGTAGAGGGTGTCCTCTCGTGAAAGCGAGCACGGACAATAGAAAGTACGCCAAGAGAAGTGCGACAAGTGCGTGTGACATCGTCGTTTATTTCGGAAAAAAATTCCTCGCGTTGCTTGCGAGAAAATTGTTGACATTTGCGTATGTCATTCATTCCGATCGATCTCTTCGTACGCGATCGTGATCGGTAAAATTTGCAAAGATTCGCTGGACCGAGAAGGAGAAGGCTGCGCGATACGGAGTAGATGGAATTATCGCGGGAGCAAAGCACAGTGTACGCTCATCTTTAAGGTCAGAGGGTGGCTGTAAGCGGTCCTGTGATTGGTTAAGCGTGTCCGCGGGAACCTTTTTCGCTCTGTTACGTGCGTTAATTCGAGTTTATCAGGCGACATGATGCGAGGTAAACTGATGAGAATCTGCGGTTGATGACCGTCAACTCGTGTCACGCTCAGGTCAGGATCGGTCAACGTCGAGCAAGAAGGAGGAAGAGTTAGAGTGCCAGGGAGACCTCGATTGAACTGCAAAGTTCTACATCGTGATCGACGCCACTAATTCACGCGACAGGGTCGCGTTACGTCGACGACTGCGAACTACACGAACTGAAACTACCGCTACTATATCAACCGCCAATTCGACGGGAAACTTTCGCTCAACTCAATTACGCCGCAGCCGTGTCGTGTTCGCGCCTGCGAGAGCCAAACGAAAGACGACACCGACCTACTCTTGGCTGTAACTCGACGCTCGTACTCCATGAGAGAGTTAATCGCGGTCCCGCGAATGCTTCCGGGTTCTTCGTCGGGCTCGCGATTAATTTATGATAAGTGTGATAAGCCACCTCTGGTGTGGATTACGCCGCGCGCCGACGACGACGGGGTGGGAGTTAGTAGGACGGTTCGCGGACTCAGCGATTATAATATGGCGAGACAGGCATATTCCATCGTTGATTAATATGCTGACCGCGAGGAGCATCGAGGCGGGATTTAAAATTCATATCGGTCGCATAATAGATAGTCACGCGTGCTTCCTTTCTGACTTCCGTTCCATCGTCGTGACGCGAGCAAAGTTACTTATGTGAACTGCATATCAAACGGCACCGCATAATCGAACGAAGGATTCATCCTGGTATTCGAGTAAGTGTTCCACTGCTGATGCTTCGACGATATAAAAATGTAATTTATATAAAACTCAATTTTTTCCAGATTAAATCGTCGCGGCAGTTACAAGGGAGAATAGCTGGCACTGGCTTAAACTAATACGCGCGCGCTTATGGCGCTCATTTAATCAGAATGAGATCTGGGGGTCCGCTGACAATGCCGTTGCTACGACGGCAAGACGAGTCTGCGAAATGAAAACTCCTGACAGAGACAATGGAAGCATCCACGCGAGCATGACAGCCTTATTCAGTGTCGCGGACGGCACGTTTAAGCAACGACAAACGAGTAAGAATGAAAAACACCTTGCCCTTGGAATTTTTGTCTTCCCTTCGCCTCATGTACGATATTTGCTACTTTATCAATTGTCTTTAACGGTCGCATTTTATAAACACACGAATGCAAATTTTATTTTATAAAAATATATAAAATTACATATAAAATACGTTCGATCGTAGATTTATCAGAGATCAGGAACCGATGTGATAAACGATCGTTTTGTATTAGCACAAAACGGTTCTCCACTAGTCTGTCGCAAGCTATCTGTTATTTCAGCAATGTAATATTTCTTCTTTTATGCGCGACCGTCCTTTGTACGCCGACGTTCTATTCTTCCGCCTATATTAAATTCCTATTTTCCGGTAGTGATAGAGCAGTTCGTACTCGTCTCCTTTTTTTTCGTTCGAACGGTCGATGTCGGCGATAAATCCGTCACGAGCGCGAATCTTTGATGAGACGCCGCGGCGACCGCAAAATATCGAGTATACAAACAATCGATTACGAGAGGAGATGCTGACGCGAAGCCTTTGTTCCGTAGCTCGTCAGTGAAACTGAAAAGTGTCGTCTGTTGCGGTGGAGTCAACTTCCTGTTTCCACCCCGAGGCGAGAGGACGATCCGGACGGGATCAGCGGACATCGGATAGACACCGATAAAAGGACGGTGTTATGTTAGTGACAAGGTGTCACCCTCTAGGAGGGCACATTCTACTTGCCCTCTTCCTCTTGACGGGGTGTTTCGCCTTGCTGTCACGAGCGGTCGCCTTCCCGGATTGGACCGACTGCCCCGCGGTATGTCGATGCAAGTGGACCTCCGGCAAGAAGTCCGCTTTGTGCCCGGACGCCGGCCTAACGTCGCTGCCGGCGTCTCTCGATCCGGACATGCAAGTTCTCGATTTGTCCGGCAACATGATACCCGCCCTACAAGCGGAGGTATTCAAGCTGGCCGGTCTGGTGAATCTACAGCGTGTCTTTTTGCGCAAGGCTGGCATTCACAAGATCCATGCGGACTCCTTCAAGGACATGAGGATACTCATCGAGATCGATTTGTCGGACAATCACGTGACGACCTTGGAGCCGGACACGTTCCTCGGGAACGAGCGGCTGCGTATCTTGATACTTAGCGGGAATCCGCTCGGTACTCTGCGTAATCTACAATTTCCCGTGCTGCAGCATCTGCGGAATTTAGAATTGGAAAGGTGCTCCTTGACCGAGATACATGGACAGGCCTTTGCCCGTTTGAGCGGCTTGGAATTTCTGAAGTTAGACGGCAATCAGCTGGAGTATCTGGAAGCCTCGGTGATATCCAATCTGTCTCGATTAAAAACTGTATCGTTGGACGGCAACCAGTGGAAATGCGACTGCAGATTGCGGGATTTTCGCATCTGGCTCATCCCCGACGCCCCCAGCAAGTTGTACTCCGTTACGCAGTTCTGTACGGGTCCATCGAGACTGGCGGGTCGTAAATGGGAAGACGTTAAACCCGTCGACTTCGCTTGCGAGCCGGAAGTATTTGTTCTGGCGAGTAGCATACAGGAGGAGACCAACGGTAATCTCAGCTTGGCTTGCTTGGCGTCTGGCGATCCCGAGCCGGAAGTCTGGTGGCAATTGAACGGCGGACCGGTTAATGCTACTAAATCGACTGATCAATTATACACCGGGCCTCTCATCGTCCATACGACATCCGAGGTCGGTGCGTCTTCCAAGCCCGACAAGTCCGTGTCGTTCAAGACCCTCCCGGACCGATGGAGCAATCTGACCGTTTACAACGCCAGCGACAGCGATGCCGGCGAGTACACCTGTTTCGCGAGGAACATCGCTGGCATCGCCCGGGACACGGTCAGCGTGGCGATACCTCGCGTCTACACGGCCCCGACTCTCTCTCAGAGCGACAACTGGCTCCTCTGGGTGAGCTTAGCGGGTGGCGGTGCGGCCGCCGCATGCGCTTCCATTTCGGCCGTTCTTCTGGCTCTCTGCTTATGCGGCGGCAGCCGGCGACACAGGAAGCGCGAGAAGCTGAAGCTGCAGGGCAGCAGTAGCTTCGGCGATCAGGAGAAGAAGCTGCTGGACCTGTCGGTGACCACGACCACGACGCCCGGCAACAGCAACGACCGCGGCAGCGGCCATGGGAGCCTCGGTGAGGCGTGCAGCACCGGTGACCTCGAGCTGGCTGAGCGCGGCTCCATTTGCGACCCCATGGCCGCGGCTGCCGTCACCGTCGAACGGCTGCGGCCCGCGGAGAGTTCGGTGAACGCCATCCGCGCGGTTCCATGCGCCGCTGCCGGGAATGTATTTCCACCCCCGCCGCCGGAATTCACCACCGGCGTGCTGCCAGCCGGCATCTTCGGCAACATCTTCATCTCCGTGTCGTTGCCGCAGGACGCGTCGTCGGAGCGCTGCTATCCGGATCTCCTCGACATCCCCGTCCACGCGGTCAGCGGCGCCGCGACAGCCGTCACAGCCAGCGGAAAGATTATACCGTCAGCGGCCGTCAACGTCTCCAGCTTCGCCACGCTGCCGCGTCGGGCCTTACGTTCCGCCGAAGTTGCCGGTACTGGCTCGCCTTACGACAACATGGGACCGCGTATCACGGCGAACGGCAGTTCCGCCTTCTCGTTGACGGACATAGATCTGCGACTGTCGCCGCCACCGCCGCCGCGGATCATTCAACCGCCGCACGAGTTTGTTTCCCTCTAAAGCAGCGGCCTCCTCCCCACATATTGTCGCGCATACTAATTTCGTAATCAATAATATTCCGCTAATAACGTTTCCCCGATATACTGCGGAGTGTCCATTATCGGCCGGATGTTATTAGATGTGACAACAATTAGCACGCGGTAATGTTGACTGTGTCATAGGAGTCGTTTAAAGACTGACTCCACTTGAGGACGCATGCGCGAGCTTCGAACGAGTGATCCGTATACGGTCCTCGATGGAGAACGAATCATTTTGACAATGACACGCATCACATTAATTAAATATATCGAATTTTCATCCTAGCGTCATGTGCGCGCTGAGTCATCATGATCGCCAAGGACTCGGTGTTGCAAGAATATTAATACCAATTCTAGACTGCCACTTATCAAATCAAAATTTTCAAATAGCGTTTGTTTATGAAAATAAGTTGTGCGATTTTTCAATTAAAAGATTTATCAATAACAGAATCGAATATTGCGTATCACTGTTTAAAAGGCAATATAAAATTCAGCTGATGATTTGAGAAATGACTAATGATTAAACTTTTTTTTCTTTTTTCACAGTCAACTCAAATGTCTTAAAACATGTATAAAAATATTTTTAATATTCCTTAAGCGTTTTGAATTTTTATACTATGTTTAGGTACTAATAGATGGGCGTGGTTCATCTAGATGATTTTTTCTCGAGAATTTCATCACGTCGAGAGAGAATGTGTAAAAAGTTTACAGGAAAAATGATTAACGCATGTCGATGTACAATTCTGGCGAACAGTTGTAAGAGATCGCACGAATAGATGATCATTGACGGGTAGCCAGACACACCCTACGGGGAACGACGAGAATGTTAGTCAGGATTAGACATTTCCCGCAAGTGCAGTCCAAGTCATTCTTCCCTTCGATGTAGCGTGAATCTGGCGAATGCGGGGAGAGGTATCGAAAGGAAATCGATACTGCAAGCCGTGCGTGTCACCAAGATTAATATACGGAGCATTCGATCGAGGGGCCGATATCGGCCATGACTGCCGGACACTTACCGAATATCTGTTTGTCTATGCTTGTCTGCCTGCCTTGCCCGCTTGTCCGGCCCGCGGCCGCTTGCGCCCACAATGAATGCGTGTGAATGACGGACGGATGCGTGAGAGAAACTTTAGAAATTATAAAAAAAAAGTCTCTTCTAGATCTCCGTTAAATAATCCGAAGCGAGGCGACATTTGTACATATACTTGACGACTATTTCTTCAAACGATGGACTTTTGGCTAGCGCGAGCCAAACACGCCGCGCATCTCACATTATCTTCCTCCCATTCATTCTCCAAAGTGTATCACTAGTTTGTTATGTACTCTCTACGTGTGTACATATTTGTTATTACATTACAACATTCGTGTACACGCGCGACCCGGACGTTGCGAATTGCGCGCATGCCGATGCGTTATACATGAATAATATTCATTATGAACACTTTGTCAATTAATAAAATCATTGAATTTTACATATATCGTGTTACTGTTGTGTATTGTCTCATTGCGTTTATTATGCAGATAACGATGTATCGTATCGTATTATGTTTAGAGTTCGATTATAACATTCACATTGGCATATATAGGTCGCATTTTATAGACCACAAATATCAGCAGATATTTGGCATTGAAAAATTGGAACAAAGTATAATATATTGTTTTTCTGTACCCAATTTATATGCTAAAAATAAAACGAAAAGCTGTACGGATCATTTTTGTTTTCTAAAAAATTCTACCTCCGATTGATTACGGCTTTCTATGTAGTATGTATTGAAAATATCGTATCAAAGTTTAACTATATTGTTAGTAATAGAATCTATTTGTACAAATTGTTATATGTAATCAAGTAATTAAAAAATGCGAACACAAAAACCACTTTCATTTTGAATTTGTGGAAATATATATATCATGAAACAAGTTACCAATTAGTTCAGCATAATGTAAATTAAATTCTTTTTATTTCAATTTTTTTTCCTCATTATTTTATATTCTTCATTATATATAAAAACGAATATCAACATTGAGTTGTGTATTTTTCAGTAAAAATCCATACAGAATTGCATGCCGAATCACTTCAGGATCAGGCCGCTTCATCGGAAAATTATTATTTGTTATGACACAAAGCGAGGATTGCGTGTAAGATTATATAAATTGCAATATTTAAATGCAGATTATGTATTGTGTTGCGCATAAACTTGCGTACAAAGTGCAAGGATAAAGTGGGTCGCCGATGCAAATGGGGAAACGATCGAAAGCATCACATGTTCCTGGTGACGTCTCTAACAGTAAGTTTCTTCTTTCCTTTGGATTAACACCCGTTAAGTTCGCGAGGCAAGTGATCAAAGCGTGAATAAGTTACAGGAAATTCGCAGTGTCACGTTCATTCTCGCGACCTAATCTTGGAGTATATCCCCCTTGGTCTTGAGTATTTCGAGAATCTGAAAGAACAGATCGGTTATATGTTGCAGGAAAACACACGTGGACTCTTAAACTGCTTGCATTTAAAGATTAATAAAGTAGTGACATTCACACAATTCGTTTCTCTATAGAAAGACGATTTATATAATATCAAGAAATTGATGTGACAGTCGATATCTATTGACTATTCATGGCAAGATTATCCATTTTGAAAGAATATTTAATTTAATGAAAATAATATAATCAATACTTTCTATAATATCAAAGATATTCTATAATATTCAAAGATGTCATTATTACAAATATTCATTTTAATACTCTTTATATAATACATTCTCAGCATTCTGTCATTAAAATGAAAAATACAACATTTTTCATATTTCAATTTTAACAGAATCAATTTAACAAACAATTACTTTCATGATTTCAATTATAAAATGAAAACTAAAAATCACAATTTAACTTAAATTAATCTAAATTTATTAATATTTGAAATGTAAAATAGAAAAACATATATTCTTTTCATACATACCTCGCAAAATAGAATAGTATAGTCGAGGATCGTTAATTTTTTGTGCGAAATGAAGATCTTTATATCCATGAATATGATCGGGCATTAACCAGGAATTATCTTTCTGTAGCTTGTCAGCATATTTAAGTGCTATCGGCTTGCTCGCGTAGTCTATAATATAGAAATACAATTAATAAGTTAAGATATAGATTACAAAAATGCGTAAATTTATATACGTTTTATTGCAATATATTTAAAATAAACGAGATCCTGCGAAAGGTGTAACAAAACCTGATAAATAAACTGACTCGTTAAAAATTGAAAATGTATGCCATATATAATACTATATTGTTTCACGTTAATTCATTGATATAGTCATCCGCTCGTATTTTTCCATAGAGTTTATTTAATCCGATAAAAGCTGTTTTAATTAATAACAATACCAAATATTGATTCTAAATGTAATATATTAAATATTTGCAGGGCTTTGCATCCATGTAAAAATGTTTGGATGCTAAAATATTTTGCAACAATGAAATTGTCAACATTGCGAATGAAATTGTCAACAATCAAGTTACTCTTATTTTTATCATTATTTATAAAGTTGTCATATTTATGATTATTGATAGTTTTTAATTCATAAGATTTTATTTCTATAAAAAGCTTGATAATTTTTATTCGCAAAATAATTTACAATTTCAAAGAGTTCAATATATCCATTTATAATTTTATCAACACAATGAATTATTTTTAGGAAGTTATTCACCTTCGTAATCAGAACTTAAGAGAGGATCCATGTCCATAGCATAAAACTCAATGTCGGCATCGGATGATAGATCGTGAAATCGATTCAAATTGCCAAAGCTCGACACGTCGGATCGTCCGACTCGAGGCTGATGTATCAAACCTAAAGCGCGCTCCGACCTGGAGAAGCTCGATATCTCCGAATTTCGACCAATTCTAGGATACGGCACTAATCCAGCGGATCGCCTATCGTTAGCTTTCAACTTTAGACCCTCTGAAACATCGAGTGAGACAATGAAAATTAATTAGAATGACACGCTTGAAATTATTTCGAGTTGTGCTCTTCTTGAAAGTAGAGAACATATAAATATAAAATTGTTTTTTCTTTCAGATTAATTATTTTCGTAATCGGCATTTATAAATAAAATTAAATGTTGCGTATGTGTTGCTATACATATACATGCCTCGTAAAGCTTATGAAACCTATAATAATTTATATATCGAATACACATACACTCATACACACATAAGCTTACATATATAAACATAAGAAATTTATCGAAGTATGAAAATTATCGAAAGAGTGAGTAACAATATTTCCTAAAAAAAACAATCATCATATATATTTTACTAAAAGTTTGAACACATAAATTTGTATTAATTTATTTAAATAAAAATGTATATTGCAAAGTCATGATAAAATTTAAAAAAAAAATGAAATTTGCAAACAGTAACACGCTGAAGCATCAAAGAGAATTTAAAAATATGTCAAATGCATTTAAAAAAAAACATTTAAAAGAGATCGTCATCTTTCATGATGATCATTACATATTATATTGTATACTTATAATAAAACTTTTGTGTAAAATTATATAAAAATATACTTATACATAAAACTTTTGTGTAAAAGACGTATAATGTATAAATATATATGTATTATATATGAAAAAGGTCATATAAAAGTTATGAAAATATGCGACTCATGCGAGAGTTCCTTGCCTCTAGCGGATTCAAACTGCTGGTCGTCCGAGCATCTGGCAACTGAAAAATAAATAGGATGTCGTCGACGTTTTTTCATCAAAGACCGAACATCATAATCCTTAACAATTTAATTTACACTCGCACTCGAGGCACTCAACAATTTCCTACGGGAATCTAGTAACAAAATTTTTTTTCCCTCGCCGCTGCAGCTTTTTTGCACTTAATTCCCTATCCTATTTCATTTTTACTTCGTGTCGGGAATTGTTGCATCGAGTTACAGTTTCGTCTTGGTAAGAATAAATTAACTAATGTTTTTTTTGTAAGATAGTGACAAAAATGTAACTTTTAATATTAGATTAGATGCCAGTTTCTTTTCTCATTCTCGCGTCTTATTTATAATTTCTTTGATATCGATTCTCCTTTATAATAATTTAATACCGAACCAAATATCTTAAGATATTCAACATTTAAAATTCTATTGAAATTCGAGTTTAATATAGTCTAATATTTAAATAAGAAAGTTAATTAAAAAATAAAAATTTGCAGCCAATTTAGCCAATTCTTTTTAAATTAAAAATGTTTCAATTTCAAATATATTAGCCTATATATTTTTATCAAAAAATTAAAAGTTATCAAAGAGAGAATGCATGAATATTATTTGACAATTATAAATCAATCTGAAATTTGAGAAAAAGTAAATGAAATTCGTAAAAGAATGCTCGTTTTTCTAATTAAAAATTTACAGATTTATGAGAACCGACTGTTAATGACTAAAAATCAAAAAGTAAAATGTTCTAAGGCTTATTATAAATTTCGCAATATCAACTTACGATTTAGAGAGATAGAAAATACCAGAAGTATCATGAGAATGAAAAATCGGTTGTCCTGCATTTCTATAACGCGAATGATCAAATTTTTAAATAGTGATGCTGCAAAGTTTAGAATCGCACCGACACTGAATGCCTCCTGTTACCCGACGTCCGATTTTATACCTTGCGCCTCTACCGGGGTTGCGCCACTCTACCCGATCATGGAATTACCACCCCAAGGGGGGTTCAACCCCCTTATCGCAGAACCTCCGACTCGTTTCCCGTCCCTACTTCTTGCGATGTATTTTCTGCGATCTGCATAACAGGATGTTGGATCTTTTTCGAGTTAAAAATTAAAATTTTATCTAAGTGAAAAATTTATAAAAAACTCTGCGTTAAAAATCAGAAATTTTTCAATTTCCTACAAAATTTTGCAAAATTTTCAGGATTATTGCGTTATTTTTTTTGCAGAAACAATCAAGTTACTTGCTTAATCAGATACATAATACAGGTACAAATATTTGTATATTGATGAGATACTCAGCTAAAGATGATGTAAAATATTATTATTGATGAAATATTATTAACAAATATTGTCGGTGATTTCAAATCAATTTTATAACAATTATTGCTATACTATCGAAAGAAAAAAATTATTGTAACACATTACATTTACCTATGACAATCATATTTATTCGATGTCATTAAGTCAAAGAATATATTTCATATAGGTATTTTTCTATGAGAAAATTAGATGTTTTTCACAGATGTTTATCTTTTTCTCTCTTTTTTTTCTTTCCGCAATATAAAATTTTCAACGTTTTTTTCCGGAAGGTTTCTTTTTTTATACCATGTCAATATAAATGATAACCGTCATTTTATGGGTGATGTATAAGTATAGAGATATACATTATTAATTTTTGATACGGTTGATTTTGATGTACCGGGGAACCTTTAAGTGGAAAGCCCTATTTATCAAAAAATAAATTGATCCCTAGACGCACTTCTGAACATTCCTAACTGAAACGTGGGTTGTCAATTATAGTAATTCGGTCAATGCTGACGTAGGCATAAAAGGAGTCGATTACAATGGATACAGGATAATATATAGATTTGTACACGCGTGATGCGATTATCATGCGACAGATTATGATGTATCACTGTGCGTGACATTTTCTAAACACCGAGTGCGATTTTCCAAAGTGAGAATAATCTCCCTAACATGAACGTGCTCGCGCGATCCTTTTTCGCGTTCCTCCCTCGTTTATGCATGCTGGACTGTTACATCGAACACTAAAACTATGAATAGGAAAGATTCCAATAAGCCATTCAGTTTCAAAGATTGGGGATTTTAAAACAAATCTGTGTTAATATTTATATACTCTTCCTAAATTTATATACTCTTCCTTTCATGTGTCATAAATAATAAATGCTGGTAATATACATGCACACAACATATCTCATATAATGAAGTCTTCTGAGCAATCCTTATGAATTGACTTATTCATTTATAAAGAATTTTAGAGAGAAGTTTTTTTTTCATTTGCAGTAGAAAGAAAATGGAGAATTGTGGATCTTTCATCGGATCTTTCCGAATAAATTTCTTCTACAAAAATAGATAAAAATGTGGAACGATCAATACAATTGGAACTCACGGATAGTCACGATGCACCGGATGTAACTAAAAATTAGACTAGCCAGTAGAGCTCATTGACCAACCCGAAGAGACAATGTGCATGCGATGTTGCTTCGCGATTAATTTATCTGTGACAGACATAGTGTTCTCGTGAGCGTTTCATTTGTATGCGCCTACCAGCTCATTTAAATATAAAGGAGCGTCAATGAAGATCGTATCTAACATTTAACTGACTTGCTGTCTAATTAATTGTACACGTGTATAAGGATATGGATAAGGATACTGGTACGGAATACGCGCGTACATGTGTCTAGCGAGTTTATTTCGAGCGAAAAAAGTGATTGATTTTTTTCAAAGAAGATTTTTACTAATTGTATGCTTTTAAAAGAGAAAAAAATACATAGTTTAATGTCGGGAAAAGGCCAGCAAGAAAGTAAAGATCGTGCTTATATCGTGCTCTATCGTGCTTATAGATTTTGCTCAATAGTGTGAGAAAAAATTTTCTTGACAATAAAATGTCACATTTTCATATTATACCTTACTTATTTTACGCCATCTAGAAAAAGGATGTTATTTATAATATTGTATTTTAAAAAAGAAGGGTGTAAGAAAAGAGAATATATATATCATGTCGTCTCTCTCGATTCGGCGGCGGCAGATTATCCGCCAAAGAAATTATTTTCCAGTTTAATATCCTAATTAGTAGCGCCCTTTACAAATAACACTACGAGAATGTAATATATCTTGCAATATTAAATTTTAACCTAAGATAAAATATAGAATCGTCCGGTATTAATGGAACTATGGAACTAATGGAAATACCTCAATATTGCGAAAAAAAAACAATATAAAGCAATAAAAACAATAAAATAAAATAATAGAATATAATAATAAAATACAACAAAATATGGTGAAAAACAATAATAAAATATAAAAGTATTTGGGGATTTATTATATTCGTCGAAAATAATTTACGAATAAAGATTTTCTCTCGAATGTAAAAAAAATTTTTTTTATAATTATATTTTTATAATCTAAAAGTTTGATATTTTTTATAACAAGATAATACATATTTTTATATAAATAAAAAATGCTAATACCTCTCTTTATCTTTCTTTTTTAAATTATATATATTTGTTTTTAATTTTATAAAATATAATTACATTTTCAGTTCGTTTCAAAGGAAGATAAAATCTTTATTATATCTCTAATATCGTCCATCACTTATCGTTTGCTTTTTGCAGAATATGCGTGGCACTATATTTAAATAAGCTTGCATTAGCCTTTTTCAACATTTTAATCTCTTCCCTCAATTGTTTTATCAATTCTCCCTGTTCTGAAGAATCAACGGTATTTACGGTATTTCCCACATAAGATTGAAAGTCCAGAATCTCTGCCGGATTTCGTCCTCTGGAAATTACTTCGACAATGTCCTCCGATTCGGGCTCGCCATCGGCTTCTGACGTCCTTTGCAGATTACGCACCTCCAAGCGCGGCTCGAGAGTAGAAGCGCGAAAGTTTTCAAACCCTTTCGCGAAGAATGCGGCGGTAACTGGCCCTTTATGTTCAATCGTTTTGAGCACCTGGCGACTGACAATGTCCCAGATATGGACGGCTCCATCGGTAGATCCGGACAACAAAGTACGACAGTCTACGGATATCGACAGGGCAGTGACGTGCGACTTGTGAGCTCTGAACATTAATTTCTCGTCGTCCTTTGCCACGTGCTGCTCGATTCCGCGTGGCGGCTCGTGCAAATTACACTGGAATATGTCACCGGTCGTGCAGCCCACGAAGAGTTCGCTCTCACGGGAATTCACGATGATTGCTGTGAGCGGCATTTCGAATATCAATGAAACCAGAAGAGCTCCGCTGCCAAGCTCATAAATATTGGCCCTTTGATCCAACGAGGCCGTGTATAATCTCGAGCGAGCGCCGCCAAAGCCGAAGTGCATATCTTTGACTGGCATATTATGATTGGAAAAAGTATAAACTGGAGAACAGTCTTGCTTGTTGTTTATCGCTTTGTAGAGAGACCATACGAACACGAGACCATCCTCGCCGGCGCTAGCGAACAACGATCCGTCCTTCGTGATTGCCAGACAGCAAACAGGCTGATAGTGCCTGGTTAAATTGGCCAACAATCTACCGGTGCAGGTCTGCCAGATGAACAGCTGTTCGTCTACCGAGGCGATTATGTAGGAGCCATTCGGCGTGCAAGTCAGGGCGTTCACCTTACCCGATGTGTTTAGACGAATGTTGGGCAAGGGTAATGGGCTGTTCAGCGGCCAGATGTGTAAACGCGCTTTCGTGGCATTGGCACCCAACACGTAGCTGTCGCTCAGAAGCTGGAGAGTGCGGTGGCCAAGCGCCGACGCGTTTTTGAAGACGGACAACATAGAACCATTCCGGGGATCCCATACCGCGGCGCTCCAACTTTCCCCGGTGGAGTCACTCGTCAGGATCACTTCCTTCGCGTCGGTTATTCGTGACATTTTGGAGTCTCACGATACTTACAGCAAAACGCTAGACTGGCATCGATTATGTCGAAATTACGTGAATGTCATGACTCTCCTGGAAAAAAAATGTTTTTAGCTTCTCTTCTTTTTCTTTTTTTAATATATAAATATAATAATATATAAATTTAATATATAAATATAATATATATATATTTAATATATTAATATATAAATATCTGGAGTACGATCTCACGTCTTAAACTCAGCATCACCAAACACGTGTAGACACAGACAGGTTAGGTTAGAATTCAGACTCTAGGTCTTCTTTCGCACATGCGCGGTAGCAGGAGAAAAATATCTAGACACCAGGCTGCCAATATACGAACGCTATATTTCCTTCTAATCCTTGGTCCCTATCTATGTGTTCCGATATAGACCACCAGATGTATGTACTGGAAAATCATTCATTCATATATGTATGTACTGTCAGCTAAAACCTAGAAGCAGTCTATAAATAGTATATCACGTGACATTTCTACGAGATATCAAATTTCCGAATACGTAGCTTTTTTATTAATGGATACGTTTGATGGGCTTTGAAATTCGCGGCTTTACAGAAACTCCGGAAGTGAGAGAAATAATCGTCAAGAAGTTTGATCATTTTCTGATTGCTTGTGACGTAACGGCACGGCACGCCGCGTCAACAAAAGTTGTTATTATTTACCTTTGAAGCAACCCATCGGATCGGACAAAATTATTTACACGGTCAGGAGATTATGTTTCATCGTAATTTCGTCGAGATTGCTTTCTCTTAGCGGCAGAACTATCGGAAGGTCTTTTCCTCTTCACTTGCTCATGGGATTTATTGACGATGAATTGCGAGAAGTATCTCAGCTCTGTCACAATGTTGTTGACGGAAGCCGCCTCGTCTCTTGCGTACGGAACATGGTTCGCGTCGAAATAACGTAAGAAAATCCTTTATTTTGTCTTCGTTGCGTCAAAATCATGGTGTCATCATCATTGTACCTTTAGCATTGTATCTTCTTATTTTGCAGGAAAACATCGTTCAAGCAACTCGTCGTGTGTATCCAGTTTCGAGAAGATTATCCCGCATCACCTCTGTTTATCGAGTTAAAAAGTAAAACTCTGTCTACAAAGCTGCTTGATGGACTAGCCGAAGTCTGCGAAAAAGAGTGCAAGCGTTTATTGAACAAAGCACAGGTCCCTATATTTAGATTTATACCTAATAATTTGTTACGTATAAAATTTATATTTGCTTAATAAATTCTCTCTTATACTTGCAGGTGTTGCTGATTTTAAAGTTTATCAGAAATTTTATCGAGGAAAATCCTCTCATCTGTTGCTATGACGAAATATCAACATTAAAGAAACTTCTAGGAGACAAAGACGAGTTAAAATTGAAGCAGAAGAATTCTTATATTTATTTAACATTATATCAAGGTTTATATCATTTTAAGACCAAGCTTGAAATACCGAATAATTACCCCATCGATTGCGTGACGTATGTTTAATTTTCTTCTGTAAAATTCATGCAGTAAATTCAATGTTATTCATTTTTATACAATTTATTTGCAGATTTAGTGATGTTGATACAAATTTCCCACCATTGTTCAAGCGCTATCTAGTTGGACAAGGAAGAGAATTAGCAAGACAATGTGTCGAAGAACCATTCAAGAAACAAGCCCAGAAGCTATTCACTCCATCACCATCATTAAATATAGCTGCATCCTTTCTCATAAAGTAATTTTTATTCTTACATTAGTATACTTTTAATTATTATAGTTTTTTTTTTAATTTCATGATTTAATTTATGCAGAACTGTAAAAGCTCTTCCACAAGAGCCTTGTCAACATTGCAAAGTAATATGCTTACCAGCAAATCCAGAAGAGGTTGTAACCGACGAAAGTGCGGATTTCCATGCCGAAAGACTTTACTGTGCTCATCTCTTCCACTTAAAATGTCTTGTGAAATACATGAAGACTCCGCCATTCCATGGTAAAATATGAATTTTATATATCAAAATTATCATGTTATATTGAAAGATTTAAACAAATTTTTATTGCTCCTTAATTTTTGTCTACTTTTTTGTTAGGGGGTAAGAAATGTCCAAGTTGCGGTCAACGCGTGTATCATGACAAATGGGGATTAAGTGATAAGCTCGCAGAAGCTCGGTGGGCCCATCAACAAGCACGAGCAAGGGAGTTAGCGGAAGTTGAAGATTTTTTCAACTAGAAAAGACCCTGTATCAAGCAGACATTTGTGCTGTAAGTTTCAAAGTTTGGTAAACTTTACTACAAGTGCGATAAATGGAAGCATATACATGGCATAAACATGGCAACTGACATTTTGAGAAAAAAATAAAATGCAGGATAAGAATGAAAGTATGAGAGAAAAAAATCCCATCTTTAGAAACAAAATTATTCTTGATTTTACAAAGTTATACTATTTTACAATTATTGTACTACATTTATTAAAACAGAAGGCAAATAATATTGAAAGAAATATTTTTTAAGAATAAGAAAGAATTTTAAGAATTTTTAAGTAAATATTTTTTGTAAGATATATGGCAATATTATATTTAGTTTCAAGTAGAAAAATGTCAGTTTCCAATTTTATTTTTGTAAGAAACTGAGATTGAAATAAGATATCATTGTATAGAGCAAATGTGGGCATTAATCAGTGGGCTTAAAATAGTTGATAAGAAATACTTTTTACATACTAAATGTATCAGCATAGCATTATTTTTATATCTTTAGGTTATTTTATGTAAACATAATATTTATACACATGCATTATGCTTCCAATTTTCTTTTACTATTTTGTTTAGCAGTTATAATAAGAGAATTATTTCTCAGCTATCATAATTTATGATTTGGATTTATAATTTGAAAGTTTAATCTCGAAAATTCGTACCATAGTGTAGCTATATATTTTTAAAAAAATGTAGCTTTAAGTAACAATTGAAGAAAATGATTTTAATAATGAAAATACAGTTAAAAAATGACAGATGAATTAGAAAAGGGAGATTGCCAGTATATCTATAACAATATAATATATAACTTTTATTAAAGACTTTTTTCTAATCGTAGTTAAAAAGGTTATAGCCTCCAGTAATGACGAACAAAGATAAATAGTTTTTTGAGAATCTGTTTCGTTACATTATCGTGATATACTAAAAAAGAAAATCTCTTTAATAGGAAATTTATCTGTAATTTACAATGCACGAACATCGCAAATATTTATCATAGAGTTAAGTATGAGAAAAAAAATATATACATAAGAATAAATTTTATAAATTTGAGAAAGAGAGGCTGTGCGTATTTCCGATGCGTTCCGAATCCATCTCGTATATTAACATAATGCATACTTTTTGATCTCGCGAGACGATTAATTTTGTGTATCACGTGTAGAAGGCAAGTCAGTTTGTTTTCAATAATATGTGCATACGATTATATAATATATAATCTGCAGAAGTTATCTCAGAGTGTGATGGTCAGTAAGGGCGCAGTCTCGCATGTATGCACGAATAGTTGTGACCGTGTTCGTGACGTATTGATCCTCGGTACCGGCTATAGTGACATTGTCTCCGTCTCCCTTTCTCTCCTTCTCACAGACTGGCCTCTTGTGCGGGCACATTTTCGTTTGTTCTGCCGCGTTTACTTTGCCACCCCTACCCTGACGGTTAATGTTCTTTACGCGTGTGTTCATCATGGGTGCAATATCTTCGAGCGCATATGGTATATTAGAACAAGCGAAAATGAGAAAGAGAGAAAGAGGGATATACGGTTCATATTGATGAACCATTAAGATTAGTATAATTTCGTAATAAAATTGTTTCTCTTCGGATTTTTTAATCAATTTCAGATATTTGATATGGCATCTCTAGAAACAAAAGATAGTATTTTTGTATATGTGCCTTATGATGCGAGGGTGGTAAAATTTAAAGCAGCTTCTCGTAATTAATTCAATATATTGCCATAAAATTTGTGAGAAATAACTCAAACAAAAATGTATATTATTAGAAATATTATTAGAAATATTTCATAATTATGATAATTAGCAGAGAAGCTATATTTTTTTTCCAAAAATTAAAAACTTTGTCAAATTCATAGTTGAAAGAATAATTCTTAAATATTTCATTGCGCTAAATTATCGATTATCCGTAGAAAGAGAAATATAGAAAAACAAATAATTAAATTCTTTTTTTCTCATTAAATTTCTGCATAATTTTTAGTTAATTTTAGTATTCTTACACTTGATGTTTCTTTAAATATTTGGTTTTATTTTCATCATAATCATTTGAATTAATCGTTCTCATTAGATTGAATATTTACATTTCAAAGAATGTCCTAAGTTCATTAATATAATATATATTATAATTTATATATATTTCTCTTGGGAGGAAAAAGTTCTTCAGCATCATTATTATTACTTAAAGCTACATCTTATTTGTTACACGTCCCAATATCTTTTTCACTAATAACGATAATATTGACGATGAAGAAGAAAAACAATCCTATTAAAAAAAATCATTACCTTCATTTTTTACACAAAAGGTTTATATGAATAAAAAATTAACTTTTTTGATATCATGGTTGGGAAAAATGGCAAATAAAATAGCAAATAAAATGGCAAATGAAATCGATTATCGATATTTGCAACAGTAATAAATGGAACTCGCGTGAATATGTCGGTTCCCAAGGGCGATCGACTAAATTTTTCTCCCGCCGCGTGTTCGCATTTAGTTCTGGGAGACAGCCAGGCAGACTAATTCCCAGTTATCGATTCCACGCATACGTAGAAACGTATGCTCGCGTCGTACTCATGTAGGGCGGACTCTCACGGACCGTTCCTTACACCTGACCTGACCGAAATGCATTATGATGATGAGAGTTATACAAATCTGCCTCTTCGTGGTCTCGCTCTAATGCCAAACGACCAACACGAAAACCGTTTCCGATGGTGAGAGAAGAGAGCGACATTGACGTTGTTTGCGTTGTTGAAAAGATTTCTGGGTCGATGGATGCATCGCAAAGAGAACGTAACTGCAAATTTCACGTGTCACGTGCAATTTCGTTATTGCAGCGGCGCTATTAGTTCACGTTTGTGCTCGCATTAGGGTCGATTCCGGTCGTATACCTATCTGTGTGTTTGACTGTTCACCGGCTACGGGTTTGTGAGGGGTTTCCTCGGTACATGCACCTGGAGTCGTTCACACCGATTTATCTCGCGCTAAGAATAGCGCCGATATTTCTTTTCCATACACAGTTGTACAAAGATATATTAATGTAATATTTATTAATGTCAATATAGAGATTACATAATATTTTAACATCATGCTATTGTGCATAAATGCATTAAGATCATGAAATACTCGAGAGCAATTTTAGAACATCAATTATCGAATTAGTTAATTAATTTGCAATGTTACTCGTCAGAAAATATTGTGACTGAATACGATCGACTATCGATTTAACGAGTACTTTAAACGCGAGTAACGGGCGTCGACGAGCGTAGTTAGCGTAATCAGTTACGTAACCAATCCACTTACACAGGCTACGCATAAATCTCGCGAAGCGTCTTTGCGAAGCAAGGGTGATGTATCTTCCGGTTCCTGGTATATGAAGCAAGTAGGAGTGTTATATACACGATACACCTAATAATTGCACGTGGAACAGCTTTGCCGTAACGCTTTACGGATCGATAGCCGGGAAATGGCCGGAAGCCAAGTCCGACGACGGTGTCGTTTCAAGTTTTACCATTGTTACAGTGCGTAGGAGAGGGAACTAACCCCTTTCGCGAGTGTCCCACTTATGTATCAGTAACCCCCGACGCATAATTCTCCTCCGTCTCTCTCTCGTGATTGTCTCTAAAAGGATGATCGGAATGCTTCTCAGTCTTCGGATTAAAATATCATCCACTTGAAAAATGATGCCGGAATCTGACTCGTTCACACATATTAAATTGTTTCGCAGATATTAAATTGTTCACGAATATTCTACAAAAGATGTATTCGCGTGATTTGACATCGCGATTTGACTTCTTCTTCGTGTTGCATCGATATCCGAATGAATCTCGTCAATCGCTTCATTTTCTCTGAAAGCTTTGAGAGGAAGTCTATCGAAAGAAAATTTATTAGTTATTACTTAATTAATAATACAAAGAAGCTATAGGTTTTATCGAGACATTTCGGATTGTTGAATTAATTGCAAACAAATGATCTCCTATTTAAAATATATTGCTCTATTTGGATATTCATTATTGTAATACATCATTAACATGTGTATATTTTTACGGTAAAAACAGGAAATTTATATAATCTCGTTATCACACGACAATGATAACAATGCGGGTACACGCGAATCGCGACAAAACACGATTTTTTAATAATTGAACGTACTTTCTCGAATAATGCAGCAATTATTAGCTCAAATAATTGGTGATTTATATTACATAGTTAACAATTGCATGAAATGAACAGATTATCAGATATATACGTAAACATTTTAGATTTCGAAAGGGATGAAAAGGTGAGATATCTAGTCTTATATTACAAGAAACGCGTTTCTTACACTAGCAATCGAAAAGTCGACGGCTGTAAAAGTTGAAAGAAAGGAATGATAGACATTGTGGCGCGTGTCTTTCTAAGAGTATCCACTGAAAACATTTCTTTTGGGAAGATTGCTCGCGTGACACGAAAATTCACGCATTTCTTTCAACGCGAACAACAGTGCGATCCTCGTCGTACTCCGAGAAGAAATTTCGGAGTAACGGTATCGTAAATTATGCGTGAAAGCAGCTGTCCTTTTTCGAGTTTTCCGTCCTCAACCGCAACGATTTATTTTTATTTATTTTTGCGATGATTTAAAATACGATGTAAAATCATTTATAGAAAAATGTTAGCAAAGAGAGAGAAGCCAAATTAAATTAACGTTGGAAAGCGGAAGAACGATGGGACATTAATTATCGAATGTAAAAACGATTATTTTTTTATTTTATTTAAAAAAAAACACATGTATAAAACATCAAAAGTAAGAAATAAAGTGGAGAAAAATTTCACTATAATGTGTGTAATTTCACGTTTGCTGCGATGCAATGTAATATTTGCCGCAACAGTCCATCACAATCGTAGTCTATCTCGCATCTGTTTCTACACCGCTCCTCTCCGCTTCCCCTCCTGCAAAAACCAATTTTCCGTTTGAAAATGGGAATTTGCGATCTCTTCGCTACTTCGCGAAAATGGAAATGTTGATCCATAAGTGCATCTCTATACACACGGGGATCAATCAACTGCAAAAGGGAGGACGAGGAGGGAAGGAGGGAGACATAAACGAGGGAGAAGGCCTACACGTAGGTCCGCGGGGTCCCGCAACAACAAGTTGCAGCCACCTGGCGAGGGTGATGCCGGCCACGCGGTGGATTACCCTCCAGGTGCTCCCCCTGCGAAACCCCCTGCTTCGCGCTGCGTGTGCCTGCTGGTCGACGACGATGCCGCCGACGCAGCCGCAACGTGGTGCGTGGACGAAGCAGCACGAAGGCAGGATACGCAATGTAACGAGGAACCGCCGGCGTCTCAAAGAGCAAGGCGCGCGACATCGCGTTCGTTCGGGGACACGCGCGAATCGACTTGAAATCGATACGCACATCTGCCGCAATGGAGGAGTCTATTGACTCTCGCCGGCACGACGGTGGTCCCATGCGAATTTTGGAAGCCCGATTTTAACCGGGAAATGCAACTGCGAATAGTGATAATAATTGATAATAATTTGTGTAATATGTCGGAGTATTCTTTTTTGTTAAACTGTCAAGATATTGTTTGACATTTTTGTAATCGTTTAACATCAAGTTATTAATTTCCTTAAGAGAATCGGAATTTATGGAAGAATATAATACTCCGATAAGATATAAATAGAAGCTATAAAAAGAACTATTCTTTTTTCACAAATATACATGAATCAACAGTTACAAAAATTATTTTATTTTGTTTGTGATTAAGTACATCACTTAGCTCAATTACGAATCAGATTATTCTCTAATTTATTCTGATAAGAAATGCAAGTCGGAGGAAAATGTAAAATTTATCACAAATGTGGTATGCTTGCTGGCAATGTTTCACGCAATCACACACACAAGAATTCTCAGTTAAAGATGAAATCCTTGTTAATTCAAAAGCACTTTGCAAGCAGCAGTTTTTATACAGCATGAACTTTGCCAAAAATACGCAAAATAATAAAAAGAAATTGTAGTCGACGAACTGCAAGAATCGTCAAATAAGATTATAGTTGTCAGATACAGATAATAACTACGATTTTTAAGTATATATATGAAATAATGTACATATGTAAAAATTTACAATATTATTGTGAAGTAAAAAAATGCATAGAACAAAAATTATACTTATATTATAAAAGGATTAATTGAATGGATTAATTGAAAAACTATTATAAAAATATAAATTATTTGTGAAAACTAATACACAAACAGTCTTATACAGATATATACAGATTCGTCGTAGTAGCACATGCAATCGTGTCAAAATGCAGTTGCATTTTGTTCTCCACTTGGCACTTTATTACCTTGTGCAGGGTTGCTATAGTTTCAGAAAATCCTATCAAGGTACCTACCTATATACATATTCATGTGATATGATAAAAATGAAAGAATAACTTATTCGCAAACTCTGGACTCGATAAATACTACTAATCGACATATATTTATTACCCGCATACGCGCGCATTATTTGTTTTAGGAAAGAAAAAATAAGGGGTCATTTGTTATTTATCTCTAAATGTATCGAAAGGCGAACCATATACAAGCGGATCCTGAATTCGTTCAAGAATCTATAATTTAAGAAAAAAAAATGATTTGCATGATTTGTATACATCCCTTTTATATCTATTTGCAGATGCCTTTCCAATTTGAGAAATATAGAGTTGATTCTATATTTCTTTCGAGTAATATGCTCAATATATAAAATGAGCCAATGCATATTTTAAGGAACTAAAAGGCAACTGATAAATCAAAGGAAATTTCTTCCGCAAGACCTCGTCTCTTTCGGGCACGTCTCTCTCTTTCTCTCCTGTTCAACACTTTCAACATATCTATATATTTGTACATGCCTTCGAGTTCGATTACTTATTTATGTCTACATCTCTCGGTGTTTGACAGCGTACACAGCATTGCCGCATGCCTGTATAATACTAACATACATATACACGTGACCAAATTTGCACGTGGATATAAATGTACATATATTTATATTTGTTTAGTATACATTGACGGAACAGTATTTATGATCTTTCATGCGCAGGGTTGTGTGTATACAAGATATGTCGCGCTTTTAGTTCTAAAAAGCGAACATTAGAACATTAATCTCAATCTACTTTATTTTCTATTTCTATCTAAATTACTTTAAATGATATGATTGGAGTGTATTTTATTCAAGCTATATTCCATGTATTTTTAAATTTCCGATGCGTTTAGAATTTTCTTTTAATATATTGCATACATGTAAGAAGATATTTTAAATTACAATGAAGCTTCAAGTAGAATAAAAGTAAAGAAGAGCGGTATCCTTGTAACGAATCAAGGAGCGCCCCGAGGCAAAATGGGACACCCGGTATATTCGCGTCGGGGGTAAGGCGTGTGTGTAGCCGTGGTGTGTGGCACAGGTCGACGGGGGTGCCGCGTTTCAGACGCCGCGTTGCGGGGCATCGATTTCGGCCAGGCCGATGGCATCGACGGGGCGCTCCTCCGCGGGACCATCGCGACGTCGTCGTCGCGGCGGCGCTGCTGCCGCCGCCGCCTCCACCACCGACGTCGTTGGTCCCAGAGAGAGAGAGAGAGAGAGAGAGAGAGAGAGAGAGAGAGAGAGAGAGCGAGGAGAGAGCCGCCCGCGCCGTCTCTGCCTTAGCCGGCGTCCGCTCGCTCGCAGCTACGCCGACTAACGGCGTCGTCGCCGTTCCGCTCGACGCACGCCGACGCCGATGCCGACGCCGACGCCGCCTGCGCGCGAGGTCGCGCCGCGTCGCGCCGCGCCGAGCCGAGCCGACACGACACGGGCGGGCGAGCAGCAGACACACACTTACGGCAGTCGAGGACAGTCGTGAGGCTGCCCGTCGTGCGTGGTGCTGCTTAGTAGCTGGCCGTGTACTAGAGAGCTTCGCCACTGCCTGGCCTGCTGGCAGCCGGCGCGTTATCCCCCAGTCAGTGGAGCGAAAGAGCCACGGCAGTGCGCGAGCGAGAGTTCGCGGTGACGGATCGGTCTGCTCTTCTGCGACAGGGGACCCGAGCTATAACTATAACGTGAGGAGGGAGATAGATAGAGACGGAGAGAACGGACCTCTACGCGAAGAGAGACTCTAGCCGAAGGGGTTGGATTATCTATCTAGGCCGTCGTGGAAGGGTCGCGACCGCAAACTATATTTTAATTTTATGCGAGAGAGGGAAGAAACCCTCTTATATCGGGTAGACGATTGCTAGACGACTGCTAGACTACCGATTGCCCGTGTTCGCTGTCCGAATAAATTAAACTCGGGACCACCGTGCACGAGCGAAGCGCAGTTGCTCGATGCATCGGTGCACCATCAGCTGCAGCTGCCATCGCCGCTACTACCGCCTTTACGGTGCTACCACTACCACCGGTACTACTACCGCCGCTATTGCCGCCGCCGCCGCCGCCGCCACCGCCACCACCGCCACCACCACCGCTACCGCTGGCAAGACCTCGCAGAGATGTCCACCTCGTGGCAGCCGACACTTCCTACCGGACGGTGGTAGTGTCCGGGCGCGCTGGACAACTGCGGTAGTCGATCATTGGTTTTTCGACAAAAAGAGTGGCGAAAGAAGGTATTCGATGGCGCTTGGTGGTCGTTCCCCGTCGTGCGAGCAAAGGTGGTCGTCGAGCCTCGTATAGAGAAGGCAAGGGGATAAAAGACGGTCGAAAGATAGGAAGAGAGGGTGTAGAAAGAGACAGGGACAGAGACAATCGAACCCTTCTTTCTTTCCGCGTGTCATCGTTAATACACAACGCGCGCTTTCGCTTAGAGGGCTTCTTTTTCCCTCCGACGCGGCGGATATAATACGCGGATTTCTCGAGGCCTTCACCGTCATCACGCGCATCGCGATATACTACGCGACACTCCGCGACGTGTGTCACGTGAAAAGAGCAGCGGCGCGTCGTCAAGGGTCGTCGTCCTGACGTCGAACGAAACGGAGCGCGTCCTCGCGAAACGGACTTTATCGAAGTAACTATCGCTATATCATTTCGCGAAAAGTACTCCCAGATAATTCAACCGTCCCATCGGCCGACGGGATACAGATTAGTGACCAGGTTGCGATCGGAAGAGCGGAGAGATCGCGGAGGAAGCAACCACTGCGGAGAGACCGAAGGAAGTAGTCAGTGGTTGATCGGTTGGTTGGTGCTACGTGTGCCTAGTGGGGCTGGTGGTGGCTCGGCTCGGACGGCCCAGGTCGCGGTAATGCCTCGCAGCAGCGATCGTGTCGCCAGGTCGCACGGTGTCGCAGGCGGGGTGAGGGACCGGGCCGCCGCAGGTAGTACTGGCGTGGGTGTAGTCGCGGCCACCGCGGGTAGGATACGTTGACGAGCGCAGCCGACCCCGGTGGCACGTTGCTGGCCACCGTCGTCGTTGCTGCATCCGCAGGCCATGTATCGAGGCGAGCCGGCGATCGACCGTGCCGGCAGCGGCGGCGGCAACCGCAGTGCCGGCGACTCGCGCCGGGCAAGATCGCCGCGTCGACGACGCGCAACGGCGGCCGCCGACCTGCCCGAGGACGCCGACGGCGAGGAAGGGCCCTACGGAGAGGAGGAGGAGGAGGAGGAGGAGGAGGACGAGGAGGAAGAGGCCTACATCGTCCTCGACGTGCAACCCCACCGACCGTCCGACTCCACGACGAGGGTGTATCGCAATGACGATTCCTGCTACTGTCGCGCCGTGCAGAGGAGGCCGGGCAGAAGACGACGCGGCTCGGGAAACGCGCTCAGGATACTCTTCGTCGCTGCCGCAGCTGCCTTCCTCGCGCTTGCTGTCTCACCAGGTATGAAACGATAGAACGCGATAGATCCTCGTCGATCCTGTTAAGTGTACGGGATATATAAATGTAGAGAAACGAGAGAATGAAACATGTCAGAGAGTGCTTTAATTTGAGGGAAATTTTTCGGTAGCACTCTTAGTATAAGATAGATCGGATTCGACCATTTTTGCACCCTCGTTAGATACATGTCTTTTATACGAGAAAGTTTGTTAATGGTATTAAGAAGAATAAATACCAGAAAAACTACAATATTTTTTTCAAAATTAAATTATTAGACAAATATAAAATAAAATTAGAATTGCAATTTCATTGAGACTTCGATCTTTCATCAGATATTTAATGAATAGCTTTTCAATGAGGCAATTCATTTGATGTCATATTCGATTTTTGAAAATTCAGAATGAACATTCGCTTCCTTGAGTTTTGTGTTTATTTATTTTACTCCGCTACTATATGCATAAATAGATCTCTTCCTGTTTAGCAATTCAGAAAGAGAAAGTTTCTACTGGTATTAGTCGAATCAATTCAAGATGAATATTCGCTTTCTCTATTTTTCTTCTTTTTCATCTTTCGCATAATAAACCGTATTTTTCTCTTAAAGAATCGATGATGAAAGACTTTCGACTTTCTTCTAATAGCATCCAATTGTACACTATGAAAAAAGATTCCCTAAAAAAACTACAAGTTTTATTTCCGTTCTTTGCCAAACTCCGATATGAGCATATATTTTTTGCTGCTTCTATCGGACATTATTCCCGCATTAGCCGGTTGGGTGTGTCGCCCGTTCGATTTTTTAGAGATTCCCCAACGTGGGAGTAATCTTTAAAGCCGATTTCTACCAACATCCGACTTGCCGAACTGGCGTATGAATCGATCCGGAATCGTTTATATACATATGTTTCGCGCGACCGAACGAGACGAACGGTCACGAATTTATCTGAGATCGATCGTCCTCGCGATCGACAAGTAACTCATATATATGCGTCTCGATTTCCATAAAAATCTATGGCGATACGATCACCCCGCGTTGGATATTACAAAGGAGCCCGAGATCGGCTCGTCTGAAATGCGACGAATAAACAGGACGCCCTTTTATCGAAAAAATAAGACAAATATTCATCGCGTGCCCCGTGCTGTGTCGTGCGCCTGCAACGTGTTCACGCGCAGACACGTGTATTATTAAAGCACCGGTAGGGCGGATTCCCGAGATTCATCCGTTTCTCCCCCGTAAGAGTCTTATTATTATGCCCACATATCAGAGTAAACCATGCTGGAAACGAGATCCAACTGTTAATCGAAGGCTTGGAAATAATTCTGCTTTTATTCGGTATTTTATTAAAGTAAATCATGTTCGCGCGTGCATAAGAATTGTAATGATGCAGAAATATAACAGAAATCAATGAAATAATATCTTTTTACTCCATGTCTGAGAATGCTTTGTTCCTAATTCATTTTGGCGTTGAGACGAATAAATGAGCGCATGACGCATTGCATTAAAATTTAATTGTATGTGTGATGCTGTGATGTGATTCGGGTATCTCTGAATTTCCTCTTTCACTCGGCGATACAGAGAGACGAGAATTAAATCATTTGCATACGCAAAATGTGTCCAAAAAAGGGATACCACTGATCCTTGAATGATTAAATCCCTGCAACGCAATTATTATGGCAGAAACAATTATATAATTGACATTATCATTTCCTTATTGATTGAAAGTTACGTCAACTTTACGTCAACTTTTTACTTGCTTTTATAATAAATGGACAGGATAATCATACGTAGAATAATGGAAACATTAAAATAACAAGGTATTAAAAAGAAATCAATATAATAATAATACACTACGTAAATATATTCTTACATATACCATCTAGAAAGTGCATCTGCGATATCTATTAAGAAGACAGAGATGGAAATATCTCTTTTGTACTTTCCGCAAAGATTGATATAAATCGTTATTCTATTCGATTGTTAAATCGATTGTGTCGCGGTCATCGAATATGACGGTAGCCTCGCTCGCGCACAACATTGCGCATATTTATTGGCTATAAATTATAGTTAGTCCGTAATTCGCCACCCGTGAGCGTAATGACGCGACGTCGTATAAATCATGAGATATGCGCTCGGTCTCGGCATCTCGCGCTCTGGCAATGTACCGGAGTGATTTGCGCTCTGTAATGATTTATAATTGGCAATTCACAAGTTGATAACGCGGATTAACTTCAGACAAGATCGAAATGCATACATTAATAAGCCATTTAATCATTATGTGATTTACACTAAGATACGATTTACTTTTTTTTTACTTTTCATAATATATGAAAAGTTATCATAAATCTAAATTTTTTTCTTCTTTTTTCTATTGAAGTTAATAAGAATATTAAACGAATAACGAACAATTTATTTATCATTTTCTCTATTTTGTTAGTTAAAAATTGGTGAAAGGCGAGGAAAAATCGAGATAATTGTCTGATTAAAAAAAGAAAAAATGTATCGTGTCAAAACTGCCACAGTAGCTCGTTAAAGCTCGAAGCTGAGCCATAGTCAACTTCGTTAATCAGATGAGATTTTTCGAGAGCCACATGCATATCACTCATGCGGGACCTTTATGCACCCCCGCGGTTCGATCGTTAATTATGCCCCCTGCATCTGCCACTCCCCGTTCGTCGCGCGCTCTCTTCTATTTATCGCAACAACGCATAAATATCCTCGCGAGACGACAATCAAAGGGGACTGCGGAGTAATCCCGCAAGGACGACGCGCATTACTCCTACCTGATGCGCCATTAAAACGTCGTCGGTGCACTTAAAACGTGAGTAAGAACTCTCCTCGTCTCGGTAACACACCGGCGTGTTTCCCTCCTCCCTCTTTCTTCCGCTCTCTTACGTTTTTTTCTTTCTCGATCTCTCTCGCGTTCCCGCGTCGTCCCCCTCACAGATTCACGTGGTTCGCTCATTCGATCCGCTTGAAACGTGGCGTGTGGCCCGTAGACATCGTCGGGCTGCACCCACGCACGCTATTTATCTCGTTCTCTGCCGAAGCTGAGTGCCAAGAGAGTATTTTTTCGCATGTCGCCTTTCGTCTCTCTCTGTCGCTCGTTCTGGTTAACACGGATCCCCTGGCCGTCCTCCTGTGCTACGCTCTATTGCTTTTGCTGTCTTCCAATTTCAACGTTCGCATCGCCGCGTTACAAGGAAGCACAGATGACAGACAGGCCACGCGTCGTATTGAAGGAGAAGGGTGTGGTGCCACTTCTTAAATTTAGATACTTTTAAAAAGCTATCAGGCTCCATCAACTGCTGTTAGCCGCATTGAAAATGTACAATTGTGTGTGTGTGTGTGTGAGACAAAGATAGAAAGAAAGAGAGAGAGAGAGAGAAGCTAAATATTAAAGGTTCAAATTAAACAAAAATTAAACGAATCTTTTATTTTGCAGTTTTGACAACTAAATGTCTTTGAACCGAGTCTTAATTGAAATTTACGACGCAGATCAAAGAGCCGAAAAGGTCGCTGATCTTCTATATTCTCGCTATCGTAAAAATGTCACATAATCACAAATTAACATCGCTACCATGAAATAGATTATAGGTTTTTTCATACATTTTTTCGTAAATTTATTTATGAGAAAAATTTAAAATAACACGAGCCTCACACGTAACAAAAAAAGAATTACGCAATTGATGATTTTCCGCAGTCATCCGTCTTTCTTAAGTATCTCCTTAAAACAAGCAAGAGAGAAAGAGTTATTGATTGCAATGAGGAGACGTTCGTACAATAATCGCGAGAATAAAGCTGAGAAAAGTTACGCTCGTAAAGTCACGTTTCTTGCGGCTTCTCGCATGTCTAGAAATGCGATAAAACCGCGATACTCGCGATATCTGTAACCACATGTGAACTCGATGCCCGTTTAAAAAATTAGAAAACTACAATGAGACAAATGTCCAAGATGATCTATTTATATCTAGTCGAAAAAATCCTTTTTGTGTCTGAAGTAAACGCATTGGCACCCCAGCATTATTCTATTCCCGGGAGAAAGCAATTAACGCTCGCGTTTAACGTTTGTCGTAATAATAAACGTGTTCCTCAGGACTTATCCATAGAGAAGAATCACCGAATTTTTACGAGAAGGTGAACACTCGACGCCTATAATTCTCCGGATGGCGAGGGTGAGTCAGAGAGACGCCATCATCGCCATCCCCCTGTTTCTTGTCTGTTGAGACCGTGAATTGCTTTTTCCCGATTTTACTTCATCGTAAATTAGTTACGTACATGCGACGTGAAATGTCAATAGCGACGCGCAATCGAATTTCATCGTCTCGCCTTCAAGTATCACGAATCTAATTGAACGATGATGGCTCTCGATTTTCAAGGAGAGCCTTCGATTAAAGTGGAACGATGTTAACGCGTATTGTACCAGTTGTTTTAAATCCATCACTAAACTCCATTTTTAAACTAAGTATTCTGGAGTCGCACCCTCTCTTTCACGCCCTGAAAGGAAGGAACATATAAATAGGTGTAATTTTTTAGATGCAGATGTGTATTTCGTGACTTCAATGTAATGCTATGTATAATTGCAGTATTATAGATAGAATTATATATGGTTTCAATATAGAGAATAATTCAAAAGGAATGCACGTATATTGGATATAAGAGATAATAATAAAAAAATACACTAAAAAATAAAGTTATAATTTTAAAAAAATATTAGATTCGGGATAGGTAACAAGAAAAAGAAATAGATAATTTCAGAATCGCAGAAAAAGAGTTTCACATATATAAATAAAATTATTTTCTAATATTACTACTATATAATTTTTTATTTTCATGGAGCATATTAAATACACGAGAGATCACACACGCACGCGATATGTATGCATTACATTTGTGCAAGCAGATATAATTATTGATCCCGTGTAGAACTGCATTTCCAAGATGCAAGCATATTACGACTAAATATATCGTCGGACTAATAATTGTAATTATTGAACGTTTACCGATATTGCCGTAAGACCTCTCTTTGTGCGCACTTAGGCGCCAGACGTGACAAACGACGGCTACATTATTGCGGCTCTGCGTTAACAATACGATCACTGTGCTCCCCTTGCGCTTATAATTTTACGTTCGACTCAACTTTTTATAGATATGTCGTTCTGAGATTGTCTCTTCCAGAACGCGATTTCTCCGTATCAAATTGGAGATTTATACACTATTTTATCGGATGATCGTTCGACATGCAAAAAATTATGTACTCGTCTCTTCTCGAAGAATACTCAGTGATTTTTGCAACAAGTTATATTAAATGATATACCCAAGGACCCAAAGTCAAAGTTAAAACCGGAGTGCTAGCGAGACCGACGTTCCCTTTAATCGCTTTAAAAAGAATTTCTTCATGCGCCCTTATCCGCTCGACATCGGAATTACGTTAACTACTCCTTGGAATTGCACGAGGCATGCATGCCGATCGGTCTAGGTGGGCGGTTTCCCGATAAACGACACAGCTCTTCGTGGAAGAGGAAATTGTTCTCGTCGGGTTGCGCGCCGCGATGAAATTATACGCGCCTGCAAAGCCTGCTCGCAAAAGACGGCACTGTCTCGAGGGTTTTTCGGGGTGGCATGACGTGGTGCGCCCGCTGTCTCCACCCTCTCTTTCGTCCCTTTAGGTATACCCCTCGTGCACACCCGCGTGCTCACGAACAACGAAACGAAACACGCTGGCCCGCCACGGCGCTCTTCCCATAACACGATTTCGAAATTCTTTCTGACCCTTAAGTCGGAGCACACCCGCCACCCTATCCCTCTATCTTCGCCATTGTTCTTGAACGATCCATGCCTGTAGGCGAGATCAGCTGTATCATCAGTGCGTATCTCCCGTTTAGAGATACACGATGAAGTAATTCTCATGTATATCTGCAAAGTCCCCTCCGAAGGAAACTGGATATACGTATCATGACATCCGAGATACATAAATGTAGCATAAGAGATATGTATGTAGTAAAAAAGTATTCACAAGTGTATTATATATTTTTTTTTAAATAGTTTTTATTGTATTAATTTTCTTACTTATCTTGTGAATTGATAATTTCGAGGGAAACAATAGTCTTACGTGTTTCTACATTTCTTCTTATGCTTCTCATCTTTAAAATCGATTTCCAAGTGGACTCATAAAAATTTTGGTAATATTGATTTATTATCTAACAAATCAAGTATAATATTTAATATTTGATAGACTCGAGATGGAATTACAACTACTACAATGTGGTTCCACACATTCGATTCCACATTTAGCGGCCTTGATTCACCTTGGCTTTGATATTCATACGATATTCGTATGATTTAATTCGAAGAAATGAGTAGTTTAAAATAGTCTGTCCGGTATATTTGAACACTACCGTGTGTTCGGAGAAGTAGACTTCTACATAGCGAAAACTGTTTTCCATTCTATTCAACTTGAAATGGAGTCCTTCTAAGTTGCTTTTTTTTCTTTGAAAAAAAAAAGAATTTATATACATTTATTTTAATTATTTTTAATTTCAAATATAGATGGAAAACTTTTATGATTCGTGAAATGTCTATATTACCATGTAATATAGATATTTATACTTCTTTCTTGCTTATCTTTCATTATATTCTACGAAAAGATAACATGACACGTGTTCATCAATGTAATAGTTATGACACGGAGAGAATGCGCAGTCGTTGCAGTCGTGAATTCACGTTTCGTTGCTCTATCTCACATTATATAACGTAATCAAAGAAAGTCGTATGATCCCCGTTTCGACAAACCAGCTCTCGGATGTTCCAGCTCTGATTACTTGTCAAGTTAGCATAAATTCTAGTGGCCTCATCCTTAGTAATCCGTCAGCGAAACTGAAGCAATGCCCTGAGTTGCCGGGCTGCTTCATGGTTTCAGTCCGTAATTCCCAGGTGAAATATGAGTTAGAATTTCGGAGCGGTTAATGAAACGTAGAATAATTTATTGATTTAATTCTCTTTCACACAGATATTAGTCCTTATTTAACATATGAACACTCTAATTAATTTCGAGAGATTTAGAGTAAAATGTTATGTCTGATAAAAAAATTGGCATCTATAAATTTAATGATGCAATACGAAAGATATATAAACCATGAAACTTTTTTTATTATTTCATAGTAGTCTCATACAGTTTACTATCGTCGCAGTATCAGACTGCAGTACTCTTGCAAAGAGAACATCGCTGTACATTTTATCGAAAAGAGATCCATTTTCTTTATTCGCATTCAATGCGGCTCTTCTTTTTTCCAAAGTGTTTGAAGAAATGCAGGTCAACCCTATTCGCCTATTCAAATGGTGTGACCCAAATTCAAGATGTAATACACGTGACGCATTCTAAAAAATATTAAACTATCATATTTGACATGTCTAAAATTGTTGCATTTTTAAATAATGAAAAAATTGGCCAATTCTGATAATATTTCTAATAAAGAATTATAAAAGATTGATTATTTTTTTTATAAATTGACTTAATTGCATTCGAGATTACTTATCGAATCAAATTTATATTAAACTGTAATATAAAAATTATTTTATACAGACTTCAAGAAAATTATCAAACAGAATCGCATAAAATTATAATCGAAAAATCAAGATATAAAGCATAAGAGATTATGAAAACAATCGATACATAAATAGATGACAAAGAAATGAAAAGAGGGTAAAACACCTGCATGTCTATAGGAAATGATATCGAAAAAAAGAAAGATGGAAACCAAATACGAGTATACGTGTAGTCCGTACATGACAGCTGCTGTCACGGGTAGTGCTCCGACCATGTGCTCGATGTAGGTACGCCGAGCATTTCCTACATCTTCCCTCGACGCATCGCATACAATGCTTCCGCTATGATAAAAATTATGACATTCGACGAAATTTATTATCAAGACAAACAACGCGATAAAATCCGTATATTAGTTATTATATATGTACAATTCTTTATGTTAAAATTCTAAATTTTTTACAAAAAAATAAGTTTTAATTCATGAGAATAATTTAATTTATGAGATGTGATGAGAATAATGGAAATGATAAAGAAATAATATAAAAATGATGAGATTAATATATAGAACACTCCTTATCTTATATATAAAATAAATTTTATATATATAAGGAACCTTCGAAGAGATATTACAATAGTTTTTCTCGTAAAAACAATCATGTTTCATTTAGTGTTTGCTAACACATGTTTGCGTCTTGGCAATGCGTATCACGTAAATTGGTATATCAAGACTGGTTGCTATATCGCTTTGTTTGTTGTCGAGTACGAAGTAATTCATCACGATCTGAAAATAAACCTAGTCAATATACATAGCAATGCAAATATTTATGCGTTTAACTGAATGGTCGTTACGATTTATTTAGATCTTACGAGATGCTATCAAGATGCCAATACAACTTCGTAACTAACAGTTCAAAAAGCTTCGTTGAATTTATCGCAAACGACCGCTTTCAGTTCTCTCGTTCAACTCTCGATGCGAGCATAGTTGGAAGTCTCTTCTCGATCGCGCTGTAAGTAGGTTGGCGATTCGTCAGGAGCTTCGGGTCGATTCCAGCACGACTCGGCTAGATAGGATCTCAATTCCGTAATTGCAACAGAGGCTTCCTCGCCACCATTCGCGCGAATACATAGACCGATAGTGCCCGCAGTCCTAAACTATCAAGAGAACTGTGTCGGGAACGGAACAACAGCAGTCAGCGATGGTGTATCCTAGCTAGGTTGTAAATAGCATACCGATATTCTCCGATCGATGCCGACTTTAAACGTTGTTTGCTTTATCAAGTGCCGCGTAACAGCTCCATTGATTGTTAAATTACCGTATAATTATTCAGATAGCTTCGATGTTTGAATCATCTTCGGAGAGCTCTACGTTTGAATCCTCAAGTTCTCGAAAATTACAATCTAATATTTCTTTTTTTATTGTGAACAGTGTTTTAAACTTTGTTTTCTTATAGGATAAAATATAATTCATTACGTTGTCATAAGATTAGCAATCGCAACGATTGCCGCGTGTATCTAACATCAGCAATCTCGGTGCGGTTGTAAATAGCGTATCGATACTCTGCGATCGATGCCAGCTTTAGCGTGTTGTTTGTTCTATTAGGTTCCGTAAAAAAGGCTCTATCGATTGTTAAATTATCATTGTGGCGTCCTTGAATACTACGAGCCTTTAGATGTTTGAATCTGCAGCTCTGTAGTTACTGGGATCTTTAAATCTTTCAAGATTAAAACTTTTTAATATTTCCTCGCAATTATAAAAAAGTTATTATACGAAGATCTATCAAATTTTGTTATAAACATAAACTGCTTGGAGTAATTTCCAAACTATAATTGCCAAACTATAATTTATTTTCACACATAATTATAAGTTTTAATATACTATCATTTTTTTCCGCTATTCTTGATAACAAATTTTTATGATTGCCAAGTATAATATAAATTACCTTTCATAAATTACATCATCAACAACTCATTAGTTTATTATTACATTCAATTTGATTGATAAATATAGAAATAGATTTGGAGCTTTTACTATAGCCGTATATCCAATTGCAGGGGTGGTGGTGGTTCTACATGGCTATGGCCTTGCTGAAGTCGCTCGTGTTGGTAATGGTGGGGTTGCTGGTGGTAATGCGTATATAACGACAGTGAAGAAAAAGAGAGAGAGAGAAAGAAGGAGAGAGAGAAAGAGCGCTTCGACTGGTCGCTTAGGAGGGTTGCATAATGCAGCGAGCTGCCAGGGCGTTGACTTTATGCAGCATTACGTTTCTTTACCCTTTGGCTTTCTCCCTCTCCATTTTCGCCGCCGTTATCAGCTACGTTGCTCTTGTTTGTGCAGTTTTAATGCACGCGATCATTTGCACATCATCGTGCGAGATGTGTCCAAAATTGCGTTTGTTATAGATAATGAAATTTCCGTTTCGCGAAGAGTTTTTATTGCGTAAAAATAGATGAATGGTTATAGAGCAAGGAATTTTAATTTTCATGATTTTATAAGTGAATTATATTATGAATGGTATTTACACTTTAGAAATAAGTTATTTTGTTAATATATCGCGTGAATTAATTATTGTAATAAGTGAAAGAGTTCTCAGGTCTGTAGTAATTATTAACATGAGAGAATCACGAATCTATTTTTACCATCAGCTATCTAGAACGCAATGGCATTTATTACGCAAATATGCTGATGCAATTTTCTACAGTGGTAACAGTTATCATTTGTCATTATCGATTTTCCGCATACAATTTTCGTTTAATAAGAATCGGTTACATAACGGGAGCAACATCCTAGAATATAAGAGTTCAATACTTCCTTTTCTACTTAAATTATCATTTTTATCGCGTTTTCATTTTCTGGCTACGTTAATGAAGACAAATGATCGTGAGTTGTTCAAAATCAGAAATAGAAAAAAATATAGTAAAGAATAGAAAATAAGAAAATTAAAGTTAATCTCGATGAAACTATTGCAAAAATGTGGAAAGCAATTATTGTTAAAATGAAAAAAGTGAGGTTTATTAGCTTATCACATATGAAAATAAAATTAAAAGAATAAATTATTAATTAAAATTTCAAGAAATAATTACAATATATATAAAAGGGAGAGAGAGAGAAATTCTATATATTATATTCACAGATTATAAATAGTTATTATTTTTTATAAAAAACATATATATCTAATCAATCAATAAGACTAAGAAACGGATGCGGCTTTGGGAGTCGGAAATATCTATAACTTGCTCCGAAAATTCGAGATGGAATCTCTCGCAATATTACTTCCAAGAATCCGCCACAATTAATTGCTTTCGCCGGAACTTTATCACACACATACCGCGCGCAATAATCGCGCGGGCCAAAATTCGCGCCCTCGCCCTCGCCCTAGTCATATAAATCCTCCGCACGAGCGATACCCTTTCACAATTACCACCCCCCGCCTGGATTTAATCGAACGCTTGGAAGCTTGAAATCGCCGAAGGGAACAAAGGGCCGCGATCGCCGATAATCCTAATTGTTCAATCGCGCCAATTAATTGGCGCCACCTTTATCGTCCCCCTCCCCTCTCTCTCTCCTTCCCTTCTCTCCTCTCTCTATCCACCCCTCGTCGAAGCGGTGGATTGAACTGGAGGCGCTTATCGGCGTAGCGTTCGCTGTTTATTAATTTAATTGTTCGCATTTCGACGACCTCTCTCTCAATTCACCGCCGAATTCCTCTGCTGACACACGTCTCGATCTCCGCGCTCTTTTCGGATGTTCTCACAGCCCGAAACGTGACATCATCCGCACGGAATTCAGACGAGTGAGACGTGCTTTGATTGATCTTCAACCGACGACGACGATGGCGTTCGATTCTCGGATCGTCAAAGACCGCCCCGGCCTCGGACCAATAATGCCGTCATTTAAGAGAGTTTACCGGCCGGCAACCTCCGCGCGGAATTCCTTTGATATCAATAAGTAATATGACATCCAAGGAGGACATCGGACTCGATTGTCTCCTTGAACGTTTATCCTGCTCAATTCGACCCCGAGTTTTCGCTCTGATTGCTTCTAATGTCCGGCCATTTGGCCGGGTCTGTTCCTTTCGGGGAGTTCTTAGAAAAAAAAATGCAGATTAACCCTTGGAAATACTTTCTGTGCATTACTCAGAATCGTATCTTCTCGTGATTTCTTTAATCGAGAGAGATAAATTTAATAAATTGAATTAATAAAAATTAATAAATTTAAAAATGAATATTGTATTTCTCCAATAAAGGCATTATTGTGAAAAATTGCAACGTGCAATTACGAATCATAATTTCCATGAATTATTCAACGTACACGTGAGTTTAATATATCGATTCCTAAATATTTAATATTTAAAGCGCGGTATCGTGAAAGGTTTTCATTTTCTCTATGAAACGAAGCGTATCGACCTCTCGCCTTTAGCCGATGCTAAAAGGCCCGCGTCTCTTATTTCAACCGCGTTTCTCATTCCGCGTTTCGTTCTCGCTCTCTTCTCCACGGCCGACGTCGAGCGGCACATCGTATGCACGTGCAAGTTGCGCTTATTTGCTCGGCGTCGAATACGAAGAGTATACACACGAGGGAGAAAGCTATGTACATACGCGAACTCGTGTGACCTCCTGCCCCCGGTCTAACGTTTCTCTCCCTCTCCCCGCCCGGTCGACCGAGCACCCTTCGGTATCCCCTTGAAGCATCCGCCCCACGGCGCTCCTCCATCCCTTCTTCCCTTTCACGCTTCTAACACCCACCACTCCAGGCTTTTCCTCGGAGGTTCATCGATCGTCCCCAATCACCCGCACCTGCCATCTTGCCTCTCGGTCCCCTTGAAAACCTCCGAAAGCCCCTGATATCTCTTTGGTCCGGTTTTTCTCTCCCTCGGGCTCGTTTCATCTTTATTCGCGGCTTTCGCTTCTCGGTTCGCTTGGTACACGAGCGATAAAGCTTCTTCGCGCGAAAATCCCCTCTCCCTCTTCTCTCACCGGTCTTCCATCGAAATTAACTTCTGCAATCGGGATGACAATCGATGTTGTCCTCGCCTCGCTCTTTCTCCTTTGATCTTCGCCGCCGCGTGTCACCCTCGCTTTACTTTCCGCCTCTTTACACGCGATCGTGCTGAAAGGGGATACCGATTGCTCTCTGATGTCTTCATCTTCGCTTTCTCTCCGGCTTTTATCGGCGCGTTAGGAATTTTCGCAACTTCCCTTCTCGGCTTTTTGAGCGTCGACTCTAGACACATATACAGTGTGTGTACGTGTAAGATCACGGAGTTCCCATCAAAATTAGTTTTCTTTTCAATCCCGCCTTCTCTTGCCGACTGCTTTTAATGACGGGAGCTCTTGATCTTTCTTGCTCTCAATTTCTTCTTTCATCATCTCAATTTTGTCAATTCTTCTTGCTTTTATAATTAATTTGCGAATTATTTCCTTATTAGATCCCGCTCCATTTCGTTAATTTCTCATGAAATTTGAGTTTTTTCTTTGAACTTCTCTCTAACAAGGACTCGACCCTTCAGAGTCCTTCCACTTTCGTCGAAATTGCATTTAGACACGCATGCCGCTATCTTCTCTTCTCTTTTCCTCAATCCCGATTACTTTGTTCCCGATTTCTCCATCGATTTTCTTCAACCTCGTTGAACGCTGTTTGATGATAATCCCGTGAGACTTCAATTAGATCCATTCTTGCCGATGCATTCCTTTCTGGGGATGGTCGATACCACGCTCTCGTCCATCAGCTATTTTCCGGTCCTCGTGGATTTCCCGCGGATATTAATTTCCGCTCGGCTGCTTGGAAGCCGTCCAGGACGGATAATGAAAGAAAAGGAATTGGGTTGGAATGGAACCGGCATCGGGTACGTAAGCCCAAACTGTTCCAGCGCAACATGAATTTTCAGAGGCCTCGCTACGGCCCTGACCTTTCCAAATGCACCTAAGCCTCGCCTGTGTATGTGCATGCTATGAATATGTAATACAAAGTATCGGTAGAGGTGCGCCTCGCGATATGACTCTGGTTTCGGCTTCCGCATTCGCGAAGCGCGATGGTAACCGCTTAATTGAATGTTACAGTGATTAATATTAGAGATTGCGACGCGAGATATTAATCCCGGAAAGCGATTAAGTCCTCGGAGTATCTGAAATGTAAAGGTGAAGCAGATTTCTTTTAAGCTTGCACGGTAGCACGCTAAGTTAAATTTTAATCTCGAGCGGATTTTAGATAGTTGCTTGCGTTTGAACTGGAGATATAATCGAACATGGAGTCCAGATCAACATGGAACGCCAGTAGCAAGAAAGTAGGAGTTGCAAAGGATACTCAATCAACTCTTAATTCTAACTATTATGCTGCTATAAGAAACGCTTGTACGCATTTATCAGCATTGACCTAGGCTGGCATTTTATTTTTGCCTTCCATCGCATTATCGATACTTCGCTATTATGTAATCGACTTGTATTTACATAATACGATACTTGCAATCGAAATTGTTACAGAAATAAATAAAAATAAATTTGTATAAGGAGGATTTCACAATGATCTGGAATCATTTTTTCTTTTACAAATGTAGCATTTTTTCAAGGTTGTGGATCACCATATCGATTGTCTCACTCTCGCCCAACTTTCATTGGCACTTGTGACATTTGGCTCGGGTGTTAATTATGCAGAATATGGGAGTAGCGCGGCGGCAAAACGAGCGGGTATCCGTTCGTGATCCGGTCGCGGCCCGACATCACACACTATACATGGCCCGCGTCTGTCACGGTGCGCCGGATACGGCGCACGCAATTTTCTAGGTCGGCACGACGGCATACAGCGGCAGGGAAGGTCAGGATTGGTTCAAGTCCAAGCCTTCGAAGTGTGGTCGTCGTGCTCTCGTCGCGCCGCAGCGTCGACGGCAGCCGATCTATAATTAGCGGAATATCCGCGCAGCGACGTGGCATGAGACGGCGCGAGACGGTATCGAGGTATCGCGCCTCCGTCGTGTCGGCTTCTACCCGGGGAATCGAGATTTGACGTGGGACACACTGGCTAGATATTGGTCTATCTGGCTTCGATGTGATGCGTATCACGTACGTGACACGGTTCAACGTAAGGCCACACAATTCACGTATCTTCAAATATATTCGCTCCTCTCCGTCTCCGCGTTTCGCATTTGGCGATAGATGTTACCAATCGAAATCAAATTTATATATATTTGTCGGTAAATCATTTTCCATGTGCATCACAAACACATTTTTCTCAGGAAAAAAGGTATTGCAGTTTATTGACACTTCTACTCTCTTTAACACACGTCGCCTTGCGTTTGCTCCTCGTGCTCTTTGCGTCTCTTTTTCCTTGCGATGAAAGAGATTTAGTATACCTTATTAGAAATAGAAAAAATATGTGGCCGCAAAATGTCGTGAAAACCAACGGTAGAAAATTTGAGTTCTAAATGTCAGTGAGATAGCACAAATTTTATTTTAATTTAATATATCATATTATAAATGAAATCTCTAAAATAAAATTAATTTAATATATCATATTATAAATGAAATCTGTAAAATATATACATTTCTGCCACAGAATTTATAGTAAAGATTCTTCGTAGTCGAAAGTCTGCCGATTCGACTCTTTCTCGAGCACTCTTGGTCGCCTGAGGCGGTCGATCGATCGGGCGTTGTATCTCGCTCAAGGAACCAGGTCGTTTCGTGCTTGTAGCGCGTGAGACATCGCCGAAGGATACTCCCAATTTAAAATTTTAATAAAGCAAAATGAAATTCTTCGATCCACAATAATCCCCAAAAGATTATCGTCTGATCTTTTATTATCATCAAATATCATTTAAATGATGACTATAATCAAGCAATGACGCTTCGTGTAAGAGTCAAAGGAGTAGAATCAAAGAGCCAGCAAATGAAAGAAACAAGCAAGCGAGGAAAGGTCGCGGAGGACCGAAAATAGGCCTAAGTGTTTCGTATATTCCCCTTTTCCGTTTCGCTCGATTTCTCCATCTCTCTCGAATATTTCTTCGCGCCACCGTCTAGGCGATAAGCGCCGCTCTGATCTTCCAGAGCCGAGATAAATGGCGAGCACTAAAGGTACCCGAACGACAAAAAGGGAGGAATTCGCGCGAGGCGCCAAGGCGTGACTCGAGAAAGCGTCGCGTTTTGGCGAGATATTTGTTCCAACAGCAATGTAATAATAATCCGTAATGTTATTTCACGTGTTATTTAATGTTACTAGAAATAGATCTCGGAATAGAGGAACAAACATCCAAACTTGGCATAACAATTTTGGAATCGCATGGAATACAATTTCGATGAGACTCTTGTATACATGATAAATTTACAGTGCGATATGCACACACACACATACATACATTTCCGTTAAATATGAAATACGAAATTGTCGCGCAAAATTTCGATCATATAATCCAGAAATATCGTAACATTTTGTTGCGCGTTTACGATGTACGTGAGTAATAGTACAGCGCGAGTAATAATGCGAAATCGCCGCCGTGACTACCTAACGCAGGATATTTAAAGGATCGGACCGGATTCCGCCTACGAGACCGGGAATATTATGCGGGACTAACGAACGCACGACATGCTGACGTTAGCGTCATATCGTCTACTTCCTTGATAACTCGGCGTTCGGAATTTTGCGGATATTGCAAATCTGACCGTGGACAATGCACACTTGAGAAACTTTTGTATAAACCGCGTGCACAGTCTGAGAATTTAAATCATTGCGTTATTACGTAAAATATTTTTTATATATACCGAAATGTCCGAATATATCCTGATATATGATATATGATATGAATGTTTTATTCTGAATAGAGTAGAAGTGAAGGAATAAGGAACATAGGTTCTCCTCGATGCACGGTGTTTTCGTGTAGCTTTATATAAAATTGCAAACGAGAGGAAAATATTGCATTATATTTGGTGCAAATAAACCAAATATTTGGTACACGTCATTAAACTTGCCATAAGAAATAGTTATCATTACATCGTGAATTTTTAAGAAAAAATTCGCAAATTGCTCCAATGTATGACTTCGAATTTTTTTCACATATCCCACGTGTGTGTAAAAATTAATGTAAAATAAAAATAATAATAAAAATAATATAAAAATATAAAAATAATATAAAATTAAAAAATATATATACATATATTTAATAAAAAATAAAAATTGGGCTAATAATTTCATTAATAAAGAACATAAAAGACATAATATTTAGTAGTTATTTTTTAAATTTTATATTCAATTTCCTTTCGTTTTAACATTTGTCATCTGATACTAACATAAGGATATCGACCCTACACGAGGGCGCATTAAGGGGTGTAATGCGGAACAACGCAAATCAAATGGATAATTCGTGCGACAGCACGTTCACGCGTGCATGTGCTCGGCTGTCGCATATAGTGGTCCATCAATTTCGCAGATCCGGACGTTTACGAGGCGATCGTAAAGCAGACTCGTAATAGGCGTGCACAACTGTGCAGACCGCCGTCGTCGTCGTCGCCGGGTGGCCGGGAAATTCGATCGAGCGCAAAGGGTTTTACGTAAGTCGAGGTCCTTCGATCGCGACGACGTTCCCGTTCGTGCTCCTGCCGTAAGTGTCCAGCGGATCCCGGCAGCTGTCGATCAATTTTAGATGCTCCTCCTTTCTATCGCATATATTTTTCATGACATATTTTTTAGCGATTTATATCTTATTTTATTGCAGACGATAAAGTTCTTTCGAAGGTTTCATTATATAATTATCGTGTAATGTATAATTCGTTGTCTTTAATGAAAGTATTTTAATAGAATTTAAATGAGTCTTCAGCGCTGTTGCGTATTCCTTTACGAAAGAAGTTTATTTCCTTATGAACGAAATTATATTTTCAAAGTTTAAAAGTTTAAAAAATTTGATCTCTTCTATTGCAATTTATAAGCGCACTTATGCAATGGAAATTCGAAACGAGCTTCTTTGATATATTCTTTTCTATTTTCCTATTTTATCATCGAGAAACTACGATTTCATACACTTCTGTCCCGCTATAAAAAAGATATAATCGTTCGAACGTGTGATCCTACTCTCGACGAAGCTGAGTCAACATCTTGATTATTTTCTGGTTACTTTACGAGCGGGACGGGGTGCCAGACGCCGGGCAGACAAACCGCGGATCGTTTAACGTGAATAAATTCGACGCACCCACGCTGAATCCACGGCGCCGTGTTGGACGAGAGAAGATGAAAACGAAAGACGCACTAAGTGAGAGTCGGGTAGATAAATCGTGTGTGGAAAGAAATTATATTTATCGGTGTGAGTGGCCAATATCTGATCGCTTATATAAACTCGTTGTTGTGACTATCACATGTAATAATCGCGAGAATCTAACATGCTCCATTACTAATCATTGTAATTTTTAACTAATTGTATGAATCATCATATCGTATATAAATTATGATAATTAAACATTTTTACATGCAAGAGATAGTTATTGCACTAATCAAGAGATATCGCAACATTATAATTACGAATATTTATTAATATTAATTACAATACAAATTAATATCGCCAAAAAATATCACTTTTGAAAATACAGTTACGAATTTCCAAATATTATATCAATTGCTAATTACTCTCGGTATTTTAGAATGATATATGCAAAAATAAGACTCGTAAGGCCAAGAAAAAGTCTTCTGCGGACAAAGGCCAGAAGAAAACATTTGCTCGCTATAAAACAATAGAGATCCTGTACACCTTATGCTACTATAGAGTCGAGTTTAAGAGAGAAGAAAGGTATAAAAAGTTGAGTGAAATGACGAAAACTATTCTGAAGACTCGACACGAGGCAACAGCCGTTGTCAACGTCACCTGACGTCTCGCCTGACGTCGCCGATTTCTCTCTCCTTTCTCGTGGAGTAGCGCCAGAGGAACACGAGCAGTTTTTCTTCTTTCAACAAACCGATAAACATATATTTGCAATGATTCTTTTAGTTTTTTCTCCTCCCGCACTTCCTCGCCTTCTCCTTCCTTTTGGTCCATTTTCTCTCTGATACGACTAGTCATCGTCTGCGATGAATAATCTTGTCGAGACGATACGTCGAGAGATACGTAACGATTGGCGACAGGTGTATCTCTCCCGAATATAAAGAACGTTTTCATTGCCGAAGACGATGAAAACATGTGTCATCTATTCGACGATCTTTCGCCGATCAGTAGCAAAAAATTACAGAAAGAAAAAAAATACGTGCGTTATCGTAACGTAAAATTAAGTTAATTTTTTGAAAAAATCGTGCCGCAACAATTTTTATAAATTATTCGAAATTAATATAAAATGTCTTTAATTGTTCTTACGATACTTATAAAACTAAATTTTATGAATATTTAATAAACATGAAAACCAGAAAATCAAGAAATAATAGTTTATAAATTTTCATGGAGAATTCTTATAGAAACAACAAGGTATGTCATACATTTCCCCGGTAAAAATGTATGACTCGCAAAAGACGCGTCGCGTATTATTTATTAGAGAAGTAGTTGCATCGCGATAATTCTCGTCAGCGGTCTTATTGTATCCGGCAAAAGGAGATTCGTCAGGAACCATTTCGCCCTTCCGTATGGTGGTAATTGATGGCAACAGCCGGTGTCTACACCCTGGGGGATCGATGATTTCACTTCGACAGTAGGAGCCACGGCCTCGAACGGCCTTGTCTGGTCTCATCAGAGACGATCTCCGTAATCGTCAAGCAAAATTTTCACGGACGCTCGTCGGAAGACAATTCCAGATAATGCGACGTGATGTATAGCCGGCTCTTTGGATTTCGCTCGCGACAGAATCAACGAAGTAAATAAGTTACAGCTTCTGTACCGCTCATCAAATGTAATTTGTCTGACTCGACCCTCGCTTTCTTCCAAGATCGTTGTTTTTCTTCTCTTTTCTGAATCATCCTGCACTAATTTCTTTAATTTCTTAAAGCATCTACGCAATACGTGAAAACAGGTGACATTTCCCCGAAGGTCAGCGTGCTATTTTGTGACGCAACAACAACGTTGAATACAGCGTGATGATGTTATTGCCTGTGAGGCACTCTCGATGGGAGATGAGTAAATCGAAAGCATCTTATATACAATAGACTTTGTAAAGATATTTTTTATATATTAGAAAAGAAACCACGAAAATTGGAAGTATTGAATGGAAATTTTATTAATATAGAAAATTATGATAATAAAAGAAGATATAAATAGGAAAAAAGACACTAGAAACTGACAAAGTGCGAAGATAGTTCGCGCCATAGGAAATAATAAGTGTCACTACCGTTCTTGATTAATGATGGCCGAAATTTTATCAGCGAGGAGACACGCCCGAATACACCGAATGACGCATCCTGAAAACGTATGGGAAGAGTCGGCTGCACGAAATTACAGTTCGGTGAAACTGAATGCAATTATTCGGGAACGAGGAAATGGGAAATAATGAATTCAAGCCCCGCTTTCCTCCCGTTTTTTCTCCAAGAAGGAGGAAAACCATGGAAGAAAAAGAAAGAAGGTAAAAGAGGAGAAGTCAGGATGATTCCGTGCTATGAGATAACTTTACAACTTTTCGCTATGACCTATTTAAATTCTTCTTGACTCATATTAAAAAAAAAAAACTTATATTTACATCTCCCTCAAAATTAAATTGAGTTTACTACTTGATAATTGACAGCAATGGAGCAACGAGCTCGTTTCATTTCGCGAAATGTTTTAAGCTACAAATAAAGATAAATAAATTTAACTTCGTCAAAATATTACTAGAAAAATAAATTTAACTTCGTCAAAATATTATTAAAAAAGAGGTTGGTAAATTATTTGCGCTTAGTATTATTAAAAAAGAGCTTGGTAAATTATTTGCGCTTAGTATTCTAAAAATTAATTAAATGTAATATTAAAAAAATAATTTTCTCGTATAGAAAATTAATCAAGTTTTCCTTTCAGAACATGTGCATATATACATATATATATACACGCTTCAACATATTATTAAACTTACATAAATTCCACGAGTGTACCTCCTGCGAAGGCAGGTGCTGAGCAGGTAGATCGTACGGATACGCCAACACCTGGCTTGCCTCCATATGACGTTCTATGGTGTACTATATAAAACTACTCGATTCGAGAAGTAATTATGAGGTCGTATAAGCGAATTAATAATTTCAGTTGGTTGCCTTATAGCTGACATATTTCTGTCATTTAGTGCATTTGTAACGGAAAAGTAACTAACACACAACTTATCTGGATAAATGAATATTGTAAAGCTTCAACAACTTCCAATTGATAGATCGATCTTATTTAATTTATGAAGTTTTACGAAGCAAATGATGCCTGTTTTAAGAAAATGTAAATTGAAGTTAATCTCGTATCATTGGGCGCCATACAGACTTCGAAGTAACGTACTGAATGGAGCATCAAGTTATTTAGTCTTCTGAGTACTTGAGAATTTCTTTATTCCTTCATATTTCTTTCTTCAAGTTGTTGAATTACGAAAAGACTAACATACTGATGAGAACAACTTTTTTTCTCGAGGATGTCAAGGCTATCTCCATTATACTAAGTGGAACGCTATGTTTTACGTATCACGGAAATAATAAAAGCGTAACGAATCCAACGATTGCTATCAAGTGGCACTTCACATTTATTACGTCTCTTGCTCATCATATTAAAAGTAGTCAGTGAAAGCCTATAAGCATGGCATTTTATGAACATTGAAAAAAAAATAACAAGGCAGTCTAGAATTTAATTTAGTAAATTCTTCTGCCTCTCCAGATAAAAGCCTACTAAATTATAAATAAAAGAAAATATTTCCATATGTACAAGTATATGTACAAATATTAATATAATTTTAAACATAATTTTTCTTTCGAAGAAATTAACACTCAATATTTGAATTAATTATTTAATATGCATCTGCAAAGGTCTTTTCGCAAAATTTAAGGAAAACTCAAAGAATTTAGAAAAATAAAAATGACGGAGAATTTTTTTCTCAATGCTTTCCGTGATCAAGATCCGCGATTTTAATAGTATTAAAAAAACAATATGGCAAGTAAATATTGCACATAGGTAACGATTACTATAATATTTGTAATATATCAGGATTATCGAAGGAGGACACTCGTCAATGTTTTTTTCAAGATTTCTTGAAAGCTGTTTAAATCTTATAAAAGCCGTCGAAACGAAAGCTGATTTGTAACAATAAAGAACGCATCGTAAGGCGAAGTAAGATATATTAGAAACTAGTGGTACCATTCTTTCTTCGTCGTTTTACGATTTTCGTGATCAAAGTAACAGCGTAATAGAGGAATAAAAAAGAATTATGAAGCCGAGAGACTCGTATATTTTTCAAAAAATGGGCAAATTTAATTGTTGGCTTATCGTCCCGAGTTTTTAACTTCGTTTTTAATCGATCTTCATGACACGAAAGTAATTTTATACGTATATATATAATTACTTTCGTATCATGTATATCTTAGAAATCAATAAAAACGAATATACGAATATATATATATGATAGAAAACTATTATGTACTACTTTTTTTATTTTGCTTATGTAGAAAAAAAATATATATATATGTATATACATATATATATTATACATACATACATTTTTATGTAATAAATTCTTTTTTAACAATCATTATTTATAATTTCTTTGAATATGAATCAAACTTGTTTTATTTCAAATTTTATTAAGTGTCATAAATTTATAATTTTAAATATGTAACAAATAGAAGCTCTTTTTTTATATATCTTGACACAATTGAATAATTAAACCGAACTCTTAGTGAAACAAATAACGATAATTGCGGAACTCAATATACATATGCATAATTGGATTTGTATATTCGTGCGTGTATTTATAAAATTCCTTTTAGTTTGTTGGCATTTACGAATGAGATAGAGATGTTGATACGCGCACGATCGCAGTTTATTATTCCGTAAATGTGGTATGGCTCAGAATAACGATGGGTCATTAGTTTCACAAAGTTAGTTTCATAGTCCTTTGGTTTCGTCGAGAAGTACGCACAGTAAAAGCAAATAACGGAACTTTCTGCTCAAAATTATCAGGCTGATCACGAAACTTGTCCAATTTCTCTTCCAAACCTTCAGCCTTGCCACAAGTTCGAAAATTGAAACACAGCGCGGTGTTAACCGAAAAGAGAACCCCATCAGATTAAGAAGAATCGAGAGGCGATAATTCCGGAAGGAAACCGGAGCAGGAGGAACGAGAAGATAAAGAAGTGGAGACGTACTGATACTGCGGGTAGGTTACGTCTGGGATTTCACCGAGTTTATTGGCGCAATGCGGGGTGGCTAGACAACATGGCGCGCCCTTCTTCCACACAAACACACACGCACATATACGCATATACGCACGCACGCGCGCATACTACACACCAAATAATATGGCTTATTGAGGGCCGCATGGGAATTAACGTACCGATGCCTCCACCATTGCTTTTTTGCTCTTTCTTCTTGACACGCGCGTGTCTTGTTCAGTTTTTTTTTCCAGCGAGCAGCACACTCCTGTCATGGTCGCCCTTCAGGGACAGGTGCAAAGTGCCTTGCAGGGAGCATCCCCTAACTGTAATTAGGGATTCGCTTTCGAGACAGTAGGAAATGTTACGAGAATTGAGTTGAAAATATTTGTTAGCTCAAACCGCTTTTCATTTTTGTCACGTATATGAAATATTATAGTTCAAATTTATTCCGTAACTTTTTAATCCTTAACGAATTAAGCGATAATCGATTAAAAAATATAGATTTATTCAGTGAAATATGTCTGGTCTGTAATAAATATTATGCTAATATTTGCCATCCAATTATTTGTTAAGATTATTATCGAAACGCTGTAACAATGCTAATTTAAAAGTAAGGTCGCAAAATTTTAGCTCCTGAATATCTAATCATCCATTACAGTTAACACTCTCTAATGTGACCCCTCTGCGAAATTATCGCCACACCCCGATGTCGCTCGAAGCGCTCGCAATCAGCGGCGATTACACTTTCCAGAATCGTGCAGAGCTTAGACAGCCCTTAAGGTCCACAAAAGATTCGAACGAGCGAGGTTTGAAAAGCCGATAGAACCCCGAGGGAAAGCGCGGATGGAGAGCGACGAGGGTGGAGACAATTTTCGCGCGATTCATTCTCGCCCCGCAATTTCGGCGGGGGAGGATTCATCCCCTCTCGGGCTCCCTTAAACGGGGCCACCGTGCCTACTTCCAGAAACCGCTCGTGAAATCCCGATGGGACCTAGTCGCCCCTCGCATATCCTGACCACTCGATAATGAGCAATTCGCTCACCATTTCTCAGCCTTTTGTGTGCTCCCCCACGCGTGCCGACTAGACCCACATGCGTTTTGCTAGAGGGATGTCCTGCGGGACGCCGTATGTTCGTTAGGTTGTTTTTCGGACCGGGCCTTTATTTAGTCGCATTAGACGCGAACCTAGCGGGAAATCTTAACGGCGGTCACCGACGCCGCTGGTATATGAATCAGAAAGACAGAATAATAAACTGAGAGTCTTTACATAATAGCACTTCATCTGTTGAAATAAGCTTTCAAGTTTCAATGGAATAAATTCCGTAGAATATTCAAAAGATATATTTATTCTATTCATTCGAGGTCAAAATTCCTCGGGAGAAACTTTATATTAATTTCATATTTAGTAAGAAATTAATAAGAAAATGATTTTGCATTTTATTTCACCGATTTCTCAAGATTCAAAAAAATTTTTAATTTACTTATCAAGATACTGAATCCGTTGTTTGTATCATCTTTCGGACTTTCAAATTATCCGCATTTCCACTCGATTAGTGGAAGCCGGTATTACATATGTATCCGTTCAATTTTAGAACAAAGGAATATTGTTTCTCAGTCATTTACTTTCGCTAAAAACACAAGCTAGTATATGACGCTTATAAGGAAGACATCAATTATTTCTAGCTCAAACTTGTGGATTATTTACGGGACATTTCGCGATTTCCGACATTCTCGAAAGGCCGTTAGGCTCGTCGATTGTCCTCGATCGACTATGGTAGTGGAAATGATGAATGTCAGATATACCGGTCGATGTGAATATGCTTCACAATTCAAATGCGATCAGATATAGATATAGCTGTAATAGAATTAGCAGATATTAATGAATAAACGAGGATAGCATTCATTTCATTTTAGCTTATTTTCTATAATAATGATAATGATGTTCAATAATGATTTAATCGATAGCACAGAAAGAGAGTTAATCAATGTTACATATAAACTAAATAATTATGCCAATTTTCAACAATTAATTATTCTAAATACTGCTCTGTTTAATACATTAATATTTGCCTTTAGTGAAAAAAATGTGTGATCGCAAAGAATTTCTGATAAAAAAAATTTCAATCATAAAATTTTCATCTGTACCTTTAATGCAACTTTTTCAGTGGCTTTCTCGAAGTTGCTTGTTAGGTTCAAGGGTTCGTGTGTTCGTTCTCTACTTCACCGCGTACGATCAATCCGAAGTCACCCCTGAGTCTCGTTTCTAGCCTGTAAATATGACGAGGGCGAAATTTAGCGACGGAACGGAAGTGATTCGTACGAATTTACGAAAGTGCAGCTCTTCACGCGTATTTCACTTCCCTCTAAGTCGGGCGTACCCTTCGGCGGCAACCATCATCAACCCTTCCCTTTCCCCACCGGCTTTCTTTATCGATCCTTTGCACCCCTTTTGCCGGAAGCTGTATATCCGAAAGGAGAATGACTGTCGATACGCGGTTCTGCGCTTCGTTGCACGGGGTCGCGACTTAATGCATTCTGATTTCCTTATTGCGCTTCCTGGAGACGCAGGCGTGCCGGCAAAATGGGAAGCTGAGTCACGAATGATCACGAAGGAACATCGGAATTGTCTAGGAATTTCTCGTTTTTAAAGATAAGTTTAATGATTTTGAAATTTTGAATGGAATTTTTAATGACATTCTCTATACTTTATATAACTTATAGAATTTAATACTGCACAAAATTACGCTTCTAATATTTTTAAAGGTATTTTTATATCTCTACAATATTTGTTTCCTTTTTTATCTTTATAGTTGATTCTTTTAAAAATGTTAATATATTAAATATATCGATTTTTTATCAAATTAATAATATATTAAATACATCGTCTAATGAATATAATGTTATCAACTTTAATAAAGAATTTTGTGGAAGATTTATTATTTATTGTTAATATCTTCAACGTATAAAAATTATGGATAGTAAAGCACACTAATAATGTTTTTAATAATTTGATAATGTATATAAGTTTTAAAAATTGTATTTCAAAAGTCGTGTTGCATAATTTATAAAAGAAGGAGGAAGCGAGAATAAATATTTAATCGTTTGCGATTTCGTGTAAAGCACTCGTGCAGGTACAGGTTTAGCTATTTTTAGATTTATACATTAATCAAACCCTTTTTCTCGTGGACCACATTACAAAAATCTTATCTAAAAATATCCATTTTCATGAGCTCGTGCTTTGGCGCTTTCGTGCAAGGACGTTGATAAAATCAGCTCGTACTAGAAACATTCGACTTTACAAAAGTGCCGATACTTATACATCCTATCTTTTACACGCAAAAAATGTCTAATAATGTGCGAATAATCGTCAATTTTTTTTAGAATCTATGCATCCTCGCTTTTCTTATTAAAAAAAAGCGACTGTACGTCATTTATTTCTTTTTGCATACTAATTTTGTTTCTATGCAAATTTATCTATAATATAATTTAAAAAATTGCAACCATGATTATATAAATCAAATAATTTATATAACTCTAATTTAACTTCTGCATAAGAAAAACTATAGCGTACATTCATTATATAATTGTTGTACAACTGCAACCGCTATCGTGTTCGTCGCGGAAGTTATTAATTTCTCGGCACGTATTGTATCGAATTTTGACATTAACATCGCTGTTAAATCAATCTTTCAATGACACTTGCGAATCGAGCAACGTATCTTTAGCACGTGATAAATAAATTTGTTCGCTCGGAAACGTTGCGAGAGACTTCACGAGCGCAAATTTATACGGCACTCTAACAGCATATACATTTAACATAGCGCATTTAACGTTGCGCTTCTCGCATGAATCAAATGAAAAGTGAACAGTCTTAAATCTCGCAAAATTACATAATTCGCGTCAACCGACTGCGATTTATTTCAAAATGTATTACATGTAGCGTTTCGAAAAGTGATCATAAACGCTCAAGCATATCGGGAGCATCTTTTCAGATGAGTAACTTGAATTGATATGTCTCGAATTGAATATCTCTTATCTCATATTTTTCGAATTAAATTTATTGAGAACATAATGAAAATTTCCACTTCTATTTAAAGTATTTTCTTTTTTTAATATAAAAAAACTAAAGGTTTGATTAAAATCTTAGAAGTATTATTCACGCGTGAAAAAGTAACTTTGCATATAGGGATAAAAAGATCTATTTCAAGTTAAACAAAGCATAATCAAAGCTGAATACATTTATTTCGGAAAGCTAAACAACATTAAGTAGGCAAGCGAAATATATGTATATAAAGGACTTAATCATAAAATGTCAAAGCATTACTATAAATCCCTGCGGAAAACAATTTTCGTAGCGTTTCACCTCTCTAGTTATCTCACGACTCATATTCTTCCTTTATCCCTTTTATTCTTTCTTCCATATTCTTGTTATTTCTCCAACTGGCGCCTGTCTCAGTCGGGCAATTTCCACTCTGGCGTCATCTTAGACGTATGGAAATGTTATTCTACTTGTGTTCCTACAATTCTTATATTTTTTCAGCAGAGATAAATTCCGACAGACTGGTAATGAATAATTGTCTGTATTACGTCACTTTTCTTCGATTACTTATATAAGATATTATGCAACAATTGCGGTAATTTTATAACGGAATCCTGTCGAGAACAATCTTGCGAGCTTGTTTGTGTGTACATGATTGAATTTATATATAAATTATATATAAATTAAACAATTTTTTATAATCGAAATGATTTTCATGATGACAATAATATGCGGTATATTTAATATATTTTATTATAACAAAAAGACACTAAACATCTTTTTTATAAAAAAGATATTTATAGATTGTACGACTCTAAAAAAATGATATAAATATATAAAAGTAGATAGAATATTTTTTTATTTACTCGATAATATTTCCGATATATAAAACACAAGCTTTTGCAAGGCAGTAATACAGATATTAAGAAAAATGTCTGCAGTATAATATCAGAAAGTCGACTTTACAATGCAGTTTACTCAGCGGAGGTGTGTATATAGTACACGATTAGATGAGCATAGTGGTTTGTATGTGAATGGCGCCAAGGCGTCGAGACGCTGTGTGACCGATCGGTTAGTGTCTCGTGAGTTTGCTATAATCCTTCCTTCTTTCCGTTTCGTATTTAAGTCGCACTCCGTCCTATATTTAATCTTTATATAAAAAAATTATATTTTATTAAATATCGTTTAAAATTTGCAAAAAAATCACAGAAATCTTATTAATTTAAATGTGCTATTATTTTTAGCATCTACTATTATTTAATTCAATCTTAATAATATTTTTAATTATTTTTCTAAATAAATATTTATAAAGAAAAAAGAATAAATATTTGTACCAACGACAAAACAAAAATTTATTTTAGTGCCTAATTTATCCTCTATTAATACGAATCGATAAATGTTGATAATAATGCTTCAACAATTTTAGTCTGTCAATTGATTAATGAAGTTTTATATAATGACAGTTGTAAGGAAATGTCTATGCAATCATAAAATAGTATACTAAGGCCAATTAATTATTATACTGATTGCATCAATTATATCATCCATCATGAAGTAATATTTGTCAAACATATCATCGGCAATATACAGGGTAATGCAATGCCAATAGTTTTAGTACACGTGCCATTCCCGCACGCGTTGAGACACGCTTGAGGTAAAGCAGAACGCTAGTTTCGTTGCTAATGACACATGCTTGAATTTACGATATCGCCACCACGTCCGCGACAGAAGCAAAGCCGGCCGCAGCAACGACGACCAACAGTCAATTACAATGTCGTATGCACCTGACACGCCGGGTTATGAATCGTTGCGATTCGTCAAACCAACAACGACTCCATCCAGCCTGATCGCGACAGACCACGATATATGAACTTGCTTTCGCCAATGAAACGAGCATTAATCCCAGAGACGATGGCGAAAGTTTGGCTGACATCAATTTTTAGGGTGTCATTTTCCCCTTCGTTCATTGCCTTCACTCCTATCTGTTTAAGAAAAAACGCACCAAAATATCTTAATGTCATAAGAGACTTCGAAAAAATCTCAAATAAAATAATCCAAATAATATTAAAGAGTATAAAAAAAGAAAAAAAGAGCTCTCAATTTTTTCGATAAAAATTTTAAGTCCACCTACGACATATCAGATTAAAGATACGCGCTTCGTAACTCGACAATGCGGTTGTACGAAGACATCGTAGATATATTTACATCACGGAGACACACAAGAGTTTCTCACGCGTCTCGTGGCGAACCATCATTTTGGAAACACATTACGAGACCTCTGTCTCGGTGTCTCGCCTCGTAAAGCAGACCGGCTTACGAGTTGTCGCAAAAATAGTAGTTGATTCCGCGAATTTTGTTGCCTCTGACGGACCCTATATATCCTTGTTTCTTCCCCTTTAATTTTATCTCTGCCACTTTCTCTCGCAAAACCTGACGTCTTAATTAACTCCACGACACGCCCACGCTTTGCCGAAGTGGACCACGCCGACCACGGCTTTTAATACTCACACCTGGGTGACAACGATATTTCGGGAATAGAGCAGAAAATGCATTTCTTGCAACTCGTGTTATTGCTTTTAAACGGGAGTCTAGTTTTTAATAAACGTAACAGACTATATGCAATCATTATGCATTTGTGCAGCGATATTATCGCGTTGCTATAACATCGTAAACTTCGCGATATCGTGTGCATGTGAATTCGACTGTTATTATTTATTGAGAGAAGAATTTTTACTTATATAATATTAAATTTATAATATTATAAAGCTTTATATATCTTACAATTTTTCAATCATACACCCTTCAAATATGATAACAATTTAACTTGATTTTGAATTATGCAAAAATATTTTTTGTAATTTTTAATTGTTTTTTTACATACTAACCTTAATTAATAAAGTTAAATTCAGTATCCAGTGAGATTTGTAGAAAGATTTTACGCAAGATTTGTCATCAAATTTTGCGCAAATTGCATATGTAGATCCACTTTTTAATTTCTCATGATTATTTATGCTTTTATTTTCCCTCGGTGATTGGAAAATTGATTTAAAATAAATAAATTATCGGAGACAAATAATAACAAATAACATGGTATAGATTTACTTTCTTTTTCCATTGGAATAGAGAAACGATATAAGCGAATTACACAGCCGCTGCCTCGTTCATCCCTTTAATTAAACGAGGATTAAAGGGGTCAGCTCGGTGATACATAATCTCTATTGAGTTTCGATTTCTTCAGTTTCTTATCTAACTAATTCAGAAAATATGACTAAAATGTTCAAAATAATAATGTTAAAATGATGATGAATGTCGAGATAGCGTAACTATATTTAATGTATTGATGAATTAAATATTAATGAGAATTTAAATAATAATGAATTTAAATGAAATATAATACATATGTACTCTAGATATTCCATTATTATTGATACTTTTTTTTAATTAATTTGCAAGACTGTGTATTTTAAAAAATTCAGAAAAAAATAATTGTAATAAAGCATCGCGCTGTTGTAACGATTGTTGAACGTGCGAAATTATTTATTAATATGCGTTTGTCAACAATGGAAAATATCTACGAATGCACCAATAAATATCTCTGACTCGATAAGCATGAGACAAATAGCCGACATAGTCGGGATGGTTTTGCGATGGAATGTAAATTGATCGATAGTACCGCGTTTCGCGATTGGCGCTTAAATATTTTACATGTCGAGAATCAATGCGAGTATAAAAATAACGCGAGACTCGCAATTATGATTTTATATTTCACCTGTTCGCATCAATGAATCATTTCATGATGCGTATTTAATTGCTCGATCGAGTAATGTGATAGGAATGCATACGATATTTCCATCACGTACTGAAATATTAATATTTTTCTCTTGCGATTTTGAATGTTAGTGACACACACACATATACACACACATAAAGTTTTAGTCCTTACAAATTAGATCAAAAAACAATATGATCGAAAAGAGAGTGATTCTTCATGCAAAAATTATTCGAAAAGATAGAATAATTTTTTTTCTTAAAAAAGCTTCATTATCGACAAGATTTCTTTTAAAATTATTGATATTATTTCTAAATAAAATAATATATGTATATATATATATATATATATATATATATATATATAATATCTTATAGGCAATAAGCCTTAAATATGCCATAAAAAACCTCAAATTTCTTGTCATGGACGAGCGAGAGACACAGAGAAGATCATGAAGGCATCTTCGTTAAAAATAGAACACGGTGAATTTAGATATGCTGGTGTCGCAGTCGCGACACCTGACTGACTGGCATGAGAGGTCTGCACACGAGCGTGGAAAATAGCCTAATCTCATTTAGGTAAACGAGTAGATACTTCGGAGTATCGTCAAATATTGATGCGTCGCGTTAATGTCATTGTTCGCAACGCAAACGTAACACTGACGGATTCCATGCATAGTTTCCTTGTTACCTTGCCCTTATTCGATCACGTGCGCTTATCCGATCACGTGCCGGGATTTCGAAACATGAGTATTGCTAGAGCAGTTTGGGCTGTTTCTCCTCAACGAATATGCACAACAAAAACAGTTCTTTGGGGATGTCGTCTTTTAAATTTTTTAAAACTGATATGACAAGGATATCTGAGGAAAATACCTATACTTTTTCAAATCTTTAGAATTAAGGAAATATATACAATTATTAAAAATACTATTTTATTAATTAAATTTTTATAAAAAATAATTTCTTCCATCGATACATTGAATATAAATTTTGTATTCAATAACAATATGAATATTTTTTAACGTATGTACATGACGCGCATAGTGATTGCGTTATTGTATTAGGTCAATAATGTGAATCGTTGTATGTGCAACGCATGTCGGAAGGTAATTCATACGGCTATAAAAAATTCACGCGCTGTATTGGCTTATTCATAGTGTTCTATTATTCAATCATTACAGCCAATTTTATAACGACCAAATTAATAAAGAGGTCGCGTGCTTTAATTGAGGAAAACTTCCCTCAATGTGAAACCGCGATGCCCGTGAAGCCTGCTGTAACGCTTTTTTAGATTTATATCCTATATCTAAATTTTATATATAAATTTTAATGTGCATAATATGAACTGAAATTTCAGCTATCCAGCATCCGCATTGCGTCGCATTAGTTATTCTCTCTTCTATCAAACGCATGGAATCTCAGGATAGAAAACGCAAGGAATATTTTTGATCAATTTGCGAAATATATTAGACACTATGAATTGATAAGATTAACTGAAAACATATATGGACGACATAAATATTGCAAAATCTATAAAATTATATTTTTATGCCGTGCAGCACGAAAGATGACATATGTCATGTTTATGTATCTATGTGTACTTGATATTGTTCGATATATGTACTGTATTGGATAGACGTGACAGATTCCTTCAGCCGTTGAAATATTGAGCATTAGACAAGCATAGATGAGCTATGCCAAGTTATACCTGCATATATAATACCGTTGCTTCCTTCTAAGAATGCATTGTAATATGTCCTGAGAATTACGTTCACATTATGCGTTTCCATTAAATCTATAATTCCAAAAACTCTGTATACATATAAACATACTTTACATATACATATAAAATTATACAATATTTTTTATACATATCATAGAAAATTATTTTTAATTTTCATAATGTGTCATATCGAAAAATAATCATATAATGAAACGAGATAGTTGTTTTTATTCGATATCGATAAATCGACAGCAATGCGAGAGCATTGTGATTGAGGGAAAAATTTGGCCTTTGGGTAATTTGATGTGGCGTTTATGGACCTATGAGAGTGATTATTGTAGGTTACTCTCGTTAGAGACAGCCTTGTTGATGAGATCGCAACCGTAACCGCCATTTCGCATTAAATCGATGCCGCGAATGCAATTAGCTTTAATGCAAAATTGAATTTTACGGAACCCGATCGCATATTGAGTACACTGTTTCATGATTGCATATTATTAGTAATTGCATATAAAATATAATATTGACATCACGTAAAAATATGTAGAAAAAAATCAGGAGGCTTTCACGATTTATTATTTTTGAAAGAAAAATAAATAAATTTTCAAAATTTTAGAAACAGATGCCATTTAAAGGACTACAACTGCAAGAACTTTTTTATATCTATAAGAAGATTTAATGATATTTAATGGTAAGTTTTTTACTTTCACTTTTTTTACTTCGTCTGTGAAAAAAAAGAAAATATCGATGGAAAAAGGAGGTTACTCTAGCGTGAGGCGAGTCGTCGACCAACTAGAGCCACGACCTTGACCGTTTGAAGATCGAACGAGCACGCGCGAGGTGGTGGTCGCTTATGTCGCACCAGCGAAATTTAACGATCCATTGCCAGAAAAATCAAATGCCAAACATCACGTGGCGATTGGGTTTTATATGTGAGACTAGATATCGCTTTTTCACGTTGATGTTGAAACACTATCGTCCGATCGTCGATTTCTGATTTATAATCGAGCAATTTCCAGATTCGTGAACTATCTCGATAGGCAGGAAAGGATAGATTTTGCCATCGATCGATCTCAGTTCATCTCGATAAAGCGAGCACAAGTTCGACACACATATATCATCGATGTTGTGAAGTGGCTAGAGAACATAATACATAATGGGGTCGCAAAAATAGATCAACAGAATTTATTTTTCCTCAGTTATTACTTGGTATTACGTAAACGCAAACAAGAGAAACATTAAAAATGTTTATTTTTGAATTATAAGTTTAATACATCAAGAATGAACAAACAATTGTAATGTTATTATAAAATAAACATGTCATCTCTCGTTATGAAAAGAAGTGTCATTTTGGCGTTTTCTTATTTTTATAATGGCGGTGACAAGACAGTTTAAGATCGGAAACATCAACGCTGAAAAAGGAGAAATCCATCAATGTTAGTACTTTTGCTTAGAATATCAAAATTATGACAAAATTCTATTAAATATATTTATTAAAATAATTATAAAAATATATTTATTAAAAAATAATCATAAAAATATATTTATTAAAATAATCATAAAAAATAAACATATCTTTTGATATTATGCATATAAAATATTACGAATATTACCATGATATCTTATCTATCATTTTATTTATACAAATTTATTGATTAATCGATTTAAATGAGGCAGGATTTCATTATTGTAATGTCGGTCTTCACAACAATTTCGTAAACGCAAGCATGAATTCCACATGGTTAATCTATTTTTATCCCATATCATCAACGTTTCGTCGACAGTTATTCAAGATATCCTCTGTCTCACAATTACACGATATTTCGTGACAATATTTGCAGTGTAAAAAAAAGTCCATCGAGTCTAGCAACATACGTCAAGCACGGAAGAACGAACGTCTCGATATAATACGCGCGTTCGTGCGTATCTAACGAAATTCATCGACGCGCACGCGGTTGGTTTCCGGTCCGTCTTGCCGGTTCCGGGCTTCCGGGGACTGCGACCCCCTCGAGGAAGGCCGGCCGCAAGACCCGAGCCGAGGGTCCGGGGATAGGGGACGAAGGAACGGAAGGTGTCGATCGATGAGTCGTACGAGGACGGGTTGGTTTCCGCACGGCTTGACCGTCGCGTGTTATCGATTCTACCGAGCACACAGTCTCTGGCATTCGGTACTCGCTTCACCGTCAACGTGAATGAAAGACACGGCATGCGACAATCAGCCGGTGCGATTTAACAACTCGATGTCGAACGGCACGACGTACGTTCTCGTGAGGACTCGTGCTCGACACGAATTATTGAGCGAGAAACAAGGATGTAGGAGGAAGGAAATAAGACTTTGATTCATTAGTAGCACGAGATAATTCCAGTAATCCAAGTTAATCGTCACAATATTTATGTTTCAAATTATAGCACCTTTCCCTAACATCCTTTTAAATACGCAAATATTATTAAATTCATGTCTTATATCATTGAAAATTATACAGGGTGTTTCTTAATAAGTGCGAAAAATTTTAGGAGATGATTCTTTGTCGAAAATTAAGGAGGGTTTTTCATATAAACATTAAAGGTTTTAATAAAAAATTAAATAAGGGTTGCTAGTTTCATCCCTTTATAACAATACGGAAGGCTGAAAAAAATATTAATAAATAGCCTTTTTACTAGTAGAAAATATCCATCTAATTTCATTTCTTTAATTGTTCCAAATTTGAGAAAAAAATAAAAACCTAATTTTTACCCCCATTTTTGGAGGAGTGTAACTTCACAGGGAGGGATGTAGGAATATGTTTATATGAAAAACCTCCCTTAATTTTCGACAAAGAATCATCTCCTAAAATTTTTCGCACTTATTACGAAACACCTTGTATAAGACACACATATATACATATATATATATTATATGTAATTTAATTTTTATATTCGTGCAGAATAATTTGATTGATAAAATAAAGATTTAAGAAATTGATGCGTTTTTAAGTATCGATACCCGCGATAAGAACACGTGATGTGCAAGGTCGTTATGATTGTTAAAGTGCATCAGAGAGTCGGAAGCGATTATGCCGTTCGACTTATCGATATAACCGTAGCCAATGGTTATGAATGTTAGAATCGTGATGGTAACGATCGTGCCAGGACAGACGCCACGTGTCACGAGTGTGCTCTCTCTTCTTCTCTTTCTCTTTCTCTCTCTGTTTTTCTCTCCCTTTCTCTCTCGCTTTATCTCTCGCTCAAGTATTTGACGATATAATGCCACGTACGGTTCGATACCGGACGTCGCGACGCCCGGCAGTCTGCCACTGTTCCGTTCTATCCCATTTCATCACGTCATCTCGTCTTAGAACACTTACACACGTTCCCTTGTCACCGACAATACAAACTCTCTTGCGTAACTGCGTGCAGCAGTCACATAGGCGCTATTCATCAAAAACCAATTCCGGTTCGTTAACCGGCTAGATAACAGATTTATCGATGTTACGTAATTATTAAGATAATGTTATGGAAAAAGATTAATATTACGGAATAATATTTTTATAAAAACCAATGCGATTAAAAAAATATAATTAAAATAATTAAAAATATAATTAAAATATGATAATGTAATGACATTTTATTTTTTATAAAACTAAATTATTCTCTATTTACAGTTTCACAAATTTAGATGTACGCACGGATGCATAAAAAATTTATTTCAAAATTGAAAGGCAAAAATTCGTGATATAATGTAACCTTTAATTCTGTTCAACCGCTATCTTTGTGTTAGATTGCAATTGCAAAATTAGATTCAAAATGCAACGAAGACCGACGCCTATGAATAGAAGTCCGACATACATTAGCAGACAAGTTTGGACGACGAAACCGAGTCGGTGACAAAGTTAATTTGCCAGGTGATTTGGCCCGATTATTGTCGCCAAAGTCTTGGGAGCTGAGGTAACGGATATCTTTCTCATGTTGCAAAAACAGGTGGATGAAAGGAAGAAGGAAGTTCCTAAGGTTTCCCTTTACGCGTACATCGCGTAATTAGAGGAAACACCGCACCATTGAAGCATTCATGTAAACTCACTCGAAACTAATTAGCGTTGAAATTTCGTGTAATCGCCAATAATTGCAATAATCGATTGCGCGTTGAAGTAAAACCCATTGGTATGTAATACCTATACAATATAATCCGTTCGCTTTGCGATAATTGAATACTTATACGTGATAAAAAATATAGTTATGTAATATATTCTCATTTCTACCTCATTATCGAAAGATTTATAAAGTATAACGTTCAAATTAATTAAATTATAATTTTGCGTAATGAAAAAATATTTATTTAAATAAATCTAATCCTTATATTTTTTTAGTTTAAGTTTTCTCTTTCTTCTAAAAAGATTTACTCTATGTTCAATCAGAAAAAGAGAACACATTTACATGAGGGATCATGTGATAGATTATTTTCAAAAATAAAAATTTTAATTTTTTTTGTCTTCTGTGACTAGAAACTAGAAACACTAGCTTGATGTATAATGTGTTTATACCTCACAATATATGAATCTCTTTGATACTCAAAGAGATACATATGTGTATAAATAAACTTTAAAGATATGAAACAATCGTAAATCTGCTTGTTTTCTTAATGCAAGATAAAAATATCATTCCATATTTCAGTGACTATATCTAAGCGAATCACATCATTTTTGAACGCCTTTCTGTTGGCGAGCAATTTGCCAGCACACTGTTTACGTGTTGATTTATTCATTAATTACACGATTCCATTTTCTCATTTTCCGATATTATCACAATGAATTCAATCGATTGAAAGTCCTTGTTGCCGATTTGTAGCATCGTTTATTAATCCATTTCTATTATTCAAAAGAGATAAGAGTTCTTAATCTTTAAATCATTAGAAAGATTTATAATCGGATTGCATTCAATATTGAAAAGACTAGAATATTCACATCTTCACAATCATTAATGTTTAATCGATTTTGTACTATCAAGACTCAGAATTTATCTAGTCTACTTTAAATACATCGTTATTTTGGTTAAGTTCAAGTAAATAAATTTAAAAAATTGAATTATTTAAACTAAAATTCTTCTAAATTATAAAAATAATAACTTATAACATTAAAATTTCATTCATAAGCATTTTTTGAAAGTTTTTTAGAAATATAAATCGCAAATGATAGGATGGAGAAGATTTACATCTTTTAATTTCAATATTAAATTTAAAAGAATTTTGTTAATTTCGAGATTCGTTTTCATCGATAAATATAACAGATTAATTATAAATATTTTCGACTGTCGTATTAGTTGCATCCTATTAATCATCGATCCGACAGTCTAATCAGCGTTGTCAGAAGAAAAGATCAGAGTTTTCGATGTCTCACGTAACTAAATGTCAAGTTGTCGCTCATCACAAAAGTAGCCCTCAGTTGAGCAGGGAGTTTTCCGCCGAGAGCGGACAGATGGACGAGCTTTTTTTTCGTGAGACTTCAATCATTATCAACGTGAAACCGACAGAAACGAAATGGATTTCACGTATATATATAGAGGATAGAGATACGATAGATAAAGCAAGCTGTTTACGAGGCAAACGATTTCACGGAAAGAGTTGAAAGCTTCACAGAACGGGAAAAAAACCGATCAATACCATCGTTTCGGGAAGTCTTTGCTAACTATGATCGTTTCTTTTCTTTCTTTTCCTTTTCGGTTTTTTTTTATTCAATTAGATTGATACAATGAAATATTTTCAAGTCTTTAAAGTTTCTTCGAGGATTATTCGTGTAATATCCTACTAAAAGATTTCTTCATCAATGGATATAATCGGAGATAAAATCGAATAGTCGAAAAGAAAAAAAATATGGAATGTGTGATAATTATTCGATTAATAAATTCAAAGTTCTTTTCGCGCATGCGAAAGTTTTGAATTAAATAATAAAGTGTAGAATCATGTTTAATCGACTTAATATGAAAGTTTCGAAACGCGCGTGATGAGGTTGTCGTTTTTGATATAATTGTATTATCGACATTTCTTTTTACCATATGATACATATAAGGAGATATTTTATAAGATATCAATTAGTTCTGTGACTTTTCTGTTGTGACTTTTCTATTTAAATTTTGTATTTTTTTAAGTTTTGTGCTAATTTTTAATATTTTTATTTCGACTACAATAATCCGTATTTTGTAATACTTAATATTCTAAAATTCAAAAGTTCACTGTTTCAATGTTACATAATGTGTAAATCAAATATAGTGTCTCTTGGAGTAACATCGTAATTGATTGTTTCAGTGTCTGGAACGACGAATAAGAAAGAGGAAGAGACGGTGGTATCTTCGGCCACGGAAGAGACCGTGGTCCTGGGCACGAGAACCAGAACGGGAAGCGATCCTGGAGGAGGTATAGATCTATTGGCAGCGCTGCAGCTGCACAATACTACTCGGCAGGGCGTTACACAGGTGCCGGGTCTGGTTAGGCTGAGACCAGCTTATTATCTTCAGGGTGAGTCGATTTTGTTCAGTTTTGTTCAATTTTCGATCCCTTATCCTTTATCGAAACCTTTATAATTATCGTTCAGATAGTAACAAAAAAATTCGTAGTCATTGTAAAATAGCGATATTAATTTTTAACTAATTATTCTGCAGAAAAAATCAATCAATAATTAGATTTTTCTTTTACAAACTCTCTCATTCAAGTCTCTAGAAATTATTTAATATGTAATTATTTAATTATAGATTTTTGGAAAAGATAATTTATACAGAAATTTATTATAGAATAGATAATTTATTACAGAACTTTTAAATTATAGTCTTTTTAATATTTAAACAACATAACGGTAGAAAATTGATTAGGCGCATTTGCAATTACATTTATCATATTATATATAGACATAACAGGAAATAAAGCCTTTTACATGATTCACATTCCTTCTGAATTGCGATATATGTTACGCGATAAATCGTATAGCTTGCACACGAAGCTACCACTTCGGTAATGTTCTCTTAACCCAAATACTCCCTTAATTTGCATATCGCCAGGTCGTTCTTTATGCGAACGATCCTTCTTTCGCTCTTCCTACAATACACGTTGCAATTATTATGTCTTGTAAAAACGATGATTACGTTCTATATAACCCACAAAATTTATCTCCGCATCACGAAATCCGCTCTTTAAGAATTAAGTTGGGAATGATGATAATACATGATAATAAAATATGAAATAAATCTCTGGAAATTATTTTGAAATAAAAATTGTTATCAAAGAAATTTCACGAATTGATATTATAATATGTAATGTGTGCATTATATTACGATGCGTTATGAAAGAAATATTCGGAAGAATGTATGTGTTCTGCAACAGTTTGTAAAGAAAATGTTAAACATGTATATGTAAATGTATACACTTATAATTTCTAAATATTGTTTATGTGCATTCTTAATTTATTTCCGTGCAGTATTGTAACAGATTATATATTTTACGATTACAATTCGCAATTCGACGTAAATAATTTTGCTTTAAAATTATTTCTTTTTAAAAAAAGTATTGCAATAACTTTTTCAAATACATTGCAATAACTTTCATTGAATGCATGTGTGCCTCTCATTATACGATGCCGTTATGCAACATGCGATTAATCGATATTACGAAAGGTCAGTTTAATAGCATCGCCTATATGTCGTCTCTCTGCTCACAGACGAGAGGATATTCCCCTACAATGAATATCGATTATTCCCTTGAATTTTGGAAAGTTGTTAGTTTCACAATATTTTTAACACAGTTTAATATTCTTGATTTAAACATAGTATGGATAAAATATAGCGTAAATATAATATACTCATCGACTCCTCCTAAATTCTACACTTCACTTTTGCACGCGACACAGGATATTTCCTGAAATTGATCGCGTTTGAAAGAGTTAAACGATGTTCTTGTTAAATAAGCGACCCTTCATATCGGCGAGTTTAGCGTCTATTCAACCCCGTGTAACATGGTGTATCCAATTATACCGGAGCACCCCCGCATTTCCCCCGACGACGAGTGATGTACAAGCCACGTGGGTGTGTGGGCGGCAGTGCAACGGCCGCGGAAAGCGGGCCTGGACGGACGAGGGTTGAAGTTGGGCCGCCGTGTATGGGGATGATGGGATTTCCTCGAAAGAAATTTCAATTACACCCCAACGCCCTTTCTCGCGGGTTGCACCCTCGAGAATGCTTTCGGGGAAGTTTAGGCGACGGCTCCTCGTGATTCGCAACGTCGGAAATGGGGGGTCCCTTTTTGCTCCTCTTATCCTTTGCGAGTCCTTGACGCTCTGTTCTTCTACCGCCTCCCTCTCGTGCACGCATACTCCCCTCTATTAGAGAGAGGCATCACATGTACATGTAATCGTAGTAAAGTTTTTCTTCTCTGTACTTACTGCAAATATTTGCTTTAATTCCCCTCAGCTGACTCGGAAGATGACGAGTGTGTGACGAATATTTATATTATTGTTTGAGTATAGTGCTACAATTCTTTAATTAATGAACGCATTGATAATGGTATCTTAATAAGCTGTCGAGATTAAAAACAAAGCAAAAATTTGAATTATTTCGTACTTTATATCAAACTTGAAAATTGTATTTATAATATCAAATAATTAAAAATTTAAGCATAATTTAACATTATGATAATTTTAGGTAATTTAATTAAAATTTTTAATCTATTATAAATCATATTAAATTTTTTTATGTGAAGTATAAATGTATTAAGTTAATATTTGTTCTTAAATTAAACTTGCTAAATTTGAGTGCTAAAGATAAACCGATGGCAACGGAAATTCGCCGTAATTTATTCCCTCTGATCTTCTTATCTTCCATCGTCGCCCGCTCTTCTGCTTAAGCCGCTCGCCCCATCATTCCGGATACGCAGGGAACAGGAATTTCGTTAGGATTAGATTTATCTCATATGAACTGTTGGATCTTAACAGGAACACCCGCTGCAGGACAAAGGAGAGAATGATATACAGTGACACGTGTCAGAGTTTTCTCTGAACGTAGAAAATAGGATCTAGCGACCCCCTTTGTATTAAATAAGGGGTCACATACAATGATCTCAGCAATTCGATTGAAACTGTTACAAAATTTTAGTACAAATGTTCATATTTTTATCACATCCTAAAACGGGTATTTTTCAAAGATATTTTTTACATTTAAAGCATTTAAAATAGTATTTTTTATATCAAAGTAATAAATGTGAACAATAAATTTCACATTTATTTAAATCTCGCGATAACTTGGATGTTTTAGCGTAGATGTTTTGATTGAATCGTATTATAAATGTTTTACGACGATATGGTAAATTGATCAGATCGATACAACGCTTTACCTTGTGTTACGTTTAGGTAATAGCTATTATCGATTGCATGTAATTTTTATAGATTACTTCGACTTGTGACAAAATAATATCGTTATACTGCCAATAATCATATAAGAATTTTATCATGATTAATATTAAAAATTAAAAATCTATCAATAATGACATTCTTAATGCGAGAGAAAAACATAATCATTACTGTTACATCAATTCAAGGAAAAATGGTTGAACGTTGTTATAAATTCTCCTTGTTTCTGCAACATACTAATACACGAAGGGTAAATAATCTTAACCCCCAAGCTTAACTACCCCACGACAAACGATCGTTTTTCCGCTATTCGAAACTGCACATCCGGTCTTCTCGTACAGCGAAAATAAAAATTTCACGGTCAAATTATGCTTTCTGCCCGTATCAGCTCAAGTGCAAGGGTTGGCTCGTGCGTGCCAATTCGCGCGGAACGATTTCTTTGGAGACGAGCGAGCAGCGCACAGTAGGGATGTTTTCTCGCTAATCGGAACCGACCTTTCTCCTCACTACCACCATCTAGACCGATGGTATTACGTTATAATTAAGCGTGCGCGTACGTAATTGCTCGACGATGTCGCCGACCCTCTTCGTCGTCGTAGGTGGCAAGACGACATCGACGCTTTATTGTCGGCCGAGTGTCTGGTTACTCTATGAGTACTGGCGGTGCATCTGAAATTTGAGGCACACTTTATACGCCGCGAGAAGCCAGCCGGCGGCAGAGCATGCTGCATTTTGCACGCAGTCGTGTAATAAGGTGTCCCTTATTTAGATAGCTTCTTGAGGAAAGAAACTGAACTATGTTCAACGTGTTAAGACTCAGAAAAATAAACCACTAAACTTTGTTTAGGAAATAAATTTAACATTTATATCAAATCTATCATTCATTTTAGATAACATTTTTTTCTGATAAAAATAATTTGCGAAATATATTAATGTAAGTCTTCCTCTATTCAATATAAAACAATTATAAGACTTAATCTAATGATCAACAGATTGAATATTATAGAGCAATGTTTAAAAAAATAAACATGGGAAATTAATATTTCTAATTCTGGAAGACAAATAATTTCCCATTATATATCTATGATTACGCACAGCTGTAGGATTTCTCGTTTGCACACACGTGACACATTACGCGAATCGCTTAATGATATTGAAGCCACGTTAGACGGACAGTAGGATTGTCGATTGCAATGGCTTATTTGTGGGGTAATTTGCCAAATGGCCGTGTTAATCTATCTAATGGATGGCTACTCGTACGAGCAGCAACCATTCTGATGCGACATGTTAATTGAATATGCACAAACTATGATCGATTTACATATTGCAAATTTCGATAAAGGAGAAGCAAAGAAAAGAATAATTTGTCCGTGAAATAGAACGTATAGGCAATTTTTAATAATAGTAATAATAGAAGCAATATCTAATGGACTACAAACTTCTACTCATTTTTATGAGTTTAAAAAAATATTTTTTGAAATTTTATGGATTTATCACGTAAGTCATTTTGTAGTGTTTTAAAATACTGAGGAATAATTGTTTATTTGTGATTCAACCAACGAAATATTTTATGAATTTACAGTACTCTCTCATGCGTAATTATAATTAAATCCATGTGATTTTGATCTTTTCAATCTTAAAACATCATAACACAAGCTTTTTCAGTAAATGTAATATTATGTATAAAATCACATATCAAAGGCAGAGAGAGAATAGGGTTTTAAAAAGATAATTATTTGTAGAATAAATTAGTTTATGATAGAGAGGGACTACGATTCTGTTATTAGATTATCCATTTCATTAAAAATTTTATTATTCAGATTATTCATTTATCATTCTTTTGTATTTTTGCAAGCTGAATCTGAAAGCTGTGAAAAAATTTTCAATTTTTTAATTTATCTTGCGCTTTTGTAAATTTCGCATCACGATATGATTATGTAACGAAACGCACCAAATACTCTCCAAAAATTCGGGTGGCCTACATCGCCGAGCTTTAATCTGTTCCAAGTCGATAGTCGAGTTCTCGCATATTACTGCACTTAACAGACGATTCGGCTGTTCGACGCATGACATTGAAAGTGTTGTTATCTCAAGACAATACGTGGGTGGAATATTTTTGTTGGTTGTTTGCTTGTTGGTATTAAAGAAAATGTGACGCGAAATAAAAGAAAGTTATAATTCTCGTAATAATTCTCTCGTTTCTGCGAGAAAAAAAAAACATTATATATAAATGTTAACTTATTTTTGTACACAACTGGAATATCTATATTTCTCGAAAAAGCAATTCAATCAATATATATATACATTATCTAACAAATTACATCCGATGTATATGACTACTTTGTAAGACAGTTAAATAAAAGCAAGTTAATGAATGAATTTTATAAATCTTTTTGAAAAGAGGATACATATTTAAAGCGATATTACATTTTTAATTTTTACAATAGCATTTTAACCGTTTCCTATACTACATGAATAACGCATACTTTCTCTCTTATTATTAAATTTCAATATTATTCTTTTACTTATGTACAATCGTGACATATTCACAGCCATAATATTGCGACAAATAATAAATAACAGTTGTGCTCTAAATTCGGACCATTTCTTGGAAAGCGGCTTTACTTTACCAGGAGACGACCGAATTAAAAATTCAAATCAGCTCTACATCGATTTCGAGACACGGCATGCGACAAGCATTCTCCCCTTTACTACCTATAAATTACTAGATTGTATTCAACATTCTAAAATGCTTGATTATCTAATAATATAAAAAGAGGAAAAATTTTCTGTACTTTCTATATTTTCCTATATCTTTTTCTTTCTGTTTTATTTTAATCTATCTTTAGTATATATTTATTATCTCTTTCTCTTTAATGTATCTATCTAATACAAATAATTTGAATTTAATTGCATCAAGAAAGTATATTGAACACATATTTTGCACATGAAAAAAATTGTGCTGTGTGAAATACAAGAGCTACGATACGCGTTCCATCTCGTCGCGCCAATCATTGTGTTTTACTACTTTCAGGAGACGAGAGGGAGCTCCGATTGAATGAGGCAAACTACGAACGAGCGGCCGCGTTACTCCGGCGGGTTCCGGAATTCACTATAGTCGCCGCGCTGCGTCAAGATGAGGCCAATTCCGGGACGATCGTCGCCTTTTCGCACGGGAACAATAGGTATGAAATACTGAAAAGTTTCTTCTCATCGTCCCCGCATTACTTTTCCAAGCTGCTCGGGAATTTCGGACTCGGTGGCCGTAACAAACACCGAGCTGTGACCTATTTCGAGTGCGATACAGAATGATACAGATGTAAATCCCGCAAAAGGAGAAATATACTTTAAATATATTTTATTTTATATTTAAATTATAATAAATTGTATAGAATGTATAACATGACAAGAGATAACTGAATATTTCTTTATAAGCTATTAAAATCCGCGAATAAAATTGTTTCGATAGAATCATTTCCGAATAATTATATAATATTTTGCTTTTGATTATTTTATGATGTCATTCTGCTCCCTAATGTGCACAGCGCAATAATTTCACTGTCGCATCAGCTTTGAGCTTCATAATTTGAATAACGATCTCGGCGTTATTCGGTTTACGCAACTAGGACAACAAATTATTATCTACTCCGACATAAAGCATTTGTCTGTCAAGTAATATGAGTTGTTATAACAAGATTATTAAGCAACAATTGTACGTAATATGTTATTACATGCGTTTCATTTCCCATCTTTTCTCTGGAAACTCTCTCTGAACATTACAGCTTTATTACGTTAACTATAAAAGAAGTTAGTGTGTCAATAAAAATTGTTGAGCGAAAATGAAGGAGTACTTAACGGCATCCTGCGTTGATACTTTGAAAGTGCAATCTAGCTGTTTTGATTTAGACGACACAAATTGAATACACTTGTCTTTGCGTGCATTATATGATGGTTAACATTCCACACAATTACAATTAATTTAAATGATCCAATAAACTTCTCAAAGGCCAATAAGCTTCTTAGAATTTATCGGCCATTTAGCGGCAACAAAGTAATTCAATTATTTTGCGATAGATGCAAGGTCAAGCTTTAATTTTTTCATCAAAATAATCACAGATTAAATCATCCTTGATTTATCATAGAGTTTCAAAATCATTTTCGCGATATTAAACAATACAGTAATAAATAGATATAGAAATATAACTTCTAAAATGATATTTGTAATAGTTGATCCAGCGTTAAAATACTTAATATAGTAAATATTACATATATATATATATATTATATAAAAATTCCAAGCTAAAATATCAATTTGAGATTTAATTCCGAATAAATCAATAATGAATAATTTCGAATAAAATGTATATCAGGTATTTGGAGCTGCAGAGCAGCGGTCGCAAGGACGAGCTTCGACTTCATTACGTATCACGCCGCGACGGAACCGTACACGTCGAGGCGTTTCCTTTTCGACTGGCCGATGGCGTCTGGCACAGGGTCGCCCTGAGCATAAGTGGCTCGCAGGTCGAGCTGCTGGTCGACTGTCACCCCTTGTACAGGCGACTGCTGAAACCTGGTCCACCCGACACGAATTTTACCCTGCCGCAACTCCAGCTCTGGGTCGGACAGAGAAATGTCAGGCACTTTCTCTTCAAGGTGAAGAAGCATTTCATTACAGTATATCTCTCTCCTTTTTAATTATTTTATAATAAATATAGTTGTCACATTTTCAAAAATTATATGTCTTAAAAAAATTACAAATAAGTCATCATATATCACAAATCACAATATAATTTTTTTTTAATTTAAAGTCATTTCTATTATTTATTGTTATGTTAATTTTTAAATGTAAAAGGAAACTAATATCCTTTATCATTATAAAGGTATCATTAATTTTTATTTAAAACATATATCTCTATATGTCTCTATTTTATTCACGAAGATTTGATGCTCGACTAAACTTTCTGTATAATTTCCGCGCCACAGGGTGCCTTACAGGACGTCAAGCTAATAGCAGGACCTCACGGTTACCTTTCCCAGTGTCCTCAGCTCGACTCATCTTGCCCCACATGCGGTCAATTTTCGATATTACAGAATACCGTGGAACAACTAATGCATAATCTCAAGGAGTTGACTCATAGAGTGAGTAATTTATATACCGTTTATATCAAACTTATGTTGAAGCAATAATTCGAGATTCAATTCAATATAAACTGTATATTATGCAAATTATATACATGTGTGTGTGCCATAATCTTACTACATAATTAATTCTATTTTAGAAATCTTAGTTTTCTGAGATGCCTCTTCAATACACACACACAAACACAATCTTGCTGTTTCTTTAATGCGACATAAATAACACAATTTGGTTGTTCATGGACATTCTTCCTTTCAGTTAGCCGCTGCAGAGGACAGGATAAGCGAAGTGGAGGAGTGCGAGTGCCAAAAGTCCTGTAGGGCGAACGGTACCGTCCACGAGGACGGCGCGACCTGGGAGGAGGATTGCCAGCATTGTTCCTGCGTCCACGGCAATATCGAATGCAGGCCAATATCCTGCGCCCCGGCTATCTGCAAGCATCCTGTCATTCCCGAAGGACAGTGTTGCCCGATTTGTCTCAGTAAGTAAAAACCGATAAAAGATACTATGTTTCTCTTTTTTTTATACCCACTTATATCTAGATTCACGATCGCGTCTTGCCTGAATTTTATGATTGTATTTTATGAATATATTATCTTTCATAAAAAGATGTTAAATTATTTTTAAATTATTAAATCTGAATTAAAATCAAGATTAATAAAAATTTTGTTACATTCATTTTTATTATCTTCTGTTATAAACTTCTCTTTATATATATATAATCTCTCTCTCTATATATATATATATATTCATTTGAGGAAAAATAAAGAAAAATAATTCTCTCGAGCATTCTAATGCAATAATGCGTTTTTTCCACGAATTTTTTCACTTTCACGCATGCAACTGGCCGATTAGTTGACGTAACGTGTTTTGTGTTCCGCCAACCGCGCTTCCGGTGCTTCACATTATTTATCTCGTCATTCACGTTTGCTTTCTCAGAGCAATGTATGTTGTTGGACGTAATATACGATCACGGCGAGAAGGTCTCGCCGACACAATGCATGGAGTGCAACTGCTCCGACGGTAACTTCAAGTGCCAGAGGTTCGACACTGAGATCAAGTGCCCACCACTGCCGTGTCCTCCTAGCGAGCAAATCAGCGTAGCGGAGGAGTGCTGCAAATTTTGCCCAGGTAAGTTTTTGCTTGAAAAATCATAATATAAGAATAAAGTCTAACGTTCTGCAATTCATAATACTTTCGAAAAGAAATTATATATATTCGTGTGATATCTCACATCTGCGATTCTCGAAAGACAGTTGATAGTTTTATATTAAGCGTTTTTTATAAGCCATTTTTATTACATAAACGATATACGCGTTATATAAAATATCTTATATATTTTATCAGATGTTGAAATTTAAACGAGTAGAACTCAACGTAGCATGTATTATAATAATGAGCCTGAAAGAATGGCAAGCATGAAAAAGAATAAAGCGATCGGGACAGAGCAAGAAACAAAGCATAGTTTGCATATTAAATTTAATTAACTTTACTTAACCCTCTCATGCATGGAATTTCTTTGCCGACAATTCAAGCTTCCTTTCTTTCTACTAACCTTGAGTTAATGTATATGCATCCATATATAAATTTATTGTTCAATATTAAGAGAAACATATAGAGAGCACGCAAATAAAAAAGAAGACAGTGATAATTACGCTATGTAATAAATATGGCAATTATAAATCATGAAATTTTTAAAATATACATGTACGACATGTGTAATATTTATTTTAGTCTGAGTGCATAAGTTAAGAATGAGATAACTCCAGTTCTCGAGAAGTTCGCTATTCTCTATCATTAATTAATTACGTTTTCCATTACGCATGAGAGGGTTACCGATATCAAATCGAGCGACAGTCTTCTCACTAAAACCTCCAAGTTGTTAATTACATTTTCTAACCATCTTCCGTATTTGCCTGGCTAACCCAATTTAACTAGGGGTGGATTACTGCGTGAAGGGCCACGAGTGTCACGCTAACGCATCCTGCCTGAATCTCCAGACGACCTATGCCTGCCATTGCAATATCGGTTTCCAAGGGGATGGTCTTAACTGTCACGGTACCTAACGCTTACTAACTTATTCGTTTTCAATTAATCGTGCGTAAAATATGTCCGTATATGTCAAATTTATCCTCACACGAGAAACATGCGTTAACGTTTCTAAATGAATTCCTACAAATTTCTTAATGAATTCTTTAAATTGAAGAAATTTAAAGAAACACTCTTCGAAGTCGTGATAAATGAACGCAAATATTCATGCGTTGAACTGCGCTTAACTTACGCTGTCTTCAATAACACTTTCTCATTACTTAGATGTGGACGAATGCAAGCAGCAAGGTGGATCAGACGGTCATCATTGTAACGCAAACACGAAATGCGTCAACGTGATCGGCTCTTATACGTGCGAATGTCTTCCGGGTTACCATAGAGTCGACAAATTCAATTGTGCCGAGCTGGATGAGTGCGCGACTGGCCATCACCATTGTGATGAGCATGCCACGTGTGTGAACACTGCCGGCAGCTACTACTGCATCTGCAAGGACGGTTATACCGGCGACGGTTATACGTGTAAACGTACAGTATCGTCTTTTACGTCTCGATAACATAATTGATGTCTTAGTCAGCAATTTCTTAATATTTAGTGCAATGAATTCCGACATTTTTCGTCGAGAAATATATGTTATTATTTAGATAAAAATTTTCGATTGTTAAATAAAGAAGCAAATTGAAGGATATAATTTTTTTATTATTTGAGAATTTATATTATTTATTTATGTTTATTAAGAGAGATAAATGGAAATATATTTACGCTTTTATAGATAAATTTATATACTTTCTCGAGCGCGTGCGCCGTAATTTGTAGAATGAATAAATATACTTTTCTTTATTAAAGAATTTTATGTCTCGTTGGAAATAGAAAACAAATCGCATGTATATCTTCTTTAAGCACGTTTGTATTCTGGACGAGTGTGTGCACAAACGCGATCGAAACGATATTCCTATCACATGGATGACTGAAGCGATAAAAGAAGATTTACTGAACTGAGGATTTATTTTTCTTCAATGGTCCATTCCGCAAAGATTGCGAGAAGTGAAAAATTAAAAAAAAATATTTCCATCGTTCTTTAATGAGGCGATTGATCGACTCTTTCGTTTGAAGAAAACTTTATTTATGCACTGTGTGTGTGAGATGTAGCTTTTAAATTATATTAATAATTAAAACTTGCGTCGAGTTTTATATTAAAAATCAGATTTTAGTTTTAATTCAAAAGGTAAGATTTTTTTACGATAGTCGCAATATTTTTATTTCTCAAAAGAAAAGATTCTGAACAGAAGTAAAATTAAGCTCTTGTTTTCATGCAGCTGTGTGCAATCAGACCTGTCAGAATGGCGGCGAGTGCGTGGCACCCGGGAGGTGTTCTTGTCGACGAGGTTACATCGGCAACAGCTGCGAGCTCGATTTGGACGAGTGCGCCAGCGATTTACACCGATGTCACCAGTCGTCCACGTGCGTCAACATGCCCGGCTGGTACTACTGCCGTTGCAAACCCGGCTACAGGAGCGCCCTGCACGAGAGCACACAGGGCACGCAGTGCCTCGATATCGACGAGTGCAACGATCTGACGACAGAAAGGATTCACACATGTCACCCTACCGCAAAATGCGTCAACACCGAGGGCGGCTACGAGTGCGTGTGCCCGCCGACGAAGGATCCAGAGGAGTCTGCAGAGAAATGTAGACTCAGTAAGTTTCATTTTTCTCGTTTAATTGAGAGATATTCCTTTACATGCACGCGTCGAGTCTAGGATAAAATTATTTTTAAAGTTATATCGCGCAAAAAAAGAATATGAAATGTTACTATATTATTATTATTATATTTATAGGCTGCTGGTTCAAAGGTCGCGAAATCAACAATGGCGACACTTGGACGCAGGGCGAAAATTCTTGCAGGAGATGCACGTGTCAAGACGGCGTAGTCACCTGCAAGGACTTTGTATGCGATTGCAGCGTACCGGGAAGCCACAGGAATAAATGTTGTCCTCAGTGCAATCCCGCAGCGTCCTGCAGGCATCAAGAATTCCATCACCTAGTCTTCAGGAGCGGAGAACGTTGGATATACCAATGTCAGACTTGCGAATGCCTGGTAATGAATCTGTTAAGCCGTATAATCGCGATAAAATAAAGAAATTAATAAAAAATGACGCTTCTCGGGCAACTAAATTCTTTAAATAATACAATCTTCATGGTATCATAATTCTATCGTGAAGAGAAAAGCAATAAAGTTTTATGTGAAAAATTAGAAATAATTAATTTTAAGTTTTTTTGCAAATGTGAGAAATTTTGTATCTCTCGTTCTTCAAATTGCATTATTGTAATTTATTGTAGCACGGCGAAATAGACTGCTGGCAGATGGAATGTCCACCGATAACCTGCTCGAATCCCGTGACCGAGAAGAGCGATTGTTGCCCGCGCTGCGAGGACGATCCCTGTGCACGAGAGATGCCGATGAACGGCACCGGGCTCACGGTTCCTAGTCATCCCCGACCCTGCAGTTACGCTGGCATCGTTCACGACAGCGGTAGCTCCTGGCAGGACCCCCACGACAAATGCACCACGTGCGAGTGCAAGGTAAGGAGGAGGATCGACCGTGTCATCCGTCACGTCGCAGGACCCGCGATCGCCATCGGTCCTTGACCCGGTCCCGTACGAGATCCGATGGACACGGGTAGGATAAGGGGAAAGGGGGGGAAGGGGGTAGAAGAATTCGCTGGAAAAGGACGCGAGAGAAAAATAAGGATGGTCGCGCACTAATTTGTTAAATTTTGTTGTCCTTCTAAATCTTTTCATAATATTCTATTTATTTTCTGTAATACTTCCAGAAAATACTTCTAGATTATTTCTATGTAGAATATATTATATGATATGTTTATGACACGTATATTAATTATGCATATCTTTCCATACGCTTTTCAAAAGTTATTATTTCACTAAGAAGATTGATCAATCATAAATAAAGCATTTGATATAATACAGATATCCTCGATTTTTTAATCATTAATAAGGCGACAAAATTTAAATAGCGAAGAAATAAAAACGAGAACCATCCTAACTTTATGTATCCATCACGCCTTCTTTTCTTACGAGTTCGAAAGCTCAAGGTCAGTAAATAAAATGAAATATTGTCTCAATTTAGCCAGTGAATGTGCCATATGCCTATTCGATTGCGTTCGCTGTATATTACCGATATAAGATGCAACATAATTGCTGTGCGACAGGCGTCCATCGCGGAATATGTACACTTATATATACATGGCGGAGCATCAGCGTAAATCGTGTCAATTTTATCTCAATTCCTTTCGTATTAGATTGACTTCGTAATAATTAGCATTTATCCCATTATCATAAATGTTGTCATTTTTGTACAAAATAATTGCGTTGCGTGCCCTAGTATATTTAAATAAAATTACTAATAATAATTGTACATTAATTTCGCGTATTAGATTTTTTTATTAAATAAAATATTTTCTAGAGATATAATTATACAAGATATGATGACAAATTCATTTTTTTTTTAATTAATACCAAATCATAAATATTTATCAGCACGTTTCGCAAAGTCTCCATCTTCTTTTTCTTAAAATATTTGTTTAATTAAACTATCCGCCATATATACATGAAATCGTACACAGAAGCATTTGTATCATCTTATTTTCTCTTCACTCCTTTTACTCTCTATCTGTCTTTCTGTTTTATGTATCGTCAGTAGGTAATCCTCCAATAATACAAGGTACATACTGACTGTTCTTTTTTCGTAGTATGCCATTTGTTTCTGCGGTACAATTAACGCGAAACAAATCCGCAAAGCTAAACGCTGACATTTTATTAATCGTATGCTGAGAGAAGAAAAATTGCATATTATAAAAGAAGATATACGTTGAAACTTCGCATGAATCTAACTAACCGAATTGAACTGGAATTACTATTCACAGAAACGCTTTATTTTTATATTTCACGAAAAAAAAATTAATATATAAATGTGAAATGTCTGATGTAATATTGATGTTATCTGTATTATAATAATTATTGACCAGCATCTTCTCTCGGTTACTGCATTATTGCGTCGCGCTATGCGATCTTAGCTGTACTCATTAATGTAAATTATTCAAATCATATTTTTATACATTGTCATACACATACAGGGGCGTCCCCAAGCTAGATGTCATTTATTTTTTGTTGCCTGCCTTGCACGTGGCAGCGTTCGTCATTAGTTTTCATCCTCCATGTGAGAGAAAATAAACTGTATATTAGATTATATTAAATGACTCTCTTCTTTTTCTCTTTCTCTTTATGTTCTTCTAAAGCCCTAAAAATTTGTGTTTTTATATCATGATTTATCATTGAAACCTATTCTCCACTTAATCTTTTTTAATGCTTTTTCATACGAAAAACTAAAACTAATAACAAAATTAAAAAATATGAAAGAGATTATTTAACTAAATTTAATTAAACAAACAATTGCTATAATTAATTGGATTAACTAAATATCTAAATCGCATATCTAAATATCTAAGTATCTAGATTGCAGAGTTTTCTAATACTACTTACGAAATGTCGCTGTATACTCTTTTCTATGAGAAAACATTACTCTATATTTAAAAACTATAGACGATCGAACACTGCCACGGCCGTGAGAATCCCGGTTCGTACATATGAGTCGAAGAAAACTCTGAATGTCGAGATTGCTCGTTGTTTCGCTTCTTCATTATAAATGCTTCGCTCCCATCATCGATATCCTATTTTTTGTCACCCTAAATATAAACCCATATAGATATATTTCAGATGTTTCTAGTTAATATAATCTTGAACTACAGAATTAATAAGTCAACAGTAAATAATTTATGATAAATAATTTTAGCAATAGTTTAACGATTTAGAATTTATTGTTAGACTGCCTATAATAAATTTAGGATTAGAAAGTTTACTTATACAGACACACACATGTACACTATTCGTAAAAAATATTTTTAAAAATATTTTTATATCTTTTACAAAACATTCTTTAGATATCATAATTAGGGTGACGATAAAATATTATACAGGGTGTTCCATACTGATTGATTTATTTTTCAGATCGTAAAAAAATTGGAGTTAATTTCTTATTAATACAAAGAGTTTTATAAAAACGTTAGCTTCTAAGACTAAAATATTACATTTTTAATTAAAATCTTGTAAGAATAAATTAAATTAAATTATTTTTAATTTTTAATTTTGCCATATCTCCATTTAATGAAATGACTTTAAAAATAAATTGAATTTATTAATTGAATTTATTACTTAAAAATTTTTTCTCTTCAATAATAATTGATTCTTTGGTTATCTATCCGCATTGAAATCAATTTTTTTTTCATCTGTGGCTGAAAGATAACATTATAGATCTGGGACACTCCGTATATGCTAAACCGAGATCGAACCGAGATCTCACGATTGCGCGTGCTTCGGGTCGGCCCTGCATGGATCATTTTATTAATGTATATCACTCGGCGACGATTAATCGAAAGCAGACCTGACCTCACAGTTAACGATGGTGCACCATGATCTTCACCCCGCCGATTCGATCCACGATCGAATCGCTTAATCGCCGACGTTAGTCTTCTACCATCGTTCGCCGCACATTCAATCAAGAACGACGATACGATCTTATCTAATGATATTGACGATATTGAACAATTAACCGGGAATCACCGGAGTGAAAATTCAGCTAGCGTCTAGACTAATCGGCTCGATCTTCTAAGCGACGATCGTGGATATGAATCGGCGCGGCGCACAAAGAGGTCCTGGTCACGTGGGGGCGACATAAGAGATGAATAATAGAAGAAGGAGAGGGAAAGGGTGGAAATTGCATCGAGGAAATATTGTCTGCCTGTGATCATGCTGTTGTAAATTAACCCCGCCACCTTGCCCGTGACTGACTAATCTCATATAGCCTAACAATGGGTATCCTTGCAGGTGCCGTACTGCGCCCAATTGGTGAGCAATAGCGCGTGTTGTGTGCATCGGTAATCACGTCACTTCTACCTCACCTATAATCTCTACTACCTGCCTCTTCTCTTCTGTCTTTATTGCCGATTAATGTATTACGACTAACGGAGTGCTCCAGTGCTTTCTTAGTCTTCCTCACGCTTGCTTTTCGCCTATTTCTTTTTTTAAGTTTAGATTTTTATTTTCCCTCTTTCTCTTTCTCTCTCGTCTTTCACTTTTTTAAAATATCTTCGTATCTCGTATCCTCGCTTGATACTGTAGTTCTTTTTCTACTAGTTTATTTCTTCTCTTTGATATCCTATTAGAATCCGTTATCACTACGTCGCACGTTTATTATTCGACAATGAGTATATAAATGTATCACGAGCACGTAGCATGTGCATCTCGTCGCGTTTGAAGAAGTGTTCTCGATGTGATATTGACGATATTTTTATCTAAGGACGAAAGGATTTCAAATTAACACTCAAAAGATTCTTTAATTTCTATTTATCTACTAAGCAATCGATGATGTTGAAATAACCGTCATTGCTCTTGATTAATTTTGTATATAAATCTTATCATTTCAATAATAGATACGATTGTGATTAATATTATGTGATTAATGATATTTCTATTCGCTAATTTTTTATCTAAAAATAGGCGAATGTTTTTACTAATAAACATAGCTTACATGCAAATGTTTTTATTAATAAACATAGTTTGCATACAAAAACTAATTTGCATATTCTTTATCGTCGCATTAAATCAACTCGTCGACGAATCAAACGAGAATACGGCGAGCTATTTCTGCGGCTGCACGTTTTTTTGAAATCTGCATGCATCAATGCACCTTACGCAATTCTATCTTACCTATTCTCCTCTCACAAATGCATCACCTCCACTTATTTTTTTATTTACGCACATTCCGAGACGCATGGTCGTTCATGCAAAAAGATAAAAGAGAAGGCAATCCGTTCGATCAGCGGGTCTTTCTCGTGTCGATCGAGGAGCATGGCGCACGAGGTGGCAGACACACATACACACACATGTGCACACAACACATATAAGCGGACTGCGTCTTGGATTCGCGACTGTATTTGTTTTTTTGTGTGTTTTTCTCTTCTTTTTTTAATCTTTTTTTTTTATCGAATCGTTGTCGCACCTGAGCCTCCACTGCACCCTCCTTCGATCTGCATTTGAGATTCGGTAGAAGCACCAAGAGGTCTCTTTCTTTCTTTATATCGATTTATTCAGCATCGATTCTCGCAAGATAAAAATTATGTTGATAAAAAAATATGGATGATAATAAGAATTATATAAAAAAAAAAAAATAATCTCAAAAATTATTATGCAAATTAAAATCTATTATCGAAATATTTAATTTTATATTGTAAATTAAATATAATTTTATATTAATAACGTAATGCAAATATTATTCATATGCACATTATGTAGAAAGCTATCTCGCCAGAATCATAGCGGAAAGTAGTAGAAAACTTAGAAATTTGTTGCCAGGTATCAAAGACATATTATGGAAATTCATTGTTTTGCCCCTCCTCCTTCGAATGTCAGCATGAATGTCCTTACAGTTAATACACAGACTGTAATTGTGATCGTAACCACTTACAAGTTGTCTCTTTACCGAGAAAAAAAGGTGCCATCGGGTGCGAGGGACATCGCAAGGAAAGTTTCAAGGGAAGTAAAACGGGGGTCGGATTTTTGCACATTGGTTTATTATTTCGCCACGGCGGAACTGATACGGTATTGTTCCACGAGAAACAATGAATTACATACTATGTGAAGAAGTACCTGCCTCTCCACTACAGGTCGGAAAGTCTTGGCTCGTCGGACAATCGATTGCAAAAATACCTACCTAATATTTAAACTATTTTGCTAGCGTCCTTCATTATTTCCGATATTTAAAAAAATTTTAAACATGAGAAATAAAGCAACTCATTAAAAATATATATTTAACAATAAATATCTTGCTATTATTAAACGCACATTTAATTAATTTTCTTCAATGTCATTAAGAAATAAAAATTTTTTACGCGAAAATAATTAAATAAAAATAATAAGTTGTAATATTATTGAAAAAAAAAACGCAATATATATATTGTATGTGTATGTGTTAATTGAAATCGACAAAAATTAAAAAATATATTAATATGAATTGCAATAATATTTCATTATCACAAAAGAGAACTTCAAATAACAAAAAAATATTCTATTCTTTTAATCAGAACACTCGGTCAAACTTCTCCTCGATAAGCAATCGTATTCATTTCCTCTTTTCATATATTTACATTTTTTATCTTTGATACATGTCACATATTTTCTCACTATGCTATCGAGAATCTCACTATGCTATTGAGTTCACTCATATGGCACGCCAACCAAGACTTTCCAACCCGAAGTCAGCGAACCAAAAGTCACAACAAAAAGTCTTCTAATTCCCTCCGCCGTGGCTAACCCAATCTCCCACGAACCTCTTCGTAGGACGGGCAGCTTTGCTGCAGCTACGATTACGGCTGTGCTGGCGATCTGGGTAACGACAAGCAGCAACGGCCTTCAGTTCCTGCTCCTGAGTCTCTCGTACGTCATCCATCAGACTCTGCGGTCCAGTCGTTGGTCGACGGTGCATCGAAAGCAGCTGTACCAACGGTCATTGGCACATCCGGCACTACACGCACCATCACTATCGCCGTCACCACCTCCGTCGCGAGCACCACTTCCCCCGTCTCATCGCCCTCGCACTACTCGTCATCCTCCACCATCAGCAACGAGAAACCTTATGATCTCAAACGAGATCAGGCAACAGGTTTGGTCACATCGGGAGCTCAACGGAAAAACGCCTATTATGCTATTAGGGCGCAACAGCAACAAGCATCGATCACGAGACACCAAGAGTTTGTCAGAGGCTCGACGACATCGTCGATGGGCGTCGTGTCAGGACAGTCTGCGACACCGTCGCCGACGACGGCGAGGATGCCGCTTCCGATATCCAGCGACGACAGATCGACGCCGTCGCAACGCAGCCAGTCGACGAACACCGGCGGTCATCGTAACGTCGCCACCGTTTCTTCCTCTTCCTCGTCGTTGTCATCATCATCGCCAACTTTCGCGGTGGTCTTGGCTACCTCAACGATCGAGAAGACAGACCGATCGTCGACGACGAGCATCTCCACGCAAATTCGCCAGCTGGTCGGTCGTCGTAAAGACAACAAAAAGTCCATTGTCCTTGACAGCGCCACTTGAGGACCGTGGATTTAGAGGAAGATAGGAAAGGACGTATCTGACAAGGCATTCTAGATGGGAAATCTTGGAGAATCTCCCATAGTCGTTCAATGCGCGTCGTCCGTCTATTGTATTGTCGACAGAAGAGAAGGAAATGGAAGCTCACAAAGAGATAGAACGGGATCATCAATGATACACTCGACGCTCGCGGAAAATCGGCGTCACTGCGAGGGAGATTTGTTCCTGTTTCTGGAGCGTGTCTCCGTGTCTGATAATTTTGAGGAGAGACGGTCAACCTCTCGTCAACACAACTAGATCGATGATTGCATCGCTAACCTAATTGGACCTAATTTTGCTAGGTTTCAGGTTCTAATCTTAAGATCGAGATACTGTATCGAGTAGATAAAGTCATGTCAAGATTTTGACAAGATCTGGACCCGGCATAACTGCGAGTCAGATTTGAGGCTCGAATAACGAGCATGTTCAGAACGTTCGCTTTTCCGCTTAATCTCTCGCTCGAGTTGCGGTAACTTTCGCCTTGGTCGCCATCGTCAGCTGAGCGTCGAGACACGGCGCTAATGGCTTCGAGAGATAATCAGTGCGAATGGTTTCTAGATTGAAGGTTTTTTCTAGATTTAATATCAAAGATTTGTCTTTGATATATAATTAGCTTATAAATTTTCCGCTGAAAGCGATATATTATTAGACAACCTAAATTATCTATTAGAGTCGAGTACTATAAATATTTTTATAAAAAAGTTTCTTCAGTCTGAATTTTAATTTGAAAATGAAATGCAAAAATTTAGATTGATATAATAGATTCGTATATAAAAATTAGATTGATATGATAGATTCGTAATATTAAATCCTTGATGCATTTTTTAGTTATTTTTCTTTTTTATTTTCGTAATACATATGTATACATATATTGATCATTTTTTCCCGTAGAACTCAAGATATTGATTTTTCGAATTTGTTTACTATCTATCTTTAAAAAGTTTGTTGACTGTACTTCTCAGAGTACATGTGACACAAAAGAATTTTTTGTTACTTTTTGTCATTTTGAATAAATTAGAATTAATAAGATCAGGTATTTACATAAGAATATCTAAAAGAGTAGGTCAAAGAAGTGAAAATATTTTTCGTGAGTTTCATGTAATGTGTCACATACTATACATATAAAACAAACATCTAATTTACAAGAATAACTTGTTTACATAACTATTATTTTACAAATAAGAAATAAGAATTGTTATTTAAAGAAAATTATTATTATTGCATTAACACTATTTAACATAAGATAAGATATGTAATAAATAACATAATAATTCGATAAGAATTTTGTAATTCATATTTTTAGTTAGATCACACCAAAAAATGTATCATTATTACATACATATAAACAATATGTTATATTTTCACATAATCATCAAAATTGCAACAAGATGCATATATTCAATAAATCATAGAAAAGCATAAGAAATCGATAAATCATTATATTTATTAATAATAGCTCCATAAAATCTTTTAAACTTTTAAAACAGAAATATCGTTTATTTGATGAATTAATGAACTAAATTACACTCTTAGCATTTATTTGATGATTTTAATTTTTAGCACTGATTATCGATCAAAGCGATCATGCGCCCTCCGTGGATCGAGCATGATTGAACGAACCGAGGGCGCAAATTCACTTTCACAAAAAAAAGTAAAAAAATGAAAAAAAAAGAAACTTCTTTCGCGTATTTGATTGAACAAGTAGCGCACAATATTTGGGCCTTATAAAGTAAATTGTTGATGTTCCGCTAAATCACGTAAACACTTGTATGTATGTACGTAAGTGACGGAGAAGCAGGGACAATATACATGTTTGTCGTAAGGAATTGATTCCCGATAAGGGGAAGAAAGCACAGAGAGTGACGTATATATACATATAAAGAAGTAAAACGTATGTATTATATTCTATCGTATATTATAATATATATGAGCGATTCCTGCGAATTCGTTGATATCTCTAATCGAATATACCGTCGACTGTCAAATCATCAATTGATCGATGACAACGCGGGTGACTCTATCTACGCTAGAAGTATCATATTGGAAGATTATATCTCGCGACAATATAAATGATATGAGGCCCCGGAGCATATACAATCATCGTAGCGTGCGTATCTGACGATAAAAATAGTTACGCTTGAGAGAGTATATTTAAGGATTAAATAGGATAGGCGCGACTCTTAAATCTTCGAGAGAATTCAATCTATCTTCTAAGTATTCGGCTCGATTTGATTCCCGCGTTATCCTTCAGTAATCCTGCAGGAAACGGACCTATGCTCGATTCACGGCGCTCGAATGAGGTGTCGAATTGCGACACCGAGGAATACAGTGGCTTTGTAACTCACAGTGTGACGATAAAAAAAGCCGTATCTAATTTATATCATTCATAATTCATAATTTATAATTTTTATAATTGATTAAGATCATTATGTGGTAATCGTTCACTGTTAAGATATTAAACAAAGTATGACGGTAGTAAGAAGACCGGTTCTTATTTTTACGATTGCCCAACAGAATTGTTTCTGCTGAATGCAATTAATGTCAATAGGAAAAGAGCGTATTTTATAGACATATTGCATACTGTAGTTAAAAGGCTACCGAGGAAGATTCGGCCCTTTGTAGGCTCTTCCTATCCTCATTAAATAAAAATTAAGTATGTCTGATGCGTCTGACGGAAAGTTAAGCTAGACTTTTCCCACATGCGTTTTGTGGCCTGAAGTTCGCGGAACCGACGAATTAAAAAAATTTTTGTCTGCGCTAAATAATTAATTTTCTCGACGCTAAGTTTCACGAAGACTATTGTTCTTCAGCATTTTCGCCCATTCGTAAAGTGTGCATTTGTGTAGTGATTGATTCTTGTAAAGTTAAATATAAGACAGATAATTTTCGTAGTAAAGCGCGACTGTAGATTGAATTCACAAGATTACGCGTACATATACATATTTAAATATTCCTCTGGACATTTCTTTCATTTTATTGCTATTTATTTAATATACGAGTAAACGATAATTTTAGAAGTATCGATTCTTTAAAAAATATCATTTGTTCTCTTCTTTCTTTCAGCGATTCATCATTAATATATTATTCACTGCCGCATTTTACGCATTCACACATCTCAGAGCAATCAAAATTCGTCAAGATCTTAAACACGAACATCCACGATTCGTATCAACGCGTAAACGCGAATTGGTCGCTGATGTCGCTGTCAATAGGCGGATATTAAATATTTGATATCATCATGATTCGAGCGTAGTATCGAAATAATTAACCAGAAGTTACGCATTTACAACTCGCCTACGAGCAATAGCCTAAGCGATGTTAATTATAATCGAAATAATCGAGGAAGCGAAGACAAACGCGAGGACATTTAACTCACTTATAATCTTAGCGGTAAGCGCGATGAAGAAAGGCCTAGCTAATCGTAATCACATTGAACTTTGAGAGTAAAACGCACGGGGAAACTGTATTTTTTCGTCGTGAAAATTTATAAAGTTTCCTATTATATAATTATCAGTTGGATATTGGACGATGAATGCGTCGGCTGGCTCGAATGATTTCTTTATCTCGCTCAACTCATCACGACCACTACGACTACATTCCTCCTTAACTAACAATAAATAACTAACAATAAATAGGCACTAACGTGAGAGAAGCGTATATATAAAATAAATGTATAATATTAATATATACTATGTTATATACAGGGTGAGTCAAAAGTATGTTTTAAAAATTTGTGAGCGTGTTCCTGGATAAAAAGGAAGAACAAATGTTCATATGAACATATGGTCGCAAATGCTTTGTTGTCGAGATAATGGACATAAATCAGCAGTATCAAATAATGCTTTATTTGAACGTTTACAATTTTGTTATTGTTGTTTGGTTTTTTTTGTTTTTTTGTTTTTTTTTGTTTTTTTTTGTTGGTAGTGTGGTTTGGTTTGGTTTTGGTCATGCGGACGTCGTGCTCAAGCATGTGTTGAAAATGATGGAGGACATGTAGAACATCTCTTATAAACAACAATAACAAAATTGTAAACGTTCAAATAAAGCATCATTTGATACTGCTGATTTATGTCCATTATCTCGACAACAAAGCATTTGCGACCATATGTTCATATGAACATTTGTTCTTCCTTTTTATCCAGGAACACGCTCACAAATTTTTAAAACATACTTTTGACTCACCCTGTATATTATATAATTTTAATATATATACGTATATTAATATTATATATAAATATATAAAAATAAATAAATGAATATTGCATATGTGCGGGGTGTCACGCTAGTATCGCGCTAGTTACTTGTGCGTCATTTCTTTTATTCGCGAATTCTTTGATCAATTTAAAACAACTTTTATATTTCTTATATATTATTAAATATTATGATAATTAATTTTTAATTAAAATTCTATTAAAATAAATCCATTTAATATTAAATATGAAATAAAAATATTTATTAAAACTTTTATAATTTGAAAACTATTGATCAATCTACCATTATTAACAAGAAAAATGAATTTATCAATTTGCAGAAAGAAGCTATAGAAATGCGGAACATCTTGCATATATATATTCTATAATTATATAAGTACGTACATGAATTACATATACACATACACATACCACACATACACACATACACACACACACACACACACACACGCACGCATGCACGCACGCACGGAAGATATGAGACATGATGGAGAAAAGGGCGATAAAGGGAAGGATGTTAACTCATAATTAAATAGAACATAATGAATTTCTAGACCGTTATATTAGCATTCATAAAAAAGATTGAAGAATTTTTCGCGCAGTACTTGAGAACTTAACGTTAATTGTTCGTTCACTGTGCAATAATTTAACAGTAACATCGCTTAACTTGTAATCGATTAATTGGATCAAAACGATGTTACAGTGTCTCATCATGGATAGACGAACAATTATATAAGGAAAAAGAAAGAGAAAAAAATTTTGAGAATAGAAATGCGTCGCCATTATTTCTCCGGCTCGAATTTGTCAACTCTGTAACTTACAATACAATAATAAAATATTAATCGTATATATATTTAGAAAACTTTCAAGAAATGTTCAAAAAATATAAAAAAATATTAAATTAAAAATTTCTAACAGTTATATTGTGTATTTATGACAATATAAAATTGACAATAGATATATATTGACAGTATGTTTGAAATCTTTGAAAAATACTGCCAATTTAGCAATTGGAATACTTACATATCATCATTTTATCTAATTAAGGCACAAAATACAGTATGTTGTATAATGCAAGATATAAGTGATTAGTTTTAATACAAGTTATTTAATATCGATTTTTTTGCTTTGCAAGAGTCTTTTGGATGAAAACACATTGAAATGTGCACTAAAAAAGTCCTGTATCCTCTACGTAATTTTTGCGACGTGATATTCACTCGACTAATCGATTATATTGTTAAATTATCGGAACGAATACTTAGAAATTGCAATATACAAATTTTAGAGTCACATTTAGAGTCAGTTGGCTTAATTAACGTTTCAATTAATGTATTGAATCTTTACTATCATCTAATTTAATAATATTCTTGCTATTTTAGGTGCTCGTTTTATTTTTTGTTGCAATTCAGACTATAACTGTATTTCACTTTTTATGTACTAAACTATTAATAATTAACTATAAATAATTAATTAATTATAAAATATAATTAATTATTTATAACTATTTATAAAATAATTGAAAATAACTGAAAATTATTAAATAGTAATTTGAAAAAATGACGAATATTATTTATATGAATATTATTTATACCATATTTTAAAATTATATATTTTGCATTTATAAATATTTTCTCAATTACAAAGGAAATTTCTCAATTTACAAAGGAAAAAGTGCAAGATGTTTCCTATAAAAGGGAAGAAAGATAGAAAATAAAAAAAAAATAAATATGCAAAGATGACATGATTGTTGAATAAAACAGGAAGAAATTTGAGCCGAAAAAAAATTGAGCGACGTCAAGCGACATATAAAAACAAATATATACAAATATATGTACATGATTGCAAACTAAAAATGGTCCATTATATATCTCAAATTAAATTTTTTCGGAATTGTAACAGTCAATGAAAGACTGATGGATTTATCGAAGAAGTAAAATAATTTTACTCGTTTCAAATACTCCTTTACGGGATTTTGCGAGAAGCTTTCTTAGACGAATCTTAATTCAAGATGCATTAAGATCGGCTAGTTATCCTGATGAAGAAAATAATAAAATGAAAAAGAAATTCTCTCTCGGTTTAATCTTTTTCTTTTTTCTTTTTTCCTGTTTTTTTGTATCAAATAATAATGCACACGAAGTGATTGTATGTGCGTCGTTAATAAGGCAACTGGACCGTCTGAGAAGGCCTACGATAAAATTCCTTGAACTTTCGCATCCTAGTGACAGATTTTACAATAGGATATAACGGGTTATATACTTTGCGCCTTAAGCACTTCGTATATATAAATGAGCAACACGACGCGGGCGCGCCGATCTATTGAAAAAAAAAGGATTAGATTAGAGATGCGTGTGTGTGAGAAGAATAATGATGATTATAATAATTATAATAATATATAACATATTAATGAAATATTATTAATATAAAATAATATAATAACAATAACAATAAAATACGCTGTTACTCTGATTGTATATAGTCCTGTAATGTTATAGTATTATATTAGAAGGGAGAAGGGAAGGGCTCCAACTTATAATAAACACACACACACACATATTCGAAGGCGCGCACGCGCGTGGAAAGATAAATATTTAACCATATGATTTTAATTATTTACGAACGAATAAGCAAAAACAGAACTAAAAATACGAATTCACGTATGGAGCAAACGATGGAAAAAAGGAAGAACAATCGAAGAGGCATTAAATCGGCTATTACGCTATGTTATTCGTGCGGCGACACTCAAGAGCATTTTTTAGTTGCTCGTATTGCATTTTCAGTAAAAATCGTTTAAAAATTCTCTCTGTATCTTTTCTCTAATCGTGTCTTTTGACGCGAGGTTTTTGATTTTAAGTGCGAGGATGAACATGATCGGTTTAGTATCACAAAGGGCACAGGTAAAAGAATTAAAGTCCACTTTTCGTTTCCTTCTAGTTATATTAGTAAAAAAATTTATGAAAAAATTATGTTTCAATTGTCATTTGATATAATGAAGTCATCAGAATTTTTATGATAAGTTTCAACTTATTTCGGAACACAAGATATGTCTGTCATAACTAAAGAATATACGTGATTTGAACGTGTTATAATTCGTAATGTCATATTCTGTTAATATTTCTGTTAATATTCTGATAACATTATAACCTATTTATAATTATTATTTTGATTTATTATATCATTTAATTGCATAAGATTTATCAAAAAAATTTTTTCATATCACTAATATACATATAATTAAATATTAATAAACATAATTTATTAAACATATTAAATCTATGTTGTTCTATATAACAAGAATTTAATATTATAATATCCATTAACTTTTTTCATGTAATTCTCATATTATGAATTTACTTTATATGATATTATCTCCAAAGTGTAAATTATAATTATGTAGAAAAGGGATTTTATTCTTTTTGTCTTATGCCCTTCGAATAATATTCAAGTACAATTTAAGTAGATCTAATATATTATCGATATATGTATAAGAAAAATGATTTTCGAAGCGCCAAGCAAAACGTTTATCGATGAATCAAGATTACAATGAATATCAATTATTAGTACATGCTTTCTTAATCAAATCAATAAATAAATAATTAACGCAAAGATTGATCTTGTCGAAGAAAAATGTATATTAGAAACAACATAGCTCTTTATTCCACAAACTATGAGATGCAAAAAGTCTCGCTGCCAAAAAATGTGCATTAAGCAAAAACTATTTCGGGCGATTTCGAGATCTCACTTATTCTTTGTATGTAATAATAATCAAAAATGAATTTTGTGAAAATTATATAATCAACAGTTCAAATTATTGAAAGCGATAATTATTTCGATTTATTTGCTGGCTACAAAATGTAATTTTTTGAAAAAATAATTTATAACAAAAGAGACAAATCATCAATGTAAAATATTCTGAAATTAAAATACTCGTAACATCAATCAAACATTCAAATCAATTAGTTCTAACGAATAATAATTTCGATTCTAAAATTATATCAAATATTGACCTCATATTGAAAAATACATCTTAATTATATTGGCCTCTTCAGATTAGGAATTTATAAATTCATCTAGTAAGGCGATATTTTTAGATAGACAAATCAGTCAGATTGATAGATAAATCAATATTTATAAAATCAAGGCGGCGATAGACAGAGCCAAATTCGCGTGTCATACTCTAAATCTTTACATGTATATAATATTCATTCATTTCTCTACATCTCCAAATTTTTAATCTTTTAAACAGGGACTTGACGAATATCGCGTGACGAATTCAATACTTTTTAATATATATATATATATATATATATATATATATATATATATATATATGATTGAGGAAATTTATATATATATATATATATTTCCTCAATTTCTACAAAAATAACTTCTAAAATATAATCTTTGGCTACAATAATCTATAATCTATTAACATAAAAAATCAAACTAAATATTTTATAATCGATTCACTTTGGAGATTAAACAGAATTATACAAAAATAGATTCTTTCAAGAGGATCGGTTTTGTGTGTATGAATAGAGACGATACAAATTCAAGAAGAGAAATCGAGTTATTCATCTTTCATGTTACCATAAATTTTAGTCGCCTTGAACTTTAATCTTTATTTTACGCAATTGGGAGCTTATGCGTGCCTCACATATCTAACATTATTATTAATGCAAATAATGTTATTATGATTATGAAATAAGTTCTATGCAATCGATAACAATTTTGAGAGTCAAGATTGTTAAGCATTGACAGTAATTGAGAAAACATTCAAAAAAATAAGTTCTATGCAATCGATAACAATCTTGAGAGTCAAGATTGTCAAGCATTGACAGTAATCGAGAAAACATTCAAAATTTCGAACTAATACGATCTAATTAATACTAAAAAGCAACTGTTTCACGCGCACGTGTGCTCGCGTTCGATTATAAATTATAAATCAGCTTAATCCAGTATCAAAGATAATTATTACAGCGACTAGTAAGTACTTGTGGGATGCGAGGAAATCGACTATCGGGATCTATTATCCTCATTTCTTTTCTCTCACATTAACTTTGTCTAACATTTTTAGAAAAACATAGAAGTTATATCCTCATTATTCTGACGACGTAGGAGATGATCGTATCATTTATTATGCAGAGAAATTATTTAATAATGGTTGACATTATCGTCATTGCCGGATCTAATATATCGTTTTTTCATATTAAATCATATTAAATCATATAATCATATTAAAACAATTGAGCAGGATATATATAAAATAATCATTTTTTTATCTTCTCGGAGAAAATAGGGAAACAAATTAACACAATATCGCCACTTCATTGTATTTACATTCTGTAAATTTTACAAGCAAGAATATGATTAATATCGAATATGATTAATTCTTAATTGCTAAATTATCGTTAATATATTTTCCGTCAGATTGCAACATTATTTATAAATTGAAGTTATATTGTCACTATAATGATTTAATGCATAATATTACAAAGAAAGCATTGCTCATTATTTAATTAAAATTTATTTATATATATATAATATAGTTGTATATATAAAATTAATAGTATACTTTACCGTTTCAAAATTAATAATACCAGATTAATCTTGATTTATTTTCATTGATATTATCAATTGAATCGTATTATATTAAACTATTAAAAGATGTTCATATTGAATGTTAATAGTTTTAAAATACAAAAAAAATTTTTACGAGGAGACAATATGTAAAACGAACTTAAATAATACTACTAGCATTATTAATATGCTATTTTGTTCCATTCTTTAAAAAAGTATATAAAATCGAACGGATTCATCCCTTTTCCGTGATACTGATTAATTGATTTTCTCTCTGCATACAGTACTTACTTCGTATCGTCAGCAGCTGTCATTGCGGATTTGCGTATTTTGATAGATCGACAAATGTTAAAAGTTTAATAATTTAAATTCGTAATTTACTACAAGGATAAGTTTCATATTGATTTGACGGCATAATAATATGCAAAAATATGATGAATTATCTTTTTCTTGCACGAATTATTCCGCTCTTACGCATTCCATATCTCTTTTGTTTAGAATGATAAATACCCATAGATTTCAAAGTTTTAAATTTCTTAAGTAATAATCGAGATGTATAAGTACAAATTGAAAATCTAAATCTTATTTTTTTAAATTTATGATGATTTACAGTACCATGATCTACGCAGTACCTAAACATAAGCTAAAAGTCAAAAATCAGTTGCGCGATAAACATTAATATCAGTTAATAATAAAGATTAATATAGTGATTGGTAAATATACACGTGCATGTATAATCGTTTATAATGCTTAATCGATTATTATGCTAAACTTACTGTAAATTTTGATATTTTCGATTCTTTAAGATTTTTAATCTCTATTTTAAAAAATATATAAATAATTTATTTATGTAGCAATACTATTCTTTTGTTAATACAATCTTAGAAAGACTTGAAAGTTGTAAACTTGTAGTTGGAAACGTATACAAAAAAGATAAATAAAAATATGTCTATTATGAATTTTGCATAATTCAATAAGAGCAAATTTTAACCGTTTAATCCACTAGGAAGATGTAATGTAATATATATTTGCATTAAGGATATATATATGTATAAAACGTTTCTTTTGAAATATTGCAGAGATTCATCCTTTCCTTATGTAAAACAAAAACAAGTAATACATGCATTTCTTTATAGTTTGTGCTATATCAGAGAGCCATGTGTGTGTGCGTATATGTGTGTGTCTGTGTGTGTGAGATCGTTATAAACAATTATATAAATAGAAGTAAAAGAATATTCAAAACCAAGCTACATCTACATTAATTTTACATAGGTGCACTTTATCTTAATAATGTGATGTTGGTACTTGCGTGAAATTGATTCTTTTGAAATTTCTTTTAGAACTATAGAAACGGTAAAAACGTATTTTAATGGAAATAATAAAGAGAGATATATGTTTTTAAAAAAATATAAAAATCTAATTAATTTTATTACAGAATTTCGTTATGAATTGAATTATATAAATTCAAACATTTTAATTATTCAGCTATCGTCAATATACATAATTACATTTATTTTAAATTAAATTACTTAATGATAGACACAATTTACACATATACAACAAAATGTTTTCTATTATTAAAAATTCATAAATAATACAACATGCGCGATTATGTGATTATGACAAAATGATCTTTATAATTAGCTTAATCTTGCCGATAATTATTCGTCATATTATTAATGAAAAGTTTTATCAGTTAATCGATCTATCAAGCTTCCTCCCTTCTCCCATCTCTCCCTATGTCACACGAGTTTCTTCGTGCGAGCAAAATGTCCCCGGTCAACTTAGAATGGCCATATCGCATAACTGCATTGGCAGGAAATAAACGGTCGCGAGCTTGATGCGCTGAAAGATTTTCACAAAAAGTGAAAATCTTTTGTGTGTGTGTGTATGTATATGTATGTGTGGATTCGCAAAATACTGGGAATCTTATGAAAGAACATGTCGTGATCGTTGCCGATCGATGAGAAAAAGTTGAGATTTATAAGTACAATATTAAAAAGATATAAAAAGAAAGAGCATTGTTTTCAATCTTGCATATGGTATGTGGCTAATTTCCAATCAGTTTTTTTTATTTTATTATCATCGTTTTATTGTTCCAATGCAAAAATGTATTGTGTCGCATAAAAATTCAGTACTTTCAGATTTGATTAATAAATATGCAATTTCTTTGTGATAAAGTTTATCATTGAAATATTAACTACAGCTCCACTCAGATATAAAATTATTTGCATAAAAAATTGAAAGTAATATATTATTTATTACATTATATTATTTATACATTGAAAAATATTTTGATAATTTAGATTAAAAAGATTCAATAAAAAGATTTACTTACAAATTTTTTATCATTAAATTAATTTTTCAAATAGTTTGTAAAATATTTAATAACATGTATAATATATATATATATATATATATATATAAAACTTGTTTCATTGCTTTTTTATGTTTTCCGTTCATCGTTAAAGAGTTTGCACATTGTTGACACATGATGTTGTTCGCACATGAAATACTCCGTATATAATTTTATATAAATATTTTATTCAAAATTTCAACAATATCGATCCATCGATCATGGCAAGGTTCTCTGTGCTACCACGCTTGTTGTGCGACGAATGTTTCTATGTACAATGTTAATCCGATAGCCTACGAATTGCTGTGCGAATCGCCCTCGCGCGTGTAGAAGTATAATGGGGTTTATCTTGTCTAGTCAGGATTATGGATAAATAATTTTGCCATTTAGTAATTTCTCTTATCGCTGTGTGTGTGAATACGTATATAAAATATTTTTTTTCTTTCATCGGAAGTCCGAAAAAACGGGCGAAACTGATAATGATTTCTGTACGTCGGGAGACGACAATGGTTAAATATATACGATTGTCCATAATGTATATCGCCATTAATTATTATTTTTATTATCATTATTATCATTATTATTATTATTATTATTATTATTACTATTATTATTATTATTATTATGATCATGATTATGATTATTATTATTATTATTATATTATTAATATCATCATCATCATCATTATCAATTATCATTATTATTATTGATCACGAATTATTACGATTACAATTATTATTATATTACTGATTATTAGTTACTATCATTACGGCTATATACTATATAATACCTTTGTAAATGAGAATCAAGACACTGATGGCGCTATAGGGAAAAGAAACTTAATAAATTGAAATTCTATTAACCCACCAAAGCGTTCGATTGTGATTTGTGTTGACTTACCTTCCTAAATAGCAACGATCATATTTTCTAATTATAATATCAATTTTATATATTATTAAAATTCCATTAATACATTAGAATTTTTTAATTGTTATGTTTTTATAATCATTAAAATACAATGTCTTTATAATCATTAAACTGCAGATTACTCTTGCAACAAAATATCTGCAAATAAAATTTGTATTCAAATACATTATCAATTATAAAAATACAGCGAACATCTAAAAAAAATCTTATCTTTTGTCATCACAGCTAAATCTTATGTCATTTTAACAATTCTCAACATGTTTCTTAATAGATAATCTTTATTCTTCAGTTATTGCCAAGAAGGGCCTTGGTTACAATATTTTTACTCATTCACCCATTCGTACCTTTTAAATCTAAATCTAATTCTAATTCTAAATCTAAATTATTTCCTATTATTATTACATTTTATACTTTTTACATTTTTACCTTTTTACATATATATACATGTTTGTATATACTTACATACCTACTTATATACCTGTACCTTCAGCTATTGCCAAGAAGGTACACGGTATAATATCTTTTTTACATATTTACATTTTACATACATGCGTACCTATTTAATCCATCTATTCCCTATTTCTGTACTCCTACTCTCCTCTCTATTCAGTATTCGCATCTTCTCATTTCTTCTTATTCTGTAACAATCCTCATTTCCTTTTCTAACTCTAATCTAATTTCTCCTAGTAGTCCTTTTCTCCTTTATCCTCATTTGGCTTCTTCTTTCTCAGATTTCCACATTTCAGACTTTCCCTATTTAGCTTCTCCTCACTCAGTTTTCCTCTTTCTATTCCTCAATTTCTCTTTGTTCCTTTTTCTTCTTTCTTCTTTCTCTTTTTTCCTTCTTTTTGCCTGTTTTCTCTGTATATTTTCTTTCTTCTCTTTTCTTCGTCTTCCTAATTGCAGCTCCTTTTTTTTCTTTCCTTTATTTCTCTTCAGATCTCTCTATTCCTCTTTCTTCTTCTTCTTCTTCTCCTTTTTGCCGTTTTTCTCTTTTCTTTCTCCTCTTTTCTCCGCAGCTTTTTATTTCCTCTTCTTTCTCCTTTACTCCCGATACATCCTAATCTTTTCTTTCTCCTTGTCTCGTTTATTTTTTTGCTACTGGGCCTCTTCCAACAATGCCTCTCTGCTTAACATGTTTCTTAATATGTTTCGGTTTCGTGTGACATATTAAAGCTTATATCGTTCCTTTAATAAAGAGTATTGATGTACTATAGTATGCGCAAATAAATCTGTAGTAATCTGAGTCGACGTCAAAAAGATAATTCATTCACTGACATTCAAAATACATCTATGACGTTATGTAAATAATAAATATAAATGTAAATATTGCAAAACATTATGTACTTATTAATACAGAATAGATGCTTCGATGTCTACGGTCTTATAGATAAACAGAAAAGATAAATCGAATACTCACAATCACCTTTATACTTATGCCTTTGATAATCATTCAAATAATGTAGTGAAGTCACTAGTCTTTAAAAGCAGTCTCAGGAAGATTGACAAAGAATAATAATTGCAAGGTAACAAAATAATTTGTTCTATTTAATTCTAGTTCTATTTAATTCTATTAGTACTATTTAATTCTAAAATCTTAAGCTTTTGTAAATCATATAGCGCTAAATATGTGGAGAGAGTAAATTTAAATAAAAATAAATTGAAATAATAATAATATAATTTCTTCTCATATGTAATATAATTTTTTACATGCAATATCGATTTTTATCTTGGCTTGTTTTAAAGAAAAAAGTTCAAAATATATGTAAAAAAACCGCTCACTTTAAAATGTAATGTTTACAATAAAATAATATGTTTACGTCAAAATAAAATATAATTATTTAAACTTTGCAAAAAATCAAACTTTTAGAGAAGAAGAATTACAAACTTGTAGTGAAGAATAACCGTATATGTCGAAAACCAAAGAATTGATACGCTAATTATATACTTAAAGTCTTAATTTGATTATAACTTTATTATGATAAATATTATAATATGTGTAATCGAAGTGTGCGCGAAATAAGACGACACATGCGACGGGCATCCGAAAGAGTGTCGCGGCAAACGAATGCGCAACCTGCAAAAAAAATGTATAACGCCGTGAATCGAGCATGTATATTCAGAAAAAGCATAATATATATTCAAAAATATGAAAGTTCATATTTTAAATATATCGATATTTCAGCTTTTCATGGCCACTATCATGAATTTGCCATTTTGAATTTAAATTTTGATAATAATTTAGAAATCAACACCCTCCAAAAAGCTATAAAACTGTTTTTATATGAAACACATTTCTTTTGGGAAAACTATGAGAAGATTAAACCTTCCTTGATTAACCCATTTGCATCATACGAAAAAATGAAAAATAGTCCCTTATCACCAAATTTTTTTTTATTAAATTAGATTTAGAAATATTGCAAAAAGTATTAAAAACTTAATTTTCCAGTGATTTGTAAAAGATAAAATGGAGAAAGAAGTTGATATATGTATTGATCACTTCATAATAAGAATCATGTGTCGTGTGTCATATGTCGATTACTTTATGATAAGAATCCATGCTCTGTAATAAAAGGATGAAAGAATTAAAAAAATAATTATGTAAGATGAAAAAAGTCTCAACGAAATTATTATGTACATATAACTGCAAATGTTGATATTGACGAGAATAATCAACACTAATTGTTTTGTACTGTATGATAGCATTTGAAATGGTCAATGCATGTAGTTACTTGACAATTACCGCTGATAAATTGTTTCTCTTCTCTCTTTTTGTGTAAATAAACTACATAACGCTTTTGAGCTTTCCTCGATGAAATTGTTTCAATCTGAATTGGAAAATGTTGACTAGTAAATCTTGATGGTAATGATGGACATGGTGTAACTTTTCACTTTTTTTGTGGTATTTTAATTTTTTTAATATATTTTTCAATGATTTCTTCTGCTAACTTTTATTTGAAGACATTGAACGCTCTATCTTTAATAGTTATAGTTACTTTATACTATATTATACTACTTTATTCGGTACAAATAACTCTAAACTATTCACGCCAACTCATAATGTCATGTAAAAAAACAATACATTTTGGTAAAAATGACCAAAACAATTGCGCGTATATATACGCTCCCGTGATAGTGACCAGGAAAAATGCGTGTATATATACGCTAATGATGCAAATGGATTAATAAGAAACTGATGCGCAAAAAATGATATCGAACTGTCATAGTTATCGAGAATAAAGGTCAGCAAGCCTATTCTGTAACTTTTTGCATTATAAATTCGCTAATAAAATTTGTTTTATCCCATAACGCATAGCATTTTAGTCAAAAATGATATTCTGTAATCTATGTTTGCGTTACAAATGCGTTATAAATTGCGTTAAAAAACTTGGAGAATATGATTTTTTAGTAATATATAGCTGAACGCAAATTTAACATTTGTTTAACGCAATATTGATTATGTTTTGTATTAAGAATCGACAGGAGGCATAGCAGAGAGCCCGGAACTACAAATTTACAAAGGCATTATTGTGGCCAAAATACAGAAAGAATCATATTAAAATTATAATATTTGTAATCGGTAGGATTGTCCGTAGGTCGCTACATCGCTCATTTTTTGGTAAAGATCAAAATGAATTTTTAAGTTACGTACAGAACTATGCAGCTACTCGCGGGTCAGGTGCAGTTAGGTATCCGTGTATTTTATTTATTATACATTTTTAAGAGCCAAAATGCAAAATCCGATTCCGTGGTGACCTGCATAAGAAATATAAAAAAAAAATTCGTGAAAAAATATCATTTCTTCCAAGAGAAAAAAATGTGTTTACGAATATTACTTGATTTACATTTGTAATAATATCGCTGCGCACCCCGACTACCGCATAGAAGAAGCTGTACCGTCTCATGTACCACACACACACACACACATACACACACTCTGTACATTTATACATTACATTTATACATCATTACAAATATATACATTCAGTCACACACATCGCGTATTTTCTTATCAAGAACCTTGCACCGGCGATCTATCCGCAGCATGAAAACGACCGAAAATACGACCGTTACATTACATTTGTAATAATCACGAATAATATATACACACCTGATTTTACAATTAAAATATTATACGACTAATAAACATATTTTATTATTATATATATTTGACCATATTTTGAGTTAAATATATATAATAATAAAATGTTTATTAGTCGTATAATATTTTAGTTGTAAAATCAGGTGTGTATATATTATTCGTGCAACAATTTATTAACGTTTTATAGACTTAGATTATACCATTTATAGCATAGAATTTTGTAAACATTTATAAATGAGATTTTTCTCATTATATACGTTTCACAAATTATATACGTTTTCAATAAACGTTTCTTCGATTACATAAATATACGATTTTAAGAAATAAAATAGACGCAGATACATTCTAGAAATTAAACGTTTCTTTTCGTATTCTTATATAATATTTTTCAACGCATAAAATCCGTTTTGTTTTATGCAAATGTAATAAAAACGGATATCATTATCGTATATTATATGATTATATAAAAAAATCACAAAAATTAAAACGTTTATCTGATATACTTATACCACATTTATACTAACGTTTAATAAATGTTTAATATTCCATCATGTGTTTATTGGGTCCTCACTCAGTTTTCCTCTTTCTATTCCTCAATTTCTCTTTGTTCCTTTTTCTTCTTTCTTCCTTCTCTCTTTTCCTTCTTTTTGCCTGTTTTCTCTGTATATTTTCTTTCTTCTCTTTTCTTCGTCTTCCTAATTGCAGCTCCTTTTTTTCTTTCCTTTATTTCTTTTCAGATCTCTCTACTCCTCTTTCTTCTTCTTCTTCTCCTTTTTGCCGTTTTTCTCTTTTCTTTCTCCTCTTTTCTCCGCAGCTTTTTATTTCCTCTTCTTTCTCCTTTACTCCCGATACATCCTAATCTTTTCTTTCTCCTTGCCTCGTCTATTTTTCTGCTACTGGACCTCTTCCAACAATACCGTTCCTTTAATAAAGAGTATTGATGTACTATAGTATGCGCAAGTAAATCTGTAATCTGTAGTAATCTGATTCGACGTCAAAAAGATAATTCATTACTGCCATTCAAAATACATCTATGACGTTATGTAAATAGATAAATATAAATGTAAATATTGCAAAACATTACTTATTAATACAGAATAGATGCTTCGATGTCTACGGTCTTATAGATAAACAGAAAAGATAAATCGAATACTCACAATCACCTTTATTCTTATGCCTTTGATAATCATTCAAATAATGTAGTGAAGTCACTAGTCTTTAAAAGTAGTCTCAGGAAGTTCAACCGATTCAAAAAGCCTCGCATCACGTGTGAAATAAGATCTATTAGTAAAGCGAGAATCGGAAAAACTTGACAAAGAATAATAATTGCAAGGTAACAAAATAATTTGTTCTATTTAATTCTAGTTCTATTTAATTCTATTAGTACTATTTAATTCTAAAATCTTAAGCTTTTGTAAATCATATAGCGCTAAATATGTGGAGAGAGTAAATTTAAATAAAAATAAATTGAAATAATAATAATATAATTTCTTCTCATATGTAATATAATTTTTTACATGCAATATCGATTTTTATCTTGGCTTGTTTTAAAGAAAAAAGTTCAAAATATATGTAAAAAAACCGCTCACTTTAAAATGTAATGTTTACAATAAAATAATATGTTTACGTCAAAATAAAATATAATTATTTAAACTTTGCAAAAAATCAAACTTTTAGAGAAGAAGAATTACAAACTTGTAGTGAAGAATAACCGTATATGTCGAAAACCAAAGAATTGATACGCTAATTATATACTTAAAGTCTTAATTTGATTATAACTTTATTATGATAAATATTATAATATATATGTGTAATCAAAGTGTGCGCGAAATAAGACGACACATGCGACGGGCATCCGAAAGAGTGTCGCGGCAGACGAATGCGCAACCTGCAAAAAAAAAGTGTATAACGCCGTGAATCGAGCATGTATATTCAGAAAAAGCATAATATATATTCAAAAATATGAAAATTCATATTTTAAATATATCGATATTTCAGCTTTTCATGGCCACTATCTTGAATCTGCCATTTTGAATTTAAATTTTGATAATAATTTAGAAATCAACACCCTCCAAAAAGCTATAAAACTGTTTTTATATGAAACGCATTTCTTTTGGGAAAACTATGAGAAGATTATATCTTCCTTGATTAACCCATTTGCATCATAGGAAAGAATGAAAAATAGTACCCTTATCACCAAATTTTTTTTTATTAAATTAGATTTAGAAACATTGCAAAAAGTATTAAAAACTTAATTTTCCAGTGATTTGTAAAAGATAAAATGGAGAAAGAAGTTGATATATGTATTGATCACTTCGTAATAAGAATCATGTGTCATATGTCATATGTCGATTACTTTATAATAAGAATCCATGCTCTGTAATAAAAGGATGAAAGAATTAAAAAAATAATTATGTAAGATGAAAGGAGTCTCAACGAAATTATTATGTACATATAACTACAAATGTTGATATTAACGAGAACAATCCACACTAATTGTTTTGTACTGTATGATAGTATTTGAAATGGTCAATGCATGTAGTTACTTGACAATTACCGTTGATAAATTGTTTTTCTTCTCTCTTTTTGTGTAAATAAACTATATAACGCTTTTGAGCTTTCCTCGATGAAATTGTTTCAATCTGAATTGGAAAATGTTGACTAGTAAATCTTGATGGTAATGATGGACATGGTGTAACTTTTCACTTTTTTTGTGGTATTTTAATTTTTTTAATATATTTTTCAATGATTTCTTCTGCTAACTTTTATTTGAAGACATTGAACGCTCTATCTTTAATAGTTATAGTTACTTTATACTATATTATACTACTTTATTCGGTACAAATAACTCTAAACTATTCACGCCAACTCATAATGTCATGTAAAAAAACAATACATTTTGGTAAAAATGACCAAAACAATTGCGCGTATATATACGCTCCCGTGATAGTGACCAGGAAAAATGCGTGTATATATACGCTAATGATGCAAATGGATTAATAAGAAACTGATGCGCAAAAAATGATATCGAACTGTCACAGTTATCGAGAATAAAGGTCAGCAAGCCTATTCTGTAACTTTTTGCATTATAAATTCGCTAATAAAATTTGTTTTATCCCATAACGCATAGCATTTTAGTCAAAAATGATATTCTGTAATCTATGTTTGCGTTTCAAATATGTTACAAATTGCGTTAAAAAACTTGGAGAATATGATTTTCTAGTAATATATAGCTGAACGCAAATTTAACATTTGTTTAACGCAATATTGATTATGTTTTGTATTAAGAATCGACAGGAGGCATAGCAGAGAGCCCGGAACTACAAATTTACAAAGGCATTATTGTGGCCAAAATACAGAAAGAATCATATTAAAATTATAATATTTGTAATCGGTAGGATTGTCCGTAGGTCGCTACATCGCTCCTTTTTTGGTAAAGATCAAAATGAATTTTCAAGTTACGTGCAGAACTATGCAGCTACTCGCGGGTCAGGTGCAGTTAGGTATCGTCCGTGTATTTTATTTATTATAAATTTTTAAAAGCCAAAATGCAAAATCCGATTCCGTGGTGACCTGCATAAGAAATATAAAAAAAAAATTCGTGGAAAAATATCATTTCTTCCAGGAGAAAAAAATGTGTTTACGAATATTACTTGATTTACATTTAAGGAACAGCTCATAGGAAAATTTTCAGTATTTAACATACTGACGGCTTGACAAAGAGATATTATTTTTGTCTCTCTTGCACTTCGTATATATGTAATGTCTGTGTTGGTATAAACACCAATATACTGCGCACGGATATGAGTGTTGAATGATAATGCCAGACAAGAATCTCTCTCTCTCTCTCTCTCTCTCTCTCTCTCTCTCTCTCTCTCTCTCTCTCTCTCTCTCTCTCTCTCTCTCTCTCTCTCTCTCTCTCTCTCTCTCTCTCTCTCTCTCTCTCTCTCTCTCTCTCTCTCCTCCCTCTCTCTCTCTCTCTCTCCTCCCTCTCTCCCCCTCCCTCCCTCCCTCCCCCCTTTCTTTCTCCGCCTTTCTCTTTCCCTCACCCTCCCTCTCTCTCTCCCCTTCCCTCTCTCTCTCTCTCTCTCTCTCTCTCTCTCTCTCTCGAATATTATCTTTGTTTCTCTGCAATATTGATATGATAAAGAAACAAGGATAATGATAGTTATTGTTTGACATCGTCCAATAATCGTATTCGTATATGTAATACATCGCATAATGAATATTAATTTATAGAACATATGTATATAAATAAATTGAATTGTTGAATGTGCATGTGAATAAATATATTAAAATAAAAAACAAATAAGATAAACAAGTACTTATACATGTATATTATATATAGGTATATAATATTTATTTTATTTATTCTTTATTTTATATATTTATTTATATATATCCACTTATTTATATTTTTATTCTATGATGTGATATATCACAAATATATACAAATAAAATTGTTGAAAAATAATATCAGACAAGAACTATTGTTATATATGTTCATTTTTTTATCATGCCAATGCTGTAGAGAAACTAGGAGTAAACACACTAGCGTGAGACAGTCAATTTTTAGATTACATTTTTTTAGCAGCCGGATGAACAAAAATAAAATATTACATAATTCATTAAACATTTGCTCCATAAATACTGATAATGTGAAACCATAGATAATACATAATAAATATATAAATACTAACAATGAGTATAAGATATATAGTTTGTAACGTTAGAAATTCAAATATAAATCAATAATTACTTATGTTGAGTAATTTTGTTCAACCATTATTATATAATATATTTTATTACAAAAATTATTACATTTTTTGTTAATTAATTTAAGAATAATTTTTAAAACATTAGAAATATTTTTACTTATTTATAATTATATATATATATATATATATATATATATATATATATATATATTATACGTGTATATAATTATAATTATAAACAATAATTTAATCAATTCATAATTATTTTTATAATAATAATATATTTGAATATATAAAATATATAAAAATATTAAAAGATATTTTTTCTCTAATAAAACTATAAATGTAAAAATAATATTTATATTATTAATACCTCTTTCTTTTCACAATTACTATCAATTTATTACATTATCAAAGATACGTTAATATATTTAAAAAATAAAGGGTTTTTTATACACATGTTTTTATACGTTTTCATATTATCAATATTTATGGGCCAGTATATGTTTATACGATATCGATATAATTGAAAATAAGATAATATCATAGATCATTATTGATCTATGAAACTGTGAAATGATTATATTTGCTAAAAAATAATATCAAATAAAGATAGACATCATGCTATCTTTCTATTCCGCTAACATGATATGCGAAGTATCGATAATATGAGAAAGCAATAAATTACCAAATCTAATAGGCACCCATATTTTATATATTGTATACATATTGTTTGTTCACCCTGTTATCTATAATCCTACTGTTATTATTCATCAACATATATTTAGTACACATATATAATTTTAACTATAATTTAAACATATATATACACATATGTATGTACGCAAATATAAAATTCATAAAAAGTTGGCGCCCGTGTTATTATTGCTTTCTGCCACGGGAGGCCAGAAAGTATTTTCAAGATGTATCTTGGTCGTAAAAGAATACACTAGAAGAATAAGGATAGCATGATTGTCGACTTATTTTGTCTTTCGGTGCATTCGCGCGAGCAATGTAATGGTGTTTGTATGTATACGGACATATAATTCTCGATCTCTACATAGAGATCGAGAATTTATTTTTCAAATTGATTACCTTAAAATAGGAATTTCGCATTGTTACTGCGGTCATTTCAAGGTACCGCGGTATTGTTAAGATCTCCAATATCAATTCGGAGTTGCTCGTCACTCCTGTCGATCTTTAATACCCGAAAAACAGTACGTGAAATTCACGTTATTACATGTGGATTAACATCGTTGAATCCATGTGAATATTCGAGTGGATAATCCGCTCAAGAACGGTACTAGAATCATGATAATCATGGATAGAATCATCGATTTAACGTGGAAATCCATGTGCAAATTTTACGAATTTTCGAGACATATCCTCATAATATCCACATGAATTCTTGCTTTATAATCCAATAATTTTTTTTAGTATATTTAAGGTTTTAAATTAAGAAAATAATTTTAATAAAAAAAAATGATATAAGAAATTGCATATATAAACTTTACTTTAAGTATTATTAAATTAATATAGAGACATATAATAAAATATATAAATACTAATATAAAATATAGGAAAATATATTATTTATATATCAAAACATCTTCCCACTCGGCATGTGATATTACTGAAACATTGCCATATTTCATTTGAAATATTACACCTTTCAACAGTATTACAGAAATATTTCATGACCGTTTGTGCAACATTTCTGCAATGTTTCAATGTTTGCAACCATTTCAAATGCAACCTTGTTGAAAAATTTCAGAAATAATGCAAATACAATATTATAAAAAACATGATGCAGATATATTTCAGAATATACCAAAGTTACAATTGAGAAATGTTAATGAAATATCCCTGAACATTACAATATTTTAGTAATATTACATGCCGAGTGGGACGTTGATTGATCAATCATAATTTCAGTAGAAATATCCACATAAAATCTACATTGCTATTTTGGTAATAAAATACTTCGACGTAATGATAAAAAAAGAGTAATTATGTTTATGAATAAATCTGCACCTAGATCACGTTACATGGATTTACCTTGAACTGTTGTTGGATATTTACATATCATACGTAAAACATACGTTATGAGTGCTATAACGCATGCGTTATAATTTTAGTGTATGCGTTAAAAAGTTACAGAATAAGGCCGCAAAACCGATACCAGCACGGTATTTGAAAGCATGCTCCTTTCGCTCCGTGCCAACCTGCGGTTAGCAGCAGTCAGGAGAAAAGAAACGTCACTATCAAATATTTACAAATATAGGCAATACGTGTTTAAAAATTTCATCATGTCAAAGACCAAGGATCTTAGCAAGTTCTCGGCTGAAAAATTGAGAGAGTTTTTAACGTCTTTCGACATAGTTCTATCCGACATCGATGGTGAGTAACAATTAACACAAAAGTTACACAACATTTAATACAAATTATACACAATTAATGAAAAAAGTTCGAAATATATATCTTCTCTTATATATATATGAAATGTATATCTTCTCTGATATATATCAGAGGAGATATATATTTCATAGATCATAAATTTTTTTGTAAAATATAAAATATTTTAAAAACAAAAGAGAGGATAACGGTCCGTGAGATAACAATCAGAATTTGATAAAAGAAAAAAAGGCCATGCATATATATATTTTTATTTATTTTTATCATTTTGTACAAGCGCTTTTGTTTCATGACCGTTATTATTCTTTGCGTTTTATTAGTCGACTATTTGAATTTGTGTGTTTGACTTTTCAATTATTTTGTACTGCGCGCGTCTCTGCAACGTTCGCGTTCTAATCACGTTATGCGATCCGTGTAAGACATTGAAAAAGATCCGCATTGGATCGAAACGTACGTCTGTCGATATTTTTTTGTATTCGTATTATTTTTTCTCGACGGAATGTTTTGTTACTATTATTAAAGAATATATAAATTTTCCGTCCTAGATTTATGTTTTAATTTCAATTACGTAATAACATCCTACGCCACGGTCTTTAGCCTTTTTTCTTTTATCAAATTCTGATAAAATATTTTAATAGAATATATGTTAAGAGTCGGCAGGAGTGACGGGCAAATTCTGAATTAATATTGGAGGTCTTGACAATACGAAATGACAGCAATGATAATGTGAAACTCCGGTTTCAGAGTAATCAATTTAGGAAATAAATTCTCGGTCTCTATGTACAGGTGTATGTCCGTATACATACATTATAGCATTGCTCGCGCGAATGCACTGCAAAGAAAAAAGACAGAAAAGGATTAACAATCATGCTATCCTTATTCCTCTAGCGTATTTTTTTATAGCCGAAATACATCCCGAAAATATTTTTTGGTTTCTCGGCAAAAAGCAGTAATGCAATAAGACTAACCCACTTTTTGTGAATTTTATATGAATATATATATATATATATATATATATATATATATTTAAATTATAATGTAAATTATATATGTGACTAAATATTATATGTTAAATAACAGGTTTATAGATAACAGGATAAACAAGTATACGATATGTAAGACGGTGCTTATTAGACTTGGTAATTTATTGCTTTCTCATATTATCGATATTTCATATGTTAGCAGGATAGGGACATAGCATGCTGTCAATCTTTATTTGATATTTTTTGCAACCATAATCATAGTTTCATAGGCTAATAATGATATTTTTTTTATTATATCGATATCGTATAAACACATAAATACTGATACATAAATATTGATAACATGAAGATATATATGAGTAATACGTAATGGTGAAGTGCAAGATGTTCAATCTACCCTGAAGATTCACGTTGAAGTCCGCGCACGTCATTAATTCTTTTATATTATATTTTACGTAAAAAAATATTACATTTTTTGTTAATTTAAGAATAATTTTTAAAACATTAAAAATATTTTTACTTATTTATAATTACATATATATTATATATGTGTATAAAAAATTTTTTATTTTTTGAATACATTGAATGTATCTTTGATAATGTAATAAATTAATAGCAACTATGAAAAGAAAAAGATATTACTATTGTAAATATTCTTTTTAAATTTATAGTTTCTTCAGAGAAAATACACATTTTAATACTTTATATATAATATATTTTATATATATATTTTATATTCAAATGTATTAAAAATAATTGTGTTGATTAAACTATTATTTATAATTATAATTATGTATATGTATACTTAAAAATATACATAAAATAATATACATAAAAATTATTCTTAAACTAATTCATTAACAAAAAATGTAATAATTTTTGTAATAAAATATATAATAATGGTTAAACAAAATTACTGAACGCAAATAATTATTAATTTAAACTTGAATTTCTAACGTTACAGACTGAATATCTTATACTCATTGTTAGTATTTATATATTCATTATGTATTACTTATTGATGGTTTCACATTATCAGTATTTATGCAACAAATGTTTAATGAATTATGTAATATTTTATTTTTTACTTATTTATCCGGTTGCTAAAAGAAAATATTATTTAAGAACTGACTATCTTACATTATCCTTCCCTATTTTCCAATTCGTGCATGATGCACATAAAGTTTTATAAAATCTGTAATATACGAAACGATTTATAGATTTTTTGTTGTTTCATGCGCATCATGCTTGAATCGAAAAACACCCCTTGTTTCTCTACAGCATCAGCATGATAGAAGAATAAATAAATAAATAAATATATATATATATATATATATATATATTTATATATTTATATATTTATATATATATGTATATGTATATGTATATACTCGTACATAATAGTTCTTGTCTGATATTATTTTTCAGCAATCGTATATATTTATGATATATCATTATAGAATAAAAATATAAATGATTAGATGTACATAAATAAATATATAAAAATAAGGAGTAAATAAATATTACATACCTGTATATAACATATATGTATAAATATTTATTTATTTTATTTATTCTTTATTTTAATATATTTATTCATTCTCTCTATTTTGGCTACAATGTATTTGCGAATTTATAGTTCCCGACTCTCCGTGGCAGGTCTCTATTGTGCTTCCTGCCGACTTTTAATTGTAGTAAAAAGATTATAGTTAAAAAAAATTATAATAAAATTGGGAGCACAGGCTTTTTTGCACAAGCACATAATCATAAGCAGAAGGAAATTGATTGGTCCATAAATGCATAAAAAAATGCATAAGAAAATGGCCCAATCAATTTTCTTATGCTTATGGTTATGCACTTATGCAAAAATCTGTGCTCTCTGCTTAAAGATTATACAGATATATTTTTCTAAATTATGATATATAGGTTTTATCTAACTTGAACATTTGCAAATGTCTGATAAATTTTTGATAACCATGAAAAATAAAAATAAATTATTTGAAAAACAAAAAAGAAATTATTTGATTCAATGAATATATATTGCACTAAACAAAAAATTTTAATTAAAAATCTTCTCTTTAATATAAACTTAGATACAAAACTGCAATTAATATGTATTTCCCAGGAGTCGTGTGGCAAATTAGTCATCCTATTGAGGGTGGTTTCGAATCTTTAGCGATATTACAAAAATTGGGAAAGAAGATATATCTAGTTACAAATAATAGCGAGAATAAGGATCAAACTTATTGTGACAGAGCTCGATGTGCTTGCTTGTATTTGAATCCAGTAAGTATGCAATGTCTTTTTTCTATTTTTTCGGTTTATCTGATAATTATTTGGTATGTATACACGGAATTTATATCAACAAATCTTTCTCTCTTATTACGAATCTTTCTATTCAAAAAGACAGTCTATGACTTACATAACTATTAAAGTTACCTAAATATCGTAAATTATGCTAAATATTACATAAATATAAAAACAAATTTCTAAACATATAACATTTAAAACATATTTTTATATTCAATTTATTTTTATATTTCTAATTAATCTATGTAGTACAATTCAATAAGATACTAACGTATAATAATAGTAATTACAAGAATTATAATCCATATGTATATTAAAATGCACCTCACATCATCTCAGTCTTATTATTCAATAATGGGTAAATATTCAGTTCATTATCAGTAATAGTCGCTAATATATATATAAGTCATTAAAATATTTTTAAAATATCAAGGCTGTTATACTATGAGAGATAGTAATAAACGTATGAGAGATGATAATAAACGTATAACACATTCATATAAAGTAAAAAATTTTGAAATTAGTATTTTTATAAATGACACTTAATATTACAGGACCATATAGTTAATATCGTCAAAGTGATTATCTGGTATTTGAATAAAATTGATTTTCGTGACGAAGTTTTCGCCATTGTTTCGGATGAATCACGGAACGCTTTAAAAAAAGCAGGAATACGAATAACAGAAGAGGAAGTGAGTAAATAAATAAAAGTTTTTTACCTTTTTCCGATATAATTAATAGTTTCATATAAATAATATTAAGTTAACAAGTTAATTTGAAAGCCAATCCGAAAATTCTGATTTGAATATAATTCTATGCAAAATTTATGACAACAGATTAAATTTAATTTTTGTTATTTAGCCAAAAATTTACGATGGAAAACCATCTCTGACTATAAAAGGTATCTTGGATCGACCGTCCGTTAAAGCAATAATTTATGATTTTGATAGTAAATGCAATTGGTCAAAACTAGCTTTGGCGATATCATGCCTCGAACGTAAGGATGTATTGTATATAGCAGGGGCAACGGAAGAATGGATACACGTAGAATCAGTACCTTCTAAACTGAAGATCTTAGGTAAGTACATTGTGTAATATTGTTATCATAAATAACGTAAACTTTTTTAACATAAAAATATTTATATTACTTATTAATTGTAAGTTTGTAAATTTGTAATCCTTAATATATATATATATATATATATATATATATATATATATATATATATATATATATATATATATATACATATACATATATACATATATATGTATAAGAATTTTTGCTGTATATAATGGAATATAAAAGAAATATATTCTCTATAAAAATATTTTTTTCTATTCCAAATATATGTGTATATTTCTAAAACAAAAAAATATTTTTCTTATCATCAGGTCCTGGACCATTCGCGCACCTTATCAGCGCACAAAGCGGAAGAAAGCCGATTTTGTGTGGCAAACCCAGCGAAATTTTAAAAGATTATATTTTAGATACATGCAACGTGACTGATCCACAAAGATGTTTGTTCATTGGCGACACGTGAGTAAACACATAATAAAATTCTTCAATTTATTATATTTTTTCTTTTTGACGTTTACGCTATTCAAATTAAAAAATTTTAATATACATATATACATATATATATATATATATATATATATATATATATATATACAGGGTGAGTCAAAAGTATGTTTTAAAAATTTGTGAGCGTGTTCCTGGATAAAAAGGAAGAACAAATGTTCATATGAACATATGGTCGCAAATGCTTTGTTGTCGAGATAAAAAACAAAAAAAAAACAAAAAAAAACAAACAACAATAACAAAATTGTAAACGTTCAAATAAAGCATTATTTGATACTGCTGATTTATGTCCATTATCTCGACAACAAAGCATTTGCGACCATATGTTCATATGAACATTTGTTCTTCCTTTTTATCCAGGAACACGCTCACAAATTTTTAAAACATACTTTTGACTCACCCTGTATATATAATTATATATGTATGTATATGTTATACATCCATATTATTTGAATATCGATCCCTCAGAAAAAAACATTTTATTAATTTATATATATAACTTTAGGATTAATCAGGACATGAGATTTGCCTCTATGTGTGGATTTAAGAAACTTTTGGTCGGTACAGGAAGTGATACTCTGGAAGAAGCACAAAAAGACATTGATACTTATCCTGATTACTATCTTCCTGCTTTGAGTCAGCTATTTTCCACACACAAAGATTTACAATTATTAGGTACTGTCAATCACAAAGATAATTAATTGCATATCGTTAAATTACAAAAGTAATCTTACATTAAGACAATATCAATTAGCACTCAAATCGTGCGACAACGGTTTATTATTTACAAAGAATTATTATAAAGAATAGCTAAATGTATCTTAAATATTATTGCATTTTTGAAATGAATAATTATGCACCTTGTAACAGTTACGATAAATTACGATAAATTATGTATTATCTTTATTTATGTATTATATATTATTCATTTGTATGTATTTATGTATTATATACGGGTGATCTGGAACGTATATATGTATATATGTATATATACACATATATATATATATATATATATATATATATATATATATATACACTACTCAAAAGAATCTAGGGAACACTTTTCATACCCTAAAAATTGGGCTATTTTCAAACCGCTGAAACTCGTCGAAAAATCATCGTAGAAAAAAAATTAAAAAAGCATTTTGAAGCATGAAGTTTCACCTTTAACGCGCTATCGGTGATTTTTTAAAAATCTTTTATCTTCCTTATTCTGCGCTTTAAAAAGGAACACACTGTTTAGTTCCTTAAAATTATGTATTTTTAACACGCTGCAACTTGATGAAAGAAATTTTTTTCGAGAAATTCAACTCAAGCTCTATAAATTACAACATTTTCTCTGTAAAATGCTTTTTTAAAAATCTTTCTACGATTTTTTTGACCGAGTAATGCGATTTTGAAAATAAACCAGTATTTTTTAGATATGATATTGATGAAAAATCATCGTAGATGAAAAATAAAAAAAGCATTTTGAAGCTTGAAACTTCAACTTTAACGCGCTATCGTTAGATTTTTTAAATTTTTTATCTTCTTTTTTCTGCGCTTTAGAAAAGAACATTGTGTTTTTCCTTAAAATTACGTTTCTTTGACACTCTGCAGTTCGATAAAAAAATTTTTCTCAAAAAATTCAACTCAATATCCATAAACTACAACATTTTACCTACAAAACGCTTTTTTAAAAACTTTCCTACGATTTTTTTTGATCGAGCTACATAACTTCGAAATCAATATGAAGAAGAGCGTCTGCAAGCGGTAATTGATCAGAGAGGAGGTAACACACGCTATTAAACACATATGCACTCACGCGCGCACGCGTGCTGGCGCGCGCACACACACACACACACACACACACAGAGAGAGAGAGAGAGCAGAGAGGGTTTGGAGTCATTAAATACTGCAGGAATGACGAACTGCGGGGTCCTTATCTCTGCTATGTAAAACACACACACACACACACAACACATGATGTGCAAAATCCGATCGGCAACCTCCACGTGGTGCACATTGGATAACGCTAATGCCGGCGGTATACATCATTTTACATATTGGTTTCGAAGTTATGTAGCTCGGTCAAAAAAATCGTAGGAAAGTTTTTAAAAAAGCGTTTTGTAGGTAAAATGTTGTAGTTTATGGATATTGAGTTGAATTTTTTGAGAAAAATTTTTTTATCGAACTGCAGAGTGTCAAAGAAACGTAATTTTAAGGAAAAACACAATGTTCTTTTCTAAAGCGCAGAAAAAAGAAGATAAAAAATTTAAAAAATCTAACGATAGCGCGTTAAAGTTGAAGTTTCAAGCTTCAAAATGCTTTTTTTATTTTTCATCTACGATGATTTTTCACCGAGTATCGATATCATATCTAAAAAATACTGGTTTATTTTCAACATCGCATTACTCGGTCAAAAAAAATCGTAGAAAGATTTTTAAAAAAGCATTTTACAGAGAAAATGTTGTAATTTATAGAGCTTGAGTTGAATTTCTCGAAAAAAATTTCTTTCATCAAGTTGCAGCGTGTTAAAAATACATAATTTTAAGGAACTAAACAGTGTGTTCCTTTTTAAAGCGCAGAATAAGGAAGATAAAAGATTTTTAAAAAACCACCGATAGCGCGTTAAAGGTGAAACTTCATGCTTCAAAATGCTTTTTTAATTTTTTTTCTACGATGATTTTTCGACGAGTTTCAGCGGTTTGAAAATAGCCTAATTTTTAGGGTATGAAAAGTGTTCCCTAGATTCTTTTGAGTAGTGTATATATATATACAGGGTGTCCCAGACCACCCGTACACTCCTTTTAAAATGATCGCGATTTTTGATAAAAGCCATTTATTTTCATTTTAAAAGGGGTGTACGGATGGTCTGGGACACCCTGTATATATATATATATATATATATATATATATATATATATATATATATATCATTCATACGCATTTTAATCTCTATATTGAATAAATTTTGTAAATGAATCTAATCTTTTATTTCAAATTTTATCAAATCTTATCGATAATATTATACCTTATATTGGCAATTTAATTTCATTTAACAGAAATATATAAATCATATGAAAATAGTATTATATTATATTATTTAATGATATTGATAAAAATATCGAATTAACATCACTATTATGACATATCAAACGAGATGCCTAAATAAATAAGTTTTCTTAAACTTTCTTCCAGCTATATTAGAAATGTCCTACTGTAGAAATAAAATAATAAAAATATTTCAAAATTTATAGAATTATAAGGCCTTACTTCTAATATGACACTAATAAAGACATCCAATGAAATTAAATGTCACAAAAGAGATTAATTTAATCATAGATGTAAGTGAAAAAATTAAGCCATTTCGCGATATTTTTTAAATATAAGATCGAAACTGTTTACCTATTTCTTATCTATTATTGTGGATTTAATATCTATTTAATCTTTGCAAAATCATTCTGTGGATTTAATATCTATTTAATCTTTGAAAAATCATATATAATTTTCAATTATTTGCTTCACACACATACACACAATACTTATATCTATAAAATTACACACACACACACACACACACAATACTTATATCTATAAAATTAAAATACTTTAATTTAATTTTTGTTTAGACATTAAGGATAGAATTTTCATAATTTTTCTTTTGCTTATTAAACATTACATTGCGCACAAGTATTATAAAAATAATAGAAATTTTATAATATATATATATATATATATATATATATATATATATATATATATATAATAATCTGTATATATATATTAAAGATAACAGAAATTATTTTTTTAACTATCTTATCCCTATCATGTTGTTTTATGATGATCTTAAAGCTTGTGTTTGGTAACATCATATTTCTAAGCATATAAAGAAGATAGTAAGGCTCTCTGTGTGAAATTAAATGTGAAGTATTAAATCGTGCGTCAGTTTTGCAGAAAATTAATTTATTTCTGTAAAATTGATTTTTGTGCACGGATTCTTCTTGGTTAAACCAAGCTAAATTTTAAATCGCAGGGGATAAGAGGGGTATTAGAGATTTTAAATTTAGCTTGGTTTAACCAAGAAGAATCCGTGCCCTGTGCATAAAGATCAGTTTCACAAGGAATAAATTAATTTTCTGTAAAACTGACGCACGACCAACCGCGTTTGCCTCTTATAGCCTATGATATTTAATACTTCTAAGCATATGTTTCTTGATTTACGTAACTTGATTTATTTAATTATTAATATGCACAAATAAATATAAAATCAAACAATCACACAAATCGTGCATTTCATAAATAATTCATAAATAAATCCATTGTGAATGATGAGCGAGAGTGAGTGTTTATTAATGCTGATGTGACCGTTTCATGAATGCAATTGTATCGTCAAGAGTCATTGGTTGTTTTGATCTGATCAGATAAGAAATAAGAGTAGGGATGTGTTAATATGCTCCAACGTATGATCACGCTCTTTCTGTGTCCCTACTTTTATGCGCGTCAGTCGCTGTGTTGGAGTTTATCAAAATGGATATTACTACTGTAGCATCATGGTTACAATTAGCTATTATAATATTTGGATTGTTCGTACCGTCTAGTCAATGTTACAAGTCGGACGGTAAGTAAAATTTGTTTTTTTTTTGTAAAATAAAATAAATATAAAAAACTATCTAAAATATAGATATAATGATATAGATATAGATGATTATGTAGTCAAATAAATTATTCAATCAATGCTTTTAGCATTCCTTATCCATTTGCAATAATTTGCTCACTCTTTCTTCAAAATAGTACTCAAAATCTCATAATGGCTGAAAGTATGAGATAAAAGTATGAGTAGCGTTTCAGGTTACTTTAGGCCATATAAGATCACACACTTCGCCGGAAATTCAAGCAAAAGCAGCTAAAGATGTAGCGGAAAGATTATTGGGCAAAGAGATATCCAAATTATTTATTATGATGGTAGATACCGATTTGGGTCCCGTCGACAAAGATACTTTCAAGGTGCAACATTTATTTTCGAATACAATTATATGTTCGTTTATAATGTAAATATTTATTTACACAGAAAAATAATCCAATACTGTTGATTTATTTCTTTATTCACAGGTAACAAAAAATCCTCTGGGTGAAATCGAAATTCGTGGTACTTCTGGAGTAGCGATCACGTGGGGTTTGCATTATTACTTGAAGAATTATTGTAATGTTCATATATCGTGGGATGGTACACAGATTACTCTACCTAATATATTACCGGAAGTTCGAATTAAAATTACATCTAACGATAGGTGATATGACATGTAAAACTTCGTTCTTGATAGTTCGATATCTGATTTTACGCCAATGTATATTTACAGTATTTCATTATCTTTCAGATTCAGATATTATCAGAATGTGTGCACTGTGGGCTATAGCTCGACCTGGTGGCAATGGGAACAATGGGAGAGAAATATTGATTGGATGGCTCTTAATGGAATTAATCTTGCTCTCGCTTTTACTGCGCAAGAAGCGATCTGGCAAAGATTGTATCAAGAATTCAATCTCACAAAAGAAGAAATCGATGAGCATTTGGGTGGTCCTGCTTTCTTACCCTGGTATCGAGAGTATCCATTTATTTTTAAATCTTTTATGCAGAAAGTAAAATATATTTATTGTGATACTTTAGGGTAAGGATGGGCAATATTCGTGGCTTTGGTGGACCATTATCAACAAATTGGCATAATCGTACCATACATCTACAACATCAGATTCTTCGAAGAATGAGAGATCTCGGAATCGTTCCAGTACTACCAGCTTTCGCTGGTCATGTGCCACGAGCTTTCGCCAGACTCTTTCCAAATGCTAATATGACGAAGATTAATCCTTGGAACAATTTCGAAGATAAATATTGTTGGTACGATCAAAGAAATCTGGTTATATATATATATATATATATATATATATATATATATAATAAATTATAATAAATCACTTTTAAGATTATTGGAGGAAGAAAGGAAAAAAAAAAAATATATATATATATATATATATATATATTTTTTTTTTTTTTCCTTTCTTCCTCCAATAATCTTAAAAGTGATTTATTATAATGCAAGACGTTGCGTTTTGCGATAATTCATAAAATATAAATGCAATTAATAGAAACATTGAAAATATAGATAAAATTATTGCACATTTATCATAGAAATATGCTCAAAGTAAAAAATCGTATTTAATTAAGTAGGAATAAATTTTTGTTTTCAGTCCTTATCTGTTAGAACCGACAGATCCGCTATTTCAGATCATTGGAGAAAAGTTCTTACGAATGGTAAGTTAAAATATTAGAGACAACTAATGAGACAGAGAGACATAAATATTTCATTGTAGTATATCGACGAATTTGGTACCGATCACATTTACAATTGCGACACTTTTAATGAAAACGAGCCTGGTAGCACTGAACTTATCTACTTGAGAAACGTTGGCCATGCAGTTTTCGCGGCTATAAATGCGGTCGATTCTAAAGCAATATGGTAAGTAGATTAATAAAAGTTAAATTTTAAGACAAACAGTTCAATATATTATACATTGCTATTCAAGATTAGATTTCGGATTCAAGATCTTATTTAAATGTACATAATAATTATGTTCTTATATAAAATACATATTATATTATGTTTTTCAAGGTTGATGCAAGCCTGGCTGTTCGTGCATGATTTCATGTTCTGGACAGAGCCTAGAGTGAAATCCTTTTTGACCTCGGTACCTATGGTAAGCTTGGATTATTAATAGAAAAAATATTGATCGTACTTTGTTGATAAGTAAACACGTCGAGTTAGTATAATAATAATGCATAAACGAGTAATTTCTGCAAAAGGGCAAAATAAATATATCTTGTATGTTTTATTCTTAATGTATAAAATATTCATATAATATGATACAATCAATTTAACGTTAGTTTAATGTGTTTGCTAAGCATATATTCAGAATATAAAAAATAAAGTCCCGAGAACGTAAAATAATGCTATTTAATATGTTTCCTTTAAATTTCCTGAATAAAAAAATAATCTATGTATGACGATATATATTACAATAATCATAAAATCATTTTACTTCAAAATGCAAAAATTAATCGCACATATGTGTAGGGACGAATGTTAATATTGGATTTGCAATCGGAACAATTTCCACAATACGGCCGATTAAAATCATATTATGGACAACCGTTTATCTGGTGCATGCTACACAACTTTGGTGGCACCTTGGGAATGTTCGGATCCGCACAAATCATTAATCAAGTATGTATACAAATAGCTCTTCCTTCATTAAAAAGAGTTCGATTTTTCTCTGTTATATTTCATCTATAGCACACTGTAATCTCGCATTGTCAATACGGAATTTGAAGAATATAATTTCTTCGAAAAAATTCTGATTTTTTTCTGTAATTTTCATCGATTAATTTTCTCAAAAAACAATTGAATTACAATAGTTTCATATTTCTCGAGAATGTGATACGAGTATAAGTTAATTGTCTTTAATTTAATTTGTAATTTTAATGTAACTTTTAACAAACATTACTTAAATACGACATGATTGGGCGTAAATCTTATCGATTTTTAATTTAAAAAAAAGAAGATATTTTACCATGTATCTTAATTTAATATTTCTTCGTAAATTCTATAATAACGATAAAAATTCCGAAAAATTAGAAAACTGTCACACAATCTTTAGTTAAGATAACGAATTAGGTAAAACATAAACTGCGAGATATTTTTACTTTATTCTTTCTTCAGCGCACATTCGAAGGCAGGAATATGAATGGCAGTACGATGGTGGGAACCGGTCTGACGCCTGAGGGCATCAATCAGAACTACGTGATTTACGAGTTAATGAATGAGATGGCGTATCGTCACGAGCCCGTTGACCTTGATGCTTGGTGAGAATGCGTGCCTCATGCAATTCCTATGCACGTTCTGATGTGCAACGACAGATTTTCCTCGAAGGAGTATCGTCCTAAAGCTTTACCGTGTCTCGATAATCTATCAACAGGCTTGTGCGGAGTTACACAAAGAGCTTATTAATTAAAAGTTAGTTTAATTAATTAAATTAATACGACGGAAGATCATTGATCGACAGGTTCGAAAATTATGCTACCCGAAGATATGGCGCATGGAACGAATACGCGGTGGCTACTTGGCAGAATCTTGGCAGAACAGTTTACAATTTTATCGGCTCACAAAGAATCAGAGGACATTATGTCATTACCAGACGGCCAAGTTTAAATATTTCATCATGGGTATAGATATATATTAAAAATTGTAAATGACGCACATATGATCGATCAAGAATTTTCTATAATCGTATTTCTCCAATACAGGCAGACAATTAAATACGAAAATTTAATATACATAAACATAATAAAATACAATTAAACAAAAAATATCATAAATTATAACATAAAACGATTTTTTTTCATATATAGGTTTGGTATAACCGAAAAAATTTCTATTATATGTGGAATACATTCTTAAAAGCGAGACATGGTAGAAGAAATAGTACTCTCTACAGACATGATGTGGTTGATATAACTAGGCAGGCTCTCCAACTAATGGGCGATGATCTATATACAATTATATTAGATTCTTATAAAAAAAAGAATATTACTGCCTTTCGGTGAGTGTGATAGTTTACTTTATGCCTGACATTATTTTCTTAACTTTTATATTATATAATTTCCTCACATTAAGTAAAAATAAGAATTCATAAGATTAAAAATAGAAAAAAGAAGTTAAAATAAAACTACAAAATTGCTAACATAGCACAATTATTAATATATATAATAACTCTTAAAATATAATTTATATTTAAAAAGTTTTATTTTATTTACATTAACGTATTATAGATCATCCGCAAACACTTTATTGGAACTTTTCGATGATCTCGAATCCATTCTGGCATCGGGAAGTAATTTTCTGGTAGGTACCTGGTTATCCCAAGCGAAAGATATGGCCACTAACGAGGAGGAAAGGAAATCCTACGAATACAATGCGAAAAATCAAATCACCCTGTGGGGACCAAACGGTGAGATCAGAGACTATGCGAATAAACAGTGGTCAGGAGTAATGGCAGATTATTTCAAGCCCAGATGGGAGCTCTTCCTGAATGCTCTCGAGAAATCACTAGTTGAAAATACTAAGTTTAACATAACCGAGATTAATAATAGAATATTTGACGAAGTTGAACGGCCGTTTACCTTTTCCACAAAGTTTTATCCGGTAGAACCGAAAGGTATATAAGTTTTTAATGATTTTTTATAAACACGGCATTAATTGCTCTTATTTTATTAGCAGATATCTTCATTTTTTACTGTAATTTCTCAAAACGAATTTACATTATTCATTTCGATTTTTCTGTGATTGATGTGATAATTGAAATCAAAATATTATATATATCAAGTTTTGCTTATTTTAAAATTGTTTAAAATAATATAATAATATAAAGCATTATTAAGAAATAATATAAAGCATTATTAGAGATAATAAATTTTAAAAAATAATTAATGATAAAATAATAAATATTTGTTCAATTACTCTTTTTAATAATTTTTTTGGTGAGAAATATGATAAACTTTATACTTTTCTCTCAGGTGATACTATCGATATAGCAATGAAAATAATTTCAAAATGGTATAATGAAAAAACACCATCATCATCATCAAATACGAAAATATGCTGAAAATGAATTGCAGATAAATCGGTCTTTTTATTTAGATACATATATAAAAATGTTAAAATAATATTTTGGATGAATGCGATGAGCATGAAATTATCAATATTTGTAGTAAAATAAAAATATTAATGTACAAAGACGTATCAACAATTACATTTGCATGTAATTTATACCACTTAATAAATATATATATATATATATATATATATATATATATATATATATAATGTTACAGATGTTTTCATAATCGTTTTCCGTTAAAATATAAAAATCTAAAAATAGAATAAAATTTTTGTCAATTAAAAGATATATAAAAATTATGAAATGATATCATGCAATATCCTTTTCGTGCTGAAAATATACAAATAATTTCAATCAATAAATCTTACATTTTCGTTAAAAATTATATCTCAAAAATATCCAATATATAAATAGTTTACAAAATAACTTTTCTTTGTTAATTCTTCTAATAAACCATATTAAATTTTCGTATCTTTTGAATTGCTGAAAGGAGGCTTTTGAAGCCTAAAGAGGCATTATTATAATTTCTTTTAATAATACGTAAGATGTAAAAAATATAAGAACTACAGGTATTTCTTTATAAACAAAATAAATTACGTTGAAAGAAAACTTTTTGTGTCTTTGTTTCTCAAAGGTTATAAGAATGCCTTCCGTCGAGAAATCAAGGCGTATAACGTAAAGGTAACAGACGTCTCAAATCTTTGTTAAGCGCGCTGGCAGGATCGTCGAGATCACATAGAGCTTGCGATGCCCTTATCTTTGCGTCATCTTTAGTGAGCTCATTCCGCTCTACTACTTTTTCTAGCAACTTCTTCAACTGTGGTCCGACACCACCCTCGGCTGATGAATGGAGAGTTTTCAAAACTTCGTCCGAATAACCGGCAAAACGCGCGAATCCTTGCTTTCGCGCATCCTTGCTGAGAGCATCGTAAAGATTCGCCAGTTGTTGAAGAGCCGGTCTGGCTGGCACTTTGGCACGCTTTAAGTAGCTGTTCAAACTTGGCCGTGGCACTTGAGACACTTTCTCGCCCAACAAAGTGAACCTGCGACGGTAAAGACACAGGAAAAGTTTACTAAAACCGTTTTTTATATTAACACTTTTTAAGATCTAGTCAGTACTTATTCACTTCGTGTTTTCTCAGATTCTTTTAAATCGCAATTACATTAAATTATACAATACATTCTTTATTATTTTTTTGCTAGATTTTTTGAATTGACACATTAAATAAGATTTAAATGTAATATTAATACACGCGATATAGAAAAAACATTTCTTTCGGCAGTTATGTCAAATAATTTCTATATAATTTTATTAATTTTCTTCAGAAGTTGATACAACAATCCTTTCTGATAATGATATTATAATGCAAAAAGTTGTTACCTCGTTTCTTCTTCTTCATCCTCAATGGTCTCCATTTTCTCGATCAAAATTCCCGTCGTACTTTTTGATTCGTCGATAATATCCGATTCCTCGCTGAACGGAGAAGTGCTCGTTTTTACGATTCCGTAAATTTCGTCTACAACACTATCAACGGTCGGTTCTTTCTTTTTCTGACTATCTATAGCTTTTGTGACAGAAGAAATTTGTATCGATTGCTGTTGCGATACATCGTCGTGCTGCAAAATTTCATCCTTGGATGTTTTGCTAAAGGAATTTTCAGTGATTGAGAATTCTTCACTTTTCTCTGGAAACTCCTGATTCGATTCTGGAGTCTCCTCCTGCACGAGTTCCGGTAATTCGTAATTTGTTTCCGGTGTGGCCGATAATTCATAATTTATTTCAGCCATCTCTTCGTTTACTTCAGGTGACTCTTCATGATCAATCAAACCACTTGAAATCGAAGTTTCCGCATGTTGAGTGACTTCTGTAAAATCATCGTAAATCTTGGATGATCCTTGACTCGATGTTTGACTTACCGGAATCGAGGCTAACATCTCCAGAGTTTCTGTTTTCTCATTAGGTACTTTTGTGGTTGTAGCAGTTGTAATCATGGAAGTTCCCGCGAGTGTCGTCGATTGCGGTTGTTGATACACCATTGACTGAGTTGTCGGCGGTTTAGTTAACGATTCTTGCGATATTTCTTCCGTTTGGAGTAATTTCAATTGTTCAACCGCGTGAAAAATGACCTAATTGAAAGGGAATAGAAATGGATTTGTATAACTGCGCTTTTTTGATATTTTTCTGTATTTCAAAAGCTTAATATAATATAATAAATCCATATAATATCTCTTCGTACTTTATATTTCTATTATAGAGAGAAAACTTATATTAGAATTGTTTTAAGATTTTTAATATTCTTGTATTATATAGATTAAAAATTTATCCGTACAAAAATATTACGATAAATATTAAATTTCATTAAGTTTCTGACATTTCAGATAAAGACTATTAAATGAAATGAGAAGGTTGAATACGTGTGATAATAAATTAACAAAGAAACATTAACCGTGTAAAATATCCTACTAAGCGAGATGAGAAGGGCGCGCAAGAGCATAATGTTCAGAATCTCTCACGATTAAGCGAAGTCACTCACTTGCAGGGCAGCAGGGAGATACGAATTCGAGTATATTGGTGTTGAAAATGCCGGCGGTTTCCTAACGATTCCGGCGATGGCCTAGAACAATGAGGAATTTTAATTAACATTTCCGCTGAAGCACGCGAATATACGTATGTAGTCTTCATGCCGTTAGTCCCGATTACAGCTATAGTGCGTATGTTTATAGGAAAATGTTCCACATCGAAAGCAGATTGATTGAGAATATTCTTAATAAATTAAATATTAAAGATAATAGATAAAATAGGATAATAGATAATAAGATTAAATATCAAAGTGAATCGTAGATAATATATATAGAATCATATAATAGTTAAAATCACAAATTCATGTAAAAATAAAGAAACATATTTCATATGATGTAAAAAATGTTTTTTACTCAAACTGATATTTGTAACTATTGTAGTGTTGAGATATAAAAGCAGCAATTTTTTTATATATATGTAGTTATTTTATATGCAGCATATTGAATAATGCAATAGTTCACTCTGACAATATTGATTGTCAATATATATTCAAATAAACTAATAACAATAAATATCGCTTACTTGTCGAAGAATCAAAATCACCATCAAACTGAATAATATCTTCATGACGAGATATTTTTTTTTATTAGTCCAAAATAAATTTCACCTCTTTACAAATGTGCACTATATAAAAAAATCACAAATCTTCTATGCGCTTTTTAACATAAGCCTATCAATTAATTTAGTAAAAAGATCTTTATTTATAAAAAGAAAAGTAATTTCACGAAATAAATTTACAAAATGTCACGTTACTCTTGAAAAATTTCAAGTTCGAAGGAAGCAATTATCTTTTGCGAATAATCTCAGAAATTTTACTCATTTTCTTTCGTTAAAATTTTTGAAGCTATAGACAACCGTCGAATAATTGGTGATTTTCACATATAATCTCGAGGCTCTCGAGCGGCCGTTGAGACAAGACTGGTATCGAAAAGACTCATAACGGTCCCAGGTCGTCCTCGACGTCGCACACCTCTACATTCTTACGCGATCGCATATATAAACGAGTGGTTCTCTGTGCAGAATTGTTAATTGCGTGACGTGTCGTTTAATACACGCGGCCGTGAACCGGTCACTAATAAGTTGTATCGTGACGTCTAGACTAATTGTAAATCGTCATCAGTATATCATTCACGTCTCGAGACAAAAAGTCGATATAAAAAGTCGTATTTTCCTCTATGCATTCATTCTGATCTGAATATCTTGATGTACCTTAAAATCTGCATTTACTTTCATTTACAGATTAATGGAATAATTTATGTAGTTTGAATAATATCATTCTGAATATATGTATATGTCAAAATGCTAATAATCTTTAAGATGTAAAAATTTAGATAACTTTATAGAATAAATTCAAAAGAGGAAAAGAGAAAGAAATAACATAACTTCTATATTTGATTTTAAGAAAACGAATTTATCTAGCATCTGTTTAATTGGCTGCATTATTAAATAATAACTGATAAACTATAACTAATTTTGAAAAATAACTAAAATGTATATATAAGAAATCAATATCAATTATATAGCAGTAAAATAAAATTCAATGAAATAGCAGTAAAAGCAGCATAAAAAAAATCAAGATATAAAATAAAAGATATCAAATAAAATTTTTAGCAAATACTTTCACGTAATGAAAATATGTATTTACATTTTACATATGTACTCCTATCTCGTCGACATAATACATTCAATTATCCTTATGACTGCAATCACTTTTTCATTTTCTGTTTTAATCAACTTCGAACTTCATAAAACTATCATCTCTTTTGTCTTTAACAAAGTTGTCTCTTTCATCATGTTCTAATATTCTTTTTCCTCATGGTATAGATTCAATTTTTTACCGAATTAGCAACTATGATAAAAATTAGACGCTCCAACATGAAAAAATCACAAGACTTTCCAACAACAAAGCCATATCAAACTTTCTATAATCAAGTAATTTATAATAGCTCTTTTTCTATACTTGCTTCATCATCTTCTTATATTAATAATTTTTAAAACATTCCTTTCAAAAGTCTATGAAAACTTTTACACGTTCTTTTATAAACTATTGTTAAATTATTTTGCATTTGGATATTCTTGTCTGCTTTAAATTAGCCACAATTGAATTCTGACCTTCATTCTCGACGATTTCGCGAGAACGATCCAATAAGAATAAAATTTCTCAATCAAAAACAACTCTTTCAAGGAGAGTTGGTTATGGCGTATCGTTTCAGAACAATAAAAATATATGATCTGACCGGTTTTTCAAACAACTCACATGCTGTTTCACGACTTCGAAATTATTGCTGTCTTATAACGCTCGCAACTATAGCAACATTTTTTCTATTCGTAATATAAAAGTTTATTAGAATCGTCTACGTATAGAGAGACTAATCTAAATTCAAGAGCTGTGTTGAAATATAAAAATTTTTTCATTAATATTCTAAATAAAAAAAACAAGCAATTAAAATATAATTTTTTTGTCCTACAATTTTATAATACAATAAAATTTTCTCTCTTAATAATAATATTGTCATAATAATACATATAAAACATTTGTTTTAATTAACTCAGTATTATACAAATACTAATATTTAATGAAGTTGGAATTATACCGTTGTAATAACAGCTCTTCTCCTTGTAGTTTGTTTTAGCAAGATATATTTAGTGTGATTGCAACTGCCATCATAACACGCTCATGTGGGCGCCCTTATGCGATTAGGTTCTACTTATTACGCGTAAAACGGCATATATAGACAGCGTCAAGTACGATATTGCTTTAGTTCTAACCAGTACATACTTCACGTCGCAAGAATAAATTACATAGGGTAGAGTTTCTTCATTAGACTCCTTGCAATAATGGTAAAAGTGCCTGCGTTTATATGGATGCTATTTATGGCGGTAAGATATTCAAAAATTATAAGCCTTAATAATATGAACTTCTCAACTAAATTTAGTAAGAAATCTTATAAAATAGCTTTCTCTTATAAGATAAATGTCTATTTATCAATGGCAGAATTAGCAATTTGTATGTTATAATTGTAAAAATACATTTCTAAATTCGTAACATTTATGTTAATTATATTTGCATATATTATTTTTTTAATATATATATATATATATATATATTTCTTTTTTTTTTTTTTTTAATCATATTTATTATTTTATGAATAATATCCTAAAAAGAAAAAGCACGTAAGACAGACAAATTATTTAGAAAATTTAAAATATTTATACATTTTTAATGACATATACATTTTCTTAATATACACATTAATATAATACAATTTTTTTATATTAATTTCTTTTTTTATCAAGTTTTGTTATCTCAAGAATATTTTTTGAACGCAATATTATCGAGCACAATTATTATTTAGCCAATTCTTCAATAATGTTCATTGTAATAAAAATGAAAATTTATGGAAAGGTTGCAATAGCACAGACGAAACCATTGCATTCGTCAAAAATCGACGAATCTATCAATGAGATCGATCATAACGCTAGTTTGCAAAGGAATCTGCTCGAATTGAAAGAACTAGAAGAAAATTCTGCTTTATCGACTAACGAGACATCAATAAAGGCTACCACGCAAATTGATGCAACAAACTCGGCAGCTGATATCATAATCGACACGACCGTACGACCTGTAAGCGCCATTTTATCGATTAAAATTTATTAAATATAATTAATAATTAAAGTGAGATCAAAACCTTTTCGCGATAGCAATGTCCTATAATTCAATTCCAATTTAATAAATTATGATTTTAACATGTTGACTGCCACAGTTGTTTTCAATATATATAATTCGATATTTCTATTTATAAATTCTGTTTGCTGACATTATTAATTTACTCTATTAACTAATTAATTTAAAATTCACTTGTCATTTATTAATTACTCGCATTCAAAGGTTATATGATTATACAGTTAGCATGTTTAATAATTAAAATATGTTAAGAAGATATATAACAAATAGATAAATTTTGATATTATATTATTGTATTTTTTAATTCTCAGATTTACAATTATATTCCCTGCCTAAATTTTCTATTTTGTAAATGATTTGTGATATTAATTAATTTAAAAAAAAAAAAAATGCTGACTAATTTCCTTAATTTTTCTCTCGCGTATCCTGAAACATCATAAAAGTCAAAATACACTCTGTGTAAAATGCAATCAATTTTTTCGACAAGGTAACGACGTCATCTATTGTAAAACCGGGTCCATTCTCTTGGTTTTTAACGCCGCTGACGCAAAAGTTCCAGTTCTCTCCACAATCATTCTTGCAAGATCGCCTGGTGTTGTTAAAAGAAACACTGAATAATCTGGGCATCAACGTGCTACCAAATGCGACAGCGAGGCAATTACTTAACCCCAGCGGTCTAGTGCATTTCTTAGGCCCAAATGATTCTGGTTTTTATACAAATCGATTAGAACCGGCTGGTTTCCTAGGCGGTAACGGCTGGTTCGCCAACAAGGGCGGCATTCTCGGCGGACCTGGAGCCATAGTCTCCACTGGTAGCCTCTTGACAGATTATCCGACAGCTTACAGGCGAAAGTAGGACGAACTGAAATATCGTTTAAACAAACGCAAACGTGAATAAATAAACAAAGAATGAAAATCGTGCTTACATAAGAAATATGTTTTGATTCATGACTTTTGATCACAAAATTATTCCGCTAGTTTTTCAAACTTGTTAAGTTGTAAAACAATTAAGATAAAAAAGACTAAAATGTTATATATAAAAGCGAAAAATTTTTCAATATCAAAAGATATCAGTAACTTTTTTATTGTAAATTATTATAAACGAAAAGATTTTGAATCAAACTTGAAGAAAATGCAGATTCATAATATTAGAGAAATTATATATAAATTTACATTTAAGTTGATTTTTCTTTGTATATTTATATTTACATTATTTCTTATACACACATAATTATTTGTGCATCAAACTTATTTTATTGTATATATATATTATAAATGATAAGAGACATAGAATACATAGTGGGATCAAAATAACTTTCAATTTCTTCGTATATTACGATGCAGTATTGCAATATAATCGCCTTTTTCGTGTAATTTTTCCAATGATATAACTTGACGGCTAGCTCTTGAATTTTTAATAAGACGTAATTCCTGATTTATTAGAGACGTATTTCAACGAAAAAGAGAGAACGAGGGGAAAAAAAGGAATTATTAACCGCGCGTAAAATGCATGGCAATATATAGCGGGGGTGACGATGCATTATTGGATGCATAAGATATCCGGTATCTCGCAAATTCAAAGAGCGGCGGCCACGATCCAGTTCGATCTTTACTTGTGGGTGCCGCGCAAAAATGGCCTCGGCCATGAAGAATTTCATTTCTACCAAATTGAGATCCGATCTCGCGGACCCCCGCCGTAGTAGATGTCCGCACTCGATGGCCCTCGACTGGTATACTCTTCGTGTCCCAACGCAATTCTGCTAACCGTAATACGACCGGGCTGAAATATCGCCTGTTACTCGAGCGATCGCGTGCCGACATCTCCGTAGGCAAGGTTTATTAAAAACTGATGACTGATTTGTGTGCGGGTTGTTATCTCTAGTATTACCGATGTGCGGCGCCGTGTGTATACGAAATATTTCGTGCACGTAACGTAATTGATAAAAAAATAATTCCACCCTAAACCGATTTTCAAGACTGTAATATAAGTTTAATTCGTGTTATTTTTAACTATTTTGAAACAAAATTTTTACAACTTTTTATTTTATTTAAGAAAGTTTTAATTTTTCTATCTCTTTCTGTTACTTATATTAATGCAATTTCAAATTTTTCGTTTTAATTCTCTTTTAGAATCGTCAAAATTAAAAAAAAAATACTCTACGAGCATAAGCAGAAATCGAGAATAAATTGCAGAAAAAAAATTTTGTTTGAAATATATTGATATTTTCGATATGTTTTATCCTGTTAATGATTATATGTGTTTGTCATTTTAAATTAAGATTAAATCTGTGTTTATTGTTTAATTCAATTCTAAGGAATATAATTTTTGATAAATAGGTAATATTGCGTTACTTCCATGCAAACATGTGTTAAGCTATAACACACACACACATATATAGCAATGATCGATGAGAGTATGACGATGCAATTTGCAACATATAGTATGTCGTTTATAGATTAATCCTGATGTCAACAGTGCGTTATATTGCGATTTTATATATTAAATCGCTACTAATATGTTATAAATTTATTTTATATAACTTTCGTATTCAAATATTCAAGCATAATTCTAAATAATACAATATATCGATAATAAATTAATTAATCTGGTGCATTCGAAAATTAATTATTTTAAATAACATACAGTACATATTATATTAATATTAGTTGCACGTGTATCCTAATATTTGTCGTTAAATTTTAGAATTTATCATGTGATAAATTTTACGTTCTTATGTAATTAAATCGCAAGTATGACAATGTTGAATGTAAAGATTGTATTTAAAATGTAATTTACAATGTATGCATTCGAAAAATCTTCCTAAGATCTCTCTCTTTAATAGCTCAAATAATGTTATTATAAAGTTATATTTTGCATATATATAATCTTCTTACAAAGATTATTGTTCACTTAAAACAAAGTTTTATCATCTATCTAGTTTTATCATCTACCATTTGCATTTCATTGTCAATAAAGACTATTGGAAGTTCTTGATTATCATTAATAACAGCACATAACTTTGAGCGATTGAAGACAACACATGTATCAAGGCTATAATTTACGACTAAAAATGAGAATGAGAAACAATGAGTAATTTAAAAAATTTACTAATTATATACATTTTATACACATATACACACATGTATGTGCGCATAAGATGCAATTTGTTATAATTTAAAATCTAGCGAGAAAGATCAGCTTTATTGAAACGATTGCTTGAACTATTAGAAACTTCAATTTCAATAGTTACAACAATTGTCATTATATCAAATAAATTGAAATGTCATTAACTACAACTATTACAATGGCAATTACTGCTACAAACTCACTGTTACAAGAAACTGAGAACGTTCAGCAACATCGACCAATATCGTACATACACAAACGAAACTTTTCCAAACTATGCGCAACTGAAATATACGACATAGAAATCGTTAGTGCAGCTTGCGAAACTTTTTAATTAGCAATAACGGGAGAAAATAGAGAAAGAGACTGTTGCGGAAAATCCGCGCAATGCAATTAAACAGATGTGTCTGTGCTACTTCTTCCACAATTATTTTGAACCCGAAATAAAGATAGAATGTATATATAAAAAAAAACATGGAATGCGTAGCATGTAAATTATAAAAAACTCTATAGCCATTCAATCATCGAAGTCTCAATATTGGAAAAGTCGGAAAGACAATTAGAAGAGCATTAAGAATAACTTTTTTCAATATTTATGATAATTACCATGATAGATTTTTTTAGGCAAAGTATATTAGGCACGATTTTTCGATTCCTGGAGCTAAACAAATGAATTAATGACCGTCCGTTCATGAAAATGACGACGACACGTTCCCAATCACTTAGAATTAGGTGGATCAACGAACGAATCGATGTTGATGACGTAAGTATCTCGATATTCCGCACACGACCTTAAACTTGAAGATGTAAGTCTGTTCGCGGACATGGAAAATTTTTCGCATAGCATGTAAATAGGCGTAGAAAAATTGATTTAGATACTCTATAAAGTTTAACACGTTAGTTTCAGAATTTCAATATAATAGATTTTAAAATGAATTACGTATCATATATATCACATTACATATTGTAACTTTTTAAATGGATTATATTAACTTTATTGAAAAATAATTTGTGGATAATTCGTTTTCACTGAAAGTCACATTAGGAGAGAATGTAATTAAATTATTAAATTATTAAATTATTATTAAAATAATTTAATTATATACATAGAGAATTATAAACAATTATAAATATATATAAAAGAAGTATATATATTTAATAATATAGTCGATAAATAAATTTTTAAAAGAACGAATAAAGTTTGACTGGTTGACAAGAATATTTGAGAGTTTTCGAGATAAAAAGATAAAGCTTTCCAAGTGCTGGCACATTACGAGACTCTCAACCTTGAACCAAGTTGGAAACGAAAGTCCTTTCATTTCTCTATAGATAATAAGAATATCTTTAAGTACTTCAAATACTTAAATTAGGCACAGTCATTAGTTACATAAAAGAGTTGATTTAATTGAATGGTTTAATGCTCTTGAAACTTTTCACTATAAAGACACAGTATTCAAAAACATATTTTTTTCTCTGCTTTTTTTTACTATTAAAACTATATTTCAAGAGAATTAAAGTGAGTAAATATATAAACATGTAGTTTCTGTTCTCAAATAAACTTGATTAAATACAAACTCATACGAACGAATAATTTAATCTTAACTAATCTCTAGAATTACAACTCGATTATAAATTTAAAACAAAATTATTATACCGTAAAATAATTGCACTTTAACAAAAAAAAACTTTTAATTTTCCAGGTGACAAGATCTCGACTATTAATAACATTAAACTATACTGTTTTCAGACAATTATTTTTACCGTGAAGAACAGACCTTTAATTGATCTTTGGATGATACGGTCAACTATCAATTATATGGTCAATGGCGATGCTTTCACCCTCGATGTTCACGCACCCCCGAGCACGTCGACTCCGGATCGCGAGTGGGTGGTGGGTGTTACGAGGTTCGTGGCACAAGGGGGGGGCGGGTAGATTCTGGTGGGGATGGAATAAAATCACTGAGTTTACGGGGAGGTAGTCCAGTCAGTCCAAGCTAGTCAGTCGACCGAGTAACGCAGGTGGTGACGGTCGATCGTTGTCGACTTCCATCTCTCTATCAACTTTATTTTCGAGCCAGAAAACGTTTGCAGAGGGTAGTTGAAGCAAGAGGGGATTAGTGATCATGCGTGCGTAGAAAAGCATTCTCACGTCGAGTACGATGCCGCGAAAATTCTCTCCTCGAACGACCCTACGACGATGAGCAGGATTATGATTTCATCATAAACATTCGCTTCTCGACTAACACGCATCTTTCGTTCGCAAGAAAAAAGGGGATCGATCAGTCTCATTGATTATTCTCAACCCATTAGTGTCTCCGGCGAAGGACACGCTATTTCTGTCGGAAAGAATTTTCTAATGTGATTAAGCGGGAAGAAAATGAAAGACGAGAAAAGCTCCTCTGGGAAGCCGCTACTTTCATCTAATATAGCGAGTAAGTAAAATATCGCAATGTATGATGAAAAGATCCTATCTGAGTATTGTTACTTTTGATCACGTTCTCGCGTAGACTTATGGAGGGGAGGACGGACATCCACGTGTGCATGACGCGTAAATCGCGACAGTCGTGTTTGTTTACGGATCTGTTGCATCAATAGTATTACACTTTCATTCAAATAACTGTGATTGATTAACTTTGCAGTTAGATTCTTTTTCTAAATTCAAAATGTTAACATTAATGTAGCGTAAAATTAAGTTAAACTATAAGCATATTGTAACTTTTGCGCTTGTCGTACATGAAAATTTTAATATCGGTATTAGGACCCACTCTAATTAAGCACCAATGATTCTCCCTCTCCGCGTGTAAATATTAGATTGCATCTCATAAAAATTTGATCAAAATGTTAACATTAATGTAGCGTAAAATTAAGTTAAACTATAAGCATATTGTCACTTTTGCGCTTATCGTACATGAAAATTTTAACATCGGTGTTAAGACCCACTTTAATTGTGTATCAATTGTGTATTCTCTCTTTTCGCATGTAAATATTAGATTGCATCATAAAAATTCGTTCTAATATATATATTCTCTTCTTTTATAGTCAATTTTCATATAGCATTCATCCAAATAAATTCTAAATAAAAGTTTCTTATATGACACATATCTTAATATAAGAATGTTCCTTTTCAAAGTCTAAGGAAACAAACGCGCGTGTGAATAAAACGTCGGAATTAATATTTATATAAAGTTGTTTGATCGTTTATTCTTCTTACGATTTCATTCAATAAACCTAATACTAAATATACTACTAGTTATTTTAGCTGGTGTGTATAACGGAAATCCGACATTAACAGAGACATTATCAGAGACATTGTTATCGCTAATTTACATTGGTGCAACTGGTCCCATGCAGTATGTCCCACGTGTTCTAAACATGGATCTCACGTCATCCTTCTTATTGCTAACGATTCTTCCTGTCTGTAACACGCATTTCTCAATTCTTCTTGCATGTCATTTTTAATTCGTTATCTTATTTAATCTAAACACGTTCATTTCACTTGTCAGTATTTCGCGATCGATAAAAATTATGTTTTGTTTTTTCATTAAAAAGCTTTTTGTTCTTTTCAAGATAATTATATTATCACTAGTCTATATACATTAAGACAAACAAAACATACATTAATTTATATTATTAACTCGAAAATAAGGACAAATGTATAAAATTGGTTTCTTATTCTTTGAGCTAGTTTACTTCCCAGGACTATTACGTGAAGAAGCTTTTAACTTTGAAGTTTACATTTGGCCCCCTTTTCATATATGATAAAGCACAATCATAAAAGAGCGCAAGAGATGAAATTGAAAGCTGCTAAATCACTTTGTAGCATAAAGCAATAATTTCGTAAAGTGCTCTTTATTTTCAACAATTGCTGCAAAATATAACATGAGAAAGCAAAATCTTTCTTTAGAAAAGAACTACACTATATGCACAAACTATAAATACACGTGAATATGCATGTACACATGTATATATAAAAAACTACTATATATACATATATTAAAAAAATTTCTACTAAATGAAAAATGTTAATCGTTAAATCGTTAAAATCTAAGTTATAAAGCCAATCAAAAGCATATTATATTGTTTATATATCTTGTATATTTAATATACTATTATCATATTATCGCAAAATATATTATACACATTGTTACCTTGATGCTATGTATTTTACAATCATTTACTTACGTTGATAATGAACAATGCACAATTAACTGACTAAAATTTGCAACGCTTTTAGCTGATAACATTGTTACCGTCGTTAAAAAATACGCACTACTATTCTTTCCTACGAATAGAATTTTTAACTGAAGTGAATTTCGCTCTTTTGCTAGCACTAAAAACTGCGTTAAATTGTACTAAGCTGGGCAAAAAATTTCATTGTTTTTTTTACTCGCGTACTTCTACTAATAAGACTTCCTACATTTTATTTTAGCTTTTAAAAACTGGTAAATTCAATAAAAATTAAATTAAAATTTAGTGGTGATATGTGTAGATATAAATATATAAATTACTTCTGCTTAAATTTATTTTTTAAATTTATTTTGTAAAATTATATATTATTAAATATATAGCTAATTTGTCATAATTTTAAAAGTTTTAATATCAGATAAAAGTTGTTTCTTTTCATATGATATTAAAACTCATAATTTAATTTTTTATTATATTTATCAATAAGAAAATATTCACTTTATTTAATAAGAATATTTACTTTCTGCACGAAAAAGATTAAAATTAAAATAAATATTATATTATACAAATGTAATTTATGAGAAATGCAAATTTACACATTAAAAATAATTCTTATTATATGCATAAGAATACTGGAGCTGAAATAATGAAATGGTGCAGTGGATTGAATAGAGACGAATATTATTTTGTGGAAATTTTCTGTAGATGAAATCTGCGTAATATCTTTCATGTAACATATTGTTCACATCGCGAGAATGTGCGCAAAAAGAAAATCGGCGTTAAAAAGAATATCATATAAATATTCAAAATTCGACAATAAATATTTTATATCAACATTTTTGTTAAGGAAAAATTACCAAACAAATAATTTAAAAAATATATACATATATGTGTTTGTAATGTGTGTAATGTACATCTATTAATGTAAAAACAACTCCAGTAATTCCGTTAAAATTATGACGAGCAAGAATTTTTTTAAAACCTGGTTATATAAATTTAAGTAATTAGAGCGAGATATATCTAACATCTTGTTTTTGTGCTATTTATTAAATAATCTTTATTTAGCTCTGTATTTTTAGCAATCTCATTAGAAAGCTTACTGTAAATCTGATTAAGAAGAAAATTCTCGAAAACTCAAAATGAATGAAAACAAGAAATTAGAGAAAATTGTGAATGAAATTCACTGTGATAAACACAAATTAACATACACATTTTCTATATATTCTAAAGAGAGGCAATATTATCATTATCATTATATATTTATTGTATCATTTTTATTTATCAATGTTAGCGAGCCAATTCATAAATTTTTGTTTAGCAAATTAATGATCTTTCCTGATAAAACACAAATTACTATTTCCACTTGGAAGTTTAAATATAATAAATAATAATCAAAGAAAATAAGTCGAAAATCATTTTAAAATAATTATATTCAATAATGTTTGCATATATTCATATAGTGTATATTATAATGTTTGTATATATTATAATATATTATAATATTATAATATATTATAATATATTAACATATATTATAATGTTATAGTGTATATTATAATGTTTGTATATATTTATATAGTGATATAAAAAATCATAAAATTAATATAATGTAAATGAAAGAGAGAGAGAAAGATGTGTGTGTTAGAAGAATTTTCTTACTTCAATGAACAAATTATATCTCAAACCTAACACACTCTTTCTTCCTCTCTTGCCTTTTCATATCCAATTAGCTATTATTCCTAATTACTTCAATACACATATTTTCCAATATACACATTTTGACTTTAAATTAATGATTGACTTTGAGTTCAAGTGATCTTAATATTCTGATTTTTTTTTCTTCCATAAACAGAATTTCAACAAATAATGCTGTCAAACGTTGAAACATAAAAATGCATACAATCATATGCATACATGCATATGTTTTATTTTACTAACAAACTCATTTCTGTTTGATATTTACCATGGCAACAAGCTACATGATGCAATTCATTAATAATTGAAGAACAGCGATTGGCATCACGGAAGCTATTAATCAACTTTGATGTCAACTTTGTTGTTTTTTTTTTAGCATCGCGACGCTTCTGTGTCACTAATATCTATTAAATGAAATTATTTTTACAAAAAATGAAATTATGTATTAAAGTAACGTGACGCTTCTGTCTCACTAATATCTATTAAATGAAATTATTTTTACAAAAAATGGAATTATGTATTAAAGTAAAGTAGTCATTTTTTTAATGATTTCTCAAACTTGTGATAAAAGATATAATGATTTTTCTACGCTCCAAGTGAAATATACATACATATTTGCTTTTATTATATCCTCCTTTGGAACTTTCCGTATATATAACAAATTCAATCATCTTTGATAGATATTTTACCGCCATAATTATTTCGCTTATTACTAGACGCATAATTAGACTCGTAGGAATATGTTCTTCCTATATGCATGCTCAGAGGTATAACAGACTCGATGCACATTGCAGGCTCGATTACGCAACGTTATTATGCGGTGGCGATGAATGACGAATCAGAGAAGTGGTGTAATCCCTCTCAGTTTCGGATTGTGCGATTCGATCTTCATCGCGATCTAACATAGGTGTGTCCAATTACCACTTAATCAGTCAATTATGTCTCGTCAACATCTCGTCTTTATCAACACAATATTATTTGCGTAGGCGTCGCATCCCTCCACTTTGCTGACGCCACTTTGGCCCTTCGTGTTCGTTATTTCGTTATTATCCGAGGCAAGCAGGATTATATATATTATGGGCGCCCGCATAATTCCCCGTTTATATAGGAAGTCTCGACAAGTTTGTAGCACAGAATTTCGCGACGCACAATCGGAGGTTTAAAATGATTATACCACGAGTTTCTCTTCGAAACAAAATAATTTGGTAATCTACTTGTAAAACTTGTCCAATTATCAAAGGCGAAAACATTGAAAATAATAAGTTGCTTAGAAAATTTTTCTAATTATTTATAGTTCTCTTTATTTTATATATTTCATTGGAAAAAGACTAGAAAACTTTCCAAATAATCCGATGTATTATAATCTAGAATTCTAAGAAAATCATTATTATCGCTAATTGTGTAGCTTAAAAAATGAAACGTATTTATTTTTATTTTACAATTTAAAAAAAATTTTTTAATTAAATATATTTGTAACTAAACATCAAATTAACGATATATTATGTTTCGCATAATTTAAAATTTATTTTATAAGAAACCCTTTTAAATTTAAATTTTAATTGAATTTTTAATATAAAAGTTCTGCTTCGATTTAGGAAGAATCCGTCTTAAAATTTCAAAAACAATATTGCCTAGTTAACATTTTGTTTTCTAAAACATATTATAAACACTTTTATCAGTGTTTAAAAACGATAATGAAGATAAGTATAATATTTAAGTTCAACAAATGGCGATATCGTGAAAAAAGCGAACTTCCGCATCTTCAAAAGAACGTGCTTATGCTCTTCAATCAAATAAGATGCTCGGGAAAATCGATAAGAGCGATTTTGTCAAGGACATTTATGTATATTTTCGTATCATCTCTCTTGGCGCGTGTTTCATCTTGAGACAATCCTTGTACGAAATTGCACGTGCAACTTTATAATGAGTACTGTAATAAGAATCGACCATGCATAGAACTATAACCGATTAAATCTTATTAGAGTTTATTACAGTTCGTGAGAGGAATTGCCGGCACACATTACTGCGAGACGCAGAAGATGATACGTACATTATTCAACTCATATCGATCCACTATTACATGTATTGCGTGTTTTTGTTAATTAATTCTTCTCATGAGAGATACATCGCAGCAATAATTTAAAAACTCATAGCAATAATTCAAAAAATTCTGTTATTGGTATGATCAATTTATTTTCAACCGCACGTAAGTTCGATTTATCAGCAGATACAAAGCAGAACGAAATAAAAACAATGCGATTAAGGCTCGGAAAAAACGATAATTAAACATCGTAGTCGTAAGTCTTAAGCGCTTTTTGTGATTGCGTAATAAAGGATGGGCATAATACGAAAGAGGCCGTGTATATACAAGTCGACTGGTTGTCGCGGTTACGTAGAGTCGTCCTAAATCGATAGAGCCAGAAGCAAGAGCACAGCCGGCTGGGACACACGTATTGCCATGCATCGTACATGTAAACTTGGACTTTAGCTTTCCACGTATACATTTTTCTCCACTTGTCCGTATCTGGATATACGTGGCTCTCTTTTCTTATTCACTATTTTCCACATATTCCACATTCATATTTCAATTCGTCCTTTCTTCTATTATTTTGCCAGAATAAGTCTACTAGGTTCATTCATCGATTTCGTATTTCAATTAAAATCAAAATTGGATATGTGTATATATCGTTGAAAAATAAAATTAAAACTATTATATCTCGACTAAAATCAAAATTGAATATATGTATATATCATCTAAAAAAATAAAATTAAAACTATTATATCTCCATTGCAATTAATCACAATTGCACACGTCAAATTGTCTTTTCATAAATTAAAGTTGCAAGATATTTCAAAATGATATATTTTAAGATATTAAATTAATCGAATACTAAATTCAAAGCAAGAACAGTTACATTTATATGCAGAGTTTAAAAATCAATATTTTCAATCAAAAAATTTACAAAGTTAGTGTTTTGAAACAATATTGCGTAATTGTAGGATATATTATTGCAGCTCTTTGTGTTTGGGATTGGGAATTGAGCAATACGAATTATTCGAGGCTGCAAATGCATACTTACAGAAGCCGCGTTTATGTCAAAGCTGGGGGCACGTAATGCAACCGCATGAGACAAACCGCGGGCAAATATATATATATATATATATATATATATATATATGCATATGCATCCGCTCTCAAAATGGGCGTATGGCTATCTCTTTAAACTCGACCCTTTCTCTAATTTAACACATAATAGTATGCGCGCAATCGAATTCTATAGCGCTTCACATCGCTGTGACGTAAACTTCTCATTTAAATATATTACCAACTTCGATTATCTCTTTGTAACCATTTCCATCACCAGGTATCATTGTATACTGACGCGATGACCATATAACGAACTCCATAACTCTACACATCATTCTGATACTTAACACAAGTGTGCAACTGTTGATAAAATTTTCCTATGCATGTTTTCTAGTATAATAATATCTTAATATTTAATATAAATTTATGTTTGATAGCAATGTATAAGTTATGGATAGATCCAATTTCGATATTTCTAGATGACTAAATTTACATCTATTTAAATATATATGAAAGAGACTCGCAAAATACACATATACACATACAACACAATATACATATATACATATAAAAATCTTTCTTTCCCCTCTTGATAATAGAACTGATCTTAGCATCCAAATTTGCAAATTTTAAATGTATATTCAAAATAGAATATTTAAAAAATATATAATAAATTATTATTTATATTTTTTGTTTATTTTCAATTTTATTTTAAAAAATAAAAATTATTTTTATTTCTGTGCTATTACTGTAATTTTCGTTTTATGTCTAGTCTTGCTTATGAAATCAAAATTGTAAAATATTCAGTTTTGACATTTAACTCTTAATTGATCATTTCTCAATTTTCTCTTCATGATACATATAGTTAAACACATTACGTTAATAATTTGCGCGAAGACTGAAGCAAAAGACTGAATAAATAAATGCGCGCTTGCAAGATAATTGCAGATAACGGCGTAAATTCACCAAAAGCGAAATGTGGAAATAGAGTTCCACTGTATCACACCAAATGCTGCATCAGCTATTTACGAAGCGATAGTTTGCCGTCGGTACATCAAAGCAACGTCGAGAGTAGACGAGTGAAGAGGCAAACGGATTTGGTCCTTTGATACGTATAACGCCCAAAGGGATTTACATAAGCAATGACAAAATTGGGAGTCTCTCTATTTGTACTTACTATTTTGATGAAAATCTTAATGCTCTGTCTTATATATTCTGTAGAAACTTTAAATATTTTAAAATTATAACATATATTGCAAGATAGCAAAGGAAATTTTACTCCATTTGTGAATCTTCAGATCTTGTTCTTGAAATGCTCTTCCATGTTGCCTTCAAATGTTATGGTATAGCATCATAGAAATTTCTCGTAAAATTCTAACGTGAAGATTGTCAACTATGTTGTTTTCATTTTGATTATTCCATAAAAGAACGTAGCTGTTATAAAAAAATAAGCTTTTTTTAAGCAAGATATTGTATAAATATTTATTATTTATTAGATATCGTTCTAATTTTCTGAAAATGTCATAGCTATTTATTTTTATTTTTACACGGACTCATTATATATATTTTATAATGGAATAGAAAAATTAAAAAAAAGAATTAAAATATCACAAAATGGTTTACAGGAAAACAAATGCAATATTCTTTAAAAGGACAGTTAGATTAGAAAAGAATAAATAAATAAATATATATATATATATATATATATATATATATATATATATATATATATAAAGAAGAAGAATAAATATTATACTCAAAAATAATTTAAAACTACAATTTACGTGAAATCTATAATCCAAATGTTAATTAATCCAAAATGTTTTTTTATCGCATTTGGGAGAATCGAAGAATAATATATATATATGTGTGTGTGTGTGTGTGTGTGTGTGTGTGTGTGTGTGTGTATGTGTGTGTGTGTGTGACTCGAAAGTAGGTCAGCCATTGTGATTCTGTGGTTTAAAAATAAATATGTGAATTATGTTTATTGTCCACTTACGTGGATATTTCGCTCTCTCTATTTCCATAAACAAGAATAATGCAGCATTGCAGTTTAACGCTGCACAGTAATCTAATATACCAACAATAAGTAAAGCTATTAGATGCAAAAGCGCCAAAGAAAATTATGACTGGCTCTAAATGTCCATTGATTTTTCATAATTTATAATTTCTCTCAGCATTCTGCTAGTTTATATTTGCAAAATCTTCTGCAAAGAATCAAAAGTTACGTAATAAATTTATTTGTTATAAATTTTATCAATTTTCATTATAATTTATATAATAATGTATATATTCCAAATACGCTAGTCTTTATTATAATTGTAATATCAACTAACAATTATTTATGCTACTATATGTAATCTCATATAAAAAAATTGAATTAAATTAAATATCTATTGAAATCGTCTCGACATAGATAGAATGTACCTGAATAAACTTCTTTATTTATGCATATAATATTATTTCCATTGTTTCATTAAACGTTTTGATATTCTCGATTAATAACTTTTGATAATGCATCTTTTATACACGCCATTGGCACCGATAAATATTAATCCCAAGATAATAATCACTATGGAGCGAGTATATCGTAATCTCGTGTTACGAACGCGATACAAGATAGGATTGTGCATCTAGTGGCAGGAACACACTGGAATTACCGGAACACAATTGCATCGTGCTATGCTTCTCAATACATTCGAGAAGATCATGTAACACGTAGAGATAGCAATCCTCAGGTGCTCCGACAGGTTACGCAATGTGCGTATAGAGCGCGACCCATTCGGCTTAACTTTATTACTACGATATGCACTTGGCATAAATACTTTAATTAGATTATGATAATCGAAATAGAACTCTCAGAATCGACCTGCTAGTGCGAACGAAAAAATGGAACGATTAAAGTCGAAATGTTTTTCATTCCTATCTAATTTTTAATATGCGTGTAATTTATTTAAAGATAAGAGAGAAATAACTGCGATATCATTAATTTCTACAAAACAGGAAATGCAGTCTTGCACTTTCCATTGAAAATTTCCTTTCCATTGCAAAGGTTGCAGAATGTGACAGTGTCCGTCTAACTGCCGCATTATGCATAAACAAGAAAGGCAGGAAAACAGTTACCTTCTCTCTAGATATAACTTTCATGACACTGATATATCAAATGCAATAACGTTATCTTGTCGGCGCATCTATTTTCTTCCAAAACACCTACGGCATCGCTTACTATAAATCAACTTCTTACCCTCCTCAAAAAGTCAATAGCTACGTATCTTTAACTTTGAATAATATCCGATATAAATGTGCATATGAAATTTCTGAATTATTGTATTGTAGTTATAATCTTATTTACTTGAGTCTATCAATCCTCACGAAAGTTACTCTTTAAAATTTGTATTGTATTGTTTTAACAAGTACAATGAACAGTTTTTAAAAAATTAGGAATTATATATACATTACTTAAATATAATTACAAAGCATTTAAGCACGTAGCATTTAAACATTAAGCACGTTTTGTTTTCCAAAAATAATTTATTATATGATCAACATTTTTAAATTAATTTTTCATGAGTTTTAAATTCTATAATCTCTCGATAATCAATATCAAAACTTTAATGCACGCCTATTTTGTTCTTTTTCAGAAACAAATGAAGCATCCCTTCCAGAGATTATCGACGATAGATCCTAAATGTACGTGCTTGGCACGAAGAATTCAGAGAGCTAATCTTGCAAAGCGATAACTTTATTGCGCAAAAAAAAATCGAAAAAAGAACCGAGTTGAGTTCGACAATGAGTTTAGTAGTAAAAAGAATTGCTCGATTTACAAATCCGAGGAGAAACGTTAATTAAAATTCGTCTCAAGTCCGCGCGCAAAAGTGTTAAGTGTTCGCGATAAATCGACAAGTGTCCGCTTGATAAACATTCGACAAAGTAATTAAATCATTAGAACCAAAATTAAGTGTGAAGCGAGAAAAAATGAAGCTTGGGCAATCACAGCCAACCAATCCTATTAACGGGCGCTTAATGAGCGCCGCGTGAACGTACAGAAGAAAAAACAGTTTTATTGAAATGAAAGAAGCTCTGAGATAATATGACCATGGAAGGTGAGTGAGAAAATAACTCATGTATTAATTGAAGTATTAATTCATAATGTTCATTTTCATTGTCAGTATATCTAACAGCATGATTTGTCAAAACAGCATGCGATAGTTCAATATTTTCTTAATAATATATCTATCTCTAATCATCTTTAATTCATTACAAACGTATAATAATAGATTAAAAACTGCTTCAATTTTCAAAATCTTTGTTATTTATTCTTATTTTTGTTATCCATCTATGAGAAATCAAATTCGGATGTATAACATTAAGTGATAATTTATTATTAATTTGTTGCTATAATTCTAAATTTATTGCTTGCGAAATTTAAAAAATAATTGAAAATACATTATATATACAATATTATATATACAATATTAAATTACAATGATATATATACAATGTTAAATTACATTAATGCAATTAATTATTCTCTTTCGAGTTATATTAAAATGTTTCCGAATCATTTTCGAATATTAAAATGTTCCGATTATGTTTCCGATTATTTGCTGTCGACATATACCAAAGATAAACTCAAGATATCTTTAATATCAATTTTCTGATAATTGATATTATAAAACGGAAAGTAAAACACATACACGCATACACCAAAATAGCACAATTATATATCTAATTTCTCATGGTAGGATCAGATTAATTAAATTATTTTATGAAGATAACAGAATTTCTTTATAATTTCTAATAATTACTATAATCAAAATTATTATATTAAAATTATTGTTAAAATATGTAGATGCAAAATTAATTTAACTCCTCACATATGGTTCAATATAAATAAGTATTTATCATGAAAGATGCTCGAATGCGATGCTAATTCGTCGCATGTTATAAATTTCATGCTTAAATATCGTTATTAAAAATGTTCACCTTCAAAGTTTTTATAACTAAAGAATGTCCCTGAGAGCGAAGGTTTAGACTTATCATCCAGTTACTCCTGTCTAATCTTTAATACCGCCTACGCGTTCTTTTTCGCGAAGACAACGTGATGTTCGTCGAAACGTGCTTCAACTCCTTGACGCGGCATCAGCAACTCTCTCGATCCAAAACAGAAGCCAACAAAATCGTGCAACATTTGTTAGACATTAAACACATAGATGCAGAACAGAGCTAGTAGAATATATGAGAGATCACGACATAAGCCGAGTTTTAAGTGACAAGATGAACGACGCGCGATTAACTCTAAATTTGACAAAACCGAGGAAGTATTAGAGAATTCGAAGTTTATAATTGAGAAAGTTATAAACTTTACATAAGGCTCACATTTTATGCTACATTCATGCATAAAATGCAACTATAAAATTTTCTCCCTAAACCATCAGAGTAAAATAAACTTGACGTGTTTTAAGATTAACTTGAACGATCTAAGACGACATCTTGAAGGACATCTTATGCTTTACTGCTACGAACTCATTTATACTCAAGCTCGTCCTAAATATGTCATAGCATGCTATAAGCCGTGAATATGAATAATGGCAATTTTATTTATCGAGAGCGATAATAATCTCTTTGCTGTGAGATAAATAATATATTTATGGCTGATGAAGCGATACATAATTGTTTAAATTTATATGAATAATATTATTTGTGCAGAAATAATAATTATGCTTAATTGCCTTATGCAAATAGAATAACAACTGACATACACTGTATACATTTACAAATAAATTTAAAGTATCCGCTCATATTTTGGAATATTTGTAATAGAATAAAAAAATTAAATAATCTTTTTATTGTACATCTAATTAATACAGATATTGTTCAACTATTAATCAGTATATATACAATTATATTCTGTTAAATATTTGACATGTTTTTAATATTAATCATAATTTGTTAAAATTAAAAAAAAAACTTATATATTGTGCAAATTTTATTTAATACACTATATATAAAATAGACGTAAAATGTATATGAGACTTTTTATTTTGACTTGAAAATGTATTGTAATTTAAATTCTATAGGAAATAATTTAACATTTACAATTTACAGCTTACTACCATGTTACGATTTTATAAAATGTGTTCTTTTTAAGTGCCTTTATTACATGAATATTTTCATAATGGAGTATGCCGACCACTTTGCTTTATAATTATCGTTAAAAATCTTATCAACATCGCATAATAACTTTTTAACAAACAAGGCAAGCTACAATAAATATAAATGAATAAAATTCATCAAAACAAATATTTTAATCGCTACGAAGCGAGGAGAAATACATTCGATATACTAAAGCAAAGTGGTCGGCATATTCCATTATGACAATATTCATGTAATAAAGGCACTTAAAAAGAACACATTTTATAAAATCGTAACATGGTAGTAAGCTGTAAATTGTAAATGTTAAATTATTTCCTATAGAATTTAAATTACAATACATTTTCAAGTCAAAATAAAAAGTAGCAAGAAAACAAATGTATATTGAAAACTCGTTATTAAAAATATGTTATTCTAAAAACATATCAAAAAGTGGAGTAAAATATTATTTAAAATTATTTTTTAGATAGGTATGTGTTAAAATTTTTTCAAAGATGTACATATATATATATTTAATTTTTTTTCTTATGTTAATCTATCATTAATCTATCATTAATTTTATTATTTTAGTATTTTTTACAGGCAACTAAAATGATATGTAATGTAAAACGAAAGATTCGCGAAAAGAACATTTAAAAAATTTTTCTTGTATTCAGAAAGAGAAAAAATAGCAGTATTTTTGCAAAGTACTAGTTCTTTTGCTTCACATTACTGTATAAAAATATACATGTTATATTTTTTCATTTTATATTTATATTTTCCTGTTGTTGTTTTGACGCAATATTTATTATTCTTCCTACTCAGCATTATTTTGATACCGTCTACCGTAAATAGTTGTTTTTGCATTTGTTATCTAAAATGCAGGTCGTTGGAGCGTGCATTTTAATTATATGCTCAAATTATCATATTTACGTCATAGATATTATTATTGGTATTGATATGAATGCGATATGTAATGTGATATTGCGAACCGTAAAGTGCTACAATCTTATATTTCTCATATCTCTCTATATATTAAGATTTTTCAGTTAATTTATAGTTAAAAAGAGAAGGAAAAAAATAATATTATATATTCTGGCTTACATTATTAATTATAGATACGAAATGAAAAAAATTTGATCATAAATTTTCCATTTGATGGAACAATGAATGGACAATGTTAACAAACATAAAAATATCGTGAAAACTCATAAATCGCATTATACATATGTCAGTATATGAATTTTTGCTGAATTGCTCCAAAAAATAAACTATGTTTCGTGGTCGTAAATCTCCTCGATGGCATCGCCCATGACCCTGAGGAGTGTCGGAAATCTCTTTGCCGTTCGCACACAGTCTTTTTTTTGCAAAAAAGCTGCAAAAATGCTTCTCGTGACATCCGAGAATCATCTTCGACGATCCGGAAAAACTGTGAAGTCGCGACCGTCTGTTGAAGCTAGAAAAATTTTATTCGTGAAAATTCTTATGATTCGATTTACTTCAGAAAATAAGTTTTAAAATTATTTTAGTACGCAGTATCTCATATTTTAATTAACATATACACAGTGTGATACAGTTTTTCATTTTTAAATCCATCTCTATTATATTCTTTAAAAAAATTATATATATATATATATATATATATATATATATATATACATATATATATATATATATATATACATATATATTTTATTTTATTTTATTTTATTTTATTTTATTTTTCTCTCTCAGATTATAAAGCAATATATAATTACAAATCTGATCATTATAAGTTTCAATTTTCAAGAGAATATTTTGCTCGTTCAAAAATCCTTGCTCTATAATTTGCTGTAGTTGGAATTATTCGACGATATTCTGAGGAATGTTTCAATTACATCACTATGAAGCAGCATGATGAGTATAAAGAAAGAGTAAATCAGATTAAATTAAATCCCAAAATTCCTCTCAAAAGATTCATGAAAAAGAGAGAGGGATAGAAGAGGAAAGAATATAGGATAGAGCAGAGAAATGGGCGTATCACGACTCTTAATCAGGTTTGCGCTGATTAATGGTTTCGCTGTCGATTTCAAACAAAGCTATACTTTTTGCTGTCGATTTCAAATGAAGCGTTTCTTTCTTTCTCTCTCTTCATCTTTTTTTTGTTGTCCTCTCTTTTTTCCTTAACAGTCTCTCTCTTTCTTTCTCACTTTAAATCCAACGACAAATACAGATAATGTCGTCGAAGATGATTCGATACTGCCATCTTCCTTGCACTGAAACGATTTCACTCGAACGTGCAGCGAGTTGAAATGAACGATCATTTCATGAACATTGAATGCACTAATTCAATGCATTATTGATGTACAGATGTTATAGTGATGTATAATGATTCAGTTAATTATTTCCTTTACATTAGCGAAATATTTACGAATGAATAAATCAACTTTCATTAATTTAATTTTTTGTTCGGTTTTATTTTTGTCGCTAATTTCAGGAAATATTTCTCCAGGTTACATAAAATAATACTAAAATAGCATATATGTTCAATAAATATAGAATATATGTTTTCATAAGATAAAGTAAAATATTTGTTGTATGCTTTCATATACATATTAAAATTTTTTTCGTAAGTTAAATATAATATTTATATTTTTGAAAAATATTAATATAACATTTACATTTCTAAGAAATGTTGTAAAAATGCGATATCCGTGTCGATCCTCTTACTGAAAAAAGCTAAGTTACATTTTTTTTTCGCCGAGTTTGTAACATCTTTCTGAAAGTAACTGGTTTGCAGAGGGAGAGTTCGAAACTCTGTTGATAAAACATTCTATATTCAACTATGTAATACTTCGTCTGACAACATCTAGAAAGAGAGAGAGAGAAAGAGAGAGAGGAGAGAGAGCATACAGTTTAATAGTTTTATCTCCAAGTTTGACTTATAAAAGTTTGGCGACCCTTATAGAAGTATACAGAAACGTTTAATCTCACCGCAAATATGCGGTAGTCACAAGACTGAGGAGCAGTCTAATTTGCTCTTTTTCTTCCATGAAGAAGGAATTTCATTATAAGCTCTCAAAATCAGAAAATTTGAATGTACGATTTTCTTATCAAAGAGTAACTTTAGCAATATTTGTTGTGCATTATTAAGATTCTCTTTATTAAATAAGATTATAAGCAATTTCTATTTATTTTCTTATTGCTTTTTTAAATTGAAAATGCTAATAATTAATAAATTAATTTACACGTAATACATTACTTTAAACGTAATGTATATGCTGTAAAAATAATGATTTAATTGGGTGATCTTAAAAAGACTTATAAACTGTTAATGACTTATAAGACTTATTAATTATTAATTATATATATTATATATATGTGTTTCAGAAAGAAGAAAATATTTTCTTTTCAATTTCCGAGCATCGCCAATATATATTACGGAAGTAATAATAAATTTTTAAGCAAACAAATTTTTAATGAAATCAGTAAGCTTCATCTAAAACCATATTCTTTGTAGTAAATCACCGTGATCATAAATATTAAAGATTGTAGTTTTTTTGAGATCCGAAATAAATTCCTGGATTTTTGTTTGTCGTTTTGAACTTTTCACGAATGGCATAATAAAAACGCACTTTTTAGAGAGTGTATTCCAATAAAATGTAAATTTTATATCGTCCATAAATATTTTTCTGATCGGGTAACGATATTTATCTCTCCAATGTTTAACAAGTAATAAAAAATTATTTTGCTTCTAAAATATATAGTGTTTATCATAATTTAGCATTTCTCTTCTGTCTTCTTTACTTTTTAACTTACGTTATGGAATATCTATGAAACATTATACGAATTTTATTCGCATTAAATGTATTAAGGATTAATAAATAATGATTGATAAAATAAACATACGATAAATAATGGTGATAAAGTAAACATACATCCATGCATAATAAATTTTAATACGCACGCAATCAAAAGAACTGTATAAAACTGCCACGCGCTTTGATTGTTTGCATTTACATTTCTAGTTAAAAGGTGGCAATTTGCGAGCCATCCGAGCGAATCTCGTTCGTTCTCCCGCTTTTTCTGCGACGTAGTCTCAAGGTCTCATTACACTTAGAAAGATCTGCGAGGGCGACGCAATTGCAGCATCGCGCAAAAAGCACTCCCGCGAATCGTCTGTAAATGGCAAACACACTCCTTTTCATTCAACCTTCGTTCATGTTTCTTCCACCATTGTAGCTCGCGTCATTATTCCTTGTCATTCTTTCGTACTGCGCTTTTTAAGATTTTCCTTTCTGCAAATTTGATGCAACTTCTGCATACTTTAAAAAAATGTAGCAATATAACATATATGCAATATCATTCAGATTACTGATATTCGTACAATAAAGAAAAGCCTTCTATCCAGACGAATTTCATCAATCAAGATAATTCGTACATAAATAAGATTAAACATAAATAAGAGATTTTCTTACTTCGAAGAAATGTGTAAAATTATTTCCTTCGATAAATCTGAAAATAAATTACTCACGTATGCGTTCGATAATTACTACTCGCGATAGAAAAACTTATCGAAACGTGCGCTATAATTTATTCGCTATATATTTATTCATTGCGATATTTATAATTCAAGTCAAGAGAAGTAACAATACCCGTAAGAGCGGCTAAACGGATTGATATTTTCGCGGTTAATTAATTTCTCGTAGGCAACGCTGATCGACGCAAATTGTTTCCCGTGTGTAGGTAGATAGTACGTAGGTAGATAGGTGCATAAATGTACGCGACACAAATAGCACGTCAATTTGTCGATCCTTTCACAGCTTGGCTATCGCTTTGCCTTTATTTCATCACCATACCAATGCATCACGTATCGCTTGCTTTCATCCATCTTTGAATTGCTCTTTCTCTGTCCGGTTCTTATCGATTCTTTCACGATTTCATGCCAAATATCGAATGACATGAAAAAGCATGAATCTAGATTAAATGCCATCTTGTCCTATCTTGACCATTTATTTCTTTCCTATCTTCGTGATATATTATCATTTTTCGCAGTTGATATTCATTACATTATAAAAGATTCATTCATTTAATCTTTCACCTCGTTACGCACTTTTTCTAATTTTTTATAATCAGTTTTATTTAATAACATACGTGTTTCATGTTAAGCAAATTTTTAACTACACAATTTAATAAAATTATTTTAATCATCTAATTACTTGGAAATAAAAATTAATTGTCAAAATAATCATTTGGATTATATGCATCATTCATGTATCGCTACAAGATTAATTATAGATTTATTTGCGGTAAAAATTAAAATTGATTTTTAATATGCGAATTTCAAATGGAGAAAGAAAGAGAGTTTGCAATCCTTATCAAAATTCGACTTACAGTAGCGACGATGACGCTTCGTTTACTCTCTGTTCTGTCGATCAATATCGGGTGTTACCGGGACGGTTTTGCCGGCGCGTCGACGAGTTAGCGAGAATTGATTATAACCAGAAAGGAAGATGGCATGTGACCGAAATAATACGGATGCACGGTCGTCGGTCTCCGATCTCTTGAGAGGATTTAACAATTGACTTGTCCATGTGCTTACGAATCGTCTGCCGCATAATTGAACACGAGACGCGCACAATTTTGCATTGTTACTGTCTCCTCTTACATTTGCATTCTGATCTAGATTTCCTCGACCGGGCTTCCTCCATCCGGCATACTCGCTTTATGAAAATTTCCGAGCGCTTTTCAGGAACATCCGCGCAAGATATATTTTTTCTGCCATGATAAAAAATCATGCGTGCAAATCTTACTTGATCTTATATTTTACGAAGATAAATCATTTTTGTTTGATTTAATCATTTTTATTAAAGCTTTCAGTTTGTATTATTATAAAAATTCTAGTTAGTTATTAACATTACTATTATTAAAAGATCGGCAAAAAAGGTTTGAAGAGATGTCAGAGTAAAATATCATGTTTAAAATAAAATTATAGACTGAGAAAATTAAATAATGATATGACATAAATAAATCCTTTAAATAAAGAAGTATAAGAAATATGCTATCTGTTTATGACCATTTTCTTAATACATCTTAGCCATCTAATTAATTACTGAAGAAGAAAAATTGGAAAAGATAACAGTTGGTAAAGACAATGAAGAGAATATTAAATATTATTATAAGAAAGGAAGAAAAGATTCATTCGCCGTATAACTTGAATAAAAGAGGATAGTCAGAAGCAAAAGTGTCCGCGTGCTTGGGCTTAACGTTTAGATAACCATAGTAATAGCATTAAAAATTTTATATCATCGAACCTTTTATCTCTTCCTAACAGGATTCATGCCTATACTTAAGAGAATTTTTTCTACAACGACGATACAATGCATTATAATGTACCAAGAAATGGTGTCACCTATTTTGCATAAATTCACGTTTGTTTTTTTTAAATTTAAATTTACATCTTTCATATAATTCTTATATATTTTATATTAATGCTCTCTTACAAAATGCAATATTCTTGATAATGGAAGACAAATATATACTGCCATATATTTTCGATAAAGTAAACAAACAATAGAATAAAAATTATCATAAAAATTTATAAATTCTACAAAATTATTGTTTTTTATAATATTAAATATATCATTTTTTATTAAATTAAATAATATATGATAATATTTAAAAAATTTAATTTTGGGGAGAAATTAATTATTATTAATGGCTTCCAAAAGCAATATTCTTAATTTTTCTAACGCGCGTAGTATGTTAATATAAAATGAGAACCGTCAAGCTTTCATCTTCATTATTGCCTAATTTTTCAACACATGAGCAATTATAGGAAGTAATGCAATGTGCATTTAATTCAATAAAATAAGATATACGATAAATTCGATAATAAGTCAATACAAAATAAAAATAAAAATAAAAATAATAATAATAATAATAATAATAATAGCAATAACAATATATGTATATATATATATATATTTAAAAAATTTAAAGCAAATAAAATTTTATAAAAAAAGAAGTAAAATTTTATAATTTATGAAATTTGCAAAAATTTATACTCTTAAATTATAAATTTAAATTTTTACCGTACTTTTCTACCCTCTATTTACGATATTATGGTAAAAAATAAAAATAATTGTTACTATTATAATTTTATATAAATTACTAATGACAAAATATGATGCAATATTATTTGTTACCATATAATCACACGAGAAATCATGAAAATGTTATCTCTCGTTTCAAAAATTCTCTTCTATTTATCATGTCAAATAATTGAATTTAATATTATTTAGTCTGTAATAATCTATCATAAAATCATTATAATTTTTTATTCAACGTTACGACAAACTTCACTAGCAAGTACATTCCTCTCATGTCGCATCGATGAAACGAAATTACGTGAGTCCTATCGGCTAGTAATTAATTATCGCTCGAGCACATAGTAATGAAATTTCACGACTCCCGATGGACGAGAGCGTCAGGTCAGTAGAAATAAAATTGTTGTAAAGTGATGCGGTTATATCAAGACTTACTGGGTAGTGCTGGAAAGATACCATTAGTCTGACATGGAAAATATATTATTACGTGAAGAATACAATAATTACATATTCTAAGAAATATTTATAATTTATAGTTTTCAACTGAGTCAGTAAAAAGTTTTTTTCGTCATTTTTACGTAAAACGTTTATTTATATAACGTTTTTAAAGCCTAAAAAGGAAAGTCTAAATTTTATATATAAATACACATACAAATAGATGTGAATGACAAAAAATATTCTATATTTAATCTTCAGTTAAGATAAAATTTCAATTGTTCTATTAGGTTTATGTATCGATACTATAATTAATAAATATTTCGATGAATTCATATTCAATTCATCTATCGAAGAAAATAAAAGCTTTTTCAAATATATTTATTTTAAACAAACAATAAATGTAACAAAGCTCATCAAATTAGAAGAAACATGCAAATTGCAATATAAGAAAAATTACTGAATACTAATTATTACATATTCATAAACTCATCGTCAGCTATTATTATTTCATAAAAAAATATTTAAACTATTGGAATTGATAATAAATTTTTAATTGTAGTCACAAAGTTTCTATATAACTTGCGAAATTATTTTCTCTCTAAAATTAAATATAGACTTAACTATTGCGATAATTATAAAGCTCTCGATATTTCCACAATTTGATTTCTTCGTTTTTAATCAAGAAAGAAAAAGGTTAAATTGATAGTTTTTTTACTGCCCTATCTGAACCGCGAAGATGTCATGCATTTAATATTAGCGCTAGAAAGACTCATTAAAAAAACAATTATAACATAAAAGGTATTTCGAAATTATCGCTTCAAAATGAATAGCTGTTTACGAGTATAATAACGAACAGTGGCAAAGTTGTGGAAAATACAAGTTGCAAATTTATGGATTTGAAATTCACGTGCGATGAAACAGTATTTTGATTGCTTATGTACAGCATGCATTGCTGCAATTGATATCCTACAAACATATACATAACAATATACATAATTTATATAAAGTAATGAAAACAATATTTGCAACAAATTCTACGTCAACTTATTAATTACTGATTATCGCAGATATACATGCGTATATTTATGAATTTTGATTAAATATTTTATAAATATTCTCTTCCTTCCTCTCTTTCTCTTTCTCTTATGAATTAAACTATAAACAATATAATATTTTTCTCATTAAATATACATACGCGAAAGCAAACAATAAATGGAAAATTTTTAATAATAATGGAAATATATTCTAAAAATAATATAAATTTTTCTCATAAATTCAAACATTTTAATAAGGTAACATAGAACCGGAATATTTCAGAGAAAAATGGCGGTATTGCAAGGATTAAATCATTTAGTCGTATACTCGATTATGCCTGCATAATCGATATTACATCGTGATTCTGTAAAAGCGGAACTTTATAATTAGCAAATGTCACTCGTGTATCAAGATGAACCTTTAATATCCGTTGGAGCGCAGTATTCTTAGAACGTCGATTAAACTCACCCCGGTTTAGATTCTTCGTTCAATATTACGCCTATTCATCTGCTTATAAAAGCCTTATGAACCACGAGATATTTTATACTTTACAAATCGTTAGAAAAATTGATAATCTGCAAATTCTATATTCATATTTTGAACAATATATGAGTATGAAAATAAATTTGTTAAATGTGTGTATATTTTGAGAGAAATAAAAAAAAACTTTTATAGAAATAAAAAACTGCAATATAAGATTTTAAGATAAACTGTATCTGTTTTAAAAAAGATTTCTTATTTTACATATTGTACAGAATAAACTTTTTTTAATTTTACTTGAACAAAATTGTTTATTCTCTTAACTCGAATCGATAAATATATCTATAGATGTGTGAAGTTGACATAATATTTCATTTGTTAATGAAAACCTATAATTTTTTTATTTTAATATATGTACTCTCTCTCTATTAGTGTGCTATAATTATATATTTATTTAAATTATCAGAAATTATAGAATTATTAGAAATAAAGCTATAATTTTCAATAATTTCTGAGTTTTAATTAATGCGCCAGTTTCACTCATCTGATAAAATATATGTCAAGCAAATAAATTCTCAAGATGTTACGATTCTATAAATGTATTATTTATCGAGTGGAATTATAATCTTATGGAAACATACTTAGGAATCAAACGATCTCCATATGATCGAAATGAAGCTATAAACCGAACATACGAACCGTTAAACTCAACGATTAACAATAAATTCAATTTCTTCTGCATTACCCGTTCTGTATTATGAGTTTTAGGGAAACAAACTCATGGATTGTAACATTAAACTAGATATATATAACTAAATATAAGTTTAAATTATAAAAAACAAATTTTTTGAAAAAATAGGTAGAAAAAACTAAAAATCTTTTTTATACTAGATAAAAAAAATTGATAATCTTTTTGTAAAAATTGTAGTTATATTACTAGTGTGTTATAGATTTAAATAAAACTACATTTTATAATACTATGCTTCAGTGATCGAAAAATATTCTGATAGATATGGAAATGAGAGAGCAATGTATAAAATATAAGACACAATTATACTCGATGTCTGGATGAGAAGTTGAATTACAAGAGAAAGGTGGGAATTTGTCCAGTTCACTGAATTGATTCGCATAATTTTATTGTTACGGACGGAAAAGAAGCATACGTCCGTGCAAGGCAGAGCACCAGTCGGAAAACCAAAGTTTTTCTCAATACGCAAATTCCTGTCATCACGGATTGTTTCGATCCCAAATGTAATATACGGACGTTCTATTTTTCGCGCATATATTCGCTATTTTTCAGTGACCTGATTCCCAATTGACTATCAAAAAGAAAAAAAATTGCCTGGCTCACAGTTTGCATGAAGCTGTAAAGTGATTTATTTTGGCAATATAATCTGTTCTAAAAAAAAATTATTTTTGAAAAGCTTTTGACGATACTGACTTTTACTGAAAGGAGGCAAATATGTACTTTTGTAATTTAATGAAATTTTATTTATTTTTGTATTATTTGATATTTAATGTGGAAAGTAAGATACCTGACAAAAATCTACTCTTTCAAATTATTATCTGATATTTTGCACGTGTTTTAATATTATCATTAAAATCACTACATCACTTTTATTCAAGTATTTCTTAATTTTTCAGCTTGCGACGTATGGAGCGACGTCACGCCGCGAAAATATCGACCACCGCGAATTGGTGATATTCCAAAGTAAGTAAATTAATTTTTTTTATGGATACAGTTAAGTCAAGTAAAAAATAAATAATTTAAAAAACATTACTTTTAATGAGTAATTCTTATAAAGATCATTTTTATCTTAAAAAATTAGAAGTAATAAATTGTAATAAATTTTTATTCAATCTCAAAATATTTCTCAAGGTAATTTAAAAATCTATATATTTTTATCATATTATAATAATTGTAATATAATAATTGTAATATGATGCAATAGCTTCGAAATTCGATAGATTATATGTATATATTGAAATTCGATAGATATAATAATTATTGCCTTGCTATCAATGCAATTAAAAATGATCAATGCAATTAAAAAAGATGTTCTTTATCCCTTTATAAATAAAATTTGAAAAAACTTGACCAATATAAATTATATTGACTTAACTGTATATGTTATGTATTACATAACTGTATGTATTACATACATACAGTTATGTATTACATACTGTATGTATTACATACATATATACACACACACACACACTCAATTATTTCGAATTATTATAACAGAAAAAAATCCATTTACATCACGTATTTTCATTTAGAGTGACTATATAATTACATTGTTTATATATATGGTATTAGTTTGCAACGTTTACTGCGAATAATATCGCTAATCGGCTCGCTTAACTATCTAAAAAAAAGTGCCTCCGTTTCAAAAACAGAATAATACGCACATGACGGTGCACTTGCTTACGTAAATGCGCGATATAAATGCAGACATATTTAAGTCAGCATATATACGCAGATGTATGCATACGACAGAAGAGGAGATGAACTATGCAGTTTCCGCTTCTATGAAACGATAACGTGATGCATGTTCCGGAAAGACGGACGCGATTCCGAATGGTCTTCGGAGAAGTAGATGCATGTCGGACAATAGTTTCAATTAATGCCTCGTCGATCAAAATGTTCCAGGTACATATTAATTCGTGCCTAGCCCAGTTTCAGTATAAATATGGGTTTAAATAATTCGTTTAAATTCATTTCCGCAAGTTTTGAAAAATCGTATATTATATTGCTATTAAATAATATTTTCACTTAAAATTATTGATTATTATACAATCAACAGAGAAAAAGTATTAAACTATAAATTTGCAAAGCAAGAAACAAATTATGTCTGACGAATAATTTATGTATAATTTTATCATAAATGAAAAACAGAACTCAATACAGATAAATCAATCTCGATAAATATTAATGGAATGAGACATAACAGAGATCAATCGTGACAATAATATTTTCAACTCTCCAAGTTTTTACGATCGAGGCAAACACGAAACGTTTCATTTTCGACGATAAACCCATTGATTAAATCCGACCTTCGACACTATCGTCCTGTATAGAGGAGCAAGGGAAAAAAGGAAGTTCAAGGAGGACGGCCTAAACTACCATAATGCATCACGGCATGCGAATAGATATTTTTAACCGCACAGTCGAAGTCGATCGATATGAACCAAGGCGGCTAGAGGTTTGTGTCTAAATAATTGCACCTTTGGCCTCGTTAACGTCAAAGACAGATATCACACCGAGTTCTTTGACTTCGTCTTCGTGTTATTTAATATTCGTTTTCTTTCGTCAAAGAAATCTTTTAATAGATCATTCGATAGTCCCTTCTAGAAAGAAATTTCGAAAATTTACAAGCATCGCAACATATCATCACAATATACTAGCAGAAGTAATTCGTGAAAGAAGAATCTTCTTTTAATAAAGTTTCGATACAAAAAAGTTAAGATTACCGAACATAACTGTTCATCAATAAATATTAATTTTTAAAGCTAATGATGATATCGATAAATATCGCTGTCGCACAAAGTATTTACGCGAGCTATAAAAAGAAAGTTAAGCGAAAATTGAGAGAGCGGACGACGCAAGATATTTTAAACTCGAGTCAATCGATGGCTAAGCCATTACTGCTTAAATTATTGAATCTTGCGGGACTAACCGATACGAGAGAGTAGCGATGCGAGCTCAATGATGATCGACTAACTTTTTCCCGAGAAAGAATTCGCCTCATATTTTTTCCAATTTTTTTCTCTCTTTTTTATTATCACTTGTCGTTCTCTATTACTTGTCGGAATCACGTATATTTCATCGCAACATAAAACGATGACAATGCATTGAGCAATGCTAGACTACAGCCTCGATAGCGCGCGACATTCTGAATATCTCTATTGTTTGAGATAGAACGATCACGAAACCTCGGACAACTGTGTCAATGTCGAATTTCGTCGATAGAAGTTTCATAACATTTATATTTTATATGTATCACTCGTCATAATAACTGATATTGTTGGTATATTACATGCATTATGCTGTCTATGCTATTGAATGTATATATATATATGTATATATATAAATTCAATATATATATATATATATATATATATATATATATAAATTATATATTCTGCAACGAAAGTATTTTAAATGATTTCAAATGTGAATATCTTCAAAGAAATTTAAATTATTATAATTAATTATAAATTAATATGATTTAAATTATAAATTATAAATTAATATAATTTAAATTTCTTTGAAGATATTCACATTTGAAGTCATTTAAAATACTTTCGTTGCAGAATATCAATTTTCGAAGGGTTAACGACCTTTTTATATTTTTATAATTTTTTTAACAATATCAGATAAAAAATTTGTCTATATTCAATTTACTAACTAACTAAAATTTCGAGACACGTCTTTGTATTGTACTATACATTATGCAATACATTATAGGAAATATATAAATTATTTGCATACTAAATTCCAACCTATAATATTTTTACAAGAAAGAGAAAGAGAGAGAGAGAAAAAGAGAAAGAGAGACATATTCAAAGTCTCTTATTCTCTATATATAGGGAAATTAAAGTGCAAACAACAATTTATTTCTTCCAGAATCTCGGATCACAATATCTCAGCAGTTCTACAGTACGACATTATTGACACTCCATTTTCCATAAGAATCGTATAACGGGACATCATAAAACGTATTCACGCTTATGTCACCACATATCTCGATAATAATTTCCCCCTTTCTCCCTATGTAACTATAAAAGCTTCTATAATTTTTAACACGTATAAAGATATTCTTATATTCTTTCATAAATGTATTCTTTTGAAAATAATTAAATTTTGTAATTTGACTTATTATGTCACAAAAAATTTATATATATACATATATATATAATTTATATGTAATTTGCACAAAAAAAAATATATATATATATTTTTTTGCAAATTACATAATTATACATAGTTACATGAATATATAAATGTCATACTATTCACGGTTTACAATCTATTGTTAATAAAATACATAATTGATTCTCAAAAATCCATAAAATAATCATTAAAAAATAATTATTTAAATCCGTTTCGATCTACAATCTCGTTGAGATGCATCCTTACATTGAAGTATATATCATTTCGTACTTCACCCTTTATAAAGCAGCAAATACATGTCTTATATATAAATGACATTCAATGTCATTCACATATGACGTTCTATCGTTCTCTCTTTCATATTTTTTCGAGAAATATAATTTCATTCTAAGAAAGAAACATCTAGCAATCAATTTCGACAGTTTGACGAGCGTGAGAGATAAAAAGATTGAAAAAAGACTAGGAAAAAGGATAGAAAATTGACGAAATATACGATAAATACGGGAGAAGAAAAATGCACGAGAGTTAACCGCGTACGCAGAAAGTCGTCAGTCCCTGCTCCGTTGAGCTTACATTTGGTTCGTGGAGCTTTCGGTTCGTTGGAGCGCATCAAAGCGAGCTTTTCAGCTACGAATGAATCCTCCTACGTCCGACGCATATAGCCGTAATGCGCAGACATCGCCGAGATTTCGTCCACTATTTTTCGAATAAATCAAAACGACACCGAAAATAACTCACTGTTATTTCCGATATCCGGCAACCTTAAATGAACCGTTTCTATCGGCGAATTTTCGCATCTATATCTCGCAGCTTTGCATATGTATAAAATTTCTTTAATGTGATCACTATGCTAAATATGTAATGGGATTGAGTCAATGTTTTTGTAATATTTTGTTAATATTTTATATCATTTATGAAAATTTATAAATTTATCAAAAATTTCTCAACATCTTTGCTGAAAAATTTGTCTACTTACATCTCAAGCAGATTGTTTCAAAACGCTAAAGGCGATTGGAACAAACTTCCGCGTGAACCTTACTAGAATGTAGTGACTTGAAAATATACTTTAGCAAATGGAGCGTCGCTTCATACATCAACGCGCAATCTGGGAGATTCAAAGATCGCAATTTGTGTGGAATTTATTCGAGAACTTCGCATTTTCCTCAAAGAACGCTTTCCAATGGAAATTGATCCAGTCGATATCTGATTTCTCCTGCATGAATAGACTTGGTATACGATTTCAAAAATTCCTTGCATTCCTCCTGAGTTTGTCCATATAATTCAATATCATTACAAAAGGTTTATGTAAAAAGCTGACAATTTCGCATTATGTGGAGAATAAGAATGAAAAACACGGACACACAATTTATTGTTTGCAGATTAATATTTGCACATGGAAAATTTTTCTTTGAAAAAAATTTTAATTTGTTCGAATATAAGTAGCTATGGCTAAGGAATTAATAAAGCATTTAAATAAAATGAAATCTTCAAAATATTCTTTATCAATAATCATGTTAAAATTAAAAATGCTCTATACTTTTTGATAAACTGATAATTTGATAGGCATATTAATGTTTCTTTTTACTATCGATGCACCTTTTATTTCTTGGTAAGAAAAATACGCTTCAAAATTGACTGAATAATTCCTCAATTTACTATAAAGGATCACAAAGGATCCTTTGCAAGACTATTATTACTGTAAAATACACAAAATTTGAATGCTAAAGTAAGATCGCAAGACGCTTCCAACTTCCAACCTGAAATATGACAATTTTCTCTATGTACAATATAATGCTTTTTCCCAACTAGCTCTTCTCGTCTTTTGTCTTATTCAAGTTTCCGTTTAGACAGTAAATGCTTTCATTCGAGAAACCGCTGTTTGTTGAAATACCGTGAGATTCAAATTCTAGGACACTAAACTTTTACTATCTTCTTTACTTATCTCTCTATCTTTTTCTTTTTTGACACATCTATAAATTTAACTGATATACTTTAATGTAAATTTAATTGATAAATTTTGAGATAGAATTTTATGAGCTATACTATAAGAACAACAGATAAGAGCAACAGATTCTATTATCATATTTCACAATTCTGCCATTTTCAAATTCATTATATATATTATAATATTAAAATAGATGAATAAAATGCTAGGAAAATAAATAAATTAATAAAAAATAAATCACAGTCTCATTAAAAAGTTATAGAATAATAAATTTAATATTTTTTTACAAGATAAAAAAAACTAAGGTAACATGAGAAATATTTCATTTTGAATGAATGAACATATATGCATTGTTGTGTATCTTGTTATATATCTTTCACCCGCAAGAAATGATATCATTTTGGCATTGTAATATTATAGAAAGACTAAAAGACTCTATTTTAAAAGACTTCTATTTTAAAAGAATTTTGCCGCGATGTGAAAATTCAATTTCGCGAAATAAATGAATTAATAGCTTATCTCGTTTAAGCCTTAAAAATTAATAATTAACAACTGATCGGCTTCCTCTAAAGCATTCTTTTCGACATTAATATCTTTTATCGTTTACAGTATTATAATTAAAGACGCGATCGATTATTTGAAAAAAAAAAGAATAAATAAATGTTACATCGAATATGGCGAATCGAATTAGAATCTACATTAATTTTTAATATGAAAGCAAAAAAAAAGTTACCATATTATAAAAAAATAGTTATATAGTTATCATATTATGAAAAAATTCTGCAAGATTTTCCAAAATATTTTATATTCTTTGCCTACGCGTTAAAATGTGATAGAAATATATTTATTTGTATATAACCTCTATAGGGGAACATAATGTTTAAATTATTTAATATAAATTTAAAAATTATCAAAAAAATAAGTAAATTAAAAATTACTAAAAACTTTCTTCAAAATATTTCATTTTATTACGAAAATAATTATGCTAGAAAATTGTTAAGATGACATTATATTAATTAATTTTATCCTATAGTGAAATTAAACTATTCCATTTCTCATGTTCATTTTAATGATTGTACGTAAACTCCTATGCAACTGCTGCGAAAATTGCACATATTCTTAAATTATCTTAATTTAAATTTCGAACTTTGTCAATATATTACGAAATATACTAATAAACTTTAATGCACAAAATGAGTTGCTTGTTAGAAACTGTTAAATATTGCATTTCATTAAGGATATTTTCAAATATATTTTGAGATATATAAAATATAATATAAAGTGTTCTGTATACGTAAGTGCACGCAAGATTATTTGCAAAGTTTGTTTAAAACTTTAAAGAGCGTATTCTCCGACAAGAGCATATTCTCCGACAAGATTTGCAATTGGTGCAAAATATCTTACGGTTCGGTTGAAATATTGGTTAATATTCTCCGAAACTTTTCGATTTGCAGTATTGTAGGAAGTATTTTGAAGTTTCATATTAAAAATCTACAAAAATGAAATACCTAAAACTTTATTCTTCAAAATTCGATTTACGGCTCTAAACAACTAAATGACTGTTAGTTTGCTATAATGTTACAAAGCGATGACATAAGATTGTCTGCTCACAAACTGTTAATCGTGGAGACGCAGAAGGAAGTTTGCGGCTATGACGTTAATAATTATCACACGTAGGAAATAACTTGGGAACATCTGGCATGTTTTGTCAGTCGCATATGTAAATGAAAAATGATATATTACTTGCTGATACGATCGCCACAACTTTGTCGAAATTTTAGATATTAATGATCTCTTAAGTGGCTTTTTGTTTTAAACAATTGTATCTATATATAAATATATGTATATAAGTAAACATGTATCTATATATTAATATATGTATGTAAGTAAACATGTAATTTTATTATATTTATAATCGAACATGCAATAGACTCGAAAATGTTTAGATTAGTTTCAAATATTTTGTTTAATATTTTTCATATCAATATAGATAGCATAATATTTTCCTTAATTTATAGAAAAATGACAATTAAATAATGAAAAAATAAAATTTATATAAATAAATTACTCTAGATTTAAATTGTTAAATATATATAAATACATATAAAATTCAAAATATATAAATTTTTTACATATTTTAAATTTTATATGTATTTATATCTAATAATTTTATAAAACTTTAAAATTTCCTGTTATATTTCTAAAGTATGCGCCAAAATATCGAACACTATAAGCATGATTAACAATCGATATGTGTTTGGCAAGCAATCTTAAATATCAAGAATTTAAATTGAACAAGCTCCACAGTGGTTGCCAAGAGAATGTCTTAGAATAATTTATGTCGCTCCGATATAATAGATGCAATAATAACAGCGTTTTCCATAGGAATTACAATGGCATATCGCCAACAAGGTCAAAGTTGTAAATTATCACTCTTTTTCTAACGAAACTGCGCAACCATTCTTGCCATGTCAAGCATTTTGATATTCCTCGCGCGTTCTAAAGCTATTCTTTCGCGACTCCTCAAAGTAATTACTTCCAAGTCACCAGAGGGAATTACGATGGAAAACATATTCGCTCTTCGGAAACTTTCTAGGTTTTCCGCATCCTTTGGAAAAATTCTAGAAAATTATCCGAAGATGAAGCTGGAAAAATAAAATTCTCAATAAAATTTTTAAAATAATGTTTGAGAATTTATATTGATGTAAAAGTTTTCAGTAAATGTGAAAGTTCACAGAAATAATATTCGTATCGAATAAAAGAACTGTACTCTCCAAACATAAAGCTTAAGAGCCCAGACGCGTGTCTACATACACACATACGTCTCATATGTCTCAATACTCATATGTGCACGTAAGCCACACATCGTTACAGAGATGACGCAGGCCAGGCTGATCAAAAGATCCTGCGATCCGCAACTTTCTACGATCCAGAAGTTCACTGTGGATCAGAGGCGACTTCAGGCACGTGTAAACTGGGCGAGCATCACAAAAGGGCACCAAAAAAAGCCGAATAAATTTGCAAGTTAAGCACGAGTCCGCTTACAGATGAACTCGATTCATCATCTATATGTCCAGACATATCTATACGCTTCTCTCGAAATCACTTATTGAGTATAAACGTAAAAAAAATAAATTACCATATGAAAAATTGCTAAAAGTTAACAGCTCGCAAATCTTCTCAAGAAAACATTTCAATCGTCGATAGTATCGAAGTGGAAACATTATTTTGCGTAGTCATCCTTCCACATCGACCGGAATAGCAGAGCTCTATCGTGGATGCTCCATCTCCATACATGTATTCTCTTTCTCTTTCTTCTCTCTCTCCCCTATCTGTCATTATTACGCAACTTGGAGATCGGAGCAAAACGGACGATAAACAACTCGAGTATCGGCCTGAAAGGTGGCTACGACGATGCCAGTGGAGAAGGTGGTGGGAAGAGCACGCGGTCCAAACTCCGCGAGAGCTGCATGTAGTCGACGGCCGAAGCTCAAAGCAACACGGTTGAGAGAACGGTGTCTCCAGGATCCAAGAAAATAAAGCGCGGGTGTGAATTTCTTTCCTGTCTTTTCTTTCTTTTCTCGAAAATTTACTCGCAAGTGATCGATCCTTTCTTAGTTCTAATTAGATGTCGCGCGTAACTTGTATATACTGATATTATCAAGTATCAAAAACACTGAAAACGTTCATCAGAAGTGTCAGAGAAAAAAAAGATGACTTTAATGATGGATGAGTGTGCATGAATTATTGATAAATTATAGTGACAAGTCGATACGGATTGAAAACGTGTGCAGTTATTAAAAATATTAACCACATATAGGTAAGAAAAAGATTCTTGCATGAAGGCGAAAAAAAGCAGAATAATAATGATAATTTTTATAAAGAGATAATAAGATTGAAATTATATCTATATAAGTTTATTTTCTATCGCGCAAACGGAATTAAATTAATCTTCATAAAAGAAGTACAATAAATTAAATGCAAAAATTATATTACATTACATGTTAAATATTTTTTTTAATTATTGCAAGAAAAATTCAATTAAAAAATTAAAGAATAATTAAATAAAGATGGTAAAAATTCATTATTTATAGTACATTATTTGGAATTTCTTCAAATACACAGTCTGATGTATAAAATATAGCTTTTACATAAATGAAATATAATTTGATATATTATTTATCTTATTCACAACACTTTTAAAATTATATAGATAATTTTTTATTTAATTAACTTATTGTTTTCTTATTGGATATAAAGATTCATTCTTCTCTTTTTGCATTCTCTCATTATTTAAGTAAATAAAATTATACTTAATATTTTTTTTCTATAATAAAAGTATGTAATAAATAATTTTATGTTATGATCGTTTATCAAAAATATAATTGATAAATCTTCCCGCAAAATTTCTCCATCGTATAAATTAAATGTCAAATCAGATCATTCCGACGTATTTAATTTACGCTTCAAAAATTTAACATCCGCAAACCGCACAGTTGCGGGCACGCGTGCAGCAGCATGTAGCCAGGTAACAATCTGACTGCGACCAATTTTGCCGTAATGCATACGTACAATCGATAATATGTCAATTGTGACCCATTAATAAAACGTTATTAATTCGATCCAAATTTTGAAGTGTCGCCAATCGTACACTATCGTGTATAACGCGATAAAATGCGTTGTGCGCAATTTATGGACTACAAACAGTCTTGCCGATTAATGAGATTAATTCGCGGTTGTTCCGGCAAATTGCAGAGAGAGAATGTTGTTTTGATACACGGATTACGTAGCCGATAATCGAAAAAATATTAAACATCGATATACGAAAGCACATTTTCTTTATCGAACGATATTTTATTTTATCGAACGATAATACTATAAGCTGCAAAAAAGAGATTCAATAAATCACGATAAGAAAGAAAGAAAGAGAGAGAGAGAGAGAGAGAGAGAGAGAGAGAGAGAGAGAAAGGGAGACGCAATTATTGGAATTGATATATTGAAATTAATATCGAAAATATACTATATATTTCTATAAATGTATATTCCTTTCTAATACCAAATATACTTTCAATATATTAAAATTATTATCTTTGATTTATATTGCTACATTTATTGTACATTTTTTCATTTTATCATTATTATTATTTATATGATTTTGTATTCATTATTGTATATATTAAATATTATATATATATATATATATATATATATATATATATATATATATAATTTAATAATCTTCGAATTAGAATGTTTTATATTAAAATAAAGCTGATATATTTCTGCAGAAAAATTTACTTAAAACGTAGTAAGGATTTTTAAATATATAGAAAAGAAAATTCATACAAGATTATAAAAATATCTTATTACATATATATATTTTTTAAATAGCTTTTAATTAAAATACACGCATACATGTGTATCATAGATTGTCATAGATTCACGCAACAAATGTGACAATGCGACTAAATAATCTAATCAATTATTCAATCTAATTAATTGACTTCATGCAATGTTTAATTGAACCCTTACTATCGTATTATATAGATCTGATCTGAATGCATGAGTGATTATATATAAACATTTAATATAGATTAAATGCTGCAAAATATTTGCAACGCGCAAATGTTCGACTAATAGCGACAAGTAGAAAAAATTGTATTTTAAAATTTGAAATTCAATAGCTAAGATACATCTATAGATATTGTCATGGTAATTATACAAGCTTTAGAATTTTATTTCTAAATATTAAAATCAGTGCTTGCTGAAAATAATTTCACTAAAATATTCAGTCATTTGAATCATAAATCATAAATTCGCATAATCCAGTAATTTTAGTACATAAATATTTCAGCATAAAAAATGAGAACATTTTCTGTATTATTTGAAATAATAACTGGACAAACAAACTAATTTTCAAACATAATTTTAAACTGTTAATCAGACATAATTTTATTTGTACTACATTTTATTTACACCGGAATATAAAAATTTTAGATAGAATACTCTCTTTTTTCTTTCTCTCGTTCTCATTCTTTTTTTGTAGCACAATAATTTTATAAGATAAAACGCTTGTTTGAAGAAGTAATCGATTGAAAAGAGTAGATAAATGCTGAGAGAACCGACGGAATATGATTAATTTAGAACGACTTCGCCACGAGCCGGCGATATATTCTTTCGTGGTATCGTTTATAGTCTAAAACGTGCTTCGCGTATGCACCGTGCATCAAAATCGATCAAATTGCAATATTGGTTTGCCTCGCGAGTCGACGATGGTACATCATTAATTCAGTCTGCTGACTAGGTAAAAGGAACCAAACGACATTACGTAGAAAAATGATACACACGCGATCGCAGTTTGAAATGTCATACTCCGAAGATATATGCATCTGTACGCTCAGTGTATCCTCATTTAACAAAATCGTGTGTAATTTCGAAGTGATACGAGAGTGATCTCAAATCGTGACATCAGTATCCGATACAGTTTTGATAAGAAAAGTTTACGTGGAGTTAAAGTTTTATTAGATAAAATATATTTATCTAAATATATTTATCTGAATATATACATTTGCGGAATTTATACGTCAAATAATCGTAAGTGTGTTATATCACAATTTCACTTCCCGAAAAAAAATTCATAAAATATAATGCTACTTGGAAAAACTTTTGTGTAGTATCATGATGGCGCGGAACTTTTTCCGTACTTCGGGTTTATAACATCAAACGAAATACTGTCAAAGGACAACTAATATCTACGCCCAGGTGTTAATGAGTTCGATAGTCCAAATGTAGTATTATACAATATCGTCCATGCAATGATATATAGCCATTGAATGTCAATGAGCTTAATCACATTAATCAAAGTGCTTTTGTGTGCTTACAAAGACGCGAATAAATGTTATTTCCTGGCTTTACTTGTTTCTTCAATTGAGACTCCCTTTGTACGTATTATCCGTGTTCTTTGTTTCCCATTAATTCTACACTTATTTTACGGCGTCTTACAGATGAACAATGAATCGCATTTACGTCCAGCTCGAAATGGACGGTACTTTTACTGCGGTCTTCTGTTCCACAGTTAATATTACAGTAAATGAAACAGTCATTCTTTTTAAACTAATGTTCCTTTTCCTCCCAAAGAAATTCGTAGATCATTTAAAACAAGGTAAAATCAACGCGAAGAATTTAAATATATACACACACACACACACACACACACACATAAGAAACATAATTTTTTTAAATATATGACGGAGATTTCTTTATAAAATTAGTATTTGTAAATTATTAATTATTAATTAAATGCATTAAATAATTAAATGAAAAGAAATATCACATAACGCATATTGCGATGTCTATCGCAAAAAATAATGCATCCTTTTAATTACGAATGATATCGATCGTTGGTACATGTCACTATAACAGTACATGAAAACGATATGGGAGCTATAGTGGGTCACGTACACAACTGTATCGTTAATAACGCCATTAGCCGAGACACTGTCACGTTAGTAACTTACTAATAGCCGGCAAGAGACACTTTGATTTCTCCCCCTTTCTCAACTCGTCCCCGTCTACATTAAGCCAAACTTAACACTTCTGTGGTATAAGGTATACTTTTTTAGTGAGATAGTCCCATCTCTCGTCATTTAATTAATTCATAATGCTGAGGCAATTTTGCCTAAATTACTGTGAGAAATAATTAATCGTCTTTTAGAAATGTTATGTTATGTAATCTATGAGTCATTACATAAATCCGCAAAATTAATTCTCTTTTTGAAAAATGAAAGATGCCTCATTAGTAATTCTCGGAATGTATTTAAAAATAAGCGTTTTTAATGATCTTTAAAAATTAATTCTTGTCATAATTTAATAGTTCAACAATAATACTTAATTTCAAAGCGATCTTATTCATCGTGTGACAAATATAGAAATGTAGAAATAAAGACATTTTAGTTATTTTATTTTCATATTCATATTCATAGATCACAAGTGTTTCATGTTTTATTCATGTAAGATAAAAATATCTGTAGCATTTATAAAATGAATAACGATGCTTTTATGATAACAGATGTCTTTGTTAATAATGTTTATGATAACAGATGTCTTTGTTAATAATGTTTACGTAAAAAAGAATGCTGCATATATACATTTTTATGTGGAAGACTGACTTTTACAATAATGCAAGTAGAAGAAAGTTCACATTTGTAAAGTCCAATGTGAAATCTAACTTAAATCAATCGTGAAAGATACTTACAAAAACAAAATGTATCGTTTAATATAAGATTCGCATTGAGAAACAATCTATTTCAATTACTAGTAAGTCAATTATCCATATTGACGAAATAGATAAATTAAAACTTCAAAAACATTCTAAAATTAAATACTAATAAAACATTTAAAAACATATGCATATTAATATTAAAATTATCGTTATTATACATTCGTATAATTCAATATCAATTTATTTCAATTCAAATTTAAGGAAGCGACCAATAAAATGAAATAAAAAGGCGCGTAATATAAATTTGACATAGATTTGTAATTTTTGAAAATTTATAAAAATTCTTGGTCAAAACTTAAGAATTAATCTAATTTTTTATTTTAATGCGTTAGATTATCTTGGCTTCTTTAATTTGCCAGTAAGAAAGATAACTTTATATTCTATTGATATAAATTATTGATATAAAAGTTTCTATTGACAAGAGTTAACTAACATTCCAATTTTCGCGAAAAACTTTCAATTCTATATCATCGACCGTCTATAACAAAATTTTCAATTATATCATTCTGTAAGAGAATGTAAGAAAATATCATTTCCGTAGTAAGTTTTCTCCGAAATTAACAAAATTCTTTCTTTGAGGTTTGTCAAGTAACTTGACTTTTCTCATTTAAATTCGCCAAAGATCGCATTTAGTGTTTCATGTGCTTTCGAAAAAACTTTTTGCCTTAATGTTACAAGTTTGGAAGGTAGCTTGGTTAAAAAGACGAAAAGTTTGCTTGTCGATTAAGGTGCCGCATTGCGTTTGCGGTTTTTTGGATTATGTGCCAAACGGAAACTGCGAGGCAACTTGAAGATGTGCCAATAAATAGTTAAAAAACTTGCGATCTAACATAGTTTTGTAATCCATCTATATTTAAGAGTTTGAAATATAATAATAATAATTAAAGATAAACATAAAACAAATATCAATATGTTCCTATGTCATGAAATATATTGACACATAATTGATTGAAAGAAAATATCCTGCGATATAAAAATGCGATATAAAAAACGTGCGACTTTCAAGTAATTCAAAAATTTTTATCTTTTGATGCATTAAATCTGAAAAGACTAAATTAAACACAAAGAAATTTTACTTGATTAATATAATATATTAAATTATAAATAAAAATAAACATCGAAATTTTGTAATTTTTGCATTCAATTGTGTAAAATTTGCATTTAATTTTGTATAAAATGATCATATAATTGTTCGAATTAATTTTTCGATATACATTTGATTACAATTATTCAATATTCTCAAACAAATTCGTTAGATCAGCTACGATATTGGTCATCATTTGTTTCGGCACAAAGATGAAGGTTTAAAAAAATTCAAAAATTCATGTGTCACTATTATTCATTTTAATTTTGAGGAAGATCTCACGCACATATTATTGCTCATGTTCAAGCAAATGATTATAAAAGAATCAATAGCTTGAAATTTGTGTATACATTATTTAGCAATTAAAATTTTGAGAAAATATAATTAACTTGAGAGAATTTAAAAAAGAAAATAAACAAAGTAAAAGAGGATTACTTAATTATTCCGACAAAATTTAATAAAAACCCTTCATTTTCTATCGTTTATATGGAAATTATTGCACGTACAGAAAGTGCTTCCACTTTTAATCTAAAAGAAATCCATTTTCAAATAGCAAACGAGAAAGTTTAAATTAATTTAAAATTAAGTTTGGCATGTTTAAGGCAATCGATGAACTGAAAAAATAGATTTATAGATGCTTTGCATTTTACTGAAGCTTTGTAAAGATTTGTCTTGGAAACCGCGACAAGAATCATGAAACGAAATCAATGGCGTGAATAAGAAATAGTACGCAGGCACGGGACATTTGGTAATGCTTTGAAGGATTTATCTCGTGGACTCTATTATTTGCTGTAGTCAGACTGTATACATATTGTAATGCACGCATCGCAATATATAGTTCCTTGAAGTTCTCTATGTCAGGAGCAAATAATACAGTGCATTTGTCAGAGAACTCGAGACTCCAGAGTTGCAGTTTTCTATCGCAGGCAGACAGATATTTGCATACAGACCCTGAATGATATTCTTTCGTTTCAAGTTATCTATAATTTAAAATTGAAATTACACGCATTAATTAACGAACTACACTTACCTTCATCAAAGAAATAATTTACCAACTAGTATAAGAACTATTTTGCTTCGCGTTTTACATGTATATATCCAATAAATATTTCATATCATATGACATAGCATTATGTAAAATTACATAAAAAATTTATGCCATCTGTTATCATTTTCGCCACATTTTCAACATATTTTATCTTTAAAATTCTATAAAATACGACGTTAGAGCATAATTTTTTATTTCATATTTTATTTTATATTTCTCTTTTATTTCTCTTGTATTTAATTTATTAAACAATAATAAAATTTTTCAACGTGAAAAATATCGATCACATAAATTGTGCATGATTTTGAAATTGTATATTTTTAGAATAATCGCGCCAGTAAATAAGTCATGTTTATAAATTTGGTAATAAATACCGTGTGTTCATTATTAGACACAGCATGCAACTGTATTTAGCTACAAGTACGTATATAATTATAATATATAGTATATAATAATTATAATATATTAATATATAATTTAATTATAATTTAATTAATATATTAATTTGACACTCTATCTTCAGATTCGCAAATTTATTCTTCGCAAGAGGAATAGAAGTGCGTGCAGCATGCATCGTGCGCATGATGTGCGCTCATTCTTGGAATAATAATTAATTATTCGAAGCCTTCTTGGCATGTGTTATTCGTGCCTTTAATGTCTTGCGGGCATGAATCTTAATTAAGACGCGTTCGGATCAACTGTGAAGAACTTTATCATCTCTCATAGATCGAGAACTTTGGTTTTCGTTGCACAAACATTTCCAATCGTTTCGAAAGACGTCACCGATAATATATTGAACTTTTAGGACATGCAAAAAATCGCATAATATAATCGTAATTCTGATATATTAAGAATTAAAGTTAATTTCTAATATATCTTAATATTGAAATATCTTCATTTAATCTTCACATATCAAATATAATTGTTAAGATAATTTTTTGTTATTTCTTTACGTAATAATTCTCGAATAAGTAATCGAAAAATTGAGGTGAACAATTATTTTGTATATCTCTATCAACTTTATAAATAAAATAACTTATAAATAAAATAACTTTATAAATAAAACTTTATAAATAAAATAACTTATAAATAAAATAACTTTATAAATAAAACTTTATAAATAAAATTACATATAAAATATAATTAATTATTTTCTTATAAAAAATTGTATTATTTGATAATATATAATTAAACCAGTTGCTTTATTTTCTTCACAGATATTGAACGGTATACATAAGGTATACATAAAGATTATGCTTTTAATAATTCTTCTTAAATTAATATGATTATTATTTAATATGAATAAACGGTGTACTACAAATGCTTTACCATTTATAAACATCTTGAAAACAAATATTTTCGCAAGTGCAACATTACAAATATCCTTGTCAGACTTTAAATATTAATCGCTTAACATAAAAGTCGAATAATCGTTGCTCTCGTAAGATAAGATTATTACAAGTTATGATGTTCTTATCGCATCGCTTACGATTCGATTTCTATAATAAATTGGCCGCCAGAAACAGATAACAACGACAAAATAAAGTATTTGCCTGCGAGCAATATATGGAAATGCATTTGACATACTATCGTAACTACAACTCACAAGTAACGAGGCAATTCCGACGTGGCGGCACACTTTTATCATTTCTGTGCGTTACGTAATTTATCGAAGGTACGCAAGATTCTCATTTTCTTACGCTTTCTCCGCGCGCGCAATCACATAAACTAACTAATCCATTATTAATCCGAGTTTGCCTCTTTTTTCTCCTTGCATCATCTTTTCGCGCAATTTCTAGCGATATAAAAAGGTAGAAAATATATTAATTTTTTTATTAAACTTGTTTATTTAAAAGAGGAGTTTAATTTTCATCACAGTAATACGCTTTTTAATCTCAATAAATGAGCTTTTATCATTTGCAATAAGAAAAAAATTAATAAATCTAGAAAAATGAAGGAAAAATAATATTTTTATGTTAGAAAAATTGTGTACGTCATGATGATTACGGAATCTTCGCCAGTTTTTTCTTTCGGATTCATTCGCTTATGAAACATTAAAGAAAATTCGTGCGCATTATGGATGAGAATACAACCCAAAACAAATACAATGCGAAAGAAAACAAACAAATGACGAACACGAATGTTTGAAAATTCATGTTCGTTGTTTGTTATTGATTCATATATACTATTTTAAGATACATTTCAAGAAAAACAATACAACTAAAAATTAATAAACTAAGTATTAGTGAAAATAATTTTCTTACAGATTATGCAAACAATGTTGTTAATTTTAATTGTCAACAAATTTAGAAATTTTTTTTCTTGGGATAAAAATTAATATGAAGAAAATTCGAATCATTCAGTTTTCCTTGAGTCTCATCGATGCTACGCAAGTGTGTATCTTATATAGTGTGTATTTTATGATTTATATATATATATATATATATATATATATATATATATATATATATATACTTATATGTCTATCGTTCATATGTCAGTTGGATGCGGATATAACAGTAAGACAAAATGCATATAAATGTGCATTCCGCGGTACTACGTGCTTCGTATATATGTATATAAGAACGACGGACACGTATCGCCAAGTTTTTCTGACGATTGCATTCGTTCATCGGCATTCGTAGATCGTTCTCGAGTCTCGTTGAGTGTTAAACGTTTTTCTATGGAACGCTATACGCTCTAGTGATATTTAAACGATTTTCTTTGCTGATCGTAACAGGTGGCAAACGACAGCCGAGACATGTTAACGTTGAGCATGAGCAAAAACAATATTCCATATTCGATGTATGTATTCAATTATAAATGGAAGTTTTTGTCAATACAAAAGTGTGAAAGCCGCTTTTTTAAGCCGCGCCGTACACTTCCGTGGAAAATATACAATGCAGATAAAATTTTAAAAATTTATAAAGAGAAAGAAATTTATGAAGAGAAGATGAAAATCAATTTAATTTTAGTTCACAATTGATTGATTGATCAATAAATGATGCAGGTTTTCTTATAAATCTATTCTATTTTACGTATACCTTATACTGTTATTATCGAATACAAATAGCAATGCAGTCTCCTCGATAGGTGACGATGCACATTCTTTAGATAACACGCATATCCTTGCACGGAATATCCGCTACTGTGGCCAGTTTTTGTTTCAACATTTTTTACGTAATAATCTGCGCGTATGCATTTTTATCATTAAAATTGTCAAGAAATGCATACGAAAATTGTAGGATATCGCAATATGCAAGAAAAGCTAATAATACTTAAAATCAATTTATGAGAACTTAATATTAACTAACATTATATTTTTATTAATAAACTAAATTTGTAAAGATATATAAATATGATACATGTGCGAAAATATATTTTACGCTAATATTAAAAGATATTATAAGTAAAATCTTAAAAATTTTTTGTATTGTAATTAATTGTAAGATTATTCTCTTACTTGAAATACCAAAGTTATAATGAAGCACTCTTAGTGTACAATTCTGAACTGTACGCTATTCATGCAGATAATACAGGAATAATTCGATAGATTTGTGTGAAACTACCTTGACTTATTCGACGCATTTGTAAGCAATGATGCGCACAACTATTCCCTAGGCGTTTGTAATCGTCGAAGAATACTTCAGCACATTGTAATAAGATTCAATTTCGCAGAAAATCGTCTAATTAAGATGAATTCGAAATAACTACTGAATTGAGTTTTCTAACGAATTGTCTTTAATTTTGGAACATTCAGATGTATAGTATTAAATTAAAAAATATATAAATACAATCACGAATAATAATTAGATTGTAAATTCGTGTATGCTATATTATATATTTTTAAGAAGCAAAGAAAAATAAAATCAGACCATATATTAATTATTATACTATTATATTATTAAAAAATATATATTTCTTTTTCATTTATTTGTTATGTATATATATATATATATATATATATATATATATATACATTCTACTGATATTTTATTCATTTAAAAAAAAAATCGTTCTCTTAATTTTTAAAAATAATAATATATATTTTACACAATACATAGAAACATAATGTTTAATATACATCTATTTTTTATTAATTATTATCAATATATAACTTTATTAATACATTTATAAAATTGAGTCAGAAATGCACTTTATGATTCTTATTAGAAAGTTATCAATTTATTCATGTTGAAAAGTGCCATATATTAATTCCTTGTCGAGAAAGGCATTTCGACTCGACTTCAATGGGACTTTGTCCAAGCTGCGGCAAATGCAGATCTCTTACTAGATCTTGCTGTCGCATTCATTGGCCTAGTTCGAATTGTACAATTGATCCGTATACCGACTACCGACTTCGTGTCGAATTATGAATGTGTATATGTGTATGTGTGTGTATGTGTGCACTTCACTCTCTACGTATATTAGGCGACTACAAGCGGCGCCTCGCGTGATACGAAGTATAATATTGCGTCTCGTCCATTATTCTATCGTCTACTAAGGATGAAAAATGGACTGCCGCATATTATCGATATTTTGATCAATCGACTTTTATGCTCGCGAAAATGCTTACGATATAGACGTTGAATTACTGTGCATGCTTCGCTTAAAGTGAAGTAAAGTTCTGACAAGTTGCATCGTCACGCAAACGAAAGATTTAATTCTTACAAAGTCACGCGACTTTAGTTGAAATAATGGGTAACGTTAAATATCATATCAGATGTTGCATACATATTTGTAAGTAATAAAACAATAAATAAAAATGTGTATTCTGTGTGTAGACTAATTATGATTCGCGTGTAAAAATTCTAAGAGTTATAAATGTAATTTTCGTAGATCAAACATTTTTCATGAGACACGAAGAGATACGTAAGAATAAAATATCTTTTTTTTATCAAATTAGCCTGTCAAAATTTCTTAATCTCAACATAATAACGAAATTAATGATCCAATGCAAAATCTTTTAAGCTCAATCAAAATGTTCTATATTTAATATTTCACGTTTTAATTTTGCGACTATCTGTAATGCAAAAATTTGTACACGAAGAAAAAGTTCGCTGTTCGAAAGAAACACGAGTTATCTTCTTATATATTATGTATATTATGTATATCCTCGATGATCTTCTTTCTCTTTCTTTTTGCTTCTTTATCTACCTTTATCTCAAATCTCAATTGCAAATTACTCGTTCCTGCCATATACAAGTATGTATTTAACACTCTGTACAGCTCAAGATTTAATGAAGTTGTTATTTCAAGGTTGACTTGATTTGAGGTGATTATCTTAGCACGTTTGCATAAAGCTATTGAACCAAAGCAATCGTTTTACGCAAGTGTTTACATATTTCTAAATTATTACACTAATTATATCTAAAATCATATATATATAAAAAACACATATATAACTATATTCTATGCAAATCCTATAAAATACCTGCAATCTTCTTCTTTATTACAGATATCTATACTTGCTCTAACTGTTTTGTTTTTACAGTTAAAATCAACCAAATTCATATTTTTACATTAAAAGTTGATGCAATAGTCAAAATTTAACAGTTAAAATTTTCCAGTGCATCGATAATGGTTGATAAGAATAATAATATACTTCAATATATATGCTCCGAAATGCATGAAATTTAGAAATATTTTGCAAATTTTCTAGCAGACAAGGTCGTTTAAAAAGCATCAAAGTCACTATCTATTCTCGACCCTGAGGTTTGACATATTGGCATTTCGACGTGCCTCGTCATTAACACGATACAAGCCGATAAACCTTGTATCAGGTCATATAAGACTTCATCCATATCGTCAAAGTTCTATTTATATGGCCGTTTGAAGAGGTTTAAATGCGTGTCGATGATGCCTTCTCCTATAATTATTTTATGGTATCAGATATCGCGTACCGATTATCTCGAACTATGCGCGGTAACTATCTGATATTTCGAGTTGTAATTTTACATGCTGACGCAGTAATGTGACGCAGTAATAATGCTTCGATAAATTCTCTTATGCGTATTTTGTATACGATATATGATATACAATATAACTAAAAACATTTTAAATACATAATTTTATTAAAAAAAAAAATTAAATTAAAAATATAAAAAATATCACATCATTAAAAAAATATCATAAACGGACCTCGCGTACTTAGCTTCTTTTTTATAAAAATACAGTGTATTTTTTTAAATTTTTGCAAAATATGAATGCTTGAATCAAATGTTAAATATCGCTTAATTGCATTGTTTGTAACAATACAAATTACAATTAATAAAACTTTTCATTTTTTTCAGGCGCAGTGCGATTGATCGCCCTTCTCCCTCAGATTCGCTCCCTTATATCTCGAGGCAGACAAAGATTTTGCCTTCTGACTCCGAATTATCGACGGATGTACCCAGTTCATCAAAAGTGCCATCAAGCCCGGAATATATCCAGGAAGTACGCAAAGACAGCGCATTGTACCTTGAGGAAGTGGAAGAGACCGACTTGAAATCGACTTTGAAACCGACTTGCACGGATGTCCGAAGACAGAGCAGCGGCTACGTGAGTCCCCGAGGTAGTTTCGACGATAATAGAAGAAGCTCGACAACGAGCGGCGACACGCAGCCGCAGGATCTATTTCTAAAGGAGAGACGTGTATCGAGAACGAAAGCCTTGACTAAGAACCTTGCTTATAGGGTAGAAGAGAGTATTGAAGAGCAAGAGCTGACCGCAGATACATCGGAAAGGAGAATGCCGACAACAGAGATACACAGACAGGTGTCGAGCTCCGGCCTCGATATGCCAAGCATCGAGGAGGTGAAGGAGGTCCTCAAGGAAAAGACTTCGCCCCGGCAGGAGAGTCCCGACAGCAACGAGTTGGCAGAGGATATCGGTAAGTAAACTAATCTCACTGTCAATATGACTTAGAGAGCAGATATTTGATATTGTTATAAAATATAGAGAGCATGGATTCTCTCAAGTTGGATAGAATACTCTTAAAACTGACGAACAATTTATAATTTAAAAACAATTACTCCGTAAAAAATGAGAATATAACAACAATAAAATATGACCGTTTTAAAATCACGAATGCGAGTTTTCTTATACTTTAAAAACGCGGAAAATCACGAATGCGAGTTTTCTTATACTTTAAAAAAATATATTATAGCAAAAAAAACTCATTTATGCTATTTATTATTATTATTTATTATTTAATATATATTTAATATATTTATTTTCTTAAAATTTATTTTTTTATTTGTAAATTTTCTCATTTAATTCGATATGAAAAATAAAGATGAGAAATCTACTTTCTTTAAAAAAGAAATTTTGTGTCGCGAAACTAAATAATAAAAACCAAAATATATTTTCATCGTTAATATCTGTTTAGTTAAATTACAATTGACATCGCACAAGGATCTTTCGCGTGAAAGTGACGGAAGTATGCGAGAGATGGATGAGATAACCAGAGTCCAGCAAGTGATCGACACAACTATTGGATTGAGTGACTCAAAGAATGCTCCGAATACAAATGTGGCAACTGCTATTGCCGCGGATAGTAGTCGGACAATAGATACGAGAAAATTGTCTTTGCCCGGTGAGGCACGATCGAGCCAACGATTGCGCGGGGAAACTGTCAATGTCACCGACAAAGTCATTCCCCCTCGCTACCCTTACAGCAGTCCTCAAGGATCGCCCAGGATGCGCAACAGAGTACTCAACAGAGAGCACTCCGTTGGAGCCAATACGTGCTTCATCGATAACCAGCAGGACAGCCAACAATTGAATCAATATAAAGTGTTAAATGAAATTGGAAAGGTAAGATTAAAATTTCACTAAAATCGGCTTAATTAAAATAAAATCAAAATAAAATCAAGATAAGATAATTCTATTATCTATTTATTTCGCGGAATTATTAAATATTCTTAATCTCGCTTATTTAATTTAAAAATCATTAACACGTATAAATTTTCTTTTATTGAAAAAAGATTGCATTTTGTATATTTATTCAATAATTCGTAAAGTATCTATTTTACTGTTTACTAATGAACGAAATGATTTTTCAATTCAGAGTTACGAGTGTGCAAATCCCACGACTGCTTCATAAATAGCAATTAGCTTCTATATATAAAGAGAATCTCTTTAATCCGTTTTGAGAGGAAAAATATTCTAGATATCTCGCACTGAGTAAATTTAGCGACGGCGATATTTTGCGTATATTGTGATAGAACTTAGCCTTTTCAATTACATCTGTGGTTTTTAACAAGCTATATTAACCGATAAGGCGATCGACATGTCACTTCTCTTTCTTTGAAGGGCGAAACTATTTCGCAGCGCTTACATATATAATCACAGAATGATATAATTATCAATATTGAATACGAACACTTTCTTAATAATCAATAACTGGCGCCGCGAGTCATCATTTTTAATCAATCATTCGTTCCTGTGAAATAATTAATAGTAACGTAATTATAGATTATTGATCAATTATGTTATACATTGCATGATAAAGCAATATTGGCCGTAGAAACGGAAATTTGAATCATAAAAATGATTAAGATCGTTGTTGTTTTTGCACTTATTTGCTTATTTATTATAATTGCCGACCTATTTACGGAATAAACAGATTGAAAATTTTTTCTCGTCATTTAACACGTTAATTTGCTGATGCATTTTCTCAGAATTATTTGCTGTACAGGTCTTGTTTAATGAGTTCACTTCTTTTCTTCGGAATCTTTATATATATTTTCCATCTCTGGTTCTCAACTTATTTTTTTACATCTATTTCTTAATCTTTAAATTTTTTAATTAAATAAAAATTCAAACGATAACTTAAATAAAAACGCTCCGTGTCCAGTCTCCGTGTGAAAATTAAAATAGACAACTGAAAAAAAATTCTGAATAATCTTTACGTTTAACAATAGAAAGGTTAAAAGTCGCTCGCACGTTTCAGAAGAATGAGTTTCATTCCTCCGGAAATGGTGCTCAAACATTTCTCTCGAATAAAAGCGCATACAGAAACGCGGTAGAAAATGCGGTGCTCGCTTCAATGCTTACGTATTCAACGTAGCGTGATTGGAATCAAAACAGATGCAAGAAAGAGAACGAGATAACGACCGCAATAACTTGCACTTTGCCATAACTGAATGAAAAACGCGAAGCTTTTAGTTGCGAGAAGTTTATAGCGCGCGATCTTGAGGTTCGAGAATTTCAGAAATCGTTTCCTCGGAGAAAAAAAAGAAAAAAAGCAAAATATATTCTTTTTTTATAAGTAAAGTTAAACGTCATTCTTTTCATGAGAATATTTTCAAACACCGCACGTATAGAGAATGACTGAATTTCATTAATTTCAGTGATTCAATCTCTCTTTCCTATTGTATCCATTTAAAGATACATTTGCAAATTCAAAATTAAATTCCTCAGCGAAACAAAATATAAAGAACTGGTCAGTTGAAATGAAATGTAATGCCAATTTGACGTTTGATCAATTCGATTCTGCAACGTTGATATGCTTGATATCACGAAATCATCGTCGTGTATTTATAAACGACGTATTAAAGTTAACTTGTCTCTTTTCCCGGTCACGTTTTTACATCGATCCCTTCTGCATAATTATATGGCAATGTTCTCAACGAGAGTAAGTAAAAAACCGTACTATGGCATGATTACCATATTATTTACATCAAGCGCTATTTCTACGCAATGAAATTCATCTCACGGATAAATTGAGTAACATTGATGAGACGACACTTCAACACTTTAATTAATGATAAATAATGGGGCAGACTTAATAATGTAGTTATGTAATATATATATATGTGTATATATATATATATATATATATATATATATATATATATATTGATTCTATTAATCTTTTGTATAATTATATAAATGTAGTAATAACTAATCCGTATTAATAATTAATAATGAAATGCCGCGAAATATTCTAAATAGTCAAAAATTATAAATAGTCATTTTTCTAAGTTATCTATGATAAATACATATAATATTTTCAAATCGCATAAAAAATAAAAAAGAAAAGCTATATTTAGTATACGAGATTAAGATACACATGCTAGAGATATTTCATTAAATCTTGCTCGTTTTTTATGTTTATCAAAATAAACGTCTGCCAGCCGGATGTGTTCAAAGATGATTATACAGTGAATGATTATACTGTGAACTGTAAAATTATGCCATTCTTGAGAGCATCATCAGTGACCTTCATCTCAGTTACTACAAATGATGCGGATCATGATAGCAGCGTAGTTGAACCGTAGAAAGGGTTGCAAGGTTAAGGTAAAAGGATGTGGAAAAAAAATCATGGGATTATTGATAAAAAGCACGATTTTTCACATGATATATGTCGCGCTTATTTTAAAAGACTACATAACAATGTCTTACCGTAGCAATGTCACGATTGTTTCGTATGCATTTTGTCGATGTCAACAAAAAAAAAGGAAAATAAATAAGTAAAAATACCAAAAGGATTATAAAATATTCCCGAGAAAGATTTTTATATATTATATCAGTATTTAACTGTTTAACTCTCTTATAAAACTCGCGATATTGAAAATAAAACAAAAGTGGAAAAAGAGAGAGAATGAGAATGAGAAAAAGAACAATGATTCAGATGGCTTTTTCAATTAATCTCGATATTGTATCTAGTTATCATAATTACTTTAAGAAATTACTTTAAGAAATTATTTTATCTTCTTTCTAACAATAATTGATTAGTTTTTAACAAATTAAATAAATAAAATTATGTAATAATGATTAAATTATATAAATAATTAATAATAACTATTTAATAATTTTAATTTGAAATATTTAAAATTAAAATTTTAAATTAAATTTTCTTAATGTTATCCTAATGTAAGAATAAATCTATGATAATATTTTTGGTAAATGCAAAAAAGATTAAAAATATTATTCCATCGAAACGTTTGTACAATTTTTATTTTATTAATCAAAGTTAAATATCGAGATAATTGATATGTATACCAATATATTATTTTCGTAGTGTATGTGAATAAAATTATCCTGCATGTTAATGACAACTTTCTCAAGAAATATATAATAATACATTTATTCGGCAATAATCTCAAAAAAATTAAAAGTTAAATTGGAAATAATAATAATCGGGAATTCTACGTACAGAAATTTCTTTAAAAAAATCAGGCATTGTTTGAAAAAAATACGTTATGTGCTCGCATATATTAATGCATCATTAATGCAACATTTTCGCACTTTTTATATTTCAGGGCTCTTTCGGTGTCGTGAAAAAGGTTTACAATGAGGAAGACGGAGTGCATTACGCCATGAAAATAGTTAGCAAGAGGAAATTGATGAAGAAAACAGGGATATTTGGTAAAATACCACCGCGCAGGGCTGGCGCCGACCCTTTGGCGAAAGTTTATAAGGAGATCGCCATCCTAAAAAAACTCGATCATCCTAATGTCGTGAAACTGGTCGAAGTACTCGACCATCCTGATAAGGATAATCTCTACTTGGTTTTCGAATTGGTCCATAGGGGCGAAATCCTCGTTATACCCACAGAAAATCCTTTGACAGAAGATACGGCCAGGCGTTACTTTTGCAACATCGTCATGGGTGTCGAATATTGTGAGTTATTATATTATTTATGTCAATGAATTCTATATATTTCAATTAGGTTTCTGACAGATCAATTTTTTTAGAATATTATTATTCAGAGAAAATCTCTTAAATTATTTATTAAATTATTAATCATCAAAATTGTATTCTAAATATTAAGCATAATATACACATTATATCTACTACATATTTAAAAATTTTTTTAGTTATTGCGTTATAAGAAATTAAATAATCAAGGTTTAAGATTTATATAATTCACTGTTTATTTCTAAATATATTCTTAAAATTAAGATTCAAATTTTTTTATCTTTTTAATCACGTGTCATAAAATATGATCACATTTGACATATTTATCATTTATTCCTTAAATGATAGTATCCAAACTCTTTCAATAGATAGATTTGTTTTATGTGATATACAGGGTGAGCCATTTTAATTAACGCACGCAATTATTTCGGAAACAAAGCATTTTAGAGAAAAATGTTTCAGACAAAAGTTGTTTGGTTTCGAGGGGGCCATAAGACGGTATCATTGGTTTGACCTTGAAGAGTTATTTGAAGGCCACATGAAGGTCACCTTCAATTTCTTAAATGGAACCTACTATTTGTCATTGCATATTCTTGTAGCTTATCTCGATAGCTTTCCAAAACACTATAATTAAGTACCTTTTCGTTAAGTACTTTTTGAGTTATGAGGCTTGAAATAATTTCTTAATTTTACATAAACCGTAAAATATCTTGTAAAATATTCATTTTTCGATTATCTTACCTTAATACTTTTACGTACAAAATAATGAGAGGAATCAACTGGTGTAAAAAAAACACATAGTTGTTTTGAAGAAAAAATATGTAATTTGAAATTAACAATTCCATATTTTTTCTTAAAAACAACTATGTGTTTCCTTTACACCAATTGATTCCTCTCATTATTTTGTACGTAAAAGTATTAAGGTAAGATAATCGAAAAATGAATATTTTACAAGATATTTTACGGTTTATGTAAAATTAAGAAATTATTTCAAGCCTCATAACTCAAAAAGTACTTAACAAAAAAGTACTTAATTATAGTGTTTTGGAAAGCTTTCGAGATAAGCTACAAGAATATGCAATGACAAATAGTAGGTTCCGTTTAAGAAATTGAAGGTGACCTTCATGTGACCTTCAAATAACTCTTCAAGATCAAACCAATGATACCATCTTATGGCCCCCTCGAAACCATAAAACTTTTGTCTGAAACATTTTTCTCTAAAATGCTTTGTTTCCGAAATAATTGCGTGCGTTAATTAAAATGGCTCACCCTGTATATCGCGCCTGTTACGGCGCTTATCGCCGATCAATGACGGAAGAGGTGTCATATACATTATGTAAACTACTCAATATCTATGTCAGTATATATTTTACACGATATTGTAGTTTATTTGTATCATATTATTCAATTGTACAATGGAACGTAAAATTGACAACTTCCATTTTTTCTTCTTTTTATATTTTATATTTTATATTTTTATATTTTTCTTTATATTTGATATTTTTTCTTTTTTACATTTTATATTTTTTCTTCTTTTTGATAAGAAAATATTTTGCAACAAACGTATCAAAATATTTTAAAATGTGCAGCAGATCTATGTGTATTATCTTACGCTAATATTTAGGACACAATTGATTTATAAAATTGAAATTATAAAACATCAAAAACTTGAGAAATTATATTGAAATTTTGAAAATGCAATATTAACTTTAGATACATTAAAATAATATAATCAAACTTTATACTTATATCTTACGTGCCAAAAAATGAATAATTAAAATATATTAAGCAATTAAATAAGGATTTTTTAATTTCAACACACAATATCGAGATATACTAATAATTGTGAATATTTTCTACAGAAAATTTACATGTTTTATAATTAAATCCGAATAAAAATTATAACATAACAATTAAAAAAAGGTACTATGTAATATTTATTGTTATATGCGCAGTACATTACCAGAAGATAGTGCACCGTGACATAAAGCCAAGCAATCTACTGGTGGACAGAGACGACAAAATAAAAATTGCTGATTTAGGAGTTAGCACGGAATTAAGAGAACCTGGAGAATTATTATCAGGGAAAGCTGGTACACCGGCCTTCGCGGCACCAGAAGTATCTATTGCTAACGCACAATACTCAGGACCAGTAAGTATATTCATATTATCATTTTCATAACAAATGTATAAGCAAGTTTAGTTCAAATTTAGAATCATGAGCAACAAATCCATGCTTAACCCTTCTAAAAATAAATCTATTTGTCTAGATACACAATGCATACACACATATTTATACACGAAATGAAATCTTTTTGAGCGTTGAATTATACGTTATTTTCGATATGTGATATGCTCGCGTTTGTAATATGTGTCACATCATAATCACCATGCAACAGGATCGAACAATAATACAACAATGTTAACAAGTAACACGCGTGCACGCGACACGTATTCAGCGGTTGATCTCGCTCCGCGGGATTAAAAATCGATAAATCGACCAGCTATTACACGTCACTTCTATCCGCAAGCAGTGACCTCTTGAACCGCAGAGCTGACACGTGCGGATTGACCTACATGCATCGTGAGAGAGGCTCTCGATCAAAGACCTCTCGTATAGTGTACGTTCGTGATTATAATAGAAAAGACTTTTCGGCCTGCTCTCAGGCGCGATCAACCGCTTAAACGCATTTCAATTAAAGCCGTTAAACATGTATGCATATGTATTTGTTCTGAATAATCTCCGAATGAATCAATAATGTACGGTGTGATAAATCGACAAAGAAACGCGCAATGTGCAGCAGCAGAGATAATTTATAACACGTCGCAGCTGTGTTAAGTTCGCATTAGAGTATCGCGTTGCATGTGTACAAGCTATAAGTTTCCGGAATAAAAACTGTAATGCATTAAATTTTATAAATTATAGACGGAAATCTTATAATTAGCCGCTGAAATAATAAAATTGAAAAAGATATATAAAACGTTATAAATTTATATGAAATATTTATATTGAAGGATATCTTCAAAATCTTATCGGGCAATTTAATCAAATATTTTTCTTATTTTGAATAAATTTTTCTTGATAAATGAAAGTTTCATTGTGTCCCGATCTTTTAATATTCGAGAAAAATTTTACAGTATTAATATAATGCATATATTGTACAGAAATGAAAAATATACAGATGTAATACATATTCGAGAAAACTCAGAGTAATTATCAAGCTAGAATAGCACGCATATATTTCTACATATATTCTGTTTTTCTCTTTTTTTTTCAATCAACGTTTCGCGATGAGATACAATTTACACGAATGCGCTTCTATATACGTTGATTACAACAAAAAATAATTGGCGTAGCTATTGGATTTTAAATCACGATTTATATAAATAACATGTTGCATGATAAGCCATTGTCGAATGAACATGATAAAAAAATGTAATATTAAAATCTCAATACTACAATTCGTTATTTTAAAATTAAAACATGTTTTTAACAACTTCTTATATTGTATATATGTACATATATATGTATATATATATATATATATATATATATATATATATATATATAATTTAATGATATTTATATAAATATATATATTGTATCTACAAATATCTATAAATTTTATTATAACATAATAAGAGAGAAAATTTTATATCATTAAAATAATTGAATAATATATATACACAAATTGTTGCAAATTTGTCTTACTATAACAGTGCATGTGTATGTGTGTCTGTTAATCGAAATAACTTTACAAGTAGAATGTTTTACAATTAATTCTTATTTTGTGTGTTATATGCAGTGTGTTGTGTATAAAATTGAGCTTACTGTTACATTTTATTATTTTTCTTCTCTTCTGCGCATTTTTAATTACTGAAAAAGGTCATAGTTCAATTACATCTTGGACTATATGCTTCCGGATTATATGAGCCTCTATTTGTAACCTTAATCCATATAATTAACTAATATGTGCCAGATTTTCAATTTTTACTTTTTCTCTTTATTTTTTAATATTTTTGCTTTCTTTTTATATCTCTGAATTTTTATTTTTCAATATGGACAATATAACAATCCGACAATTATAATAAATTTTAATCACAATATTATTCACATTATGTTCATGTTAGTGGGCATCAAAAAAGTAATATAACATATACATTAATCGAAATACATGATCGTAGATGAAAAAGCCATTATATCGAGGCTTTATCGCAGGAAAAACAATATTAACTTGTCTAGTTAATTAGTCGCAGGCGTAAATTACTTACGGTCGCATTATTACCTTTCTTCCGAGAGAAAGAGAAAGAGAGGCACATAATTTAGCGCACGATAACAACTATTCTGACCATAAATATCTCCCAAGATTACTTAACCGAGACTGTCACGCTATCGCATGACCTTATCAACGCACTACGACCGATCGCTTGAATTTCTGCTGCGTCGTCGTCGAAGAAAGGCAATATCTATAATAAGCAGTTCACGACCCGCGGATCTACACGCTCGATTAAGCTTAATCCAACCATCGCAAAATGCCGTGGCGAAATAAATGACCACCAGCCTAACAAGTGGAAACGCGAGCACGGAAAATCACGAGTTTGCAACAATCCTGGCTAAATCGTCCGTAAACTCTAAAATAAAACTCTAAAATAAAACTCTAAAATAAAACTCTAAAATAAAACTCTAAAATAAAAATATAAAAAGTCGCTTGAAATTTCAAGAATCGAATTCGATCTTGATATAAGAGAAATAGACAAATCATAATAAAATCAGAAAACGAGTTATAAAACTAAAGATTTTGTTGAGAGCATTTATGAGTAGAAATATTTTCTCTTTTATATTTTCTCTTTTTTTAAACACATTGATACATAATATATTATCTTGTTGATGGGAAAAATATCAAATATAACTTTATATTCCATAAAATATTAGATCTAAACATTTATTGAAATGTTAGCTCCATCAAATTCCATATAATCTTGCATTTCAGTAAACAATTTCTGACTTATTTTTTTATTTCAATTTATTAAAGAGATTAAAAAGAGTAATTGCAAACGCCAATTATTCCGGAAAGTTTAACAGTAATAAAAGTTTTTAAATACAAAAAATATTCAATAAAATAATATTGAAAATAATATTTTCATATAAATTGTTACTTTTATCTTTATTTCACATTTTGATATCTATAAATCAATTTTCTATACATATTTCGTATGTATAATTCAATGTATATTTACCTTTATCAATTCAAACATTAAACTAATAAATTTGGCGTTTGTAATGGTTTTTCTTGATGTATCTATATTTTTTAATCTTACCAATATTTTACATTTTTCGAATATACATACTTTTTTATTTTTCACCCCCTCGATATTATTAGTTTTTCTATAATAATTTTTAGCAATGTGTAGGCGGGTTTGCTTTTTCGTCAGTTTCATAGATTTTTTTTGTATTTATAGATGTCAGTTGAATTTTTCTCTTGACAAAAAATATTTCCAATTCCCTTTTATTAACAATTTATTTTCACGACGAAAATGAGCTCTCTTTTTCACGCTGTGTATTTCTTCCTGAATTTATTTCAATATTAGTTCAATATCAAATATTTAATTTTCGTCATAATTTAAATAAAATTTTTAATTTTTGAAATTTATTTTAATTTAATTTATACTCTTCAAAAATTAAATTCGATAAATTGCATTGAATCTATCGTGAGTAAATCAATTAAATAAAAGAAATATAAATTAATTTCATTAAGAAATGTAAGAGTGTGTTAATGGAACAAATGATGACAAAGATTTCCATTAAACATTTACAAAAAAACTTAATAACATAAATAATTAATAAAAATTTAATAAGATGAAGAGAAAAATTTAGAGATAAACAAATAGGAAAATTTATCATTTCATTAATCTCTAATATATGCATGCAAATTTTATTTCAACAAAATCTTAAGACAAACGTATAAATGTATATAATAGATAAATTTTGAATTTTTCATGTTTTTTAGAAATTTTTGTAAAAATATACTTTATTCATTTCTTTTTACGAAAAGATTATCTTAATTGCAAAAGTGTAAAGTAAAGAACATGGAAACATGTAATATTCATGAATCAACACATTAGTTTATCGTGCATGTTTTATCGTTATTGAAATTCCCTCACAAGTTTAACTAATTTAGTGGTTAGTAAGTTTGTTTAATTAAGGGATATAAACATGCGAGCGATGCACTATAAATTCCGAGTCTTCTCGAAATAGTTCTACATATATGTTTTGCTCCAAACCTTCATATTTCTTAGTTATAAATCAGAGCTAACGTGTATAAACATATGAATAATTATAAAACAATAATATAGTGTGCAATCTAATAAGAAAAAAAAAATTATTTTAGCGGTTAATAAGTGTATTTAATTAAGGGATATAAACATGCGAGTGATGCACTATAAATTCCGAGCTTTCTCGAAATAATTTTATATATATGTTTTGAAACTTTCATATTTCTTGGTAAATCAAAGCTAACGTAAACATTTGAATCATTATAGAACAATAATACACTGTGCAACCTAATAAGAAAAAATAGTAAGAATTTTAATATTTAAAGATTTGATACGTATTATTTATGCATCATCTGCACCTATTCCCAGCCGACTAAGGATATTTTAAATGTCATAGAATATAAAGTTCACGGACGTGTTTATCTCTGAGGCTGGATTCCCATAAGCTTTTTATAGATAAGAAACATTTTCTTTGTGGATCTAAACATAGAAGCTTGACATTTACAGATTGTTTTACGGATGATATAATGCGTATCAAGATATATATATATATATATATATATATATATATATATATATATATGTATATATATATATATATCTTGATACGCATTATATATATTTATAAAATAAAATAGAAAATAATCTTTTATTTCAAAAAGGAAAATTCTCAATTAGAATACAGGAAATTGTAAAAAAAAATTAAATACTTTTTATATGTCAAAGATTGAATTTTGTATAGAAAAAAATTCAAAATGTTATAAATTTTAAAGAGAACATTTTTTTATGTATCATTATCTTTAACATAAAAATAAGCGTTTTATATTAAGCATTTTTAATAAATTGGAAATAAAATAAAAATTTATAATTTATCCTGACAATGAATAAGATGTCCTACACAGGAAAGCCAGCGCGACATCTTTGCGTCGTCATTAACAACTTTCTCACAAACATTATTTAATTAATCGCCTCTTTAATTATGCACCATCATCGCGGAACTCGCAACTTCCGCCGTCGGCACTACATGACTTCCGCAAATGAAGCATCCCAACTATACTATGTCAGAATACATTATATTCTGCTGTGTAGTAATTGCAATGCAGAGTATTGAGCTGTACTTTGATATACAGTTTCCAAATATTACTATTCACTAGTGGCATTATCATATTTCAAAAAGCAGGGAGAATTTATATAATTTAAATATATATATAACATTAAAATAAATTTATTAATTAATAAGTAAAATATTTAAAAATGGCTAAATTTTAAAATTATTGTAATACTTCGCTAATTATATTTAAAACTCTCTCGTGGAATCTAATGATCAATTTTTTATTATAGCTATTATTGTCCTGTGCATATAAATTTTGAAAATGATTTTTAAACTTTATCTAAATTTTTTATTTTCTTTTTGACAACTCTAGATAATCTAAAGAAATTTTAAAATTGCGCAACGAAAAAGAGAGGAGGAAATTCTTTCTTATTTTATTATGTTATAATTACGTTATATATTAAATTCAGAAAGTAATCCAATAGAAAATTACACATTCAATGTGCTCATTTTATAGATGAGCATCTGTAATCATTCGTTTACATTCGGCAACAAGGACGAAGTGATACTGTGTCCTCTGTGTCGCTTGCTGAAAGCCCCTAAAATCACGCGTTAAACGTTCTTTCTTTGTTCTTCGATCTTGTCAATCGAAAACGCGCCGGATTGCAATCAAATAGATTGAGTAATATAATCATCTACAGATTCACATGCGACGCTCCTGACATATCGCGTGCAACGCTCTCGACTCGTCACGTGCGCGACACATTCTCAGTTGACGCGAAGTTCCGGAACTGGCGGATCGACTATAATAACAAATATACGCGCCACACACATAAAGAAAAAGAGAGACAAAAAATACGTATTTTTTGTCCTTCATTAGTAGTCATACGTTAGTATAGGAAACATATAAAAAGATATTTACACGTAATTTTTTTCTCTTTTTCTAGACAATTTTATATAATCCGTACATAGCTTTATATGCGTGAACACGTACAAATACACACACACACACACACACACACATCGTACGCGAGTAAATAATGTGATAATCTGACCTGTCTCAACTAATTCATCCTTGTCCCTCGATGTTCCTCGATGTTTCTCGGTGCTTTTCGACGTTCCTCAATATTGTTCGATGTCTCTGGATGCTCCTTGATGCTTCAAACACTCGCGAAAACTCGTCGAACATTATTATATACGCACAAAAAGAATCTTTCGAGCACCTTTTGACGCAGAACAACGATTTCGCCGATTTCGATTATCGAGAAACGTTTTCATCATAATCGCGAATCAATTAACACGCGAAGATTCGACACTCCCGATATTCGTTCGTACACGAAATTTGAAATGGATAAAGGATGCGGGAACGCGACTTGTCCGCGCGTCGACGACGCGTACAATGAAGTCAATGTTTACGTGCGCGCCTAAATTCAGTCATGTGATGACGACCAAGGTCGCGCGAAAATTCCTCGGAGAGAGAAAGAGATAGAGAGAAAGATACGATTGAAATATATTAACGAGAACATTAATCGCGATTATTATGATAGAACAATCTATAAATAGGAAATCTAAGCAGCATAGTAATAGCTCATATTTTATTATAATTAGAAAGAGAGAATTTTTAGAAGCATCTGCTTTCATTATAATACTATTATACAGAATTAATTCGTTGAATAATGCTATTAATACTCGGAAATTCCATTTGCAAACTCACTATTGACAGCGTATCAAAATGATTGATATCTGCGTGCAAATATCCAATATACAGAACGCGAGAGGGCCCGGGCCGATTATGTATCACTTTAATTACATGATTTCCGCGAATCTGTTAATATATCAACATCACACACAATTACACGTTACTAGATTCGGCACTCCCGACACTCGTTCGTACACGAAACTCGAATTCGAATGGATAAAAAACGTGGGAACGCGATGCGAACGTGACTCGGCCGACAACGTGTATAGTGAAGTAAACAGCGCTTACATGCGCGCCTAAATTCACGGTCACGTGATGACGCGACGCAAGGTCGCGCGAAAATTCCTGAGAGAGAGAAAGAGACAGGGAGATAGAGAGGGAGCGATACGATTGAAAAATATTAACGAGAATATTAATATTGCGATTGTTATGATCGAACAATCTGTAACAATCTTTTAGTAAAATCTCTCTTAATCAGAAGAGAATTTTCCGAAGTATCTGATTTCATTATAATACTTAAATACTAATTACGCAGAATTAAACTTCGTTGAATAATGCTATTAATACTCGGAAATTCCATTTGCAAACTCACTATTGACAGCATATCAAAATGTTTGATATTTGCATGCAAACATTCAGTGCATACAGAATGCGAGACGACCGACGCCGATTAGGTATATCGAGATTTACGTAAAATCACATCATCCTACGTATCTGTTAATATAACCGAGATCACATAGAATTGTTACTAGATTCGACACTTCCGACACTCATTCATGTACGAAATTCTTCCAATAAAAAGATAAAAGACCAAAAGCGAGGTGGAACGTGACTCGTTTACGCACTCGACATACGACGTGAAGTAAAACGCTTACGAAATTTAGTGACGTCATAACGTTCAAATTCGCGCGTGTTTGAAAATTTTTCACAGCGATACGATTATATTAATAAAAGCGTTAATATTGCAAACAATGTTGTTATTACTGTAAAACAATCTGTAATAAAGATACATTATTTATTGATAAATATTTATCGTTTATTTATTATTTATTAACAATTTATATATTTCGAATATCGTGTGTATGTGTTGCATACATACATAGACCACAATATTCGAAATTTATAACTATTAATAAATAATATGCTTAATAAATGCAAGAAATAACAATAATTCATTCAATCGTAATTAAAGCATCTCTCGATATTCATAATCAATTTCCGACGTCTTACACTCTATCGGACTGAATATTTGTAGAAGATATTAAAAGCTTTAAAGGCAAAACAAAACGACAATCTCATATTTTTCTCATTATTGAGAAAATTATTTCTGAATTATTAAAATTATTAAATTTATTAAAATATTTAAAATAGAAAAATCACATTTTTTAATTTTCAAAGTAAAATATCACGCTGTTATTAAAAAATCAACTCACAAAATATTACAAGGAGAAAATCTGTTACATTATAATAAGCAATGGCAAACAATAGACTAATATATTTATAATGTAATCATTAAATGTGATCTTTTCGCATAATCGCATAGGATTGTATGATCCGATTATACAATCCTACGCACTGTACAAGCTTAAATTTGCGTATTACATTGTACAAATAACATTATTACTGAATGTACTCACGGCACTTTCGCATTTTTCTCTCAATAAAATTTTTTACAACTTATCAGCTGTTTTGCTGCTGGATGGATTTACAAATTATTTATTTAAATATAACGATATAGATTAGATATATAACACAATATAGAACCAGAATTTGGCTTATGCTTTGAAATTTTAAATTGATATTACATATATGCTGTCAATACAAATTCATTTATATCGTCCAATAGATCGAGCAGATTTCTATATCAAATCAATCATGTATAATTTATTGTTTAATAAAGATTATCAATATTATTTATCGTTATTAAAATACTTATGTAACGTTGCTTTAAAATATTTTATAGTTTAATAATATATTAGCAAATATTTTAAATTCAACTTTCTAAATAGTAAAAATGTCAAATATTTTTTAAATTATAAAACAATAAAGTATTCTAATCAATAAATCTCATTTTATATAACTATCTTTAGCGAATTAAAAATTGATCAAGAATATATATTTGATTCTAGCCCTGCGATGTATGGTCAATGGGAGTTACGTTATACGCACTCGTGGCAGGACATCTGCCCTGGAATGATTCCGATGGCAGACCTATTCATGAAATTGTTCGTAATGAACCGCTCGTATTTCCTTCGCATCGCATGTCCCCAAATATGCGCGATCTGATTGGGCGGATGCTTGATAAAGTGCCGGAAAGTCGAATCACGATCTCGAAGATGAAGCAGCACTCGTGGCTGACTAATAACGCAACCGAACCACTGCCGAGCGAGACCGATAACTGTCGTGTACCAGTCACCGTAACCGAAGAAGAAGTCATAAGACTCGGTACCTTGCTTATGGTCAAGAATATGCTGAAACAGCATAGTTTTCAGGTGAGTGAAGATTGTATATTTGATCCTAAAAATTCGGAAAAATCGAGAAAATGACTTTAACATTGCATTAGCGAGAAAACTAGGGAAAAAATGTAGAAGAATTTTTGAGGATACAACGATGAATGTGTTTACTTTCTGTCATAGTTGTTTTTTAATTAGAAAATAAAGATAAAAAATAGATTTGGAAAGTACAACAATTAATATAACAATTACTAGTGAACAGAGTTGGTAAATAAAAGCCGAAGTGTGGTATATTGAAGCACAAGAAAGAAACCTTTTTTTTTATTAATATATTCCAAAATATCCAATATCGTTAAAATTGAATACCGTCTGAAACTTAATGTATATAGTAAAATATATTGAATATTTTGAAATAAATTAATAAAATGAAAAAAGGTTTTTTCTTGCGCTTCAATGACTTTTATCTATCAATTTTGTCCATCTAGTAATTGTTATGCTATATTTAATTAGATTTATTAAATCGCGAACACTAAATTGTTAAATATATTTTGATCGAAATGCAAAATGCATTCTTCCTTTTCTCTTTGAAAAAAATCGTAACACTATAAGCGTTACTGATCTCTGACAAATCACAATGCAATCATTTTCTCGCGAATGTATTCAAATGGAAGCAATTTGTTCATGAAACATTTGTGATACGCGGATATCAGAAAGCAGGCTCTGTCATATGATCGCTTTTACAACATGTCATAACGATGTATTCCGATATGTATCCGTTTAACTTCGATACGATGCGTGCTCGCGTAAATATTACATAACGACAGTTTCGACAGGTGTACGTCGATAATGTCAATAGATGTATATTCATGTTTAATCTTACAAAATATAAATACAAGCACTTGATTTCGCGCATCAGTTATATATCATGGTTTTTATAATATTTGGTTTTAATAATGAAATAATTATTGAAAGCAGAACGATCGTTTATCGGATTACATTGGTGTGTTAGATGAGCTTTGTTTTACATACGATTCTATTTGTCTACATGTCAATAATACTTCAGTAACGCTTCAGCTCTTTAACAACATCAATAGAAATACCTCATTATATACACGCTGTGAAATACCAGAGATTTCAGCAGTATTTTATTTATCTTTTTAAAAAGAAGAAAAGAGAGAAAGAGCATGATTTTTTGCTTGTGAAACAATTAAATGTAATAATTAAAATAATATTTAGAGCGCGTCAATTATTCTTGACTTATAATTTATTTATATCAAATAAACATTTCATATTATTAACTAAATATTATATTATATATTTCTAATAGATAGAATAATACGTACAAAATTTATTGATGTTCATAGCATGTTTTTATTATGATTATCTTAAATTAAAATTAAAATAGAAAAAATGTGGTTTGTAAAAATATGAAAGTATATTCGATAAAATTTTCTACGATTCTCTTAAAAGATTGCGAAATTCAAATCAAAATTCAATCAACCACAAATTCTATTGAACATACCAGCACACATACTAACTACTACATCGTCTGGCATCATAACATTTGCTGGTCATAATGTTTAACTACTGACCAGATCACTTACACCAAAACAATTACTGTCCATAATGAATGTTCAGCTAACCGTGCAAAATAATATGATTATACATCTCGCAACAACCACACACACAAAGTGACCATAATCAATCGACGATCGCTGGTATAGTTATTGAAAGACAATGCAAGATTTATATAATATATGTGTAATATTTAATTTTAACAATATTTAATAAATATAAATAATTATAAAAATCCTACCTAAAAACCAATCTCAAAATCAATAATTTCGAATTTTAATTTTATACTTTTCTTGAGAATAGAAATGGAAAATAGACAATCATAATTATAGATACAAATATATTTTTGAATAATTTTAATCACGAAATCCTTGTTACATTCAAACTCGCAGCATTCTCAATATTAAAACATTTATTTATTCATGTCTTTTCTTCATTCATGTAAAATTCACATGGAATTGATCTTTCAAGCGAATTAGCATTTTTATCGCCGATGCAAAAAGTCGATTCGCAAACTTCGCAAAGAAAGTCAACATTCAACGTATTCCGCAATTATCAGGGTAAAACACTAAGGAGAAATTGCAAATTAATTTCATTTCTCAGAATCCATTCTTGCCTAAGCGACTTGGACGAACGGCAAATAACGGTACGCAATCACCGGCGAGTGGACAAGAAAGTGGCGTATCTTCTTCACCGCAACATGATGCAAGAGACGCGAAGACAGAACGTTTTCACGAGACCGGGAGAAGCAATTCCGCACCGGATTCCTATGATTGGCACACAAGTGGCAGGTAAACATTATTCTACTTATAGAAATAGGATAGAGATTTTTTTATATATTCTACTTCAAAATTTTCTCATGCCTTTTATATATAATGGAATTCTATTTAGCAAATTCTCATTCGCACCAAAACATATTTATCAAAAGAAATAACACAAATATACGACAAATTGTATTATTCGAATGTATGTCGATTCGTTTAGAAAAATGTCTCTATAGAAATATATAAATGTTCGTATTCAAGATCGTAATCACATTTAAATTTATAAAACGTACATTTTAAAATGCTTTATTTTATAGATCTTTCTAACTTCATATTTTATTTAAGAAATTACATATTCATTCAAGCTATGATTATGTAATTTAATCATAAATATGTCATTCTGCAGATTTATTATTCATGTCACAGTTATTGTATTAATTTTTTACACACAATACGCGTAATTTATTCTTATTTTGTTTATCGGAAGAATAAATCGTATTGGCTATTTAAATATAAATCAATTGATAATAAAAGGCAATATTGCATTAGTATTGCCTCTACGCATTTATCAATTTTTTTTTTAAATTGCCTCATTTATTGACAGACAAATATCGGTGGAAAATCCTTTGTCGCCAGTGACAGAAACCGAGAGAAGGTAGTGGTATTATCAATATGAAGTAACACAAAATAAGGAAATACATCCCAATCTTTAGATGACAGATCAACATCAAATGGAAAGCATCGATCGCGATCCAGCGATTGCGACATCAAAAGACAAATTCATCAAACGAACCAACGAAAAATTAATCTTCCAAATAAATGTTATCGATTTCATTCTCATTGCTTTTATCGTTAAAATTGCGGAACGTTATCTTCAGTTTTACAAATAGGAGCTTTTCGTGAGTTATTTACGTTGCGATATGCAAAAATTCTCCAAACCGGCGAGGCTGATAAAAACGCGGGTCGAAGGCTTATTGGAAATTTTTCGCTAGATCTCACAATTTTTAATATAAATAAAAATATAATATGACGGTTGAATATTTTATATTATAATATGATGATAGAGTCAGTTGTCATATCTCTGATTGTTGGTTGATGGTGCATAAGATGGTGTTATTTACAATTAATGATCACACATAAATATATATATATATATATATATATATATATATATATAAAAGATAGAGTTATGATTATATTTACGTATATTTCGCTATTGACTGCCAATATTGTCTACATAATGAAGTCTTGGCAAATTGTAATTGCTATAACGTGTAGTATCATTAAATGATTAATCACCATTATATTATCTTTTTGTTGTTTTTTATTTAAAGTAATTCTTATTAATATTTGTATAAAAATTTTGAATGACTAATATTTGTATAAAAAAGTAATTTATACAAATAATAAAAATTAATAAAGTACTATACGTATCATTATGGCAATTTCTCAGAAATTGAAAAAACGATTAAATATTTATAAACAATTTTGTTCAATAATGTATATATAATAAGAGATAATATAAAATGTGATTTATCTAATTTCAAATTATATCATACATAACAAGAAATTGAATTTTATGATGTAAGTTACAATTAGTCGGGAAGTTGATGGTATAAAATTTGATGGTATTCTTGTCACGTGATAGGTTATGATAAATTTTATCGCGTTAAAATGTGTATATGATATCTGAAAGATAGCAAATGGTTAATTTAATGATGAAAGATTCGAAATGAAGCATGCCTCGCCGGATTTTACATTCCATTAATATCATAAGGAAAGTATTTTTAAATAACTTCAAGATTTATCGCTATGTTCTACCAATCTAGTATTAGAGAGAGAATCTCATTATAAAAACATTTTATTTTTTATATATTATCACAGTAACGTAAAAATGTCATGCTAAAAGTTCACAGTATGAGTAATTTACAATATTTACAAAACTTTTTATATTTGTATATTTACAATATTTACAATATTTTCTTCTTTTTTTATAAATCTTATTTTTCATTTGTCGTCACATTCGATTTTGATGTTAAATGTTAAAATTTAAAGTGAATATCAATTTTACGAATACTCGGTTTATCAAATTTTCACGTCAACTTAGATAAAATAGTATGAAAGAACAGAATATGTCATATTTGCAATCAATATGGATTTTATAATAGATTCTGTAAAAAAATAAGCAATATAAATATGCAAATATAAATAACGCAAGTATAAATCTACACGTTGCAGATACTAGCTTTCATGAACATGCTATATTAAACAGGAATTAATTAAAATATAAGACAAAATATTTAATTACGATTTAACCAAAGTTATTAGCCAAAAATTTATAGCTAAAAATTTCATTAAAAGTAATATTTCTAAAATGCATAAGAAAAGTTCTGACTTACTGCTGTGATATATTTCTCATTATAATTAATTAAATTCTCTTCTAAACTAGATTGGCAGATTCGAATAAATTAAAAAAAAAAGTAATTAACAATTGTCCCAAGAAAAGTGAATAAGATTTCTTGCACATATATATAATTTTTTTAGCCGCACGATTAATTTGTAATTTATATGAGTACCAATAAAATATTTTGTAATCAATTAATTCCAGAGAGAAATCATTAGAATTATATTATTTTACAAATAAAACTAATAAAAAATTGATTAAATTTTTTAATTAAATATACATATATAAATTATATAACTATGTATATAAAAAAATATGTAATTGTTTATTATAATATAAATTAATATTTATTTTTAAATATAAACTTTTATTTAATTATATAAATTTTTATATTTTACATATATTTTAAATCTATTATTAATTTACATATATATCTCTCAGAGTTTTATAATATTCTTCTATTTTAAATAAGTTATGATTCTGATTACTTGATGGCCCTTTTTCATTTTGCGCAATGATTTCTCTCAGATTGAGATTTTCGAGATCATCCTTTCGCTATTTATATGCAAAACTCACGTTTTTTCATATTCTCGCAAAAAATGGAAAAAAAGGAAGAACATGTTACATTTTTAAAATTATCGTGATAAATCTTATGTGTATACAACCTCTGTATATAACATGTTTCCATCGATGTTTTTTCTACCGTAATTACGCGGCGAGAAAACCGCTCATATGTGCCCGAGATTTTATCGTCGATATAAATGTCAGATTTTTGCAATTCACTCCCGATTTACAAACCGCGTAGGTTGTATAGTTGTACATATATGTAAAGGTGTACGTATATTGTATTCATATTTTGTATGTATGATATTCATATTTTTTAAATACATAGGCTCGTAAATGAAAATCCGCGATACAACGATGTTCTTTTTAGGTTCGTATTATTCAATATGTTTTTCTTTATATAACAATAAAAATTTTATAGACTTTATCAATAATAAAATTCTTAACGTATATTTTGTAGATTATAATATCTACAGAAATTGTTATTTGGAATTTTATTATAATTGCAATTTACAATTTGCTTCCTATTCTACATTCATAATAAATAAAATTTGTGTGCTTTTAATTACAAATATATATCTGCTAAAATTATACTTTAAGAAAGAGAAATATAAAAAGTTTCAAAAAATTTGGAAATTTTTTAAGTATAATCTTTAATGAAAAATAACATTTATTTTTTAATTTGAATTGTCTTGTATTATAAGACTTTAGCGTTAAAGAATGAATAATTAAGTGATTTGGTTGAATTCATAAAGTTTATTATACTCGAAATTTTATAATTTCTCCATTGTATTTTAATGGCGCCAAACGACCAAGAAAAGGCAACTAAAGGGAGACTCGTGATTTCATTGGACCTTATTGAAACACGGGGGACCATATAAAACAAATGTATGAATTTAAGAGGTAGATTTTTCAGAACTCACAGCGGGTGGTCCGAGATGCATCGTGTATCCTGAGCCTTGCACGCATCTCAATCTATTTCATACATATAATTATCACATGGAGACTGCGACGGACTTATTAGTCGATAAAGATAATTATCTAATATACAATTCAGCATTCGTGTTTTCATAAACTTTTATTTAACATGACAATTTTAGAGCATGAGTCTATGCGAACCAATGTATTCTCCATATTATTGCATAGGGAATAACGAGCCTTATAAAAAAATGGCGAATTAACGCCATGGGAGAAACAATATACATACACTTCCTAATACATTTACTAGATATACTTGGCAGCTTATAAATGAAGATCTGCATTGCATCGTACAAGATTGATTCTATATGCCTGTCTAATAATTCAAAATCTAGACAGTTATATTTAAAACTAAAAAAGTGATGCGAATAGGAATCCTTCCAGAAATATGGATGAAGTGTCTGCTGATAGCAAATACGCTAAAATTATTGTTATATATAATATTACATTATAATTATTCTTACAATAAATTTATAACTTTTTATATATTATTAAGTAAAATATAATTTATCAATTCGACATCGTTATAAATGAATTGTTAATTGAAATTATATATATATATATATATATATTCATCTTTTTGACATTTTTGTGTATTGGATTGTATCTAATATTTTTAATTTTTAAATATATTATTTTTTATCATAAATAAATATATATAAGCTCTTTCAAAAAAATACATTATATAGTAGAATTTAATATTTTTATAAGAAAAAGATTGGAAATAATAAATAAATGTTCTCTTTATGCAATTTGCTGTCAGTAGACATTTTCTGAATTGTTACGGGTATAAAATTATTGTTATTTAAACGGTTATATATAACACTTCGCATTGCGTTATCTTTATCACATATTGCACAAGATATTTTGTATCCTGTATTAGACACGCACTAAAAAAATCTTGCTGTTTCTTAATCTCATTGTAAAAACTAAACTATAGTGTACACACATTTTATGTCGGCTAAATACACTTAATATACTATTACTATCAAACGATTTAGATGATGAATCTCTGCACTCAATAATATCACGACCAAAAATTCTTACTGCTCAATCGAGACATTAATGGCTGATTTATAGAGAATTTGATTTTACTTGACAATCAATATATATTGCTCGATACATATACGTGTATATTAATATACACGAGATGTACATATATATTATTTCGATATTTCTACTTTCACTCTCTAATTACAAAATAATTTCCTTGTCAATTTTCAAAAGTTCTCTATTATATATATAGGAACTTTAACAAACAAAGAAATTACAATTTTCACTTTCTTAACACTCTCTTAGATATTAAATGCTTCAATTTTCTCTAGTATTAAATCCGAAATTTTACAGAATATTACTTGCTAAATGGTGAGTTGTGTGTTATTCACTATTTACAATTTCACAGAATCGCGCAGTATGACTTAAGAATCTCGTACAATTTATATTAAACATTTCCTTAAGTAAAAACTTACATAATTTATGAAGTGAATTGTTTATTTAATGTTTCAACATAGATTGCACGATATTGCAACTATCGCGCACAAAATTCCTAAACTAATGGATATGATGCCAATAAAAAGCAATTCTATATACCTTCCAATCGAAAACATTTCGTTAAAAAATTGTACTATCTTACCATATTTGGTATCTATAATAGTTCTCTCCGCTGAACTAGTTTCTATTTGCGATCAATTTTTCGAAACTAGTCGTCAAAATAAAAAAATTTTATGGCACATTTGTAATAACTGAAGTAATGTAATTGCTCGTCTATGTAATAAATCCTTTTTATCTTTACATTAATGTCAGTTGCCTTGCAAAACTCGACTCAACTATTAAATCTCTCGTGATTTATCTCCTATGCTACTGTTCTCCCTCGCGTATTAGCCTTTCATTAAGCCAATATAGAGTCTGTAAAAATTTTAATAGTCCACTTTAACTCATCCTACAGCTATTTCTCGGCAAATTAAAATATTGTACAATATATATACGAATATTGTTCAATAATCTTCCTTCGTCTATATGCTTTCGTGATATTACATATTTAGATATATATTTCAATTTTTACAGTTTTGTTTTCTTTCACTTTTTTCTTTTTTTTCCTTTCCATATGGCCCCTTAAATATTCACTTTTAAAACTATATATTCTAGAGCTAACAACATTACATACATATATTTTAGTTTATATAAATATGTATATTATATTTTTTATACACTTGAAAAAAATCTTCATTCCTTAGAAGATAATAAAAATTTCATTCATTCATCTATTACTCTTTAAATTATCGAATCTCCATATCGTATATGTAATGCTCAAACACTCAAAAAAAACACATTTCTTAATTATGTCTCACGTGACCGATCTCAATCTAATATTTTACATATTAATAATCGTCAAATCATAAGAAAAAAGATCCTGTTATCCAAAAACTGATCAGTAAGTTAATTTGATATAAGCTTGAAAGAGACAGAGATTTCAAATTTAACATGCTTTCTTTCTTTACTTTTCTTTCATTATAATGTATCACATACATTTGAGTGTTTCAGCACATAAAGACAAAACGCAAGATTCTCTGTTGATTAAGAAGGTGTAACTAGATCTATCTTGTACAAAAAAAAATTTAAGATATTCAAATATAATTGTAACATGACCGCCGATGATCTAGGTGAGCGTAAAAAACTTGCCCATGTTGCGCCCATTGAAATTCTTATTGTAAATTTATACATGAATATATTTTACTCTCGTGTACATTCTGCCGTTTTGTTAAATAAATTACATTCTGACTACGTCAGAAGCAGAAAGCTCTCTTCATGAGTTATTTTTTTCCTATACACATCGCTCTTAAAATTAGCATTTTGTGAAAAAATATGATACATATGTAATAAAATAAAAAAATTAATTAAAAAATTAAAATCTAATAAAAATCTAATACTCTAACAAAAAAATTACATATATTTAAAGGAACTTAGCATATATCACTGTATTAATTTGCTATATTATATGAGCATTCGATGAAAATAAATTAATACAAAATTCATCAATTTTTGCCTTATATAAATTGTGATATGACTGAAGCGTTTTTGGCAATACCTTGACCTGCCATAAAAAATCGAGGACCAATATCGTATATCGCACAAACGGAGTCGACTACAAAGCAACCATGCGTGCCACGACTGTCAACTCTCGTTGAGCAACTTTATACCGATGGTTTGTAGAGGCCCAGGCAAAAGACAATGGATGTAAGCCGCGAAAGCCAATCAATCGTGGTATACACTCATGTTCTTGCATTGCACGTAAGTATAAAGGGGTTTTGAAATCAAAGAAGGCTTCAGTCGATCGTCCGGACTGTCTAAAGAAGTCATAAAACGTCCCATCGGAAAATACGCTCCGAACTATGAAACTCTTAGGGTATTACCTCTTTTGTGTAAGTATCATATAACTGATTTACTTTACATCTTTTACATGTTTGCAGAAATCATATCAAAATATCATGAAATTATTCTTAATTTTATTTGTATCTTTTCGTGAATCAATGAAAGATTTTTTCTAATTTAAATTTTTACTTTTATACATATGTAAATATGTTGAGGATAAATTTAAAAAAAGATACGTATATTTCTCTAAAATATACATATTCAATTTTTTCTTCAATAGAATAATTGTGCGTCAGAATATTATTTTTACCAAAATTTGATTGAGTTTTTCTTCTACAATTTATCTTTTTATAATAAAATGTCTTTTATAAATCTAAGTTTTACTTTATTTATAAATCGAAATATACTTTTATAAGTTTTTATGATTTCTTATTCATCATATATAGATATATCTGCTAAAATTAACGTTATTTTCCTAATTAAATAATTAAATAATTAAAAGATGAAAGTCCCTCTCTCTTAAACTGTAGGATATGAAATTACTGTCCTTTTATTTTCCAATCATTAATAAATTTCACAAAATTTAAATAGACTGTATTTAACTCAGATCAGATACATCATGTTTATATATGTCTTAGAGTCTTCCTTTAAATGTTTTCGTCCTTGATCTCATTTTATTATCAATAATTTAACATATGACATGTAATCTTTTTGTGCTTTCATTGAATGACAATTTCTTTTTCGCGGTGATTCCTCCATTAATATCTTTTTTTACTTATTTAGAGAAAATTTTATTGTTTTTCGTCATCAAAATATGATTTAATTTCCTTCATAAGTTTCTAAAAAAACTTTATGATGGATGATGATTTTCAACTTCTGATGTTTCGTTGGAGTTATTCACTAATATTAGAAAACAAAATAATTCTAATCCGAAACTACATTTTTACACTTATCCAACATTGACACACCTAGATTTTTACTAAAGAGAGTCCAGTCAAAAATCTAAATGTTTAATAATTTTCGATGTTGTTTTATTTTTTTCTGTATTAAAAATTTTCGAATTTTGTTTATTAATTCTGTTAATCTAGTTTAAAAAAGTATCGCAGTTTATTTTTTAAGTCTTTTCATGTTTTTTGTCTCTTTATCGTTTTTTTAATTAATTTTAATAAATTATTTAATAAAATAAGTTTTTCTTAGAGTGTATATATATAATATATATTTCCCAGGAATACTCTTTATATGGAAATATATTTGACAATTTTTGTTATTGGAATATTTTATCAAGTAGATTAATTTTCTAATCGCATCATGAGAATATCAAAACTTTGAACATAATTATTTCCGTCTTTTAATGATAGACTTTTTACGAAAAATAGTGCTTATTCTTAATCAGAGCGTGAAAATCGCCTATTGCAGTCGCGGTTATCGACATAACTTATAATTTTTGTGAAAATGAAATCTACCGCGCGATGCTGATAGATTCAGTGAGTGGCGAAGATATGTCGTAATAAACGATTATATGTTGTATCATCTATCCGCAGTACATTACAACATCACGTCCGATAAAATTCACTTTACGGGAAAGACTCATCCATCTATTACACATATGCACATACACAATATATATACATATATTTACATCATCAATTGAACCATTTCAAAAAAAGTAATTTTTTAAATATAAACAAATTTAGTTTAGTTAAAACGAAAAATGTACGTTTCTCCTATATTATTCTAATATTATTATTCCTATATTATTCTTATTCTCTTTTTGAATATAATATTTTTGAGATATATATATATATTGGAATAGAAATTATGAGATAAAGAAATTTTTTTATCTTTTACTATATCTTACAGCTCCTCGCCGCAAGAGTACAATCGAAGCCACAAATAACCAAACTATTTCCAGTAGAAGGAACATATCAAAAACAATTAAATAATACTACGAAGCCTCTGGATAAATTTTTAGAAAAACTCCGCGCCACATACAACCTCTTCTTCCGCCAAACCAACAATACAAATGTAGAAAAGATTCTGGCAAAGGACACGTCAGTTTCTGATTTGCAAGCTTTAAAATTAATCTGGGCCGACAAGATAAAGACAGATAGATATGCAAATCTCGAATATCCCAATAATAGCTTCTTGGATGAAATAAAAACGATCTCAACACTGAAGAATTATGAAAATAAAGCGAATTCAAGAAATCTCGAAAAGGAATCGTCCGTCAAAATAGGGACAACGATCAAAGCGAACGAGAGAAATGTGAACTCTATGAGCTCCGACGAAAAGAGCTCCAATAAAATGGAGACGCTGCCTGACGATGATTGGTTTAACGATGTTCAGCCTTTGGAGCAACTAGAGCTGCAAGACGAAGAAATAAATAAGAAAAATGAGGTAGAAATTGTAACAGCAAGAACGACTCTTCAATCTCCGAGGGTAGGTCATCAGCTGATCGAATGGTTTGGATCCCTTTTCGGCCTTAATAACATTTACGCAAAATTATCGGGTGCTTCTTGTGGAAGTGAAAGGATGCAATAATAATAAACCGGCTAAGAAATGAGATGTATAAAATATATTTTACTTCAGGAATTGAGATAGAAATTATGTTATGTTAATTCTTCCTTTATAAATCTAGAGTCTAAAATTGAACCTAAATATGTAACATAGATATCCAATCGTAATTTTCATTTAACAAATATAAAAAGAGATGTGTTTAATCTAAACATAAAATAAGAGATAACATTTAATGCTAAATGTGCGCCGATAATATGAGAAAATGTAAACATCGGATGAGAATTCAATTTCAATTTAGTATTAATATTAAAGCAGAAGAATAAGAGAGAAGAGGAAAAGAGAGAACGATAGAGGAATGAAAATATCACATACGGAGATACTAGAATTTTATATTTTTGTACTATATTATTATCTCTTGCACATCTTGCTAAAATAAATTTTATAAAATAAATTTTTGCTAAAATAAATAAATTTTATATTTAATAAGAGATTAAATAATGCTTTCATAATACTTATAAATTTTCAAAGTACGTAACAAATGATGAGAGAATGTTATATTTGAATATAGGATATGTCATACGATAGAATTTCGTGTGCAAAGAATTAATTTAAATGTCATGCTAAAGTTCAAACTAAACGTATCAACTTTTTTACATAACGTTCACGGATGGTCATTTCATTGTACAACATTGCATAAAAATATATAACACTTTATGCGATGCAAATTGTGAACATTCGATGTACTCATGGGAAAAAATAGTTTAATTTTTTATTACACTGTGTTTTATTCAAAAATATTTTGTTCGGAAAAATACATATGTCACTTTTTTAATTATCTTTTAGTTATTATTATACAACAACAATTATTTCGCAGAATAAATGCATGAAGTTTTGTAAACACATATTCATTGCTTCAAAAAATGTTATATTAAAGACAAGTTATATAAATGCACATTTACTATCTAATAATAAGATCTTATGTATCTCTAACTAATCTCAATAAAAAATGTAAAAAAAAGTCGCAGTCTAAAAAAAAGTGTTCATCCTTTCCTTTTGCTTTTATATATAAATATCTTTATTTGATAAAAACGATTAAATTATAGAAGAGAGTAATTTGCTAAGGATTCCAACGCATAAACAATCTAGGATACTGCTATTTTTCACACAAATGTGTGCAGTCTTTGGTTGTATTGTTACATGATACACGAGAGAGTCCAAGTTGTTAATACCATATTCTAATTCTTTTATATCTAACTCATATGTGTACACACGCATGTGTGTTACAATTTAAAGAACTTGTAATCACGATTCTCTTCCATATATACAGTACATGGAAGTCCTTCAAGGATCTCTCATTCTAGTATCAATGTATATAAATTAAAATTGGACCATCAAATAGGCGAGTAACCTAAAAATATTACCAAGTGCAATACGTTTTTTAGATATCTTTTAAATAAATGAGCGAAATAAAGTATAATGCAAAGATAGCATTTAAAATTTAATATGTAATTCACTTTGTAAATATCAAAAGACTAACTATTATGTATGTGAATGTGTATATATATATATATATATATATATATATATATATATATATATATATATATATATATATATATATATACACACACACACATACATATATAGAATTTATATATACATATAATTTAATGTAAATTTTATCAAACATGCACTTGTCATATTTTTAAATACCAGCCAATATCTGATATCCTCTCGGAATTATAATAAAAATCAGCCTTCAAAAAATATAAAATGAGTAAAGAGTAAAGAATAAAATGAGTAAAGAGAATAATGAACAATTTGCTCGGAAAAAAATGAGAAATGATAAATTCTAGAACAAAACGCTCTGTGATGAATCAATATAAGTCATTTGAGATGATAATGTTGCTTATTTTTATACAAGTATATTTTTTCATGTATATGAATACCATCAATTTTTCATTTTTATTGAAAGATTATACATTAAAAGATATCGAGTTTTTTTAAAAATATTTATATCGCAACCTCCACATATTATAATAAAAATTATTCAAGAAAAATACCCGTGAAAAAGAAATATTTTATTTTCGACAATTTAATCAAATTGCTGAAAATTCAATATGTTATAAGCGTCTCCATCAAATCAAATGTATATATGTATGTAAATAATTTATCCTGTAAATTCCTAACAAAATTTCTGGCAGTTTATCATTTATTATTTCTATTAAACACTAACTTTCGCAACGAATTTTAAGAATTTATCTAATTAATATGTATTGGTTTGTTAAGATATCAAATTCGCGCCAGTATCTCTTATTATCTTTTCATATTAAATCAGATTGTCGATATTTTTTCCAATTTATTTATATTTTTATATTCTTCCAATTTATATTTTTTCAAATGAATTAAGAGCCGTACTAAATCTCTAATTAAAAATCAAATATAAATGCATGCAATATAAATATTAAAAAATTTAAATATAAAGAGCTTTCGACTTTTTAAATTATAGTATTTGTTTGTCAGAAAATATTTTATTCTATCTGCAAATTAATTTCTCACAATTTGATGTTTTATTTATCTCTTGTAATTGTCACAAATTATTTATGCGATTCTGGCAAATGCGCTTTACTTTTGTGTGTGTGTGTGTGTGTGTGTGTGTGTGTGTGTGTGTGTGTGTGTGTGTGTGTGTGTGTGTGTGTGTGTGTGTGTGTGTGTGTGTGTGTATCGCGCTTACAAATCTAAATTATATTCAAAAATTTAATGCAAGCTTAACAACCGCTGAAATCTCTAATAATATATGCCTCTCTGATAATTTAATAGGTTTTTTATCGAATAAAAATCGTATAAAAGCCTAAGAACGATATTTTTTTTAATTTTATGTTTTTGGTTGAGATTAACTAGAGATATGGGCCTTTTTATTAGATAGTGAATGTGCATAATATAATTCATCTTTAATATAAAACTTTTTGAAACAGTGAATGTGCGTTTACACAAGACTTCATGCATTTATTCTGTGAGATAATTTTTATTGTATAATACTAACTAAAAGATAATTAAAAAAGTGACGTATGTATTTTTCCGAATGAGATATTTTTGAATAAAACATAGTGTAATAAAAGATTAAGCTATTTCTTTTCAGTATATTGAACGTACGCATTACCTTGTGCGTTTCGCGCACAAAGTAACATGTTATGTAGTCTTATGTAATGTTGTACGATGAAATGATTGTTCGTGAATCTTATGTGAAAAATTAATGCATTTAATATGCGTATATATTTCTTTTCGAAGTAAACGTGTATGTATGTGTATGTGTGTGTGTGTGTATTTCTTTTGAATATTTTTGAACATAGAAATATATACATATACATACGAGGTCTGTAAATAAAGTAATGAGACTTTTTCGAGATGAACTTTTATTTATAATTTAACTATAATTTAACTTTGTCTCCTTCAAAATAATTCCCTTAGGAAGCCACGCAGCGCCTGAGACGTTGTTTCCAGTCTTCATAGCAGTGCTGGAACTCAGAAACCCGAATGACCTTCAGCTGGTCGGTTACAGCCGCTTTTCGGTCGTATCAAAGTAATGTCCTTTGAGATGAGTTTTCAATCTCGGGAAGAGAAAGAAGTCACAGGGACGGGCTGGGGGACGACAGGAATGTTTTTTCGTGCCAAAAACTCCGTAATCGAAAGTTTACAAGTTTAAGAAAAACATTCCTGTCGTCCCCCAGCCCCCGTATTCGCCTGACCTGAGTCCCTATGACTTCTTTCTCTTCCCGAGATTGAAAACTCATCTCAAAGGACATCACTTTGATACGACCGAAAACGTAAAAGCAGCTGTAACCGACCAGCTGAAGGTCATTCGGGTTTCTGAGTTCCAGCACACACACACTGCTATGAAGACTGGAAACAACGTCTCAGGCGCTGCGTGGCTTTCCAAGGGAACTATTTTGAAAAAGACAGAGTTAAATTATAGTTAAATTATAAATAAAAGTTCACCTCGAAAAAGTCTCATTACTTTATTTACAGATCTCGTATGTGTTAATTAATGCATTACCCTCATTACCTTAGTTCTTAGAATTCTTAAAAGATATCACATGGAAAAGTTTAAAAGTCTATCTCAAAATTTTTGTGTTTAAAATAAGTATTTTAGTACATGAATATAATCATTGGGATAAATTAATGCATAAAAAAAATGTATATAATTAAATGTTTATCTGTTTTACTTGAATTAGCTGTAGAGGATATTATCATTTAACAATTCTAATCTATTGTTATCGTATTTTTTATCTTAACAATTATTGAGCTTGCATTATATCGATTCACTTTAAATATAATTTAGATTATTTCATGAGAATGACAAGTGAAGCATAATTTGTTAGAATTGCATAAATAATTCAAGAGACATGCTTTGACAAAATAGAGTACTCTATAGTTAAAAAAACTCAAGAGTTTCTCGCGCTTTATATTTAGAGTTTTTAATTTTGATATTACATATATTTTTAATCAATTCTGAGACATGTGTATTCAATTATTAGACATTGTAAATATTTATAAAGAAATATATTTGATAATAATACACGTCACAATAATACAGAAATATATTTGATCATATATACATATATATATATATGCCAATTATATTTCTTTTCCTTTACAATAGACATTCTTTAATACGTACATTTTCAATTTATGTTTTACTGTTAAACTATAAGTCTCAGAATTATTCTAATCGTTTAGTATCAAAATATGAATTCGAAAATTGAAATTAGTTACTTGCAACGGCTCTTACCTTCTATTGGTATCGACGGCGCATGTAAATTACTTTTATTATTCGCCATCTATTGCTTTGGGATATGTGTTATATTTCATTTACAACTAAGATGGCATTAAATACCTTGCATTTCCGTTTGTATTGTCGCTCTGTGCTTGTTGAGGCACATTTACATTTCTTGATATTTGCTCTTTAAGGGAAGAGAATGTATGTAACAGGGTTGGATTCTTTTGAAGATGCTGCAGAAAAATGGATTCATGTTTCAGTAAGCAAGTATCCTTTATGTCCTTTGTTTCTTGTTTTAACATCGCTGCGGAATTAGTCCTGTTATCAAATAACGTCATCGTATCTTTTTGATTGATATAATAAGAACCATCCTTTGATTTATTCTTTCGAATGCCTAAATGCGTTTGTATGTGCTTATTTAAATGGTCCTTGCGTGAGAATGCTTTCGAACACTCGGGACAAGTAAAATCCTTGTTGCCGGTATGAATAACACCATGTCTCGTTAAATGTTCGTTTCTCTTGAATGCCTTGAGGCATATTATGCATTTATAGGGTCGCTCGTTTGAATGACCGCGCATGTGCTGATCTAGATGCTCTTTTCTTTTCAACATGGCACCACATTCTTTGCATTCATATTTGCGTTCCTACATAATAAATTGTTCCATTTAGTATGTGTCTCTTTCTTAATAATCTGTTCATCGAAAATCGCATATCCACACATTGAAGATAATACAATACATAATACGTACCCGTAAATGAGCCTGTATATGTCGTTCGATGTTTGACTTGTCTGAATATCTTGAATTGCACTCTGAACAAGAATAAAGAGTCGTTCCATCGTAGCCAACACTCACTTTAATCCCGCTGATTTTCGTTCGAAATTTCAATTTCTTGTCAATTTTCGATAAATTGGTTTTAACTTGTCGCTCTACTTTAACTACAGGTTGCAAATTGTTTTCATTCTCTCCTTGTTCATTTTGTAGATCACTCGGATTAACGGCCACTATCATCTGATCTGAGTTTATGAAGTTGCTATTATTTTGGTGAAGACTCCGGACGCTTGGTATATTTAAAATACTATTCTGTGTTTGCTCTTGTGTTTTTTGTTCCTGCATTGCTTGCTGTATTTTTCCCTGTTTCTTTACTTGTTCTGTCTGCAGTTTAATCAACTGTTGCAAAGATGTAGCTTGTATTTTCTGAAAGTACTCGGTCAGCGAGGTTTGCTGTTGATTCAATTGAATCTGAGATTCCTACAATAGAAATAAATATATACATGTAATATAAATATATATATTATAGGTATAATGGAAAATAATTAAAAAATTAATATTATCAAGTATACACCTTATTTTCGAGAAATATTATCAAGTATATATACCTTATTCAAGTTTATCTCCTTTCTAGGCTGAACATCTAGCTCTTGCTTTACAGCATTTTCTTGCAATGTGGAAGGTGAATACATGGAACCAATAATATCCGAAATACTATTCGCCATAATATTTGATTGTGTATTGAGTATATTATTTGAACTAAAAATCGGATTGATCATCTGCTTCATGATTGGATTCTCGTAAAGACGCGCGATGAGGGATAAATCGCACGAGTCTAAGATTGAAGTTATGTCCTAAAAATAGAAAATAAAGAAATGAAAAAAAGGAGCAAAAATATTTTAACTACAAGATGAAAGCGAAGAAAAAGTAGGGAGAGAAAAGCAGAGCTTGGAGGAAGATTTGAAGAAAAAAAAATTACCGGTATCTGTTTCAGTGTCAAATTTAGCGAACTCTTCAAGGCAGAGGTTTGAAAGTGCACATTCTCGTCATTCGGTAACTGCACGTTTCCATCGCTGGTAGAAGCGCTCAACGCCGGGCGTAATTCGGAGAATTGCGGCAACGTACGATTGTGCACGTCTTCCGACATCTGGTCCTCGGATAAGTCCATGATGTCGCGTGGAAGTATTTTCGGAGGAAGTACGATATTGCCACGATATCGCGTGCGCTAATGTTTTCTAACCTAAAACGGGCGATTTATCGCGTCGTGAGTCATGAGGCGACAAGGGTCAGGTCGACCGCATCTCGTGCCTCGCGAATGAATCCGTCGTAATGTCACCTGTCGTCAATCGTCGAGCGATGCATTAACGCGCGGAATACGCGCGCTTTATTTGTGATTATAAAGATCGTGCGCACACACGCATACGTACCTACACCGCGTCCTTCTGGCAAACAATAATGACCTTCCGCGTTCCACTTGGCGATCGTAGCGCTCGCGAGCGTTGTCCGTCTCTATTTAACCAGAGAGAAGACTGAGAGATGTCATGGCCTGTTTTTAGGTGATCCCTGGAAGCGATACTCCCTCTATGGACATTGAAAACGTGGACATGAACTACAAAGCCAATGTCCATGAATGTTCTCAGAGGGTAATATATAATGTGCACAATTTCTGGTTTTGTTCCGTGCTATGTGCACGAAATGCCGGTAGCACCAGAGTATAACAATCATTATTTTGAAAATAACATATAAATATGATAAATAATAATTTTTATAAAAATAATTTTTATAAATTACTTACCTATATGTGTATGTATGTGTGCCCATACGTTGTCCAAATGATTTTAAATATAAGAATAGATTATATGAATATCGGCGTATGTTACCGCCGGCATAGCTCTCAGGTTCATGAGAGTACTGAAACCTCCTCACCTGGCAAACGCCTTCGTTAAGGCGGAGATACAGGGGAGGAAAAATTGAGGAGGAACAATTTTTTTATTTTTTTAATAGAGTTTTTAAACACAGAATATAATACATATAAAAAATATATATTACATAATTATAATATATACAACGTAAATTATAATTAATTTGCAATTACATAAAAAACACATTACAAAATATTAAATTATGTAATATAAAAGTAATTACATTACAAATATATATATTACAAAATTTAATGCAGAATATATAAAATACAATGCATTAGAAATATGTATTACAAAATATAATACAAATTTAATATAAACTATAATTTTAAACTATAATATTTACAAAATAAAATTTATTACACGAAAGTGTCCAAAGTATACGTATAATATAAAATTTACTAAAAATTTTTACATAGACCAGACAAGACTGATTAGTGATGATTAATTACGCGATATTTATTATTAATAATCGACATAGAATAATAGAATTTAATTAGTTTTATATAAATAACGTATAAACGTAAATAATCATGATCAAAAGAGTCATTAATAAAATTATTGATCATTTCTTCGATTGTAAAACAAAGTATTTGCATTATTGACGCATTTCGTGCAGACCATGAAAAGAAATATTTAAAATGTGTAAAGATAGAACAAGCTTTGATGTAAATCAAAGATTAAATTACAAAATAAATTGCGATTTAAAATTCGCGATAAAACGCGACGAATAAATAAATCGACAATAATCGAATATTCACACACAATTGCGAGATACGCATAATTTTTATAATATAATAATCGAATCAATAGACATGCGTGCGATATAATTATTATCACACAAATGTTGACAGACGAAGATATTTTAACAAACATTTGTGATCCGTATTGTTTATGAACATAAAATTCACTGTCCGATTTATTTGCGATTAATATATACGCGACTTTATACGAATTTCACGATTGAGAATAAAATACATATCCTATTTCTCGCATGATTAGCTGAATAAGAAGAAATGAGTTCTATAAGTTTTAAAATATAATTAAAAATCGCGTTGTGGCCACGTTTAATAGAAAATAACGGAACGAATGATTTTCATTAATATAGTTATCGATCGTCTTTTAAATTATAGAAGAAAATATTTACACTACCAGCATTTTGCACGAACCATTAAAAACAATATTCAAAGACGTGGAAAGATAAACAAAGCTTCAATGTATAAGTCAACGATTAAATTATAAGATAAATCGCGATTTAAAATTCACGAGAAAACGCGACGAATAAATAAGTCGATAATATGCGGAATATTTGATCGCGATACGTATAATTTTTATAATATAATAATCGAAGCTCTCAATAGACACGTGCGCGATATAATTATTATCACGTAAATATAAAAAATCGAAAATATTTCAACAATCATTTGAAGTCTGTAATGTTTGTGAATATGCAATTCAGCGACCGAATTACTGCGAATTTTTATAAGATATATCGCGATTTAAAATTTGCGATAAAACGCGACGATAAATAAATCGATAATATTCAAAATATTCAATTGCAGATACGCGAGTGACATACCGGTAATCCGATAAAAAGAGGAGCAACCTTAAAAATGGAGAACGATTAACATATTGTTTCTACATCAGATTTCGCAAGATCAATCTGCGAAGAAAAGTTAAGTGATCCATTGAACGTCGGGAATTCCACTGTAGGAGGGAACGAATCCTGGATTTTCCGGACTATTCCCGATAGCAATGATTTCAGTATTAAATCAAAGACAATTATCCCTCGTCATTATTTTCAATTCAAATTGATATTCACGTCAGAAAACATGTTCTTCCATTACTAAGAAATATATTTCTTTATTGAAAATTAAATGGATATAATTTATTATTGAAATGTGATTACGAACGATTATATTTATATATAATATATAATATATTATATAATAATTTATTATTGAAATGTGATTACGAACGATTATATTTATAAATAATAAAATACATGCATTATTGGAGTTTGTGTTAAATGTGCGAACACATAATTTGGGGTACCGTCTGCGCGCGCGAGACGAATCGAACCCGACAACAGCAAGATTTAAAAAATTTCAATTCGAATAGTGTTCAAAATAAAATAAATGAAATAATTTTAAATATATAATTAATTCTAGATTAATTATCTAGATTCTTATTCTTGTAACGTTTAAATTAATAATTTTTTTTTTAATCAATATCTTACTGATATAAGGGTACCCATTCGATTCGTCTCTAAATTTTTAAGTATTCGCACATTTTATGTAACATTCATGTATAATTTCGCGTATATATAATATATCATATTAATAAAAATTATAAAAATATTTTGGATACGTTAATTTGTGCATGTATTTTATTATTTAATTTATAACTATTAACTATTAACTAGTCTAAGTAATAATTTAATAATTCTATCAAAAGCTATTCGAACGTAGAAACTTTTAAATTACAGTTTTTATGTAAAAATTTCTCTCTTTTTCTCTTGTTTAAGTCATGTAAATAAGAAATCAAATTACGCGATTAATTACTTAATTTAAATCGCGCGTACGCAATTAATAAATAATTATATATAAGCGATAATTTATTTACCATAGAGTTGCTTCACAGGTGCCTGATGCCTCTCCCAGGCTTCCTTCTCCTCTCATGTTGTTGACGCGCGATACTCGAATTAACGATTTTCGCACTATTTCAATGCGATTAAAAATTTTATATTTAATCGCGCGATGTATATACTTAATATGTATATACTTTCAACGGCACTCCCGGTTTCGGTACGAGCGAAAATCCCATTTCACTTATGAGAATCAGCTTCGAGTCAACAGGTCGGGAATGCAACGATACAACGAGCAAAGATTAAGCCCAAACCGGAAAGAAGACGAAACGATTGACGGAAATAGAGGAAAATGAAATTCACCAGCTCTTTTTCGCGCATAATTATTTTATCTCGTATCGAACCTGGACCCGCTAAGCACGATTTCAGGTGCTCCGCCCGGACATATTATGCCTCTCGCGGTTGCTATATGCTACACCAGGCTAGTAGACGGCAAAAGAAGAGGATACCCACATTTTTTAAATGCTAACATTCAGCAATTTAGAAAATGGGGAGGCAACCCCTTTTACCGAGCGAAAATCGTGCCTAGGGGAATCCACTCGACTCCTCGACAGGGTTAACACACGCAGTGCGTGTGGCTGTAGACGAGCAAAGAGAAGGGACCCATTGACGACCATTCCGAGCAATCGATCGAGTTCTAACTAATTCGGGCCGAATCACTTGACGAAGCACGAAGCAAGAGTGTACACTGCATAGCAACGTGTGCAAACTCGAAACATCCCAGTTAGTTGGCATCGGAAGTAGAGACTCGTGACAATAAATGAAATTGAGATTTTATATGAAAAGTCCAAAAGTTCCGCGAAAACGCGACGACGCGAGAATACTACAACGCGAAAACGCGGTAACGAAGCGCTTGCCGTCCGCGGCACGTTGACAGCACCGACGACGCGAAAGGGTACTTAGCTTCCCATTCAGGCACCTTAAGATTTATCATAAATAGAAAAATTTAAAATAAACCTCAAGGCACCATCCAAGTACTAAGCCCTCCCACCGCGACAAGGTGTACCCCATGAGAGGGTTATATTATATATAATTTTATATATAATATAATACATAATTTGAAATTTATTTTGTAATATAGTACATAAATTTAAATTCACAAATATAAATAAATATACGATAAATCAAAATATAAAGGATAAGAGAACATCTATTATACAAAGCAATGTTCAAAATAATTGATTTTAAACCTAATTATTGCGCGCAATTAATTTTTACATTTTTACTTTTAAATAGATATATTTTAATATTATAAACTGCGTAATTACAAAATAATTTATATTTCTTAGATATAAACTTTTAAAAATATGATAAATAAAAAAATTTCTATTTTTTTATATATGAAATATTTAAATAAATATATTAATTTGAAATGTTTTATAAAACATAAAAGTATCTGAAAATATTAATTAATAAAAAATTTTATAAATGTTTTAATTATTTTAAAATAAAATGGAATATTTTTTATAAGTATATGTATTATATATGTTACAATTTAAAATCACTATTAAATCACAATCAAAGAAATAAAACGAAACGAGAAATGTATATTTTGAATATATATATTATTGATAAATAATTTATATATTGTTGCGTCCGCGGAACGCGGTATATATCGAACGCGATATATATCGAACGCGCGCGACACAATCGGCAAAATACATAGCATACGCTGACGCTCGTGCACTCGTAAATAATAACGCGATTTAAGGTGCACAAGAATTTTAATAAATCGCGAGTAACATACAAGAATTCAGAATAATCGTAAAACGGATCACAAATAGACGCGCGTCCGCACAACTTGACAGCTGGGCTTAGACTCTCTGACAGTCGTTGTTTATAACAATATCTTGACAACGCGCGCGAAAACGATCTTCTTCGAAAGAATTCAACGGGTGACGAATACATTCAGCGGGACGGGACGCGGGGACGCAACAATATAATAAATAATGAATGTGATAAATAATTTATATTAATGACTTACATCATATCTTATTGATCCATCCACTTCCAAAACCTCCTTTTTTCTTTTGCTTCCTTCGCTCCTTTCTCGTGGCACTTTAATCCTCGTTGCACTTACACTTATTCACGAAAAGTTCCTCGTTGCACTTGCAATTGTGTTTAGAGAAAGAATTTGATAATATATGAAACGTCTCACATCACTACTTCACTGCTCAAGAGCCACTGAGAGAATGATCGTAAGTCAAGAACATTACCGCGGTACTGTTTATATCGCCAGGATCGACTATGTAAAGGAAGAATTTGATAATATACGAAACGTCACTACTTTATTGCTCAAGGTTGCTGTGCGAATGATAATAAAGCCGTGTAACGTATTAACAATAGCGCGATACTGTTTATCAAGGTCGAACACGGTGTTATTGATAATTCTCTCGCCGAAATATTTTCTGTAATATAAAATATTCGCGCGCGGAATATTAAATTATAGAAGTATTTTAATTTATTGATTTAAATTGATTATTTTTTAACAATTTATCACGGAGCCTTTCGTTATGCTATTTATTTGCATCTATAATTCGATTGTTTTACTTTGTATTCTCTCATAATCCAAATTATTTTTAGATTTTCAAGTAGAACGATAAAGTAACACGGATGAAATATATTTGTGACTCTAGGTATTGAAATAATAATTATTGTCCGTAAAGATCGCAACGATCGAAGCAATTATTTAACATTTTGGATTCCTATCATTTAATCGATTCTCGATTAAATTGTACATTGTTTAATTAACAAGGATTGTTAAAATTTAAGGTATTGGTCGAAATATAATTAATTCTAATATTGTTAATGAAATATAATAAGCATCAATGATCGAAAGTTCATAACATAATTAAGTCTCTTATCCCCTTTTATGTATATTTTGTTTCAATTTTTAATCACGGTAATGAATGATTGCGCGATACGATAAAGATTTATAGTTGCGATACAGTTTCATGTCGTGAATTAATTTTTAATTAATTAATTTATATTAATATTTAAAGCAAATTATGTTTCGATACTAATCGTAATCGTGTTTAGTAAAAAAATTACAATACAATACGAAACGTTTCTCACCACTATCTTATTACTCGAGAGTCACCGTGCGAATGATGACAAAGCTGAAACATAGCGCGCTACTGTTTATATTTTATATTGCCAAAGTCGAACACCATGTTATCAATAATTCGTTGCCAAAACGTATATTTTAGTATATTTTATATATTATAAAATGTACATTAACGCGGAATATTAAATTAATGAAGTATTTTAATTTATTGATTAAAATTGATTATTTATTAAACAATTTATCCTTTCATTATGCTAATTATTTGCATCTATAATTCAATTGATTTACTTCGTGTTCTCTCACAATCCAAATTACATTTAGATTGTCAAGTAGAACGATAAAGTAACACGGATGAAATATATTTGTGACTCTAAATATTATAATAATTATTATTGTCCGTAAAAATCGCAACGATCGAAGTAATTATTTAATATTTTGGATTTCTATCATTTAATCGATTTTCGATTAAATTGTATATTGTTTAATAACAAGGATTGAGAAAATTTAAAGCATTGGTCGAAATATAGTTCTAATATTAAAGCTTTAACATAGCGCGCTACTGTTTATTTTTTGTATTGCCAAAGTCGAACACCGTGTTATCGATAATTCGTTGCCGAAATATTTTATATATTATAAAATATACGCTAACGCGGAATATTAAATTATAGAAGTATTTTCATTAATTAATTAATATTGATTATTTATTAAATAACTTATCACGGAACCTTTCGTTATGCTAATTATTTGAATTTATTCGATTATTTTATTTTCAAAGTCGAATTCTATAATATTTAGTTTTGCATTTTAGAAGACTGACTTAGAGCGAGCTAAATAAATAAATAAATAAATAAATAAATAAAAAATAAATAAATGATGTTGAGAAGAAAAAGAACACACATAAATAAATAAATAAATAATAGCGTGGAAAGAGAGAACATACTATTTTTATATAATAAATTATTATTAATTAAATTATTTATATTTTTATTTATATTATTTATATTATCAGAGAGACAGATATGTTACCCTCCGAGAACATTCGTGGACATTGGCTTTGTAGTTCATGTTCACGTTTTTAATGTCCACAGAGGGAGTATCGCTTCCAGGGATCACCTAAAAGCGGGCCATGATATCTCTCAGTCTCCTCTCTGGTTTAACATTCGGCGACTCATTCAGCGACAAGGATGAAACGATGCCACGAGCGTTGCGATCGCCGAATGAAACACGCATACGTAACCAGTGTGTTCCAATATTAATATAGCGGTAGGCGTCTTAGAAGACACAACACTGAAGTAGTCACATGAACGAGAGATTGTTGAACCTCCGCTTGAATGAATGTCCGAGCATTTAATGAATGTGCTTTCGAGATTTGGCTAACCTGGAGGGTCTCTTTTTTTTGTTATTGTCCAATGTGAATGTAAACTTTATGTCAATGGTGATTGGTGCGTATTCGAAGTTTTTTGGAGCACGTATCAAATACGTTAATGAGAAATCGCGAAAAGAAAAGTGAACAAAAATATTATAAAAATTCCACGATTTTTCGACGTTGATAAATTTCTTGTTGCTTGATTTTGAAGAAATATTGAATAACATAGACACTTAGGAGGTTAAATTAGGTTAAGAAAACGGTATATTTCTATATAAAAAGAAAATATTAAACCAAAAGTTTTAATCTGTAATATTATATGTATAAATTAATTTTAATTTATTTGTTCTAATTTATTAACTTTGATTACCAATATAACATTTTATACAATATATAACATTCACATCCTTTAATTTTAATTCAAACAAATTTGATTGTCGTAAAAAAATTAATTACCATTAAATTGTATAAATAAAATATATTTCAATATATGCAATTTTGCAATATATGATGTCAATGGCAATTTATCGGAAGTCTTAAACATATGGAAGAGACATTCAACGATAGCTTAGAAAAATTGCGCAAGAGAAGTCGAACATTGTTAGCATATATTGATGAAAACTCTAAAAGGATTAATACCGAAATGAAGAAATTACGTTCGCAAACATTGTAAATGGCTTTTGTTTTGTATTATAAGTAAAAAAAATTTAATATATATTATTTCATACAATTTTATTTATAATGTCTTTTTGCAGATCTTTGATAAATAATCATAAGAGTCAATGCCGTTGTATAGGAAGAAAAACTAATTTATGGAAATTGCGTAATGATTCAAGTGAAATCAATGCTGTTTTAAATCCAGATTTTTGTGTCAATCCTAAACACACAACCATGTCAGTACCAAACATATCTGGAAAACTAACACTAATATCTAAAAAACCACAAGAGCAATTTGCACCTAGAAAACCAGTAAAAGGGTGTTATTGTAATGAGATGAATAAGATGCATGTAAGGTCATCAAGAACGCAACGCAAACCTGTTTCACCTTGTCGTCATTGTCGAAGTCAACTTGAGTTTAAATCCATAAAAGAAACTTATGATAAAACTGCATTATCTTCACCGATTAATTGTGAAACGTTTAGGAGAATTAAAAAAATCGATTATACGCCTAGATCTCAATTCCTTCGCAATGTACAGAACAAAATCTGTGAATTACAAACTGGAGGCGAGGGAGATTGTTTGCGAACGTGTCCGCGATCGTCCAGTTACCACAGATTCATGACAAGCCCAAGGATGCAAGATACTATTCCTGATGAAAAATCAACATTGTCGAAACACGAACACAAGTATGTTGATAAGAGGCAATCATTCCCAGCATCCCCGACAGCACCCGCAAATTCACTGGCGAGCGAACAAAGCGGATCCGACGATACCGCCTGCACTTTGAATAAAGGATTTCAAGTGTCTTCGCGAAAGTTGTCAAAATCAACATTACGAAAGACTATTAGATCAAAGAAGCAAATACCAAAGTCAAGTGAAAGACCTACCTCGAAATCACCGACACGAAGTAAAAGAGCAACGCAATTACGCAAACAAGATTGTTCATGTTGTTGCAGAAACGAGCCAAAAAGGGCCGCGAAATTTGACAAAGATGAATGCGTACGAATGTACAATTTGCCGAAATATTGCGAACAAAAGGACCAAAGCTTGAAGCACGATGATAATTTCATTATTGATAGTCCCATGGACCAAGAAGTAGAAAACTTGAGAAAATTTCGAGAGCAGAATTACTTTGAAACGCATGGCTCGAGTCATACATTGGCGTCGTCTAGGTCGTCGGGATCTTTGCAACAATATCTGCTGAATGAACGTCTTTTTCCGGAGCCGATAGGCAAGATTCACAAGCAAGACTTGGTAGTAACGATGCCACCGTGCTCGACGGTACAGAAAAAACGCATCCATTATTTTCCTAGATACGTGGTACGACAAGAAAAGAATGTTTGTAATACGAATTATAGGCGTAAACGCCAAAACTGTCCTCTCACCGGTCATGCCATTGATCTTGGAGTTCTGAAAGCTAGACCGCCATTAAATAGCCTGGCGCTCAAATATCAGAAAAGAGTTCCTTGAAACAAAGGCAACACACAGATATGTATAGTCTAAAATCTTATTTTCTATATTTTTATTATATATTTTTAAATCCATATTTATAGAACAGAATAATTTTTTTATTTCAAAGATTTGAAAATGTAAATTTCAACACTGATTGTGTCACAATATTTATAGGTATACCCTGTTTTGTGCTATATATATAATTTGTATGAAAATATATATTTGTCTTTTAAATTGACACTTTATTTGTAATATAATGTGATATATGCAATCCTACTTTCTCATCTCCATTCATACAAACTTATTTTAGGATTTATAAACTGCATATATCTAATTATTTTTTATATCTTAATAAAATTAGTTTTATAATGACTAATCTATATATATATATATATATATATATATATATATATATATATATATATATATATATATAATACATTAATTATATAAAAAATTTTCTTTGTGATATTTTTCATTTTGTCTATCATATTTTATATTAAGCTTATATAAATATTTATCAAGCTTATATAAATATATATTATGCTTATTTAAATGATTATAATTATATTTTAAAATTTCGCACAAAAGAAGTAGCTATGTGCTAATTACTCATTTATTTCAAAATATACAAAATAGAAATAAAATGCAAATGTGCAAAGGAATAACGAGAATTGTAAATATTTAATATATACTCTTAAGCATTTTATTTAAAATTAATACTGGTTTATTTGCATAGAAATATGATATGAGATTTATTTTCTTTTCTTTCCATATCATTAATTTTTAAATTAAATGCATTGCATACGTCTTTTACGAAAGTCTTTTACGAAAGACTCGTAACCTATTTTATGTAATGTTAAGGCCATTGTCAAATTCTCTTTGCAATATTATAATATTATTTTTTTATTCGATAAAATAATAGATTATTCATTTTTAATAATTAAGGTAAATAAATTTTTCAAATATTGCAAATATTGCAGAGAAGTGAATATATAAATATGTACGTAATCTTTACAATTTAAAAATTATTAAAAATTGTTTCTCGGCGAAATAAAAATTAAAAGTATATAACTGTTTATGCTTTTAACGATATTATAGAATAACGTGTTAATAAAAGAAATAATTAAAATACAATAATAATAAAACATAGTTTTTAGTCTTATTTTTTACGTAAATATATATTGAACTGTTAACATATAATAATCTCGATATAGTAAAAGTACATCAAACATTTCATGTTATTTATCGATGTAATCGATTAATTAATATTTTTATTTTATATCATCTATAATAAATAATAATACACCTCAAATTGCAAACATATTGTATTTAATTTTTAAAGGTAATTGTTAACATGTAATAAAAAAATCCTTGATTGAATACATGCGTTTAAATGCATATTTAACTAAATATAAATTATAATTGATGTAAAACAATTCTTCTCTGCTCTTTTATAAGAAACAATTTTTTCTAAATCGCTTTTTCAAAAACCGAATCTATACCGATCCATGAAATTGCAATTTTACTCGAATCAATTCATGCTAATTTATTCGCTATTTTGAAGGACCGTCATAACATAAGGAAATATGTCAATATTAAATGTTTATTAACATTCAGATTCAACAAAGCATACGAGTTTGAAAATGTAGTTTTATCTTATAAATTCAACATTTCTGAGAAAATTCATTTGCAGCAATGTACGTGACAATAACACGTTTATAATTCCTCTTGTAACTTCTCTTCCTTATGAATAACTATGTAAATCATTTCAAACATTGATATTTCGCATTATTATGATTATTTCGCATTAATATTTCACATTGATATTATGATTATTTCACATTGATATTATGATTATTTCACATATGTGTGTGTGTGTGTGTGTGTGTGTGTGTGCGTGTGTGTATTATGTATTTGCGAATATATATTATGTATATATTTGCGAATTAAAGATTCTATGATTTCTTGTAACTATTCAATGTTATATAAAATTGTTACAAAAAAAAAATGTTTGAATATTCAAATATTCATATCAAGAATAGTAAAGAATAATCAATATTCGATTCAAGTCGTCGAATATTAAAACTTTTTTTTGTAACAATCTTGACAATTTATCAAAAACTGTGTAAGATAAATTTCAATGAAATCTTGATATTTACAATTATTACAATTATTATTACAATGATATTTACAATTGATATTTACAATTATTATTTACAATTATTTACAATTAAACAATTAGCAAGATACTTCAAAGAGCAGCAATATTAAACAATTAAAAAATAATCTCATGTTTCTCGTATACTTTTGAAAATTTGATGAATATTCTCTTGTAAATTTTAATATATATAATTTTTAATGATTATAAGAAATCATAGAATCTTCGATATATTCGATTGCAAATAAATACACACACATATACATGTATAGTTTTACATATATATATTTGTAATTTTTTATCAAATGATATCTTACTGTTTCTATTTCCTATGGTCATCAAATTAATTCTATCTCTTATTGACCAAATTGTCATTTAAATGAATAAGTCACAGCAATTGATAGCTGGCCTTTGATAGGTATGTTGCTGGTTAATAACTGTCCACTTTCTCACCCTGAACGCATGTGTACGTATGTATACAGATATACAGATGTCCAGCACAGGATCATGGTGGGGTGAACGGTGCTTAAATACACTGCCTGGATTGTCCATGTCTTCCAGTTCATATCTGACAATCATTGAACATTTTCTCCCACAGAAGTTGTTTTTTTTTACTTTCAGCCGATGCTGTAAGTGTTATCAACAAAAGACATTATTCAGGAATAATGAAAACAATAATTATACTCTTGTTCGCGGTAGTTGCAACCACGACAACGTTAGAATTGCGTAAGTAATTAGATATAGATATTTTCTCATTATTGATATTATAAATCATTTTTTTCAAGAATAATATTATTTTATATGTATTACGAGATATCGTCAAATATATTATCAAATATACATCTAAATTAATACATATATTAATAAACTTAGAAATTCTCTTTAAAAATGTTGGGGACAAAATATTTCGAGCCTGTGTGTGTAATTTGTATGAATATATTATATATACTTTCATTAAGAAAATACAACTTAATACAAGATACTGTAAAAAATATAATTATTTTGATATTGAAGCATTTTTATACATTATTTACAGTCAAGTTTTGCAACTTTACTGTATGTATGACTGCATTTAATAATTTAAATTCTCTATTATTTTATAGATTATTTCATTTTGATATAATGTGTGATATTATATTATGTTATATTATTGTCAAATTATCGTTAAGGATTTAATTTTATGCCTTTCTCTCATTTTCTTTACATATCAGATTTATTTATTGTGATAATTTAAAACACTATACATAATAGTATTGAATCATAATAAACTAATGAATGCAACATTAGTATCGACATATAACGCAATAGTAATAAAAGTGCGTATTAGAATATCTAATTATCATATTCCATGAGCTCATTCGCACACTTTCAAATTACAGCTATGTTACGTCATAATTTATAATTGCATTGAATCGAATTTGTTTGAAACAGGCAATAACCAATCACACTTAAATACACGAAAAGCAATGATTACTAAAGAATTACAACATGTTGCACAATTGGAATATTTTACTATCATGTATATTATCCCAAATCAAAACTAATCATTAAAAATCTTTCGTAATGTAATTTCGCGAACAGCAAGTTAATAATTTAATTCTTTCATAATCAATAATTAGAGAAATCGGGAATAAAACTGGATAACATTAAAGTTTCTGTATATGTGAAAAGAAAGAAAAAGATGAAAAGAAAAGTTTTTCTGTCATATGCAAAAAGAAAAACAAATGTAAAGTATCTATTCTATATTTTCATAAAGGAAAGAAATGTTTATATTTGATCTTTTGAAGATTATTTAAATTTAAAGTTTGATTATAATACCAAAATTAATACTAAATAATAAATCAATATGAACTTTCATTTATAAATTAATTCTTATAATAATATATTATGATAATAATTCTAATGATAATATTAATGAATTAATTATTATTGTATTAATCTGAATAATATTTTACATTTGTCTCTCATAAAAATAAGTCTCAAGTCAATTATATTACATGTTTGCTTAAGAACAAGAAGAAGAATTAATATATGCAATTTTCACTCGAATGCAGTATCTAAATCATTTTAATCAAAATGCTCTTTTATGTTTTATATTCGGAATTTTCAATTGTACTGTGAAAATCAATTGAATTTTTGTTCGTGACCAGATTGTTGGAATACTATCGACCCGAAATTAACACGCGTGCAGGTTTAAAGAGAAAGTCAACAACCGTCTAAAGATCGAGTGAGCGCGCGGATTTTATTGGATCTGCAGCAATGCAGTCAGTTATATAACAACATACACGCAATATTTTTCTCCTTTTCTTTCTATCTTACAGCCAGTAATTTCAAGCTTTGCAAGAGGTCAGACCCGAAAGTATTAGAATGCATCGCGAATGCCGCCAGAGATGCAATTATCTTAATGTCCAAAGGTAAATATGCATTATTTTTTATACATATATCATTCATACATGCATGCACAAAATAAAATATTACGAATTAGACAAACTTTACAAATTATGCAACATGGTTTAAGAATTTATAGGGCAAATGAATAAAATGTGTATATTCAAATTATTTTTTAATATATTTTCTTTATAATTTTCCGATTTTTTGTACTCATACATATAATTCAGAAATATAATTCTACATTTTTTCCCGTAATAATAGCTTAATTCATGAATATAAGATATGAAATCAAAATTGTATATTATATCTTATATTAACATATTTTCATAAATCAGAGACTAATCTTTCGACGTAAAATTTTAAAATGCAAATCAATATTTATTACAAAATTATTGATGAAAAAATAAAATCTCGCTTCTATAAAATTTAATTAATATACCTAAAAATTAATTAGAATGTTTTATTTTTCAATAAACTATTTTATTGCTCTCTAAAAGTGAATCAGCGTATTATCACTGAAAAACATTAAATAGTCACTTATTACAGCAGTTATAAGTACAGCACTGTAAATCAGTGATATTTTATTGAAAGAATCAGTTAATAATTTTGACTGTTTCAATCAGTAATATTTCTCAATATTAGTAATATTTCTTTCGTTATTGTCAGTAATATTAAACTACAATTCATCTCTCTATCTGTTTTATAGAAACTTAAAAATTTTATTTATATTTACTAAATATTTATTATATTAAAAATTTTATTTTATTTATATATATTACATGCATATTGAACTTGTTATTTTAAATAGATAACGAACGAATAATTTTCATTAAGTCGCCAGCCAGACATTTATTTGTCCGACTTATAAAGATCGATTTAATATCTGAAGCCTCTCTATTGAGATTGTATCAGAAATTAAATCGAAGTAATACTTCTAATTTTAAATGTCGCTCTTTGCAAACTTTATATAATTCTTATGACTAAAATTAAATACGAGAGAGATAGCGATCGTAGCGGTAAACGAACGAACTAGCGATTACTGGTTTTACAGTAAAATTTACTGGTTTTACAGTGAATTTTATTTTAACTGACCATAATCAGTGAGATATAAGATAAAGTAACAAAAAAGTAAGTGTTTCCACTGAAGATCAGTAAAATACTCACTGATTCTCAGTGAAATCTTATTTTACTGTTTAAATTAGTGATATTTTCACTGATTCACTTTTAGAGAGTGTGTTATTTCTTAACGCGAAAGATATTTATTAGCTCATCAGTTCAGTATCACGATAAACCAGTCTTGCATAAAGTAGTCTTGCAAAAACTTTGTCAAATTCTTAATGCTATCTTAAACTATTATTTTTTGCATTCTTACAATAACAATCTATCCTGTACTGTTCTACTTTTTTAGACATGTAATAATTCATTGAAATCTCTTAAGATTTAATAGAATCGAATGATATTTTATGTGTGAACGTTGTCTCGAGATTACAAGGATATTTTTTCTTACTTAATATTTTTAATAAAAAAAATTTATATTTTTAATAAAAATTAATATTTTTAATAAAAAAATTATGAATATTTACATTGAAGATTATAAATACTTACATTGATATGCTATTGATGAAATACAAACACTTTTTACGTATGTATGTATATTATGTATAATTGCTTCTCGTTATAAAGTAATTGAGTATTACTCAGTTTATCAGAAATAACACAATTTTTTTTATTATTTTTTACATATTTTGATGAATTCGCATTCTTCAGAAAAAAAAAACAGATCGGTAGACGGAAGACTTAACTGCTCTGATAAAGATCTATATATACAGGGTGAGTCAAAAGTATGTTTTAAAAATTTGTGAGCGTGTTCCTGGATAAAAAGGAAGAACAAATGTTCATATGAACATATGGTCGCAAATGCTTTGTTGTCGAGATAATGGACATAAATCAGCAGATTCAAATAATGCTTTATTTGAACGTTTACAATTTTGTTATTGTTGTTTGTTTTTTTTCGTTCAAATAAAGCATTATTTGATACTGCTGATTTATGTCCATTATCTCGACAACAAAGCATTTGCGACCATATGTTCATATGAACATTTGTTCTTCCTTTTTATCCAGGAACACGCTCACAAATTTTTAAAACATACTTTTGACTCACCCTGTATACCTAGTCAAAAAAAAATATATAGTTAATATGATGTTGGATTAACGTTGAAAATCGAATAAAATCGTTGAAATAAAATTGAAATTCTTGAATCGATGTCGAAATGATATAAATTATTATAACTAATCTTACACTATCATTTCAACATTATCTCAACGTTGAATTATAGTTCTGTTATTACAGTGTTATTACTTTTTTCAAGCTTATTATTAAGATCAAAGTCAATATTGCCTATTGGTAATAAATGCGATGAGTATGTAATATTTTAGGTTTTACTGATATAAATTATTATAACTAATCTTACACTATCATTTCAACATTATCTCAACGTTGAATTATAGTTCTGTTATTACAGTGTTATTACTTTTTTCAAGCTTATTATTAAGATCAAAGTCAATATTGCCTATTGGTAATAAATGCGATGAGTATGTAATATTTTAGGTTTTACTGATATAAATTATTATAACTAATCTTACACTATCATTTCAACATTATCTCAACGTTGAATTATAGTTCTGTTATTACAGTGTTATTACTTTTTTCAAGCTTATTATTGAGATCAAAGTCAATATTGTCTATTGATAATAAATGCGATGAGTATGTAATATTTTAGGTTTTACTGATATTTATATAATGATATTTATATAATGATATTTAATTTCTAATTTTTGTTATTTATAAATATACTAATTATATTGACTTTGAAGTATTTTTATAAAGTATCTTATATATTTGTTATATATCTAGCTAATTATAAAATTAAGTAATTAAATATCAAGTAAAGAAAACATTAGAAATAGAAATAAATATTAAAAAAGAATTAGAAATATAAGAAAATTGGAATTATTTCAAAATAAAAAAAAAATAAAATGAATTAACGCATCGTGAACTTAAAATTAAGAATTAGGAATTATTAATCCATTCCACTCCCTTGTTTATAAAATAATTACAAAGTACATTCTAATTAGGATACATACAAGATTACTTTTGAATTATTTTCCCCATTTTGCTACAATCAAACGAAATAAGATGATGCTTCGGTTTTCATTAATCATTTAATTTATCTTCTATAATTTGCATATTTTTTAATTTTGGAAATATTATTTTGAAATAGTTATATAAATTACATTTGATGCTACGATAAAGTGTAGTTATAATACACTGAAATGAATAAAGAAATGAACATTGAATTCACATGTTGAATGCCTGTTATATGTTTAGGTTTGAAAGACTTCAAAATCTTGCCTATTGAACCGCTGGCGATCAACAGTGTGAAAATTGGCGAAACTCAAGGTTCCGTGTCGCTCAAACAAGAATATCGGAATGTTAAACTGTATGGACTAACGAAGGGATTGCAAGTCTATAATTATCAGTATGTAACTTTCAAAGAGAATGTAACTTTTATTACATTTCTCGCATGCTATCTACTATTGATCAAAATATAAAATCGGTCAATGGATATGCCCGAAAATGCATACTTTAAACAAATATTATGTAAAAGAAAAGAAATCACACATATAATTAACAATGGGTGTATTTTAAATTAAAAATTCGATTCACATTCTATTGCAAATAAAGAATTATATGATTAATTTATTTAAAAATTTTTAATTGTGAGATATATTGGCTAACGGAATTAAAAAATTTATTTGTATTTTATATTTAAGGATAAATTATACTAATGCAAATTATTTGTAATTTTTATAAATGTCAGATTATATACAGAATGTCCCTTCTTACGGGAGCATTAGAAGAAAATGTGTGCGACAAAAGTTTTTTTATTTTTCACCGAGAAATCCGAATCTGTAATAAAAAGTATTATTTAAAAAATTCAATTTGCGGTCTGGATAGTCCACTTCCAGTCGACACTGAAAATTGAAAATTGAACACTGAAAATATCACCATACAATAGCGCGTTACCTAATTTAGTCATCAAGATTTTAGCGATTGATAAAATCCACTTTCCTTTTTTTTTTTAAAGGTCTATTACGGATGGTTAAGGACATTCTGTGTGTGTGTGTGTGTGTGTGTGTGTGTGTGTGTGTGTGTGTGTGTGTGTGTATATACAATATTTAATGCGGTCATGTGATTATAACAAAATTTTTATTTCTTTAGGATAGATTGGGATAATTTAATATTCCAGTCGAAAAGTTTTAATCCTCAAGTGGATTTTGTTGCCGATTACACAATTGAAGGCAAGATTCTGCTATTGCCAATACAAGGAGAGGGTAGATGCAATATAACTATGTGTAAATATCAGAATATATTTTTGTAAATTGGATTTGCAATATTCCGACATATATGTATATATGATTTAATGACAAATGCTTTATTAACGAAGGCAAAAGAATCTATTGCACATATGCGGTGTTTCTTTGTTTCAGATAACATGACGACGACAAATGATATACGTTTTGAGAAGTTTCAGAAGGATGGGGAAACCTACTTGAGAGCAATTAAATATTTAGTCAAGCTTACTCCCAAACACATAACATTGCACTTTGATAATCTCTTGAGTGGAAATACTTTCTTAGGTATTGTATTTTAATCAGGTCTAAAATAAAAAAAAATATTACTTTATAATTTGAAAATAGAAACAAAACACTATAGATTTATACAGGGTATCGCAGACCACCCGTCATCAGCCGAATATCTCAAAAACTGAGCGCGGCAGACAAAAATGTTTCAGACAAAAGTTGTATGGTTTCGAGGGGGACATAAGATGGTGCCATTAGTTTGACCTCGAAGAGTCACCTGAAGATCACGTGAAGGTCACCTCCAACTTTTTAAATGGGACACCCTATATGCTTTTGCATATTCTTGTAGTTCATCTCGAGAGCTTTCCAAAACACTATAATTAAGTTAGTTTTCATTAAGTACTTTCCGAGTTATGAGGCTTGAAATCATTTCTTAATTTTACATAAACCATAAAATATCTAGTAAAATATTCATTTTTCGATTATTTTACATTAATACTTTTATGTATAAAATAATGAGAGGAATCAATTGGTGTAAAGAAAAAACATAGCTGTTTTTAAGAAAAAATATGGAATTGTTAATTGCAAATTACACATTTTTGTTTGCCGCGCTCAGTTTTTGAAATATTCGGCTGATACGGGTTGTCTGCGACACCCTGTATATATTAATATAAATGCAGTGATTCAAAAAAAAGATTAATATTTTGAGAATTAATAGTATCGATTATTGTAAGAAATAATGTTCAATTTTAAATAATTTTTAAATATTTTTTATAAAGTGGGTTTGAAAGTTGAAATATAAAAACTGCAAATGTCGAGAAAAGAACAAAGAGCTAAAATCTATGATATTTATCTACCATCGATAAAGATTTGTTCATAAAAATGTTATAAATTTGTAGTTTCATATCTATAATAATAATTCTTCTTAATTTAATGAAAGAGCAAGAGAAGGATCTCACATATATTTCTTTCTAAATTTTTCATTACTTTTATTTTTTGTTAATTATAGGTGAGGAAATAAATAAATTCATCAATATGAATGCCGATGTGCTTTTCAAGGAACTTCAAGCTGCTTATGAAGAAACCTTCGGTTTGGTTTTTACTAAAATCACTAATGATATTTTCACCCGTGTACCAATGAACAAGATTTTTATGTAGATCAATAATCATGTGTTTTATTATAAAATTTTAAATTATTATTTTTTTTAATTAAATAATTTTATAAAATAATTAAGAAAAGAAATATTTAACGTACCAAAAGATGGATATATGTGCGATGCTTATAGCATCCGAAATAAGCAATTATTGATTATATGTGTGTATGCATTATATATATATATATATATATATATATATATATATATATATATAGAAATATTTGAATAGAAATATTTTCTAAAATCTATGTCATACAGTAAAGTGCAAAAAATTAATACTAAATATTTGTAACATTTGAAAAACTTAACTATAACTCACAGTACATAATTTATAAAAATTAATGTAGAAAGCATCATTTTTTCGATTGCTTATAGTTTGTATTGCTTCTATTAATATACAGTATAATATATTCTGATAATTTCCATCATTATAAAATTGTTGCCCTCTAAAAAAAAAAACTGCTCGGAACGCGAAAAATATATACAAATATGTGAAATTTTAATTTTATCTTAAAAAAACATGTTAGTTCTCGTGCGATGTCATTCATCTTTTAAATACAAGTAAGGAACTTACGATTAAAATCATTAATTTTTAATCAAATATTAATTATCAAAATAATTCGTATATAGCAGTTTTACACACACACACACACACACACACACAGTGCGCGCATAAGTACATATGTATATGTTGCAACCTTGTTTATTAATTGTTCGAATTGCAATGGCTTTTTAACTTATTTTAGGAGCAATTAAAAATAAAGTTTCTCTCTTAGCCTTATATATATATATATGTATATATAAGGCCAAACTTTATTTTTAATTGCTCCTAAAACAACACTATATATATATATATATATATATATATATATATATATATATATATATATATATAATATGTGTGTGTGTGTGTGTGTGTGTGTGTATATAAAATTTTTTCTTTTAAATTATTATGCCGTAAGAAACATTTGCACAGTTTAAATTAAAAAAAACAAGGAAATAAGGACATATTATTTGCAGTAATTAAATTAAATAATTATATTGATTTATTAAAATCAAGAAGATATTCTTAATTTTTTAACATCAAATAAATTCCTTTCAGAAATTGAAAATTTAGCAAATAAAGTAGTGATAATAAACTTATACAAATAATTTCTTAATTTGAATAAAATAAATTTCATTCTTCGAATAATCGATAAATTTTATTCGCGGGAATAATTTATTTATTAAAGTTATTTTAAAATATAAGATGTACAGATTCTGTTCAACGTATGTTGTCACAGATGTCTAACGTGTTGTCATTTGCACGGCGATACTCAAGCAATAAGATAGTGATGTGAGATACTCTGTCGAATTTCTTTTCTAACATAAATGATTTTCGAAATATTGCGAAATAATTAATACTGGAAAATGATTGATAATTAATCTTAAATATATGTCAAATAATATATCGTGGTAATAGATTTTAATAGATATTTCGAGTAATTCATTCATTTTTAATCAAATAGGAATCGAAGTGTACATGTGTGACAGAAATCCAAATTATAAAGTATCGTTTCGTTGTGCTTTTTACGAATAGTTATTTCTTTAATAACAGTTAAATATATTTTGTTCGCAATGTTTTATAATTCTACTTTTCTATTATTTAAATATAATTGAAAACATGCAATAAAATAATCAAATTGCATATCCGAGTAATTAATATAACGAAAGGGTCTGTGGTATATCAATCGTTTAATAGATAAACTTTTAATTAATTTAGGAATTTATATATTTTTATAATTTTTTGATATTTTTATTTTTTTATATTTTTTTCGCCTTAAAAACTTTAATTATTTTAATTATTTATTAATCTATATATATATATATATATATATATTTATTTATTTATTTACCAGATTATATATTTAAAATGTTCACATTTTATAATGAAAGTTTCTATTTTATTTGACTATTTATTGAAAAGTTAATTTTTAAGCTTGTACACATCTCATCTTTTTCTGATTTTTCTCAATGTTGGATAGACTCATGTTAAATTATTCATATCGCAAATGAATCGGCATGAAAAGACGCTAATAGCAGCCACCTCGTCGTTATCATATTTAGCACTGAGAACGATGACGATTTCACAACACGCCGCGGAAGGCCAGCAACAAACGATTGTCTGCCGCTCCGTAGGCAGTTAAAGTGTTTTCCGGCATATATCGGCACATGTAAAGCTACAAACATTTCTTTACATTTATATCTACGATTTGATATATAATAGAAATATAGTATAAATATAGTATAATTTTTCTCGCCTACAACATTACAGGGGGGGGGAAAAGAGGGATAATAATTAAAATAAAGTCTCGAATTGAGAATTATTTTAAAATTTTGCTTGGTATCGTACCAAGAAAATTTGTGCCCTGTGCACACAAATAAGTTTCAACGAAAACTTAATTCTCGTTGAACTTACGCACTACCATCCGCGTTTGGCTCTTACTGCCCGTTTAAATTTAAGTTTAATTGAAATATAGTAGTCTAGTCTTTAAATCACATTGTTTTAAAAATGAGCTCATATTAGATTATGCACATTGCATCCATCGCTTGAGTCATGCATTGCTCGAGTCAAAAAACAATAATGTTTAAATTATAGTTTCGCTTGATATGGCTATAATTTAAAAAATTGTGATTTCTGTATAAATATTACTAGAAGCGCAAAACGTAGCAACACGAATAGGCAAATTAGTAATGTTAATTAAAGCGGATGAGAAATAAATAATATAATATAAATATATAATATAATATAATAATATAAATATTACGACTTTTGTTAAATTAATAAGATTTTTAATTTTCTAAGTTTCTTCAGTTCTCTATATTTTCCTTACATAAATAAAATGTTAATTTTAATGCAAAACAATCTTTAAAAAAAATATTAAAATATGAGATATATAAAACTATTAATCAATGTTCGATTCGATTAATTTCAGACATGATTTTTTCCAATTTCTTCATGATACATATTTTCGCTTATCAACTTGCATATGACCATTTTTATCGAATAAAAAACTGCCAGATGCATTTCTCGCTTCAATTTCGCGTCCCCATATGCATACAATTGCAATTTACAGACATTGAAAAACATTGCCAGAATACATCGGTTACTAACACCTTTATTTTTGAGAAACACGTTCGTTATTTTTTAATTCACTGTCCGGGTCATTAAACTCGTCGATCGGAGATCGGACGTTTCGAGATAACACACTTCGAATTCGATTGTACAATCTTCAAATGGTGCATTTCCAAATTAAAATATCGTGCTCATTAAGATTCAAGATCAGATACGCCGCAATTATATAGTATGACATTAAACGCGAAGTGTTGCATTTGATTCTTGATATCAATAAAAATCTTTTTGTATACCATCGTTCTCTCTGCAATATTTTTAAATAATTTCTAAAACTTTTCTCAAACATTCCTTTAAATCACTAATTAACTCTTTTGTCTCTAATATTTCTAAATATCAACAATAAATTAATTCATTCTTATATAAATTAGTAAAACGTGTCGAAAGAAATAGCAAAAATATACAAAATCAAACTATTTATTAAACTTTCCAATTCTACTTGTTAAATGTATACATATGGTGTCCGCGGGTTAATTGAGAAGACATCCTTATGTAGTCAGGTAAAGTCCAAATACTAGGAATCTGTGGTAGAGAGAAATTTCTAGTATTCCTTGAACACTCTATATAGTGCTTCGATTTAGCCTAATCCTCCTTGGAGCGGCTTATAGAGTATCGGCGTGCGACATGACGACGATCGGAGTCGGCGTTCCGATATCGCGAACAGTTTCGCGACATCAAGGCCGCCTCCTTACCCGAGATCTTGTCTCGCCTCGATGACTCACGCCTAGCTTGGCCGCTTCCTTCCACCTTCGAGGTTGCCCGAGAGACCGACCGCGGCCGCCTCCGTCACCGCTTCTTGCGCTTAGCTTTAGCATACCTTGTAGAACGACGGCGATTGCGGTGCCGCCGCCGCGGTCACTTTTTTGCCCGAGGAAACGGAGATCGCGATGGGAAGAGGAAGCAACATTGCCCTGCATCATCGCGTTCGCGGAGGTCCTGTTTTTCTCGCGATACATTTAACCCTTTGAGAGGATCGAAAACTTAGTGGTAGTTCTACCCGGAAGAATCGTCCATCTGAAATTCTACCTCGAGTCGCTAGTGCTAATCTGAGATTAGATGGTTTCACGATGATACCGTCAGACTGCGAAGTAACAAAAGTTGATAGACGTTGCGATGAAGCCGAGATGACGATCGATGGCGTTTAACCTTTGACACTAAGCACACGGTTGTGCATTGTATTAACAGTTAGTCGAGGATTATTGTGTAATCTGTCCTGCATATCGTTGAAGAACGAAACACAGTATTCTTCGCAGCAAAATTATTACAAATTGAAAATAATAAAAACAAGTCAATGTCCGAGCCAAATCAGCTGTTGAAGCAACGTCATGTATTGAGTACTAAGCAACAATGCAATTTACATCGAACAAAAAAAATAAACCCAACGTTTCACTCTCGTACTTTGAGATCCTCTTTTCATTGGAACGCTTTATTTAAATAAATACCGTTAATTTAAAAAAATAGAATTTAATTCAAATCGTTGCAAAAATAGAGATGTCAGTTTTCTTATTTTCAATTTAATTTTTTTATCATTGAGTGATTACTTTAAAATTATTGCAATAATAAAATAATTATTACAATAACAATGAGTAAAATTGCGATATAATATAATTATAAACCATTAATATAAAATAAAATAAAAGTTTGTTTCAAGATTTTCAAGATTTTAGATTTTAAAGATATAAAGGGATAAAGACTTTGAGTTTATAGTTTAATGTATAGTTTATAATTACATGATAAAATAAAATAAGTATACATATTGTAAAGATCGATGTATTGAACCGGAAGTCTATCCTAAGCCGAAAGGCAAGGATTAGCGGTCAATAAATAATAATAAATATAAACCATTAATATAACACAATTTATAATTATTACTCTAATTGGCGATAAAAAGAAGAGAATAAAGATTACGATTTAACTTTCCAACAAAACTAAATTTACGCGAAGAAGTTATTACTATTTTATTATTGATACTGTTCTTTGGGGTCGAATTTATTAGATAAGGATAAAATTTTTGAGAAAGAATACTTGATCAGACAATTTTATTTTTAATTTCTGTGAATTTTTAGACAGAGAAAGATTGTGCCAACATGTTCGTGTAAGCATCTAGACACAACTTTGCGTATACAATGCGAAAGTAGACTTATACCGGCGGGATAGCGTACGGGAAGAGACGAAGAGAAGAAAGGACCGACAGACAAGTCCTTCTCGTGTGCACGTCCATTCGTCATAATGCACGCGCCGCGGTAGGTATAATAGGTACACCCGGAGCTATAGCGATGCTTAAAGGCATCGCCAATTATCGCTGTGCATCCTCCCGACGAGAAGCCTACCCATGAAGGCGCACATACAATCCTCCCCTCTTTTATGTTCTCTTTTTTATTTTTCTTGCTCGACCGTACAGCATAGTCTGTCCGCGTCATGATGACGACCGTGTGTATCCATTAATCCGTCCGGTACTGCGTAGCACGCTCCGGAAAAGGCAGAATGACCGGTTTCTTAATCCTCTTTTGTACTCCGAAAATATGTATTTATTTACGGATTATGAAAACTGAACAAATGAAAAGTTTACTAACGTCTCGTATCGCTTTTCGTGCTTTTGTTTTCGTTGTTCATGCCTCGTAAACTCAATTTATAACTTTGTAATGATAGAAACTGCATCATATTTGAATCATAAAAATTTTCATATTCAGCAGAAGACTTATTTTCAAAGTACATAATATTTACATTATTATATTTATTTTTCATTATGATGTAGAATGAATAAAAAAAATATATGATGTAATATCTTGTCAGAAAATATGAAAACTATCAAATTATAATTTGAATTTATTATAAAAATTAATTATAAAAATATGATACAAGCTCAGCTTTCAAGATCTTGTTAAAATAAGTAAGGCTTCAATTTCCGTTCGCAGGTAGAGATTCATAGTATTCCGCGAAATTAGATACACATTATTTTGAAAATATACGGTTCACATAATGATTACGAAAGGATTGAAACACACGGGCGTGATTGAAGGGTGCGATTTCTGGACCTCCCGCGAGGTATGCTACCGAAGAAATTGATACAGGTGGCCGCCTTTTCAAGAGCCGATACGGGATTAAAACGGATCATCTCTCGGCGAGTTAATTGGCCGCTTGTACACGCACGCGGAAGACGACGCTCGCACGCCAACGACACGGTGACACGCACGTGGCAGTCGTTTTACGCCGCTTCCGGCTGCCTGACGGATGACGCGGTTTATCGTAATAATCGAGTGCATCGATTCGTTGCGATGCTCGGACGCGATTACATCGGGCAACCGATGGAAACTATGAGGAAAAAGGAACTTAAGCTATTTCCAGGCTCGTAAAAATATGTTGCGATGTTTTAAGAACGATTTTTTTCCTATAACGAAGAATTTTAATAACTTCCGCCGGAAAAATTCGAAAAAAAGCCACAAAATCATACGTAACATCTGTAAAGACAGAAGAAGAGAAACATGATGTCATGTATTTTGTACGAACTGACAATATAATTGTCGTTTCTACAGAGATCTAATTGGAAAATATTATTTCCTTTAACTCTGATTTTTAATATTGAATTGTTTAACTAAATTTTCAATTTCTGATTAAAAAATATAATTGGAATTAATTTTATCTTTTTTAATAATATATTCAATAAGCTTTTTTTTACTTTTCTTATGTAATATTTGTATTCTAAAAAGCATCATTATTCAATGGCAGAGGCTAACATAGTCACATATCGTAATATCTTGGATATTTGAAAGTTTTTACCAAACTTTAATATTCTCTGAAAATGCTTCTTATACTATTGGAATATTATAATATCGAAATCTCTCTTGAATCGGCATGTGCTTGATAGGAAAATCGACGCAATGAAGGGCAAGTGCACGGTGAGCTCAGCCATTTGTACAGTAATCACTTGCAGCGAGCATTATTCCGCGGTCGCATATGCACTCTTATTCTCGGGTACCGCTTTGTCCACCACGGCCGACGTAAAGCGATTACGGTGGACGGCATACGCCATTCCGGTCCAAATTGCAGAGTTTAGCGAAAAGATAATAACAGAGAGAGCGGATAATCACGGCGTTACGCGCGAATGAGTGATACCCGAAAGCGAGCACTACGATGAAAATCAAAGTGCCAATAATCAACGATAATCAGCGACGTATAATGATTGGTATCGGCAAAGATACGGCCTGCGAATAAGTAAACAAAGATACTGAAATTCACCTCTCAGTTTTGGCGATGTAAAAGAACTTCTAATTTTATGAATGCTGTTTAACCGTGTTAAAACAAACTGATGATTTTAATTACAAATTACATTACGTTTTCATTATCCGTGATTATACGAAATAAAACAAGAAAGAGATTTGATTTTGTTTTTTTTTTAAATAAATAACTGTTTAATTAAAAATGATACGTTGCTGTCTCTGACTTTAATAAATTAAAGCGTAAATAAATTTCGATTTTGTTTAAAAAATTAAAGAATGTGTGACGTCAATTAAAGGCTCATAAGCTAAAATAGGCAGTAACTGCCTATTTTAGCTTATGAGCCTTTAATTGACTGCCTATTTAATGATCAACGCTATATACGATTTATCTCATAAATAAATTTAATTATATACGTACTCGAAATTTTTTCTGCAAATCATAGTGGCGATCCCTTTCGCATCTCGAAATCAACGAGCGGATATTTCGGAAGTGACCTTGGGATGCTGCGGCCAATGCGAATCTCACTGCGACCGGTTGACCCGTAAGCCAGTACGCCTTAAGCCATATACGGCGAGTCACGGTGGCGCTAATAGGAAGTGTATCCTTGCCAGGTGATCCGTTCTCGCGGCCTCCGTGTCGGATAATTCCAAATAAAAAGTCTTGCCATCTAAGGGAGTCCTAAGGACCCCCGCGATCGGCCGCATCTACGGGTTCACGGCGGTTCCCCATAAGTCGTATTAACGTTGCCGGCCCAAAAGAATCGCCGCGAACCTTAAAATTAGTCATGCACTCGACAACGAAGGACAATGTTGATGACTCGCGCGAATGTTCGGCCGATTGGACGACAACTTGGCTCCTTTGTGAATTATCTATTTTTCTCTCTGCCTTTCCCGTACGATGAAGACGCATTGAACGAATCGCATTATTCACATCGCGGATAGCTTTGAAATAATTCAACGATGAATTGAGATAATTTCAAGCTCCTTCGGTCTCGGATGACTTTCAAATTAAAAATGAAAAGTGAAAAAGACGAGTGTTGAAGGTTCTAAGGGAGAGGGTTACGTTCAAGGCTTTAGAGAGAGATTGTGGGAGGAATTATCTTATAATAATTATAATAATGCAAATGGATATCAAAAGAAATGAGCTATTTAAAGTATGATATCAACTGCAGTCCTCGAGATAATTAAAAAAGTTTTCTTATAAAATATTTCAAGATATTCAGTATTTATAATATCTTTCCCATATCTCTCTCTCTCTTTTTCCTGAAAGTGTCTTTAACGCGCGCAATCTCAATTCCCTCTGCAAACAGCAACAGGAAGCTGAAACGCCACGTCGTGCATCGTGCACCATTAATTTCCCACGTAACCACCAGAAGCGGCGCTCAAGCGCACGTGACACCATCGTCGCGCCTTCCTCTTGTGTGATCTCGCAAAAATCGAATACCTTACATCGAGTCGTGCGCAAAGGCGACAACGCTCGTAACCGGAAATGCACGACGCATAGATGTTTCTTTCCCTCTCCCTACAATCTTCGAATCCAGCACAAATCTCCATATCCCTAATGTTAGGACTTGTCAAAATTCGTCGAAAAAAAGTCTCAGATCATGTTCTTATATACACGTGTACATATGCGAGTAGCAATGCCATAAGCCCAAATTGCCCCAATTTGTTATTATTAGATGTTGCATTCACAGATATTGCAGTTATTTATATGTCTTACTTTCTTTCATCTACTTAAGAGAAATCACAAGATGTGTATTAAATATGCGGTCGCTCGAAAATTGTCTTTTGCGTTCATTTCTCGACTTTCTCGCAAGATTGAAGAGAGATAATCATGTAGATTATCATTAAGTATTCTCCATTATATCATCATATGTCTTACATTATTTCTATCATTATCGACTAGTCTCTCATTAGTATATAATAACAGCTTTTTCTTATTGCCAATGTAAATTAAAAAAATATTATCTGTTCTGACAATCAAATATATAATGTTCGATCGAAATCGATTTGATTTATAAACGATTAATTCTTCATAATTAAGTCTCAAATAAATTTTTTTAAGCTTGTACTCAAAAATTGACTTTAAATTTCTCATTTTATTATTAAGCCGTTAAATGCTAAGTAAATTACAAGGACTACTACATGAATTTATTTTACACATTATTAAGATAATATAAAATAATTACTTTATTCCATTAAATATTTAATGTTCTTTTATTATATAAATGAGATTATATAAATGAGAATGTACATATGTATATAATTATCCACTTCGGTATGCTAAAACTGCGTTTGTTCCGGGTTGAAAATAATCGACGTCGATCGTACGAACTTTCGACCTACGGCGTATGCGAAGCAACTAAAATCAGAGAGAGCCGAAAGCAGGCCAAAGCGTGACTTGGCATTCCATGAAAGCTTGCAGAGCTTCCGCAACTTTAGCTTTTACGCACTTTTTAGTTCTATTTGCTCGTTTAACTTTGATAGAAAATATAAAAATAGTTACATTAAAAATATTAACCACAAAAAATAGAGTATAATTAAATTGAACAGACAATTATAAAAAGGAAACATTTATTTTAAAAAATAAATCCACGTGTATTTTTCTCTTGAAATAAATCCTTTCATTATAAAAGGAAGTTTTATTTTCAGTACTGGCAGTACACAAGATAATCATTATTATCGATTTCTGGTCGGTTATTTGCGTCGATACGCGTGTCGGGCCTTATATGTTTCCGCAAGGTTGCTGGACCATTTTAAAAAGTGACACGTCGATACTCGCTCGGACCAAGACTTAATACGCTACCCTTATCCCTCGGATAATATAATACAATTCTTTCACGATGCCAGACTTCATTCATTCTCGTTCTAAAAGCGGCGCGCGTCTATCTCAGCATGAGTCACATCTCGATCTTGAGAAAGCATAGGTGTGTGCTCTCTCTCGTGTCTGCGTAAATCAGCCGATTCTAAAAGCGTTCACGACCGCCGAAATGCGAGTCACGCTTGCGAATCGTCGGTTTGCATCAAAATAACGCACGATTCAAACGTACCTTCGGACTACATTCCACGAAGAATCATTATCGAAGCACATAAGAGATATTTTTTTCAAAGAAATATAAAAGATATTTTTCTCGCGTGTCTTTTTTTCTCGTACTTAAATTATGACATCAAATTATAGTTCCCAAGATCAATATATCGTGCATATTTTTTTTTAAATACGAACGTCAAATTAAAATCAATGATAAAAATAAAATACTTATTTAAAAAAAGTAGCTTTATAGATTACATCAAAAATTATTTGTCACCATGTATAGATCACTAAACGTAAGGAATTACATTGTCTTGCTATGGCAAGACAATGTTAAATCTGCATAAAAATTTCTTCTGACTATGTCGCTTGTTGGCCAAACATTTAAACACAAAAGCCACGTAGGTATGTGATCGAATCGCAAAAAGGATCCGGAAAGTCGTAATTCGCGACGTCGTTGCATCGAGGCTACGTTATTCGCAAACGATTTTTTCTATCGCGAAAATGTTTATTCGCGACTCGCGTCGTTTTCATACGCCGACGCGATTTATGGCTCGCTATCAAATTACTCGCAATGTAGCATTGACAGTGTCGTGTTTACGCGCGCGTGCATTGATCGATCGCGCAAATTCGATCGATAGAGTGGCGCGCTTTATACGGAGCGATACGAGGACTCGTCCCAAAATGGTAACCTCAAGGCTTCTCATTTCCGCGTGTGTCTCTTCTCTTTTCTTTCCCTCGTTATTACTCGCGTTGATTCTCTCGTTCTTCCGCATCTGCGATTCATTATAATAAGCGTTTAGAAAAATGATTGCAGTTCCTGTGTCCCAAACTTTGAATTTATCATTATTAACTCAACAAATTTTAATTCAAAAAATCAAGATTGCATATCAAATATTTTAAATATGAATCTATCCTTGTATAATAAATCTTTTTTTTCTAATTATGAAACAAATGCTTCTTCCTCTTTAAACTTTAAAAATAGCAAATAATATTTATTTCTTCAAATAACTTTCAAATATTTATATAGATTGCAAATATAAAAATACACGATTTTATATAATAACGTACAATATCTTACATAATCACTATATAATATAAAGAGAAGATTTTCGTCAGACTATAGTATTTAAAACGTTAGCCGAATTAAAAAAAAATCAATCTTTCTTGTATTTACCTGGACAAACTATCGCATTTCTTATCAACTGAATACAAAGACTTGTCGGAACAAATGCGTCGGAATACTACTAAATCGACATGGTACAAGTGTCGCCCACGAGATCCAGAGTTTCGAACATATACGACCAGGATGCAAAACGGAAATGCCGTCGCGCGGTACGGTTGTTCCGCATGCAGGTATACGCAGAGAGATAGTCGCGGCTATATTTATATATCCGGAATATATCCGGGGGATAAGTATCGCGTCATAAAATCGAGGCGCGCCGCACCGCATTCATCGTCAATCAAACCATGCAACGCGACTGCGGCATAATTAAATGCATTGCCGTATACGGCTATCGAGTTTATATCGTTAATAAGCAATCGACGAACACAGCGCGGTAGGAAGTCGCCTTTTCGTGGCTCTCCGAATGCGCCTTGAACGAGCATTCGAATAAAAATCACTACTATTAATTAATGTATTGATCATTATGTGCACGCGATATTTCCGATATATACCGGTGTATTTTCAATCCCTGATCTTTCAGATTAATTTTGAATCGATTTTCAAAAGAAAATAAAACAAAAGTTTCGTGTGAAAGTTGTTACATCGGGAAAATTAAATTTTTGTTGGAATAAAAACTAGTAAGTGTCAAAATCTGCTAATCATATATAATTTATATGCTAATCATATAATAATCTGCTAATCATATGTAATTCATTGATAATTTTTTTTCTTTAATATAATAATTAAGCGTCATTATTTTCAAGATTGAGTTATTTCTTTTTGTTAGATAACAATTGATGCAACAATTGATCGAAAATAATTTATTACTAGGATGAGCTAGCATCAGATACTAACACAATCTCCATAAATATCATTCGACAAATCAATGATTCAATTACTGTAGCTTGTGAATTCCACACGTTACGTCTAATCACACGTCGATCGCCGATCCTGGCCTCGTCGATCTCTCGATCGTAGGACATGCAGAAAAACGATCCACGCGATCAATGCGATCAATGCGAACTAAATCACGATACAGGTTGTCATCTCAAAAATTCTAATCCCCGCGTGGGTTTTGCGAGCCGGTTGTTCCCGTTATTACCGATTCTCGACGTTTGCAAGCGGCGTTCACCATTGTTCTGTCCGTCAAGCCTAATTGCATGTACGCTACGTCGAACGATGTCCCGCGTTGGAACTCGCTCGCTTGTTGGCTCGCTACCGGCGGCGATCTCGCGTAATCGCGTGAGCATTTATCGCGCACGTAGCATTAATCATTCCCAAGTATCTGGCGAGAGTAAATCACGGTGCGAATTTCGCGACCAACGAGCAAATCAGATTATTTAACCCTTTCGCTTTCAGCATTCTCAATTATGAATACGCTTTTTCTTTTATCTGCTGTGTCTTTAATTTGTTGTTATGAAATGCAATTTTCAAACCACTTAGCGTTCTTTGTGTTCGTACGGTCATATGTGTTCTGAATTATGATTTAAACCTTTTAACATTGCTCGCAAATTTCAAACCAAGTTTTCTTTCTTGGCGCATATTTTATAAAATTAATATCTTTTGTGAACTTTTTAAAATTTATTTATATTTTTAAAATATGTGCAAACGAAATTAATATATCTTATCTAATTTATTAAAAACTGTTTCCAAATTTAAATCCTGTTATAAATATTTATATAAGATATAATATAAAATCCGGAAATTAATTCTTCTATAATTATATCGCGTCGATCAACATCTGTCGAGACTATAGAATTTGCTTGAAGACAATTTCGCAAGATATCCCTGAATTTTCTAAGTGCACAATTTGCTTATAATTTGAGTTCCCTTACTAGGTAAAGAAACTAGTTATTAAAATAGTCTATTTGCTTATTTTGCGAATTCTCCTCAGACGGGTCGATTACAGTCGACGTGTGCGGCGTTTCGCTCTCCGCTGACTCGCCCGGCGATTTATGTTTATTTAATTTTACGTAATGACGAGAGGAGAGCGCGCGGTAAACGCCTAACCGCGTGTCAGCGCCAAAGAAGTCGTGTTGCGCCGTGAGGTATTTAGTAATGCCCGAGACTAGTTTCTTCCGCCGTGTTTTTCCCTCTTAACGAGCTCGTGCGAGCGGGAAACACCGTTCGGTAGACTCACGAAGAGATGTCAGGACTCATTCCGCGTCCAACTGAACTTAATCGCACTAGGTGGGATGCTTCAGTAGCAATTGGCGCAGTTTCGAATTATTAACGATGCGCTAATAAAATGGCAAGTTCAATTCACGTCAATAAAATTATTAACTAAAAATCGATTCGCGAAAATAATTTGAAACAAGCATCATCTCGTGATTTTTAGAAACCGAAGAAAGATAGCGTTGTACGAATTTCAAAAAAGTTTATGAGAATTAAAATTCAAATTTTTTTGTTACTTTTCGCTCGAAATATTAAAGTCCTCGCAATGTTTCACATAGTTCATTACGCAGGAGAGACGCGTGAATTAATGTTAACGAGAAAATATTTTCTCCGGCGAGCCAATTTCGCGAATGCCGACGACTCATCCATCTTTGAATTAAGAAAGAAACGCGGAGTGTGCGGCTTCCTTTGCGTTACGCGGCGAGGAGCTCTTTAGCAGCTCGTTGCCCGAGTGTCTGAAGACACCCCCTTCAAAGTGGTAACGCCGCTTCCACTTCAGACAGACACCGGCTGCGCCATTAACTTCTCATTAGCCGACCGCGACGATGAGCGCCGGTGTCTTTGTCTTTCAAAAATTATATGCCGAGACGCGGGGGTATTATATGTCTGTACCAGGGATTTTCCGTAAGTTCACCAGGGTCAAAAATTTAGTTGCAAAGTCGTAAACTCGGCCTTTATTACGCGAAGACGTTCGATAAATTATTAATGAATTCGCGAAAGGATACACATATAGTTCTACAAAAATAATAATTATTCGATTCTTTTTAGGACGAAACTTAAAAAGTTCTCGTATGTAATTAAAATGCGACTAAAGAACAAAGATATTTTACAAAATTAAGAAACGAGATGATAAATCGAGTGCGATTTTTTTCTTAAGTCGGCAAAACCTCAAGTATCTCCTTTTTCAGAAGAAACGAACAAGAGAACTCGTGTCACGCATTCTTATTTATATCGTCGAAATTGATACGCACATCGTGCAAAGCGACAATGTTTCTCATTAACTTTATCGTCGACTTTAAAAAAAAAAAAAAAGGAACTCACGTCGATGCTCCTCTTCGGCTATTAAAGTAACATCATTCCGTCGTTACACATCTGTCTGCGTGATTTAATCTTTCGCACGTGCGCGCACATATTATTATATCGTAATCAATTTTAACGACTCCGCCATTTTGCTTCGCGCGCGTCGTAAATTCTGTCTCGCGACGAATGCAGTTCTCCAACGAAGGATCGTTACGTCCTGACGGGATGCGGGCGATCGCGAACGATAACCATCCATCTCCGCCGAAACAAGGACACCCCGTCCTTATTCGCGCCACGCCGCTCAATAAAATTCGAATTCGCAGTATTATTTCTTGCAAACGAACATATACATATACTCGCATGCATAATTCATGCGTGGTGAGAGCACGGATGCTCCGGAGAAAGGGTTTAGAACGTCCGACATATTTATACATATATCTCGCCGACGTGGTGGGCGTACGCGATCCACCTTGCGAATCGTCGCGGTACAAGGATCCTCAAGGTTATCCGCTGCTGTTATTTCGACCAATATGGCATGCACGTAATCTATTCTCTAAACCTCATCCTTCAAGACCTGTCATCGTTGGCCCTGAGAACGACGTACGGCCTGGTCCTGACAAATCCTCTTCATACTTTTTTTCTTTCTCTTGTAAATTCCCCGTTTTACAAATTCCATTTGAATATAGATATTTAATAACAAGTTAGAAGATATATAATGTAATTTAACATTTAAAAAATACAAATATAATGTTGCTAAAATTCCAATTTTTATTTCTAAAACTTATCTAGTTATAAATGTTTTTACTTAATATTTAAATGTGAAAATTGTTTTCATATTTAAATATTAGGTTCGATACACAAGATGTATAGAAAAAAAAAATAATAATGTGGTAATGCGATAAAATCTACATTGCGCAAAAAGTATGTACTTTTCGTAATATTGCATGCTTCCACGATAATCTGTTAGTCTTGTCCTCGATAATGTTCCTGGATCTTATCCTTACTTTATTTCCCTTTCACTGCCTCTTACTTCATCTCGCGTCACACGTAGATCACTCAGAACTGATGAACGTAAATCGCGACGCACCGCAAAGCAGGTAGTATTTTCATGCAAGTAATTAAGACACCGAGAGTCGCGCCGACTGCGGCAAACATGTTTTTCCTCGTACGATGACTAATGATTCGTCGCGCCTTTTGTAGAATGATAAAGAGTCAACTCATCCCGTGAATTTCTGTGGGGCAATTGTTGCGAATTTTTTGCATCAATTTTAAAACGTCGCCATTGTGTTAAAATTGATCGCGATCCCTTTCTGAATTAATTGCAGCGCTAAAATGAAATTGGTTATTGAATTATTGTTATCGTTAATGACGATCGTACATGGCGAGGCGACCTCGACAGTCTATTTCGGTTGCGCTTCATGCCCTTGCACCGGTTCAGAGACCGATTATTGCTTATTAACGAAGCGACCGGTCGACGGCCGAGCGCTATTGGAAGCGCGCCGTGATTGCATTCAATCGGCATTTAATGGATCCGGAGAATCCATCGTCGCGAATGAGATACACACATATCCAGCAATCAGAGAAATTTCATTTTTCATCAATTGTTTTATCACATTCAAGCTCGTTGGATATATATTTCAGTATTACTGAAAAAAATATAGAATTATATAAAAAAAACATCGATAAAAGTTAATAGCAAAAAATAAAAATGTGCAGAAATTTTTATTTAACGCGATTAAGGAGTTTGCAGAAAATGTTTCTCATTCAAATTTCGTTAAACATTTTGTTTTGCGAAATATTACCAAATCATCAACTCTAATTTCGTTGAAATATTGGTTTTATTTTTTTATTTAGTTATCGCATCCGCTCTCTTCCTTCGAAGAATCCTTGCTCTCGATATTGATAAATCTCCATTTTTCTAAAGAGCCCCGTGATTTTTCGCGATGCTCGGCGAGGATGCAGCGTCGCAAAGATACAAATCGCACACGACCAGCCGTCGTGTTCCGTTCCCGCGGCGATTTGCATATTCTGTGCTTTTCGATATCTGTCCAAGCGCGTACCACATCTGGTGTTTCGAGGTCAGTATTACACTCTCCGTGAACATAACAGGACCAGCAGTGCCATTTCCCACCGATCTGTCCATATCGCGACCCGCGATCCCGGCAATTCCTCGTGTGCACGACGATTTTCCGGCAAACGCGCTTTGGTGGCGCCGTTTTTCCCTCGCCAATTTCTTTTTCTTTACACACAAAGGTCACGTCAATGAATAATCTGCCGTCCTAAATTCATCGCGCTAACGATGAATTTTCACGTGAGATTTTCCGCGCAACGCGCTCCAGCTAATGACGACCTCGCACGCAAGATTTCCTTGGCGATGATTTTCCATGCGAGTTCCTTTCTTTTTTCACAGCGATTGTCGATGAAACTGACTGTTCAAATTGTATACGAAATTTTCCGAGCGAGATTTATTTTTCGCGACCTCGCTCGCGAAAGTTCGCGACCCTAGAAGAGCGCGCGCGTCGTCTGTTCGAACACTAAGAACGGAGCGAAGTCAACGACCGGCTGTTAATCGACTTTACATGATAATAGGCCGAAGAGAATCGTGCCACGGTTGCCTCCTCTAGAAAGTTCGATTCGTGTGCAAGAAAGTCGATTACTCGGAGAGACAAGAGGCCGCTGCTTGAAGACCTACGACGCTCCGATAGAGTCCCTTTTAAGCCGGACTCGCTACAACGAGTCTTGGAACGCGAGCACGTCTCGCGTTCTCCAACTTCCTAATCCTCTATGCATCGGATCTTTATTTATTAACTTTGCCTCTATTTCTAGGCCATTCACATTTGACACATTTTTAAAATTCGATAAAAAAATTCTGCCGATATTGAATATTTCTAAATTTTATGATTTTATCAATTTCTTATTTTAAGTCTTTTTTGTTCATAAATTATATAGTAGAAGACAAATATATTTTATTAAATTTATGAAAAAAAGAACGCTAGATTATTTTGAGGTTTAATCCATAGTTGATCGTGAATAAAATAATTGCAAAAAATGATTGAATTAATAAAATAAATTTTAACACGTTTTATAAGTTGGCTTTATGCAACTGTGTAAAATTCATCAGAAAAACATTTATGCAAAGTTACAGAAAGTACAGAAAAGTTCCAGCACTTATTTTTTACTTCCAACGTCATAAACCAAGCCTCTTAACTCCGACGAAACGAGGTGGCTCGTAAACATCGCGTAAGGAATAAATTTGTAAATTAAGGGGTAGGTACTAAGTGGAGATCTTCTCTCGCGAATGCATGAGAAACATCCATTTGCGTAATTTCCCAAGGCTGCCGTACCATTGTGCTGCAGAAAATATTTTTCCTTCCTGATTTTTACTTTCCAGCTTGCAGTTTTCCATAGCAATTAACAGTTGTGCGCGCGTTAAAACGCACTTTTAAGCTAAAGGAGATAGTGTTCGATGATAGTTCGAAGATAGAGATTATTTCAGTATCGTTATCTTATAATATTGCTGATAAAGTTAATAATTTCAGAAACTCGTTAATAATTTTTTAATTAGAAGAATAATTGGATAATAACTTACATATTTTTAAATATTAATTTTATTGTTACAATACAATTATTTATATTATTAGTGCTGTTAATTAAGATGTGAAAAATTACTATTATATAATTAAATAAATTATATAATATTATATAATAAAATTACTATTATATAATATTATTTTTTATGATTAAAATTGTCTGCCTCCAAGATAATTATGAAGAAAGTTTTGCGCGCGGTGTTCACAAGAACTTTGGCGTTTGAGTCGATCTCGCTAGTATTCAGTCTGTCAGTTACTGGACCGTGGTGAGCACCAAGCATCAGGTGGGCGTAGGTAGTGCGTGCGTACCTACGCACTCTCGACAGAACCCGGAGGCACCTGCATGCCGCCCACGAGCCACAGTCAAGGCACATCGGCACAAGAGAGTCCTGGACAGCCGTTACCCATTCGATTCGATTAGCCGGCAAACGATGAAGATCTTAATGTTATTTGCCGCGTAATCGCCCATCTGAAATCTTTGCTTCTCTGCGGAGATAGATAAATGGGAAATCGCGCGCTCGGGTAATGAAGCTTCCGTATATACTATGGCAGATGGCCCCGTAGAATGACAGGCCTAGCGTCATTTTCTATTTATCCTTTGATAGAAAGATAATTCTCGTGTAATCAATTTTTTACTTACATAAAATGCTACCGTCACATAAATCATTCTGATATTATTACAACAAACATTTTGATAGCATTTAAGTTTTTTAATTGACGAGTTGAGGTTTATATCTTCATAGTTTTCTCTATATAAATATTTTTAAAAAGTATCAAATTTTTTATTATAAAATCTCTACAAAAATTACTATGTTTTTATATTAGATATGATTTCCCAATATATCACTTTCATATAAATCTCATTAGTCAAATGTCAAGAGAAAAAGTGTCCTAAATTTTGGTCAAGGAGAAAAAAAATGTTTATTACTTCGATACTTCAACTTTCGAAATACAAATGCAAATTCGTGATAGTAATAAAATGATTAAACTTTGCGTGCGGCTTTCGTGATTTTTAATGAATTGCCGTTTGTTTCGGTCTTTTAGGTTTTCTTTTCGTGACTATTATTACAAGAACGCCTATGGCCTATCAAATTTGATGAATGTACGATCGGCTATTTAAGCACAGATTTCACTTCTTAATGAAGTTTCCAGGCAAACGCAAAATAAACGTCATTGAGTCTTATGAACTTTTCTAATTTCGCACTTTCCAATTTCTATCGTTTGTTTCGATGAGATACTGCAGATACTGCTTCACAAAATTAATAATAACAATTATTTTATAAAATCAAAAGTTATCTTATCTTAAGAGATTTTATTTGTATATTATTATACAAAGATTTAAAATATTTTTAAATCTTTGTTAATGATTTTTATTCTTTTATAATTGTTATCTTATCTTTTATCGATACACAAAGAGTTCTTTGTTAATACTTTGTGAGGCATTATTTTTAAGAAACAAAAAAAATACTCGGTTACTGAAATACATACATGACATAAAATATAATGATTCTAGGAATCACCTTTCTATATCTTAAAATCAAGATGCAGTAATCTACGCAATTTCTTTAAATCATGAATCATATCTTTTGTCATAGCTTTTAAATCATAAACGCAGTTTCAAGATACTTTGTTAATGGTGTCGTCATTCGCTTCATTATCCGCCGTGTCTTACATAAGTCCAAAAAGTCTTAAATAAATAAATAAAAGAATGACTCCATACATGTGGGCTAAAAGTCTGAGACAAAAATTATGATTATGCTATTTCTCGAAATCACAAGTGTTTGAGTATCCTCGCGTTCGCGACTGATGAACGAATGTTAACTCATAACATCCATTAAAAAGATGTTTAACTACACCATTAATATACGTTTCATATTCCAGAGTTTGCCTTGTTCCGCCCACCTTCGATTATTTATTGGCTAGCTAATCGGCATATAAATTTAAAGTGACGTTTATATCAAGGCAACAGTGCGATTCAATCATATACGTTTTATGTTGCACGCGTTACATTCGTTTCTTACCTGAAGATGCATACTGCATAGAAGATAGAAGGTAATGCGATAAATCTATTCGAACAATATCACATTTAGCATATCGATTTCTGAGTGTTTTTGCTTACATTTGCATAAATAATTATAAATGTAATTATTTAAATATTTGTTAATCTTATTAATAAAGAAATTGCGCAATATCTATTTTATTTTACCAATAAGAATCGTGTAGTAAATTAAAAATTAGAATTTTATATTTCAAGAATATATATATTTGTTTTACAGAATAAAGTTATCAATATAAAAAAAAATAAAAAAATTAATATGAACTTCATTTTCTTAAATGTATAATATATTTCTATTACAAATGGCATATTTGTAATTTTACTTGCAACAGTATCATATTTTTAAATATTTAAATTTTGTATCAGTATGCATTTTATATATTATATATATATATATATATTTATAATACAAGGATAACTTTTTGATCTTATTTTTACACAAAGTATAATATATGTATGTGAAAAAATTCTCTTGTTAAAAATTAACATTTGCTCGCGCATCGTCGCGTAAATAATTCTGCTTACGATGAGCTGCATGCGTGAGCGTAAATATGTGATGCATTCTATTTATACGCAATCCGCGTGTTCGCCAGCAATAAAATCGTGGCGCAAATTTGGATGAGGTAAGGTCATCAACGTGGGAGCGTGGGAGTACTTTCACCGCGACATTACAAGTAAAGCGAAAAAGGCGAAATATAATATCGAAAGTGCGCTGGCCTTTCCGAAAGAAGGACCCGTCAAAATTCCACGCGTTGACAAATCGCTTGTCCTTTCTGTGGTACTCGGGATAACGACAAAAATGATTTGCAGCCTATCGACATTAATCTCAATCGAACGGTTCAATGCGAGTTACAATCGTTTGTCGAGACTAATTTTTATGTTTCGCTCTTCGTTCTCTATGTTTATTCGAATTTTATGATTCTATTTGTTATTACGTAATATATTTATATAAAATTATTAACTATAAAATTGTTAAGTTCGAATGTAAACAAAATTCTTAATGCCAAAAATATGAATATTACCAAAAGTAGATATTCCATAAAATATACCTTCAAATTATAAGTCGTCTGCATAAAATAATTGAGACTAATAAATTTAAATATGACTTTCATGCGACACCAAAATTTAATGATCCTTGATCCATTATTAACGTAATACGATAACCAATTGACATTAATAAAATTTTACAAATAACAAAAAAAAATTATATAGCTTATACCCAAAAGTGACATGTAACATTTATCATTAATTGTTAAACGCATAAATTTCTTATTTAAATCCCCGATAAGATTCTCACTTTCGAGGTGTATCGCTTTAAACTGACGAAAGGAAGAAGGCTCATCGATCAGAAGATACGCACGTGCTTGCTTTTATGCTAATACCTATAAACTCTGGCACAATCGTCGCTGTTATTATCGAGGCTACTACGACCGATCGTAAATCTCACGCGCGACGGCTGGACATTTCAAAAATGGCTCCTTCCGAGATTCGCTCGTATCCGAGGAGAGAAGCGTGCGTATGTTGAGATGCACACACGCACACCATTCGTATACAGTACACTATTGTTGGTCGTGTTGTGTTGTCGGTATTCTCGAGGAGAGCCGTCTCGCCATATGCGGCAAGGCCGCCCGTCCATGTGGTACTAGGCCTCATAACAAGCCCCTCTCTCGTCATCGTCACGTGGGAAAAAATCCGGAAAATACAACAGATTTTTGCATCTTTGATTTTTTAATACACAAATACTTATAAGAGAGAATTCTATTTTTTTAAGAAATTTTCTTTATATATAATTACTTTTGAAAAAGTATAAATATAAATTAGTAAATTAATTGACGCGATAAAATTCGTGAAAAACATATATAATTCAATGATGATACTTTATGAAATCCAGATTGTCGTGTTTATTTTTCATATCGTATCATGGGATCCCATATAAACGAACTAAAGAATAAGATTATGCAAAAGGAAAGAAAACTGAAGTGAACGATGCGATGCAACGGTTCTTGTTAAGGCCTTTTATTAATCTTTTTATATAGTTTTTGGTCAATTTACAACTGTTCGTAGATAAAATGATAACGTAACATAGGCAACGTTGCGTATAATAATCATAGCAATTAATCTTTATCATTCTCTTGATAATAATAATAATAATCTCGTAATATAATATAATATAATAGAGAATAATCATCATTATCATCATAGCAATAGTTGTAATAATAATATAATATTGGTAAATCGATGATATTGCTTAATCATTAACGCACGGCCGTGATATCATTGGGATTACAAAAGCTTAGGCCTAAGAATTAGCCGCCCGGCGCCTAAATTAATGCGCACTGTAACGGGAGAACTAATATTTCTCTTATCTTTCGATACCAGATTATTATCTGGTATACATTGTTACGATGCTATGACTGTTAAGAAAGCGGAATCGAGCGCAATATTTTCTCAGAAAAACACAGAGTTTGAACAAATGTTGGATTATCGATAAGCGAGTACTCGAGATTTTACTGCATCGCCATCATATATGCAATTTTTCGATATATTTCAATATATACAAATATTTTTACGTATTGCATTTATGAATGTACCATGAATTTATGCCATGAATTTATTCTGCCTCAGGATTAAATGCAAATGTAAATTTTAATGATGATGCCATCGTTTAAAATAATGTCTTAAAAAAATGTTAATTAAAAAATGAAAATAAATAAATTTAATTAAAAAAATCAATGATATTTTTCAATGATATTTTATAGAAAAACGATTAAAAAATATACATATAATAGCTTCTGTTAAATTCTGAGAAATATTCTGTGATTATGCGCACTTGTGATCATGCAATATGTAAATCTCTCGAGTAAACTATCTCTGATTTTCGCTGAGAATAGTGTTTGGTGATTTAATATCTAGACATACTTAACCCTTCAATGATGGGCAAAGACAAAACTTTTGTCACGTAATATCGATTATTCGTTTTTTTTATTCGAGTGACGATTTTGAATTTACATGATAATTTCCAAAACATTCTTCACACACTATACTAGTGTTCTTCATATTACGATGAGAAGTTCAAATATAAAAATATGCACTTTATCGTAAACTAATGAGACATAACAAATAACCCGTGTTAGCGACGATAATTATCGAAGGGTTAAGTCAACTTAGCTTAACTTAATAGAACATGCTTCACATGATAAAAACGAAGATATGCTTCTATAACAACGTATTCGTTATATATTTACAGAAGATATAAAACGCCATATTTGCGCAGCACCGAACTTCAGTAGTAAATCTGTCGTGTTTTCTCGACCATCTGTTTTGTGTGCATTTATTTCAAATCATCGCGAATCATTTCGAAGTAAAATAAATGATACACATCATGGCCGTCTAGACTAGAGATCAATTTATTAATTGCAATAGCAGAATAAAAGTTTTTTTCGCCGAAACTGCTCGCGGATATATATTTACAGGCAATGTTATATAACTTGTGTATGCATGCGTGTGTGTATGTGTGTAGAAAACACGACGATATTATACGCGTAAGATGTAGGAAATTGTTCGAGTTCCGAATAAGGCAAGGCGGCTCGAGTCCATCGCGATTAATCTCCGCTCTTTATGTCAGGAGATTCGCCACGATTTTCGCGTCTTTCCGACATGATCGACGTATAATTCGCGTACAACGTTAGCAAATTGAAGAAGATTTTTCTGAAAGCTCCGGCGACGGGAACGAACGGAGAAGGAGGATCGGCAACATATCGTCGTTCGAGCATTCGTAAGATGCCTCTACTCGTGGTCGTCGTACATTGACCGTTTACTATCTAACCACGTTACTAAAAAATAACCCTCTTTCGCATGTTAATCGCATCGACAAAATAAATCCTTTTCTCTCCGCCTTAATCCGTTACTAAGACACTTGGTACAAAATTTGGCGCTACGCTCGCGTTTGGTATAAAAAACAGTTAAACACTGGAATGGCATTTGTTCGACGACACATGTCAGTATCTATACAATGCAGTCTGCTTCAGGTTGGGGAAAACGGGAGGAAAAGGTGAGGGAGGGGGTTGTTTGATTTTATATCCGATGGATCCGAACGTATGAGGGGATCCTCACTTCGATTCTCAATTTTTAATCAGTTCCTTCTCCTGTATCTTTTTCATTCCTTTCCTCTCCTTCGCGAGGCCGTAACGTATAAATAAATTATCTTTGATAAATATAACCGATAAACTATATAATTAAATAAAAATGATTAGGTGTTACCGATCGGCAACGATGAAAACGATTGAGTGTGCAATTGCAACGGTACCTCGACAACCTTCCACGATATGTGAGCTTGAGAATAGGCATCATTGATCGCATTAACTCTTAAAGTACCACGCACGTCAAATCACACAAATAGTATTTATATATCCAAACATTTAAAAATTTAAGAAAGCTTTATATACATATATATAAAAGAAAATTAATTTTATAAAAAATATTACAATACATGCATAAGATAAAAATAAAAATAATTTTTAAAAAGAGTTTGCATGGTAATTTAAAGATTATTATTTCAAACTCAACAATTGACGAATGTATAGGATGCAATTAAGTGATTGAAAGTGAATCGATTGGGAAGTTATTAATGCGAGACTCACCGCATTTAATTGCACACTTTTGATTCCGTATTAATCAATTGAAAACTTGTCCACGGAACGAGTTTCCTTTCTTTTTCTCTCTTTTATTTTGTTGTCTATCGTAAACGTGTCATCTCGTTCTTCAGCACCATCTAAGCACCATCCCGATACGTGACTACTAAGAGCTACTAACTGATTGACCCCGTACCGTTAAGGCCCGTTAAGTTACTCTCTAGTCGGACGTCTTCGATCTACAACGATGGTTGTTGAAGGCGTAGGCGAAGAGCAGAAATAGAAAGCAATCCAAGCATCGAACTGTTTGCCATGATGATAATACACATGATAATAAAACAAACATTTAAATAATACAAAACATTTAATGTAGAATTAGAATTTTTTGAAATTTAGATTCTAGAGAGAGAATTTCAAATAAAAATTCAGATTTTAGATTGTTTGCCTTGTGTAACTATATTTTCTCTAACAAAAAAACTTATAAATGTTTTTAATTGTATCTGTTTTTAATGGACTTTGATTTTAAAAATCCTGAAGTAAAAAATTGCAATTCTAAACTTCAAGTTTGTAAAAATAATTAACTTGTAATTTTGTAAATTTTTGAAATATTTAAAGGAAAGCATCTTAAAGAGCATCTTCAATATTAAAATTTCAATATTAAAAAGAAAAAATCTAAATAAATAGTAATTTTAATCAATTACACTTTATTTTAGCAATTCATTTTTAATTTTATGGAAGATGCTTTTTTATGATACTTCCTGAAAATAAAAATTTCCAAAAGTAATCCTTTTATGGAATAATTCAATTATCGTGGACTTTCGATTTTTCTTTTCTTTCGCCTAAAAATCTGTGAACTTTTTAAATTATAGATCTCTCTCTTTCTTCTTTGAATCCCCCTTTAAATACTATCTTTTTAAGTCAATTATAAAACATACGTATTTTTAAGTCAACTATAAAACATATATACATTCCTCTCATGTTCTATCGTGATTAAGACGTCCGACTTGTCTATTAAATCGAATCAAGAATCAAGCGCAGCAAGAGGCGCGATATTCGCGCGCGTATAGTTGCTCTCGCTAACGTCAGCGCTGACTCGATCAGCCTAACTTAGCCTAACACTGGAAGGTTACCCGATATATCTCGATCCTCAAGACCCGATCGAAAAAGAGAAACCACTCTCAAACGCTGTCCGATGCCACAGACATCGGTCTTTTATAGGAGACGGTACGAGGCACCGGTATCCTCGAGCAACCTTCCTGGGGTTTCGGATCTTTTCGGGGACTAACCGATACCTGAACGTCCTGAGGAACAGTCATCGTCCCGTTACTGTCCACCCACATTTTGGCGAAATCCATATTCGCGGCATCATCGGTCGAGTTAGTCTGATAGTCCCTCAGGAGGCCCTGCAGTTTCTGCACCATTTCACGCTCATCCTTCAAATCGCCCAGTTTTTGCAGAATCTGATCGAGCAGCGGATTCGTCACCTTGGTAGGCGATGACTGGAGGGAAGCGGTGCCCGTAGCAGACGTCCTGATCCTCCTGCCGTTTTTATCGTACTGAATGCTACTGTTCAGGTTCGGCCGCGACTGCAGACTCTGCCTACCTGGACTCTTTCGCGAGAAACTCGGCGTCGTGGCGCACGTGGCCGGTGTCGATCTCGGATCCAGGAAGGTATCCGTCTGAATGCTAGCTCGCCGTCTAGTCTGACGGCCGTTCCACGTGGCACTACCGCCGACGGACGTTTTCGCTTTGGGTATCGGTATCGGTGACAACGCTTTACTAAGACTTCCGGTCGGCGTTGACTTGCGTACCGTCCCGTAGCTTCCGTTGCCTCTGCGTATCGAACTACCTCGGTTCAACGGGCTACTCTCCGGGCTAGAATTGCTGTCCTTGGGTGTCTTACTGCCGGATGACGTCTTGGATAGATTGCTGTTTTCTCGCACGACAGAACCGGCGCGTGGCGTCCTGTCACCCGTCGACGAAGACGCCACGCTCCTGGACGGGGACGAGACCCGTAAAGGACTCGCTAGCCTATCCTTTCGAATTACCTTGCGCAGCCCGGTCTCGATGCTATCGGTCTCCACGCCAGATCTTTCCTCGGATTCCGTTTTTGGCGGTTGCTCTGAAACAGAAAACGGAAAAAACGCGCATTCTGAGACGCTGGATCTGAGATTTGTAATTAATTTGTTTGTTTTGACATTAGTTGTTAGATGTCATATGAGAGCAACACAAAAATAATTTTGGAATATTCATAAAAAATATGTGCGTATGAAAGAAACAAATGCTGAGTAATTTTTTCTTTTAGACATTATAAAGATGAGATGATTAAGAATTTTAGCAAGTACTATAAGAGCATATAAAATATAGAATCAGTTTCTTTACAGTCAGTCTTTTATATTTTTCTTGAAATCAACATTTAATTAACATTATTCTTTATAATTCTTATATAAATGCAAATCTTTTTATATTATTATACTATATTATCCGGATAATTACATATAAGATTTTTATTATCGTATTTTATATTATTATACTATATTTAATCATTATATATAACATTAACAATATCGTAAATTTATCACTAATTTTTAATGCAATGTCTATTTCAATTAATGAAACTCATTAATTAAATGCAACTTGGCGAAACTCATTAATTAAATGCAACTAGATATCTCAGAAAACATCGTATAATACCTTATTCCAAACATTAGAAACCATCGAATTATATAAACGAATTGTTACACAATTGTGTATCATTCTTATTTCGTCGTTTCCCGTTGTGTGACGATCCGTTAACATTGTCATATAGCGAATGCATGCGTGTAACTATTAATATCGAAGCTTAAATTTTTTTTTTTCGTCATCACGAGGTGTCAACTTTCGCAAACACGTGTGATTTAGGATTCGACAAAAATCTTGACGATCACCAAATTGGTCGGTCTCGCGTTTAGCATATTTAGCGTAGGCGAGGTGAAGGAACGGGCCCTGACACAATTGGGACCGAACGGTGGGTCCTGCTGTATGATTTACATCGGCAAAACGACAATCCTGCGAAAGGTCGAAGGCAACTATCTAATCCAAAGACAAATGAATCCCTTCATCGGGACTTCCGCGCAAGTTGTAATCATAAATCTTCTGCTGCTTTATATAACACGAGAGCTTGAATTTTTCTACATAATTTTTATGTAACCAGTTATGTAAATCTTTTTACCATCATCCATATATACCGTCCATTACACGTAATTTATATTCTATTACATAGTAATTATTGATCATATATTTTATATTTATTATACAATTATTAGTATTATTATTGATTTGATCGAAAGATATTATCCGGATGATTACATATAAGATTTTTATTATCAATATCCATTTAAAAGATGATAATGTATTAAAAAGAGAAATATACATCGATAAACGAAATTGAACAAAAATTTCCCAATAAAATTGATGTAATTTAATATTGCATAAGAAGTGTATATATCCAATTATAATTATTGAAAATTATATATTTGTTTGCGATAATTTTACGGTTTTATATTCAATTTTTTGACAAACTTAATATATATATTTTTCTTTCTTTGTTTTAAAATTTATATCTTGCTATAAATGAGCTATATAATTAAAGTGTCGCCTTTCGTGTTTTTCTGATCAGCTGTTCCCTCACCAAAACATCGCATGTCGTTTCATATTTCATTTTCGCGTATTGCATACACACCTACGTATAAACCACAGAGAAAGTCCATTCTTCGGTAAAGAAGAGAAATTAGATTTTTAAATTCATGTATCGATGTCACGTGCGCACGCGGGAATGATAGAATGGCGTTGTTCGCATCGGGACAAATGTAAATGAGAAAATATTCATCGAACTCGAATTTTAAATGAAGAATGACTCCTCGAAATACGGTTCACCGATCACGTTGAGTTTAATCCTTGTCGGTTTAGAAGAGTCGATCAGATTCTCAATAACGTATTGCGTTTTTTAATCCCATCCGCGAACGCAAAAACATCGCATAAATATTAAGGCGTTCGATTATAAATTTATTGGGTTACGGCAGATATGCATATATTTGCGCGAACGCAATTCGTAATTAAAATCTGGGAATCGAAAATCTATTTCGAGATCTCGTCCTAATAACGCGCTACTGGTTAAACCGGATTCAGCCTTCATCGATCTATGGAGTCCTTGGAACTTGTTATTAAAATTACGCAAATGAATTACGAATTAAATTTGTTGCAAAGGAGCCTGCATTGACTTGCTAATATTAGATTCGATATCACAGTTTCGTATTCATTCAATATCGTATATGATGTTTATGGCATAAAAAAAATAAGTGCATATAATTTACGAGGTTTATAACGAGAAAATTATAGATTTCCTTCACACCTTCTGAGATTTTCATATATATCATTGGATTTATAATTCTATTTTCATAAAACATATTTAAACCCAGTCTACGAGTAAAAGTTTATTTTTCGTTTACAAAGAACCGCACTAACATGACTTATATTAATCGATAGAAAAAATTTCGATATTCCATCTAAAAAAATAACTATAGCATAAAAATAAGCAATTCCGCTTCCATAAAACGTAACAAGGTAAATTAGTCGCTTCGGCTAATTTATTTTATAAGAACTACTTCAAAGGAACTACCGTGTTACGTTGAGCATTGCCAAATAATGACGATATGCTCGGGAGCGCTGGAACGAATCCAGTGAAATCGCGAAATTCATTTCGCTGCTTCAAAAAATTGCACGTCGTTGCCGTGCTCAATTCTCTTGGACACTCATTTACGATGTAACGAATGAACATGCTTCAAAGCCCTTGCGAGATAATTTTTTTATATAACTTTCAATCTTTCTCTTTAATCTTTTTAAGTTTTGTCTTAATTTGCGATATTTATAAAATATTTTATTACATATCCACGTAAAACTATTAAAATAATTAAGAAGATATAATCAATAATCAATTTAATTCTCTAAGCATCCAAAAATATTTCGTTATTGTGGTTTTAATGCTTTCACGTTTGTTTCAATTGATTGTCTTAATCTCGCAATTTTGTTTTTACTCTCGATGCGAAGAAGAAGTTTTCTCGCATGACTGAACACAAATATCTCTCTCGAAATCGAAACAGAACGCACAGCATCATAAATATGTCGACACGCATTGGAGAGCAGATCGCATGCATCGCGTTAAAACAAGTCAAGTACTTTGATGCGCATCTTTGAAACGTACACGCTCTAGCGCCATCGCATAAATTAAAGATATCAATGTAAATGAATGAGTCATCGGAGATCGCCTCCGGCGACTTTGCGTAAATCTCGATAGGATATTTGTTGTCTAGAACGCCCCCGGACCGTCCTTTCATCTCTCGCGAAATGTAACATGAAAGTTCATCTCGACCGTGAACCGAGGATGAAAGATAGAACGAAATGCACGTAACAGCATGAATTTTAACAAGAGTAAATAAATTATTATACTCTGTCAAAAATTCTTTACAGGTCAAAACAAATATGTGTTAAGTGTAATATAAGTAGATGAAAATCTTAAGAATAAATATGTACAAATTAAGATAAATATTATAAATATTCTAATATGAAAATGTAAATTATAATTCATAAAAATGTAATTGCAAATTCGTCAATAATCCCAATAAATCATTCCATTTGCTCGAAAAGAACAAAAACAATATTTAATATTAAGTATTTGAATATTAATATTAAGTATGTATCGCATTTATGTATGATTTTTTATTTAAATAATTGAAATTTTTTCACTACTAACTCTGTACCTTTCTTTTATCTGTATTTAGATGTCAATTTCCGATATCCCAAAAAAAATTAACATAGAAAATTTATAATAGAATTCAGAAATCTGACAAAATTAGAAATTCTCATTTTTTATAAAATAGAAAATAATTATGTGATAATTCATTATACAAACAATATTTATTATACAAATATATATTTTATATATTCTTAAGAGAATTTAAAGATATATATTTAACTGATTAAATATAAGTAACTCCGAATTTAATAACGATGAAAAACACAGATGCGTATCCTGCTATATATCAGCATGTTTTGACTCGAGCTCTAGAAGTGCTAGATTAAAGCAAGTTTCTTGAAAAACTTGTTATTTCCGCGTCAGTCCAAGTGAAAAGTGTTCAGGTCACCGGGTTATAAGCTAGAACTATTCCAGTCCGTTCAACTCGTAGGGAAAAGCACCGGACGGGACGATCGAAGCGAGTCGCGTCGCGCCGCGGTTGGCCGCCGCGGACTTTTTCCACTTGCGGCAATGCGTCACAAGCGCGTCAAGTGAGTCGAGTATGTACACGGATGCGTGCTTGCGTGTGTTCAAGGCGAGAGCGTACGACGAGTGTTATCGAGGATCGACCGGCGGCGATTGTTCCGAGGACAGGTTGCTGGAGATCGCCCACGCTTCGAGCGATCTCCCTCGCGTATAATCGACACAGCGGCTAAATGTCAGCCCGGCCCGATGCGGAGAACGCGATCTTATATCGCTCGTATACTTGAATATATTTCCTACCACTTTGAATATTTAATCGCGAAGTGATCCAAATGTCGGATCATAAGTACCGATCTACAAAGAGACTCGACAGAATTCGCCGGGGATGGTTTGTCGTCGCGCGTTCCAATCCATACGAGACACGATCGACACGAGCTACCATACAACGTCGAATGCGACGCTTTTGTCATGTTCGATTGACAGGACGGTCTCGATGAATCGATAAGAGCCCACCCGATCCCACGGCGCGTAATTAATGCGAGACGTTCAAATAATAAACGCGCCTATGTGTATGCGTGGATTCGTATAAATTCCCAATAATTTGTGCACATTGTATGTAAATCGTATCGGAATTTATGCGACAGTTTGATCGAGCTGGAGATGCAAACTAGACTTTCATCGCGAGAGAGTAATCATAAGATTACTATTACCAGCTCATTTAAACGTGCGTATGAACTAACGGGACTTTAGGATCTCTACAATTTTTGTCGTTATTGATTCATTTCTTAATTTAACAATGGAGTTAAAAATTTTTTTAAATCGTGATAAAACACAATTAATAGACTATAAGATTATATTTAAATCAGATTGCTGTTTTGACGAGATTTCGATAAATTAAATAGATGCATCACGATATTTAAATGACTTTAACGAAAGGTTACAGAAAAGATAACTTAAATTGAAGAAAAAAGAAACTCCCGTATAAATAAGTATTTTTCTACAGTTATGATATCTCTTTTATTAAATATAACTCGGCGCACAGAATTTAAAAAATAGAGATATCTAAAAAAAGTCTAAAAAATCAATACATCCAATTTTTTATTTTCTCAATAGTTCTATTTCTTTTTTCTACGCGAAGTAAATTTTCCTCTACACGTGTGTTACATTTCTTTCCTCTGGATAAAGAAAATTTATCGTCTCTACCTATCGTCGTATAAAGTACCGCAGTCTCAACGGGCGAATTAATTCGTCGTCGTCGATACTCACGAGATCGACAGGCGGAGATAAACGTCACTCGCGGGCGGCAAAGTATTAAATTCCGCTGGCGCGCGATCTCGTTCTCTCTATTTTCGCGGACAAAGCTCTCGAGGCTCTCCTTCTTGCATTCCGCCGCCGTAATCGAATTTAATCTCTCGATTCGCATCGGCACACGGTCGAGAGATTTTCTTTTCCGCCTCTCCCGCGCCTCGACACGCGACATCGTGTCGATCGCACAATGTGCGGGTTTGTGCAGCCACATACCTCCTCCTCCTCGTCATCCCGCATTCTCTTATTAAATACAATGACTCGCTCGCTGGCGAGCTCACGTCCAAACGCTGGACACTCGAGAGTCCGATCAGTGTGTCACTATATCCACTCGATGGACAATGGAGGTAGTTGCGAATTTTTCATCAATTTTTCTTTCAAATCGAAACCGATCAATTTGGATAAGACAGTATTTCAATTTGTGAATTCCATTTAAATTCCACGCGTAATCTGCATCTGGAATACATATATACGACGTCCACTTACTTTGACAATCGGCAACCGTGGGCGAGCTCTGCGTGCTGGTGGAATTCCCGTTGGCGGTGGACGATTGGACGGCACCGAGGCTTCGGTAACCCTCGTCGGATACCTCGCTGCAGTTGTCCGAGTGCTCTCCATCGCCGTGCGGCGACTTCTGGGTGTTCGCCGTGGTGTCCTTGCCGAAAGTCTCGATGGGTGGTTGCTCCTCTTTACTCGGCGTGGGGCTTCGGCTGCCGCTCGAGTCCTCGCTGCACTTGTAGTTGTAGATGGACGGCTCGTACTTTGGCGTGTCGTCTCTCTCGACGGCGCGACGCGCCACGCCACCCTCCACGATGTATCGTTTCGTAAACTCGCCCGACACTTTAAGACCGGACTCCTGAACACAGAACAAACAAATCCAATTCCGATTACGTATTCCTCTCTACGTATTTTTCTGCTTAAATTCTGAATCACGCGAAAAGACTAAAAGATCATCAAGCTTCGCGTGATGTTTAATAATATCATTAATTTCAACAAACTAATAGAGGTGATTTCACTAACAATTTTTTATCGCAAATATTTTATATTAAATTTGAACTCTCAAAAGTTATTATTAATATTTAAAATATATATCTCGTAGAATAAAAGAGCAAACTTACTCGAGTATTTTCCTGAAGCTTTCCGTGATAGGTTGGCGATCGCGCCTCCTCGTTGGCGTTCCTTCTGGAATCTATATTCTTCCGTGGTGTTGGGCTTCTCGATCGCAGATTCGCCCTGGGCGTCGGCGACCTCGATCTCTGTTTCGCCAAATCGGCCTGATGCTGATTCGGGCTCGCCAATAGTTTTCTATGCGGCGTGGGACTCCTCGAGCGCTTCTTCAGCTCGTCGCTCGATTGCGGCTGGTGTTGTTGCTTGCTGCCGGTCGTCGGTCGGTGAGGTGTGGGCGATCGCGAGCGATTGCTGGAAATGCTTCTGGGTGGTGCGTGCAGCTGCGCCGATTGTAGATTCTGCACCGAACCGACGCTCGACGCGGAACTTCGCCGGGTTCTTGGAGGTGATGATCTGAAAGTGGAAACAACGACCGCGGGCTTTATGGCGGAATTGATGTCGGTTGTTATATCGGGTCGTGTTGACCGGGTGTGCACTGGAGAATTTCCAGTTTCCGTATTCACAACGAAATGTCACGACGTATACCATACGTTCGTGAATGTAAGAGTAAAGAAATTTATAATAAAAATCGTTAATCGTTAATAAATTACTTCACGCTTATGGTAAAAATTAAAAACGTAAAATGCGATATAATTTCTAGTTTAAAAGAAAATGAGAGAAAAAAATAGTCTTTTTCTCGCATAAGTCTAATTTATGAGCATAATTAGCATTAAATATCAGATAAAAAGTATAAATTTGAAATAAAGATTCTATTAATTAATTATTCAAAAAAATAATTCATGCGAGGAACCATAAAAAATTAACAAAAATAAATAAAAATCCCGTAGAATTAAAAAGAGAAACAAAAATACATATAATAACTGCCATGTAATTTATCACATTCATACGTATTTCAAAATTAAAAGGAATTAAAATTTGGCGTGTGTTTCAATTTATTGATATCAGTATTTGACTCTGTATTAAAAAGTAGACCTCTGCTTTTATCGTTATCAAAGTATTCTTTGCACTACATCTGTGTATAATAAAAACTGTGCTGTGTAATGAAAAAAGAGCAGATGCTCACCGTTCATAATGCACCTGCGCGTTACCCAGGTCGAAGGATCCGCCGGCCTTTTGAATGAGCTTCGCTGACACCATCGAGCGATGGGCTGAAAAGTCCAGAAAAAAAGATTGTTAAGTTCGTTAGGATCGTTAAGTTGCGACTTGTTTAAAGAGAAGGATTCGATAAAAAATGATTCGTGTGATACTTACAGTTTCTGCATCGGCACGGATCGTGTTTTTCTAAATAATGGCTCAGAGTATCCCATCCACCACCGACACGCACCATCACGTGACTTCGTAGGACCCGGACGTAGATCGTGACCTTGGTGTCGCCAATCCGATACTTGCCCTCCGCCACATGAATCATCGGAAATTGCGTTGGACATGTGCATTCCTCCACGATATCGCGGACCTGAAAACAGAAAATAATCGATTTTAAAATAAAATCTAATGAAAGATATAATCTAATAATGTTATCAATTTGAAGAGATTTTCCTGACACTTATAATATTAAAACTTTGAATAAATTCCCGGTGTAAAAATTCAGAATGTAAAGAGATTCTGTTGAATATATTTTCTTCTATTTTTAGAATTTAACATATTCCAAAATTTGAAATTTTTTGGAAACTTTACCAAACTGCATATCGTTTTTTTTTGGTATTACATTCTCTGTGCAACTCGATAAATATATCTCTCGAAGAAGAATATATAGCTCGAAGAGAGAAAGTATCAATGGTGTATTTTTGGATTCAATACCAAACAAAAACACTGCGGGAGTATATTTATTACTCTTTTTACCGAAACACATGGAATCTCGATCACTTTCTGACCAAGCGTTGCATTGTTTCACGGAGAGAAACATCACCGAACCGAAAGGCGGGAGAATATAGGATCCGATAATTAGTAGGAACGAAAACTGAATTCTCGGAAGTCGTGCCAGGATGGTTTCAAACGCACGTTCATCGTTCCGTTAACAAGGCCGCGGAGAACAGGTAAAACTACTCGTCGACTTCGTCTTTCGAATCGCTTTCAGTGGCGATCGCCTGCTGAGTCACATCCGACAAAAAGACGGAGGCATGCTCGTGTAAGATCAATTACCGACTCGGGAAACCTTGCTTTTCCTCACGAGAAAGTCGCTTCTGTTGCCGACAATGAAAAAAAGATTATACATGTTTGTTTTGCACTTTGTTCCGACTCAACCAAGTCGCATTCACGTATAACATGAGTTGCAGTCGCTCATTATTAATTTTTTTCTCATACAATTAATAAATATATTTTTATATAATTTCTCGTAGAAACTGACATTGAAGATAATTTTTAAAATATCTATCGTAGTTTTTTAAACTTATTGTTATACTTAACAAATTTTCGACTTACATCCTAGTTTCTCAGATGTTTTATTTCTTCATTTGTACGTTTAAAATGAAGATTGAAGATTCGAAAGTCTCACGAGATTATAAATCCCAGAAAGGGTTATTCGTTTAATAACCGACATGGCGAAAGGGACCATTTTCCACAAGCGTCTTCGCAAGCGCTCGAATTAGAAAGCAGAGATAATTGCGCGCGAGTTGCCCGCATTAAAGTCTCCGATTCTCTTCACTTGAAGGAGCGTCCCTTATTATGAAACAAGCTCGTTTCGCTTCTCTGGAAGAGAGACGCGTGTGACTTCTTTTTCCCTATGTTGGAAGAAAACTTTCGAAACGTCGGCGTTCAAGTCGGCGAATTCGACTGGAAGAAAGAGATAGGCAAGCGTGTCGAACCTTTGGCGCATCTTTGTCGTCGAATAATACAATAAAATTGTCCGTATAAAAGATTACGCAACGGATTCATGCTCGTAGAGTACGTCTCGGCATTTCGAAAACGTTACACAATCTCGCTTAATTTCCACCGAGTAATTGCGAGTCACGCATTTCATGTTCATGAGAAGTGAAAAATATATAGTAAATTTTTAACTTGGCAGATCACTGATTCTTCAAATATTTGAAAGATCTAAGGATTTCGAAAAAGCAAAATAAAACCGTGAAAAAAGGTATGCATTACACAATTTACTGAATTCATTTTATTTTTAATTTTTTTGGATGGGAGAGCCTCTGAAGTTTTAAACCGACAAAGCAAGCTGAGAGAAGAAAAACCATTCAACATAATCTTATACATGATTTTTTTTAGATTCGCATACGTGTATATCCGCGATATAAAAAGTCGACAAGTAGTATAGATCATAGACTGTAATTTAAAACATGTATGTCAACATACGCGTTTTAAACACACGTGCAGCGGTTACTGACTGTAACGCAAAGACTTTACAGAACCACCTGATAGCGTACACATGAGCCCTTCTCCCGCCGACCGATTCAATTCCTCGACACCGTCGAAGTGACGTCGCCGTCGGCGTCGTTGACGATTTATCGGCCCGCCGTGTAGGTACACGCCCGCGGTCGAGATGCGGACCGATCGCGCGAGGCTCCCCTTCCCCCCCCCCCCGCGCGCATTATCGATCGGATCGGCCGATAAACAGCCGGTGGATCGATCGATCCGCCGGCGAGGTGTCGCGGAGCGAGTGGCCGGTGAACGAGCGCGCGGCGGCTTTCGCTTCATATTGATCGCCGGGGCCAGCCCGGCGGTATCGCGGTCGCGAATCTCGCGCCGATACAACACGCGAACACGCGTGTCCTTCACACGAGGCGACGGCCACCCACCGTAACCCGCGACGTCACTAACGTAATCATTTATCAATGAGCGCGCCGATGGTGTGCAGCCCGCCGGAAGTGGTCATTAACCGGGGGTATCGATGATCGAACTGCCGATCGCCGAGAGATCGGCGGCTTATCGCGTTTTTATATGCTCGCGCACGTGCTTATCGAGTCATCGAGAGCGCGATTTACGACGTCGAGGGTGTTCCGTTTGTTTCTTTACCCGCCAGCGGTGGCACGGAGGTGTTTCGTTTCATTGTTATTTTTACGCATCTCGATGATTGAAGGAACTGTCTGGTTAGAAATTAATTATATTTATCGCAGGAGAATCATAAAGGAATTCATACTTCTTGGATTTTTTAACCAGAGTTAGCTGTGCTTTCTTGAAAGCTGTGAGAATTTTCCTTTTAATTTTTGGATTCTTCCCTTTAATTGAATGTATTTATACTTTTTATTTTTCGATTTTCTCTAGTACATGCTGTAAAAAATTATTTAATCATTAAATTATCCTTTATAATTTATTTTTTTTTGAGAAAGAGATAAATTTAATCGGTCCTTGCAACTAATTTTTCAATATTTGATAATTTTACTATTGATAGACTTTCGATTTACTATATATTCAGTATCGTTAACTTACGTACCGTCTATTTGCCAATCTTTTATCACCGTCTTTATCAATAACTTCGTGAGTCGGCTTCGCTTTAAATCGCTTCCCGATAGTTCGAAGATCGGAATTTACGACGGGCGTTAAACCGACTGCGCTATCGATCACTCTCCCTTATCGCCGAGTCGGATCATTTTAAATATATAGGGTGTCTATGAGAGATCCAATCTATGTCTGAAAACATGTTTCATTGGCTCTTAAGATCGACCCAGATTCGAGAATGCATCATGTATATGTCCATATTTACAATCAATTACACTGTTTGAAATTCAACGTTTACATACCAGACAAATTGTTCAGACAGTTGAGAAACAGGCGGCAAACTATGTCTATTCGATTTATACGCGCTTTGATGCCTTCCAGGAATTCTAATGAGAAAGTTGATTTATATTTAAAGAGAAATGTCCAACGAGGATACTAACAAAGTCCACGTCATAAAATGCTACTTAAAATATGCAATGTTACCAGGCAAAAACGATGTTGTCAAATTTATGTCATTTTATTAATCAATTCACAAAGTTTTTAAAAATTCCTTAATCAGAACTTGAAATACCATCCGCACATGTATACCCAGCGATGTGTTTTTAACACTCGGTGAAAATTATTTATCGATATCGTGTCGTGCCGTTCGCGTTTGCAATGTAACATGGCCGTGCTGCGCGAAATTCTTAGTCACGGACCGCTGAGAAGCGCGAACACGTGGCCAGAATACCGCGTTTCCCTGCCGGTGACACTTTTTTTTCCAACGGACAATTTATATGGGCCGCTCGATAAATTAACAAGCATACACGGCACGGCGGTGCTCGTAATTGTCACGAGCGGAATTTTCTCCATGATGTAAGACGACGCAAATTTTTCGCTCGTCGTATCTCGAGGTGTTAAATAATCTGCTGCGCCAAACGCGGCGAAGATGTAATATCCCGTAGTTGTATGATATTACACGTGATGCATAGCCGCAAGTTTACGGAGTTAACTATGTCGTATCGTTGATTTATCGCGCGTAAATAAATTTAGAGACAGACAAGCGCACATATACGGTACGTATATAAGATTAAAGCGTGCATTGTTAAGAAAATATCCTACGTCATCTTGATTAAAAATGATCTTATACAAATTTTATCATAGATTGGTGATAATATTACACAGAAAAAAATATATCAAACATTTCCAATTTAGATTGTCATATTTCAGACAAATACGCTCTTAAAAATTCCAGTACGGAGAAATACATTAAGTCATCATATTATAGCAACAAGTTTATTATCTCCTCTATCTCCTGATTATCATAAAATATCGATCGATCTCGTCCTCGATTTGTTATGCATTAAAAGCCCGCACGCGTTTTTGATGCCAAGCGCCGCAAATCTGATTTTAATCGCGATTGACAAATTGACACGTTACGTAAGGTGAAAATAAAAATCTCTGCTCGAACGAGATCTTCGTGGAAAAGCAACGATGGCTTGGTAAATCATCGCAAACAAGCATTTCATTGCGGATTCCGAAGGCGTTCCGGCTGACGTCGATCGCGAGCTTCCACTTACGTCACGTTGTCTCTCCTTTCAAATATTTAATTAGGTCGCGGAGTCGATTAACGAATCCAGCCGCATCGCGACAATCATACCGTTCGATAATCAATAATTAATTCCTCCGTGGGAGGATATCAACAATCATACCGTGCCCCTCATGGTCAGAAATTTTTCACAAAACCCGCGGCAGATGATTTTTTAAAGATACACGATTTATTAAAATTTTATTTATTCAAACAGAAGTATCTTAAAATTTATTTTCTCATTCATACATATACAAAAAATACATATATATTATAGATATAAATTATACATACATATAAATTATAGATTATTTTATAAAGATTTAAATTATAAGAATAAAAAAATGATATTTTTAATTGCATTTTCTTTTTTTTTTTAAAGCTTGTAAGAAAATTACAATCACGTATTTTTCGCTCACGATATTTTCGTCACGTAAATTTAAGACAGTTATATCTGATGCCGCACAGTTATGTTTAGTGCTTTTAATGCAGCGCAACACGCAGGGGTTTAAAGCGACTAAGAAGCACGAAAAGAGATAAATCGAATCGAACTATGCCAAGCAACTTGCTTGAAATAGTTTGGACGGTTCACGGCGACTGCAACCGATATATTACCGGTAAACATTTGGAAAGATTTGTAATTAAGAGGCACGTTAACGAAGCACAATTTCATTGGCTTTACGACGGACGCCTTGACACAACCAATCGGCTCGGCCCTAATGGCACATTACAGGGCTCGACGTGAATTTATTCACTCCGCCGGTTACGTATCATTCTCGTCGAGAAGAACTCGTTCCAAATGCTATTTTAAGAATCAATTATGTGGAGTATTAACTCGTCGTCATTCGCGTATCATTAACGCGTCGCGTTAATTGCGCGGCGGATCGAAACGAAGAAAGACGTAGCGGCCTTCCATATAAAGAAGCGAATGGCCGATCAAAATTGTGAAATAGGCTATAAACTACGCCTATATAGAAGATTGCGATAGATGAAATTGTTTAAAAATATGCACGATATAAATACATATTTTTTCAGACTAATAATATGCATATATTTCTTTCGACGACATATTTCATTATCGGAATTCTGCTGATTTTTTAACATTTGTATCTTTAAAAATAGATGACTCACATTCAATCACAAAAAATTACGATTTTTAAAATTAATAGGAAATACAAAAGTTCTGTAAGTTCTGTCTGTATTAATATAAAAATAGAAATCTGTGATATATTACTTTGAAAAAAAAAAATTAAAGAATTAAAATGTAAAAATACATGTTAATATAACTGTGTGACATGCTTGTTTTACGCGTCTTTTGAGAATAAAACGCGATGCTGCGCAATAAAAGATTTACTTCAATTGACACGTCGACGAGGTTCAAGCCCATCTTAACAAATGGAGAAATTATCATTAGACGTTATTGTATTTATGAGACTAACGCATCGCAATGCACGACCGCATTTGCGTAACATTTGCAAGCCTTCATTTACTACGAAATAAGTATCAATGACGATAATGCAACCGGTTCGACGACGATTTTCCAATGGCCATTAATGCACGTTGGTGCGGCGACAGGCGAAATTTATGGCGTTTATCAAGCGAATCCAAGCTTGTTGTCCTTTTAATCGGCAAATGTTATGGCAGCGAGACTAATAGCGTGACATTAGCAATCGTAACGAACATTAAGAGTCGAGATTGCGAAGAAATATATCGATTATGTATTTAATTGAACCGCAATCGAATTATTAGATGCGGATTTATATTAATAATCGTCAATTTCGCGGGATCAAATCCAGGGCACAATCACCATCTTCACCGACCTCTTTCGTTGTCCTCGACCGTTTTGCGACAGACCAATTGTCTACGAGCTACTGAGTTTGTAGGCTACGCGTTTCCGGTTTGCGAACGCGCCGCAGACCGAACTAAACTACGCGATTTCATTTCTGTCTCGCGAAAGTGACGAGTTAATTCTTTAATATACAACTTTCCATTTCCTTTGTTAAGCTCTTTTCCTCTTGTATCTCATAAAGTCTTTACGTGCCTTTACTTAAAATTTTTCTTCAAATATTGAAATAATAAAGTAAGAAAGTATATCCATTTTATAATTTTATCTAATTGTAACTTTAAATTTAAGAATTTCATTAAATTTAATAATGATATATTAAGATATGTAAGTGAATCATAAATTGTTACATTTACACAATTGTTTTCCGGCCATTGAATTGTTTTAAAGTAGAATAAAAATATTCTCAGAGGTCGTAAAATGGAGCGGCAAAACTGCGAATATCTAGCGAACCGACAATTGGAAATCAATAGATTGATTTTACGGATCACAGCATTTCTCTTGCATTTCTCGAATAACCTGCGCGTCGTACAGAACATTGTTCACTCGCCAGCAAATACGTATGGCATGTTTAAATTCCAAACAATATGCAATTCCTGTCAAATGTTTGTCAAATTTGGAATCGATTTTTCCAAAGTTTTTGACGAACTATTAATCGAGAAAGCTATTAATTCTGTAATTGATTTTTAAATTAAAATTTTGTTAATTTTTTTAAGTCTGAAAAGCATGATTGGAACAAAATAATATCAATGAATCTTACTAAAAAAAAAATTTGTTTATTTTTACACTAGTATTTTAATTCGCAAAGGCACTTCACTTGAAATCATTTACGATTCAAATTACAATGTGAAGCAATCGATGCCTTAACGTCGAGAGGGGCGACGGTTTTCTCAGTTCGTTCTCACAGTTAAAAGAAAGCGCACAATGATCGGCAGACTGTGTATCTGTGCATATCTACACGAGTATATCGCTCGTTCTGGGACAAATTGTGTGGCGCATTGCAGGTGAACGGACAGGATGAATGGTTATGATGCTATAATGCAAGGCCGCCACGGCTTACGTAACGCGATCCAACCTACCGATATGGAATACGGATTATTATTATCGGTGTATTCGTTTGAAGAGAACTAGGGACGAGAAAAAGAGGAGGATAGAGAAGGAGAGGTACGGAGCGATGTCACCCACGCATATCCAGATTCGCCGGTCGGTCGCGACAATTCTTTCGGATATATCCATATCGCGCGAAATGACTTCGCGATGTACGCTGCGAGCGATGAAAAATTCGTGATTCTTGCAAAGCAACTTTCTCGCGCGCGCAAATCGGACGCAGATAGAGATCTTTGTGCACGCAGCGTGCGCACTAACGAATTGCATGTAGTGCATTTGGTTTAAAGCGTTCGCGATAACATCGCAAAATTTTATTAATCTCATTTACTTCGCCAGAATCGTAACAAGAAACGTAACTTTTTATTGCTCCCAAGCATTGATGATATTCATTAATTAATTAAAATCATTTATTAATTAATTCATTAATTAATTAATAAAAGCATTGACAGAGGATATTCATTAATTAACAACATAGACATGCAAAATCATAAGTATTACTTATTACTTAAACAAAGTATCATGCACAATCTACACGTTAAAATGTAAAATTAATATTGTTAAAATTGAGGCAAAGAGATACTGCTTTTAAACGTTGAATCATTACTAGCAGTTAAACAGACCGTGTGTCTTTCTATGCAAGACGCAGCAAGAGACAACCTATATAGATAAACGGATAATTTAATATAAAGCGTGTATAAGTCTCTCTCTAATCGTCCTACATCATGCAATAATCGGTCACTTATAATAATTCATATTACATATTTATTCATTTGCCCGCAAGCAATACTCCTTCATGCATATTTGTTCAATTACTATTGTAACTGCAAATATTCGATTATATAAGATTTTCATTATTAGCTCATAAATAAATTACACGAGCAAAATCGTGACGATTATTCACGTAGCACATCTAACGAATTAATTTGAATTGCTTGCATGTCTACAGCATAAGTGGCCGCGTTACTCTTATGTGTGTTTCCTAATTATAATATATATCATAATTGATATTATCGTCTTAATAAATAGCTGTGTGCGAGTCATTCTCGTTTAATTACTCTCCTGTATTTATGCTTCATTAAATTTCATATCTTGTAACTGTTACCATCGCTCTACGTAAGAGTTATATTCTCTTAAAAAGAAGTTGAAATTAATTTTAACGTTATTATAATGATGCAGGATATAATGTTGATGCTTGGAAAACTCAAGGAATTTGATGAGAGGAAAAAATGACAACCCTGAAATAGCACTTCTCTTTTCTCTATTGCCTGCAGCACCTCGATGACTTTCTAATTCCAATGGCAAATCGGCGCGACGTATCAAAGAGGCTTACAGGGCGACGAATTAAAAAACCGCGCGACAGGTGCACTTCCTGCGATGAAACGCGCCAACGAAAGAACCGACAGCGATCGCGGCAAAATCCTTTTCTTAATTGACGACCATTAAATCTTTTCACGGCGATCGATCAACCGTCCTACCCTACTTGCGCGATCGTTTCTTGCGACGCTCTGACGTAAAACCGATTTCGTTGCGCTTATCTTATATGTTCGACAAACGAAAATGCATTCTAACGAAATTTATGGCAATTTTATTACATTGTCAGATATATAATTCATTGACATGTGTATCATTTTTTGTGTATCATTTTTCCAGTATCATTTTGATATAATTCGATGAAGAAACCAGAAAACACAGAATTCACATGTGTGTAGAATTAATAATAATTGAGTACGTAACATATTTTAACGAAGAAAAAAAATTGTTCGACTTAATTATGATTATTTGAGACAATTCTACAGTAAATATGCGACAAAATGCAACATGGATAGATTGTCAAGCAAAAAGCTAGAAAAACATGCTTGACTCGGAAAAGGTTAATGCGCGGCGAACACGTTTCCTCGACACGAAAAATAAATCGTTAATTGCCGTAGAGTATCTTCTTTTAGCGCAATTAATTTATAGGCTTGCATAATTGCCGGCTGCCGAGGTGCGATCGTATATTTCTCTAGACAAGCGAAATGATCTCTAATTTTATATCAGATATGCTTTATTGGCACGCGATATTAATAATCCTTGTTTATTACCCCTCTATTTTAATGTTAACTAAATGTTAAATACAAAGATTAATTTGTCTTGCACGTCTTAGAATGATTTAGGACTACAATCTTGATTAAATAACTTATACCGGCAATTCTTTCGTAAATGAAAGTTTCAGTTGCAAAGATAGCATAAACACAATGTTAAGTTATAGATACAATTTTTATATATGAATTCATATGATATGACTCTATTTTAAATATTTATGTAATATTTATCTTCGATTTAGCAAAATATTAGGATTAATCAAAGTACTTTTTACGAGTGATTTGCTCCGAAAAATTAATACGGAATAAATAACAAACATTTACTAGAAAAACTTATACAAAAATTCTGAAATTTTTATGACACATGCCATTTCTTTGTTACATCGATTCAATTATTTCGCGAAGAAGGAACAACGGATGACTTTTTGAGTACCGAAGTCTACATCCCACAGGCGCGCGCGTTCTTCATCCCAGGAGTTGCTTTTGCAGGACGACCGTAATTTACTCGCAAGACCAGGAACGCCGGCACGATCTGCGTAGATTGCGCTGCGGATTGCACGGCATGCGCCGGCAGTATGCAGCTGCATTTAAGAGGACGACATTGCATGCGAAGGAAGAGGCACGCGCGCCGGGGTCACGTGAACGTGAACCTCTCGAAGACGATGGTAGAGGAGGAGAAATGGTAGAGGAAAGTTTCCCCGCGGGCCCCGACGGCGGCGGCGGGATTAATTTTCCTCGCGTTGTTATGTTAATAGATACGTCGGGACACGCGGAAGTATTGCCGCGGTATACGAAAGGTTGTGCTGAACAAACGAGAAGTGTCCCGGGGCCTTTTAATGCGCTTGTCAGCGACGTTACTGCGCTCGAACTGCCATCGATTTTACAATATTACGCGCTCACGAGGAAAGTTGCTGTTGCGGATCGAATGTACGGGGTGTTCCAAGAGCGTGGTCCTTGAGAAATTATGAGAAACTTAGTTTCCACGTAAGATTATCGAATTTATCAATTATAGAGATAATCATTCTTCCCATCGAATGGATAAATAAATAATGGATCGATTTTTTAATCAACCGCAGGTAAATTTCGAGAGAAATCTAATCTAACATTTGATAGATAAAAACTATTTCTTATTATAAATTTAAAAAAAATTTGATAAATGAATCATGTAAAATCAATCTCAACTGTAAAAGAATTCTTGACTAAGACTTGCGATTCAATAGATATGAGACATGCTATAGATAGGTATTGGAATGATACAGACATAGGATATGGTTCCGTGCGATATGCCGGAACTCTCTCTGAATGCGATCACTGAAGCGTGATGCGAAAGACTTAATTGCGTGGAGCAATAAACTGGAGTACGTGAATTTGAAGTTTGGTAACTGAGAGAAATACTAGTCAGACGGAACATGCAAATACATGAGTAAAACGTGAAAGCTGCCTTCTTATTCCAAGTGACGTGATATAATAATATGTCAAAATTATTATTGTATATCTGCGGTTTCAAAAAAATATAATTGATAGAGAAAACAAGTATATATTTATATATACTAGTCATACACAAATTAGATTAATCTCTTGATTGTTAGATTAATGCTTTGGAAATCAATGTAAATTCGCGTGGGACGAATAACGACATATAAAATCGGGCGTTTATATGTTCCGGCGAAAGGATTGTAATGAAAGAATTAGCGGGGTGTCGAGAATGATCGAAGTTGCATCATGATTATCAGTTTCGCGGCTCATTTGCGATCGATCGAAAGACTTGCCTAAGAGACTCGCGAGAAACGCGATCGAGTTGAGCCGACTTCTATAATCGCGACATCTCGCTATATCATACGTAGGAGTATCTACGCGCGCAAGCGAAAGTGGCGGAAATTTCATTTATCTCTTGCCGTTTTGCGAACTGACCTACAACTCGAGGAAACTCGAATATGTCGTGGTAGTCGTTTGCAAACCATCTCGGTTATTCCTATTAGTCTGCAACTAGACTTGCACCTTTAACATGGAGAATTCTAGAGTAGCGTTAACTTTATAAAGAGAGAAATATACATTTTATTAAGAGCGACTGTTAAAAATAAAATTTTTTATTCAATGCAAAAGAAATTTAAAAAAATGTAATTTTATTGCTTTTGCGTTGCTTACATAATTTTATTAAGATCGATATATATAAATATATATGCATATAATTAAATTCTTATTTTTTCTTTTTATTATATATTATTAATTAAAAGTGTGAGATGTAAATATTTATTGCTGTAACTCTTTCTTAATTTTTGTTAATACATGTAAGACAATTTCTATTGTATATCATTATTAAATAACATCTCGTTTATACGAAAAATTAAGATTAAATCATTTATATTAATAGCTGCAAAATTATTTATTTCTAATAATATTATTCGGTTCTAATTTCTACCATGTTGATTTCTCTGTATTATGAATTCCTTTAATAATATTAATTTTAATTCTTCTTATATATCATTCCATATATAAATCAAAATTGGCTTTAAAAAAAATATAAGAATTGCTTAAAATTCACTATCCAATGACTCTTCCTACCTACACAATGACTATGGGAAGTCATTTACGACTAGCAAGCGTTTCGAAAGAAGTATCAGTTTCGATAGACATTGATAATGAACATACTAAAATGTAATGACCACGACTATCGGATAAGTGACTCAAACAAAATTACGTCACAAGTATTATATTGATGCCGTGACTAGCCAGAAGGAATTCAAAAGTTGATCTCTGATCGCCCAATCGTAGTATCTAAGTTCGTTATGGCATATAAAGTGGAAACACTAAGAATATTCAATGTGATCGTGAATTGATATAATTGATGTGGAAATTTTAAATAGAATATTAAATTTTAAATAGCATATTTTTAAATGCTTCAAATATTTAATCATACTAAAATATTTTTTAATTAATTATGGATTAATTCAATATAATTCTTCATATATATATAATTTCATCATCAATCTAAAATATCATTCTAAAAAGTAAGAAAATTATACTCGATAATCATATCGCGAATCATATCGATAATCATCGCGCGAAGAACACATAAGTTGTATCTGAGTTTCTTCTCGTTCTCCACATTGCTATCAGGGAAATACTCGTGACATTATTTTTTAACGTTGCGCATCACACAATTCCATCACCGCAGAAATGCATTTATGTGAACTTTTTTCCCGGAACGATATCTTGTCGCTTCCGTGTATATGACACTTCTTCCTGAAACACTGTATACACAGCGGAGAAAGTGATGGAACCTTCGGTCGAGATACGGATCGCTATCATGGCATTATCATCGCCGACCGATCTTCCCAGGATCGTATGCGCGGGGGAGACCCTCGTGGGAAGACGAGCGCGAGATCTACAAAATCACGATTCATTTCAGCGACACTGGATCTTGATCGTGAAAATAATGTCCGATCTTGTCACGGAGATATTTCCCGCTTTTTTTCACTAGCAACATCGGGTGAAAATATGAATTTTTTTTGTCCTCGACTGGCTTGTTTCCGAGGTATAATTTATTAACAATTATATTTTCACTTTAGAAAACTAACATTTGTTTTGTAACGTTGTGACGACTGCAGATAGAAATCTTGGTTTTTTAGTGTAAATCACTTAGCTCTTTAAAATATATTGTATTAAATAAAGCGATATACAGGAGATTTTAATTAATTAATATTATAAAATATAAAAGATTTAATATAAAAGAAGAATTAATATAAAAATATAAAATTAATATAAAGAATTAATATAAAAGAAGTTCAGAATTGTGTTCTGTAAACAATCAATATGGCAGAATTAGAAATAAATAACGTTAGCTATTGACATAGATTAACTTAATCTAATCTCTTATGTCTTATATGAATGGATTTATCTGCTATTATCGTAAATCCGATTTATAAGCTCGTCGAAGAGATTATGTAGCTACCAATTTATTTAATTGTCCATAAAAGAAAGCCTGCAATATTTACAAAGACGTATAAAACTTGAAATTTCATACTTTAACAAATTAGTTATAGTCAAGATGCCGATCATATGAAAAATAGGCATTTCTCTTCTGAAATATCCTTCGTATGAAAATGAAGCCTGACGTAAATGAAGCCTTAAATAATCTTGCCTCGTAACTATGCAAGTAAATTTCCCAGGAGAATAACACATTATAACCGTGCATAATCCATTGCGATTTATGGCAACGCGATTGTTGATCGCCCATTACGCTCTCGGTACAATGTCTCGTTTCCGTCTTTTGCTCCATACATAATCCAGAATGTGAAACCATGTACAGGTGAAATTTCTCGCTTTATAAACGGTCGCTGTATGTATTTACCGAGCATCGATTAGAGGCGGTTACACGATCGAGGAAATCGCTTAATGAAATGCCGTGAAATATTTCAAGCTATCGCCACGCTCACTCTCGTAATTGATGAACGCGCTTATCGCGCATAATGTAAGATCCGCGTAACATTCGTAACGCCTCGACAGTTAACTACGAATTAATCCTTTCCGTATCAAGTCTCTATTTATCAAAAGAAAATCATACATACAAGTTATATTTTTATGTAATTACAGGCACACACATCTTAGGCATATCTATAAAATTCTAAACTAATTTTGAAATTTGTATTATCGCTAATTATAAACAAAATAGATTAATTTTCACATACTTATATACATTTTGTGAATTATACAAAGTTGAATAAACAACTTTTTACTAATCAATTTTTAATAAAATATTCAATATAAACATTTAATAATAAAATATTTCTATAATAAAATATTCCCAATTTCATAAAAAAAAATATGAAATTTTTTCATCAGGACTTACTTCATTCTATTATCTTGAAAATCGTGGATTAAATGACTTCAATAAATTCGAAATATGTTTCTAAACTGGAATGACAATGCTTTAAAACTGCATAATGATTTTAACCAATTCAAAACGTGTTTATAAACTGGAACTGAATAACAGTATTTTAAAAATGTTTAATATTTGCGCATTACAAATGAAGAAAAAATATATTCATGATTGAGGACATGGGTGGCAAGAAAAGATTAATTAATGAGATAATTGGTTCTGCCGCGATTATATTATGCCTTCGGGAAATAGTCGCGGTTTTCACGATATGTGGTTTGCGCGATACATACAAGTAATATGAATGCTATATTTCACATTGCTATACGTTTAACAGCGATATGACTTTTCGAAACAAAAAGTTGTCACATATTGTTCGAAATCAATTAAATTTTTCTGTATAAAAGAAACTATATATGTAACAATTTTTACGATATACTATTTTGTAAGAAAAAAGGTATAATCTGGAAAACCCCAACAAGAAGGATCCGTAGATAGATTTCTCTTATCTGAGTATTCTCAAAATATATACATATCATTATCAATACAGTTATCCATATCAATAATATATTTATGATATCGCTTACATACTGAGAGAGAGAGAGAGAGAGAGAGAGAAATATCGTTTATAATATTAATTATATGACATGTCGGATTTAAAACTGCACAAATATTAATGATCGCTAAATAATCAAGATAATAAATATCAATCCGTGTTCGTTCGACGACAATCAATCGATCGCTGAAGCAAATCGGAGCAACATTAGCTCAAATATTTCAACTGCGAAATTACATAACCGGTAACGTATAAAGAGAAAAAAAAAGAAGAGAATTCGAAAGGCGATTGCAAACGGGAAAGAAAACAGTTACGTGGGCGGTTCGCTTCGTCGTGTCCGCGCGACTTTTAATAATCGCGTCGATTTGTCAGTGCACCGAATTCTAATTAGAGCGTCTCCTTTCAAGATATTACATTGTGCCGTTTTCTTTTTTTTTTTGCGAACGAAAATGAGGGAATCAGCCCATGGTTGTTTTCAACGGTGTCGCTACTAAATCAAAAAATACCGCATCGCGTCCCTCTTGTCGCCGAAGGCGCATATTGAGTTACTCGGCTGAAAGATGCATCGAACGATTGCGCTATGAGATGCAGTAAATTACAAGTGCCGAATTCCAGTCGATGATTGATATTAAGCAATCTGCTAAACGACGTGGCAGTAAATTCGAAGTAAATTCAAACTGAAATATTTTGCCAACAGTTTCCGAACAAGAAAAAAAAACAGGTTTTGCGATGCTTAATGCTACTACGTAAATAACGTAATACTTAATAAAATAATATTTTCATAATTATACCATATATAAAAAGGATTGAAAAATAATTCATACACAGAGAAAAAGGACATTCTTGTTTTGAAAATATATTTAGCTTTAACATGGAAATCTTGAAATGAGATTATATTGCGTTGATTAAAGAAAAATATAATTGCTTACTTGAATGAAGCCATTTTATATCAATCAAGAAAAATATATTCTTATGATTTAAGATTTAATTTTCTTGAATGGAAAAGAAACAATGTTAGATAGAAAATAACATTTTTAAATCAAAGATTATAATTCTCTTAAAGTAGAATTAAATAATTATATATTCTTGAGATGACAATTAAAATAAGATTACAATATTAAAATAAGACTATAATATTGTTGAAATTTAAAATTACTAAATTCTTCTAAGAAGATTATAAATTGTTGCGTATATAAGAATCAATGAACGCGTTAGTTTAAGTATATAAGTTTTGATTTGACACTTTTTTTTCTGTGTATGTACACGTTGAAAAATATGTCCAGAGAGATTGAAGGATCAGTACACGAAGTCGTCAAAATTTCTCTCTTTCTTTGAAAGTACATAATTAATCTCGAAGAAAAACCATGTAGATTCAACATTCTAATTAAAAATACTCGACACTGTGAATTCTCTCTCCGAGCAGCATAACTCCCATCTTTCTCAAGACATTCCGCGCTTCCCGAAGATCTCTAACACACCCTAGAGCCATCCAATTAGCCCAACGAAAGTGCATAACGCGCGGCAAGCATCATCCAGATCTCACGACGGCGCGTGAACGTAAACACACCGCTCGCGCGAAAGCAAAGCAAGGAATGGAAAATGCGCGGATGATTCCGTTGTGAGCAATTCCCGGCGAGTTGAAATAGCGATTCTTCCACACATACGCCTACATACACACGTGTGTACGGCAGGTGAATTCCGGGGAATTGCGGCGCTTTGAAGGCGCAGCTTTTACGGCGGGCGTCCCGACGCCGAACCGCGCCGGCGTCCCGGGAATCAATACGCGAGAGAGACGACGTCCCGCAGAGCTCTCAGCTGTTCCGTCCACAGCGATGGCCACGTTGTTCCCGCTTTTCCGTTCCCCCGTCCCCCTCGATAGTTTATTTTCGTGATTCCCGTGATGCGTGATCCCGCAAATGTTTACGGTAATTGAAAGCCTCGGAGAAACATGGTTCGTCGAAGTCGCCTCGACGCGTCATTTCGTGGGAATGACTTGTCACGCCCTTTATATAGCGAATCGCACGTCTGCTTGCGTTCCGGTCTTGTGCTTAAGCGACTGCTAATCTTGTTACATGGAGGTAAAAATATATTTGAATTGGTAATAAAATAAAATAGAAATTATATGAAATCACGTTCTGAAAAATATCTTGAAATATCATAAAAACAAGCTCTGATTTTTAGTAATCCAATCTTGGATACATATCGATCCATAAAAAATAAATAGATTATAAAAAAGTAAAAGACAGAAATATTTTATAATTTTGGTCTTTATATACATACAAATTTTGAAAATATTTTTCAAAAGAAAGGGAAAACAGAGAATTCGAAATTCGGATTGTCTGTCTCTTTGCGATTATGGCATATGATTCGACGGAATTTGCAACTTTCGATACGTCCGACACTAATATAGTGCTTCGTAGCAATCGACGACGTTTAGAAGCACTTGAAATGCATTTTATCGGAATAACCTACATGCACTTCTATGAAAATCCATGCGAGAGATATCAAAATCTTAGGGTCCCCTACAAGGCTTTCTAGAGGCGAGATTACTGAGGCGTGCAGCCCGAAATTTTCTTTGATCTCCCTTCCGTGCAAAGCTTGATTATTGACATATCGATTCGACGTGGTACCGTTTTCGTCCAAATTTAGGTGACTTGTGCACGACCGCGGAAGAATCATCTACCCGGAATTTTACCGAGAATGTTTTGCCAGCAAAATCGCTCCGAAATAAAAGAATAAATTCGACATGAAGCATTTAAATAAAATATTTAAAAAATTAAGAGTTAAATAAAAAGAAGTAAATATATCGAAACTTATGAAATAATTGATTAATAAGAATATTATATTTGACATAATTAATATTAAAACAAAAATTACAAATAAAGAAAAAAATATAGATTTAACGTTCCAATGTTGCGGCTTTAAATGTTTGCAATAGCTTTCACATTGATATAATTTCATCTGACATTTTACGAATCAGAATTCTCATGGTTCCCTCGAGAATTACCTCACCCTTTCTATGAGCGCGATCTCCAGTTTGCTAACCAATGTCAACTGATCGGATCAACGACCAGCCATCGCTCATTCTATTTGTAACCTCGACTCACACATATGTATATCAGATATCCCAGTCGAGAAATGATCAATTCACCTACATTACACGACCATGTATAATTACTAACCAAAGTGCGGCCCGACCTCGGTATTAAATTTCTAACCCATTTCTTTGCCTCTCCTTGTCTCTCTTTCTCTCCCTCTATTTAATCCGTGCTCGACAAACAGTGATTAGCTAAGACTCGGACCGCAGGTAGACCTTGCGCAGCTCCAGCAACCATCTCTCCCGTCAGCATCTCGGTTAATTGTACATAATAACTGACACGGAGACTCGGAGGAGAACTCAACACCATTTATGGCAGTTCTATGTGAAGGCGCGCGAATGGATTCCTCTCTCACTCTTCTGGATAAATAGTAACTCTCTCGAGTCGTAAATAAATCGCGCGACGATCAAAGGCTGATCAAACAGCCGATGGAGAAGATTCGGAATTACTATCGAAGAGTCAGTGAGAAAGACGCTCGACTTTGACATCCACTGGATTTAGCTAATAATGATGCAGCATTAGTCATTTTCAATAGAAGGAAAAAACGTGAGAATTATTGACTGTATCGTGTCGAGACAGTAGGTTTAGCATATGTGAAGAAATCATGTATGATCGTAAAATATCGTTATTCTTTTTGCTATTATTAAATTTTATTTTTCTGAACGCGACTGTATGATATCATATGTATGACGTGTATACAAATATAGAATACGTCATTATTTTCGGACAATTTAAAGATTGACAACTCAATCATATATTTTTGAAACGCATGTCATTGTCATACTTAGAAAGTATTAGAAAGTAACTTTACTAATCCCATCTCGAAAGATAAATATAATTTACTGCAAGATTATGATAAATCTACTAATTGTACCGCAAACATAAATCAATCATCATTAAACAGTTTCATCAAAAACGTATATTCTTATATTATATTATTATATATATTATATATATTATATATATTCTTATATTATATATATTATATATTTTGTTATATGTACTTTAATATTTGCAGTATAATAAAAAAGTATTAAAAATATCTAGTATAACATAATAAAGAAATTATAAATATTTTATTCACACTATTAAAAGTATTGATGCAAAAAAATTGACTTCATATATAAGCTGACAGTGAAGATAAAGATATTTCACAGTATCTAAATCGGAAAATATTGATTCCAAATCGCAAAAAATTATCGACAGAAATAAAAATCTCTCTTTAGAAGGAATAAAGAGACTAAAAATATGACGATGTATATGATCCATCCTGGCTTTCAAAAAAAAAAAGACATTTTCGTATCGTCTGTGGAATTACGTAAAAGCACACTTATCGCCGGAAATGAGCCACAATGTCAACATATCGAAGTGAAACGCAAACTAATATTTCTTTTTCGATAATGAGATACCTTCCTGATATAACAAAATTTGACAGCTAACATGCTAACAAGCGATAGAATAACGAAGAATAATTTCGAGGAAAATAAAAAAAATCATCCGCCGGTATAGGTTGGAAAAGGACTTCGTCCTTCGAAGTAACTTCGCCGTCTTTGCTCTTGAACTTGATACGAAATGGGCTAACAGCGATCAATACAAGCTTTCGGCGCTCGCGAGGCGAAGCTCCGTCTGGCACGGTAGAAGTAACTTCCCTGAATAAGATCTACCATGGAGAACTTGCAAAATATTCGCCTCAATATTTTTTTTCTCCCGATTGCATTCGTTTGCAATATAACTATTTTACATGCATATGTAGAACAATCTTCCCACTTGTCCGATTTTTCGTATTCATTCGCAACAGTTCAACATTTGATTGCATAAAACAGAAAGTTAAATAAAATCCTTCATAGAAAATAACAAACATAAAAAAACAAAGTTGAATATATATTTTACAATTAAAATTAATAAGAATTTAATTAATAAACGTACGTAAAACGTGTGTGACTTTAAATATTTATCGATATTCCTCGATAAATATCTAAATAAACGAAGGAAATTAACTATATTGTCTGTGCAAAATTGCATTGATGAAGAAAATAAACGCGCGCTAAAATTGCACGTTTATTAAAGTGACGTGAACAGCGAATTTGCGGTGCGTGGACGGCGCGGGCAACTGTTTTGCAATATAAAAAAAAATATTACTATATAAATTTAAGGAAAGATAAAAAAAATTTCGTCCTCGTGCGTTGCTAATCCGCTTCCGCGATAACTGAACATGCTGGCGGCAACGATTTCGCATTGCGCCATTTACGGCAATCGCCCGTCGAGGGAACGAAACACACGCGTGGAGCCGCACCATGGTAGAATTGCACAGTTTACCTCGACTATCGATTAGATTCAGCCTTGTTAAACGCGCTATCTTATCGTGGACCGCGGTTGGACGCGGAACCTACCGACATTGAGTCATTGTGAATCAAGGAAATCACCCGTATGAGCCAAAGTTCCGCGCAAATGTGTCGTTATATATAGTTAGAAATTTTATTTCTCAGAAATATCAGAAAATAGCACGATCGCATAAATAGTCGAATGACGAGAAAATGCTATAAAATTAAGAATAAAATTGTAATGTCGTAAATAAAACTTTCGTATAAATTTATTATCGATAAAGAAACTATGGAGCTATCAGCTGATTACTGTCATATGTATAAACAAAATAAAGAATTGTGAACTTTGTGAAAAACAGAAATCTTTTTCATTGCTGTTATAGAAAAGACTTACAAATTTAAAGGAAATTTATATTTTACTACGAAATATTAAGATTGTTCGATTAATAATTATTATTAATGACAAATAAAAATTATTTGATAAATAATTATTTATTATTAAAATTAATAGTGTTAAAATTAAAATTAACAGTATTTAATATTAATCAACCCTTGCTACATAATTGCCATAACAGTTCGCGGTAATCGCATCTTGTATACAATTACGCAAATCGTCGCGGAATTGTTTATATCAAACGCGGTTAACAAAGTCGTAACGCTCGCGATAAGATAACGCGCGTGACAAGAGCGAATCTAATTGAAAGCCGACGTAAAACACGCTCTTATACTCTTACTCGTTCTCTTCTCTCTCCTTGAATCGCCGCCGCATCGCCGCGAGGAACGGCTTTAATGTAAAAGCAAACGCTTTGGAGAATGTGCCTTCGTGTCGTCGTATCTCACGGCGTAAAGAGAGATTAGATTAATTATCAATAAAGCGACGAGTCGCCGCTTTGAACACCCCGGCATTTGACACGAGACGACGTAATCGTCATCTCGAGATTCAATCACGATTCAACATATCCCGCGCTCAGGATTAACTTTAACAAGACTCGTGACACGTGTAAAAATATTAACTCCTTGTAATTTAAAGAAAATTACAAGATTAAAATTGTTTCGAGCAGTTTCGCACTAAGTCCTGTTTAAGGATAATCGTACATGATCCTCTTTTAATCTCCCACATATTTTAGATAATTAGATAATTAAAAATTGCATTACACGAATCAAGAAGGAATTTCATTGCTATTCCAAATTCTTTTATCTGAGTAACAATGGAAAGTTCAGGCCCGATTCTGATACCCGATTTTGCTACTTTCGTGGCTGCGATAAATATTCCTATTAATTACGGAGCCGACAAAGCGGCTTCTCTCGGCTCGCCTCAGCTCGCTTCTACTTTATTGGAATCGGTGGGCAACGCTTTCACGGTATATTACTACTTGAGACACCGGCAAGCAGCGTCGTCCGGCCTCCCCGCGGCGCAAAGTGAAATTTATCCGCCGATATCGGCGGCCGATCGCGAAAATCGACGCACAATACGCTTGAACGGCGGCTATAATGACGCTCCCACGAGATTTACGGCGGTAACGCGCTCTACGCTGGCAGCGCTTACGCTACCCACTAGGGGTGTTAATGATATTACGATACACAATCCGCAAGTTATTGATGCTCTCGCCTTGATACTTCCCGGTTGATACCGAAGGCTACAAATAATTACTTTTATCAATATTGTAATATCAATGTTTCGATTACATAAGCTTATTATCATATTATACCGTATCAAGAATGATATCATGTTGTTGTTTTTTTGGAAACAGGATATCATTTATATTTACGATGCCAGTTGCGAATTATCATTTTACTATTATCTTTGGTATATTTCGCCAAAAAGTAATTATATAAATACAGTATAATATAATGATAAACTTACATATATACAATCGAAACATTAATGTTATAATATTAATAAGAGCAATTATTATTATATATATTGATATTGATATTTTTGATAAATAATCATATCGTGTTACTAGATTAAAAATTCATACTTTTAATCCAGATTCAATGATAAAATAAGAGTGGATAAGGGGAGGACAAAATAAAATATTTTATCATTGAAAAATCTTAATTAAATGGATGAATTTTTAAGCTAGTGTGACACGATATGATTATTTATCAAAAATATCAATATTTTTGCATCAAATATAAAAAATCTATATTTTAATATGAGTTTTATGAAACTTCTCGTTTTTAGTAAGAAATTGGCTGCAAAATATTAATATTCCATACTAATTCTTATTTCCTGCATTTTTATCCCGTTATATCCGTGAGAAGCATGCAGTCTTTTACATCATAAACGAATATAAATATGAAATAGCTTTGCGAATGGGCTTTTCCCGCGAAAGGAGAAAAGACTTATCGCGAGGAGCAGATTTATAACATTCTACGATTATGTCGAAATTTTCTTTCTTTCGGATAAAGGCTCGTATACCTTCCGCGAGCGTAGACACCACGAGCCTCGACCTCGCGGGAAAGCGTCCTGGAATTTCTTATACGGCAAGAAGCCGCGCGCCGCGACGTTATCGTACGCCGTCGAGCTGTAGGCCCTGGGGAAGGAATTATTCCGCTTCGTGAAATGCCGCGATTTAGCATCGCTTACACGTATACCGGTCGCGTGTATCGCCGCCGGTAATCGCCGCCGTTAGACACACTCGCGAGTCGACTATAATCCGATATTTTTGCAAGCCGATTGCTCTTAGTCGGATCAAATTGTCATACCGCACTGCCTTTCAAAGATATCACGCAAAGTTAATAGACAACAATTAAATATAATTTATTAGGCTTGTTAAATAATAATTAAAATAATAATAATAAATAATAATTTAAATAATAATAAATAAAATAATAATTTAAATAATAATAATAAATAATAAGTTAAATAATAATAATAAATAATAATTTAAATATTTAAATTATACGAGCAATAAATAAATGCAATGAGTATATAATAAATTTAAATATTATTAAATATTACATAAATTTAATATCTTCAAATATTTGTTATATTACTTCTCAAGCCAAATAAATATTGAAACTGTTTGCAAAGATGAAGGCCAAAGCTTCCCCAACTTCCTCCGCAGGAGACCTTCCTTAGTTCTATCATTGCTCTATCGTATCGTCTAGCACGGAAATGTAAGCAAGATATGAAATGTCGCCACGAGCCCGAGAAATATAGAGAATATTACATTTACATCATCGAAGAAGGGGGAAGTGTCAGCCGATGCGTCGCATTCTCCGCCAGCGGCAGTACAATTAATGGCGCGGCGGAGAAATTATCGCGACGCCGAGCCGTCAGCGCGATTCGCGCGCACGACGGGACATTTAACGCCGCATGCGCCGCGTGATCGTTACCCGTTAATTTATAATAATCGGTCGATAATAAAATGCCGGATAGGTCACACACGCCGCATGCCGTGGGAGCGGTCGGTCCTTTCCCTGTCAAAGATGCGTACATGCGCGCGAAGAGAAAAACGGAGTAACAGCTGTGACGCTTTACGATCTGAGGTGATTTAAAAATCGTTGACTTATTTTTAATCCGGAATTTTAAAAATCTTTATTTTATCATCGCGCGATCTTTGTAATTATTACTTGAATTATGAATTTATGCGAAAATTCGAAATGTGACAAGTATTATTAAAATTGAAATTAATCAGTATCAAAATTACAAACTGATTATAAAGTTTATTGTGCAATTTTATTAATTATTGCAGAAACTATTCGTCTTCTAATTATCTTTCACGATATCGTGGTTGTAGAGTTAGTATCGATCTTGCGGTATCCGATAAGTAAAACTATCGACAGTTCATTAGATTTAAGTATCTCACACATCCGTTCTCCTATTCTCGATCGCGCGATATTCTCGGCATATAAGTTGAGATCGCCATAAATACGCCCGGATGTGCACCGAAGGGTGCGAGTTATTTTCATAGCCGCGGCACGTTTACGATCGCTGTTGGCGATGATACGCGACAAAACGTGCCATTGGAATACGTTCGAAGCCGTCGAGATTTAATCGTCGAGCTTCATCGCAAAATCGGCGCCGCGAATCGCCGCGAATCGCTGAGAAAGCTACCGAGAAATGATCGAGAAGCATCGCAAAGCGATTGTTATAAAACCGTGCCTTGACAAGAATCCAATTCAGAAAAATTGATATTGACTCTGTCTTAAAAATTTTTTTAAAAATTTTGTTTTTTTTTCAACGAGTCAACTTTTGCATCGCGTTTACTTTTCTTCAGCGACGAAAAGAGCATCCTTTCTCGCGAGAGAGCTAACTTAAGCAACACAAGATCGTATACATTTTCACTTACCAACTCGTGGAGGGTCTTGAGATCGTTCGTGACGATCTGCGGCTGCGGTCCGTATATGAGACACGGCTCTTCCTCGTACTCGTCGTCGCTCTCCTCGTTGTCGGCGCCATTCGCCGCCTTGTTCTCGGCGGCGATCTCCCGATCGATCTGCCTCTCCATCTGCACCAGCAACGGCGCCAACATCCCGAACTTGGCGCCGCGACGCGCCACCTCCAGCAGGCATAATATCACGTGTCGCTCGTTCTTACGCATTATCAGGTCCTCGGTCTCGAAGAGCAGGCACTCGATGATGCCGAGACTGTTGCGGCACCAGTCGATGAAGTTTGAGACGTTGTCGCGGGCGAAGAAGGTGCCGGCTTTGGCGTTGGGCAGGTAGGGCACGTCACCTACCTGGCTCATCGGCAGCGCCAGGGAGGTTATCGAACGTGTCATCGGCATTTTGCGGGCCTGACGTCGGGCCACGTAGTCGCCCGCATATTTCCGCACGTTGTTCGCATGCTGAAAGTAGAAAAAGAAATCACTCCGGTCAGTGCATCATCTCCAGCGCAGAAGCAGAAGTATAATTTACCGCCGCGAATGGTCGGAGCCAGTAAAGGGAAAGCAAATCGCACTTTTGCCAATTTCAGTAATCTCTAAGAGAGAGATGTATAATTATAAAAAAATGTTCTTTGATTTTTATAAACTTCGCGGAACGGACTTTCCAAGCTTTATTTTTAATCGCACAAATATTTCATTCGGTATCGTAATTTGCGGCGTTTTGTGAATTACGATTTATAATAATAGCGATTTAAATGTATATCGTGTAGCCTACGTGTGCATCAATGTTTCATGACGCTTATGACAAACGTCGATACTTTATATCCAATGCTTAGAGAGAATGCATGTGTGCGTTATATGCAATATTTCATTTCACGCCATTGAACAGCTTTCCCACACACACACACCGTCTCCTTTTACATCGTCGTGCACACACATACACGTTATTCAGATACGAGACTCGACGCGGCATCAAAATCCTGGATTTACCGCGAGTAGTTGAAATGACAGATGGCATCTGATGACTGTCATCCCTCCAGAAAAAACGTTTTAATGCAATATCACGTTATTGATTTAGATGAGTGTATTGTTTAAGAGAGATTCGAGATGCGTACACCCTTGTGGGGAGCATTTGGCAGCTCAAAAGCGATGATAGATAATAAAACATTCAGTCTAGTCGTGTAGTTTACAATGTGAATTAAATGAGAACAATTTTCTTTGTAATTTCTACGAAAATTTGAGAAATCGCAGTTTGAATAATATTATAAATTTTATTATGATTATTAATATGATTAATTTACTATGATTGATATGACTTGATATCACTAAATTTTACTATGATTAATAATTTACTCTATTATTAATTATTTTTTGACCTAGAAAATATTTAAGATCCATTAACATTAAAATGAAAAAAGGTACTGTAGATAGAAGAAAGAAACTGCAAAAACTACCCCTTCGTTTATCATACAATTTCTTTCGTCCATTTGACTATCATCATTCATCAAGATACATATATCAGTTGCGGTAATACTATTTCATCCCTTCAATCCCTTTCTGTTTGTTCATCGCTCGTTTTTCGCCGAACATCTGCTCAAACGACTGCACTAGCCTAACTGGGTGCTCGTTTTAATGATGGTTCGTTGAACCTATATACTGCTCAAACAGAGTTGACGAGACGAGATGACTCGTTAGGAGGATATTTGGGTTAACGTTGGAAAAAGAAGCTGCCACGCAGTATGACCCGGAACAGTCGGCCCGTTAGAAAGTCGCCGATGTTTAAATAAAATCGTATTTCGTCTGAGCAAACATCGCGCCGTATGTGCAACGTTTGCTCGCGTGCGACGCATCGAATTTCGATGTCACGTATAAAGAGAGTCGGAGCATCTTGCTAATAATAGCTCTTATTCTTTACCCACAGTTTCATTGACGGAAATTTTATAAGAAAATTAAGAATTTAAAAAAGCCTCATTATTAACCAATCTCATCCTTGTAAGATACTTATGTAATATCTACAGAAATTTTTACAGGAATCTTGTATTTTCCATGATGCTTAAATTTTTCTTTCTTTATTTCCTGAGAAATATGAGTCATTAAGAATAAATCAGAGTCAATAATACGAGAAAAACCCCAGGAATTTATACAAAAGTTTGCTCTTCTGCTCTAGCCGATTAATTGCGTCATAAAATCCTCAAGTTGTTGAACGGCGGCTTTTCTAATCTTTACGCATTCTTAACGCAGGCTCGATTTCGAGCCTGCGTTTCTACGAGAAACTTCTTCGGTTCAACAGGACGAATGATGCACGGCTTTTTAAGGGGGGATGCCGACAAAATATATATCTCGTCTACACATGGGTGCCATAAGGCTGCGGAGCTGTTTACGCGCACCCCGACGCACACTCGTAAAAATCATATCTAACGACATCCGGTTATCTCGTCGGCCTGTTTCAATATCTCCCGAGGGATAATACGAGAGATTAGACGAGTCTGCCAACAGGCAGTTACAACTAAACGCGAGCGACGATTCAACGATCGGAGCGTTTTGTCGAGGACTCTTAAAACTGGTGGAAAGAAGTCTCTTTTCATCGAAAAATAAAAGAAAAAAATAGAAATAGGCACGAATTAGAAGACAGAAATGATCAGTGTTTTTCTTTTCCAATGTTACTTATGTTCAAAAAATAAGATAAGTTGTCACTAATTTCATTTATCTTTGATTACTTGTGTAATGACGAGTCAAGAATCTGACAAGAAAATTAATGAAAAATATTGATACTGATATAAAAATTAAGAAGCATCTTGATTTTTTAAATATGATAATTCTATTCAGTTTCTTTCGCACAAATACTGGAAAATAATTTTTATCAGTAATCGTCTCATTAAGACGTTATTTATTTCCTGCCCATCAATATTGGCAATACTTTTTGATTAAATTGGAGCGTATAAATCAGGCCACGATCTCCCGATGATGCGTTGAGCATCACTGCGTGCGAGAGGAAGAGTCACGCTTATAAAAGACGAGAAGCGGCGCATATGGTAATATGGTCGGCAGATGAAGCGAAGGCAGGATGTCATATTACGTGACCCCTGATTCCCCTCTCTATCGTCGCCGCTGCTTGCCACTACGAACGAATGTGCCTAATGAAAATGGCCATTGCACATTCTACGTTTATAAATTGGAGCGTTTGCGAGACGTTTCATTGGGCTCGAGGGGGAAAAAAAGCTTAATGCGTACGAGTTGAGCGTAATGCTGGCGCGATATGGAAGAAAACCAATGAGACGTAACCAACGAGAGAGATCAAGTAATCATTACTCATAACCGTGTAACTTAATTTAGTTTCTGGGGGCGGGCTTACATGATAAACCATTGCTGAAATTTATGACTATTTGCGATGCTGGCCACTGGAGCAAACGAACGCGCATTATTGAAAGCACGCGAACACGCATGGCGAGATTTAATCTAATTAAGATAAAATCTGTCCGTTTAAATAAATGACATTGATTAACTATTGATTAGTAAAATAACGATTTTATGGATTCATTTTCCTATACCATCGTGTGCTATAGAAAATAACACGATTCGCTGTTAATGATCTTGCCAAAGGGATTACGCATCGCACGCAACTGACACATATGCGTTTTACAAGGCAATGTAATTCAAATTCCCACAATTCATCAAGCAGCAAAGTTAATTATTAGACTTTCTAATGTGTCATTCTTACAGCTGTGGAGAAATTCTTTGCTCGGCAGAAGCGCGAAGAGATTCCCCGCTAGGATTATTCGCGATCCTGTCGTTCTTGTCTCCGCTAGAGGTTAATAAACCTCGACCGCGCGTTTGTGCTCCTAACAGTAAGACCTCGGCCGACACAAAAGCGTCGTGAATCACGGCGTGTTCTACGCGCGCGTTGTATGATACCTTCCAAAGCGTCGCACGCGCGAACAAGTATGTAAAATCGTGCGAACGTGCTTGCAGTATCTTTATGTAGTCACAGTCAATGACACGTCACAAGGTGCTTCCCAGGAAATGATTCCCATGTCATCGTTAAGACGCGCAAAAGCGAACTGACGTTAAACGTTCCACGTAATGAATATTTATAGTTTTAAGTAAAAGAAATATAAAGTGTCAATAAAAATAGAATTTATATAAATAATCTGTTAAATGGTTTGTAAACATTAAAATTATATTAAAATATTTTGATTTAAGAAAATAATATTATTATGTCAAATAATAAATAATAATAATTATTTATTATTATATTATTATAATATTATTATTATTTATTATTATAATATAATTATAATAATGAATAATAATAATATAATTATATCGAATTCTAATTATCTCATATATTTTATGATTTCGAAAAAAACATAATGATGATGCGATTCAATGAAGGTATTCGCAAACAGTAGATCTATCAGGAAAAGCCTATCGGCATTCACTACAAGAGAAGGAATATCTTTCATAATTGTCCTGAATTGCTTAATAGACACTTAACGTCGATTAACAGATGATCGATAGCGAGGGAGAATATCTACAACTATTATCTCAATGAGTTATTATCCTGTTATCATCATCTATGCCGTAATTTGTCTAACAGCTATTCCAAAGGTCTTTAAATGAGAGTCGATCTCGCTTTAACATGATTATTTTGTATCTTGCTTTAAGAATTTTATCGAATTCTAATTATCTCATATGATTTCGAAAAAAACATTAATCGTATAATTATATGCTATTTGCACGGAATATTCTCCATCACGTTATTTCATCGACCTATTTTATAGTGATATTTTGTTCCTAGAAAACAGGCGTCCCGCCGCCTATGAGACCACCTATATTATAAAAAGGTACAATGAACCTTTCGAGACACCGCCGGTTACGTCAATGGACGTCGACATTGGCATTAAAATGCGTCAGGACTATAAAGGCGATCCCCGGAGTAAGGTCCTAGACCGCCCGTCGCGTCTTGTGGTCGTCGACATCGCGTCGCGTCGTGGCGCCTGCTCGATTTTTCTCCGTCTATTTTCGTCCGTTGTTTTTAAAACACACACCCCTTGCATCGCAAGTTCGGAAGCACTGGCGCGCGGGGGTCACGGCATATATATTTAGATAGAAGACGATGAAAAGGGCCACCCCCGTGCACTCCGATTCCGAGAAATTATGAGAAAAGCGGCTGCTGCATTCTCTGTCCCTGAGACAAAAGGAACCATCGGTTTGTAGTTTCCGTTGCTCGCGCTCGAATGCATCGGTGAAGTCTATCTGCGCAAAATGGAAAGATTTCCATATTTCAAAGGTGGTTCATTTTAAGAAATATTAAAGGCCTCGTTTTAATTAACTCTTAAATTCGCAGATCTTCATTCTCTTCATAATTTACGTTAATTTATCGATTTTTGCGAAAAGCGTCTCAACAATTTTTTAATATTATTTACACATTTTTATATTATTATTTACACATTTTTTATTTTATATTATTATTAACTAAATTATATATCTTTTTATTTTTTTTTAAATCGATATTTACGAATAATAATTTTGAGATCAAAGTATTTTCGATTGTAAACTAATATAGACTTGTGTGAATAGTCCTTCGTGCTACCATCATTTCCGAACGCACGCAAGCTAGATAAAGGAATAGGAACTCTCAACAGAAATGCTAATGGAAGGTAGCAGGAAACACTCTTGACCTCGCATACATAATGTGTTTCCTTGGTGTAAAATACGCAGAAACGGATATAGCGACTTCATTTTTACAATCATTTTTATAATCGACCTTCCAAAAAGGATAATCAACCGGCAAGGACACACCTGTGGCTATTTTCATATCTGCATATCTTATATGATTCGTATAGACATTCACCTTTAAAATATCAACCATGTAAAAATAGATTTTAATTTAAGGCAAATTGATATTTCTCTGTTTCGTTCTATTTCTCCTGCGATTAATAATTTTATTAAATATAGTCACTTTCTCTAAAAATAAAAATGTTAGACTAATCATAAAAAAAATAATTAATTTAAATGTTGACAGTCTTTATAATTATAAGTTAATGAAAATTACGAGTTTATTTAGTAGAAATGGAATGAAGGCAGAGATCCGAGTCCATCCTTTTACGCTTTTCTACATTTCGCGACGTCATAGAACGGTACTAGTCATCATGCCATTTACGATAATTCAATAGCGGCATCAGGTTTCATCAGCTTTCCACTCGATTTCAATTAACTTAAGAAATTTCAAGGCTGCCGACCTTGATTCCATTTTCTTCTAATTACTTTCATATTTATGTTACGATTTATGCGTTTGTATTTTCTTCCATCATTTCGATAAATAACTTGACAAACTTGAATGTTCTTCAATTTTATGTATCGTTAAAATAATATAAAAAGAATCTTCCTAAATTAATTATTATATTATATATATAAATTGTTATTTCTTTCATACTAGTGAAATTTCTTATTCGTTTAATTTTGGCGCACTCTAAACTATTTGTTAGTATAATTAAGAACTTTTTTATTATGATACAAAGTTATTTCTGGAAGTGCACAATTTAACTGTTAAAATTAAATCAAAACATATCATCAAGATTACAAGGATTCAAATTATCCATCATGAGATACGAAACTTATCTTTATCCAACAGAAAGGATTAAATCGATCATGCGTGATCGATCGCACGTATGACACAAAATTGTCGATCGGATTTGCATTTATCATAACGTGACCGATAATGTCAATTTATTTGAAGGAAATTGTCGATCCCATTCGCGCTTTAAGGTAACTGATAGATTCATCGATAAACTCCCTTAACGAGCGACTCGTTGCCGAGAGATAAGTCGCTCTGCCACGCGTGTCAGAAAAGTCGATGGACAATCGTGTTGTCGGGAAAGCCGGGTCGTAACTCTTCCATTAATTGGCTCATTAATGCAACCAATTTCCTCGGATCAGCCTCGATCGCGCGCAATCTCGACTTAGCGCATTTGGCCGCATTTAAACACATTATTTCAAAATCGTGCTATTGTTTCTTACAAGAATATTGTGTACACTCGCGATGTGGCTTTCGCGATGAAAAAGACAATTATAGAATACAAATATAAAAACGATTGTTCATTAAAATCAGTATAACTTTTTGTAACAAGCTTTAAACAGTGCGTTTTTCATATAAAGTCAACAATGCACATCCAAACATTTCAGTCTTATTTAATATTTATATAAAATATAAAATATATAAAATTATATAAAATAATAAATTATATAAAATATATACGAAGATAACATTTTTATTTAGGAAAAAAATTTTATTATTTTAAATTATAGGTAGTCCTAATAAATATTTACTTTTTTACAATATTGCTTGTTCAAATGAGTCTTAAACTGTCTCGTTTTAAATTAAGGCTTTAAGGTCCGCAAGAGGCAACATAAATTCTAATTCCGAACGAGAGAGAAGCGAGAGAGAAAAAGCACATAACGACAATTGCGGTTAATTAATGGCGCATGTCGCAAATTCGCCTGGAATTCCACGATATAATCCAGAATTCGCAATATAAGAACCGCTCTTCTATTTATATAAAGATATCTCTATAGGATTAACATCGAAATGTCGATTGGCGCGAAGCAACATCGACTCGACGTCCTTGCGAGGAGAAAATTGCGAAATCCTTTCTGGAAACTTTTGCACCGTAAATAACTACTTTTCAAAAGTAACGACTGTACTAAATTTTTTTAGGCATATAAAAATCTCAAAATTAACTCTATCTAAATCTAAAAAATTAATTAAAAATCTTTAAATTACTTCTCGTATAAAATATGTAAATGAAAGAGTAAAATAAAATATTTTAAAAAAATCAATAAGACAGCAATTAAATTATTTTTACTGAATGACTAACATAATTGAAGGGTTAATACTTCTGGATCGATATTATGCAAGGTGGCACCGTGCTCGAAGATAGTTTCAGCCGACTTCTATATAAGGTCTACCATCGAGAGGCGCCCGGTATTTGTCATTTCCGACAGGAAAGGCCACGCGCCGTCGCTCTTGGCTTCTTTCGGGATATCGTGATTAATATGGAGTGCCTGTCAACCTTTAACTGCATGACAAGTGCTATTCTCCAATGTTTTAAAAAATGTTTTTCACGAAGCTACTTTAATATCAAAAGTCTTTTGCGCGTCACAAAGTTCACGATTTAATAGATTTACGGATGATTGAGTGAAGGATATTTTTTAATTTATTTTAAAATTAAATTATTATTATTATGAATTAATCACTAGCAAAAATCAATGGCTGGAATGTAAATAATTGATGATAAATATGCATTATTTTTTACGACGATCAATTTTCGATTCAAAAAGTCAAGATTTCTCGGAAGCTAAATTTATATTAATTTACAGTCTTCACATCTACTAAAATTTTAATTTTAAATCCACTATAAACTTTATAGTATTATATTTTTCTTCAAAACTGTTGCTATTTGAATATTATAAATAACTCATTATTATAAATATATAAAGATCATGTTTTTCTCTTTTCGATCATATACGAAGATATATTAAATGTTATGTAACACTAGTTTCAATCGGAGAAAAATCAATTCGAGTTTTTATTTAACTATAAATTCGTGAAAATAATACTAGAGTGAAAAAGTTATTGAAAGATTATTCAAAGAAAATGCATATAAAGTTCCAAATATAATTAAATATTCCTCCTATCGCTACATTTCATTAGGCTGTCATGCATATTGCATGCAGACGCCTGCGCACCTCCCTTACCGTGTATAAAAGGAGTAAAAAAAATTACAGTCTGTAAAAGCCACCGCAAACTATAGAAAAAGGAAAGAAACAGAAAAGAGCTCCCAGAAGTGCCAGTATCGAGAGCACCGAGGTTCCTTATCGCTTCTCGTTGCGTACCTTATTATGCTCTCTGCTTGGCCACTCGTCACGGCTCGTAAAGTCGATATATGCAAAAGCACTGCTACCTCGCCCTCCCTCTGTTTCTCAACCCAATCTACCACCCTTGCTACAGGTAAGAAATTCCAGCACTTCACCTCGAGATTTGCCGTAATCCTTAAACCGGATTCAGACTAAAGTGCATTGCGCTTCGTTTTACAATTCGAACGTATCTAATGCTGAATATTGAGGCTCATATATATCCTCTTGTATGTCATAGATGTCCTCTTTTTAATCTCACCTAATTGTGATGTTTCAATTAAGCTTAAAATATACATCATATTCGATATGACCTGCGTTTCTATTTAATTTTTTTCGTTTTTTTATTCTTCGTACTTTTTATTTCTCTCGTATTTGTATGTATAATTCAAATTAAAAAGAACTTTTTACTACAGCTATGTTAAATTATGAAATTATTAAGCAAGATATATTGATCTTTTTCTGTGGAATATTTCAAAGTAAATTACTTCTTTTCTGTATATCATTGTTCTCGCGTTTAACAACTATTCTTCGCTATTATAAATTGATTAAATATGAAATGAAAACTTTATTTTTATTATCCTGCATTAGTAAAAACATGTATAACTCACAATCTCTGCATGTGTCCTAGATTTTTAACGAAAAAAACTTCGTGATACAAGATTCAAAGCTGTTAATTAATTCAAAATTCGAAAAGAATATCTGAAGCATCAATTTTATCGAATCCAAATGAATGATGTGAATAAACGAAAGAAATTAGTATTCATTTCGTAAAAATATTTATGCGCAGGACATATTTTAATATCACAATTAATTGCTAAGTGCAAAATCAGGAGTGTTGATACAAGTTTTGCAAAGATTCGCGCAATGTCACGACACGATCGTGGTCTGAATCCGGCTTTAAGGTGCATACTCGATGCTCCGCGAGCCGGTGACTTTCTCCGAGTTGGCACATAGGGAACGCACGCACCGCGATTTTATCGTCCTCTCCTGCCTACTCTAAATATTTCTCTGGCATGAATTTATAACGACGACGTTGCTAATAACGAGCGCGGTACTCCGACATTTATACGATCGGATACTCGTCGCGAATCCGGTGGGCATTATGAGCGCACGGTGCGCTCGATGGGGCCCGTGGCGATGAATGGAGCTCGTTTCGGTGCCCGGCTCGAGCAACTGCGTTGGATCGTCGTCGTAGATCAGTGAAAGTCCCGGACCGTTCCACGATCGCGATCGATCGCACGGTATCGTTCCGGGAAATATTACGTCCGGCGTCACGTTGTAAAATACAATCTAAGGTAAAAATCTAAGATATCAGGTATCATAGAAGACCATGTTATTGAGCAGCATATTTTAATTAACGAATCAGTAATAATAATGCATCCGTTTTGGCAATTCATTTTTTTTACTGTTTTGTTTCTCCGGTAATAACTGCTTGATGATATTCATCGTTCTATCGCCGTGACATTTATCTCGGTTCGTATACAAAATGCACGAACCTTGCGCTCGTTATTTCCACGCGACTGTGGCCTGACATGAGAGCGTCACGATTGCCGACCGCATTAATCGAGTAATTAAAGCATTATTCATTGTGTCCCGCATTTTTTTTAACGCCCTAATTTGCCGTGCCCTTAATGACTTGTTAAAATTGCTTTAATAATGCCTGAGCTAATAAGCTGAGACCGTGTACACCGTCGACAGTCGATCGGTCACGCTACAAGTGACTACTCTATCCGCTGCTGCAGGCGAGTAGTCGTGTGGGAGATACATATTGTATACACGTGTTTTTTCCTTTTTGTTTTCAACATCAAATCCATAAAAGCCCCCCAGTGATTTTAACATACAAGTTTTATGTCGCTTATCGACCAAAAAAATATGCACATGCTGTCACAAACATATGATTTCAATTTCGCTTAAGCTGACATCTGTTTAGTCATCATGCATCTGGCAGGAATAATGTTATCATAAATACATCGAAAAAGAAAACAAATATGAATACATTTTGCGAATCAAGTGTGTGTGAATTTCACTATCGAATTATCACTAAAATACTGATATTAAATTTTATTCTTTTAATTATTGCTGAATAATTAACTGGAAATTGATATCAAGTTTCTTAGATCGTTGGAATTAATATCAGAGAAGATGTTATTAATTTATGCTCGAATTTTCACAGACGCATTAACAGAATAATAGTGATAACGACATATTTTAATAAAAATGTAGATTAAAAGAGCTCTTTTAACAGGCTACTCTTTGCTCTCCCTATTGCGCATTAAGCTCGATCGTAATTCATACCACGCAGGACGAAGAGCTTCCGCTGGACGTCACACACATCCTTCTTCCTCCTCGTCACGATGCACACGTGCACTTTTGATGCGTTTTAGCGCGTGTCGCGTGGGTTCGTGAAAATGAATGGGGAAAAAATTTCGACGGGAAATCGAATTTTAAATTTGTCTAGCATCATTCAAACTATTTCCATATTTTTAACGTATACTCAAATTTCGTGCTATACTATTAACATTAAGTAATGTCTGTTTCATTTAATGTTTAATATATTTTTAATATATATATAAAATATTTTTGAGTACAAGAAAATACTTGCAAGTTATGTATCGTTTCGAATAACAATTTGTTATAAAATGTACGAAAAAATTATATTCTGAAAGTTTTATTACTTTTGTATATGTAATCATACTTTCACGATACTGTGTATAGGCGGATGTTTACCAAGCGGCGAGAAAATAAACGCGGAAAGAGCGGAGAACGTGACAATCGTGTTCTAGAATTGAGGCCAATGGGTATCTCGATCGGAGAATTTTTCGACGATGATAGCCGCGCGATAAGGATCGCCTCGTTATGACTGTACGAGCGCTTAACCGCACGGATAATCGTGCTTCCGCGATAGTTATAGCTTAGGCAAATCATTCGTGACACTTACTTTGCATAGAGCGACGCCGGTGTCCAGCCTGTCCATAAAATTGTCCAGATTGATCCTGAGTTCTGGATATAGGGCGTTCAGCCATTCAGCCAGGTCCTCCTTCATCGCTATCAGGTACTCTTCCGAGGACTTGAACGGCCTGTACGATCTACCTTCCAGTAACACCGACATGGTTTCAACTATTCGAAAACTGAAAGCAGAGAGATATTACGTTATATTAAAAGTTTGATAAAATTATATATTAGATTTAAAAGAAAATTAAATTTAAAACTGATACTTTTGTTTTTTCTTTGATTTCACACTTTTATATTTAAATAAATAAAAATTTGAAAATTTTTCCACACTATATTATTAATTTTATTTTGTCTATTTTTTTAAATTTAAATATCATGTAATAAATTAAGTTATTTTTTATTATATTGACACATTATTTCATATTAATCACAAATTTAAATTTTCTACTTAATTAATATTTTACACTTTCGATTTACCAGGAATTTCGCATCTTATACAATAGTTTTCCGCTTCTGCTTGTCTAGAGCATTCAGAGAGAACTAACATAACTGAAGAAACTTCAGTCCTACTGTGACAAGGGAGAAAACTTCTCCCACTCTTTGAAAATCTCGAAGGACTAGGGTTATTCATAGCTAGAAAGTGGGGAACCTCATTGAGTACAATTCGTAGAAATTTTTTAAATCTTTGAATGCTTATTTACTGGCTTCCCTTTACTGCATCTTTAATCAATTGCATAAAGAATAGTCTTCTCTCTATATACATTTATTATTCTCTATTTTCTTTCAAGTTTTTCTTTTTTTCTTTTTAGTGTTTTTTTTCTTTTTAGTGTCTCCGTTCAATACTTGACCATATATGTATTACATGGAATGCAATACAGAGAATGTAATATAGGACAGTTAAAGAAGACAAATTATCTTGCGTCCTAGTTTACGATAGATATGCAATTAAATTCCCATGATTCTTCACAAACCTTGAAATATCGCGGAAAAAAATCACGATCAACGTTATTTATCGTCCCGATGAAAGCTACATTCGTTATGCCCAGGAATTGCAATGCGCCGCTAACGGAATCCCGATTCGTTTTCTCACGCGATATTTCTACGTCCAGATACCGTTGCGTATGCAAATCCGCGGGCATTATTTTGCGATGCAAGAGGCAGATTATAAACATCCGATGAATAAAAAAACGCGAAACCAGACAATAGCCACTCCGAGTGTCGTTGTTGACAATAACGCGGTCAGCCCCGCGATATTTTCCCCATAACTTGTCATTCACAACCACCCTGTACGTATATGATACATATCAATATATGTCTATTACAGTTGCATTTCACACAACATTTTTTATACGTGATAGAATCTCGATTATACGATTTGAATTAGTCAAATATGAATAAATTTTACCTTAAACTCAATTGCATATTTAATTGTCGGATCACATTTTCTTTTTTATTTATTTTCTACATATTTTTTTCTTTAATAAATAGAGTTATTGTTATGTTAGCTGCATTTTTCAACTTACTGTTCCTTTATGTTTTTGTATTTCTTAATTTTCTTTCAATTTTTCTTCCCTACTTTCTCTTTTACGACAGATTTATTTCTTTTTTTGAATACATGAACGCTTTACTGTCTTGTCTATTGAGTCATTGAATCTCTATTTCGTTTCAGGCGGTGACGCACATAAATCTCCATCAGCAGCATTGTATACAACTCATCGAGTAATGCACAGGTTAATAGTATCGAGAGCCAAGTCGCAAGTGAAATCATTGTAAGACATTGCTTTGATATACTTTGAATAGCATCGAGTCACACAATGACATTTAGCGCGCTTGACTTTCATTGAATGAAAATCTCAGTGTGACGTTACGAATAAATCTGCACCGCGCCCTCAAATTGAGGAGCAAAAACTTGAATAAATATCGGATAATTACACATCTACATTGTCGGATTTGAAAGAAAATTTGAGATAATTAAAAATAATTGTTAGCGAATAGAATCTAGTCTTATATTTCTTTAAAAATCTTCAACAATTATAATATTTTATTATTTGAAAACAAACTTGAAAAAAATAATATACTCATTTTTTTCCTTCTAACAATTCTGAGATCGTTGGCCGGTGTGCAAAAAATTAAATGCTCTTTCCCACTCTCTAAATATTTATTTTCTAACCGTCTGCATGTGTTGACCAGAGAAAATAATCGTGGGAAATGATCCACACATGCGTCGCCAGCATAATATCTAACAGCCATAAAACGCTCCATTCATAGGACCCCATGAAGCTTCATTTCAGTGTGGTCTGAGCCCCTCTAATTCGACGAACCTTCATCAAGGGTTGACCGAAGCTGGTTTGAAAATCATGGTTCAATAATACACAAACACGTTACACGAAATTTAACTTATAATTAGCAAATAATTTTAATTCGAAATTTAATTTAAATTTAGAAACTGAAATATATGACAATGGCTAATCAACTTTCAAAGAGAATATTGGCTTCAACTACTCGAAAAAAATATTTGAAAAGAGATTTGATGATTTCGGACCCTATAATTTATTAATTAATAGCACATATATCCAAAGAACGATGAAAAAGAGAGATTAGAATAAAAAAGAAATCGAAAGAGATCAGACGAAAAAGGAATCAATGCATAAAAAGGAAGTGGATCGTAAATATATGAGATTAAAGATTCGTGCGCCGACAGCGACGATCACGGATTATGATATAAAAGGTTGCAAAATGTCATCGTATCACGTTTCTCACGAGACGACGCGACGCAGGCGTCTCGCTCCATATCGTTGGCGCCTATTTGCCGCATCGGAAATGCACTGTCTGAAAATGCTAAAGTTTAAATCGATAGATTGAATGAATAGAACGATTCGCGGGAACGGCTTATTTGGAGCAAATAGTTCTCGATAATATAGCGTCCTATCGATTCTCCTTCGACGAACGTCGAAGCGACGAGCGTGAAAATAATTTACGATACAATTATCTTGTATCTAAAGAATACTATGTTCCGAATATAGGCTATAAGCTTGATAAAATATATACGAATTATACGATATAGTCATATTTAATTTAATAATTTTAATGAAACGCAAATGATAAATTTAGTTAAAACACACTATTCTGACTTTAGACGTTAAGATGTAAATATTATAAAATTATGTTATTTTAAATTAAAAAAGAAATAGAAAAAAGTGATATTGTTCAACGATATACACGGTGAATAAAAGACGAGGGTACGTTTGTCAGCGGTTGATGGCTAATTTACGGGCTAACTTACAACCTTTATCGTTACCCGCGAAGCCGAAGGTCGCTAAATCACAGCGGGGTTGCGAGCATGTAAAACATCGTTACACTCCGCTGGAGTTGTATCCGTGGGTTTTATAAATGTCAGCGCAGCGCGAAGGAATCTATTAGAGATTCGCGCGGAGATGCAACTGTGAAATTCAATCCTTAAACACGTGCGCTTTTTTTTGTAGTCGTAAGTGAAAGATGCATTCGGAAATTTATAGTGTTCTTCTTTATTTCACGCAAAGTGGATTTAACGGGATTTTATGTATTTCTTGTTTCGTGCGATTTTGTAATAAATAATTGATAATTCTAGTGTTGAATGCCAATTATCGATGTTTAATCTTATCAACATAAGAGTATTTCATAATTTATGGCATAGCTAATTTTATGATTATATCATTCCATATAATTATTTTTTTTGTAAATATGAAATTTTGTTACGTGACGAATAAAATTCTATAGAATCCGTATTTAAAATCCTATGACTCATTATTTTAAAATCGAAATTTTACCGAAATTTATGAAAAATATAAAAAGATTATAAGATATTAATAGAGAAATATTATATATAATATAATACGTTTTCGGAGTGTATTATGAAAATTATTAAGATAGAAAAATTCAGGTATAATGAAAATATAATAAAAATAATTTATATAATAAAAATAATCATATAATAAAAATCATATAATAAAAATAATTATTTTTCAGATTAATATTACTTGAGACTTCAAGTTTCTGCAAAAGCATAATCGCGTTTCCGACGTACGCAGCTTTTCATGACACTGCGTGCGAATGCTATGATGCACCGTTATGTCACGTGTGGCGTATCTTTAAAGTACGCTCACGTAGGTAAACTTACGAATGCGCTTTCATAGGGAACGAAGCGTGCGCGCGATATCCATAGGGCAACCAACTCTTAATATTCCGTCCCTTTCGTGTCGCTCAATGGAATAATAAAGAGCCGACTCAAGAGCTCGCGGACCCCTTTCTTGAGATATCAGTGCGAATAGCAAAGTCGCGCATTCGAAGGAAAATACATGCGTGATATCGTGCGATGATTTTCAAGAAATTCAGTTGCTACTCGCAATAAGTCACACGAAGTGAATTAAATCTTTCAAATATCTTCTTGCACTGATATCGTAACAAAGCGGTAACAAATACGGTAGAGCGGATGAACGGGATTAAAGATAAGCGCTGAACCGGATTAAATGAAAAAATTTATTTAAAGTCCTTACAAAAGTCTCGGCGACATACTTTATTATCTTTACGAGTCGTCCTGACTTATAGACGCGCACACACGCGTGCATAATTCTGATCCCTACGACTTACTTAACCGACTCTCCCGATCGCCAGGAAGCAGTTACTCTTACGTCCTATTAGTATAATTTCTCTGGGGCGCGCGCGAGTTTACTTTAATCCGATTCATCCTCCCCTCGGTCTCATTCATCGCCGGTTACGATAAATGTTACGCACATCGTCATGCAGTTATGTAAACAGGAATAATGTGTAATATGATAGAAACGATAATGTTTCAAAGATCCGCATATTCTTATTGCGCAAAAATAATATTTCTTTATACGTATATATGTACTTACATCAAGATCCTATTTTAAGTGAAGTTCTTTACGAATAATTATGAACACAATTTTCAGTGTTCTTTTCTTTTTACTTTATGTCCTCGCAATCTTATCATATCTTTTATAATTTCGTAATTTATAAATACACCGATATACATATTCAAGTATACGTATACGTATATGAGGGTTGCTCGATGCCGCTGGCCGCAATTTAATCGCGCACGTTAAAGTAATGTTACGTTATGCACGATCAATGCGACGACAACATTCTTGCACCGGACCAAAGATAGCACCGATACATTATTATTAAAGGAAAACAAGATCGCGATAAATTAAAAGTCTCGCTGCGTCGTAATTATGGCGATGGTCGATGTGATAATTTTGCGAAAGGTAAATATAGAAAACAAATCCGCTCGGGACATATAATGCTCGTTTCATACAAACGCAATGAGGCGCGCCACGCAATTAATGGTCATTTGCTCTTTTACAGCCCATTAAGTATCAACTATGTCTTTTTTTTCGTCGCAAGAGTCGTCCCACAACAGGATTCCGCATAATTATTCACGACTCGTTAGAGGATCACAAGAGGTATCACAATTTCATTTTCGATAAATGTATTTAATAACAGAAGCATCTATAAAAATAATGCAGAAAAGTGCTCTATAAAAAAGTTGCAAAAAATATACATATGTATATCCAATAATATATTCAATATAATTATGATAAGGAGAAAGAGAGACATACGATTTGCATCTATTAATTTCGACAGACTTGGCGAATTTATTTTTGTAATTAAAAATAAATACATCAATACTTTATAAAAATATTTTCCTGCGAAAAGTATTATAAATTATCTGCTCGTGTATTACATAAGATATGCAGAAGAGAATTTTCGCAATAACGTGCAACGACTTTTGCATGAGCGCTCTCAATCTCGTCATATAAAATATAATATCTTCTCTTAGAACATTTGTCGTAGCATAACTATAACACTCTACTTTTACTGCATCGTAACTGCAAACATTCAACAATTATCCAAGTGCTATTTCACTATACCGAGAAGAAATTTTCAGTGGAGAAGGCGTAATGATCACATCGTGAGGTAGAAGAGAGATTAAGATATTATCAGCGAGATATCAAGAATCCACTCACGTTATAAGAACGAGAACGTTTCTTTGTCCTCGTTTTAAAAATTCTTATTAATATATATATAACGATGTTTAAAAATAAAAATATAATCTTGTATACAAAACACATCGGTTCATAGTGGCATCCATCTTCAAAATAAACACAACCAATTAATATACTCGATCTCATTTACATATATGTATATCTCATCTAAAGTTTCCTCCAGAACATTATATTTAAATTTCTGTCGCGACAGATTTTTCTAAAATTAATTTCTGTAATAATTTTTTAGATTTTACTTAAAAAATTGTTTATTCATAATTATATATATCGCAAAAAATCGTCAAAAAATAACTGAGAGATACATACTGCAGTTTGCACGTTCAACGCACAATATGACAATTATCCTAATGGACACAAAATATATCCGGGAAACCGGATGCGTAAGCCGGCGCGCGCGCGCGCACGAGCGCACGCATCGAGTTATTACGAGACGCATAATTGCGCGCGCGCGCGCGCGCAGATAACCGGGCCGATAAACGATCCGGAGCGCGGAACGTCGGCGTGTCGTAACGCCTAACGATTTCATTCATTTCGCGCTCAGCGAAATGAACCTGTTCCCGACGACGACGACGACGACGACGACGAGCCCGATCGGCCCGCGATTACGCCCGCGCGAATGCAAATCCGTGTCGCGCATGGTCGCCCATGGACCGCGACGAGAAACGCGATATCTCGACTACGCGGTCCGATAGTGTCCGGAACACACCGACTCCGAAGTCGTTCATCATTACGCGCCGGTCCGTAAAGTTCCCTTCGAGCGCGCCGAGATTGATCACCTACCGCCTTGACTGGACTTATTGCCCTCTTCCCCCCCACCTTTCGTCTCTACTCCTTTCGCGGTGGGCAAAATTTTCATATCGCGTGCGAGTACTCGAAGCCGAGAATATCGCGAAAAAAAATACTGCGTCAACTCCACAGATAAAAATCGATAGAGAAACGTCAACTCTACAGATTCAACGTGATACGAGATTGGTAAATGAGAGAAACTTGGAAAATTTGGTCGAAATCGGTAAAACCGTACGCTCCTGACGTTATAATTTCTCCTCCCGGGGCAATTCGTGTATGTATCTAACAAAACTAGCGGCATAGTTAATTCCCCTTCGCAAAAATTACATGCTTGTTGATTGCTCTAAGGATCATGCTGTCATCGGGATATCAGAATATACGTACGCGCTGAAATCCAACTTAATCCGATGCGCGAGAACGAACGCATCTCGACAGCGTATATAGCTCGCGATACGCGCAACTGATTTTCTGGCGATGCGATGACAGCCGTTCATTAATCGCGACGTTTGCAATGTTGCAATCATTGCCGGTCGGCGTCGAGAACGAATGAGAGACCGAGATTTAACGAGAGAACTGTTTCGACCATATTATCGCCGTGTTAAACCTTTAACAAATCGCATAAGGGCCGCGTATTTCTTCACGAGATAAATCCTTCTCTCTCTCTCTCTATTTCCAGCACTGATTTGTTGCATTTAACATAACGATCATGTACATTATCGCGAATTTACGGTTCGTGTATCTTTGTGCATATACGTAGTGATATTTGAGATAAAGTCGGCTATCTGTTAATTATTTTCTAAATATGTCAGTCAGTTATTAAACTCTGTTGTTTTTATATAACACTTATTATTTTGTCGTTTTTATACATTTATTTTAATAAACCCTGCATTATATATTTTATGTAATATATAATTTTTATTTATAATAGAGGAAATACATATATATAATTATTTTATTAAACATTGTGAAGAAAATTTTATTTTGTAATTTCTTATTATACGTAGATGACGAATCGATGAAAAATGTCTACCTAATCATAAAAAATTAATAATAATAATTTCGTTACATTTTTAATACTTGTTATTACCAAAATAAAATTGTTACCCATTATTTTCTTCACTGGATTTGTTTGCTTTGTGCAAAGCAAAGTGCAATGAAAGATCGCTCAGAAAATATTTATTCGCAAACTTCTTTTTCGCGTGCCTCGCATTCCTCGGTCGCAAAATACTTTGCTTTAACGGACGAGTGATAAGTTGCATATCCAGTCGCTGCATAAAGTGCATTTGCTCCGCGCTGCGCCGAGGCAAGTAGCGAGCGCGCGGCTGTTTGCTGCCCCTCTCGGAAGAAAATCTTATGAATGAGCGGGTTCCCCATTCACTTTTAAGCGGAGAGCAGCCGTAACGAGCAGCACGCTATTCTCAAGACTCGATGCACGCAGCGAATCCTCGCGTAAACGCGTGTGTTGGCGCAACAGAGTTCATCTATGATCGAGCAATAGAATAGCAATAGTAATGCAAATAATGTTTGTCGATCGCATCATTTCCTATGCGATGTGCTAGTACGTTAAAAGTCATTTGTCGTATTTACATTACCACGGAATAATAATAACGCGAGAATAATTGATTCAATTTATTAAAATATTATAATGTAAAAATTTTTATAAAAGTATCAAATATAAAAAAAAATACTCCGATTTTTTCCAGTCATCCGGTTGTAAAAGAAGTCTCTTATTAAAACTAGATCATTATTCTTCATTAAAACTGCTTTCAAATGTATTATGCAATTTTTTCTTACGCAAATATGTCCTATAAAAATGCTCTTAAGAATGCATATAGAATGTAATATTTCGCGTATGCAAAATCGATAAAGATCGAAGGAAGGTTCAATGTCATTCAATAGAATAGTCACGATATGCAAGCATCGTCATGCCTGCCGTTTATTATGCATCATGCCTACGTTTATTACTTATTATCGAGAAAGCGAAAGAGAAAGAAGGAAAGAGAGGAAGAGAGAGAAAGATGTATCTCGTTGCGCGGCACTGACTATCTCACGCGACAAAACGCTTTGTCTCCGTCCACTTATCTCGATCATCTTCGCTCTGAGGATGTACTCGCGCCTCCGACGAATAATTGCATTAGCAATTCAATCGCCGCGAAATTATCGCGCCATTACGCGAATCATTCTGTGGGCGAATATTACTTATCGATCGCAAACTAATCCGCGTATCATCCATGTAATTGAAGATTCTTCAAATTTTCGATCTTCATTTTCTGCTTTCCCTTCCGATGTATTTACAATTTAATATATCATTAATATATAATCGGAATGTGTATAACACACGAGACGACGAGTATTAATTTTCTCATTAGTTCCTTTGAAAATATTGACATTATAATCATTAAATTTGAGAAGTCACGAATGTAATTATTCGCTCTACTTCCTTTCTGTAGTACACAATGTGAGATTACCTAACGTGTAAAGAAAGTCACACAATGTATGATTTAATTGCATTAACGACTTCTAATTAGTTACTACGGTGCAATATTTCCTTACAATTGCTAGAACAATGCAGCTTTCTATGTAAAAAATGATTTTAATTAGAAATTAAATATAAATGAAATGTGAAAAATATATTGGAGATGGGGATGATATAACACAAATATTAATTAATTATTGTTAATCATATGTACTATTTTTTGCGAATAATTAATTATATTATCGTAACAACTCGTAATTAATGTGATTAAATGATTACGAAGCAGAACTTCCTTATGATCGAACAATGAAACTTTCTCTAAAAACACTACTCTAACGGATGATTAAGTAGCCAGAATAGGAAGGCATATAATGGCATAAAATTATATAAAATAATCTTTTAATTAATTATTGTCCATTATGGTTCTAGCAAGATTATTACTGTATTCTGCATAGTATCATAAGATGCATTATTATTTAAATACATCCTAATACGATATACATGCGCGATAAGATTAATAATATTAATATACTTGATCTTGCGGTAATTTTGTATTCAACTTTTTAGAAATTTATTTTGTTGTTTATTATTTGGAATCATTTTGTTCGCTTGATTACCGTCTGCAATATCCATTTCAAGTTAAAGTCTAACATTAATATCGCGTGCCATGATTCCTTATCAATGTCGCTGCATAAGCCAACTTGCCAATGAATCATCTGTGCTATGCAACAGATGTAATGTAGTTATTTATGTTTCTTTACATTGAAGATAATTTAGATGCTCCATTTCTAATTTCAATGGAATAATTTCCTAATTAAAGGGTGCATCATAAAAAATTCGTAGAAAATTGTGTATTGTAACAGGAAATTCCACAGTTATCAGATGATACTTATAATCGTCATTTTTACGATAATTCTGAGATAATTTTATTCGAAGAAACGTGACGATAAGAAGAAAGAACCCAAAAATGTCAAAGTTTGTATATTACACGAGTCCCATAGATTTACTTAATAAATATTCAAAAATTTAAAGATCGAGGGAATCAAAAATTTTTTTCTAAAATATTCTGGAAAATTTAAATTTCTCTTTAAGATAAAAATTTATAAATGACATAAAAAAATTTCACGAGAGATAATTTTCTTGTGTTGTTAATATTTAATATTATCTGCTTGCAGTCGTTATCTATTCGAGATAAAAGACATTATGCTCCTTGCTAAAATGATCTTTCATCGCGTAAAAAAGAGCAATTCAAAGTAATCACGTCAATCACAAATGCATCTGCTAATTAATTCAAATCGTTCGCCTTCAAAGGCAATCGAAATGACGTATCTCGATTTCCTTTGATCCGCGGAACGAATCAATCATTTAATACCTCTTCGATCGCGCGTTCGCAATAAGCGTCGCCAAACCGCAGCCAACTTCAGATACCTGACCAAGTGCATACATAATACTTACGTTTGATACTTCGCGAATCCAGGGAGATCCTTCCTTGCCGAGTCACCAACACCGGATCACCACAATCGCGGAGAATCCCGCGAGGATCCCGATCTCGTTTCACGATAGCGCGATGAATCTTTCACTCATCGAGCGGAAAATCGAACGTTCGGTCGGATTTCCCGGCGACATGCACGCGATTAGGCGCGCTCGCGCCGCGAACAACCGCGGTTGTCAAGAGACGGCAAGTCGTCGAGGAGCGTCGAGGGGCGATTTTGCAGGCAGACGGGGACGAGAATTGTGTTTGTCCTTCTTATCTCCTGTCGAGAGCGTTTCGGAATCGTTGCGTCGCGTCGCGTCGTCTCGTTGCTCGTCGTCAAACGGTTCAAAGCGCAATGCCGTACGATACGTCTCGCGGGGTCCTGCGCGCGCACCCCATACTCACGCTGCCGCGTCTCGAGCATAGACTGAGGCGCCTAGAGACAGGCCGCCCGTATAAATGCGCCGCAACGCGAACGGCCCGAGAGCCACCGCGGGCGGAAAGGAGAGGGAAGGGAGCGAATTGATTCGCGGCAGCATCACGAGGGGTCGCTTGAGATCGGAGAATGATAGCGAGACGCACGCGCGACGACTGTAAACATAAACACTGTCAAAACTCTGATGTCCTGTGTAAGGAAGTGGAAAATGTTCCCTCCTTTTCGACGAGATTTCTTATTCCTGTTGTAATTATTTTTATGATCATTTGTATCTGATAATTTTTAAAAGAGATGTCGTTCAATAATAGATATCCTAATTTTTGGAGATGTATATATCTTCCAGTATTGCAGCTTTTTATTATTTATAATAAATAAGGAATTATTTATAATAAATAAACATGATTTTTTTCTTATTTACAATATTTATTTTTTCGTATTGCATTATTATGATATTAATACAATTATCGGCGAATCTTATCTTCATCTTTTTGCAACTGTTGATAAACTTGTATTAATAGGTACCGATTTAATCGACTATAGGTAATAATGGATATATTTTTATATTTATTTTTATATATCTTTTATACGTATATTATTTTGAGAGAATCATTGCAGATAATTGAAATAATAGTATGCAAAAATAATTGAAATATATTTTCATTGAAATCATTTTTCAAAAATTATAAACATTTCTCAATCTAAAAATTGACCACGATAATGTTAATAAATTAAAACGATACATATAAAATTTGATATTTCATAAATTCTAATTTTTCTATGACAAGCATATATTACAAAAGAATATATACTTTTATATAACAACTTGGAATATAACATATTAGAATTATATATTTTTGTAATACTTTTCACGTAAATAAAATATTTATACTTAAAAGAATTACTTTTGTTTTTTGCACATTATACAGCTTGTATAATAATTTCCTATGTAGTTTCAATCAGCAGGTGCGATTACATTAGAAGGGAGACAGTTATGTGGTAAATTACTATGGAAACCCACATGTGAAACTTTGTCAGGGTACAAAGCCCAAGCCCAATGAATTTAGTTTCCTAACAAAAACACACGACGTGTCTACGAGTCTACAAAGAAAACTTAGATTTTTACATTAAATTATTTCATTATAATTAAAAAAATCTAATTTTAAGCAGTAATTAAAATCGCAATTACGTATAATAATGAGTGAAATTATTCGCAAAGAAGATAAGAAAGTAAGGCGAATCCCGTCGTATGGAAAAATACATTCTGCTGAAAACACGCAATATAGGAAGTCTCTATTGAAGTTAAAGCAGCAAGAGTATTTGATGGAGAAGAATCTGGCTAATTTGATGGAGAACATGAAACTGGAACCAGAAGTTCTACGACCTCTTTTGCATAAAATCAATGACATCTCGAAAAACAGGTAAGCGGAGAAAAACGAATTAGCCGATCTCAGATTGTGCGTTATGCATATCAAATTGGCTTATGCGATATCGAATTAATTTGAATATTTTTTTAAAGACAAATTTTTCTGGATAGCGTGAGAAATCGTTTGGAGGAAATTGCCGAAGAACTTCGATCGGCAAAATCTGCTACGAATAGCCCCGAAAAGATCCAGAAGTTAGGTGAACTTTTAAATTATTTTATTTTCTATTAGTAGCATTATTCTCGCATAACTATTCTTTCTTCTGAATCGCTTCCGATTTAATTTTAAATTTTTACGCATTATTATTTTATTTATTATTATTTTAATTTAAAATTTTTACGCATTATTCTTAATTAGTTATGCTACAATTTCTAAATTAAAATTTATATAAAATATCAATTTAATTAATATTAATTACGTGCATCTTGAAAAGAACGAGAAATCTTTGTATCTTCGATATTTACAATGTGAATAAACATTTATTTAGATACAAATATATACAAACAACGGCTCATAAGATTGTCGCAAAAAATTCAAGATTTCAAGGAATCTTGCCAACTGCAGACATTGTCGCAGGAGCAAACAACTCTCGAGTCTGAATTACGCGAATTTGAATCGAATTTGCATAAGTATGAGAGTGCAACTGGTGGCAATCCGACATCTGTCACATCTTTCAACAAGGAAAATAAAAAGTGCAACGATTATATGGGGATCCAAGACTTCCACGCATTAATTGCTAAAACAGGTACTCGACACATTTAAATTCACCTGCATAAGTAATTAAAGTATGTTGTAAAATTTAATTTATTATTTTGTAACATCTTTTTATTACGTAACATCTTTGGGTGTTATGTCTTAAATAGTTTTATTACTTAATTAAAAATTTATATTAATCGAATGAAAGAGAGTAATATGAAACTTTTTTTTTCTAAATTTTGTTGCTAAACTATATTTCTCATACAAGACTTGTATGAGATTTTTTTATCATGAGTTATTTATTATAATTCGTACATTCATACGAAAACTACATATCTTGCAGGCTATACCGATAACTGGAGCAACGAGGATCACTTGCTATTCCTGAAACTGCGGAAAAAATGTAGCAGCATTGCCACCCTAGTAGCCGCTCTTCAAGTCAAATGTCCGGATTTAACTGTGGAAACCATAGTGAATCACGAGGCTTGGTACAAGATTTATCTGAATCTACGTGAGAAACAACGAGCAAGCATTAAAAAGTGGCGCAAACAGAAAGAAATAGAAAAGATAAAAAACAGCAAGAACGAAATAGAGATGGAAGCCTTGGAAGATACTTCGCAAGAAAAAAAAACTTCCAATATCATAAAAAAACTTCCGATATGCATGATTGACAAATACGAAAAAATAACGAAGACTTGCGATTTCGTTGATACCAATAACGCGGATCGAAAGAAGGAATTAATAAAGCAGTGGAAAATTGAGAAAGAGAATAAACGTTTGATTGACGAGGAACAATCAAAGATTCTGATCGAGTCGAAACTCGCCATGCTAGAAAAACGTAAGAGAGAAAGATTGAGGAGCATTCAAGAAGCTTTAAAGGAGTATCGCGAGAGAAAATCGATAGAAATTTCTTCTAAAACTTCGAAAGGCAACACGAGAACAGAACCAAAATACAATCCGATGTTGATCGAGGCTTTTAGGTAATATCAATTATTTTCAAAATTAAACGGAGGATTTAAAACAATGACATGAATATATTACATAATACTAAATGAGAAAAATTGCAATTTTTTAATATTCGTAAAGTTTAGCTTGTAAAATTATATAATATAAATTTGACGAATAACTTTTAACCAAACAGGAAACAAGATGAAGAGTATACAAGCAGAAAGAAAAGTATGATAATGAGACTCCAAAAATCGGCCAAAAATCGGATGACAAAGACAACAAGATCACAATTAACGAAAAAGCGAGATTATTCGACTGTGTTGAATTCGACTAAAGTGTGGAGAGAACGATGCAAAATGCAAAATCTTAATACAAATGAGCCAAAAAAATTGCAATATATTAAGGACGTTCCTCGTTTGTACGTTTCGTAGGAGAAAGAATATTTGTTTTATTGTATCTAAAAAAATATATCTAATTATATATGTATTCACTTTTCAGGTATGTTCACTGGAGAAACAAAGAATCGGGAGATCAAGGATGCCCTGGAATTTTTTAAAAATCGATAATATTTTTCTTTTAATCAAAGTACAATTATACGAAGAAGGAAATATAAATCCAAAACATTGGTATATACTTATGTTTATTTTTCTTTACGAACGTACCTTTCTGTTTCTTTCAGACGATGTACATAATAAATTATGAGTAAACGAGTGTTGATTTTATCCAGGATCGCTCGTTATATGCGTATATATTCTCGTCTTTACAATTGTATTATAAATCGCTCTATAAATCTCGTTATTTTTTATTTTCAAGAGCAGAGAAGGATGAAAGAAAGAGAAAGGAAAAGAGAGATTACTTTCATCAACGTCGCCTTGGATAACTCCAACCCTCGGAAAGTTCACTCAAATATATATACTTTCTATTAATCTTCTGTTCGTTAATTCGATATTTTTTTCGTTTTAGATTACCAAATACAAAAACATAGATGATAATATATATATAATATGTATAATGCTATATATATAATACACAAGTGTGTCTCGTATCGCGCCGAGTACGATAGTCTTCGACGGTTCGCCCGCTATATTTTTAACTTGCTCCTTTTTTTTATCAATTATTTTACTATTATTAATTACTATATTTCTTTACATGTCGCGGGTTAATCTTACGCGACGCGATATGATGGCACTTTTCGTTCTTTGTGACAATACGCGCAAAGACGCACTCTTCTTTCCGTCTCCTTTAGCAATATTACACACACACACGCACACACGCGCGCATACACACACACACACACATACATACATATATATATATATATATATATATATATATATATGTATGTATATATATGTATATATACATAGAAATATAATTATTTAGAATTTATAATGCGCACCGCCTAAAAGAGATTGTTTATTATAACAAATAATAATCATATTTAACGCACTCTCTTTGAATTACATTTCTCGTCTCGTTCGATATACATGTCATTCGATTAATTATAACGGCTGCTGTAATTTCTTTATCACTAACTTCTCCGAAATCTAGACAATATATATGTACATGTGTGAACATTTGTACAACGGAATCATCTTTTCTCAGTAACGAATCATTCTAATATTCATTTGCTCAGGCAATGTAAAAGTTCGTATAAAAGGGCGTATAATTACACCCGATTTTATACGCTACTTTTTAATATTCTTTGCTCCATTAATGATAACTTTATCATCCTTTCGAATAATAGTGGTTCTTTTCGATATTCATTTCAATGATGCATATATATTTTCTAGTTAGATACACTTTCGATTCTCTTGAGAAAATAAAAATTCAAATATCAATTAAGTTTCTTACAGAAAATAATTTTCACTGAAATCTAATTATATTTAATAATATTATTCTTTTGAACTATTTTAATTCGAAGGGATATCTTATAAAAAATGAAAGATTATTGAATACATATGATGAATACACAGCTGATGGGATAAAAATCTGTGATCCATTTGTATATAAGCGAAACAAAATGTTTAAATTTTTTCAATTGTATTTACACATAACGTTAAGAAAATGTTAAATTAAGCGATAACATTTAAAAAAAACTCGACACGCAGGAAAGTTTTTTCATGATAGGATTCTGGAAAACGCATAAGTTATTGATAAATTTTATTAGAATCTTTACATTCGTGAATTATTTACAGATATAATTGCATATGTATATTATGTACTATGTATATATTCATAATCGTAGTTATATCGTTACGGTTTAGATTTAGAAAAGAGACTTTCTCGAATTATTCGTGACAATACTGAAGAGGCTGACTTCGGAAAAAACTTTCCTATCACGAAATCATACAGCTCCTGTTTTAAATCTTTTAGCTTTTTTACATTCTTCGTAAAAAAGTATGCTTTCATATAAACCGTAGTAGAAAAACATATAAAAGAACCACTAGTATTCTTATAATCAATACCATGACGGACACGACATCATGTTTAAAAATCGTCTTTATATAATTGCCGAGTAAACTATAAACTCTTTTGCTTTCTTTTCCTTTCGTAAGTAATTTAATTTTTTTGTTAAATATTTTTGCCATTTTTTTAGACATAAACTATTACTAAATTCAGAGATAACTGAAGAGAATCAAGTAATTTTTTTCTACATTTTCTCTCATAAGACTCGCCTATGCATGTTTCCCGAAGATACACAATTTAATATGAGAGAGAGAGAATCTAATTAATAAATTATTTTTTAATTAAGAAACAATTTTCACTTAAATTCTAACATTGCACGCTTCGGGAACGGTACAATTTGAAAACGAGATCTTATACTTTTTATGTGCATATGTTTCATATTGCGTGTTTTGCAAAAAGAAAATCTAGTTCCTCCGCGATTAAACTCTCGTGGCAAAAATTAATTTTTTGACCTGATAAATAATAATAACAATGATAATGAGATGACGTAAATAAGTCTCGTAAGAATCTATAAAGCCTTATAAAGCTCTATAAGTTACGAAACTATAATATTATAAATTATGAAATTATTTTTTTAGAAACTTCTAAAAGAAAATTTCGGGTTATATTATTCACATCGAAAGAGTTTCCAAAATAAGCTTTTTTGCAATTTTGTAATCTTTAACGGAAAAAATTATAGAAATAAATTGTGAATAATTATAAAAAGCGGAAGCAAAATCAAATCAAACTTTCAATTCGCAAAAATCAAGAAAATGATTTTATGACGAATAATAATTTCATGCCTAGTGATAGATCTGCGCACATTATTTATGAATAACATGATGATTATTATATCGATACGTCTTGCTTTCTTTTCGAATTCGATAGTCATCGTTCATTAAAATCTTGGTGTGCTACGCAGTCTTTTATATCGAGTTTCATTTCAGTATTTCAAATTTGCAACAAACATCAAGCAAATTATTTCTTTTTTCTTTTTAAAAGAAATTCGAGAAGTACAGTTAATAGCCGAAAATTTTATTAATCTGAACGTTGAAAATTCGTGTGATCAAATTTGCTATACATATTTGTATGTTCAAATAAATTTTCTTCGGAAGATAATGACATCATGCAAAAATTTAACGAATGTCTATCACTTGCAAAAATATATATTTTTATATCATTGCACATTTATTTATTTATAAAACATAATTTTGACAATTGTCTCAAAAAAGAAATGAGTGTGAAAAATGTGACAAAGCTTTTTTTCTGTAGCGAAATTTCCATATGCGGTTCTAATGTAAGATTGACACGTATCCTTAAAGCTAAACGAATGAATTCGTACATTTTTTTACTGCTAGATTTATTAATGTGATCTAGACGAGTGTACATCTGGGCTTCGATAAAGCACTAGTTTAATTGTAAATCAAGCATTTGAGAGGATGTACTTTCTAGATTCTGCATTCGTTAATATAGTTATCAAATCTGCGCAGTAAAAATTTATGCCTCGTATAGTCTCTTGTCATCGAATATAAATGCATCTCGTTATCAATGTTCAGATTTCATTTTTGCGAAACACAAAGGAATAAAGAAATAGAAAATCACGGGAAAAGCTCGTAATTGATAACATTCTTGAAAAATTTGATACTTGTACGTAAAATGTCGGAAATTATAGTTTCTTTAATTTAATTGAAAGAATTTAAAATTAACGTGAACATGAGAGGAAACTGAATAGATTCTAATACAAGTTTAATACTTTTATAATTTACTCTTAATACTTTTATAATTTAACGAATCTGTGTTTCTTTTATTCAGAAATAAAGATATCTACAAAATATTTAATATTGCAGAGTCATAATACAGAGTATACAATAAACTAATCTTCTTTGATAAGTAATATAATTTCCTTCTATATTTTAAATTTTCGAAAAAAATTTCAAAAAATAAAATGGTGAATTGTCGGTCTCGTTTTTTTTGTAGAAAATTCATATTACTCTTTAAATCGTCTTTCGATGTGTATTTTCTTCTTTATGTATTCATTCTTCTTTTTCGGATAAAGATCTTATATCGATAATTGCCGTTAGCAAATTACTCAAAGCGTCCACTATAGGAAGAAACATAAAACAAATTCGCAACAAGAACGAGGCGTTTATTTGATCGAATCATCGTAGTTTCCATTTTCAATTGCAATTTTTCGATCGAAGAGATGCGTGCGCTCAACTAGCGAGCTAAGATAAATCACGATTATTCCAGCTACATTCGATATCGATAAACAGGTACCAAATATGTCTAAGTGGTGTTCAAGTTTGATTTAGTTGGATAATGGTGAGAGAGGTCAGTTTGCGCTCGCATCCCATCCCATAAAAAGAATGTCTCGCCTCTTTCTTTTTATCGTATCTTCTATACGTATCTTGTTAATTATAAATATATAAAAAAGATTAATCGCCACAGCGGAAAAAATTTTACGAATACAACTTTATAATTCTGGAAATTATAGCTGCCTTGAGTCTAATCATGTCGTACAATTGAACCACACGCGTTTGGATTTTTATAAATATGGAAAAGAAAAAGATATTTCTCTCTTATATTACTATATATTGCCCGACAAACTCATTGTATTTCTTTTTGAGTGTAGTAACAGCTGTTATACTAGCGATAGAAACAGAAACGACAGCGAAGAATACGATCTTAAAATTGAATTCATTCGTAAAAATTTTTATAGAAAATAATAACTACGAATTTTTCGATTTGAATTACATTTCCTACAAAGAATTGTTAAGAAATATTCGACTATATATTTTCTATAAAACATGTATGTGTAAATAATATATGTTAGAATAATGTTATGTAAATATTTTTAATTGTGAAATTTTCAATGTGATTGTAATATTTTTGGAATTATACATGTAAATCTATGCAAATTCGAAAGATTTATAAATGCTAAATTCTAAAATTATTCCAGATGATTATTTCAACATTTTGCGACAGAATAAAATATTTAAGATCGCATTCTTCTCAAATATGTCACATCGTGTCGTGAATTTCTCCCGCGTTTCTTTCATATTAACATCCCTTTCTATCGTTTTACCTCTATAAGCTTGTATAAAAACGATACCTTTGCTTTATTTTGTTCTCTTTTTATCGTATTCGTACATCGAGGACGAGTGAGTGCGTGTATGTGAAGCAAACTATATTGGGACAACATATGAATCCTGAATAAATACTTAATATTACAACAAAATCTTAAGTATTCTTCGTAAATGTCACCGCTATATAGTTTGTACGAAAATAAGATACTTTACTTGAAGATTTTTATATGTACAGATATTACAAACAACGTTTCGTAATGCATAGGCAATGCGTCCTGCTACACACCTCTATTATTATACATACTGCAGGAGAGAATCTATACGGGTCCGCCCTCCATCCAACTTGGTTTCGTATCGTTTGCCGAATTTTGTGGACCTTTGATATTTGGTACAGCTCCTCGAAGGCGAGTAATTACCGCTTATATCGATAATACTCTGGCCTTACTTTTAAAACTGCCGGATATGCTTAAGGATTAAACGTGTAACTTTCTGTAATCTCTTTTGCGTATCATTTACAATTAGTGCAATCATTTTTTAAACATAAGTATTGTATTACAAGCTTTGAAAGCACAAAATAATTTCTTTTGAAACTTTATGTATTTAACAAACGTTGTAATTAATATGAGTAATATTTTATATATCACATCCCTTCCCCCTTAAACTCTTTCTCTGTTAATTAGATAAATATTAAGATTGAAATATCTCTCAAATCAATTTTATTATAATAAATTTTTGTTTGTTTTTTTAAGTAATCTCTTTATTAAATTAATATATTAGACCATACATTTAACTCTTTATTTTCTTTTTTATTAAATTTATTGTATTTGTCAAATTGTTTTAAAGCAGTAATTTATTTTTCTACCTTTTTTTTTACAAAGATTAAAATATTACTACAGATTTTACTATAAGTAGTATAGTAATTGTCGTGGAAATGTTATTCTGTGCACAGTTGCGTACGTACTTAAATTTTAATAAACTTTGAAGCACAAACACAAAATATTTTTTATATTTAGCTATAAATCATCGTTAGCATAAATGTATCTAAATTTTAATAATTTAGCATTATCGAAATAAGCAGTGCTTACTTTTATTTTTCAAATTCAGTCTGAAAAGGGAGAAAGAGGAAGCAACGACGAATCAAATTTATATTATTCGAATCTGCATACTGTTTTTTTAATGCTTTTCTTTCTCTTTGCGCTAATTTTTTCCTCCATGAAAAGAAAAAGAATTAACAGTTGTATTGGACATCGTCGTCACTATGTGATATTATTTACAGGTGAATTTTGTTCGCAAACGTAATTTATTGTACTTGATTTCTCTCGGGAAACTTGTTCACAGCATCTTCTCGGGATCATTCACAATCCCTCGCTTTCGGCGCTATTTCGGAATCGAGTGATCACCTATAAGCTCCCTAATCGAAAGCGTGTCGACGGGGAGGAAGCAGAAGCTAATTCTCGAGTGAACCAAGTTCCCGAGCCGGTAGCACGAAATATTTAACGAGCCGATCTCTCGCTAACAACGGCATGGCGGATCGATAAACCTCGGATGCTCGCCGTTTCGGCAACAACACGCTAATCCTACCTCAAAGTTCGATCGCACTTAAAAATTTCTGGCTATCATTCTTATCGAAGACCTCTCTCTCTCTCTCTCTTTCTTTCTCTCGCGCTCACACGCATTCCCACATCACTATTATAATCTCTATGCAGTTTCTCGACCTGAAACGGTCTCAGTGAATCGTCTTCAAAGTCGTAGCACAACTTTGAGAGGCTGGGGAAGAGAATCGTTTCAGGGGACCAGGGGGGAAAGGAACCGTCGCGCTACAATAGCGTCCAGGTATCGGCCATGCGGAATGTGAGTCATTCCAGCCGGTAGATCGCACACGCACACACTATCACGGATATTTATATGTACACATAGGATAAGATATTCCACTGCACTCACACGAGGAAATCAGGGTCACTGTAGTCCTCGCCGCTATCGCTGGTGTCGGAGATTCTTCTCCTCTTCTTCTTCTTGTGCTTCCTTACCGATTTGTCCGTCTTGTGCGCGCGGTGCTTGCGATGCGACTCCCTCGCATCCGGATGGGCGTGTATCGTCAGTTTCGGTACCCGTGGTAGCGTCGTCGTTGGTGTTGCTGCTGCAGCTGGCAGCGAATTTACCGAGTTGTTCGGATGCTCCATCGGAGCCGAGTTCAGATTCAGATTTGATTGCGGTAGTAACTGGAACTGTTGCTGACCGCCCGCGACTGCCAGGGTGGCGTCTCCTACAACAGCGCCGTCCGCTATCGTTCTATTGCCATCGACTACAGGATGCGGCGGTATCCTTGCCGCTTGTGGATTTTCCGCGTTCTGTTTGTTGCCACCACTGATGTCGGCATCGTTACCACCGTCGTCGTCTGGTTCCTCGGGATCGAACTTGAGCATCAATTGCTTGAAATCTAGATACTCCTTCACGAGCTTCTTCCTGCCATTTGTGTCCAGCTCCTCGTTGGTCACGCCTTCCCGTAGTCTCTGTAGCGTAGCTTTGGGCTCGAAGAGCAGATTATTCTTACGATTAACTGCTTTTTCATAAACCTTGGCCGCTTCCGAAGGCGAATACTGACTGATTTTCGCGTCAGAGAAACCATAAAGATCCTTGAGGTGTTGCCGAAGTGTCAGTAAAAGTAAGAAGCCTTGACTGGCGGTGATATATTCCCTGAGCAAGGTGGTGTCATCTGGTAATCTGATCAAAATAGCTTCTTCGTCCTCCTCATCGTCCTCTTCATCCTCTAGAACCGACAACAGCTGATCTGGTTTTGGTTGATTATCTGGCCCCGTTACCGTTGTTTGCATCGATGGCGTCGGCATCGTTTGTCCCGTCATCTGTCCCGACGTCAGTTCGGATTGGCCGCACTGTGATTGCATGTTGTTCTCCTTGGGCAGCAAAGCCTCCTTGAAAGATTGCAACACGTTTGTACCAGACATGGAGATGATAATATCGATGTGATGGATGATGAAGAGCGGCTCGTCCTGCACCTGATATGTAAAATAAGCGAGATTGTCCGCAAGAAACAGCATCTGCGACAGACTAGTCTTGGCAGTCTCGTCGAAGCGCTTGAGAAAAGACAGCACGAACGCTCGCCTCTGTTGTTTCGTGCTGCGCAAAATCGTATAGAGGAAACCGTTGAGCGCACCCGGGAATTCGCCGTCCTTCGTCCGCATACCTCTCACCGTAATGTCGTTTTGCAAAATTTTCTGCAGTCGATAGCTCAACTTGATGCCAAACTGCGACTTCATATGGATGAAACCCGGGTACTTCTTTTCAATATCCTGCAGCCACTTGTCTGCGCTATGACTCACCGCCTTCTCGCAATCGGTGCTCATACATATCAGATAAGGTACTATCTGGACGGGATGCACCAAACCTTGCGCTAGAATCAGTTGAATAACTTTGAGAGCTGCGTGCCGTACATTTATGTTGATGTGTAGAAAAGACTCGAGAATTTCTTTGATGTAGAGCTGGATCACGGTGCTGGCCATGCCCGACGACACGTCACCCATCTCTTTGAGATTCTCCTGCTTCGACATTTTCGCCCATTCGAGATCTTGTTTGATCATCCTCTTTTCCTCTTCCTGCAGATATATTTCAATGTTGTTAAGCACTTGGATTCTCATATTAACCAGCGCGTGTTCTGATGTGAGTAAATGATGATAGAGCTCTTTCAGCTCCGGTAGCATCATAAACTCGTAATGTCGTATGCAGAGAGAACCAATAGCCGATAGAGTGAAATGCCGGATGTCGTCATTATCTAGATGAACAAAATAATTAAGTGTCTCGAAAACTTGATCTTTAATATTATCTGCCAGTCCTTCTATCACTTCCGGATCCGTGAAATTAAAATGACGCAACAGTAAACCGACCGTGAAAAGCGCTCGTCGGAAAAATGGTCTATATTTTAATAACATGGGATTAGTTGGATCCTTTTCGTAGAATGATTTGTAGTCCGTTAAATGTCCGTAGTATTTCTTGAAGCAATCTCGTATTAGTTTAAAATTTCGTGTGACGTTATTGACTATAGATCCCAAACACGATAGACAGCTCGCGACTACCGATCTATCGTGTTGCAAAATCAGCTTCACCGAGTCCTCTTCGAGCTGCGCTAAAAAGGTCTCACTAGGATGTTCCATCAGAGGCACCACTAATTCAAGGGTGTGTGCGACGCTACTGATGATTTGATAATCACCTTGCGTCTGACACTTGAGACTCAAATAAGGCTGTAGGGTGATTGCATGATTGACCAGAAGTCGTGGCCGAATCTTTGCAAATAAGTAAAGCGTTGTCAGGCACGCAACCAATCTTTGCGATGAGCCTTTCTTTCCCAATTTTTCTGAATCTCCCAGGTTTGTCTCTTCCAGCCGCAACACGTTTTCGATTAGGCAATCTACAATCTGCTTGCACGCCGTCAGCAATGTCCGTGGAGGGTCCGCTTGCATCTTCGTGCTGTCGTCCTTGTCCTCTTTCGGTTTAAACAAACTTACCAAAAGTTGCTCAAACCATTCAAGCCCCATATCCTTGCTGGCCGCCACGACATCAGTGATATTCATAACCTTTCTTAGTAATGATTCTGAATCAAGAGTGGGACGCTCTCTGACCGGAGTAAACCACATATTTTGAAAAACCTCCATGACGAGCTTTCGGATACCTTCTTCGTCGTTGACTCTCCTTATCATTTTCACGCATATCTCTGGAATTTTAGGGAAATCCGGACATTCCATACAGATATCCTTGAGAATCTTGATAACGCGTTTTCGCACGCTTACGCCGGTATCAAGGATTCTAGCTGATAACATATCATAGTATTTATCAATCAGTTCAGGTCTACTCAATACAAATTTTCCTACTAAATCTACCGCTGCCTCTCGTACGGACGTCGAGTAATCGAGGAACGAGTGCTTCACGCCTAGCTGCATATCCACCCTCGCCAGCACGCTTGGATCAGCCTCAACAATCATCGTGAGGCATTTCATCGCCTTGGTTCTAATGGCAATTGACGATTCTGTCAACACATGAAGGATCTGCTTGAGATACTTATCAAAACTCTGCGAAAATGGTCTTTTAGATGCAAGATACTGCGAAATCAATTCCGCGGAATTATAATCGATGTACGTCTGGAGAATATCAGGTTTCGTTCCCGTGCTGTATGGCCTTATTCTACTGATAATATATTTCTTCTTCTCCTCGATGACCCGATAAGCCTCCGAATTCTTTTGTTCATTATTATCGTTTTCATCCGGATCTTGCTCGTCCAATTCGGATTCGGTGTCTTGGTCGCTGCTGTGATGCCGATTTTTCTTCTTTGAACGTTTTTTGTGCATCTTCTTGCTCGGACTGTTTTTCGACTGGCCTACCCGCGATTTTTCCAGCGCGCAATCCCGATACCATTGGGCCAGATAAAAGTGACGCGCGTATCCAAGAGCTGAATCCTTCGTCCCATTAACGGCTAAATAATCCAACAGTACCTTCTGCAGAAACACCATTCTTTCTTCATCTTCGCTCAGTCCTATAATCTCCTTGTCCTTTATCTGGTCATAATCCGAGTCCTTTTGTTGCTCAAGTTTGATGTCCCGTATGATCTGGTCAATGGTCGATAGTTTGCAGTGCGAACTGACTGCATCTTTACGTAATCTGGCCGCTACTACACCGAGATAATCGATGGAGGCTACTCGAAGCGACATGTCAGAACTCTTGTTAGAAAAATGTCCTACTAACAGATTTCCGAGAAGACTGAGCAACAATTCGGCGGCGGGCCATTCAGGTTTATTTACTGTCGCTAATAAGTCTTGTACAAAATTTTCAAATAACGGTCTATAATCGATTTCTTCGCCCTTACTACCGCATTTGTTAAGGAATACCGTTAAAAAATTGCCGGCGATTCTGGTGGCAGTCTCGTATCTGTTGATAATAAAGACGTCGGAATCTATGTTACTGAGCTTCTTCTCGTCCTCCTCCTTCGAGGACTTGGAATCCGATAGAACTACCACACATTGGATAAGCTGCAAGACCAGCGCGGTCAACATCTGTATATGATCCTCGGAATTGAGTCTGTACGTGCGTAAACTCCTTTTGCTACTAGGTAATCTCGCTATAGATGCCAGGATGTCGTCTAATAATAGTCGCCTGTGTTTCTCGTACTTGGTGAATATTACAGTAACGAGTTTCAACGCGCTCAATTGAAGATCGCTCACCGATTCGACGAAAAACGGAGCGACGCCCAATGATGATGCGTGAAGAACGCTCGTATCTGTTAGAACTTGTATATTCAACAATTCTGCCAGCAAACCTACCAACTCGTGCATCTTGTTGTAAACCTGCAAGATACTTTTTTCACGTACTTCCTTCATATGACCCCGCTTCTTGCGTCCGCTAGAATTAAAATTGTCAGTCTTATTCTTCGTATCTATCTTATAGACCGGATCGAATGAAGGATAGATTGTGTTCTGCAGTTGAAACTTCATAAAAAGAACTATTCGGTCAATTACATCCTCCAAGTAGACTGTCTTCGGCATATTGCAAGAAGTCATAATATGCAGCGCGATCAATGAAGCGTCTACGGCACGCTGTACTCGTTCCATTGCCAATTGCATCCATAATCGTCCTTCTTCGACATCATCGTCTGGGTCCACTAGCGGCGATACCCTCGCGCCATCTCGTATATTCTTTTCAAGAATATTCAATAACCTTACTAATCTGTCTGTAGGTATCGATTCCATAGCACCTAGCGTTTTAAGTTTGGCTGCTTCTGTACAGAGATCGTGCAACTGATACTTGGGAATAAGTATCTCAGGAGGTACATCACCGTCGTCTTCAAAGTCGGCGTTTGCTATTTCTTCAGTGTTTTCGAAAATCGTCTCTATGGTAGAGTTAAATCGCTGATAAGTATTGGTCTCCATCAACTCCTCCACGCTCAGTTTGGCTAATACAGGCACTAGCTTTTTCTCGATCTTGCGTATTTTTGGTTTCGTAGGCGTGTAAGGTGCATCTCGTTTATCATCATCCTCGTCTTCATCCGTTATCCTTTTTCGCCTGCGATTCTTATCCTCGCTCTTCCGTCTCTCCGCTTTCTCTTTCTCTCGTTGTACTTGCCGCTCTTTCGCGCGAGCTTTAAAGTGTTTATTGTTCTTGCCGATTTCCTCCTCACTCTCAGAGTCAGTCTTTGACATGTCATCACGAGAGATGCCCATTTTCGCCGCGCGACTCGGCGATTTTTCCGCAAATGCCGCCAAACTCTTCTGCATGAGTGTTTGATCAGCCAACGATAATCTATTCAACATAACAATAGGCTCTTTTAGCTTTTCCGTTAACGTTCCAGTAAGTTTCATATTCTTTTCGGAATTATTATTCTGTTGATGTTGCACATTGGGCGCCACATTAGTCGCGGCCGGATTTAAAGCATTAATCATATCGGTGGCATGTACATTCGGATAAGATGTGGTCTGAGGAGTCGGTAATAAATGTTGCACCGCATGATCCATGCCTTGTTTTACGTCAATGTTCTCCATTGGCAGATCAATATCGGGAAGAGCGCTCGTCGGATCCAGAAGAAATTGCTGATTCTCCTGCACCGCGCTATCAATGTCCAATGATTGACTGCTGCCTAAAGCATGATGAACTTGCTGATTCATCATAGAATCGTAAAGATTCTGTTGCATACCCATTGCTGGATGCTGTTGCTGCAGAGGCATAGTGGTGCGCATAGGAGATGTCATGTGCATGTTATGTTGCGGCGTCATACCAGCCATGTTGTGGTGTTGAGGTGTCACATTGCCGAGAGACAGTGGTGCATTGGGGGAACTCATGTGAGCCGGCGAGTACATGTTCGGTTGAAGAGCTACATTCGATAAAGGATTTATACAGTTCGTGTCTTCTTGCATATGCTGAGGCGTTGTCAACGTTCTCGTTTGTTCGGTCATAACATTACCTCTGGGCGACGGGGAAGGCACAGCAAAAGGAGACATCTGCGAGATGTCCGCGTGATTCTGCGGGGTAATCGGCATTCGCGGATGTTGCGCGTGAGCGATACCGCTGGCTACCGGCGGCGGGAGCACGGATCTAGCCGCCGCAGGATGAGCTGGACTACCTTGAGGCGTTTGCCTAGAGCCTGAGGAGCTCGAGTAGGACGGCGAGAAACGACCATAACTTGCCGGCGATTGATTCGCGTGCAACATTGGCGCACCCTGCGCCCAGTTTCTCGGTGAATTGTGTTGAGGTCCCCTGAATACATGAGGATTTATCTGTAAGATTGCCTTGAGTAATTCAGGCGTGTTTTGCTCATTTTCTAACGACTGTTCGGTATTCGCATAATTATCTTTGAGTTCAATGTGATCCGATGAGGTCTGTGACAGAGACATTATCAACTGCGGCACAAGATTTTCATCGCGAACGCTTAGCAATATCTGCGCTTCCTCTGCCACTCGTGGATGAAACAGCAACGACTTATTAGTCAGAGTCTGTGGCAGCGGAGTCGGTAGGGGCATTTCAGGTAACAAGTCAGTGAGACTCGCGATACCGGCGAGGGTAGTTATTGGCACACTTGGTACAACCCCATTCATTTTGAGTTTGATTCGTTCTGGCATTACAGCCTAGACAAAAGAAAGAGAATTAAAATCAATTCCAACATTCTTAAACTGCGCAAAGTTCGTGGGACAATACAATAAATTAAGCATGACGCAAGCATGCTACGAGTACTTGTTCATGATATACAGTAAATATAAATCAATGAAACATGTGTAAGTGCACTGTCCCCACAAACGACTAAATAAGTCATTGTTAAAATTTTTTCACTATGCATTTCAAGACATACTAACACAAATATTTCACCGTTGAACAGAATAGTCTCTAATCCTCTTTGAAGCACACTAAGGCAAATATTGGGAACTTCACAGAATCTTGCTTAAGTTCCCATGTTGAAAACAAAAGTTTCAACCAAATTTTGATGAAGCACGTGGGTCCTCCAATAAACGATCCATGTTTAGTACTTTGTTGTCCTGCAACAAAAATTTTCCTCATGTAATATGTCACTTGTCAAATATATTTTTATCATTATTTTACACTTTAAACATATATATATTATTAAAAAAATTTTAAAAATCTGAAAAAGTCAAAGTTAAGAAATATTAATATATAAATAAAAATTAAATTATACATCATATGAAAAAGTAATATATGTCAAATAAAAACAAACTACAATTATAACCTAAAAATATTATAATTTGATGCTTGTAATTTATATTGCTAGAATCGAATATATTATTCAAACTTAGGTGTAAATATTGAATTATATTTGAAAAGATATTTTAAATTTAATTAAAATTTATATATCATACAAGAATCAAAATTATATTTATGTTATGTTGTATCTTCTTTGTTTTAAAAAAATTTTTCTAAAATTACACACAATACAAAAATAAATATCTTGCATTTGGTTATAAAATATTTATACAGAATTCATACAGTTCACATAACATTCATATTCACGCAATTGATATTTTCTGAATCGTAGCTTTAATACATTCAAAACGCAAACATTGAAAGATTGCTTTAAAGAGAAATAAATTTCACTAAAAAAAAAAAAAAAAATATCTACATGTTTGCATCGAATAATCATTTTTTGCACAGAAACATAGCTACTCATCAGTTACTACAACCCGCATGACCCAGTCAGAAGTCTCAGCAGCACACAGCGAAACACTGGAGACAAAACCACACAACATTCAACGCTAAGACCAACTCTCCGCTGCTTCCAGTCTTCTTCCCAATCTCAATATCATCATAGTACAACCAGAAGCACATCATTTTACCTTCTCCGGATGAACGTCGACCATCCAACATCATACGTCGCGCGAGACCATATCCTTGGAACGACCGGGTGCAGTTGCAATAACACAGGGGGGCAGGGGGGGAGGTGGGGAGCAGAGACGGAATCCTCCCGTCGACGACGAGGACGTCGGACTCTATCGTGCACTCATGTAAATTCCTCGGGAAAGCTCGCTCGCTATAAAACACCGACGCAGTTCGAGGGAGCTCGGCTACGGCGCGGCTACGGCGCGACAGCTCCGTGTCACCCGGACTATTTACGTCGCCGATCGCTCCGTCCGCTGTCCGCGGCTGGCGGTTTTGGCGGGAGGCCGGGCGCAGTTTCGCGTGTCTCGCGGCCGCCGGCGGGATCCTCGGGCACGTCGTGGCGATCAGCGAGACGAGATTCGCCAGTCGCGGGACTCACCGCTGCTCGCACCGTCGCCCGGGCGATGCTCGCTCAATTGTCATCCGCTGGGGGCTGCCACAGTTGGCCTACTTGGTTGGACGCGTTTCCACGTCAGTCACGGCGGCTCGCGGCCACGACTCGCGTACACGACACTGCCCTCACACGCGTTTCGCGCGGCGTCGCGCAAACATCGCCGCCTCGCAGCCGCTGCGTCGTCCCGTAATCCGTATTTATACTGGGAATGCGAAGAAAACAGACACAAAGGCGTCCATTTTGCTCAGCAGCGAGTTAACGGAAGTGGCGTAGTGGGATATCGCTCCGGCCAGACGCAGGTATTACCGGCGGGGCGCTACGCGGCGTCGCGCGATGCGCGATCAGCGCCGAGCCTACGGCCGCGTTTGCATGAGAGCGACCACGCGAATTCGGTCCCTCCATTGGCGCGAGGTTCTCGCGAGCTCTAGGGATCGACATTCCGCGCTTTCGACGAGTTTCGTTTTTTCAATTGTAAAATAATTAGACATACATCACTGAATAGTGCAATAAAAAAAAGGAATAAAATTCTTTAATAACACATTGATCAAATCACATGTCTATGATGATGACGTAACAGCCAATGAAAACGCTTGACAGTGCATATATTCGTCCACTCGACCAATGAACGTTTGACAGTTCGCTTCTTTGACGTTACGGAAAAATATATCTCGCGTGAATCGCCGAATAAAATCCAGCGATCATTTTTGCGAATCTGCGTGATCGAAAATTTCACGAATCGATCCGGATTTTCGCTCATCGTATGCAGATACTCATCGATTTCTGACGTATCGACGTATAATTTCCTAAACGGTTTACGAAGTTTCGCCGCGAGGTGGCAGGCCGCGCGGCCTCGTCATCGGTCTCGCGGCGCTCCCGCGGGGCCCGTGTGCGAAAATAAAAGCCCGGAGCCGAGTCGAAACTCCAAAATGGCGCGCCTGCTGAGTGTAAACACCCAGTTTTGATGTCGGTGCGGAGTGTGGAAACCGCCGTACGCTCGCAACAATATTCGCTTGCGCCCCGCGCGCCCCGTTTTTCCGTCGCATCGTGGCAACAGGAAATTCCGGCTGAATGTTCACGGTATCCACGATCGCCCATTCGATTCCAGGTAAACCAAACCGCTCGTCGCGTTTGTTGCCGTCGCTTTAACGTCGCTCCGTTGCTGTCGCTTTTCCGGCCGCGCGAGCCGAATCGCGTGATCGAAACTTCGCCACTTTTCCCGTGGAAAACTCGCATTTCTCGACAACTCGTTTTCCTACAACTTTCCCACGCACTCCCGTGCGTACACGCACATACGATTCAGATGAGACTATTAATGATCTAGAATCTAGGTGAATTACCGTGCACTTTGCCCAGCACACGAGTTAGAATGAGGTGTGTAGAGTAAACTTCTTTTTTCGACAGATCGAAATATTGATCTTTTGGCTATTTTTGAATCGCGACACGATTAAATTGAGTAGGAACTTAGTTACTGTGGTTAGCATGGGTTAGTGGTAAAAGTTTGTTGCAGCGATGGTTAATAAACTGTTGTGAGTGAGCAGACTACTTTTTTAATTCACAATTATAATTTTAATATAGATGAAAATAAAAAAAGAAAAGAAAGAGAAAGGTTGTACTTATCATATTTAACATCCATCATTAAAGGCAATCAATATTGATCTAATCTGTTCTAGTTGTATCCATAATCATGATTATCTATCTACAGGGTTACTATAAATATTAATATTAATGGTATATATTAATAAAATATATAAATTTTTAAATAAATTATATAAGAAAGATACATTAATAAAAAAATTACAGATACATATTTTATCGATTAAAGAAATTTAAGTGAAACAAAAAGATCTTGAGCTTTTCATAAATTCTATTAACCATTGGTTCATATCTCAATTTTAGGTTTTATATAATTCTTATCTTATATAATTAAATTAAATCTTAGGAGAGAAAGTTAATTATTATATACAATGCTCATGTGTATCTTTTTCTGTACAGGGAGTGACCCAAGCAAAATGGCACAGAAGCGTAGTGCTGCCCACATAGGGTAAGTTATCAAAGGATATATGCTTAATCTTTGCATCGAAATAATTTCTATATCAAGCATAATTCATGTACATTTAGATCATATATTTCGGTATATCATGTTTTAATGCACCCATATGCAAATTGAAAATTTTGATATTCTCACCAAATAATATAGTTTTATGAATAAAAATTTGATGATATATACATATGGGACATTAAAAAAATTTAGGAACTTTTTTCCACACTTGAGAAAATTGGCGATAATATAATTATTTATCATCTATAATTATTATTCATTTATATAAATAACAAAAATATATTAATATTAAATATATAATTAAATATATATTAATATTAAATGTATATTAATTATACATTAATATTAAATATACATATATTAAAGATGAAAATATTCATATAAATTTTCTATAAAATGTATAGCGTTACATATATGTGTTTATATGTGCGATACACATATTGTATTCATAAATATCGAGTCTCCAGATATGAAAGAGAGCGCGAGAAAGATCGCCCGGGAAGGCATTTGGCGACGAAAATAGCCTGCTTCGGTGTTAACGATCGAGGTGAAATTTCGCCGTGCGGTTGACATGCACGGCGAACTTGGTGTCGCGCTTGATTGACGCAGTTCCGAGAAATGATGCAGCGCCGGGATCAGTTACGGCGTTCGCCGCACACATATATACACACACATATAACACGGTAGGCAATTCTCCCCCGGCTTACAATACCCGGTGTTGCTCGGCTAATATAACCGCTCGAGAGCGTAGCCGGGTTGCGACATCGCTCAAGAAAACGTTTCGTTATCGCGTAAGCGCCGCGCGCGCGTTACTTTTACTCGGCGCGCACACACACGAGTCTGTCTCTTTCGCGAAAATGCTTCGGCACGCGAAGCGGCCGCAAATGTCAACCGCGCGCACATTGTGTTAACACACTCCCGCACACGAGCGCGACCCCCCTGTAGCGTGAAAATTCCCGATTCATCGGGCCCGGCCGGGATGATTTTTTCAGCGATAAGCACGTGTATCCGCTCCATTACCACTTACACACACATTTGTTCCTTAATATTGTAATTAATTCCTGCATTCTTTTATTTTTCTTCATTTTATCGCATCGCGTGTAATCGCGTATGAAAACTTTTCGAGAGTTTTTATAAATATATGAGGAATTTAGAAAGAATTAAAAAATAATATATTATTGAGTGTTAAAAAAATTAAAAGAAAAAATAAATATATATTGGACACTTGTAACTGTTTTTCTTGCATCGAATTTAGAGCGCAATCGCTTGGAATATTAAGTTTTGGTCCTCCAATTTTTCTTTTGTTTCCCCATCGTAAAGAGAGTGACGCGATACATTCGAATAAAAAATTATGCTCATACATAACTTTAAATGTAACGTATGCTAAAATATTTTATATAAACGAATATAAAAGAAATTAGGAAATTATTTACAAGGCAAGGCACTTTTTCAATCTGAAAAAAATCCGGCTTTTTAAAAGAGAGGGATTAAGGCTGGAAAACAAAATTTTTCTCGTGGTCAAAAAGAAAGGTCCCCTAAAAACCGAGGGGTTCTCCGTCCCCGATCTTTGTCGCGAACGAGCGAGCGAGCGATGCGATGCGATGCGATGCAATGCAATGCAATGCAATGCAATGCATCCCGGTTAAAAGTCGTGCTTCGCAACGGTGGCTGTCCCGGGCTCTCTGGTGGGAGAAGTGATAGTCCTCACCGGGGTATACCGCAGCAGCACATTATGCGGCTATGGTGGAATCAGTCACTGGCGAGTTGTGGGTGGTGGCTAGTCGGCGACCCATCCGTCCGTCTGTCCGTCCATCCCGTCCGTCCGCACGTTAATACGTACGTCCGTGAAACGTGCTTCCGCGTCAGTCCGCGTCGCCAGCGTCGACAATCTTCATCGATTGCGATCGAGGCCGCGTCGGGACCGATCGCGCGTCATTATTATATCTGCGAGTACGTCGCGACGAAAGTTTTCGCGCCGAAAATCGGACGCCCCGATGCACGTGTCATCGAGTGACCCTCGTTCTCAGTGAATTAAATATTGATGATTTTTGAGGATGAAAATCGAAAGAGAATTTTAATAAATATAGCTGAAGAGAGAGAGAGAGAGAGAGAAATTTCCAAGATCCAATACACGAGCAAATGTCGATTATTTTGATTCAGAAATTGAATCCATGGAACATATCGTGTTAAAAAAGATACAAAAATTGATACAAAATTATCGAGTGAATTTTATATGATTTTTAGAAAACAGAACTTCAACTATGATAGCGTACATATGATATATATACACTGTCATAGATAGGAGATTTTCGTAACTTTTCTAAGGAAAAATTAATTTTCGTGGATTTTTTGTCATCGAACATTGAACTTTGGACAAACAAGACACGTGTTCCTAGTGTGATTTTATTATGATTCGATAAATCTTCATCGTTGCGAGGATTTTCAGAGGGGAAGACTCTTTCTTCGCGGTAATATCGCGCTGGAGAATATTGTGGCGCGGTTTTGCACGCGGGACCTCGACGTATCCGTGATTTGCGTGCGTTTCTCGTTACGCGAGCTCAGCCGAGTTGATTTAGAACGAACGACGAGTTCATTTCACGGTGGAAGAAACGTAACGCGAACTTTCGACGTCGACTGCGTAAACTAGACATTTCCAAGACGAAGAATAATCGTTATCGTGCATCATGTGATCTTCAGTGTGGCAAAGATTCGCGCGATTATTCCCACAATCATCTAAAATTTTCTTCTAAATGCGCAAAATGATAATTTTAGGGGAAACGAGACAGATTAATAAAATATTTCCTACAAAATTACAGGACTCGAAGACCTATCTTCGATTACGCAAAACATTATTCCGCAGTCGTATCGTTTGAAAATAGGGTAATTCGCTTCGCTTAATGTGCCGTGCGCTCGATCAAGCGACTTTGAGCCGAGTTTTTCAGGATATAAGTGATCGCGACGCTTCAGCGATGGCCGTTGCTTCGACGAGACGAAGCGAAGAAGAGATTAGCTCGATTTTCCTGTTGATTATGCGCGACAGTGCGACGAAAGGAGCGTGCAAAATTCGGCGTGATTGCGACGGTCCGACGAGGATCTCGTGACATTTTCGCAGAGACTCGTAGCCCCCCGGACTCTCTCTCGAGATTGGTACCGTGGACATAATTCTGGAAGAATTAAGAGGGAAAAAGAACGAACAATTTGTTAATAAGAACGTAAACATGCTCTTGTTGGGAAACGAATAGTTTGCCTCGTGAAAGTGGCCGATCTAACGCTTTCCAAAATCGGAGGCGCACTTCCGTAACACATTTTGCTCCTCCGTGCTTTCTTTCTTGGTCAATTAATCGTGCCATCGGTGACTAAGCAGAACACGACAGAAAAGTGACTCTTTCCATAAGTCAAGTGGAGGTGAAAATTGGATTTTATGTATCAAGAAGAAGGATATGTATATCGGGAACCTCGAGATAAAAACAATTCCGGGAAATATAGGGCAATACCAGATAAGGTTTTCGCTTATCTATGTTTTCGTGAGAGACAGCTTGATGTAATTTTTGAATCAGGTTTACGCAGTGCGAGTGATTAAGTTCTAGTAGAAAATTCCACTCATACGCAAGTACAACAAAATTATTATACGTGATCGATACGACAGAACGCATTTCTCGCATCAATTTTCACGTTAATATGAACGATTAATATGAACGATTCTCCAAGAGCGTAAATAAATAAGCGGATAACTGTTGATTGAAATATAAATTATTAAAATATATTTCGCTCTCTTTTTTTGAGATTGGTGAAGCACACGAGCGTACGTGAGTAGAATTCAGATACAAAAAGGCCTTCGAAACTCTGAAGAATCTCTAAGTAACTGAAGAGAGAAACGCGAAGTACAAAACCGCTTCGTAGACCGCTTGATAGATCTACATCTTGCTCCAGGTAACGAGATGACAAGATAATTCGGTGGAAGACAACGGTGGAACATATAGTCGAAGTTTCTATATCAAGGATCTTGAGATCATACATCCGAGTTATTAAATCATCAAGACATTTTTTCCCATCTCACCGGAAATCAAAGTACAAAATGATGGGTTGCGATAAAGGGATGTGGATGAGAATCGTGTTTTATCGTAAACCTTTTCATGCGACCAGGATTAGAAGAGATCGACACGTGCTCTTATTAGCTCGTGTTTTGCTAGTTTGAGGACTCTATTAGTGAAGGTAGAAATGAAGATACAAATTTTTCTTATCGACAAAGAAAAGCAAAACTTATTGTAATAAAGTTTGTTGAAACGGATTAACGGAGAGTGTCATTTAAAGTACAAAATTCTATCGCGGTGCTTAAGTTTGACATGATAAAACGACGAGATATTTTCAAAGCAAACGAATTAACTTGACAATGGACTCAAACGTACAAGTTATTCTATGAAGAAAAATACACAAAAACGCATCAGCGGATTATCTCGGGGCTCTTAACAAGACGACGTGTTGACGTATTGGTAATTTAAGAGATCGACTTGATAATATACGATATACAAGAGTGTACAAGCGATATCAACGAGTAATCTCGGAACAACAATGACAAGTTAGCTCTCCGGTGACTTCCTGAAAAGAGTGCGATACGCGTTATTTATCGATACAATCGAGTGGTTTGAACCTGAATACAAATACATACATACGTACATATATATATACATACACACCGTCAAAATAGAGTATCCCGGTAGCAGCGGCATGTACGGGGGCGGGTCGGCGGGAAGCGCGGGCTACGGGGTCGGTCTGGGCCCGGGACCGGGCCCCTCGCACTACGCGACTCCCTCGGCTACCGTGGGCTATCAATTGGGCCCGCCACCTCCGCCACCGCCACCCCCGTCCGCCTGCCCCGCCGCCGGAAGTCAACTTCTGTCTTACGGCTCCGACTTATCGCCTCATCACATCCAACAGGCCCACACCGAGACCCAGCAATCGAAAAGACGGAGGTAAAAAAGTTATCCACCGTTCCTCTCTCTCTATTTCTCTCTCTCTCTCTCTCTCTCTCTCTCTCTCTTTTTCTCGCATTTCGATATGCGAGTATTTTTATAAACGTTAATTATATTTTTATAAACGTTATAAATATTTGATAGCAAATATTTTTTTAAACATTTGCACACTTGATCGATTGATTAAATATTAGAGCGTTAGAGAATTCGACGGATTATTATTTTCACTATTCGTGTACTTTTTGTGAGCTCTACACATTTCAAAAATAAATATAAAAATACTTTTCATGACGCTATTAACAACTTGATAATTTTTAATGTCCGTTTCTATCGCACTTTGATTGCGATGAAATTTTCTACCTAATCGCGAATATAAATTCTAAAGCGTATAAATTCTCTGCTGTCTTAATCACGCGTCTTCAATTAGCGCTCGTCACATTGCAATTATTCATTAGTCGACGAGTCATTCTGACGTGGCCCCAACAATTCGCAGAATGTGCTTGTATTGCGTGAAAGAAAAAGGAGTAAAAAAAAGAAGAACCGCGTAGGAGAACCGCCTTTGAATCGAGATAGCTCGATTATCGACGCACTTTGACATAAAAATACCCCGTATTCTCGTAAAAGCGATCTAATGTATCACGTACGAGGAAATACTTATCGCGACAGACAGATCAAATATTCTAGAATAAAATGACAGAGTATGTTCTTGAAGAAAATATTATCGATTAATACATTAATTTTTAATATGTGTTAAATGAAATTAAGATTTTAAAATCAATGAAACAAAAAGATAAATAAATTAATTTGAATGAGAAAAATTTTTAAATTAATATCACATTTTTTATATAATTTATTTGTAATATTTTAATTAAGAATATATCGTGTATGTAATTATTTAAATTACACCTCACACAATTTAAAAAATCTTACCAGATTTAAAGCTGTTTTATGATGCAACAGAAATATTAAAAAATGCAAGTATAGTTTTACATCAGGTAATTTTATTCCATGCCGTCATCATTGTTGGTCTTTATACGGAATGTTATTGCAGAATCAGCAGGTTTTCATCCGCATCAGCATGTCAACCGACAGTTCGCGTAACGATCATGATTTTGTTTTTCGCTGTACTAAATTGGCCAAATATTTCAATGCAAATTAAGTAGAAAATTCGACTTATATATAATAATTTTACATAGACGAAATTATATAATATAATTACTATAAGAGAAACACTTTGCATAAGAATCTCTTTCTCATTTTAAAAGACAATTTTGTTTATTTATTCCTCCTTATCACTTTCGCAGGAAATTCAAGAGATTGTAACTTTTTTATTTTAAATTATATTTCTCTATACACATATATTCCAGTCACAACTATTTCATTTTCAATCTAGACGCATCTGCGCTTCGGTATTTCTGCGATCGGATAAAAAGTCGATCCATTGAAAATAGCTGCCAGCTCCATTCGGGAGGGCGAGCGAGCGAAGGGAAACGTTTCTCTCTCTTTTCTTCTGTTCGGCCATTGTATCTCCGCCTCACTTTCGTCGAACCCGACGCAGTCACGCTCCATTGATCCAGGCTTCGTCTTTTAGCGGTCGGGCGCGTACGCGTGTCACGACATTCCTGCCATTCCGCTGGCAGCTTTGGGGCGCGTTGCTGCTCGATTAGTTCGATCGCAAGGCGCCGATTTGCGCGGACTCGAGAATCCGTTGCACGGATGTTTGCTCACTTGTTGCTCTCCCTCCGGAGATACGCCGCGAAAACGAGAATTTTCAATGAATTCACGTTCGCGTGGCGGAAGAGGCTTCGTGTGTCTTGGCACGGCCTGATTCGAATTATTTTATTAAATATTGAATCGGCGTTTTGAATTTTTATTAAAGAGGCGACGCAGGAATCCACGCGATACGGAAAGGAAACGCAAGAGTAAATGTTTTGGCAAACTCTGTTATATATACAGTCCTCGATTTAGGTTTAAGGCACAACCGTGTTCAAATGTCAAATGTAATGTCCCGCGGTAAAAGATATATTCAGATAAAGATTGTATATAATTAAAGAGAAATGTATTGCACAGAAACATGCTTTTTTAAACGATCGTGCTATTTGTTGTTTTTTTTTTAATAAAACAAACATGATAATTTTTTTTTAATCTTATTTCTCAATCGTGTGTATATTTTTTCTCCGGGTATATTAGAAGATATTTTATAATAAAATAACGCGATACAGATGATGCATCTCGCTTTCTGATATTAATGTAAACTATATTTTATAACGAGCTCCTGCCGTTTATTTTCTACAGTGTACTTTGCACACAAAAGATTGACACGCATGCATCTTGTATAAAAAAAACTTTTTGTACGCGGCCTTGAACGGAGCGATACTTGGGTACAGTCATCGAAACAACGATAACGATAATCTCTCGAAACCATAACGAAACTCGTGGCAAACCGATATTACGAGAAGGATACACATAATTATAGTCCTAGGCACGTGCGTCGCGATAAGATATCTAAAAATATATATTAACAAAAATGCCATCGCGCGATAGATGCCAATTTTATCAACAATGCGATGACAGTTTTGCGCCGTGATTACTCGATAAGTTATATTACGGAGATACGAAACGGGATTAATTAAGGAGATTAAAAATGTAATCTATATTAAGCGTTAAATCATAGGTATACCTTGTCAGAACACAGTTTGCCGGGAGTTTTTTTTTACGATGCAAAGATAATCCAAACACATTCGCATAATTAGAACGTATGTTAAAATGATAACTGTGTGCAATTAACATTAAATAGCAATAGAGGAAACATGCATTTAATACGTATGTTGCACGCACGCGATACAAAGTAAACTACGCGCATGAGCGACTTCGAATCTCGAAAGCATGAAGATAACTTCAGTTTTTCATGAAAATATAATTAAAAGATACATAATAAAAAGCCAATTTAAAAACAGCGATTAAATCAAATAAATATTTTTTTTCCTTCAAGGATACTCCGTCTTGATTAAGATAATAATAACATCTCTTCTCCGAATATAATTAAGAACATTTCTCGCGATATCACCTTCCCGAGAGGGGGAGGAGAAACTCTGAACGATGAAAATTTCTCGGTGAAATAAATCTTTAACGAAGACGCGGCAAATTTCGCGATCGAGTGCTGTTGTAAGAGCAAAAAAGGCCTCGCGAACAGCCTTATTTCCTTTCGCTAATGAGGTATTACTCGGCACTGCTATGCATGCTTCGATTCGCTCGTCCTCGTGCCACGGGGCAAACAAACTGCGTCGATTGTAGAAGCGCGCCAACTAATGCCAAGAGCTTAGCGCTACGCGTGCGGACAAATGCACACACGTGCGAGTGCAACGCGCGGGACAAAACCCACTCGTCGCGGAATTCGTCACGTAACGGAGATTTGCGGCCGGTCCGATTCGACGCAAATCCACATGACCGATTACCAGATCATTACGTTACGCAATGACGTCGCGTCTCTTGAATTTTCTGCCAGATTTCACGCACGTTAAATTCCACTTACTTGTAAATATATCATAGGATGAAGCCTGGAAAAGGGGAATCCGTCGAATCTGAAAAAAAAAAAAATATTTTATATTAGTGACTCGGATCTCATATTCTCTGTCAATCGCTCTCGCTGTGATTATCAATATCGTATTCGTTGTTACGATACATTTTCGCGCGAAAACAGGCAGGAGTCGTTGAACCGGATGGCTTGACGCCGAGGAAAGTGTGTTTCGAGATTCAAGCGCGTATTATTTTCATTCATAATTAAGGCCCTGTTAGTAACGCTCCGTACGCGCATAGCGGCCTGCAATGCATATTTATGTCATACACGATCGACATGCATCTGAACGCGCACGCCGTTCACCACGCGTATAACTGTTGAATGACTCTCTTCGAGAAAAAAAAGGTACAACTAACGGCCAATCGGGATTTTTATTTGTCGATTTTGGAATTATTGCAATGAGAATTCCTCTATACATTTTGCGGATCTCTCTAGCCTCTTTCAAGTTCTGTTTTTATAGACACATGAAATAAACATGAAATAATATTTGAAATAAAATTTGGAATATATTTTGTCAGTTTTTCATAATAATTATACTTATAAATAATTACTATGAATATACCAAATATTAAATACAATATGAAAGAATTTATGCGAGGAAAATCCAGGTCAGAAGAAAAGCGAATATAATAATCAGTTGTGCGTTGCAGTCTGTGTACGCACAAAAGTACCAAACGGCATGCGCAATTAAGTCGATTTCTCGTTTCCTCTTCCTTGTGCGTCGATTCGCGTGACTTTCCGCTTCAGGCGAACAGCCTGTCCCAGACAATAAGGATTTTCTCAGGCGTGAAAACGGTCGAGTTTCTGATCGTTCTGACGTGCCGCGGGGCAAAATCGAGCGAATCTCAATATCGATGGCAATATATGTCTCGCGATGACACAAAAATATAGGATCTCTTTTTTTCTACGCGTATAATAAATTAAAAATTTACCTTGGCAATTTAAATATATTTACACAATTTAAAGAAATCGCATAAAGAGGTTTAATATATGTGACCTTATGAGAGATTCGTTATCATTAAGTATTAAGAATCTACGATATCACTATGATGTTGTGAAGATCAAAATTAATAGGATCAAGATTAATAACATTGGGAATTTCTAGTCTGCGACATCGAGTCCAAGGCAGCGGGAATCAAAATACGTGATACCAACAATCTATGATCCGCAGTTTCATGATATCGCGAATCTATAATAATATCAGGAGATATCAAAGACTTATAGAAATGGAGATCTATCGTGTCGAGAATTTATATTCCTTGTACAATGAAGTCAAGGCTGTAGATATCGATCGCAATCTCCCAAGAATTTATATCGACAGAATTTTACGAGACCAAGCGTGTAGCAAAGGAACCTTGGGGAACCGTTTAACAGACGAGAGACTCGAGGGATAACGAGATAATTGATTTATACCTAATAAATTATTGCAAAAATTTCAATTTTACCGAGTTCTTCGTGTCCCCGAGAGACGCAAGATACAAAGTGAACGAGCACATTAGTGATTCATCGCATGTATTTCCACGTACACATACAAATTCTCACAAGTCCAAAACAACGCATTCCCTTCAGATCGAATCGATCACACCGCGCCTTTAGGCATTCAGATCGCCTCGGTACCGAGTGATGTCCAGCGATGGTGTGTCTCCTCGTAGCGCCGATCGGCTATCTAATGCTTAAGCGGTGGAGTGACGTAATTTTTTTCATTACGAGGACAGAGTAATGCCGGCGACCAGGCATCATATATTAAGGAGAAAGAGCGTGGCCATTGGCGGGCCTCACCGCACTGTCGCCGCAACGAGGGGCGGTCCATCGCTCTTCAACTCCGCGACTCTTATCCGTTCTCCAGCGACCTTATTGGTCACCACCTCCTCGATCGTTCCTGTCGACCCTCGTCGTTGCCGGTCGCCACGACGATTTTCCACGGCCCGCGATCGATCGGGATGCCCGTCGCGCCATCGAGATTTTTCGCCCTTCTTCCCTTTCCCTCGCCTTCCTCTTCCGCTTCTTCGCTCGCCGGAAATGCTTAGGAATTCTTCTCCCACTTGGATTGAGCACTCGACAGAAAGCACGTAACAAAAAGAATTTGTTTATTCTCTGTAAAATTGTCAAGAGCGTTTATCTTTTCCAAATCGAAGAATTTTTAATTATTTTTAGCGGGGAATTTGTGTTTTCTATTTCTATTGATATTTGAGTTTAGGTCGTGTAAATTGAAAAGAATAACGCGCGAATAAGTTAAGAATATATTTAAAATTAACTACTTTTGAAATGAAAAATATATAAATTTTACATTTATGTGTATTAATCTTTCGATCAACACGATATCTTTTTCTCTCTCTAATTAATATTGAATATATTATTTTATATATAAACATTTTTTTATGTTTTATGCTATTTATATTGAGAGATATTTTCTCTCTTTCTTGATTCTGTAATTCTAACGCCATGAAAGAAAGATAGTTGTAACACGTGGATCTTAGAAAACAGCAAACATAAATGTAAGAGGTCGAAAGAGGGTGAGATGAGGAAATACAGAAGGGAAAGGGAAGAGGTCAAGTCGTGACTACGGCGTCATACGGAAAAATGCAAAAAGGCGCCACCATAAACTGGACAGCGTGCCACGTCACACAAACTTCGCTTCTTTTTCTTCTTTGCAAGGATATCGCGTTTCTTTTTCCTCTGCCTGGCTCTTTAAACTCTCAGAAGGAGATGCATGAGTGATGACAGAACATTCGGGAGCACGTGCACCTTTATAATGACTGAAGTTTATCAGTTTCTTATTTTAAATGATGGAAAATTTTCGAATGAACATCTTTACTTTGTCAGATGATTAATAATTCAAGTCTTTAAATAAATTTTGTTTTTAAAAACAAGATATGATTAATTTCATAATTTATTATATAAAACTTCGAGAAAAGTTTCATCTTTTAGTGATTTAAATATATTGATTTAATGACATTAGTGTTATTAATCAATATTATAGAAGTTATTTTTTCTTCATGCTTTCTTCATAAAATTCCTTTGTGAGATTAGAATATTTTTGATTTTTGAACAAATATAATTCTCGATTTATAACTAATTTTATTTATTAAATATTCTGTAGAAAAGGCATATTACTATTATAGAATCACTTTAAACTATTAAATTTATTACTACTACCTCGCTACTATCTTAACAGACAATTACATTCAACCACACAAAATCGCATAATTTCATGTTAAATACGCTCGTATATCTCTGCCTCTGCCTCTCTCTTACAATAAGAAATCAGAAAGAATAAATAGCACGTATATTTCGTTACATTAATGTGAATTGTTCGAAAGTTCGCGAGTCTCGCGAAATTATATTATACCATTGATCGACGATTCGTTATTTCTGTAACATGACTACATTAAAAGCAAAGATAGCAAAGATAACGATCGTCACGTACTTATCTGCCCACGTATCGATGCTTTTGTTCCCACGGTTTTCGCGACGTATACAAATTATCGGGCGTTCTGAGACGCGATGTAGAGCGAGAGGTTGCCCTTTTTTCTTCTATTCGTGCTTCTCATATATGCGCAGAGAGTACGAAACAAGGGAAAGAGAGAGTGCAAGCGTAAACGAGCGTCTGTTCAATCCTTCAGTCGCCGAAATTCCGTCTGCTGCCTAAATCACTCAAGGATCAAACTACCGTAATGGCAAAGCGGCATCGCGAATCTCGTCTTGGATTTGCTTTCAATTTCAGGGACATATTCCCCAATGATTGCAGACTCATGATTTTTAGCAACTCTTAAATTTTCTGAAAACTCGCCGGAAAATTCAATTGTAATTAATTTAAAAAATCACAACTAAAAATATGTATTATTTATCTTGCTGAAATTTGTTTCAATAAAATAATTTTATTGTAAATATATCAAATATTTTTCTATAAGAATTTATATTTTTTCTCTTTCTTCTTTTCATATTTTTATCAAGAAAAAAGTATCATTGTACTAATATATGTTTTCATTGCATCCGCAAATTTGACAAAATACTTTGTTTTCCTAGAATTACGGAAATGTTTGGCTAATTTTTGCAATTACAGGCAAAAATGTAGAATATTGATATGGCTAGAAAATGTTTCTGTTAATCTTTGTAATCGAAAGTAATCAGTGAATTTTTCTGATTTGCAATCAATAATACATCATACTTGTTTACATTGTAATCTTTGAAAGATAATCTGGAGATTAAGCCGTGAAGGGGGATCTCTTCTAGAATTTTTAAATTCATGATAAATGTCCATTAATATGCTATATGTACATCTGGCGATGTATAATGTAATCATGAAATATGTTGGACATGACATTTAATTATAAATTAATATTTACACTCTCTGAGAGAGAACAGAAATTATATGTCAAATATTCATATATTATAGACTTAATAATCTGACAATTTACAAGATGTACAACGTGACAGTACCTTTACAAAGGTTAAATAGAGAGTTTGACATATCCGATTATACATGTGTAATTAAAATAAACTATTCTTCAACACAAATTTATTTTTTCACAAAAGTATATTTTCTCAAAATCTTTAGCCTTTTGCATAAACATTGATTAGGTATTAAAGGACTGTGCTTTTTGTTCGCATTAATCTCGAAGCGAATAGAGCCACTGAGCCTGACTGCGCGAGGTTTTCTATTTGCGAAACGCCTATTAAGTCGATGTAATATCGCGCTGTGCATCATTATGCGCTTCATATATCTCCCTGTCACACATTTATCTCTCTCTCGCCTTCGGCTGCCTTTTTCCCCATAATTTTCACTTACCGTTGGTTTACCTCGACAATGTACTACCTCGATCCAAAAAGACAAAGATTAGAATATACATCTTCATTTTTTCCATCCATACAATATATGTCAAGAATTTCAGTGAATTAAATTATGGATTTTTAATTAAATTAAATTAGCATCCCTTGTATGAAACAGTCAATGTATGTTTTATTTAGTAAATGGAAAATATTAAATATAATCAAAATAATGAAATATTAAAAAATATATCTCATAAATATACAAAAAATTATAATAATTATTTATTCTTCGATCAACGAACAAATTTATGATCAATCTGTATACAATCTTTTTCTTTTTTTCTTCCAATATACTCTAGTATAATCGAGCCCCTTTCCCCGGCCGCTACGAAGATTTCTCGACGTCGTCGACTTCATCGCTTGCAAAGCACGCATACACGTCCGTTAAGTCGACGTAATACCGCGGGGCGCATCATTATGTACTCCATAAGTCTCCGTGGCTTGCCCCTCGCCCTCCTGCCCCCTTCGGATCTTCTCTCTTTCTCTCGCACTCCTCTCGCTCTCTCGCATGGGGGAAGAGGAGCAGGAAAAAAACACGGAGAATGTAGGGACGAAGGGAGTCCGAGAAGGTTCCCGCGCAGGAAGACGACGGAGAGGGGGACGAGGGGTGGAAGGGGGTCTCGCTCACCCCTCTCAAGCGCGATACCCGGATACACTCGCTGCTGGACTCTACACCATCCCCACTTCTGATCCTACGGGCTTCGCAACGAGGGGGCGAAAGGGGGGAAGAGAGGCTGTATGCTGTCTCTTCAACGCGACGTTCACCGGCAAGCGAACTTTGCGGGGTACGAAAGAAGGCGAAGCAGAGGGGGAGGAAGGGGGCAAGAGATCCCGATGAAGTAAGGGAGTTCTGCTTTTTCGCTCAGGGTCAGAATCGTACATCACCCGCGCGAATGCTGTGCAAGACTGACGATCGCTCGGATTTCTGAGCGCGAGTCTGCATTCTCGCAATGAGAGCATAATTTTCTATCGCGTTTAACGCCGCTCGGTAGAGACGGTGTACAAGCTCTTCTACGATAATGAGACGATCGGTGACGGATTTACGGTGCTATCCCTACTTTCATATATATTCTTCTCCGATAGCTCTTCAATGTTCTCGCTTCTCGGGCTCCTGCGGCGAATTCAACGATCGATCGATATCGGCGTGATAATCATATATCTTGTTTAAGCCTTTTTCAAGTGCAAAGATACAGAACCGATAAATAATTGATTAATATATATTTTTATTATAAAAGTTATAATATTAAAAAATTAAGAAGCAGACGCGTCTGTTATTTTTTTATTCTCTTAAACTGAATTAAAGTGTTATTGATTAAAGCAGTGATAAGGTTTTACTAAAAATGAATTTAAATATTTCACTAATTTTCAATGAAAATATTCATATTTTGCTTACATGTTTCACATAATAAAATTACGATAGTAAAATTTCATTTTGCAGAAAAATCAAACACTTTACTAACTGATTTTTCCTCACGAGATCTCACGAAATCACTGCTTATCGGTGAGTAATATACTGATTCTATTTAAAAATATGTGACATGACACATCATGATGTATATACATGACATATCATAACAGAATAATAATCGATCTTATTTTCCTCTTTCAAAAAATTATAAATTATAAATTATGTATCACATGAAATGATTTGAATGAAAAATCAGTTCTGGCTGGTCACTATCGAAATGAATGGAATGACGATGGGTCATGAATATCGTGTACGAGAAACTCTCGTCGCTTATATAATGTTCAAGATTTGAGAAAGGAGGGGGAGGTTGGAAAGTCGACGATAATCCTGCGACGACCAATTTTGGATCATACCGCGTTTGGTAATCCGGAAGCGATTACATTTTATGTATTTTAGGTGACGCGACGCATGCAGAATTTCTATCGTTTGTTCCTTTCGGGTACTGAACTTACCTATCCACAATCATTTACCCTCAACAGATTAGTATCGCGAGAATACATTTTTTATTTTATTATCAATTATCTTGCGATAGCGTTTTATGAGTTTTATTTTGGTGATAATTAAATATTAAATACATTTATTAGTCGACTTTTTATTAGTCGAAACAATCGACTAGCTTTATCTGTCGAATTACAACATAATTAATATCATAATATTCGGCAAATAAAGATTCATGATTGTATAATTAAATGTTATCTTTTATTTTGCAGATCCGACGAGGATGATCCGAGTGGCTGTAAATATAGGAGATTGGACGACGATAATGTGCAGGACAAGGAGAGGTTTGCAAGGTGAGCACCAGGCTTAATTCAATATGTTAAAATTCTTTCGACGCGCCTCTTTCATATTTGACAGTCGAACAACACGTGCTCGCCCACCGTTTGACGTTTCTAATCTATTCTATAACTTCTTCGTACCACTTTCTTTTCGAGCCAGTTAAACCCGATTACGTAATAGTCGGAAACTTACGAAAGTTATTTTCGATACGCGCGGACATTTTTCTCTCTCGGACCGTCTCTTTCTCTCTTCGACGTTGTTAATTCGCCTCACGAAACCGCGACCCAATATGTTTCACCGGTACACCCTGTACATGCGCCTTCTCCTCAAGTACGAGAAGGTTACATACATACCTACATGATACCGGGCAATGTGAGGAGCCGATAGCGGAATGGGAAGCCCTCGAGGCTGCTCCAGCGTGGGAACATGAGGCACTTATACGCGCGCCGGAGTGCGCGTCCTTCAAGTCCGTATACAACGAAAGAGACACGGTATGTACTTTGATTCCCTTCCGAGATATTTCGGCTGGCGCGGGCATTAAATTCGCCGGACAAAAGCCAGAAAATAATGTACAACGCGTGAGACGCATAACTTACGTATAAAATACGGCTACTCCAGAGACGCCGCGAATAAAAATCTACATCGAAATCCTCGAGGAACCTCTACTTTCACGTCCAATAATTATGCGCAATCTGCCAAAAATAGCGAATTTCTTAGCTTTTCCCCTCCCTCCCTCTCTCTTTTTGTTTCTACATTTTTTTATGTATCTTTTTGATGTAATTACAAAAATATTATTTAACATTGCAAGTTGAAAAATTAAATTAAAAATATAATATTCTATAAGTATTATTTGCAATATTAATGCAAATATTGTATTGAATTTCTTAGCTTTTCCCCTCCCTCCCTCTCTCTTTTTGTTTCTACATTTTTTGATGTATCTTTTTGATTTAATTACAAAAATATTATTTAACATTGCAAGTTGAAAAATTAAATTAAAAATATAATGTTCTATAAATATTATTTGCAATATTAATGCAAATATTGCATTGTATTTGTTACATTTTATCAATGAGGAGCTAAAATAAATCGCACTGCCTATATTTATAAAGCTCAAGTAGAGACGATCAATCTCGATTGACTTATTAATAGACAAATACAAAAAAGGATTGAGCTTACCGGGCATTTGATCGGCCGTGACTCAGCCCCCTGCTTTGTGTAACGTGACTGTGTATGGCGTTACGTCTCTATTAAGTAGCGGGCCCACGATGCTTTCCTACCCGATATAATCATGGTGTAAAGCCGATTATACGTAACGTACAAAAGACGAGCATGTACGCGATTCTGTGCAATTTCAGCCATACATGCTTTTGCATTAATTATAAAAATTTTTGCATATTTCATTTTTTTTTATTCATGCATTTATATGTAAAATTAAACGAAATAATATGAAATAATAAAAAGAAATAAATAAAAAAAAATTTTTGATTGCGCATAAATATATAGATGCTTCGAAAAGCATAAAATTCAAAATTGAAATAAATAATTGATTTTTTTATTATTATGTAGAAATGCAATTTATCGATTTCTGATACGTGCTGTATCTAAATTTTGCATTTATCTTCTTTTAAATATATAAGAGTTGTATTATATTATATATCTTTACTATATGTCTCTGAAGCTACTTGACGTCAAGATGTAATAAAATTACATCCGTTTTTCTGTCTTTCTACAAGTAGGATATAATCATTACGATTAGATTAGAATGCTGCATTTCTCTCTTTCTCTCTATTTTTTGCGTGTGCAGATATATCTGCGAAATAATAGTACGGAATTGCTCACATCTGTTTAGCTTCGTGCACGCAAGGGAAAATTGTACAGTCTAATTAATTTATTTTATTTATATTACATGTATTTCGCTAATTACTTATTAAACAATTAATTTTGATACTTAAATAGGCGTGTCATTTAAAAACATTTACATCTCTTAAAAAATGACTACTAGATTTTAGAAATACATGTCCGCCTGCACAAATTCATATAGGTATTTTATCTTGTTAAAAATAATAAAATAGTTTAGTTAAAATCATTTCCACAAATAATCACCCAATTTGAATCTAGAAATCTCTCACTTTAGTCAAGTCCATTATTTTCTCGGAAGAAAAATGTTCTATTACTTTTTAACGCCGGGCAATCTGATGACTGACTGTCGATCCGCCGTAATAGCAGTAACGATATCTTATCCACGGTCTCTCATCGCGTGCCGCCACGGGTGGATCCGTGGTGGTGGTTCACCTGCAATTCCGTATCCGTACTGTCGTTTCGCAGGTATATACGGTGCCGCGAAAAAATACGCGCGGGCTCTGCGGCAAAGACCAACCGGCAATATTCTGATGTCGCGCGCTCTCTCTCTCTCTCTTCCCTTTTCTCCCTTTCTCGCCCCCAGTCCTCTCTATGGAGAGAACCTCACTTTTAAGTTAATAACGCAATTACTGCCTCTCTCCTGCCGCAAGACGCGCAACTCCCTTTGCCGCTCGTCCGTCGCTTCTCTTCTCCTTTTTCTCTCCTTTTCGCCTCCCACCTCAGATTTCCCCGGCCTCGCGTCTTGCATTTTCTCGACATTAATACAGGCACCGGCATTTTTGGCGTCGCGATAATTGCGGACGATTGTTGTTGTCGCATGCCAGCGGTTAACCAGAGGGAGCGTCTACATTTCTCTTCTTTTTATTTTATCGCCTTCTTCATCCCTTTTCCTAGCGGTTGATTATTTGAGAATTTGATGATGGGACGTGGCCCATCATTATTAATATTTTAGATAGACGCATTAATATTTTGCTTAGTATTTTTACATCTCTCTTCTTTTTATTTTATCGCCCTCTTCATCCCTCTTCCTAGCGGTTGATTATTTGAGAATTTGATGATGGGACGTGGCCCATCATTATTAATATTTTAGATAGACGTATTAATATTTTGCTTAATATTTTTCGTGAAAATTTGTGAATAATTAAGGAGACTTTCTGTATAAACCGAAATATAAATCTTTAAAAAAACATTTCTTCTCTAATTAAAAGAAGAAATTTTATTTTTGTAGAAAAGATTGTATTTTTTTGTAGAAATCCAATTTTTGAATTCTAAATACATATAAAGTGTCTTATAGAGCAAATCATTATTTTCTATTTAGTATAGGATTTTCTAGAGATGAAAATAATGCGTCAGAGAGATTGATGGAGAGCGAAAAAAAATCTGTGTATTAGTGTTAATTAATCGTGAAAAAATCGCGCAAGAGCAATCTTCACTCCAATTTTCTAATGTTACATGCCAAGCATAAACCAGCGAATATTCGTGAACGTACAACGTTATCGAACGAATATCGAACGTTGCTTAAATCATTCCCAAACGAAGACGTTATAATCGCACGCATGAAACAGCAGCGTGCCAAGCTATAAATTTCCACACAACATATTTACTGCCGTGAACGAGTAATCGCAAAAGCATAACGTTCACCGGACATAGATACGTTATAAATGACGACTGTACTCGGATTTATTGCGGCACCGTGTTGACGCAATCATTCTCCGATAGCTTATTCATATTTCCTTCTTATTTCCTGCTTTAATTGACATATTATATCATCGAAAAATTTAGAGAGTATCTTTAGTAATATATTACACTAATTAATAATATATTATTATTAAATTTTGTTTTGTGAAAATATAAGATAATTGAAATATTAATTATTTTCATGAAAATGTATAGCATAATGATTGAAAAATCTGTTTTCAAAATACATTTTAATCTATATATTATAATAATTTTTTATTTTCGTGCAAAATAAAACAATCATATTTTTCTCAAATATCTATTAATCCTAATTTTGTTTAAACAACACGTGTAATCTTTTTTAAAAATGATTTCTTAAAATTATTATTAATTATTATTAAATTTCTTAAAATTATTAAATATTATATTATTAAAAATTATTAAATAAATTATGAATTATTATTATATCACGAAGAAATGCCAAGAGAGGTAGAGAGAAAGAGAGAGAGACGGAAACCGGAACTTCTTCCGTAAAACGGTAATCAGACGTAGTAGGCGATCACATAATGTCGAGTCTTTGCAGTTGGCAAAAGTTTGCAGGAGGATATTACTCGCCAAAGTAACTCGGAGTCACCATAAGAAGGCTCTAAACGGTAGAGAGATTATCTTGCACCGAAGTGAAAAGCACGTGCCTTAAACGCCATATAAGGAAAGCCAGCGGTGACTTGCTATAGAGATCGTCGTGAAGATTATTCTCATAGGCCAATTAATTAAAAAGTTTCTTCTCTGGCGTAATAAGTTGCAGAGCGAACGTACGGGGAAATTAACCGGAGGTTACATATTGGAAATCTTTTTCAATCGTTGCAACGACAGCTATCGCGATTAAAAATTACTTAAAGTTTATCTCTTATTATATTTGACGCAGAAGAAGATGCGTCATCAATTTCTAAATTTCGTATGTATATGCAAAACATAAAAAGAATGAGGATTGCGCAAGATTCGATAGGATATCAAATTAGAATATAAATTGAAAAGAATAGCAAACAAGATGGAAATACGAAATAAGGAAGTTATATTATCATTAAAGTTTTTTCTCGATCGCAAATAAGACGGTTGTAGTCGGATTATGCGTTGTGTAAAGCTAGCATCCGTTTCTTTATGTGTTTCAGTAATCAAGATGATACAAAAATACACGAATAACTCTTTACATTATTATTCTTATATTCTTCTATAACTATCAACAGGGAGCAGCGAGTACATTATTTACGTTATTAGCCTCGTATATTTGTAGAAGCGAATCGTAAATTATACAATTGAATAACAGCGATTTGTGTACAACTCTGTTTCGTAAGTTTATGCATGAACTTTTGAAAATATCTAAAATATGCGGGGGAGTCACTAGGCAATTTTATGAAGACGGTATAAATCACACTGTAAATTGTATCATGTATAAAGCTTTATATAATCATGTATTACAACTCGATATCTAATACGAAAGATAAAGCATGTTGGACGACATCGAAAGTACTCGGAGAGATATCAAGAACAAACCTAGCGTAGCGTCCCTAAATGCGGAGCGATTCGATGATAACTCGCTTTCTTCGCAATCTCGCCTCCTCCTTGTACGTCGGGATAATTTTTCTTCTTTGTGGGACTTTGTATGTGTAGCACGTGTATTTCTGAACCAACACTAGATCACCGCGACATAGAAAGCCGTGTACAGGGTGTACACTGAACGAAACTCAATGTTCTTGATCGATTCTCTAGCAACTGGAGCAATTTTCTATGATTTTATAGCTTTGCTAACGATTGACGATTATAAATACAAAAATTTTAGATTACATCTTTAAAAGAGAAATGGAGAAAAAAATTGATCACAAAAAATTTAAAATTATTTAATAAAAATTCAACATATTTGAAGGAATCAGCGATAAGGGCCGAAACAAGATATTCTTTATAAATGCAATTATTCTATAAATAATAAATATGCAAGTGCGTGTATGTATCTGTTAAACATTCTACATAATCATATTCGCGTTCACTTATGTTCCTTATTCTGTAAATTCGCCATTTTCGATTAGCGCTTTTTTATTATTGCTTTTTACTGCTGATTGATTAATGCGAAATAAATTAGCAAATAAATCGCGTATTGCATTTCGTCTTATCTTACAGTTTTAAGTTTCTTGAGCGAGATGTATCGTATTTTACGCTTGAAACGGAGGATAAACGGATCTACTATCTCAACCTTCAACTAGTATCCTCTTTTTCAAGTAACGTGACCGGTGTCACGGGGTCAGTGTTGATCTCCGGCCTAGGGGTCAGGGCACTTTTACCGTGTCGTCTACCGCAGCATCCGACGAACTCTGTGTATCAAATAGCGTGGTAAATGCGGCATCTCGGTTCATTGTAGCTCGCCTTCGGTGTAAATAATAATCGTCATCGATTAAAAACTATTGAGGCCTTTTGCATTTTGTCACTTTACATATTTTATAAAAGAAAGAAATATTTTTTATCAAGTCAAAGTTAATTGGTGAAATAATTTTTTTAATATATTTTTATATCCATGTACATTTAGCTCTTTTTGCAACACTAAGTATTATTGTAAAAACATATAATTTTTATGTATTGACATCTATATTAATATCTATATTAATTAATGTTGGAATTAATGAGGATAATTCTTCTTCTAATGAAGTCTAAACAAGAGAGTTCCACAATCGAGAGAAATTATTACATTCAATTGGAAAAAGATCCTCGTGGAGATCAAATTTGACAGATAAAAATAAAAATATAATAAAACAATAACACAGCGTTAATATATCGCAAGGGTGCTCAGAATGAGGGAATCGAGTGTGCGGGAGTATCGGGACACCCGGTATGCCTCGGTACACAGAGCTGGACCCACGGAGCGAGCGGGCAACTTCGGAGCGTCTGACCTCTGACCCAGGAGTTCTCTTTCCGTTCTCCTCTACACGGATCGCGTTCCTCCAACTCTCCAACCCTCTCCCCTTCTTCTCTACGTCTCTCTTGCTCTTGCTATACCGCGCGGTGCATACTCCGCTTTATACTCGCGCTTTAAGCGTTGTGGCCTCTTTTAAATAGCGGAACTCTGCCGGGGCCATCTACGACGTCGCCGAGCGTTACGGATCCCTTTGGTCCTCGGGACGAGATAATAATAATGATAACGGCCGTCTGTTCGACGAAAAAATTGCACGGAATCGTATAATGAGAGGGATGAGAAAGGCAATCGGCATTGACTTGCAACGTGACTGATTTTACTTTTTCTTCGACTTATTATTTTGTTTTGAAAGTTTCCAATTGTTATGTCAGTGATTTTCTTCCTCATGCTGTTTATATTATTTAATTAAGCGAGAGCTATTACCATGTTTTTTCGGTCATCTTTTCCGTAATCGCACTTTACAGTACGGCAAATGACAAAAATGTAAAAAAATATAAAGATAAATTAGGAATATTATGTATTTTTTCATTTTCTTGTGAATATATTTAAGTAATTATTCTACATAATAGATTCTACATAAAATAATTCTATATAAAAATATTCTAAAAAATTCTATATAATAGATCTGATTTTCGAAATTAAGCTTGAGTTTCAAAAAGCATTGCGAATATTAAAAACTCTGAATGCAAAGGGTTAATTAAAATTATTAAATATATAATAAATTTTTACATATAAATCTAATACATAAGTAAGTGTGATACATTTCACTGCGTCCAGACATTCCACCCTCCTTCTTCATTGAACGGATCAATTTTATTTTTCAATATTTCATGTCGCGACGAATAGACACCGAAAAAAAAGTTAGCGCAAACCAATCAGCATATCGATATCAAATTTTAATCTAGCATTCTATGTGTCCGGACAGGATATCGATGTTACGGGATATGATGAAACTATCCATTCTGTGGAGCAAATTTTTTATCATTTCATGAACTAGTCTATCTTTCCTTATTCTCATTTCGAAGCAGATGTCCGTTCAGAAAATAGCAATCAAACTACTCAGTTTAATAAAGAACGCGCCTCTTGATACAATAATTCCATCAGAAAACGTAGTTGTTAATTACTTCAATTCTACAGCCATTATCTTCAAATGGATACAATGATTGTAACAATAAAGATCGTTGCAAGCTATATATTTACTTGAATTTTACGCGGGAAATATAGGGAATAAAATGTAAAATTTCCTTTTATCTCCCAAAATCTGTCCTCCAAATCTGTCTTGTAAATACATTTGTTATTACTGACAATTGATTGAAGTCAGTCACATTGTGTGGAATAGATAGATGATAATTGATCGTGAATTAAATCGTGAAGAAGGCTCATTGTTCACGAAGCCGACTCGGTGAAATTTCGCGAGGGTAGAGACGTAGCTTCGATAACGAATGAACCGGCGATTTGCACATCGGACGGGAATCCGACTTACGTGTTGCGTGCGCGGATCCTGCCCTCGCGAACTTTCCTGGAAAATTGTCGCGAATTAAATGCCATTAAATTTACGATTTGTGCGCCGACGATTACGCAGCTCGGCGTCGAAGTAAAGGGAGACGTGCCTGGCCGTTATCCGCGGCGGTTACCCTCTGGTAGCGTAATAACAGGGGAGGCCTCAAATTGTGGTCTCGCCCCGATATCCTCTCCCGGCTAGATGGATTACTCGAGAATTTATCGGCCGAATCGATCATGGCGCCAACGACGCCCGTAGTTGTTAATTTTAGTTAGCGTGTCTTATGTGAAGTTTTAATTGCAAGTTAAGTGCGATAAATTGACGCAAGAAATTTAAGACAGCTAATGAATACAAATATGATTATGATATTTATTAAGTTTAGTGAAAAATATTACTCGTATACAAGGTGTTTCTTAATAAATGCGAAAAATTTTAGAAGATGATTCTTTGTTGAAAATTGAGGGGGGGTTTTCACATAAACATTAAAAAGTTCTAATAAAAAATTGAATAGGGGTTGCTAGCTTCATCCCTTATAACAATACGGGAGGCTGAAAAAAATATTAATAAATAACCTTTTTATTAGTAGAAAATATCCACCTAATTTCATTTCTTCAACTTGTTCAAAATTTGAGAAAAAAATAAAAACCTAATTTTTACCTCCATTTTTGGAGGAGTATAACTCCACAGGGAGGGATGTAAGAGTATATGTTTATATGAAAAACCCCCCTTAATTTTCGACAAAGAATCATCTCCTAAAATATTTCGCACTTATTAAGAAATATTCTGTATACGTATATTTTAAAGGATAAAATAAACATTATTTTATAATTATACATAATTTGAATTGAAACAAAGTTCTCGTATGTCGGTTTCGTAGCCGAATGAATTTTAGTACCGTACTTTACTTTACGCTATTATGCATAAACGTAAAAAGCACAATTCGACATAAGTTTAATAAGCATATCGCGAACGTTATTTCACGCTATTTCCCCGACGTGCAGGACGCGCAAGAAACGCCTGTCTCCCTAGCTATTCCGGCATTGACTCTTTATTGTTCGCGCTGTTTTTAGTCCTAAGAAACCGCATACTGATTCCTCGAACTATGCAATTACCTCGGTTTTGTCTTGCGACTTACTGCAGGGAGAATCATTGCGAGATTGAGCGGCGGCGGCGGAACAAGATGACCGCCTACATCACCGAGCTCTCCGACATGGTGCCGACCTGTTCAGCCCTGGCCCGAAAACCTGACAAGCTTACAATCTTGAGGATGGCGGTGGCACACATGAAAGCTCTCAGAGGTGAGTAGCCTTCTTTGATTCTACGGAGAGATATTTACGATAAAATCACCCTTCTTTTCTTCCATTCTCTTTATGTATCTTCAGAAACTCAATTATTTTTTTCTGTTCGACGAGTTTAAGGGATTTTAAATTAATCCTTCGCAATAAAATTTATTTATTTTTTTATTAAAAATATATTTCGAATTTGATGAAATATTATTATATTTATAATTGCATTTGGTAGATTTTTTCTCTCCTCGAATAAAAAATTTCAAGTACCTTTATTTTAATAGAACTTTGTTTTAAGATTGAAATTGACATTTAATGCCTAGAATATTTAAAAAGTTGGGATAAGTTTCTAATGAAATAATCTAAAAAGAAATCGACTTTTAAATTCTATGAAATATATTATAGAACAAAATTATAGAGCCCTTATAAATCAAATTGCATTTTGTAAAAATGCCATGAAAAATATGACGACAGGATGTTAGAAAACCATTCGATTATTTAAAGAAAGTTTTCTGCCGGGTCCTTTGTCGAGAGACGAGAAAATCTCGAACGTCGATAACTTGCAGGCTATTTGAATTTAACTTAAGTTTCGAGTGCTTGAATTCATATGCATCGCAAAGTTGGTCCTCTCACAAATTTCTTTTTCTTCTTTTTTTTTCTTTTTAATAATTTGTGCTCATATCATATTTTCGGAAATCTAATGTCCGCATTTTACTGACGCGTTAAATTTATTTTTGAGAAATAACTAAATTTTTATATTCTCGGTAGCTAAATTTTATTATCAATTTTTATTTATTTATAGCTATATTACTTTTCATATTTTATCCACTATAATTGCATTCCAGCGGGTTTTACTCTGAGTGAAACAAATTTCTCTCGCTTTTTCTCTTTCATTCTTTTTTCCTCCTCTCGATCGTCCCTGCGGTCGCCATCGATAAGAAACGGTGCAGTTTTCGACGCGAGACGTGACGATTAAGTTGCAGCGATGTTTGAGTTATCCGGCACGAGCGGTGCAATAACTTGGACGCAACGCGAAATCTCGAAGCCTTAACATGAAGGCGATTAAATTACGGCCGTAGTCGACCCGCCATACGTTATGTTACGTACCTGCCTGCGACTATCGATTACGCGGAAAACACTCGCCTAAGTCCTCCCAGGTTGGCGCGCGGTTAGATTTCCGTCTTGACAGAGGCGAGAATTTACGAGCGCTTTTAGGATACTTATATACCTACAGTCGCGCGGCTTCCTTGTTAAGTCGAAGACGAATCGGGGACTGATATCGCACAAAGACCTTTTGCACAGTTTGCGCCGGACCTGTACTAGGCATCTCTCTTGATCTCTTAAAGATAATTATGTAAGAATTTTAGGATTATATGAAACTATTATCATTTTCCAAGAAAGCTCAAGTTATATACATAATGCTAATATTAATAAACATTTCTTATATTAAAAATTAAATCAAAAGTTGATTTAATTTTGATTTAATTTTGATTTATTTATTTATTTAAGCGAAATTCCTAATTTTTAATTTCTTATATTGATCTTGCATCCGAAGAACTTTTTGTTTTATTTTTAGAAAATTTTATATGAAAATATATTATTGATTTTTTTAGAAATAATATATTTTATACGATTAATTTAACAAAATTTTCAAATCAAGAATTAGAATAATTTTTAAATAAGTACGCAAAAAAAAGGAATCAAATCCGCATTTCTGCTAAAGATTGCCAACAGTTTCGAGGAAGAAATTCACATGAAACTTTGCATGCAAAATCGGAAAGTTGCGCGGAGAAACGATGATGCAAATTTAAAGGGCCACGCGGATATTTGCTTTGGCCAGACTCTCGGGAAAATATCTGTACAACTGATTAACGACGAGATTCGTCCGGGGAGAGATGGATGGTGGGGACGGGAGGGATGCACCGTAACGTCGCGGCGAGTTTCGAGAAACCGGTGACGGTCATATCGAATGCAGTGAGCGCGATATATGCTTCCGGTGTGCGCGATGGGCGGAGTTGCGAGTCTCGTTCGTCGGCGGCTGTCTCTTTGGCAGCTCTGCCGGATACACCTAGCCATCTACCTGAGTTGCCCGAGAGAGCCCCGTAACCGATGGACACGTGCTGCGATTGTGCGTGAGCGCGCGCGCGCACACGTGTGTAACGTGCGTGCGCCAGCTCCTGCCGTGATTCCACCTAGGTATTGGTGGTGCGTCGCGTTGTTTATAGCCGCTTCTCCTCTTTCCCGACGACGAGGGCCGCTGCATACAAATCGCCCTCTCGCTCTCGGAGGCGGAGAGGAGGGCCCGTCTCTCCTCTCTCACCTGAGGGTGGGGGGGAGGAGGGAAAGGACACCCGTTTACGCGCGCGAAAACTTTGTGCATGCGCTACGTGGACGGGTATTATGCGGTCGCGCGACGAGACGCGTACGTCAGTTACCGAGAGAGCACCGGGCAGATTTTTTACGAGCCCGGGACGCCGGCGATAAAAATTTCTAGGAGGCTGAAGAACCGTTCAGCGCGCACGATAGGAGAGAACGACGCCGTTCTGTCGCGAGCACAGCGGTTTTTTACGTTCACGGTGCACCCGACGAGATGTCACCTCATGGATGCTTCAAGAGAGAGAACATTCTTAGGCATTAAATACGCAAAAGCAGCACTTCCTGGTTCGATAGTATACTCTTGGACAATATCATGAATGTTTGAAATTTGATAGACTGTCTGGAGCCATTTGACATTAAATATCAAAAACAACACTTGCTAATAATAATATGTATAAGAGTGATAAATTGATGCTTGAATAATATAATATTAATTCGAAGATATTCCCATGGTAAAAATCCCCGGTACACTGTCGATGACAGTAGTCTAGTGTTAGATCGTAGAGCGTTAGGATGCATAGGAATGACAATTAAACGGCTACCGTGCGTGAGATTGCATACCAAAAATGTAGAATGCATCGAGCAGTGTGTATCTATTTCAAGCGAATCTTTTTTATAAATCTAATCATATTTTGCCCGATTTCTTCATTTGGCTGTAAATACTCGCATTGTTACGAGAAGAAAAGAATCTGGATTTTATATATTTTACACATGTTCACACGTATTATGCGCCATACATTTATATATTTACATCGCGAATGTGTTTATTTATACAATTTTTAAATACTTCCTATTGTAATGTCAGCGATAAAAAGATTGTATATTTTTTTTTTTCGAAGAGTTTCAGAATGCAAAAGTTGTGAAATTGTTCTCGCATCAAAAGAAAAAAATATCGCAATTTTTTATTCATTAATGTATATATTATTCATTAATATCATATAGATGGTATTTAAGTCTATCTAAATTATTACGAATTAAGTTATTTATGCAAAAGAATTAACATTGGAGAAATATCCGATAATCATCATTAATCATATCTTGATTTTCCCGATAATTACGCCAGTAATGTATCCGACCGGCAGACATACACCACGTGGAAAATAATGGTAACGAAGGTCACTGGGGATCTTCCATAGATCTTGTTTGGAAGTCGTTAAAGTATCTCTTCTCGGAATTTCTCCATATATCGAGGTAAAGATCGCATCGCAGCGTTCTTTCTTTCTCTTTCTCTCTCTCTCTCTCTCTCTTTCTCTCTTTCTTCTTTCCGCCTCCCTCTCTCTCTCTCTCGGGATCCATCGTCCACTTTGCAATTCCGATCTTGCACCTCGATAGTTACCTCCGTTGGCGAGGTGCCTCGTCCTCATTTTTGGTACCACACTATGGCGTTCGGACCTCGGCGTCTCTTCGGAGGTCGACTTCGAAAGACGACTAGCTGTGTTATCGAGAGACGTTATTCGATTTCAATATTCGATAGGACACGATTTGCTTAGGAATTCGCCGGAGTGCTTTTCCAGATTTGCATCACGCTTCGAGAAGTAACTTTCACGTTACAAAGAGTAACTTTCTTTGATGAATTTTATGCTAAATTCTCTTCTTCTTCAAAACTTGAAACAACAATTTTATAAATTTAATCCGCGCCCGTTAAGTTTTATTATTTCTTTCTTGTCATTTCTTTATTTAATATGTTGTATATATGTAAGAGAGAAATTTGCATTTCTCTTGATAAAAATCGTTTACCATGTAATACGAGACATGGAATCTCAGTCCAATCATTCGTAGGTAAAAGAAATCGATAAATTCGAAACGCGTTCGTAATCAATCCACTTATACAAGACTCAATAAATCCAAATCGGATATATATCCGGATTAGTCTCTATAAATCTTCCTGTCCCATTTTTTTGCAATAAACATTATCAGAGGGAAATTGAACGTGTCGCAGGCACCGGAAATACCGCCACGGACAACGCTTACAAACCTTCCTTTCTCACGGATCAGGAGCTGAAGCACTTGATCCTCGAGGCGGCCGATGGTTTCCTATTCGTCGTGAGTTGCGACACGGGCAGGATCATCTACGTGTCCGACTCGGTCGCGCCCGTGTTGAACTACACGCAAAGCGATTGGTACGGCACCAGCCTTTATTCGCAGGTTCATCCGGACGACACCGAGAAGGTACGAGAGCAACTCAGCGCGGCTGAACCGCAGCATGGTGGCCGAGTATTAGATCTTAAAACTGGAACTGTGAAGAAAGAGGGTCAATGTAAGTAAACAAATCTCTCGTTTCTTTAAATTGTTCATGTTTATCGCGAATGCCAATTTGCCAACGTGCGTCACTCTTTAAAATATCATAATTTAAAATAAAAATCATCCAAGATATAATAAAGTACTATAACTTGTAAGAAACACAAGTGACGGAATTTTTCGCTTTCTTTGCAGCCTCGATGCGGCTGTGCATGGGTTCGAGAAGAGGTTTCATCTGCCGCATGAAGGTCGGTAACCTGCAGACGACGGGCGATATGGCGGCAGCGCACGGGCTGCACCGCATCAAGCAGAGGAACTCCCTGGGTCCGCCGGCGCGGGATGGTCAGAATTACGCGGTGGTGCATTGCACCGGTTACATCAAGAATTGGCCACCCACTGGTGAGTTTGGTACAATGTCTGAGAGAACCGCGCACAAGATCCTACAATGTGCCACCGTTACCGGTCTCTCTGTCTCTCTCCCTCTCGGGTGCGACATACGGCGGATCTCGGCTTTCTATTTTAAAGCGGTGGAGACGTCGCGCCCGCGAGGAATACGAACGAACCGTTCCTGGAACGTGTATGCTACGTGTGTATTGTAAATTAAGAATCGCCTCGAGTTATCGCGGTTGAATCTGTCGAGTCTGCATTTTCAGACGAGAATTTTGTCTCTTTATTTTTTTTTATCGCGTTTGCTCTTATCAAATTACAGAGACACGATGAATATTTTGTTGATGTTTACTATCGTCCCAATAGCAGACTAGAAGGAATTAATCTTTTAAGTTATTTTCTTTTTTACTTTTTCATGACTTGTTTAACTAATAATGAAATTAATCTACTAATTAGAAAATATTTTTTTGCTAATTATATACAATTCTTCGGATCAAAATATTCGTTTAACCTGAATGGAGAATCGTCCGTAAAGATTCACAATAGTTATCGGTTGTTAACATATTTATTTAATATTTGATTAATATTCATGACCACATCACAGATGTCTATATTGTATAGACATCTGTGGATCACGTATGTAGTTCTTTTATTTCATCGATAGCTTTGTAACGGCCATTAGTTAATCAATCTTATCGATTATGTTAAAAAATTCAGTGACATTTTTTGCACGTATTTATAATATGACAGAGATGCAATCGACCTTTCCGCAATTTTCGAATTTCAAGTCATATTTTCTCTCAATTTTACATATATTAATAATATTTAGAGATAAAAGCATATACATATAATTATGATGTACGCGCAATGCGAATGAATGAATGAAAAACCGTTAAATGTGTGGCCAGGAAATTTTATATCGGATTTTAACATTCAAATTTTCATTAATCATGGATTATTATAAATATATTATTATATCTTAGTGTGTTAGTGCATCTATGAAGTGCTCTTCATTTTAGTATATAAGATATTTTTACAAGCCGATCAACGGGAAATCATGGACTGATTCATGATTTTACGCTGTAGGTGATTTTGTTCCCCCATGTGTACCAGGTGTGGGTCTAGGTGACAGAGGATCCGGGGGCATTCAGACTGGTCCAGACGGTGTAGTCACGGACGAGAATGCTACCACTCATTGCTGCCTTGTCGCCATTGGGCGATTACAGGTCACTAGCACACCAAATAGTAGCGACTTAGCAGGTTCCAATAGCAATAGCGGTAAGTATATAACTTTTTTTATTATCTATTTTCTGTTTAATATTATGAGAAAAAATTGGTCATAAATTATACTTTTGTTCTTTGTAGAATTTATATCACGTCACTCTGCAGAAGGTAAATTTACCTTCGTGGACCAAAGAGTCGGTGGAATTTTGGGTTACACTCCATCGGAACTCTTGGGTCATCCGTGCTACGAGTTTTTTCATCCGGAAGATCTGACACACATGCGGGAAAGCTTTGAACAAGGTAATTGTATTATGCTCTTGCGTTTTTACAACCATTTTATTTATCAATATTATTAACACGTGACTGGTTTTCTAGTGTTGAAGTTGAAGGGGCAAGTCGTATCTGTCATGTACAGATTTCGAGCCAAGAACCGCGACTGGGTGTGGTTAAGGACATCAGCATTTGCGTTTTTAAATCCATTCAACGAGGACGTCGAATATATTGTTTGCACAAACTCTCACGCAAAGTAAGAATGCAATTATTGCAAATTACAAATTCAAATATGCAATTTGAAGCTTCGACGATATCTATCTCACGGATTATTCTTTTGATTTGTATCGAAAATATTCACGTGTTTTTTTTTTACTCAGATCATTTCATCCAAGTAATGAGCAAACGGCGGAGAGTGAAGCTGTACCTGCATATGGACAACCTGGTCTGGATTATTCTCTTCAGAGACATCCTACTAGGGATCCGCTGTATTCTGCGCATCATATGATGCAGCATCCGGCAACTGTAGCTACAGCCAGTAAGATTATATAATCCTTTTTTTCTATTTTTTCTATTTTTCTATTTTCCTATTTTTTTTCTATTATATTAACGACTTGTTACATAGTCAAATATGTTTAACATACATAATTTTCAGGCCCACAACAACCGAGGCCGTCCAGCACGCAGAATGTCTATCAAAGCTATGAAACAACGCAATCACCGATAGCTTATGGATCACCCGGACAGCAAAGCGCGTCCTCATCAGTCTTAAGTAGGATTCAAAAGCCGGCTAATACATCGCCAACTCCGCAAGCATGGGCGATTGGAAGACAGGTATTCAATTCTTTGTTTTTTCAAGATTTTCGAGAAGTTACAGATATCTAAAAATTTTTGTACATTCTCGAATAGCAACCTGTGACAGAGGGTTACCAGTACAGTCAATTAAGTCCGTCGAGATCACCGAGCGGACCAACATATACGCAGCTTAGTAGTGGCGCTAGAACACCGGCTACACAGCAATATCATGCAGTCACAACAGTGCCTAATAATCCTGGTAAGAACTCGATATATTTTGTTATATTCTCTAAACTTTTCGTTCGCAAAATCGAATAGATAGATACCGAGCACTTTTATATTTATTAGCAGGTATGTGGGGTTGGCAAAATCAACAGCATCAGACGCCGCAGCCGGACGGGCAGACTGGTGCTCAGGTGGCGGCGCAAGCGCAACCACCGCATCCTGGACAGACCGGACCCGGCACACAACCTCAAGAACTGTCCGACATGCTACAGATGTTACAGGATCAGGGTGGCTCGTCCGGCTTCGAAGAGCTGAACATGTTTAATACCAACTTCGAGTAGCAACGAGAAAGGCGATATGCCTTTGGGAAGCAGCTTCTACTTTAGAGGAATTCTTTCTCGGGACTTTCTCCAACCGCTCGGTATCACTTAGGATTCGTTAATGAAAAGGATTCCTATTTGGTATCGTAATTCGCGTTCTCACATCAGCATTCAGAAGATTGTTCATGGAGAAAAAAAACCGCGATTTAACAATTTAGCACCGCATATATAGACTACGCAAAAAACGATCGCACTGGGATTAGGACAGCCTAGTCTGCCGGGTTATTTACATATAATTCATACGTATATAACGAGAGGTTTGATTCATTATTGTGGGTATCAGACGCCGTCGGTACGATCGCCGCATCGTACGCTCCGATTGTTCGAAATAATTATTCAAATTGACGAGCATGATTTCGCAGCGAAAGTGCCATTAAGACATCAAGCGCGACTGTACCTTCATAATGATAGGCGATTATTGATTAGGGCTCGAAATGAATTATAATATGCACAGATGTGTTACTCACGTTTGATATTTAGCACAAGGCATTAAATATGAAACGAGCACAACTATATCGTTTACAATTAAAAATACGCAACTGATAAAAATGTCAGTAATTAATACAGAGTGCTTTCAACACACTTAACGCATTTAAGGCATTTCGATTATATTTTGAATTTGGGATATTATATTTATAATTAAATTCCGCAAATTTTACTTATGTCCATAAAAACTATGTAATCAAGTAAGATTTTGAAACTATGGATATTCACAGCCTTGTTGCAAATATTTTAAAGATATATAATATCTTATCTGTGCTTATTATACAAGAAACGTAATTTTAATTTACATGACAATTTTTAATTGGAATATCATGCGATTCGATAATGATATTTAGAAAAAAAGGAAGAAACGAAAATGTACTCTAAACAATAAGAAAAAATATTTTTAAAGAAAACTTCTCAATCAAATCTATACACAAATCACGGTAATTTTAATACCAGCTTATCGTTAGATTCATAAGAAGTTAGCTTAATTATTTTAATTTAGATCTTTGTAATTATAAACAGTGCAATCATAAACTGACACGCGACAAGAAATCGTTGAAGACATTGATAATGTACAAAAATTGTGTAATCCACCTTTGCTTCTCTGTGCAAGACACCGTTTTTAGATATTCTTAAATGAAAAAAATATAGATAATGTTACATATACGAATAATTGCATTTATAAGTAACCACGTGTGACTTAGCGCGTTTGTACGTGTTTTAGCAAATTTTGATGAGCACATTGAAACGAAATTGCAGCATATCATGATGAATTGGGAACATTTTTCACTAATATATGAACTATACATATATGCATGATTTTTTTTTTTTTGATGATCCTACATCGTGACGAGAATAGAACCATCACTTTTTGACAATAACTATACATATTGGGCCTCTCTAAATACAGGCATTAATATTTATGCGCGAATGTTAAGTACGGATTTGTCTCTATCACAGAGAGACTACTTCACAAATCCCTTATCCACTGTTATATATTCCTTTGCACAATATCCACCCATATATTATAGCTCCGCAAGAAGAAATCGCAAAATGATTAATATGATTTAAAGAATGAAAGGTGTTAGAAATGCATACATATATCATGCAATAAAGCTATAAAAAAATATTTTTAGTGTACATATCTTACATTATGTATTGAGAGAGAAGAGCGTATGTTGCTATAAGTTCTTTAATAATTTTCACTTTTTACGTTCCTTTGCGATTATAATTAATAATAATACGAAAGGGACGATAAGATTTTTCAGAATAATAAAAAGCAATGAAATCTTTAAAAAATATAATAAAAAAAATATTACGTTTTTTATTTTTATCTTTTTTTATTAGATATTTATTAAATATAAAGAAATGCAGATATATATATATATATATATATATATATATATATATATATATATATATATATATATATATATATAATATATTTAATATATATATATTAAATATAAAGAAATGCAGATATATATATATATATAATAAATTTATAATTTCAATTTTACAGCTGAACTTATGTTATTTTTTTTCTTGGAGCTATCTTTCCTTTTGACTTTATTTTTAGTTTGATTTTGTAACTGCGTAAAGAATGCAGTTGAAGATTTTGCGACTTTATGCATCGTCTCATCTAATTTTGTAACATTCCTATCTTTAGTTATTTGCTTAAACAGCGTAGCTCTTTCCTTTTTATCTTCATATTTTTTAGAGATTCCCGGTTTTAGTGCTTTTAGTTTCTCTTTCTTTTCTATTGCTTGCTGTTTCATTCGTTGCTTCAATTTCTTGCGCCTTCTTTCGCGTTTCATATCGGTTTTCGTTCTTTCTGATTTAGCAATAATATCACCACGTGGTTTGGCTAAAAATGAATATTATGGATAAGATAAAGAATATACTATCGTGAATTAACAACATATTATATATAAAAATATATGACACATACTTTTAATTTCTTCAGGTGCTAACAAAGTAGCATCACTGGCAGTGATTGGTGCCACTTCTTCCATTCTAATTGCAGGCACGTTGCTAATAATTTTAATTTCGGGTTTAGCCTAAAAAAAATAGAGGGAAGGATATGTATTATAATCAAAATACTATTAAAAATGCCTCAAATATGTTTCATAACTAGAATGAAAAATCAATCGTACATGTAGAACAATTTTTCTATTTGAAAAACTTCTATTATCATTCATAAATTGTGTGTAATTTCTATTTAGAAACTTCTATTTTATAATAAATACTTTTGCTCCTAATTAGTTTTTGCAAAATATATTTATAAGAGCTTTGATTTATGCAAAATATAACAAATCTTACCATCTTGGGAGTATAATGATAATTAGATAATGCATCCAATTTTGACGTTAAAGAACGCATCATTTGTCGAATTTCACTATGCAACTGTGATACTTCTTCTTTTTTTTCATTATTTTCAGGATCTATTTGCTTTTGCTTTTGCTGCAAATATTCCTTCTCATAAATTTGTGACAAGCTTTCTTTGCTCTTCTCCTGATCTAATATCAACTTTTTCTTATATTCTAGCGGAGTTTCGACTGGCTTGAACTTCTTTTCAACATCGTCCCAAGCTTTATCCTTGATTCGTTGCTTGATTATGTCCTCCAACTTCATAGTAGTTTCCTCAGTAATCGCAGGAGCTGGCCTTATATTTACATCAATTTCCACAAATTCTTCCAATAGTGAATTCTGTGGTCGATTTGGACCACTTACTTCTCCTTTTAATTGCCAAGGTTTCTCACCAATCGCTTCTTCTTCTAGTTCCTTAATCCTCATCAATAATCTGTCTTGACGAGCTTCTAATGTAGATTTCTGTCCTATATCTTTTTCTATTCCTTCTTCCTCTTTATCTTTTTTATTATGATTTGTTTTATTCTCTAAACTGTCTGTCTCGTCTGAATCATTAGTAAGATTGAATCTTACTCTCTTAATTTTGTGTTCCTCTTCATCTTCTTCATCATCGTCCATTTCTTCACCTTCGCTTTCCAATCTTTCCTCTTCAGAATCGTTAATACTATCATCGCGATCTGCATTTTTATTTTCATTAAGTTGTTCATTCTCACTCTCAGGGCTGTCAAAGAAGTCTGCATATTTTATATATTTTCCTTCCGCATTATCTTCATTCTCCTCCTCGGAAAAGTTGTTAAATAAATCTACGGATTCATCATCAGATTCAGTATCATTTTCATCCTGGTTTTCTTTTTTTTCTTCCTTAGTCAAGTATTCATCCAGTTCTTGCAATTTAAAAAATTTGTCATCTACAACAGAGGAGTTTTTCTTCTTTTTTTTATCGTATTTTCTTTTTCTTAAATTGCTTTGAACTCTTTCAGTTTCACCCTCTGATTCTTTGTCATCTGATATATCTTCATTCTCTTGCTCTAAATTATCATTTTCAATTTGTATAAGTTCAGGTTTTATAGAACTCACTGGAATCATTAATTTCTTATTGTTATCTAAAACTTTTGAGATCTCATTAGATAAATGTGTTATTTCCTCTTCATTTTGCAGCTCCAATTGTTGCCAAATTTGTTCTTCATCAAAGCCTTCCGTAACTAATTCTGGCAATGCATTTGTATTTCTAAAAGATTGCTCTTTAGTAAAATCATAGACCCCTTTTATAAGGTCTATCAAATTAACTTTAGTTTTCTCACTAAAATTGAAAAGAAAAAGATTACATTCCTATGGAATCTAAACAGATTTTAAGCTTTTAAATTGGATACAATGTTAGAATTAAGTTTAATAAATTTTCATTAGAAAAAAATTATTTTAGCAAAATTATAAAATATCTCTCATCATCTTATTGTACATTTTCTATAATATTTTTTTTTATAATGAGAATAGAAAATATTTTCATTTTATCATTTTATTCATAGGTTAGATTAAATATGAATAAAAAAACTACTATTACTATTAAAATTTCAGATTTTATCTACCTCTTCACTCGTTCCAGTGATTGAATTAAAAAATATATGCTAGTCATTTTCTTATAATCACTTATAATCTCTGCTTATAATTACTTATAAAAGAAAGACTTTACAACCAACAAAAATCCCCCACGAGGACACACCGCACATGACGCAAGCGCCACAATTGTTTGAACTATGTCAAATCTAGTATTTGCATCTGTAGGTAAATTAAGTGAGTAAAATATAAAATAGAGATAAATTCAGGGATAAATGAAGAATGTTGGTGTATTAATTATATATTTTAATCTAATTCAAATATCTAATATAAATCTGTATGGACGTTTCTATTTTTTTCCAGAGTCACGTTCTTAAATTTTACAGTTTTATTCCAATTTTTTTTTATTAGACGCATACATATTTAAGATAAAATGTTATATATCTCTATGAATCTATGTTCCTTTAACTATTCTTCTTCTCTCTCTTATCATTTTTACTTAGTATTGTCTGTAGTCACAATATTTCTTAATAGAAATTCTTGTAATAAAATATTCAGGCTATATTTTCAATATATTCTTATCAGATGTTATATTTGGAATATCAAGGAAAAACTCTGTACGTCCCTTATAAGCTTAATTATTCTCAAAAATATGCCTACAGAGACCATGAAATTCGAAAATAACGATATCCATCTTCATTCTTCATACTTCATGATTCAGTAACGTATTTACGTGTTTAGTATTGTTCCGGATGTGTTTAGAACAGATATTTCTCATTTCTTTCTTTTGCCTCTTCCAATATTATATTACATATTTTTAATAATCATTTTTTATTTTTAAACTTTTTTATAATTTAAAGTCCATTTAAATTGTTTTACATTTAATGTTTAATATTTTTAATTAAATATTATCTCTTTTCAAATGTAAATTTACAAAGATTTGATTGCCAAGGCACGAATTTTATTTCTCATGCATTTAACTCTTGTAGGTCACATTTTTTGTTTTGTTCTTGGTTACATCCCACATAGCATCTACATGCATAGGACATTCATAGGATATCCTGAAGATGTCCAATCGCCCAAAGATGTCTTCTGGATACCTTCTGGACATTTTTTGGATATGTATGCTATGTGGGATATGGGTCACAATGTCCTGTCACAGCTTATCACACACATACTTAAAAAAAATCCACAAAAATTTATACATATTCCTCGACAAAAAATAATCATATGCAACAAAAGTTAAAAACTAAATTTTAAATGATATTTTTTACTTGATTAAAAAACCTTCTTGACATAATATTTTTTTAAAATATCGATAAGTTCAAAATGATCCATTAAAATGTGACCTTTAAAACTGATTGTGTTAGCCTAATTCTAAATTTTACTTATTCAAAGTAAAATTTTCATTCGACATATAAATAAAACATGCAATCACATTGGTTTCTTCTGGAAATTAAAGTCTAACCGTTATCATACACTCGAGAAAAAAAAAATAAATAAAAGAAAACTGGAGGGGATCCAAAATGCGCGGTAAACACAGGGCCCCAAGGATCCTCTGCTCCGCACGTCACACGGCAAAGTACGATGAAACGTGTTTGCCACGTGGAGTGGGGAAACTCGTTCGCCAGGCGAAGGAGAGGAGGCGAAACTCGTTCGCCCGGCGGAAGAAGAAGAGGAGAGGGGGAGGGGCAGGGGGGAAGGGGACGCGTCTCGCGCGAAACGGAGAGGGAAGGAACGTCGAGGGCGAGACCGAAGTGAAGGGAAGGGCTGCGCGGCTCGAGGCTCGAAGCGAAGCGAGAGCGGCTGCCACGAGCAAGTCTGTGGCCGCTCGGGCATTGGCGCAGATCTCACGTTTGCTTCACGCCGGTTCGCGCGGCGAGAGGAACGCGGCTCTCCGCAAGTCGACGGTCCAGAAGTGTGGTGTACACGCGTGCGCCTGTGACGTGCGTCGCTCTCGGAACACGTATTCCCGAGTATCGCGAAAGACTCCTCCGGACTCGAACTGTGCGCGAGTGTTTTTACGAGAACGAGAAGGGAATTGCGAGGGATAGAGGAAGAAAGAAAGTGCGTGGTTTCTTGTCTGGTGGGATTTCTCCGGTGCTCTCACGGTGCGTGGTCCACCGGCGTCGATTGAGAAAAATCGTTCCGGCTTTCGGATAACTCGCACGTGCGCACACAAGGGAGCAAGGTGCGTATTATTGTGTTCTTAATAGCGCGTCGAGGACGAGGATCGTGGCGGTTATCGGCTCGCACACTTTACCGGAGATCGATCGTTCTCCAGGTCAAGCCGACTCTCGTTCGTCCACGCCGGCGTTTGTGCGCCCGTGGAATCCAAAATTGCGAAATCGGCGAACGATTCGCCATAAGAGCCGGTAGTCGCTCGTGTATTGCTTCGCTTTCAGAAAAATGTTAACGAAAAAAATCGTGATGACTCCGAGTCGTAGTCATATCTGATTCAATCAATTGAAAACAAATCTGACGAAATGACATGTGATTTTCTTTATTGTATAAAAACGGGCTTATAATAACCTTTATGAAAAGCGAATATAATCAGAGGATGAAGTAATGCTTAGTAAAAATTTATAAAGCTACTAATGAGAAATATTTTTAGGTCTTAGCGAATATAGTTTTATAATAATAGCTCATGACTAATTAATTATAAATTATAATTGTGCATTATGATGTAGAAAATATAAGCACTGTGTGTTTTATAATAAGTATCATCACGATTGATCGAAAATTATTTGATTTATGCTTTTTTTAAATTTTTCAAATTTAGAAAAAGCTCTAATTAATTAAATATAAAATTAATTGATTAAATATAAACCATTTTAAGGAAAAATTAATTAATGAAAAACTTTTTGTAGACATTGACAATTGTCAAGTATGTTTTTCCGAAAAGAAAAAATATTATATTTGGACACTAATTGTAGAAATATATTAGATATATGAGCGCACGTGCGAGTTATCCGTTCTTAAGTGATAAAAGTATATTATATTACTATTAAATACGACCATATATCTCTAACACAATTTAGATATAGATAATTTGACAATAACAATTGCGGTAGGCATTTGTTAACAGATTGTATAATTGACTCAAACGTAAAATGATTCTTCATAACAAATGCTATAGCGATTTTAACGCAATAATTCACAAGAAAAAATTCATTGTGATTTAAACGGCTACGCATGCAAAATTTAACAATTTTCCATGTCTAATTAATCAGTTTGATAGACGTTTTGCTTATTTTAAATCAGCAAATCAGCGCGATACATAAAAATTAAACTGTATAATTAGTGCAAATTTTGTATATTGATATCTTAAAAACTAACTGAATATGTAATTTCTAAAAACTACGTATTTTCTATTAACAGATCGTCTCTGATACGTTCGATACCTTGCGAAATCTCATACGATTTCTAAAAAGCTAGCTCACTAACAAGCGAGACACATCACGAGTTTCGTTTTTCCTAGTCACGCTCGAATTTTTCTTGTGCTTGCAACACGTCCTGATGTTATTACAGACTATGTAAATAATTACGAATACATGTGTAAAACTTATGCCAATGTTGTACAAGTATTTTAATGAGACGCGTTGTATTTCATCTTGAAGAAACTATTCTACCGCCACATTCACAGTTCGGGTAATTACTCATCGTTATGCAAATGAACTCCTTTTTTCATAGATGGAATGCAACTGCAACGAGTTAATGTTATTTTTACAGAAAAAAAACAAGAGATAATTATTGTACTCAAGTAGAGTACAAAATCATGATTTTCTGACATGTCTCATGCAGATTGACATAAAAGATATCGATATCATCGATTAATTTTCAAGCAATTATCATAAGAAATTAATGGAAGATAAATAAAGCACGAAATACACGGTAGACACACGATTACTCCAGAAAAGGAGGGATATTTGTCGTCTCTCGGTCAGACGATATCTCGTGGAGGACGGCGTGGAATCTAGAAAAAAATTATACCGGTCCGCGAGTTTTCCTTTTCCTCGCCTCGAACGAGTTCTCTCGGCGGTGATTATAACGGGCGCGGATCTCGGCTTGGGTGTACATGAAATTGGAGCGGTACTTCGATCCTTCCGCGAACGGTACTCGCGTCGCGTCGATATCAGCCTCCACAAGGTGCGCGACGAGGAACAAATAAATGACGTAATCGCGAATTACAGATACTCCGAAAGAGAGACAGATGACGTGTACATTTATAACGAAGCCGCACTATATCTGCGCGATTATTATAAGTGATTGAGAGGTCCATAATTAACGAACTATTAATCATCTTTCCGCATGAAGCTCTTTTTCGAGCGTAATTCGCAAAGAATTTTCTCCAAAATTCATTATACAATACGATAATAAATTTATATACCTAGAAATATTCCAAGTTTTTAATCTAAGATGTGAGGCTCTTAAGAGACTTGAACTCTTAGATTTGATATTTTTGAAATGTTGCCAAGTCTCTTATATCGAGAGATAGGAATTAAGAGAGCTGTCAATTTGAGAGATTAGAAATAAAGAGACGAAGATGAGAGGAAAGTTGAAGACTGAGATGTGACAGTTAAGAATGGAGAATTCACATTAGAATTCATTGCGTTTAAACGGTATCAGACGGTTCTAACAGATCTCTCCGGGGTGCTTTTCCGCGCCCCTACGATACATAATACCGTGACTCTCAATGGACCTTTTTTCGCCAGCGGTACGCGTCCTGGCATTGATGCAGTAACCCATCCCGTGAGGCGGAAGCTGCGTGTATGCGTGCGGTAGCGTGCGTATTACTGAGCGGGAGTAATACCTTCTCTCTTGTAACACACACGCGTGCGTGTGCGTGTGTGTATGCGCGCGTGCGTGCGTGCAACCGCACGCCTGTATTTTCTGTGGAGTTGCTGGACCGCTCTAGGAGAGCCTGTACTCTCGCGCGACCCCCCTTCCCCTCCTTCCCCCAATCCTCAGCCGGATCCGAGTCGGAGGGATCCTTGGCGAGATCTACAGGGGCCCCGAAGCGGCGGTCGACTCGGGTTACGCGGTCTTCAAGGCCCGCGACCGATCGACCAACCATCGCCTTCCGTCAATTGACGTGGTTGTTCGCCGAGAGAAAAATTTCGTGCTCGTTTCGAATACTTTTGGGGAGAAATTTTTTGCGGCGACGTGTTGAAATAATTAATTTCGACGTTGCCTGAAAAAAGTGTAATTGTACCTTGAATTATTTTATTGAATTTTTGTGCGTCTAATCGAATTAAAATTGGACGTTCAATTTTTTATAAGTTACAACTATTATGTTTTTTTTTTTCCTAAATTGTGTGCACATACGTGTGGCTTCTTTTCTTGCGATTACAATTTTTAATTAATAAATATAAATTCCTTTTCGATCTAATACACGTATATTTTTGTCCTCGTGTTCACTTTCAAATTCCACGCGTATCGATACAGTGGCGGCAATCCTATTCGCATATAAGTTTGCACGCGTCTAGGTAGAAGTTAAATTGTTGATAAACATACCGGGAGAGACAGGTATCAACGGTTAGTTTTCTTACGTCGGATTCCAGACGCCAGAAAGGTCAAGCGAGCTATCGAGACTACTTTCAACGCGCATTGCAAACTGTCGAGAATTATCATTATCGTTATTTTACTCTCCGTCTATCTTATTGAAATCGTTATTATATAATAACATGTCACGCGATCGGCGAGAATTCTGTGCTTGAATTTTAATTCAGAGATACCGTATTCGCATTTTATCGCCTCGCCACTGCAAGACTGTTCTAAAATAATCTTCGATAAAATAGTTGTATCTACATTTTTTTTTATCTAAAATATATTTTTATGTCGCTTTAATATCGAGACGAGCTGAAAGTCTCTTTACCAATAGATACAGAAAATTAATAAGAATAATTGATAATCTATAATTCACCAATATATCTCCCAGTTAATCGACAATATGACCAAGTTCATCGACGTATTATGCAGCTGCGATTACATAATTGAATACATTATTCCGAATAGTCGTTACCGTTCGCTATGACTTATGATCGAAGGGGGATACCCGGTGGCGACACAGAATTCCGAGAGAGATTCGAAAGCGACCACAGTTCCATTAGACGTGCTGCACATTCCAAGAGGCACGATAAACTCGCGACCTCGCGAAACGACCATCGATCTCGTCAGATCCTATGCGAGGTTTTCAAGTATCGCCAGTGTTTTCAAGTGTCAGGAATTTAAGCGATTCGTTCACAATTACTGCGCGATTAAGCGGTCGAGTAGTTGCACATTCGAGACTTTTGATCTTATTTTATGTATTGAAAGACTATCCAAAAAAAATTATTTTTAGACTTGAGATTTTTTTGTCACAATACATTTGATAACTTTACCTTTAATGTGGTTGTTATACACGATAAATAATCATTTTAATAATCGATTCTTGGTTCTTCTAATGGTTTGAAGAATGATAGTGTATAATTAACAACGATTAGCATTTTCCTAATTTTCCATGAATGTTAATTAATACGATTTCCTATCGCGAATGAGAATACGTGGACTAAGAAATTCTTAACGTATAATTTACGAAGCATTCATATGGCAGGTATTTAATAATAAATGATATACTCGTACATGCTTTCACCTCTTTAACAAGCCAAGTGGCAAATCTCAAGAGCGGGGAGATGTCAAGAAAGAAAAGAATTCGTTTCACGTAACGTGTTTGCTTCGCGATACGTTATCTCTCGCGGATTAAATGAATTTATGGCGAATTATCATCGGTTTTGTCAGTACCATTTTGTGCCAAAGCGTACGGTGCAATTGCAACAGCTGTGGCGTAAAGAAAGACGTCATCGTTATATTTATTCACTATGATAATAAAGACTCTATGATAAGAAACATCGTTTACGTAACAAGTATATATAACACAAATTTTTCATCATGAAATGTCAAATCCATCCCATTCCGTTATTAAAATTTTATAAAAGTTCTCTATGAATATGCTCTCTATGACGTACAAAAAAAATATATATATTTATTTTCTTTTTATAAATAAAGAAATAAAAAACAAAATAAAGATTAAAGTAAAATTGAAATTAAAATATCGAAAAATTAATTGACAGGTCAATTACGTTCATAAATTTTCGCGGTCAAAATCGAAATTTGACATCGGAAGGATAATGTCGCACAGATCTTGGCGATTGTCAGCGATAACATTTCATCAGCTTTAATTAGCGACGAACCCTTTCGATGTGACGAAGACGGAATACAATATGAAGAAGCGACGTGACGCTTTATTTGGCTCACGCGAGCAGGTTGAAGCCGTTCGCTAACATAGTGGTGAATGTAAAATTGCCAAGGCACATGCAGGAATGTAGATTTTTCTTGTCGGCTTTCTACATTCGTAACGTCACGAGAATCATTGTTCGATGCATTTTAAATTGTATCAGCCATACGAGAGCAATGAGAGAAAAAAATGAGATGGAAAAAATATATAGATATATTCAATATAACATAAATATTCTAAAATATATAAATATATTCTACCATATGTATTAATTAATATATACATATATTTATTTATTTATTTATTTATAAATATTATAAAGCATTTTTCATATTATTTTTAATAAAATATTTTTCATAAAATTTTTCATATTATTTTTAATGACAGCTTTTTTATGCAATCGGGACATAAATATTCAACATGTGAATGTCTAAAAATAATATATATTTAATAGAATGCATTTCTTTGGCAAAAACTCGTTGCTGCATGGCAACATATTTTTACATATAATTATTTTGTAAGGTAAAAACATATTTTAATTTGGCTAGCATAATTGGTATTATATGAAATCATTCGTGTAAGCACACAACATAAGAAATTAATGATCAACCGGCCTTTCATATTTTTAATGAATTTCTTTGAGACTTTTTAGTAATTAAAAAAGTGCTTAAGAATTTTAATAAAATTTTAATAAAATTATTATATTGAAATTCTCGTTTCTATTACGCATAAATATTTAAAAATAAAAGGTTTGACCATATTTCCCCTATTTTATTCGATTTATTACGATTGATAAAAAAGTTTTGTCCACTGTTTTCTGATGACCTTAGAAATTAGAACGAAAGGAAGAGGGAGACAAATTTATGACGATGAATAATGTGAGAGAAAAAGAGTACGATTATAGAAGGAAGAAATAACCCACATTCTCGTCGCATATTTAGCGCTAAATGGGGCCGTCTGAAAAACGTATTCAATGCAAACACTGGGTGGGAATCGGACGGCGGCACCTCGTAAGCCGATGAGAATAGGCGAGAACAGGTGGTTGATTCGCGCAGTCTAGACATAATTAACGATGCCAGGTTGTGACAAATCGATGTACGGTGACAAATTTCTCGGTATTTTGCGCGCTATGAAATAGTGAACAAAAGATGCCAGCGGTTGAATCGCGCTGTCACTAATGCATAATTCAGACAATTTATCGGCATGCAATAAGTTAACGATAACGGTCGCTGTCGATCGCGACAGCCATAAATTAAGGGTACAAAACGCGGGCGCGACATATGTGTCAAAAATATAATACTTGCAATTGCAAAAGTTTCACGTATGAAAGACATTGTACAGAATGTTTCACTTTTATCATATTCATGCTTCTTAATGACAAATTCTTTGTCATTAATTCGGCCGATTTTTCCTCCAAGATATTAAGACACCTGTCATCAAATAATTAGCACTTGAAAGTTTGCCTTCTGGCGGATCAAGTTTCAAGAAATCGATGACAAAATCATATTTTTCAGTCAAATTGGAAAGTAGATTTTATATTAATAGAATTTTAATTTGAGCTTAATGTATATAAATAAAAATATATCATTTTGAAAATTGAGGAGCCATTTACACAATAAACCTTCCTTTAAAATTTTCGTTGTCCATAAAAAAATTAATTCTATCTTGATCAAAGAATATCTGTTATTAAAGCATAATAAAAATAAAAGTGATTTATACAATCTGCATATAAATTATTTATACATCTGTCGATAAATTACTTATACATGTGTCGACTTCTAATAATTTATTGTCGATGCTTTTTCCCTGTCGTAATATATTTTTGACGATCCGGAAATCTCGATATCATTGGAAGCGTCCTCAATAGCGGCAGCGAGCGGCATAAAAGCGTACACTCGTAACTGTATCATCTCGCGGAATTGTTCACATGCACGTAAAGCTAACGGTCCCCGTCCGGATACATCTTTCATTCTTTCTCTCTGCCGGGGAGATGTTCGGTCGCGGAATGCGCATTGGCGCGTGCAGCCTTATTCATATCGCGGCGTCCGCTCGGTGCAGATTTTCCGAGGGAATTAAGTCGACGGAGCGGAAACTTAATCGGCGCAGACATCCGCATCGATTACTTAAAGCGGTAAATCGTTCGGATTCCGCGAACCGGGATCGCCGGGATGTTTTTCCGTGAGCGGTGAATCGTGTAATCATCGATCCCGAGACACGCGGTGTAGGCAAACACATACGATGCACCGGAAAGGTATTTTAATGATCCTTGTTGATGACTCTATATGTGCGATAGCGATTCCGTCTTAATGAAAATTTCATCAAATTTCATTTGTGATATTTTATCGTAAAGCACAGTTTATCTACAATTTTTATTATAACATTGTGATTATGTAATTTTTATTATTAATTGTGAAGGGGTGCAAAATTATATTCTATCATTTTATTGACGATTTTACCGAGTCGTTGGTTATTTCGGTAATCACGTAACTATTGTGAATAATCGGTAATAAATCGAAGTCACCGGTAACGAATGCCTATACATTTTGAAAGCGACGTTGAAGAAATTATGATGGATATGTTATCGGAACGAAGTGCGCGAAGTATCTCTTACTCAATTAATTAAGAAAGCCGTATGTAACGGAGCCGTGGGTTGCCAACCTCTGACTTAAAAACGTTACGTACGTGCATTCATATATATACGTATATATGCGTTACGTGCAGAATCTTCATCCGGCAGAATTGTTTTTACACGACGATACGATCTTCGGTGTAGTTGTGTGTGCTTGCTACTTTCACTCTAGTCTAACTATTCGCAATATAATAATACATCGATCTTAATTATTTTTTTTTTCTTTTTTCCTTTTTTTATGTTGATAATATTTATCGAAATTAATCATTAGAAGGAAAAAGTATAATTGTATATCTTTTAACAATGAAAATTGTAAAAATACTTAGGGAGAATTGTATTTAAATGCACGAGATAAATAATTTTTTGAATAATAAATTAAACTTAATTGTTGACAATAATATTTTTATGTGTAAAATATATCTGAAGGATTGATGTGCTGCTAGCAATTCATGATTGATCATCATCACCATCATTACCAGTAGTTATATGTTTTAGAATTAATATAATATAAAAATATTTTCGAATAATGCAATTAATTGTATTTTGTAGAAGCGATTAAAAATTGAATTTTCTCTCTTATTTAGGAACTTTTCTCTTAAGCATTCTTACTTGTATATTTATTCTAACAATAATCTAAATAATCACATATGTATATATGTGTTTCAAATTTTATTTTAAATTTATTTCGAGGTATTAATATTACATATGAGCAGAAAGATTCCTAGATAGCCGTCAATGAAATTATTTTAACATTCGATTCAGATGGGAGCAAAGCATCATTAACTTAACGAACGCTTTTAAATTAGAAGCTATTCAAAGATACTCGTGCATTGTGAGAAAACATGACGTACTCTTCGTCAGATTTCTATTAAGAAAGTGCTTCATTAATTTCATGTATTCGTATATGGCCTGCTTCTCCGAAGTTGAGTTGTTAACTGTAATTAGTTCAACGAGAAATGGCAATGCTACTGTGTCGCGACACGCTAAATTGGCATCAATTCTTAGCGAATTATCAATACGCCGACTTCCGTTCGGCATGGCTCTCTATTCATTGGACTTTAAATTATCTGTTTATGCTCCGCGTTCGCGTTATTCCCCTATTGTATTCTATTGTATTCATATCGCCGAGCAAAATTTCACGCTCGGCAATACAGCTGTGATTCTTTCTTCAAGTGTAATTGCGCAATTTTAAAATACAAAATTAATATTAAAAATGTAGAAAGATTATCCAAACAAAAATTCAAACGAATAAGAAACTAATTTGTTTCTTATATCCAATATTATTGATTACAAAATTCATTAAATTTCATTAAATTATATATAAAATTTATACGAATAAGAAACTAATTTGTTTCTTATATCCAATATTATTAATTACAAAATGTATTAAATTTCATTAAATTATATATAAAAATACGAATAAGAAACTAATTTTTTTCTTATATCCAATATTATTAGTTACAAAATTTATTTAAAAAAATTAAATTATATATTTATTAAATATTTTTATATTTTTATAATTATCAAAATATTGTCAAGGAATCTATATTTTAATCTTAATATAATCTTAATATGATATAAATTTATTCTACAATAGTTTTCACGTACATGGGCATTTATTTCACATAATGCAGCATTAATATCACCCGGGGGAAGGGGAGAGAGGGCGGACACTAGCGGACAATAGTGCGGTAAATATACCTCTGTCGAACAGGCATTAGGGATAGCGCGGGATTCGTATGAGAGAAAGAGAATTAAAGACGAATGTGGCACGTGGGAGTATAAGAATTATTAAGTCGAAACTTACAAAGAACATCTCGTACCACTGCGCGCGTTCTCGTGCATGCGTGTCTCATGTGCAAGCGTTTAAGATACCGCGGCTAGATACCGCTGCATTGTTTTGCACCGCATTTTCGTGAAATGCAGGTTGAATGGCGTTGCCAAAGCCTCTTTCTTTTTATCAATAAAAAAAAAATTTTTTTCGTGAAATAGCATCTTCCATTCAGGTCGGCCAGTCAACTTCGACAGCTAAACTGTATATCGCGTAATAATATATCGGTCAACCATTTTTATTTTAATTGTTCTCTGCTCGCCAAACAATTATTCGGACATGTTTAGAGCAAATTAAAACATGTTGCTTAAAAAAGAGAGGGAAAAAAAGGAGAAAGAGAGAAGCGTCTCGTATCGAATAGCAGTAATTTCCGCGTTCCGTTTTCTCATCGCAACATATTTTCTCATTCTTTCAACTGAAACGATTATGCGGTATAATTTTTGATATTACTTTGATGAGAAGTTTTCGACGAAAACTATAGTGCACAATCGAAGCATAGCGTATAATAAATTATGCAATTGATGCAGATTGCATGTCGAATCGCATATGATCGTTGACAGAAAAAAAAAAGAAAAAAATTACGTTAATTAATTCCGCGCTTATTCAGCTCGTTAACCGGGGAAAAATAATTGACCAGGTTAAACACAGAGAATATTAAGTTCCGCAATATGTTTCGTGAAAGTTACGATTCTTAATACTTGCAGGAAACGTTGCAATGATTCATTCACACGCTGTAATAAGTCTAGAGAGAAGTCGTTCGCCGCAAGTAATTACACTTAATCGCCGTCGTAAGTTTAAGCCAAATAACGTTATGTCTCTTTAATTTTGTATTGTACATTTATGAAACGCGCCGCTACGCTCGTTTGAAAGTTTAAAAGAGGAAAAAGGATGTTGTTTCGATGGCTTGCAAGTCCCGTACAGCATTGCAACTTTTAGCATTTCTAATTGATCATTACTTCAAGCAATATTGCAACACTCGCCAATTAAACAAGAACGGGAAAGGCGTAGTGCTTTTACGGAATCAGCTCCGTAACAAGTGCTATTTTTGCGAAATCGTAATTCATGATAAATCGTTATATTCTATTGGATATAATATACAGGGTGTTTCTTAATAAGTGCGAAAAATTTTAAGAGATGATTCTTTGTCGAAAATTAAGGGGGGGTTTTTCATATAAACATATACTCCTACATCCCTCCCTGTGGAGTTACACTCCTCCAAAAATGGGGGTAAAAATTAGGTTTTTATTTTTTTCTCAAATTTGGAACAAGTTAAAGAAATGGAATTAGATGGATATTTTCTACTAGTTAGAAGGTTATTTATTAATATTTTTTCAGCCTCCCGTATTGTTATAAGGGGATGAAACTAGCAACCCCTATTCAATTTTTTATTAGAACTTTTTAATATTTATATATTATTAATATTTATAATATTTATTTTCGACAAAGAATCATCTCCTAAAATTTTTTGCACTTATTAAGAAACACCCTGTATATCAATTATAATATTTAATACCGGAGATGCTGCGTTAATTTATTAGCGCAATGAATTTTTTCGCCAAGTTTATCCGCGAGTAAAGCTCTCATTTGCAATATTAGATCTCATTACCCTGGTCATCAATTTAACCTAAAGCCGACAGCCATAAAACATAAGAGAGATTATATATTTCCTCTTTATATGGCCGTCCTTCATCTTTCATGTTATTCAACGTGCGGCAACTTTTGCGGATTTCCTTGCAGGAAACGTCGTCGCAAAGATACACGATTCGTGTCGTGCCATTCAGAACTTGTTCCGCGTGTAATTTGCGTGTCGGATTTGTTTGTATTAAGCGATTACATTACCGACGCACATCGTGAAATTAACAAGCTATTAACGCAATGCCGACCAGTTTGCCGATTGATGTTCGCGCGAGAGAGGAAATCGCTGTTCGCCGCATCTACGCGTTAAACGCATAAATTTTACTGCAAAGTCTCGTCGCAATAAACCGATGCCTTGATGCTAGCCCTGGATAATTATATATTCCGCGTAGAGTAAAAAAAACTATTAAAATAAAATAAACGTTTTTAGATATGTAATTAAAAACGAGAAAAGATATTTTTAAAAACAATTTTTTCTTGACAACACATTTATTAAAGACGACATATAATGATAGCTGACACAACATGATTCACATTCAAATCAACTTATATACAAATTTAAATATCAAATTTTTCGAATAATAATATAAAAGAAAATAAGTTTTATTGATTAATGCATTTCCGAAATTGTTGATTTAAAAAACGAATAGTTTTAATTTGTTTATGGTGCATTTAATGCCCTTGATATTACATTTAACGAAGTAAGATCGAAATGGGACGAGTCTTAGTAAAGACCACTATATATCTCTTCTCGTTTTTACCAATTACCGTAATAAGTATTTCCTGCATCAAACCACAGCGGCTACTTTGTCTCTGCGGCGTCTCTCTCTGTACGCGAAGAACTTTGAGAGATTACGGAGCTGGCAATAAACGATTCGTTGTGCAAACATTACGGCGATTACTCAGTGGATTGTCGCGGATTTCTATCGCGTATGATATGCGATCATAGATATTGCAAAATAGGAGAGTGCTTCTTGCAAAAGAATAAAGAGTCGCGTTATCGTGTAACCCGCAAAGCAAAAAATTGCGCTTCAAACCGATGTTTCATAAGCCACAAATATTTTCGTAAATGGGTCATACAATTATTCTATAAAATTTATGACAGATTTTTTATACATTTTTTTATTTAATTTGAAATTAATTTAGAATTATCTACTTTAGACACAAACTCGGAATTAATATTGATAGAGTTCAAAAAGTAAATTTAATTTACCTTTAATTAATTCCCAGTTGCATATATAATGATCATATCTGATAAGACAACATAAAAAAACAATGTAATTATAAATAATAAGAAAAAAATATCTTGAATTTTTCTTATATTTTCTATTTTGTTTTATTTCTCAATTTAAAGTGTTACGTAATTTCAAGTGCACTTTTTTGCTCGCTGCTTAAAAAGAAACGTCACGCAAATGATCCGTTCGTGGTAGATGAAATGTCGGCGCGTGCTTGTTTACCGGATATTCAAACTGTCTCTTAATTAGACAGAATAAAGTAGACTTATTAGGGTCAATTTCACCAACGGTCAGATTGACAAGTGGAAGATCGTTTTGACCTCGCGCGGTGTTATCTCTATAGTTTAATTAATGTTGAACAGTAATTAGAGACGACTTTAATGAGAAATAAAAATCACTATTCAAAAGGTCGATCATATCGATACATGATAATTATATGCGCGCTATTCGGTAGATAATAAAAGCTTGTCAATTTGTATTGATGAAATCTTTCGAGATTAATTAAAATATTATCGCGAACGTTCATCTGCATTATTATGTGCAAATAAAAATTTAATTGGAGTCCATTGTAGTAAAGAATGCAAAATTGTGCAATATAATGCATGCTTAATTACTAAAAAAAGCTAATAGACCACAATGATAGTCTTGATGTATGAAAATAACTAAACATAATTTTAATTTCTTAAACTAATAAAATTTTTATTTGCATACAAAATTAACCATTTTTTTATTTAATATTTTGTTAGTATTTTATTATTGTATATAAAATTGTTATATATATAATGTTATACCAAGTCTTTTATTTTATGGTTCATCAGCGTTTAAACAGAAATAAGATCGTGCAGTAACAATAACTAAAACTGTTCCAACCTTTCGTTCGTTGACGAAGCACGCAAGATAAATATTTAGGGACATGAGGATATGTCGTGACAGTCGAGACATCCTTATGTCTCGAAAACGTATGGCCATGAGGCATAAAACGGAAACTGGTCGAAGTACCGACAATATTACGTGTGATGTCATCGCAGAAATGAGATATTTACATACTCTGACGTAATATTTGTTTCAAGATAAAGTTCAACTTTATCTTCGTCTAATTGAATCTGCGAATAATTGCAGAATGTATGAACCAAGCTGCTCCACATTCGTAAAAATAAAGAGATATGTATATCGTATTCGTCGGAAAATCAAAACATATGGAGTAAGAAAGCTGCGTATTATATAAGATAAAGAGCAGTTTTGCGAGATTTTGAAATCATAAAGTATCAACGTAAGCTTCGTGTATTGACTGTTTTATCTCATGGCACTATCTAAATGGAACAGCTTTTTTCTACAGCAGCAGTCTCTTTTATCGCGTCTTATCAGGACGATCTCGCATAGCAAATTTAATTAGACCGTGAATAAAATGTCGGTGGATTTCATTTTTCAATCGTGTGAAAAAGTAAAACCATCTGGAGATGCACAATTGATACGGCCATTACAATCGCCATTAAAAACAGATTTTGAGTGCACCATAGTGACATCTTAATAGCGATGGATTGCACTGATGTTCAGCGATTCTATTGCGCAATTCGAATTCGGATGAGTATGCAAGTCTGCCCCAGCAACGTTTTTTTCTGCGTCCCGCGATCTAATGGCTGAGTCACTTGAAGCGTTTTCGAACTCTTAGAAGAGCTGCACTAAGATCGTTATGCGTCGGCATGAGCTTGCATATGGCTTCGCGTCTGCTTCGAAAATTTATCTTCGGTCGCTACGATCATTAAATCCACATATAAAACACTATAGAATAATAAAATAAGTATACATTTTTTTAACTTGGCATACTCATCAATCTGAAGGGAATTTTAATGATAGCGCTAAAGCACTAATATTATAATTTTGATGTACCATTAATTATATATATAATATTTTATCAAGAATTTTTGAAAAGAATTTTTTTTTAATATTAAAGCAACGTATTAATAAAGCAACGTAAATCTCTAGATTCTACAATTGTGGATTGACATTGATTTTTAATAAGTATTCATAGTATGCTTTTGCTTAATTATTCGCGAACAATCGACATAATTATTCGCAGTTTCATTTTATATCAACTGAGAAAATGAATCATGATTCATCAAAATGAATTATGATTATGCCTGAGAGTATCAGATTACGATGAGCTATTTTTAACAATAGTCAGATTTTTTTTACATTGAAATTGGCTTTATTAAAAAATCAGAGGCTCATAAGTTAAATTACTTTTAAAACATTAATGAAATATATTACATTGAAATTTTTCTAATGATTAGCACGATAATTAATGACAATTTCATCTTTTTCTTACTTGTCATTGCTTTAAATTTTTCAAAGAATAAACTAGAGGTCAATCCATAGAAAGCTGAATAGCTTGGTACCTTAATATAGGTATGTAAATCCACGAGAGAGACTGCGCGATATTTTACAAAGTATATCGGTTATGACACATATATGCTCAATAAGATACAATTCTATAATCATTGTGGAATGTTCAACAAGAGATTATTTCATCGTAGAATAACATACATATAGTTATGCGCTGGAAAATTCCTCTGTTTTTGCGAGAATAGTAAAATATTTCAATTTCTTTGCACTTGTGTATAACATCTCATTCCTGAGATATTATATACGAGTGCAAAGCAGAAATGATTCAACAAGCTTCGTCATTTATAAAAGAAGAACAATACGTAATACGGAAAATATGTATTATTCGCTGCATAATTGGTTTACCTCAAATACAAAGAGAAATAAAAATGAAAAGTAAGATAAAAATTATTTTTTAATAATGATAGATACAAATATTAAAGAATCGAGCGCAATTCTAATTTTAATTTTACTGCAATTTTATAACTATTATTTATACATGTGTATTTAATACTTTAATCTTTTATACAAGACTGGACCAGGGTATTGAATAGTTGTAGCACTACAATACATGCTCAAAAAATCGGTGTTTATTCCTATATAGTGGCTTAAAAATAGACATGTCGTCATTATCGTTTGAACTTCAAAGTCATTGCGTTTATTTCCTTATATGTACACGTTGATATGGATGTGAATCAGATATAGGATGGGTTATCAGCGTCAACAGAGAAGATAGTCGAGACAACAATAAATGATTACTAAATGCTAAATGATTACTTTGGCAGTTCCGCTGATAATTGACATTTTATTTCATTTGTTCGATATATACAATCCCTAAAATTAAAATATTTTAATTTTTTCTATTCGCAAATAAATGCGCTGTTATAATCACTTTTTAAAAAGTTATTCCAGCTTATACATATAATATGATAGATAATCATTAATTATCTCTCACGCATCTTTAATTCATGTTCTTTATTATGTATACTAATTTGTGTTCTTTATCATGTGCTTTAAAACGAGTTTTTAATAAACAAACACGTTTCTGTTTCATGAAAATTCTGAATGCACTTACTTAATTGCATCGTTGTACTTTAAATCATGTTCTCGCGATTAATTTTCTTCGTCCTCTCGAGGTAAGAAAAAGGGTACTGTCGCTATAAATTGTACATGGTACGTTTGTCACGAAACTCGCTTCTGCTTTGGATACTCGGTTACAGGTTACATACATGTGTACGATGATACGGGAAGGAATTAATATTTACCTCGGCTATCAGTGTCAACAGAACGGACCGGCACTTTCCAGAATGAGTGCCGATAATAATACGGCTCCGATTTCACCTGGTCCGCTAGTCTTGCACACACAGTTTCTCTCTTGGCTCTTTCGGTGCGTTCACCGTATTTCCGGTGCAATTCCGCGCTTCCTGCCGGCAACAACAATGCCCTTTCGAACAGTATCGGTATCATCTTCATCGCACATACGTTCGATTTCTAGAGCGTTTCAATCCGATCAAAAGTAATAATTTGGCATTAAATAAAATTTTTTTTAAATCTTTGCAAATTTTCTTTACAGGTAAATATTAGATTAATTATTTGCGAAAGTTAGAAAAATATATTTTATCAATTATAATTTTAATAAATTATTTTAATAAATTTTTAATAAATTATTGACACAAAAATCACGCGGAGCTATAAAGTATAATTTTTTTTAATCTTTTAATTTATTTAGAGTTTATATATAATATGTAATACATATTTTTACATGTGGTTTTAGTTGTGTATTATCATCATTATTTTAACTTTTCTTTGTCATACAAACATTAATTTCTTAATCTAATCTAATGTGGTATAAGTAATAAATCGATCTTTGCATTTTCGATAAGATCAATTTTTATTGGCTCGCTTCATTGGCGCAGCTTTGAATAAACAGTATCTTGTTTATATGTGAAGATGGCTCCTGGTCAAAAAACCGAACCCATTTTAGCACAATCGCCGTATTTCCGGTGCGATTTCGCTCTTCCTGCCACATTGACGGCCCCACGATTAAAGGGCCGCTCTTTAATTAACATGCTATCGATTATATTGGCATTGCAGATTTTTCTTAGATAATTTTTATTTGATATTATCAATTAGGGAATCTAAATTCAAGTCTTCAGCAAAATTCATGGTTTGTGTAAATACAATTTTTTATATCCGCAAAAACACGAAATTGAATTTGTTCTCTATCTTTCTCTGAGAATTTATTATTATTCTTTTCTTCACAAAAAAATATACAAAATATTACACAAGTATTAGGAAAATTTCTTGAAAAGATTTACTGATCTTAAGTATTCAGGAAAGTTTACCTAACAGATATGCGAGTTTATCTTTTAAACTTCAATTAAAAAATTATATCTATATAGAATGTGCTCCAAAACATTTCATTAAAAACATGAAATGATGGTAAATATAAACAATATTAAAAAATACAATATGAAATACAATATAAAAAAAATTTCAGTGCAAATTTAAATAATCGATAATATAGAAAATAAAAAAAAAACTTTGACAAGCCGAGAGATCAAAACAAATAAAAGATTATTATCCAGAAAATTATAATTTCTAAAAATATAACAAGATGAAGACTAGATATCTTTAGCCTCGCATTATTTCGCTCGGATCAGCTGGCATCAAATTTGAGAAGTCATGCTTATCACGTACGTGTTGTTTAAAAACATTCCATAAGACATATCTTCTTAACGGTATACTTTTTAGAAGACCTCGGATTACAGTTCCATGCTAATCTTATACAATTGTGCATCCTTCGCATTAACATGATTCGCCCATTTCATCATATCTTATTTCCTTATATGATTTATATAAATATATCAATCTCTTTGAAATACTGTTGCAATTAATATCTAAATTTTATTCAAATATTGGCATATTTAATATCACTCAAAATCATTTAAAAATTTAGATTAATTTTAAAATTTAATTTAAAAATAATAACACAACTTAGAAATCATAATACTACATTATGTGTTTAAATTAATGTATTACAGTATGTATAAATAAATATAATATTTTATATTTATATAAAATTAATCGAGAATATTGCAACAGTTTTCTATATTTCTAAATTTAATTCTTATCAATTTTATTTATTTTCTTTATTTTAGCTTTTCTATTTACTTTCTCATCGCGAATTCTAGTCTAGCTTCTACGCCTATGTGTTGCCACACACGTATGTGTATTTAGCTTCTGCTACATAAATAAGCCGGCCGACATAATACACATGCGATATGTGATAACAGTCCTGTCAGTGGTCTTCGACTGGTAACTGAATCAGTTGGGTGTCACCGTTCATTCGTGTTTCATCTCGCGAATTCATTCGCGTTTAATGTAATTGTAGAGAAATTCGAGGATGAAAATCGCACTGCCGATTGAAAAAACGAGATAAACAGATAATTTCGTGCGTGAAAGCATTGGTGGATTCTATGGCGTATAATCAACGTTATTATTATTCTGGTAAATGTATGAAAATTATCATTGCTTGTTACTTCGCAAGTTCTTTCTCACCGTATATATTTCTTTGTTACATAATTAGCTAATGTAATGGAATGATTCTAGTCATTATATACAATTAAACCTAGATGGTGTCTAATCACAATCTAATGCGCACAGTGTGAACTTAATTTCATAATAACCGCACCTGTTTTCACCATCTTATCTCCGCAGATAAGACAAGCCAAATGGAATTCCTGATCCACCATTTGCCATTAATTAATCTATCAAAGAAAGTCTGGATTATCCGACACGTACCAATCAAGTGCATTGAAATAAACTATATTAATTCAAATATAAATATCTCTCAAGGTTTCGTGCAATATTTATAAATTATTATTATATATTTCATATTTATATATTTATATATTTCATAAATTCTTTTATATATTTATATATTTCATAAATTCTTTTCGGCGTTGCTTTGTAGCTAATTCAAAAAATTTCTTAATAACATAAAGAATAATATGCATTTACAATTTTATAATAATTATAGCAACGCAAAAAGAATAATATATGAGTATAATATGAAATAAGTTTGTAAAGATTTATAAATTATGATTATATTCCTAAATATATTTACGCGAAAAAATTATAAATATCTTTTTCTGCAAATTGTTAAAAAATAATTAGCATCATAATTAGGACAAAAATTGAAAAAAATTGAGAAATTATATGTATTAATATCGAGATTTGTGTCTAATCGACTGACCAGATATGAATTTCCTTGAGGGATTAAGCAATGTCACCTTGATTAAGATATCGCTACTAATATACATACATATTGTATCTCCTTATTGTAAGCTGTGCAAAATGTACTTAACACGAGCGATGAGCATATGTCGTGAGCGTCACGCTTAAAGAATTCACACCAAGTACATGTCATAGTCACATAACACAATGTGACTGCCGTGTAGGAGTATTTTGTACACGTCCAATTATCTCAATATTCTAATCGAATCTGCCAAAATGTTATCAATATCCTTGCGTTCATATTTTCTTTGTGTTGTGTGTGTCTGGATCCATAAATTCTCGTATCATAAATTTTAATTTTATAAATTCGTTGCATCCTTGTCATTTTATATTTTTGATCTTGATGGATCTGATATTTTTTGTCATCAAAATTTTGATGTATTTCTAATAGATCTTGATACATAATGAATTTTCGATATTCGTAGGTATTCGTTATCATCATTATAGACTCTTAGTATGATAAATCTTTGACACCATTGATTTACGATACCATAAATCGCTGATGGATCCTTAGTTATCGGTTGCCATGATACGTGATACCATGAATCATTAATGTTATAGATTCTTAGTAGCATAGATATAGATTCAAATACCGTTACTCCAACTCTTCGATATCAAAGATCTTTGGCACCTATCAATATTCTTGTTATTAAAGATCCTCGGTACCAGAAAGTTTTGAAAATCTGATATCACACGTTCCTCGATGCGTCGATCTTTTAATGATAGATGTCTAATGTCATAATATTTTACAGAAAATTATATTTTGACATTAGAAGAGCTACTTTCCCATCCAAACTGCTACAGTCGTGAATCTCCAAACTTTCAATTTCCATTTTGATAACCGATATCTGTCACGTTCTGGTTAATATATCGATATGTGAAAGCGCTATTCAAAACATGACTCGTCTCGTGAAAATGTCGGATTTAATCCACTTTCAAAATGAGCGTTCCAGACGGTGGCGAACGCACGCGCGATTCTGAGCGTGACATCACAAACCAGACGATGTGACATTTAAAATTTTCGCGCATGTAAACGAATTTCGTCGATTCGTGAAAGCGTGTCCTTTAATGTGTATACACTGAGACACGTCCTTGATCCTTTTTTTTGCGAGAAGAGAAAGAAATAAGAGACGACACGGTTTCTATTAGCGAACTTTCTAATACCTGTTTCTAACGATTGACATCAATTTAAGAACGCATTCTTAAAGTGCTCGCCAATTAATTGATTATTAATTGATTATTAATATTAAAAGTATTGATATATTATTCATTAATCGAGAAGCTTCGAGAAAGAATCTCAAAATTAGTTGCATAATATTGACAAAATAATGTTTATACAAATAACATTAAATGAAGTCTCCACAGAATATTGAATAAATCTTGTTGCTATTTGCATAGTTTCCTGTTTTGAGTCAAATTTGTATGTGTATAAAATCCTCAAATATAGATTTATCCTCGTACGTCTTAAATTTTTAACCTTCAACTCTCAGTCCTGAACTTCTACGCTGCTTTAGCACTCAGCTGGAGTTAATTAAAAGTCCACGCTATTTCTCTCTCTGTCTCTTCTTCTCTTCTTATAATAGAACAAGTAAAAGTGAAAATAAAAAATACAAGGACATGTATAAAAAAAAATCCATCCGACAGACCGACAACTTCAAACAACGTTTGACGGTCTAGCGTTAAATCGCGTGGACACGGAACTACAAGAGCGTCACGCACGTGCAAGTGCACATTAACTATCATCCTGCACGTGCAGTCGCAGCTGCCATAATTGACACTTCAAAGTTGCGCGTGCTTTTTCCGACGTATGCATCCCTTTCTTTTGCGCTCCCCACACTGGGCCAATTAACGCTCGCGCTCACGTTCCCGCTAACGCGTCCTTTTAAAGATCGGGAGAAAAATTTACGACAGCATCGACGTAGCCAAAGTGACAATAAGCGAGGACAATAATCCCGCCGAGTCACGAGTGCTCGGCAAGAAACATGTCTTCAACGTCGTTTATGCGCTTGCACCTATTATCAAACTGTCGCGTATGAAATGCGAGTTTCGCATTAGCATTCTCGCATAACTTTGAGGAAAATTAAATAGATTCGTTCTTTCTCTCTCATTATTCTTTCATCTTTGTGCAAAACCCCTGTTTTTTCAAAGAATGTCGCTATATGTGACGAAAACTAATTATACAAAAGAAGTATCTTGTATCATTTTCTATCATTGAAGATAAATTTATCTCGATAAATTTTGAAACAAAATAAACGTTAATATTGTTAAGACTCTCTAATTGATTTGACTCTAAATTGGTCGTCAAGTAGCCGTTAATTCTCTCGAAACGTCAAATTCATTCATTTATTTTTATTAGTACCGATATATCATACCATGTAATATTTTTTTGTTCAGAAATAATATTTTTATTTTTATGAGCCTTATCAAAAAGAAGTTGATATGTATAAGTTGAAATATACAGGGTGAGTCAAAAGTATGTTTTAAAAATTTGTGAGCGTGTTCCTGGATAAAAAGGAAGAACAAATGTTCATATGAACATATGGTCGCAAATGCTTTGTTGTCGAAATAATGGACATAAATCAGCAGTATCAAATAATGCTTTATTTGATACTGCTGATTTATGTCCATTATCTCGACAACAAAGCATTTGCGACCATATGTTCATATGAACATTTGTTCTTCCTTTTTATCCAGGAACACGCTCACAAATTTTTAAAACATACTTTTGACTCACCCTGTATATAAGAAATGATGTGATCTTCGCTTAAATTTATCGCCTTATCTTTCGAGAAATTATAATTTTTTCGCAATCAAGTCGATATTTGCGTTTCTGCACGTTTTCAATTAAATTAATCCCGTAAATTTGGATTAAAATTGTCGCGAATATTTTTACACGCGGCTTCGCGTATCTTGAATATTGACTTTAGCGCGTACGAGTTTCGATTCTTCGCTTATCTGCCTGCTGCATAAATACTGCTACTCATAAAAGTTATCATAGCTCGTTAATCCTTCGAGAAAGAGATGCCCCGTTTTTCATTCTCTCGCGCGAGAAAAGCCGACGTGTGTGCTTTCGTCTTTAACGCTGCACAATTCTTGTCCACTTCTCCACTTTAAAGCAATCAGTCTCTTTTACGAGAGATACTCATTACGTTATCGCGTAGAGATACCGAAAAAAAATGATACAACAGATACTTCTCTCTTTTACTTTCACCTCTTTAATTATCTAAAGTACGGAATGTATTTCAAAAAAAGCTCAGAATAAGCTTAATCGTAAATGAAAATATGTTTTCAATCATTTACTACATTTAAAATTTTTTTTTGTATATTAATATTTTTAGGTATTTTTTTATATTTTATAAATCATAGAAATGATCGCACACGATATATGTTTTTAATCTGACGAGGTCAAATTCTATGGAGCAAGATAAAAAGATAGTTCGATAGTTACTTATCGATGTAGCTATTCAATGCGTCATGATGAATCGGCAATGCAATATTGCAGTAGATAAACGTTAGAACGTTATATTTCAAGACAATAAAAGGTCGTAACTTATTACGAGCTATCGAATCTTTGTCTCTCGATTTTAATTAAACTGTGCTGTCAGTAAATCAACATCCAAAAGATATAATAAACACCTGCTTATTCGAATCGGAATGTGAAGCCGATTGTTGATATATCATTTTCCTTGCTAAAGGTCACTTGTAGAGAATCGATAAAATTCGTAGCCTTTTTCGAAATGCAATACAACATTATAAATATTTGCAATTAAAAATAAACGCAATTCTAAATTAATCGGTTTAATGTTTCTCTTTTAATTTTTGATTTGCATCTATTCACGGCGTTTCCTCATGATAAAAAACTTGCTAAATATTACGAATTGTTAAAATCCATATTTTTAAAAATTTCTTCAATTAAAAAAAATAATATTACTTTACAAATTTCAATTTAATAATAAATTTCTATCTAATATTTTGATTAAAATTTATTTTTTAGTTTTTAAAATAATTAATTCCTACCATTTGGTATAATAGCAAAAACTTTTACTCAATTTCTTGAAAAGTGATTACTCTGAAAATCCTTTACATTTTGATTTCGTTACTCGTCGCCAATTAACTTCAATATCTATTTATATCTGCGTGACGGAGGACACGAGAACTGCTGTTTACGAAGAAAAAAGGTCTTCAAGCACGTGCTTGCCAGAAAGGAAATATCGCGTTAAGGGGAACATTTATAGTTGTGTTTCCGCCTTGTGTGTTTTATGTTTACATTATGTTAACCAGAACGCTAACAGAACTAGTTTTAAAAAGCGGATGTTTTTTTATTCTAGGGGCGCAGTATGTGCCCGGCGCCGGACCCAGCGTCGCACCCCAAGAAAGGACCCGTAGTCTCGAATACGCCTCGGCATATCCGCCATCTAGAGTCGACAGATACAGGGGCGGTGCGCAAATACAGAAGAGAATGACTCAGAGGGAGGACGTTCTCAAGTTCGAGCAGGGCCGTATCAAGGCCCTGCAAGAAGAACGTCTTCATATTCAGAAGAAGACGTTCACAAAATGGATCAACTCGTTTTTGTTAAAAGTAAAAGATTTTCTTCTCAATTTTCCATTTTATACATATTAAATGTATAAATGATACACTTTTATTTTTATGCCTCAAGAACGTCCTCTTAAAATATTTTGCGTTAATTATTTTTGTGTCGAGAAGTCACTTTAAATAATAATTTGAAAAATTACTTTGATAATTATTTGAATAATAATTTTTCGAATTATTATATATCATCTTTTCTCGAATTTGATATCAGAATTTAAAATTGATTTTTTTAGGCGCGCATGGAGGTGGACGATCTGTTCACCGATCTAGCAGATGGCAAGAAATTACTCAAGCTATTAGAGATCATCTCCGGGGAGCGATTGGCCAAACCTAATAATGGACGCATGCGAGTTCACAAAATCGAAAACGTGAACAAATCCCTGGCGTTCCTTCATACCAAGGTAATGTGTATTCCCGAGATGGCTTGCGTCTTTTCTTTTTCTCTTTCTCTCTTCCTGTCTTTTCGGGTTTCGAGTGTGTGTTTCTTCGAACGTTGCTCTCACTCTCGAAAACCTCTCGAGAGCGAAAGATCAACTAAGGTCCAGCGCAGTTGCATGTGTTGGGCGCACGAACAACTTTGTTTGCGGAGGAATAAATAAAGTCCCAAGGCGAAAAAGCTCCCAAGAGCGAAGTCGAGTGCCGGATAAATTAGCGGGGCAATAAGCAGGCCCGTTAAATCCCGCTCGTAACTTTTCCATCCGACTATAGATCGTCATGACAGTGTACATTTCGATGCAAATGTGTTAAATATATTGCCCCAGTATCTCTTAAATTTTTGCTACAACGAGTCTAAATACAATTTAAGTAACTGCGAACTCGAATAAAAAATAATCATTCGATATATATTAATATTCGTCACATCGTGAATATATTTTTGATTATCAAAGTAAAATACCATTCAGATAATTAATTTAACGACACTCTAAATATCATGTCTTTTTTTTTCTGTCTCGCCGTTTTCCATTTTTCGCTTATTCTTCGCACATTCATGTCTCATATTTATCAATGAATTTAAATTCTGAAGTCTAAATTGAGAAATTACAAGCGATTATCGCGAACAGACGTGATTAAAAAAACGATTAAAAAATATGATATACGACGTGTCTCCTTCGATAATGCAAGAATCAGAATCGTCACGAGATTTCTGTTGATATCTTTGAATTTGACGGATCTAACGCAAACACCAACGTATCATTGGATTAATCGATGATGCCTCCGCCTGCGCAGATTTTACGTTACGACTCGAAATTTATCCTTCTCTGTCGTGTTCGATTCGGTTTCATACGTCACGTAATAGAACTATTATGTCATAAGTCACGAAGGATAGAGGCCATGAGAAGTTTACATTTGCCGGGTTTCACGTGGCACTGTTGGCTTCTGCAATGAATTCGCTCGAAGAAAAATATCGCGGAATACGCGGGATGCCAAGACGCGAATGTCACACGGAGTCCATTTTATAAAGCCACATCATAAAATTTGAATGATTGTGTATTCTGTAGCGAGATAAAGTGAGGTCGAGTACGCGATAACGGTTCCCAGTAGCATCCCTCGGTAAATAACTATTTTTAAGAGCCTCACTATTTGTCTAACTTACAGGTGAAATTCACAGATGTTGTTGATACAGAATCCACCGGAATATATTGCACAATATCAATCTTTAATTAATGATAAAATAAGTATCGTGATCCTGTTATGCAAAGTATATTTTACAGTAATACATAAAATTGACAAATAGAATTTTTAAAATCAAATAAAAAATAATAAAAAGAACTCGCGCATTTGAATATTTTCATCAATAAAATAACGAGGTGCAATATTTTTATGATAGCAATTTTTCAAAAATTATTTGCAGTGATAAATATAAGAATTAATTTAATATAATTAAAGAAATAGACTTTATATAATTCTGAGATTTCAATGGCAATATATTATATAATCTCAAGACACGATAACATATTTCAGTGACGAAATGATGCTCGCCTATGCTTTTTATCGGAGTGTTTTATTGATACTACGTGACTAAAATGAACGTAATCGTTAGACATCATTATGAATGAAGTTTTACGTTAAATTGCCGAGCGTAAAGCAATCACATATTCATTACATGTGATGAGAAAAACTCGCCTTTCGATATATATTTCGACGTGTATTCATTGATGTATAAGGAGCTGATTATGTGATGTCATTAATTTTTCAAGAAGAGAAGAGTTTTCACTTATATATAATTTTTTTCTTATTTTCATAAATCTGTCATACGTATTGTGTATATTTATATATTTATTCTAATTATTAGGAGTCAATTTCTTCTAATTATAAAATAAAAAATTAACTTTTTCACTCACCGATACGATGCACAACAGCGAAGTTGGTGTTTAACGTTATAAACTGTAAAATACAGATATCCAAATTGTATAAAAAAAAAATGCCAAAGATGTCCAATAATTAGTGTTTCAAAAAAATAATTATTACGCAAAAATGATTTTTTCATTCGTTTTTCAAATAAATCTTAATAAAAGAAATTGTATAATTCATGAAAAAGAATTATATAATTATATACATTAGATTACATAATAATTTAAAATTACTATTAGCGGAGAGTAATGAGCAATTTTATAGGTAAAAAATTATAAATTAAATAAGTTACATATAAATTGCTTACCTTAGAGATGTTCGTCGTTACCCGATGCCTCCCTGGGCCTCCTCCTCCATTCTTGTTCATCCTTCATTACTGTTACATGGCACTCACTCGCAAAAACATGGTTAATTACGAAGCGTGTATTAATCGGCGGAATACAACGATCGCACGACACTTTATACGGCACTTCCGATTACACGCACTTTATTATATCACGACGCAAAAATAAATGCCAAATCCGCTCGCACTCGAGAATTACGCAGCCAAATTTATGCGCCATTCGCAACAATTATCTTTGTCATTAACGAAAAGTGTATATTATCTTAAAATATTTTTATTATCTTACATTATAATGTAAGTAGATAAGTATACAAATTAAAATTGAAAACGAATATCAGCTATAATATTTGAAAATAGTTACATTTACCGACTCTTTACTAAATAAATCTCTATCGCATAAATCTTGCGAAACACGCAGTTTGATTACGACATAATAAAAGCATTGAAAATTTATGTGGTATTAATGACAACTTATTTATCAATGTTGCTTGACTCGAAATCGATTTGTATTATACTCGATATTTTGACCGAATGACCGAAAAAAACATCGATTTTATCTTTATAGCATCAAATTACGTCGAACTTAACATGCGGCAAATTGCTAGAATTTATATAATTAAAGTTCAATCCAGCAAGCATGATACGTTTACAACGCATAAACCCGAGAAAATACCCATATTAATGAACAATCAATATACATCTTTTCGTTATTTGGATCAATAATCATATGCGTAGGCGATAAACTTACATATTGTTTATCGCGGGAATTAATCGATTACGCGAATCGATAATCGTTAATTGAAATAATCAAAGAGAATGATCGCGTTTCGAAAAGTAATGATACGACGGAGCAATCTACGTAGCGGCTTGCTCACTCGAGTGTCGCCGCACGAATGACGTCAAGGACGTGGTATGTAAACACTAAAGTACTCTACGTCACACACAACATTCGTGTGACGAATAATTCGTTCCTATCACGAAATATTTAACATGTTACAATACAAAAGTATGTAAAATATTCTGTTGCTTGAATTTCAAATTAATTATTGATAAATGTGATTGATGTCACGGACTTTTTTTACGTTACTTTAATCACTCGATTCTGCGTATTCTCAAAAATAATCGACTCGCTACATTTAAATCGGCGAGAAGTTATTAAAGTAACGAAAAGTCGTGATATAATAACAATGATTTATTAATAATTAATTAATAATTAATTTTAAATTCAAGCAACAGAATATTCCGTGTGTTTTTATCTCTCATAATATGTTAAATATTTCCTAATAGACGCGAATTAAATTAATATCGCACAGTATAAAGTGGTGTAGTGGGGTATAATATTCATTTTTTGTGGCGTAGAAAGAGAGAGAATATAATGGGAATATAGTGGGAATATAATATTCATTCTTACGGCGTAGAGAGTGGTGGAGTATTATTTATTTTTGTCACTTATAGCGCGCGTGTTATCGTTCACCTTATTATTCCAAACTCAAGGGAACAGGTAGCTTGTTTTTTTCGAGAGAGGAAAAACGTGATCATTCTCTATTATTATTATAAGTAACTATGACAGCTCGTAAAATTAATTCCTTCTAAAATCAATTAATAATAAACAACGTGGAGAATATTTGATCCAAGTAACAAAAAAAGAGAGAGACATAATATATCGATATTTATTATTTAGTAACAATTTTTACGAAATTTGTGTTAGAAATATATTAAATTTGTGATATTAAATTTCGATTATATATTTCCTAAAGTCATATTTTACGTTTTAATCAGACTCGCGTAATATCGCGTGATAGCTAAAATCGATGTCGTTTTTGTGTTCTTCGGTAATTGACAAAATATGGTCATGTTTACAGGACATTTCGATTTCGATGTTTTAATTAGTAAATATAGTAATTATATTAATCTCACATATTTTAATATTTATATATCAATCACATACCACATAAATTCCCTTATGCATTGTTATTAAAAAATATCTTGCGAGATTTATTCGATCGAAGTTCAAGCAGTTGACAAATGTAACTATATTTTCAAATATTGTTCCGCGGATATTTATTTCTAATTTTAACCTGTATATTTAACCAACTCATGTTATAACGTGAAATTATAAAAATGTTCTTGTCATACGAACATATATTCTTCGTTAACTACACAGAACATTGTTGGAACGATTGGCGCATACATTTCATCGTATAATTTTCATATGCCGAGCAAATCAATTTTTGCATTTATTTTCTTGCCATAATATAATAATGTATTGCGTATAATAATCATAAGTACCATACAAAATATTGCGTATAATAATCATAAGTACCATACAAAATATTGCGTTGTCATCGTATTCTGTTGATTAATGCACGCACATTCGTAATTGACTATATTTTCGCGAGTATAAATGCCATGAAGCAATGAAGAATAAATAAGAAAAGAGGAAGAGATCTGAATAAGCATCGGGCGAAATCGTATAGGGTGAGCAATTTATAACTTACTTAATTTATTCTTGTTTACTTGTAAAATTAAAATTGCTCATTTATCTTCGCAATAGTGATGTATTTTAAATTATTATGTAATATAATGTATATGTAAAATATATATTCCAGATTTTATTTTTGAAATATTTTTCAAATATTCATAATAAAATACTTATATAAATATATATGAATAATATCTGAATATATATGAATTTTTTTATACATGTGAAATATTTTGATCATATGTTTAAGATTTGTAGTTATTTAGATTATTTTATAAACAGTGTAGATTCTTTTTATTATATTTTTAAAAATTGCATACCTAATTTTTTTTAATTGTGTAATTTATTTATTAAATAAATTGCTTATAAAAGACGAATGAAAAATTCAATTTAGTACAATTATAATAATTATTTTTTGAAATATTAATTTTTGGGCACTGCTTTCTATTTAATTTGGGTATATATTTGTATTTTACAGATTTACATTGATCAACTCTGCTATTACACATCATATCGGTAAGTATTGGAGATTACATTTTATTTTATAATTTGAAAGTAATAAATTTATAAACATTTGATGTATATATGCGAGATGGAGATCTTTCAGAAATTGTTAGTTTATATCTAAATTTATGCTTTATTAAATTTTTTTCATCGATCATAAGATTAAAGGATTAAAAAGATCTCATCGAATTATTTGCACGAGCTATTCGCATAATTTCGATAGATGGAATGCGATTGCATCTGTGAGCAGTGATCCATAGCTTTTGCTAAATAATGCATGACGTCGTTTACTGTCGTGTTTTAACATCGAAGACCATCATGGGAAGACGGGACAGTGTGCGTGTTTTTGCGGTGCAACTTTTTGCGACTCTAATCGGCAACGGTAAATCGCGCGCGCGGTGCCGCTTGCAAAAGACGATTTTCACCGGTTTCTCGTTTTTCTCTTTTAAAGAACGCAGGAAAAGTCATGTTTGAATAAAAGTATGGGAAATTTATTTGTTTTTTACACACACACATGCACATATACATAAAAGTTACACACGAACATTTCTTTATTTGTATAACCAGGAAAAACTGGTGTTTTAATAATAAGTTTTAAATTGTCTAATTAGAATGAAAACAAGTCGCGAGTGATGTAATAATGAGTTTTCTTATATAAAATCCTCGTATCTCTCACACTCAGATCTTTTTTCAAAAGATAAAAATGATACAATTTTATGCAGCTAAATTATAATGAAATTAATATAAATAGTAGTAGATATAATTCAGTACAAAAATATAATTATATAATATTTTGTGATTTAAAATTATCTCTCATTGGAAAAGCATTTCAATCATAATGATTAAATCTTTAATAAGAATTTCATAAAAATAAAGGAATTTGTTTTTAAAAATAAATAAAAAATATAAGTTCCTTCAATTATTTCAATTATTTATTTAAATCTTTAAAACTTGATTCGCCAAATACCTTACTTATCAGTAAAAATTCAAAGATTGAATATCGAAAAGCAATCATTATTCTTCTCCTCCAGCATATTCTTGCAAAAGGAAAGACATTTCCGTAAAATATTAGAAAAGGAATTAAAGGATTAAAGACCAAACCCACAAAAGGATTAAAGACCACACCCAAACGTCAAATTTGGTTCATGCATTCGAGCACCGCACGAATTGATCAAAGTATTATCGCGCGACTGTCTTTATGGTGACGATCTCACCTCCCACCGCGGATCCCGAAAAAGGACACGAGTTATTTCTGGAGGATGATATGACTATAGCTGTCCGTTACGAGCAAACATTTTGCGAGCGAGCGTGTGTTGTGGCGAATGTTTCCTTGTTTTCGCCTAAGAATGCTTCGATGCTATCAATATATTTTGCTTTCGATATTAAATTAAAGGTAACATAAAGCAAAGTTCAAGTCTTTCGCGAATAATAATTGCAGCAGTGATAAAATGAATAAAAATTATTTTGAAAACGGATTTATTTATATTATTTATATGTAAAGTATACTAATATCGAATTAGTAAAAGTCAATAATACTTTAAATTTAACTTTTGACTTTCACTTTTTTTACAATACTTGTGTGTAGAAAGTCGAGATTTTCGCGGCGCGACGAGTTGATGAAACGCGCGTTCTCGTGCGTGGAAAGTTATCTACGAGGAAAAGTCACGATCCGGCACGAGTTTCTTCCTGGCATTCTCGCATGTTTCGTAATAACGATACCGGTCGGCAAGCGAACGCGAGTTAATGATTTAAATAATGAACTCTCGTTATGGCAAAATTATCTGCACCTGTAATATCCTGAGTTTTCCTCTGAATGAATCTCTGAGAATGATTTAATTCAATTTATAGATCATTGAAGATATATGCGTACTAAGATCAATAAATTTTTTTATAAATAAACAAGATTCTTGAAATTCTCTTTAGAAAGATGGCAAATGAAATGCAAAATTTCACAAGTGAATTTGATAAAAATTTGTTGAAAAAATTTCGAGAAGAATTGCAAAGAGATAAAACTTTCAAAAATTTAATTCATAAATTCTTTCCTATATCCATATTTTTTATTTTCCTAAATATTCTCTTTACGAGGCAACAATCAAATATATATTAAGATTGCTATTGTGATACGATATATATTACATAAAAGATGAAAAATTATCAGAAGAACATTCGATCAAAATATCCGGATGTATAATATATTACTTGTCACTATCATATCGTAAAACACAAGACTGAAAAGAGCGCCAAGAAGAGGAGCTTTGAAAAAGTGAGGCAACGCAACTCTTATCTCGCCCAAGGGCTCTTCCCAGGTATCCGCAAGAATTCAACCTCAAAGTAATTAGGAAGCTATCCGTTGGGCATTCTGAGAAGAGGACGATCCTGCTCGAGTAGCCAGTGCGCATTTTAGACAGAAAATTTGTGAGGAAGAGAAGGAAAGAGATGAAGCAAAAGACGAAGAGAAAGAAAAAAGAAAGCAAATCGAATGCTCTTCTATTTTTCCTGCTTCTTTTCGGCCAATTTTCGGCGACTCGCAAATCGAATGGCAGGACAAGAAGATGCAGATAGGTGCGACGAGGAAGACGCGAGTTCGATAAGAGTCCGAAGAGGAAGAAGAAGACAAGAGCGCAAGGTGGTCGATGGAAGACGAAGGAGAAGGAAAGAAAGGTGGAGGTCAGCGACCGGCAGACAAAACTTGCTAGACCGTCGCGAGGCTTTGCAGATGTGAAGTGAAACCAGACATTACGATCATAGACAAAAGAATACAACAGTACAGAGTGTACAAAGTACCTATTTAGACGAAGGGTGCGAGGGACACGAAATCTAGAAAGCGGTAATAATTGATCTTATTAAAAGTAGATCGCGAAGTTGAATATCGACTCCTTTCATGATACATTCTCTGACATTTTATTCTACTTTCTCTTATATCTTTCTAAAAAAATAATCATATCTGATTATGATTTTAAATATCTTTTCTTTAAATATCTCCCTGTTCTCTCTATTCTATTTTCTGCTGTATTTTTATTAATATTCATAGAGATACCCATGAGAGATTGTATTCTCTATCTGAGAATCTAATTTGCGGTGGCTCTCTGTTGCCTGATTTAAGATTTAGACACGTTGCCGTAGACCGCAATTTCCTGCTGCCCCTCAGGCTTCATTCTTCCAACACTATTCTCTCTCTGTTCTGTTGTATTCTTATATCTATGTGCAGATCCGTGCTGATCTTTGCGTGTTAGACAATAGCGTTTAAGCTGTTTAGAGCTCGACCTCATCTGAGCTAACGTCCGTTACGTCTTCACCTTGGCGAGACGTCTCCATCGCGGTTAAAATCTGATGGTCAAAGATGAATACAACGAACGAGGAAGAAGGAACGACTTTCTTGAGGCGCAAATTGCCGATATAACAAATTTTTATTTAATTACTGCATAAATCTCTTGGCACTGTACATAAATACAATAAATCCCATTATAATCATCCAAAAAAAATATCTCCGGTGACATAAATCGAAATATTATCCTTCAGCGAAAAATTCGCTGGAGAAACGCAAAGTATTTCGATATTCGAAAATCGAAATATCAATCGATCATTGTGTAAAAAAACATTTGGCACGACCAACTTTGGAAGAATCATTGCTAAATAATGATGAATATTATTATGAAGAATATATGCGCATTAATAATGCCACGTAATCGATCACAAGAAATAATTTCTACTGTGAGAGGAAGCCTTGATTTATTATTACACGTATCAAGTCGCTCTTATAATGTCAAGTGCATCCTGTGTACTCTGTTATTAATATGATTATCTAATTTTTTGAAATCGAAATAATTGCTATAAAAATTTTTATCTAAAAGGTATTATCTACATATAAATAAGTAATTTATTTCACTTTGTCTAAATAAGAATATTAAATCTATTATAAGATATGTGATATAGCAGAATCTGCATCTCATTATCAGCTGAAAAAATTGAAGCAAGCAAGTCACTGATAGCGAATGTTGCAAAAATTAGAGGTGAAAGTACAGCATAAACTAGTTCTATTAGAAAATTATTTCAATAGGAAATTGAGCTATGACATATAGAATTGATACAAGGCTGAAAATATCAATGAAAAAAATGGATATTGCTATTGATAACTCTACGCTCTCGCGCGATGACAATAAGAAAAAAGTTGTTTGCTTGATTTATCGAATAATATGTACATATTTAGTAATCCGTAGATAGTGTTATCTACATATGAAACGCGGCAGTGCCAATCCGAGAAGTGCAAAGATTAAAATAGAGCAAGTTGTGATCATAATTCCAACTTTTCGAATAAACATAATGTCCAGTAAAACGACAGTTAAAAATCTTGAATAATTTATTCGCTAATTTTATTACAATTTAAAAAATTAATAATTTAATTATTTAAGAGAATTCAAAAAATTAAAAATTTAATTTTCTAAATTTAGAATTAAATTATTAAAAAAGACAGATTTTTTTTTTAAACATCAATGTTGTACTAAATATTTCTCAATTTTATAGTTATTTTTATAATATTTCTCTTCATCATAATTTTTAAGAAAGCAGAATCGAGAGTCGCGATTATATAACATTCTCAATTTGCGCAGTTTTTCCGACACTCCTTTAATCCATGTGAATGAGAGAACAAATCGAGGCTTTAATATGAGGCAATCACATAGCGGAGAACGAAGCAATCGGCAGTCAATTATCGCAAATACGCATTATCGCCGATCGGCACGTCATGCATCTTTGAAGAAAATTCGATAGCTAGCCTTCTGCCCTTTTATCTGGCAAATTGCGTGTTAGAATCAGCCTCGTCCTTACATATCATGCGCGCTTTGTTCCCACAGGACCGAATCACGCACATTAAGAAGAAGGCCGTTTCGAAGTTATCCGAAAGCTATGATTATGTTAATTCCGCACTGACTATGCACGATAAATATTTAATCTCCGTTTTGATCGCAATTGTGAAGTATATACAAATGAGAGATATCGAATGTATCAAAATTATAAAAAAATTCGAAATAATAAAAGCAACATAAAATTCTTGTTTTCTACAGTTATATTTAAATTCTGATTATAATCTCGCGATTGATTTCCAATGATTCACAAAGGAAAAAATAAATCGTGCAAAACTGCTTTCATCTCTTTTCATAAAACTTTGAAATATGATTAAAACATTAACTGGAAATGCGTGATTATTATGTTTTCCGAAATAACGCATACAACTTTGCCATATTACGATAACAAATATTCGGCGATGCATCCCTCCTGTCTTGCACCGCAGATCGTCAGTGTAAATAAACGAGTCTTTTCCCGGCAGCATGCGTTTTGCTTTTAAATAACGAGGTTTCCAGAAATTTGTGAAAGTTATAATTGTTCAAGATCAATTTTGCTTTCGCATTATATGTTATATAAAAATAATATATTTAATTATCCTAGATTATGATCATTAAAAGCATAAAGACATCAAGTATCATCTTAAAAAATGTTCTAAATTTCGCAGTTTGAATGTTGATGATACCATTGACGGAAAAAAATTTCAAGAAAAAGAAAAAGAAGGAAAGAAAGAAAAGAAATTATAAGATAGAGATTTAAGTGAGATTTCTCTCTTTTGCGATATAAATCATTAAATTGTATCACAGCAGAACAGGATCTTGAGTACGACAGTGTTGATTGTTAAATGATAAGCATGACAGATACTAACTCGTATTAAATGCATCACGAGATAGAGCGGATTAGAAAATCGATCATTCATCTTCATTTTATGGAATTCGTAAATGCTCATCAACTTTAATTATAATTGCCTGTAATAACTCTTAAGCTCTCTAACATTATTCCAAAAACAACACATACACATCACTATAAAATGTAGGTTAGTGCAATTTTTTCTCGAATCCTCATTACAACTTGTCACTATTGATCATAAATCATTAATTGAGAACATAATATTTTACACAGCCTGATATTACTTAATTAATCTCGGCAACATTAACTTGAAAGTTCGAACATTTTAGTTAATTTGAAGACGAAACACAGATAATAATTAATTAAATATGAAATTTAAAATAATTAATTCATTATCTTCGCGAGATTATTCGTATTCTAATCATCTTATATTTCATTGTGGCATATATTCTGCGAATTATCTGTATTCTCTTGACAAGTGAAAAATAGAAAAGAAAGAGGACATCCACGAAGAGGTGGATAATATGAATGAAATGAGAGAGAAAAAGATGAATCGCTGATCGAAACTTCCAATATTCTGAGACGTTTAGCCGCTGGCATTTTCGAGGGCTCTTCGACGATATTTCGAGTTTGCATACATTCTGCTCTTTCTTTTATATGCTACACGCGGATTTCGCACGTTTCTCTTTTCAGTGTCGCAGAGAAAGCTTTCTACGCGTCCTCGTTCGATGACAGCGGCTGCGCCCGCCCGCAGAATTTCCCCGATTTTACGATTCCGACTGCCATTTTATGGGCTCTCTCTCCTAGAAACTGCACCCGTTGTGGCTCTTGTATCTCTTTACGAGAAAGAAACAACGGGCCGCGAGTATGAGATACGGCCGTAAAAGTCGAGGGACGTTTCTAACGGATTCCGCGCCTCGATATCCCTCTGCCCGCTGCATCCCCGCGACCGCATCATCGTCCTTCGCAGGCGGACACGTTGTTCAACCTTGTACTCCATAACCATTCACGGAAAGCGCGAAAGCCGACAAGCACATGTGCGCTCCGAGACTTGAATGACGTTCGAAGTCGTCGACGGATTATGCGAATGTCGAGACATCCGTCGTCAAGGATGTCTCGACGCAGTCGGCGATTGAGTTCTCTTGAAATTATTCAATTAAAAAAAAAAACATATGTTGGTGTAGTCATTTGATGGCATAAAAATTGCACGAGCATTTTTACTTTATGCAACATCTTAGCAAAAATATCGAGATAACAGTTAGTTATTGAATAATTAATTATTTCGATTTTTGAAGATACTTTTATTTTACCTGGCTTTTCATATTTTTGGAGCATTTTTGAGAAGAAAAAAGAAAGATGTCTATTATAAAAAATATATAGCCAAATTAATGCATAATCTCAATTTTAGAAAAGAAAAACATTAATGTAATAGTAGATGTATAGTAATAATTAACATAAATAATTGAATCTTTTCTCTTCTGGACTGTATATAAATTAATTTAAAAGAGAAACAACTTAATTACCTAATTTATCAGTGCGATACCGATCAGAATTTAAGGTAATATTACTTTTCTCCCGGCAACTCGACACGATGTTTACGATAATCACTAGATTTCTTCAGCGTGGCCCGCTGTTCCGATAGGGATAACTATATAATCGGTCTTTTTATTGCCCCGTACTTTATTGTAGCATAAATCTAACACGTTCGGTATATATATCGAAGTCACAGCGATCCCATGGATGGAGTCGGAAGCCTCGCTCCGAGAGCTTCATTAACCCACTTAGACGAAGCGGCCGAGAGTTCTGCGGGACTCATTATGTGCGTTTTCTCGAAACGATGACGAAATACATCGAGAATCTCGTAGTTGAATATCGCTGTGTGTTAGAAACGGGAGTTTCCTTTTTCAGATGTCATTCTTGTGTGCCTGCGCTCGGCATTCCGCAGCTCTGCCAAGAATGTGCGGTCAGCTGCCGAGGAAAATCACCACGTGCGACCCGATCCCCTGCACTTTCCCGACACAGAACCCTCGATGATAGACGTTAATAAATTCCTTGCCTTTTTCTAAAGCGTAATCTTATCTTAAAATAGAAGAATCGAAGGGATACAGTTAATCAGCTCTATAATCGTCTTTCGTAATCGAGCCCTGGTTTTAAGAGATTACATTGTCACCTATTCTTCCTTACTTTCATTTATCTCTACCGCTTCTAGAAAACTGACGTTGCCATTCTTGTAGGAAAAAAGGGATAGCTTACTTAAAATGTGTTGGTTCAAAAGAGAACAAAATTCTCTCGTGGAAAAATATTTAAAAAATAAAATAAATTATAGAAAACATTAAATATATAGTCTATTATTGATCGGGATTGTGTCGAATGAAAATGATTATTGTATCGAGTGAAAAATTTAAGTTAATAAAAATTTAAGTTAACCACGTTATCGTTACAAATGTATTTACTCGTTGCTTTTCTACAGTTACTATCCTGGATAGTAAACACGATCGAACGGTTGCCTACAACGCGTCGATCCAGTGAATGTCCGTTCGTAGGAGTCGCATTCCACGATAAATGCATTAGATTGCTATTCCCATTCCGTCGACTTTATAGATCTTACAACCGGCCGATCGCGTTACCGCAACCCCTCACGAAATTAATTTTCAAATATTCTATTAACTCGTATCAAATCACTCCGCGAATGCAACAGGACGATAAGATCGCGATAATCTTCTCCTGAATAACTGTGAATCAGAAAATTACTTTTGACCCGAAATTATATAGTGAGAATTATATTACTTTCTGATGTCATATTTTCATATAATTATTATCAATATCACTTCCAAATCTTATCAAATTTTAATGGAAATTTTGTTAAGATCCAACGTTGTGTTATTGTTAAATTAATTAATTTTGTTGGGGAGGGAATTAATTTAACAATAACAAAATTAATTAATTTTGTTATTGTTAAATTAATTAATTTTGTTGGGATCGCTCTGTGAATCTCCCGCGACATCGAATCACATAACAATTTGACACTCTCTCATGCAAAATATCAGGCTCGCGCATTATGCAATTATCAATTGAGGTGATCGTATTTCATCGCGACGACGGGGTCGAGGCTCGAAAATTTAATCGACTCGATCGAGCACGCTTCAACACAATACGTCAATTAGGGAAGGGAGGCAATGCAAGAGGCGCTCGAGGCGCTTTAAAATCTCGCGTAAATTGCAGTCGGCGTGCAACGCCGTAAAAAGCGATCGCCGAGAAGAATGGGCGGCCACGTCGCAATCGGTCGGTTAAGTTATTTAATGCTCTTGCCCCTTATCTCGATGCCGTGTGTCTTTTGCACGAGTTTTAACCGTACCCGGCATTTTAACGCGACGACGCATAACAGTACCGCGTTTCCTGGCGCTTTGCTATGCATTCATTCATTATTCATACGTTGCTAAAACTCGGCTTGCAACGTGACTGCACGCGTCCCGTCGTGGCGAAAATTCGAAGGTTTGACCTCTCTTATTGCTCCCTTCTCCTTTTTTTATACCTGCTTCGTGACTAACGGATTATTTACCCCCCCCCCCCCTCCACATCATTATTAAAAACGCGATGAAAGGGATATATTAAAAAAATATCTAGAATTTTTCCTTTGACAATGGTTCCCTTGATTGTTTGAAAATTAGAAATATATTTTATAATTGCGCTAGCAAAAATATTGTAAACTGTTTATCTTTAGAATATACTCTTTCTCTTCTAGTTTTATAAAATCCTATAAAAGAAATTGAATATATAATTCTATATAATTGATCTATCTCTCATGTTGTACATATTAATTTAGTTTTTATTTTCGTTGCGTTTTATTTCATAATAAAATTCTGATGTAATTTAATGTACTTTGTTCCATTCTTTTCTACCAAAGAGAGATTACAAAAAAGAATTGCATTGCTTGAAACTACTCTGCACAGTTTCGCGCTAATATCTTACTGCGCTTCGCTTCGAATTACATTTCAGCTTGCTATGCACCGTTGAATAACAGCGTATCGCGTATCATTGACATCGCATTAAAGTTCCAGAGTTAATGACACGTGCGCGAGGGAGGAGGACGCAGTCAGCTGATCGAGCTAGCTACCGATCATTGCACCGGTCGACAGATATGTCGCACATCGTTATGCGAGACCTCGTTCTATCATTATCGAATACCGCTTGTAAATATATTATCCGGTCGGTGTTATTACGAACATAGATGTACAGTGGTAGCTGCAAATTGCACGGTGACAGCGGGAATGCGTTTGCCCCGGCGTTTTCGCCACGCTACTTAAGCTAAGTAGATCATTAGTCGTGTGTCCTGTTCCGTTATCGCGTGCGATGAGTCACGTCACAAAGAGATACTTTTTTTTATGTACGACAAATCGACCGCCAACATTCCGCGTGCGTCTAATGCACCTCGTTCGCTTTATCAAAGGGAATATTTCTCTGACAATGAGAAATGCATGTTTATACGAGAGCATTAAGTGTATTTATCATGAATTTAATAGAAATATAATAACGATGATAATAAGATAATATTTAAGAATGTCTTTTTTTTCTCTGTTCTTGATGATTATCAGATTTATCGAGAAATAATTAAAATCAAAGGAAAATAAAAAATTCGTAAAAAATTGATATAATTTTTATTCTATTGCATTAATATAATATAATAAAAAATAAATATATAATATATGTAATGATATAAAAAGTGCGTAAGTGTAATAAAAATTGTATCTTAAAATAACATATGGCAAATATGAAGCACTTTTTGCAAATCTGATAATCATCAAGAACAAATTTCACACAAATGCTCGCTTCCGCGTGCAATTAATAATGTTCATAAAAACTTTTCTTGCTTTCTCAAGTTAAACATGACGCTGAATTTTCACCGGCGGTCTAATTTTAAACTAATTAGATAATAATAAACCGGTTTACCTAGATTATGTTCTTATCTATAATCGTGGACAAAAAAAATATCGAGTTATTCAACGCTGACCAGGCTCGGAGCGGTAGTCGCCCCGCTCAGGCATCTGGCGGTCGGCTGTCGCGAAATAAGTCGAGACGAGCACGTGGCTGAGAGCCTGCGGGACACGAGGAAGTCCGGTCTGGTAGGCCGAGATGACGTTGAGATTCAGCAGCACTCGGCTCGTTAACTTCGTCCACGACGATGTCGTCCGCGTCGGCCGCTTAACGGTTACGCTACGCGTTCTCTTTGTTTTGGATTCCGCGAGCTGTCAGCCGTCCCGACCGGCGCAAACGCCATAATTTCCATTTCCCAGTGGCCTTGATAGACCCTCTGGCACAAGTGATCGGACTGCATTCCAGCAGCAGCCGCGCGCGAGGAACGTCCGTCGACGGTCGTGCGCCCCGCGCCGCGATTAACTACAATAGCGTGGCGAGAAGCGCGAGCAAAACTGTATCGATCCCCCCGGTATTTTGCGGCCAGTATCGAACGAGCGAATTTGCAGCTGATAAGTAATCGCGTAAAATACCAAGTCCAACTTACTGCGTTAGATAGACCAAATCTGCCGAATTTGTCCGAGTGAGAGGAACGCCTGCAACACATAAAATATTTGATCTTGTAATAGATTATATTAAATTGAAAAACTTTACATTATACGTATAATATTTTTTTATATATAAATTATAATATTAGTAAAATATTTTATGACTTTTTCAGAATTTTTTAAATCTTAAATTTAAATGTAAATTAGCTAAACATCAAGGAAGGCTCGTAGAAAAGATTTTTAGATAATTTAAACATTAGAAAAGTAACGTTGCGCCTTTTACTTCATACGGATTTTATGACTTTTGATATCACGATCTAGTTGCTACAAAAAAATAATCTCCTCTGAGAAGGAAGCGTTTACAAGAGAATCTTGTTAATCTCCCATATATGCTTCTCATGCATGTACGAGCGTGATACCCACAATTATATCATCAAAGCTTACATCCGCGAACGTTAAAGCGACTATTAAAAACGCATCGAGTATCATCGCAGAATTATTAGCGATCGACAAACATACATAAAAGCACTCGATGATCTAACACGCTACTTTCACCACCATCGACCAGATATTATTAATAACGATCGGGACCCGCCGTCGCTGCCGATTGGGAATAACAAATGTTGCGTTATCAATAAGACACCCAATTACGACTGAATGAACTGTAATGTAGTGACACATGTGGCAATCGATTGCCACTGGCTGTTCTACGCACGAGTATAATTTCACTGACACGAAGAGATTCACGACCGGAATAATTGAACTACCATTTTTGGGATCTTCTTCGATGTCAAGTCTAAATTAGAATTTATTATCTTTACAACACACTTACATTTTTCCCCTCTAATTTCTTCCTATTCGGTTAACAAGTAGCAAGTTTCTCTCTTTGCATACCAATAAATTAAATTTTAACTCCAGGCAGTTATTACGTGCCGAGGAACATGTCGAGGATATCGTTTCTACCTGTGAGATTCGGACTTTAAACATTTCATATATAACGGCCAAGTTCATTACTCTGAATAATTATAAGACGTGAGGCCGTAAAACACGAAAGCAGGTCACATGGAGAAAAAAGGCCAAAAAAGTTCCACCGTTCGTTCCGCATGCATTCCTCCTCGATCACGCGGAATAAAATGCAATTATTAAATCGCATCGCGGTTGTAATTCATTACCCGGCGTGGTCGCATAATTATTTCCGCTGAGTCGGGTCCTCTCTCAACGGGATTTTACGCGCTTCAAAATTAATGATCCGAAATAAATTTCGTAACCATCCATGACATAAATAAAATTAAAAGAAGTCTCGTGAAGTAGTACCGATATTTGTATTCGTTTCTCTTCGATCGCGTGTAACGTAACATCCGAATATATTGCCGTTCAAATTTCACGCCTTATAATTATATATGTTAATGTTGCAAGATTTTTTCAATCTTTGCTACTAATTCAAAAATTAAGCTAAATGATAACTTTAAAGTTTGATTACCCATGTATCGAAAATGATAATTTATGGAAGAACGCACGTAATTAAAGCTTTTTTAGAGTATAATTTTATCGATTTTTTAAAATTTAATATGTATGTAATATTACACCATACACTTGGTGGCATTTTACGATCTTGTTATAACGCAACGCCTTGTTATTCTGGATTACTAAGAATTCATGGAATCTTGATTGCGCTATGCGTCTTTTCTATTCTTATAAATTACTCATCCGTTTAAGACCAGTTATTTACGCAACTTGCGTTAAACATTGTGTCGATGAGGCATAAATGTGCAATAGATCGGAATGCAAATAATTATGCGAACGGCATGTCGCATAAATTATACGGGCGCGTTATTCATTCGCTGGTCGAGTCTTGTAAAAAAAAAACACGATCTTGCCGCATAGTGTTCTAAGGAGAAAAACTTGAAATTACTATATTAATATAGAAGTTGTGTGAAAGAAAAGTTTCAAAGAGAGGAAAACAAAGTATTAAAATTTTGGCAAAATTTTTTCCTCCCTCTTTGGAAAAGATCTTAACGTCATAAATATGTACGTAAAATATTATTTTATTGGGTTTTGTTTTATTTTATTGACTAAAAAGTATTAATATTATTTATTAAATATTACTGTTCGAGTAGCGAGATTGTTAAAACATTATCTAATATCAAAATATTTTTTACGTAATTTACGTAATAGAACCAATTTACTGTTTTTTTTTTTCAGTATTTCAATAATTATATTCTTATTTTCAGGTTCGTTTGGAGAGTATTGGTGCAGAGGATATTGTGGACGGTAATCCTAGATTGATTCTCGGTCTCATCTGGACCATTATTCTGAGATTTCAAATACAAGAGATCGAGATCGACGTGGACGAAGAAAACGACAGCAGCGAAAAGAAGTCTGCCAAAGATGCTCTGTTACTCTGGTGCCAGAGAAAGACAAATGGCTATCCCGGCGTCAACATTCAGGACTTTACTGGTGAGTCGAGTTCTTCATCTTGCATATGATTACGCGTCATGAATATTCAATCTTCGAACGTCGCAAAAAAGTGAGAAAATCATGTGATATTTACGAGTTTAGAAAATATTTACTATAGTTGTACACATATTCGTCTACAAATTTTATTCTATATTTTTTCAACATTTAACAATTCGTAAGATGTATTTAAGTAATTTATATAAACTTAGATATATATAAATAAAAATTTTGTATATTTCTTTTTCATAAAATTATATAATTAAAAGTATGAGAAAAATTAATATTCTAAATATTATACAGGCTCCTGGAGAAGCGGTCTTGGCTTCAATGCTCTCATACATGCTCATCGACCAGATTTGGTCAATTGGTCGGAATTGCAGCAAAATAAGAACATCGATAATCTCAATTATGCTTTCGACGTTGCCAATTCAGAACTCGGCATACCACGGCTCTTGGATGCGGAAGATGTGGACACGGCCAGACCCGACGAGAAGTCCATTATCACTTATGTTGCATCTTATTACCACACGTTCGCCAGAATGAAGAACGAGATAAAGAGCGGCAAGAGGATAGCGAATGTACGGCTATTTTAAAACTATTCAATATAGAAAGAACTATGGAACTAAAATGTATTTTTTAAAATCTAAAGCCTTGATATATATCTTTTTCTGCTAATTTTGTTTGAAAATTATATTTAAAAATAGAGGATATATATTTAGAAATTCCATGTTTTATATGACTAAGAAAGAATCTTAAAATTTTTAAATTTGAATATCTTATATCTTTGCAAAAATGTGTCAGGATTTAAATATCCATATATTTTAGAATTGAAACATCTTATGTTTCTTATGACGCTATAAAAAATTCAAGGATCTAAGAATTAATTAAATTAAATTAAATTAAATTAAATTAAATTAAATTGGGAATAACTCGACTACAAATTTTTATTTCTTTTTTTCTATTCGAACAGATCGTTGGCCAAATGATGGACGCAGACAAGATGAAGATTCACTACGAGAAGCTGACGACCGATCTTCTCGAATGGATCAAGATGAAGATCGAAGTCTTAGAGAATCGCAGTTTTCCGAATTCGCTCGAAGGTATCCAACGGGAACTCTTAGCTTTCAAACAATATCGAACGGTGGAGAAACCACCGAAATACAAAGAACGATCTGAAATAGAAGCATTGTATTTTCACATAAACACCCGATTAAAGTCTCTGAACCAACCAGCGTTTACTCCGCAAGAAGGCCAATTGATTCATGATATCGAGAGAAATTGGGTGGAATTGGAAAGAGCGGAACACCGTCGCGAAGTCGCCCTGAGAATCGAACTGTTGCGACAAGAGAGACTTGAGCAATTAAATTATAAATTCGAGCGAAAAAGCGTACTCAGGGAGGGCTATCTGAAGGAGATGATCCAGGTGTTAACGGATCCTCGATATGGCAGCAATATGGCGCAAGTAGACGCTACAGTGAAAAAACATGAGGCCATTAGCGCCGACATCTTGGCGCGTGAAGAGCGCTTCCATGATTTAACGAATATGTCTGAAGAGCTTGTGCGAGAGAACTATCACGGTCTCGAGAGAGTCCGTAGTAGAGAACAAGAGGTATTGCAAAGATGGAAAGAGCTGCTGGCTTTACTGGATCATCACAAATCCAATCTAGTCGCGTTAAGCTCCTTGATGAGTCTGATGAGGGAAATCGATACGACGCTAGCTTCCATCCAGGAACTTCAACTGAATTTCCAGAGTACCGACGTGGGTCCGCACTTGTTGGGAGTTGAGGATCTTTTACAAAAGCATAGTTTGCAGGAATTGCAAGTGACGGCTCTGGGCGAAAGCCAGAGGCGACTTGGTAGACAAGCCGCTCAACATTTGGCACAGCCACAAAGTAAGGAAGTGCCATTGTTGCAGCAGAAACTGGAACTGTTGAATAGCACCTATGATGAGCTCGTGGAGAATAGTAAAGAACGCAAGGCTAGACTGGAGGATGCTCGAAACTTTTTTCACTTTCTTCAAGATCACGAAGACGAGGAGTCGTGGCTAGTGGAGAAGCAGCGAATTTGCAAGGCTGGCATATCCGCGAAAGATCTACGAGCCGTAATATCGTTACAACAAAAGCATAAGGCTCTGCAAGACGAGATGAAAGTGCGCAGGCCAAAATCCGAGCAGCTTTGTGATGCCGGTAGGAAACTGATAGCCGACAATCATCCGTCGGCATTGGAAATACAGAATCGAATAGATTCATTGCAGGAACACTGGAGAGTCCTAGAAGAACTAGCGGCGTTGCGGAAGAAGCAGTTGGACGATGCGGCCGAAGCGTTCCAGTTTTATGCCGACGCGAACGAGGCAGATTCGTGGATGAATGAGAAAATGGCATTAGTCGCTTCGGAAGATTATGGAGTGGACGAGCCAAGCGCTCAGGCTTTGTTGCAAAGGCACAAGGATCTGGAAGGTGAACTGAATGCTTACAGAGGTGACGTGCAGTCTTTGAATACACAAGCGGAGAAACTTATCAAATCCGGTATCTCCACTCTGGAATTAACTGCCGATCCGGAACCGGTCGCCGAGTTGGAACAAGAAGAATGGAGCAAGGAGATCAGACTGATGCCGCAAGATGAGTGGGTGGACGAGATAGTCGAGCGAATGGAACCGAGGACTGTTCACGAGGATAGAATGGTGCCGCAAGTAAAGAGTTTATACCCGTTCGACGGCCAAGGTATGCATATGGTAAAGGGTGAGGTGATGTTTCTGTTGAATAAAACGAATCCCGATTGGTGGAGCGTCAGAAAAGCCGATGGTACGGATGGATTCGTGCCAGCTAATTACGTTCGCGAGATTGAGCCAAAAATTGTGCAAGTCCAGGTACGCAAACTCGACAAAATCAAAACAACGCAGCGTGTAAAGAAGACGAAGATGGTCAAGCAGGTGGTGCCAGTTCGACGATTAAAATCCATCAAATCTACCGTGAAACCGATCAAGCGAAAGACGGTAAGCGATGGTGACAGTGTCGAGAAACGACAAAAGAAGATCAACGACACTTATGGTGAGCTACAGGAACTTGCTCTGAAGCGTCACGCATTACTGGAAGACGCTATCAGGTTCTACGGCTTTTATCGTGAGTGCGACGACTTCGAAAAATGGATTAAAGACAAAGAGAAGATGTTAAGAGTCGAGGATCCTCAGGACAACGTTGAAACGGCGAGAAGAAAATACGAAAAATTCTTAACAGACTTGTCGGCTTCCGGGAAACGAGTAGAGGCAATAGATGCAGCAGTTGATGAATTTGTTCGCCAAGGTCATAGTCAACTGGACAAGGTGAAAGCCAGACAGAGGCATATTCATCAGCTGTGGGATCATCTAAACTGGCTGAAGGCGCAGAAAGAGAAAAGCTTGGAGGGTGCATCAAGCGTCGAGTTGTTTAACAGAACTTGCGGTGAGGCACACGATTGGATGTTGGAAAAAATCACTCAGTTAGACACGGCCGAACTAGGGCCTGATTTGAAAACTGTACAAGCTCTACAGAGGAGGCATCAACATTTAGAACGAGAATTGGCACCAGTCGAAGAAAAGGTAAAATGTCTCGACATTTTTTGGATAATAAAAAAATAATTATTATATTTTAATTCTCATAATTCAATTTTTACAGGTACGCAAAGTGAATTTATTAGGCAATAGTGTCAAGAATTCATACCCGCACGAATGCAACAATGTCAACGTGAAACAAAACGAGATCAAGGAACTCTGGAATAAAGTTCAAACAAAGGCCAAGGAGCGACGATCTCGTTTAGAAGACGCGGTCGGCCAACAAATATTTATAAATAGCTCGAAGAATCTGATTAACTGGGCTACAGATATACAGGAGACGATGAAGGCCGAGGAACCAGTCAGAGATGTAGCTACAGCCGAGCAACTCAAGAAACAGCATATGGAACTTGGAGAAGAAATACGAACCAAAGAAGACGAGTACGTAATTTTATAATATTCAATTTATATAAAAAAATGTCTATAAAATTATATAAATAAAATATATTGGATTTATTAAAATAATTTTTATAATATTATTTTATTGAAAAATTTTTTTTAATAAATACAATTTTTATGAAAGATATTTTTGTGCATTTATATAGATTCCGTGAAGTCGAGGATCTTGGTCGAGAATTGTTACGTCGTAATCCAAATTTGGCGGATGTACGCGAACGTCTGGATAAATTAAATGGATTATATCCAGCGGTAATGGCCGATTGGATGACAAAAGAAGAATGGCTACGACAATGCCTGGAATTGCAACAATTTAATCGGGAAGCTGATCAGATCGAAGCTACTACCAGTTCTCACGAAGCTTTCCTTGAATTCACTGATTTGGGTGAATCTTTGGACGATGTCGAGGCTCTATTGAAACAACATGAAAAATTCGAGAACACTCTTCATGCGCAAGATGACAGATTAAAGCTATTTAGCGACACCGCTGATAAACTAATTGCCCAAAATCACTATGACAAAGATTAGTAAGTATCAGACAATGATTAATTAATAACTTAAAAGTAAATATAATATCGAATCTCTCTCTTTCCCTTTTTTACGAAATTTATTAAAATAATTAAAAGAATTTTAATCGTAATTTTTTAACTCAATGTTAATGAAATTTTATAGCATTTTCTAAATAAATTTAATTTATATCTAGCATCAATGAAAAAAGAAATCAAGTACTAGCCCGTCGTATGGCAGTAAAGGACGCTGCTCAACGCCGAAGAGCGGCCTTGAAGGCATCCGAGCATTATCAACAATTCTCAGCCGAAGTGGATGACTTGCGCGATTGGTTGGGCGACAAAATGAAGACTGCGGGCGATGAGAGTTACCGCGATTTGAATAATCTTGAGCGCAAACTGCAGAAGCATGAAGCGTTCGAACGAGAATTACGTGCGAATGAAGGACAGTTGAGAGCAGTCAACAAGGCGGGCAAAGCGCTGATATCTGAAGAAAATTACAGATCGGACGACGTGGGAAAAACCTTGAAGGATCTAAATGATCAATGGGACCAACTCGTAGCATTATCGCTGGAGAAGGGTCGCAGACTGCGACAAGCCGCTTCACAACACGGATACAATCGTACAATGGAAGATGCCAGATTGAAACTGGAAGAGATAGAGAGCTGTTTGCAGAGTAAGCAAGTAGGCATGGATCTTCGCAGTTGCAAGGAGTTGCTGAAAAAACACCAGACCCTCGAGAGCGACATGTGTCAGTGGGAACAAAAGGTGGACGATCTCGTAGCCATGGGTCAGGAGATGGCACATGAAGGTCACTTTGATGCGGTAAACATTCTGAAGAGCAGTCAAGCCACGCAGAAAAAGTATGTGAGAATTAAAAAATTCCTTCGTTATAATTTACATTATTGTCGCCATTTTATATAACAAAATTGATTTTATAATAATTCAATTAATTCATTCATTGATGAAACAAATATAGATAATGATATGTAAAGATAACACAAAATTTATATTTATAGATTCCGCAGCCTAAAGGAACCGGCTAAGAAACGTCGAGAAGCATTGGAAGAGAGCTTGCGCTTCCATAAATTCGGCTTTGAATTAGACGCAGAATTACAATGGATTAAAGACCACTTGCCACAAGCATCCTCGACAACGCTCGGACAAAATTTACACCAGGCCCAGACTTTGCATAAGAAGCACAAGAAGCTGGAAGCGGAAATCGCCGGTCATCAGCCTATGATAGATAAGACTTTAACTTCTGGACAGGCGCTTATCGATCAGATTCATCCAGAGAAGAAAAAGGTAAATAGCGAGAAATTTTTTGTCAAATAATAATTTTTTTTCACGTGGATTTGCATGATGATTGAAGATGACCGAGATTGGAGTAAGAAATTATGATTTTTGCACAGCTGGAACATCTCGAAGAGTATTGGGTGTACAGAGGTAAGGTGGATGCACTGATGCATGGAAAATGTCACAGATATTTATCGCTTCCGTGTTAATTGTTTATTAATTGCGCGTTTGAGATTTCACGTAATTAATAAATTATTATTTTTATAAGATTTATATTTTTATTTTTATCTTAATTGTCGTTGTACTTTTAGCACAGTCTCTAAAATTGTATGAGCTGTATTTGTTGTAATTGACTCGTAATACGCGAAAATTCTCTTTATTGTAGATAAAAGTAATCAGATATATAACATTTCATATATATAAAAATGTATAATAAAAATTTTTGTTCCAAAATATTATTTTAATTATTTCAAAATAGTAAATATTAATAATTTAATTTCAAACTAGTAAATATTAATAATTTAATATTATGTGTGTCCAGAGTCAATTATATCAAAATATGTTCTTTTTTTATACAGGAATATTGAACGAGATTTTTAATATAATGTTTTTTATTTTAAAATCTCATTTTTGTTTTGCAGCTTATATCTATTTCAAATTAGGAATATAATATTAATTATTAATATATATGATTTATATGCGCAATTCTAGTTGCAATAAGCTTATCGATTTTACTTCATAATTTAATAAACCTCAGATGATCATGAGGAAATGTATATGTATTGTGCATGCAGACATAAAATAATATTTCTGCTGTCACAGCAATGGAACTCTGGGCAGTATTATTGTCAGCATATTCCATATCGAAATCAAAACTATAAGCTTTTAAAAACAATATAGCAGCAAAATTAATTATTTAATAAATCATTAATTTGTATTTGTTTCGCGCCAGTAATATGTTGAAAAATGTAATAAATTGAGTTATTATAGATGACAATAAGTAATCAGTTACATTGATGCTTTTAATAGATTCAAGAACTATGCGATATTTTGGATGATGCGTGGAAAGACTTGCAAGATAAGGCAGAAGAGCGTAGTAGAGCGTTGGATTTGTCCCTAAAAGCGCAAGAATTCCTTTTCGAAGCCGGTGAGGTCGAGAGCTGGCTCAACGAGAAAAATGACGTATTGAGCTCCACCGATTACGGCAGGGATCGCGATGCCGCTACGAAATTATTGACGAAACACAAGGTATATATTTATAAAACGCAATATGAAACATGATATTAATAAAACTATCCTATTATTCCATTTTAATTTTTGATAGAAATTTTTATATTCATATTAATATTCATACAATCTTTATATTAATATAATCTTCAGAGTCAATTGTATTATATTGAAAATTTTGATTTATAATCTGCAGGCTGTTGAACTCGAATTAGACACATACAATGGCATCGTGACAGAAATGGGACATACTGCTTCTACGATGATAAACTCGAAGCATCCCGACAGCAAAGCGATAGCCAATAAGCAGCAAGCAATCGTTCAACAAATGCGTGCTTTGCAACGACTAGCTACCGTGAGGCAGCAGCGTTTAATGGAGAGCATGTATCGCCATGAATATTTCCTAGAAAGCAGAGAGTTGGAACAGTGGATTAAGGAACAAGAACAGGCGGCCGCATCGGAAGACTATGGCCAGGATTATGAGCATCTGTTACTGTTACAAGCGAAATTCAATGATTTCAAGCATAGAATAGAAGCCGGCTCCGAGAGATTCAATCAGTGCGAAGAATTAGCCAGAAAATTGATCGCGAATGAGAGTCCTTATATTCAGGATATCGAAAAACGTCAGGAACAATTAGGGTAAGTTCTTAGCTAGTGATAAATCGAGCAAACAAATTTTTGTTTATCTTTATTTTTGCTATTTTAATACTTTCTTTATTATTTTCATAGATCATTAGTATCGCATTTGCACGAAATAAATTAATAAGATGATGTAATTGGTATATAAAATAATATTTCTTCCTCTCTTTTTCTTTTATGGGGTATACTTCATATAAATTAATATAACAGTATAACTATATCTTTTAATATAGAAAAGTTTATTTCTATTTTTTCTCGGTGTTGGGTCACATTAACATTCCTTCTATGTACATATGCTATACAGATCCGACGAAGATGATCCAGTATTTCAAGTACAAAAGCAACACATGGTAATGAAGTGAGTACTTGGTTGTGAAATAACTCACACCCACGTATTTTTATAAGTATATAATTATATATAATTATAAATTAATCAAAACTATCTTCTACATAAATTTTTTAAACTCTTCCAATTTTAATAACTCAAAATCTTTTATATTATTCTTGTTTTCTTTTTTTTCCACATTTTAAAAATTTCTAAAATTAAAAAATTTTCTTAAAATAGAATATTTTAAATTATATTATTAAATTGATGAAGCTTTTGCAAATTTTTGAATATTTATTAATATTATATAAACAAAAAAATTATTCACAATTTACTAATAATCCGATTATTCCAGATGAAAAATTTTAGTTTTCGAAGAGAGAAAATAATAAAATTAATAATTCTGATTTATTCTTGTTTACTAGGGAATCATGGCAACATCTGTTAGGTCTCATCCGAAATCGTGAACAGCGATTGCAGGCAGCAGGCGAGATTCATCGGTTTCATCGCGATGTGGCTGAAGCGCTATCACGAATACAGGAAAAAGAGGCTGCTTTGCCAGAAGATCTGGGTCGCGATTTGAATTCCGTTCTGGCGTTAATCAGACGTCATGAAGGATTCGAGAATGATCTAGTCGCACTGGAGGCTCAATTGCAAGTTCTAGTCGAGGATGCGTCCAGATTACAAGCTCATTACCCAGGAAATAACGCGACGCATATCGATCAGCAGCAACGAATCGTCGTTATTCATTGGGAAGAATTGAAGAATAGATCCGCTCATCGAAGGGATCAATTACAGGCTAGCTGCGACTTGCAACGATTCCATGCTCAGGTATGTTTCTTTCACTGTATTTATATGATGATTTACACATACAGCACTTCTAACGGAAAAATTATTCAGGCTAGAGATTTGATGAATTGGGCAGCTGGATTACGCGCTACAATGTCGACAGAGGAAAAGGTTCGAGATGCGGCCAGTGCGCAGACTTTGAAGGCAGAGCACGAAGGTCTGAAAGGAGAAATCGAAGCGCGAGAGGAAAATTTCAGCTCGGTGCTCGATTTAGGCGAAGCTATGGTACAAACTGGTCACTACGCCGCTATGGTAAGAAATTCGTTCATAGTAAATTTGTCCAATAAATTTATACAATAAATCCATCAGAGATTTCGATGTCTTATTTGCAACAAGCGTCTCATTCGCGAATTAATTACGACTTTTTAGGATGTCGAAGAAAAATGTAATCAACTCTTGGACGAGCGACAAAAGTTGCATACCGCTTGGCAGCAGAAAAAAGTGCATTTAGATCAATTGATCGACTTGCACTTCTTTTTGCGAGACGCCAAACAGCTTGACACTTTATCCAGCACTCAGGAGGCCGCGCTGAGCGGCGACAATTTCGGGATCTCGGTTGAGGAAGTAGACGCGCAAGTGAAGAAACACAACGAATTTGAAAAACTGCTAGTTACACACGAGGAAAAACTGACGGCGCTGCAAGAGCACGGAAATAAACTTTTAGCGCAGAATCATTTCGATTCGTCGACGATCGCTCGGCGATTGAACGAGGTCATTCAAAGACGTGAAAAAATCCGAGATCTGTGCGACATGCGAAGAAGAAAGCTGGAGGCCAGTCTACTGCACGCGCAGTTTGTCAGAGATGTGGGCGAGGCCGAATCTTGGATAGGCGAGAAGCAGAAGAAATTGGAAGCGGAAGCGTCGAAAGGCGAAGTGTCTAGTTTGGAAGACAAAATCAAGAAATTGCAGAAACATCAAGCATTCCAAGCGGAACTGGCGGCAAATCAAAGCAGGATCGAAGAGATTAAAGGTAATTGATTAATAAATAAATTATATAATTACTGCTTAAATTATGTAATTTCCTCGCTTGCATATCGGATTGATAATAAATTTATTTATAAAATAGCAAAAGGAGAAACCTTATTAACGCGAAAGCATCCGGCCAGCACGGAAATTCATCAACAATTGGAACATCTACATACATCCTGGCGAAAATTGCTATTGGAATCTGGAAATCGAGGCAGAGGTTTGGAGGAGGCTCAAGATATCTTGGAATTTAATAATCAAGTGGAGAAAATCGAGGCTTGGATCAGAGACAAGGAAATGATGGTCCAAGCTGGCGATACCGGAAAGGATTACGAGCATTGCTTGAGCTTACAAAGGAAACTCGATGATGTGGATAGCGATATGCGAGTGGACGATTCCAGAATAAAAACAATTAATGCTTTGGCGGATAAGCTTATAAAACAGGTAGAAATCAAATCTTTTATAGAAAAAAAATAAAAGAAATTTTTTCATATATTAACTGAAATGTAAATTTTATTATTGAAAAATATTTTAGTCACTATTTTGCTATTTTGAATAACAGGGTCGTGATAATGAATCAAAGGCAATTCAGCAGCGGCGTGATAACTTTAACAATAAGTGGAAAGGTTTGCAAGGTGCGTTAAGCATGTATCGTGAAACATTAGCGGGTGCATTAGAGATCCATCTATTTAATCGGGATATAGATGATACAAACCAAAGAGTTATTGAGAAATCAATGGCCATGAATACAAGCGACACAGGAAAAGATTTACCCGCTGTCGAGCAGTTACAAAGAAAACAAGAGGCTATGGAGCGAGACATGACAGCAATAGAAGGGAAATTAAAAGTAAGTGAGGAATGTGTTAATTTCTCATAAATTATTTTACTTTGCAATTAATTATTAATTTTATAATTTGAAATTAATAAGTTTATTTATTATCATATAATTAATAATTAATAATTTTATATAGAATAATTTGATGGAACAATAATAATTATTAAATTTACTAATTTTTAGATTAAAATTAATAAATTTATGTACAATAATTAATATACATAATAGTAACAATTGAAATTTTTTTTTTATTTCTCTAAATCTTAATCTCTCTCTTTATTTATGTGAGAAAGTATTACAATATTTATTTAAAAAATTTTACTCATGTATGTGAATATATTGTAGTTTGTATGCACATCGAAGTATGATTAATTATAATAATTCTAAATACATTTATTAAATAGAATTTAAAAGCACAAGTAATATTTTACATTTTAATTTTATTGTATTAATTTTATTTAATTTTATTTAATTTTATTGTATGTATTTTTTAGGAGCATAAGGCAGAAGCACAGAAATTATCGCATAAATATCCGGACAAGGCACCCGAAATAAATGGAATATTATCCGAGCTCCAGTCTAATTGGGATGATTTGCAACGTCTAACTCGACATCGACGCGATGCTTTAAATCAAGCTTATACATTGCACAAGTTTCAAGCTGATTTACACGAATTAGATATTTGGGTGACCGATACTATAAAACGCATGGATGAATCCGAACCACCAACTACCATATCTGAAGCTGAGGCTGTACTAGAACTACATCAAGAAAGGAAAGCGGAAATTGACGGCCGACAAGATACATTTAAAGGTCTGAAGGAACATGGTCAGAAGCTCCTGTCGATTGACGAAGAAATTAAGGATAATCTTGAGCATTTGGAAGAACTTAGACAGACATTGGGAAATGCTTGGGATAATCGTAGGCAAAAATTAACGCAAGCGCATCAGTTGCAACTGTTCAAGGAGCAAGCCGATCAAGCTGATAGTTGGCTGGCGACGAAGGAAGCGTTCCTGAACAACGACGATCTTGGCGAATCTTTATCGGGCGTGGAGACACTGCTGCGTAAGCATGAGGAGTTCGAGAAAATGCTGATGTCTCAATTGGGACGTATCGACGAACTCGAAAAGTTTGCTAATGACATCTTGTCGCGTGAACACGCAGATTCGGGTATAATAAAACAGCGAATCGCTTCCGTTTGCGCCAGAAGAGACAAATTAAAAAATAGCGCGACGGCCAGAAGGAAGAAACTTTTAGAGAGCCATCACTTGCACCAATTTCTCAGGAACATATACGAGGTGGAAGGTTGGCTGCATCAGAAGCAACAAGTAGCGAGTGATGAAAATTATAGAGATTCCTCAAATCTGCAGAGCAAGATACAGAAACATATCGCATTCGAGAGTGAATTGATGGCAAACAAGGCGAGAGTCGCGTCTGTAGTCAACGAGGGTGAAGCGCTTATCGAAGAAAACCATTACGCCTCGAAGGAAATACAGGAACGTTTGGACGAGCTGGAAGCAGAATGGCGTCTTCTGCAAGAGACCAGTGAATTAAAGAAGAACCGACTGAACGACGCATATCAGGCCTTGCTGTTTGGCCGTAGTTTAGACGAATTCGAGACGTGGATGGACGAAGTAGAGACTCAGTTGCAGTCGGAGGATCACGGAAAGGATCTCTCGAGCGTGGCGAATTTGCTGAAGAGACATACCAATCTGGAGAACGACGTACTTGGTCACAACGAGGCATGCGAGTCCATCAAGGAGACTGCCGCTAGCTTCCAGAAATCAAATCATTTCATGTGCGACGAAATTCAAGAGCGAGCATTAGTTACGATAAATAGATATCATAGTCTTCAGGAACCAATGCAGATACGCAGAGATAATTTAGAAGACGCGAAGTTGTTGCACCAGTTCGCGAGAGACGTTGAGGATGAGTTGCACTGGCTGTCAGAGAAAGAACCATTAGCTGCAAGTAACGATCTCGGAAGCTCTCTTACTACAGTGAAGCGATTGCAAAAGAAACATCAAGCTTTAGAAGGAGAATTATTATCCAGGGAACCTGTGGTAGCTTCTTTGGTTAGCAGAGCGACTATGATGATTCGAAGCGGACACTTCGCGGGAGACAAGATTGAACAATTAATTACAAAACTGCAAGAGGAGTTGTCGCATCTCCGAGACCTGGCGAGTGTCAGAAAATTAAGATTACTCGATGCTGTGGAATCGCAAACGGTAAATTATTAAATATGTATATCTTTACTAATCTAATAATATCATATATAGTGTTATTAAATTAATAATAATAATAATAATAATATTAATAATATTAATATTATATAATAATATGAATAATATTATATTATATATAATATTATATATAAAATTAATATTAATAATAATATCATAAATTATAATATAAAAAAATAATGCGTAAATAATTTTAATAATTTTAAAAATTTAACTGATAATAGAGAGAGAAGTGTGTAATTTTTATTTACGACGAAATTAAAAAATTACATATTATGTACAGTTTTATGCTGAAGCGGCGGAAGCTGAGCAGTGGATTAGAGAAAAACATCCGCAATTAACATCAACTGACTACGGCAAGGACGAAGACTCCGTGCAGTCTCTACTAAAGAAATTAGAGGGTATCGAGCGCGATTTATCCGGTTTCGAGAGCACAATCGATAACCTAGAGAAGCTATCATGCGGTCTAATCGAGCGAAACCACTTTGATAGTAAAAATATCGCCCAAAAGCAGTATAACATCGAGGTGAAATTTAAAGAATTGCAGAAATTGAAAGAATATCGATTACAAAGATTATCGGAAAGCGAAAAGTTTTACAAATTTATCAGACAAGCTGATGAAGTAATCGAATGGATTGGAGATCAAACAACGGTAAACTGAAAAATAATTAGTTAATAATTATATAATTATATAATTACATACATTCATCTATATGTATATATTTTTTTAATTATTATAATTAATGTTAAAGCATAATTATTAAACGTTACATAATATTAAACATGCTCAGGTTGCTGCATCGGAGGACTATGGTCGCGACGTGGAACATGTGGAACTGCTGATTCAGATATTCGACAATTTCTTAGCCGGCTTGACGACAAGCGAAGGTCGTGTATCGGCTGTACTTGACGAGGGACAAAGACTGATAGAGCAGGATAATCCCGAGAAAAATAAAATATCTCTTAAAATCGAAGAAACGAAGCAACAATGGGAAGATTTGAAGGAATTGGCGCACGCTCGACAAGACGCGTTGGCGGGCGCCAAGCAAGTTCACATGTTCGATAGGACGGCCGACGAGACTATCTCCTGGATACAGGAAAAAGAAGTGGCTCTCAGCTCGGATGGCTACGGCCATGATCTGGAGACTATTCAAGCACTGGTAAGAAAGCATCAAGGATTCGAGACTGATCTAGCAGCTGTGAAGGAGCAAGTAGAGTGCCTGACGGAAGAGGCGTCCAGGTTAATCGAGCTGTTTCCAGACGCCCGTGTACATATCGATGTAAAGCATCAAGAAGCGGAAGCGGCATGGAGCGAATTATTGGAGAAAGCAGCACAGAGACGAAGTAAACTCGCTCAAGCAGAACAACTACAGGCCTATCTAGGCGAGTACAGGGATCTGATATCCTGGATAAACGAGATGGTAGCCAAGGTGACGGCGCCGGAATTGGCGCGTGACGTTCCTGGCGCCGAGGCGTTGATTTCCAGGCACAATGAGTACAAATCGGAGATCGATGCTCGCGAAGAAGCCTTCGAGAAGTTTTACCGAATCGGGCAAAAGTTGATCGAACAGGGCCATTTCCTAGGGAAAGAGATTGAAGAGAAGATATCAGTGTTGCAGCAACGCCAACAGATCTTGAAAGACACATGGCAGCAGCGGAAATTAATTTACGAACAGAATTTGGATACACAGCTGTTCAAGAGGGACGCTGAAACTTTGGAGAATTGGATAGTCAACAGAGAGCCAATGTTGTATGACGAAAAATTGGGAGAGAGTATTTCGCAAGTGGAAGAGTTGATTAGGAAACACGAAGATTTCGAGAAGACCATAGAGGCGCAGGAAGAGAGATTCAGCACGCTTAAGCGAATAACTATGGTAAGTTTGCTATATAAAATAGATAAAAGAAAGGAGATTGTTTTAGCAGTTATTATTAATGGCTTGTGTAATATGCGTCTGTTTAATGTTATGGATGTACAGCTAGAAAAAGCCTTCCGAAAACAACAAGAAGTAGAAATGGCCGCGCGTCAAGCGGAGAAAGAGCGTGTGGAACGCGAGCGAATTGAAGAACGGAAACGTAAAGAGGTGCAAAGGATAACCGAAGAACGAAAACGCGAAGAAGAACGTAGGCGATTATTAGACAATTCTCATCGCGCGCAACACGATGAAGTTAATGGCTCTGTCGATGAACACGAATCTGTGAATATGTAAGTAAAAATTGAAATTTAATTCAAAACTAAATGTGTTGAAATATCTGAAGTAATACTTTAAAAAATGTTTTACAAATACTACTGCTTATATCTATTAGATTATCTCCGCTGAAGGGTGCTACTTCCGAAACAGCAGAACCTGCCACATCTCAGAAATCTCATGGTATATCACACGTATTTGGCGAAAAATTAAGACGAGGTATGTACCATTTTCATATGAAAAAAAATTGATAATAATTTAGATTCTTTTTCTTATTTTAATAAAAGGACTATATAATTTATTAATTGCGATTTTTTTTTTATTCAAATTTTTTCAGCAACTTCAGATATTAAGAGAGCCGAAAGCATGAAAGTAGATACGAAGAAGCCGAAACGGACTCCTAGCTTCACGACTAGACGAAGAACACAAAGCTTTAGAAAATTACAACGAATGGAGAACATGGACGCCTTGCGACCGGTTGAAATTCAAGGTTTTCTCGAACGAAAGCACGAGCTTCAAAGCGCCGGCAAAAAAGCAGCCGTTCGATCGTGGAAGCAGTATTACACTGGTACTTAATCATTTGTAAAATTAGATGGACGTAAAGCTTTCACATTCGCAAATATATTTTTATTTCTGAACCATTGCAGTATTATGCGGGCAACTGCTGTGTTTCTTCAAGGACGTGGAAGATTTTTCATTGAGCAAAGCGGCTACTGCTCCGATAACTATTTTCAATGCCCTATGCGAGAAAGCAGACGATTACACGAAGAAGAAGAACGTATTTCGATTGAAGTGTACGGATGGCTCGGAATTTTTGTTTTTAGCACCGAGTCAACAGGAGATGGAAGATTGGGTCAACAAAATTTCATTCCATGCGAAACTGCCGCCAAGTCTGCAACTCTTAAGCTACGACGAGTCTCAAAAGGTTTGCGATAAATAAACTAATTTATCTTTTTTTATTATCTCAATTTTTTAAGTTTTTTTTATTATCTTATGAAACTGTAAAATGATCTATATATTCTCTATCTTTGAATTTCAAATATAGCAAGAAGGTTTGGACCGACTGCAGAACTCGGGAGTGGATCAAGTAGATGATAATGTGTCAACCGGAAGTAGCCGCGTTTCCACACCGGAGATGGAACGCAAGAACTCTGTGATTAGGCGTGAGCCAACGTCGCCGAATCAACATTCACCAAGCACTGTGCAAGTAGAGTTCCTGCAGACGCATCGGCAGAATCAGCAGCGACGCAACGATGCGCAGAATGTCGATGCGTTCCTCGCATCGCAGAGATCCGAGATACCGCAAACTCAAACAGAGTTTCTGCAAATGCACAGGCAACAGCAGCTGCTCGCGCAACAGCAGCAGCAATTGATGCAACAGGAGCAACTAGCGGCTCAATGGGATCAGTATCAACACAATTCCGCAATGCTGGAAACCGATAAACCACCCATACCACCCCGAGGCGCTCCTCCACCTATTCCCATGAGAACACCGAGTTCAGAAAATATGATACAATATAGGCGTAATGGTACGCACATGGATTTAATTAAATATCTCGAAATTCATATATATAGCGAGTATATATATTCTTAATTTTTAGCTATAATTAAAATCGATTTTTTTTTTTAAGATAAAATTTATTAAAATTTTTTTTGTGCACATACCATTTTTTTAATCTTTAATAATCGCTTTACATTGCATTGTTATTTATCTTATCTTGTAATCTTTATGTATAAATAAAAAAATGTCTCCATATAGATGTGGAACACCATTTGCAACAAGGAAGGCCTAACGTCTACCAACGCAGTGCAACGTTAAATCATAATGGATCTAGCCAGTACTCATCGAACGAGCCACCGATATGGCACAGACAAAGTAGCGTGGATCTTCCTCAACAACATCAAGGTACATTATTATGTGTGTAGTATAATTTAAAAACTCAAGAGGTTTAGGAAGATTTTACTCGATATTCGTGGACACGTGAACATTCATCATCATTTTGTAGAATTAGCACCTCCATTGCCATTGAGTGCCCCTCCGCCGACTAGAATGACTCAGTGGAACATTCCTCAGCATCTTGGTCAGTCATTATAAAACACATTCGGTGATGTGCAGAAAAATCGATAACGTGAAAAAGTCGCATGCAATCATTCTATATTGACACTTTTTCATCACTCATCCGCATTTTAAGATTTTTTTATCTACCAAAATGCTTGGCCAGGAATGTAAAATGCTAAAGCAATGTGAAAATTATCAATTACATATTTATATACATATATGTTTAACCAGAACACATAGATACTCGTATTTTTTAAAATATTAACAGATTTTTGCTATTTATAACCACTTTGAAGATTATAATTTAATATTGCATTCTGCGCTGATATCTGCACTTTGATTTTTAACTTTAAAATTCACATAATCAGCAATAACAATTGTAAATAGCTATTTAGTGTACAATAACAATATAGCTGAATTATGCAAGTGTTGCATCAATATGTGATGTCAATTTAATCAAATAAAAATTTTTTTAATTGTATCTTTCTTTTGTTACAGCCTATGGGAATGTACCAGTAAATTTAAGACAAGTAAGCGTTTTTATAAAACATTAATTAAATTAAATATTTTATTTACGAATTTAATAAACGATTTAAAGCAATTTATATTTATTTTATAAAATGAAAGCTCATAATTACTAATTATAAAATTTCTTAAATTTCTTCCAAAATACATGTTTTATAGAAAAATATTTTAAAAAAGAGTTATTATATTGTATTTAAATTAGATTATATAAGATCTGCACATAAAAAAATAAGCGATTATAACAATTTCAATACTTCATGATAACTTTAACGCTGTCTTGTTTATAAGCTCGAGTATAATAGATTCATATTTTTTTAGGGTACACAACAACAAAATAATACTTTCACCGGTAGACCGACATCGTTGCCGCCTTACGTTGCTCCTCCAGCGGCTCCGCAATCATCTCCTCCGAACATCACAGTGGTGGATGGCAGAAGAACGTCAGAGAGCGGATCAGAAAGCGAGCAAAGTTCAGGCGGCAATCGCAAAGATCGCGATTACAAGCGAAGTTCTGTATTAAGCAATTTATTCGGAAGACGCAAGAAACCTTCTCAATCGTAACACTAATTTCAAAAATTCTTCGAAACACGTTTATAACTGTGTTTTTGTAGTCGTTGCATATGAATCTTACTTAAATGTGATGCAAAAAATGCGATCTTCCTCGTGCAAAACGAACGATGAAGTTTTTTGAGAATATCATTAAGATTTTTAATTTCATGGCATATTTTTGTTAAGCAGTACATCGATAGTAACTTATTTCTTGCAAATTTTATAGCAATTTTATTTGTATATTTATCACGATGATTTTAATTCGATATGCTTCAATTCCGAATTTGAATCTATGTACAACAAATTTTCCATTATTTACAATCCAAATCATAATCGATGATTAATTAAAAGATAAAGTCTTAATTATGAATTTACAATTTGAAGAAAATTAGAAGTTAAAATTTAGATTTTTCATAAAATCTATATTCTTCGAAAATATAAAGTTACTTATATTATTCAAATCCTTAGATAATATTGCGAATTATTCGGGAATGTTTGATTCTCGATGTTGTTGAATAATTTTTTCTGTGTATATAAAAATAATGTTTATTAAAATAATCATAAAAATTAAAATTGCGTTAATCAATTGTCATAATCCTAAGAATTAGTTGGCACATACTGACAACTATTAATTTTGAAATAATTTTATTATATATATAATTAATTATTATTAATAGCATATATAAGAAATTATTTCAAATATTATAAGAAAAAATTATTTTTCAAATTATTTCTATGTTAAAATTAATATAACGATATATAAAAAAATATATCGTTATTCTATTTATTTATATATATTAACACATATATGTATATTAATAAAGCATAAAGAGAGTTCACATGTATGTGCAAGTAACATCTTTAAAGATTATGACAGCTGAAAATTTTCAGTTATATTGAAAAGAACAAATATATAATGATTCAATAAAATATCGTATAAACATATTAATTTTATTATGATTTTTTATATTTAACTTTAGTTTCGGGTCTGTTAATGATGAATTTACCGCAATTTTGAATTATTCTTATAATAGTAACATAAGAAATTAAACTGAAATTAAATTGAATATTATTAAACTGAAGGCCTTTGAGACACAATCACAACAAACAATGATATTTTATAATATTAAAAATTGCAATCCTATGAAAATAGATGGTCACAGATTACCGAGTTTATTTGAGATGTACCTGACTTTAAGAACAAAATGTAAGGTGACTTCTATTTTTGGAAAGAGAAAAAGAGGAAGCTTATCTCTTCCCCTTTTTTAAGTTAAAAGATACCAGCAAAGACGTTAAAATGCCAGAAGAGCGTAATGTTTAAGTTGTAGATGTCATAATATATATTGCAAATATTATATATATTTGTAGACCCATATGTGGGACCAATGATCTTAATGTATTAAATGCCAGAGATATGTCGACGTATTTTTTGATGAGGAAGATGAAATATTATATTCTCGAGCGTTATACCATTTTTACGATAATGGTGATGTTATGAAATGTAAAGTGTATTTAATACAATATAAAAATTGTATACTATGCAGGCATAGGCCTGCAGGTAGTTATAGAGAAAAAGAAGGTCAAAATATAATATCATATGAATAAAATAAAACCCGCATATTTATTTATAAAATCCGAAATAAAAATCTGAACTAAGAAATAAATCAATCTCTCTCTTTTATTTACTTTAGATGTATTTAAGAAAGCAATTAATACATTTTTCAATTATTCTCAATCATACATTAAATTTAATATTTTTTAAATAACAAGAATCGTTTTTGAAAATTTAACAGTTTTGAAAATTGTATCAATTTAGATTAATGTACTGCATCATAATTGAATTGAAATATACAGTTATTAATTTTATTTAAAAAGAGGAGGAAAGTACTATTTCTCTCTTGCTTCTCTTTCTTTTTCTATTGTAAAGAGAAATATCTTTAATATAAATATTAATTTCAACAATATAAGTGTGTACAAAAAATTTATCATCATATTTATAAAAATCTTTTAATTCTTAAATCTTTTATTCATAATTTTCATTTGCAATAATCCCGACATTTCGTAATGTATATATGTATATATAATTTTATATATATACATATTTTTGTTTTTTTTTCGTAACTATATCCTTCATTACCATCTGTGCTTTAGAGCTTAAGATTTCTCATTCTAGTGGCAATACTTGCCGACATGGCGTATCTCATCTTGAAACTCAATGTATATATCTATGTAAACATCGCATCAGAATCGTATATCGTAGTATCAAATCCTCAAATCCTCAATCAATCGTCAATCAACGTCAATGGTCAATGTTGTTGACTTGGTTATAAATACATCACGAGATGTCTGATGGTAAATAGCATATTTTCAATAATACTCTATGATTATAATATTCATTATTTAAAAAAATAATGAATAACAATTTGAGCAATAAATGCAATTATAAGATTTTAAATGTGCATATGTATATACACAAATATTTTTTATTTTTAATATAAATAATCTATAATAATAATAATAAAAAAAATATAAATAATTTTTAATATAAAAAATAATAAAATTAATATAAATAATATAAAGGCTTAGATGGCTCTTGATAGTTAAAAAATATGTATTGTATAAGAGTAATATATATAATCTACATTATGAATTTGAATTTATAGAAGAAGTAATTCGCCGGAGATTGCTTATAGACGGCGATGGGACAGGAGATGACCGTAGAATCAATATGCTGTTAAAATCATTCATAAAGTGGATTAATAGTTCTGATGTGGATAATACATTACATGAAAGAATGTTATCGCAATTGGCGCAATGTGAATTTGCACAGAAAAAATCCAGATTAGTCTCAAATATGAGTCGAGAAGAGTTAGACAGCTATGAAAAGCTGTCCAAAGAAATCGAAATACAAATAGAAGAAGCCAAAGAAGACATAGAAAAAACTAAGATAGAATTGCAAGAAGCCAAACGTGTGAGAAAGAATAGAATAGAATACGATGTATTAGCAAAAGTCATCAATGAACAGCCAGATCGGTTGGAAACAGACATCAAGCTTGGCACATTACAGCAAGAGTTAGCCACTTTAAAGGTTTGATAGCATGTTTTTATACATATATAATATAATCAATCTTTTTTAAATAAATTTAAAAATTGATTTTATTTTTGAGTAATGTTTTACTTGCAGGACAAATCAGAGCAGTTGGAGCACAAGTTAGAAATGCGTCGTAAACAATTTCATGTTTTAATATCATCGATACATTCTTTACAAGGAATGTTAGATAAGTGTGATGAAGAAATAATTGATATGAGCCTTGAGAATGATACAGAAGATACAAATGTGCAAATGCAGGACAGTCCATAAACTAAATTTGTTCTAGAAATAATTTAAAATAAGTGATAAAATAGAAAAGAAAAACAATATTTGATAAAATTCTATTTTTATTTCCAATATTATTTAACTGTATTTTCTTCAAATTTCGACAATGTATCAAAATACATGTATCAAAAAATCTTTAATTTTAGTTTGCTAGTTTTTGGTACATGTCTAATAGTTAAAGACAGTCTAGTATCACGTTTTATTATTTCTCCTTCCATAAACTTTCTTATACACATATGTAGATTTTTTATTGAAGATTCTGATATACTATCTGTATCTCTTTCTGCTATAGAGTGCAAGTAATTGTGATATAAATCCTTTTGTAGAACTAATAGACTTCTGCGTTCTAGTAATAAGCTGAATTCTACCTTAGGCTGTTGTTGCTACAAAAAAAAAATGATGTGATTACATATAAATATGTATTGTATCAGCCTTGGTATATTGTAGTATCTACCTCTGTTGTATCGAGCCGTTTATAAAAGTCAAGAAGTGTATGGGAACCACAACTTATAGTAGTTACGACAGGATAAAAAAGCGGGCCATCTGAATGTGCCTGGAGGAAACATGTCACTCTCATAATATCATGTATATACTTTCACATTTTCTATTGACTGATATAAATAAATATAATCTATGTAGTAGAAGAAATCTATGTGAAGAAAATTAATTGTGTCTTTTGCTTATCTAACATACCATTATTCCTTGCCCTGATAAATACTCATTAATTAAAACATGATTAGGTAACACTCCATTTTCAAAAGCGTTCAAAGCTGCCACTTTATCAATATATTTCTGAAGCCACTAAAATATATATACCAGTGTTAATATTTGATTAATATAATCATTTAATCTAGTACTTATTATAAATGTTGCTGTCACAAATATAAAAAACCTGCAGTTCTTCCATTTTTAAAACGACAGATATTTTACATTCTTACTACCTACACTAGGAATTTCTTCCGCTATCATTCCCTTAGGATGTGGTATTCCACCCCAATTTTGCAATCTACGATGACTCAATTGTGTCCATTTTGGTTGTGGTACACTATTTATGTATTTTATAACTTGTCTCTCTTCTTCCTCGGTAATAAAATTTGGTATGTAACACGCAGTATCTGGTATCTATGATTTACACAATATATATAAAATCACAAATTCTCTTTTAATTAAAATATAAGTTCTGAATAAAGACTATATCAGTTAGCTAATAAGAATAAACCTGTGAAACTACTGCATTGGACAATAAAGAACATTGTTCCTCAGTCATTTTCAAAATCTTCCTTAATAATATTGAATGAATTAACGCCGTGCTAATCCTAATAACAATTTAAGAAATCAATAAGTCGATGAACGATAATGTAAACAACTGTGAACTATAAACAGCTGAGGGACCGCGTGCATAATACGTGCGCGTGCGTATACGAGAAAATTAATAAACTGACAGCTAGCAGAAACTTCCTCAGTCGTACGCAGTCGTAAACGTCAAACGTTTGTTTTCTTCCGCGGGTCACATGGCAATGGCAAATTATCAATTCTGTTATACGGTTATCGGAACATCGTAATAAATATTGCTTATAGCAATATATATTGGAAAGATTACATTTAATAAGTGTGAATTTTAAAAATTAGAACTTTAATGCGCGATACTACAAGATATCAGCTAGAATACACGTTTGCCATTCTTCAGGCACTGTATGTTAATCAATAGTGTATTTACATAAAATCGATTAATGACCTAAACTAACACATTTCGCGATATGAGTTTCTACGAGAAAAATATCTGTTAAATCTGTGTTAATATAAATTGAATAATAAGTGGAGTAAAAATCAAATATAGCCAAATATAATAAATTGTTTCAATGACACTTTGAAAAATATACAGAAGTTATTTATAATTAATTAATATTTCACATAACTTTCTCTATAATAATTATACTTTTAAACTGAATAAGAAATATGTACTAATTGTGAGTTGTTTATATGAGAACTAAATGGCTGATAAAAACATCAAAGTAATCCATCAGGTATAATTAATAGTACATTAATTAAACGCGACAGCTCTAATATTACATTTAAAGTGACCAATATATATATCTTTTTCAAGCAAACTTCATATTTAAAAAAATTGCGTTTTTTATAGTTTCTTCTAGATCATAATTTTGAGAGCACTGCTGAAGCTTTAATTCAAGAAGTTTCAAAAATGGGCTTCCAAAATTCAACATACAAATTAGAAGCTACTGCAGATCCGTATGCTCAATTAATATTATGTTTCAATATCGGAGATTATTCGACCTTTTTCCAGGTAAAAAGTTTTGTACAGGATTAAAGATTAAATGTCTGCAATTAAATTTATATAAGAGATTGAATCGATATAAATAGATATGAGATTTTATTCTTTTCAGTTATGGGAGGATTTGTTTTCTAACAACACTAAACAGTGTGAAGAATACAAAAAATTAACATTTTATTTACATGTGCATTTTGCTATATTACCTAAACGTAAATTAGGCACTGATCAATATAAAAAACGTGAGAAATATAAATATATTGTTAATAATTATGCATAATATATATATTTAATCTATATACTTTTTATATAACATTTTCAATTTTTGTTATAAACTAGAATTGACATCAGAAATAGATACATCAAAATTGTCTTCAGTAAAAGGAGATTCTGTTATGGAAAGATACAAGGAGGTGACTTATATTTTTTTGAATTATCTCTAAAAATTATATTTTTATGTATATATTTACTATTCTTGAATATTCTCGCGTTATATTACATTTAAAATAAAATGTTAATGCTTAATGTAATAATGTACTATGTGAAATATTTTAAAAGTAATTAGCCTAAGGATGTTATTAATAATAAACAGAACAGTGCAACTGAAATCGAAAAAAATATAAATAACAGCATGAAACAATTACAAGATTACTTGAAAGGAGAGGGCAAGGAATTAGAAAATGACAAAGAATTACAATCGTTTTATGCGCTACCATTTATAGAAGACATTCATGCAGACACTTTTTTCTCCAAAATATTAGAACAACATTGGTTGGATGAGCTATCAAGAAATCTAGATTTATTTATTACAAATCACAAACAAGTGAGTAAATTCGTTGTAATAACTCGAATTCTTTATATCGTGTGTTTATGTGCGATAAAAAAAGAAACGAAGAAAAGTATAAATTATAATTATAATTATTACGAAATTTGCAGAATTTGGCTGACTTGAACAATATAAATCTTAATAGAGTGCAATCGCGAGATTTAGTACATATTATGCCAGTAACAAAAATGGGTGTTGCAGAATCAAATACTGCAAATAAGACTACAAGGAATAATATGTCAATTGTGCCAAACGATAGAAATATACCCATATTTTTAGAAAATCATGATGATGAGGAGCAGTACAGTTTATCTCATAAAAGTCGTAATCTAAAATCAAAGTAAGAAAATCTTCTTTGTATACTCTTTTAGTAAAGAAACTTGTAGAAAACAATTCGTGTATGTGTGTTATTATTTGCAGAGATACACAAACATATATTACTGGAGACCAAATTATAATCAATGATTCGCGAGAAAATTTATTGAATCCGGGAGAAAGTGTTAATAGTTTGCTGAAGATGCACAAACTAGAGAAAAAATTGATTCAATGCAATCAAGAATTGGCATTGACCAAGACTCATTTATGCAGTATTCATACAAGTTACGAGAAATTAAAAGTGAGATTTCATAAATTACACGCGGACTATCATAAGCTAATAAACGTCGCCGGGGAATTAACGGTGGCATTAGAAAACTCGGTGAAAGGGCAGACTGTCGATATACAAAGAACGCTTGAAATTTGCATGAAGATATTTCCAGATTTATTTAATCAAAATATAAGAGAAACTTCTTATGTAAGTATAAAAAAATCACAACGTGTCTTTCATAAACTTTGTATTTTTAATTTTGCTAATATTTTCGACAAATTTTTACAGCCATCCTTGTTGCAATTCGGTCATACTAACATAAAAGCAATGTCCCAGCCTAAATTTGATCATATCGCAGCGCTACCAGTATCTCCAAAATTATTGGACTACAAAAAAATCAAGTTACATCTGCTTAACGGCGATGTGAAGACAAAATTATTGCTGTTGCAAGCATTGCGTTGGGTATTAAAATTATTTATAAATATATAAAGTGAGATGTATATTAATTATTTTAAATAATATATTTATGTTTTTAGAAAATAACACTCGCGCAGCTGAACGAACAGGATGAAGTCCTGCACGAATATATAAGCCACGATTTGTTAGGACTTCATGGACAAATTGCTAGCGACAGCGGCAAGCCAGTTCTACCATGTTTGCTGACTGCAGGAGAAGCTTATGCCAGGCATCTTTTACAACAGTTCACCGCAAGATTACTAAACACATTGGCTTCCTTCAGATGCGGAAGAGATTACTTATCGGTCGGATCTACTATTGTAAACGTAGTATGTTAAATTAATCATCTGCATGTGTGTATGTTTTTATAATTATTCGTAATATTTTGAAATCAAACAAAAATATTTTATTTGAATTTAAAGGTAAATGTAAATTTATGTGTGACCACACGTTAAGATAAATTACGATCTTCGATATTTCAGATCTTTGCTTGTCTCGATAGAAATTACGCTGATGGAATTGACATTTTGGCGTGTGATATGATGATAGCGATGTTACAGAAATTATCTTTACGTAGACAACAACGGATATACATGATAGAAAATGGCTTGTTAGAATGGTTAATCAATCATTTACACGATAAATGTCGCATCATAAGTTTATACAGGCTTGAATACGCTACCGCACTTTTAATGAATCTATCATTGCATCGATTAGCGCAAGCTAGAGCATCTAAGATATCTTCTTTACTCGTTTCTACACTACTCATCCTTCTCTCAATAGATCATTCATCTGTGAGTGAAATTGCATGCACATATTTTAGAAAATATAATATTTAGAAGAAAATCTTAGAAATTAATGGAAGAAATATTTATATAAAGTTTTCATATTATTTACTAGTCTCTACCATATATTAATGGAGCGCTAAACAATTTTTTAAACAATCCTGTGATAAATGAGGAAGCAAGGAAAATGAAAGGTTCGAATATATCGGATTATCTTGGAAGCAATCAGAAAACTACAAAAATAAAGTACACATATTCGGATAAAATATGAAATTTCTAAAAATATAAATACTCTAAATATATAAAAACAAATATTAAAATTTTCACTATATAAAAAATAAAAACTTAATCACATTAAAGTGCAATTCACGCATTTATAATCGACTAATGTCTTCTTATAAATTCTAAATCTCTACTTTGAATAGTGATTTAGAAAGTTCATATTTGTAAATATTAGATTAGAAGATAGCAATTCTCTTTTATTAAAAAAATTAAATGATGATAATTTCGATACAACAGAAAGCATCTAGAACATATACTGAAAATACAAAGGCATGAAAATGTTAATACACCACAGACTGAAGAAACTGGAGATGATGATAATGTAAGTACAGTGCAAATTTACCAAATGAATATTATCTGAGCATCAGAATATGTTTATAGGAAGAGTTGGATGTGTTGGAAAATGAATTAGACGAAAATGATCCGCTGCAAAATTATGTCGGTGAATTGAATGGAGAAACGCTGCTTGCAATGTGTTATAGCGTTTCTTCGAAGATTCCTCAAGATACTATAACCACGGATACAACTCTACAAAAGATATCTACGTTGAATCCTATCAATTTTTACGACAATCAACACAATAATCATCTTTGTAATAAACGCCCGTCCTATCCTACGTTAAGGTGTTTATACATACAAGTTGTACATTCCAAAATTATCTCTTTTTACATAGAAAAATAATCAAATTAATATTGATATTATTAGTAAATTTTTTTCTTAATGACACACATATGTTACATAAATGTCATACATACAGCTGAAGATTAATTCGATTATTAATAATAGTAAATTGAAATAGTAGGTACAATTTGAGGATGAAAAATAAAATATCGAAAGAAAATTGTATTAAAGAAACAGCTCTTACTAAACAAATATCGAATTTATCTGATTTCTCTTTGAAGGTATAATATCCGAAGTAAATTCGTAAGGAATTTTTATCGACTAAATCTCTTTCTATATAATATATATAAATATCTATAATTCCTTCAAGGAACAGCAAATTATCACAAATGGCACGAATAAAGAATCACTCTCTGCAGATAAAATTGAAAATATTGCAAAAAGATTCGTCAGTACCGAATCTTCTTCAATTATAAAATACGAAAATCGACTATGTAAAGAACAAAATAAAAATTTAAATGTATTAAAAAATATAGTTTGGCCATCAAGCATGATTAAAAACAGAAATCAAAATCAATACGAATTTGATTACGATAACATCAAAACAAATAATGTTCAAATAGATCAATTAAAATTACGCAGATCGCAAAATAGGATTGATATAGAAAAATTCCATGATGGAAAATGGAAAACAGAGTGGGAAAAATTACCTTTAAAAACTATAAAATTTTGTAACCCAAATTACTCTCAAAAAACAATTTCAAATCATACCATTTATTTATATGAAAATCGAACTTCCAAGTGCGTTATTAATTAATTTAATTTAACTGAATCCAAACGTGATTTAATAAATATAAAGTCTTGTGTATATATATATATATATATATATATATATATATATATATATATATATATATATTAATCTAACTTATAGCTTATAATTAATAACTATCGTTTTACAGGGATAGTAGTGAGACTGCAATAACATCTTCTGTGACTCTTGGTCGTGAGAATGGTCAAACAGGTATGTATTTCACATTTCTAACTTTGTTTAAATATTCTGAGCAAGAGACTTTCCAATTATTTTTTCATCTACTAACTAAAAATACACTAACTTAAAAATGACGAACATGGCACATTAAGAGAGTAAATCACAAATGCCATTCAGTGAAAGCTTTATGACTTTCCCTACATGTTTAGAACATCTTGGAAAAATTAGAGCACGTAAACGAAAGCGGTGGAAACTTAGATAAATATTAATCAGTTAGATAATATACGATAATCAAAGTACCATTAATAGTTATTTAAAAAATATCATATTTCAAATAGCAATTTAAGTTATCTTGACTCATATATCATCACTCTACGTTGACTCATATTCACATAATTTAATAGAAATTAATGGATGCAAATTATTTCTATTGAAATTAATTAAAAGGAATAAAAAATTAATTTCTTATTATTGTTACTATTATTACATTTTAAGTAAAATGTTTATAAATTTGATTTTTACAGAAATAGAGAAATTCAGCAGTATAGCTTCGCTGTGAGTAATTTTATATATTCACATTGCACTTCTCACAATTTTCGAATATTTATTTGTATTGTTGAAGCACGTTTTATATTATTTAATACACGTCTTTTGTATTATTTAATTATTATACACATATACTTTACGACAATTTATGTATGTTTATAATGAATTATATTTTAAATAAATTATATACTTATTACACTTGTTTCAATAAAATACTTTTGCTGAATTGTCTAGATTATATATATGTATAGCTCTTATAAATCGATCTAGTAATAGTATTGTTTGTAGGAATAGTAATAATTATGATAACAATATAGTTAAGGATAATTCATGGAAAAATGATCCAGAACTTGTTAAAGAAGAAGAAGCATTTTTGGCCAAGCCTAAATTATCAAGGACACCTCCATAAATATTATATTAAAAATTCCAGGATAAATTTGATTAGAAAATGTTTTTCTTCATATATATATAACAATCATAGAATAGTAACTGAAATTTTTATTATAAAATAATAATTTTACAATTTTCCACAGTGTGTTTATCATAGATTATGTACAAATAATTTACGCGCAATAAAATTTAATAATATTTAAAAAATAAATATAAATAAATCTAAGATATGTGCATGTATTCTATTGAAAAAAAGATTTTAATTTTTTAATAATGTTAAATGAATATTAGCTGCTATTATATGGAACAATTCTTGTATCTTTATCTATATATATAATAACAATTTATTTTATACCTGAACCAATAATGTTGATTCTGTTGAAAGAAATATTTTTTAAAGAAGATTTTTTTAATAAATGTAAACATAAGAATATTTCCCTCTATACATTATATTATTATTGTGTGCAATAAAAATGTTTAAAAAAATTATAATTGTATAACATTTTTATACATGATTGTGTGATAGGGGAAAAATAATAGAAACAGCCACACTTCAATATTTACAAAAAATTGAACGGCATTTTTATTTTGAATAACGCATCAAAATGCAAAAATTCCTATTAAAATATACTTATAAAATAAATATGCATCTATATACACAAATCTCAAACACATCATCGTGTGTATATATGTTATACTTTTTAAATATTACCTTATAAAAATATTAAGCAGGAATAGCTCTTTTCACAAGCATTGGACCACTGATTCTATATCGTCTTGACACAGTGGGATTGTCATTATAATTACTACTACTACTACCACTATATGCATCAAAATTCGAAGCGGAATAACCGTTCATGAAAGTACCGCTCTTACTTCTGTAACTACCGTTGCTACTCGCGTATCCCGATTCATCGGAGTAAATGCGACCTGTGTAATTCGGTCTGCCGTCTTTAATTATAATAATTTTTCTACTATCTTTACCGTAAGGAGCATAATAACCATTGCGTTCTCTCGAGTAAGTTACGCCGCTATTCGGAGCGTAGCGAGACAAATACTTGTAACTATATTTATTCGGTTTTCCTATGGAGTAAATACCAGAAGTATGTGTCTTCGAGAAATGACCACTCGGCCTAGAACCCGATATATACGGTGAAACATCGTGATTATGGCTCACGTGTCCCACGTTTCCCCGCGTGAAACGCGTCTCGGATGGTATCGAATAGATATCATTGTACTTATTGCTGTCTTTTAGATTGTACAGAACGTCTTTCTGCTTTCCAAACGAGTATTCGCTAGTCAGACCGCCTGGCAAATAAGGGGGATAAACGTGATCATTTTCAGAATAACTCGAGGAGCTAGACGAACCGAGATACCCTTGTACATCGCTGTTAACGGAATCTCCGGAATAATTTTCTATAGCTGGCCTGGAATATTCAGAATAAGCAGGCACTCTTTTACTACTAGTGCTGCTAGCCGCGAATTGGCTAAAGTCGGAATCCTTGTAAATTGGAGCACTTGAATACGCGTTAAAAGTTGATTCCGCATTGTTGTTAGAATTAGAATCTAATCCACTGAACAGTGTATTAGTTGCTGCACGAGTAGGCGAAGTGTAAGAATCGCTATCGGAATTCCCATAAGTATTGGAGTATCCTGCGTATTCATCTCTGGGAATATTTGCGACATATCCGTTGTAATTTTTTCCAATGTCGCCTCCTATATTGCCCTGATTACCGACATTGATTAATGATTGACCGCTGACATGGTCGGATAATTTGTGACTTCCATCTCCAGTACCGTAATAGTTTCCATCGTTTTGATAGCTATTCTTAGATCGTAAATACGCATTATTAGCGGTGTTACTGTAATCATACCCATTGCTATCTCCGGTAAAAGAATAGCCTACAATAAAATAATGTTTCGATTAAAGTGCGATTTATCTATTTTAAATCGTAAATTTCAATAATATTAATATTTTGCTTCCAAAATATCTTATGATAATAATTAATTTTAATAATATATATAAAATTTTATGAGAACATACATATACAAAAAAAACGAAACTTTACTAATACGTACTATTAAGAGGTGGCTCCGCATTTACAACTATCGTACAACAAATTATCACTGCTCTCTAAAAAAATAATTATCTCTCATCAGAAATTAGAAAATATATATAATTCTTCCACTATAAAATTGTATATTAAAATTGTATATTTGTACACATTTATAATTTTTATAAATTATTCTGACTACTGTTAAATAAGAATTTTAGAAATAATATAATTTACATATTTTTTCCGTCAAAATTAATTAATAAAACAAAATTTCATTCAAAAAAACTTTTCTCGAAGAATAACATGTGTAATAATAATGTATTACGTTATTTTTCAAAAATTGAATATATTATAGTATATCTCTTTTTTTATACATCATGTGCGACATGATAAATATACTGAATTATTTTTTTTTGAAATTATTAAGTATTTAATAATATTAAATTAAATATTTTGCTTTTGTAAGCTTTTTATTATTTTATTTTTAATATTTGTACATTATATACTGATATATATTTACTTACTAATAACATCCTGACTGTCGCCACGTCTTAACAATAACTAATGTCAACTGGATAAAAACTATGGATCTCTGTTGTCTACTAAAATGGAACTACACATGTATTAGCTGGTAAAAGCGCTGTTTTCTGTTTTATATCCCCAGCAACCCACTCCCTCGCTTTACGAAAAGGTAAAAGCGATCTCGGTGCGCACATACTGATGTGACATTGGTCGGGACCCAACCATACAGAATAGAGAGAAACGAGCAAACCTGCTTTAGCTCTTCACTTTTACAGGGAAAGCAATGGGTCACCTCTCCATGCAACTACATAGAGAACTATACATGTGACACGATGTGACCTACCTATCTAACATACGAAAGGGGTTCTAAGAAGAGCGCTGTCCGCCTTAATCTTATTGCAATAATCAGCCGCGTATATTACAGTATTTTTTAACATTACAATGATTGCGCGACATAGTATCTGCGAGTAATACCTATGAAAACAGATATCTCTTTGGACATGTTCGCCATAAAAATGTACGTATGATTTGCGTATATTATTATTAATCTGCAATATCCATTTGCATTAACAAGATTCTCAGCAAGTATTCTAGCAAAGTTTTTTTTTAACTCATATCATAAAATATAATACTATAATTAACGATAAAATATAAACTTTTTTTATACACATAAAGAAATGATATGATTAAAATTATAAATGCTTCAATTTTAACAATTTCTTATTATGTCATACATGTATAAATAATTTTATGACATTAAAAGCTTAATAAGATAATAAGATTTATAGCATTTGCTAAAAATTATTGAGATATATGAATCTTATATTATAAATTACTGTAAACAATTCAAAGAATTCAATTTCAATTATATAATATATTGCAATGTATAATTATATAAGCACTTAACATGTAAGATATTAAATATTAGATTATGATACTTATACATCATTTACTTACTACATAATTTACCATTATCGGATTAGATCAATTTTTCGCTGATATTTCAATACGCGCTTTTACAGAAACTTTGAGTCAAAATTGAAATTCCTGACAGGAGTCGAAGGATATTTTAGACGTATTTTACATACATATGTATAAACCGAGTATCTTGCCTGAATAATAATGTTTCTACGTAAAAAAGAAAGTTCTTTGTTATTCCCTTAAATATAGCAAATCTAATGTGAGAGAATTTTTACTTCTCTTAGTTTGCACTCTTTTATAGAAAGCGTTGAAACCTCAGCTCATTAAATTCAATCTTTCTTTTAGATATTATTTGCAATGAATTTAATATTAAACGCCCGTACCTAAAATTTTTATTATCGATTCGAGACTCTATTACAAGATATTACAAGATTATTAGTCATATCAGAAATAAATGATTTTAAAAAGAAAAAATTTAATAATGTAAATATTATTTAATAATGTAAATATTATTTCTGATAAACATAATATTAAATAATAAATTACAAAGGAGAAAAAGCTCGTGAAAAATCGGTCAGAATAATGCAATTGCCCGATATAACCGACGTTTCAAGTTCATGCATTAACTTTGAGAGTTTGTAAATGAAGCAGAAAAAATTACAGTCCATTTGATCGCGGAAATCGGAGTAGTTCTTCACGTATGCATCTACGGTGTTTATAGTTTTCCCGTTGTCCTTTTTAATGCTTTCTACTTTCTGTGCACGCGCATGCATTCACCCATATTCATTCAACCGCGTACTGTGATCCTAAGTTAATCAGATGTATTTCACTTGGATGGCAATGACCCAGCTGATGCACCTAAATGTCAATGTTTCTATTGATTTGCGTACATGCGATATTTAGTGTTAGCACGCAAATAATATTTGATGAATTTTTTTCAATGAAATGCTTGTACATTACTTCTTGCGTGCTTAATATGTATCATTATTAATTAAGTTTGTAAAATAACAGAAAAATATACGCGCAACATTAACAAGAAGAATTTGCTTTAGGTGATTTGTCATTAAGCTATTATTATTACTATTATTAGGTGCATATACGTGCATTAAGTTTCTTGATCCTAGAGATAAGAATTGTGCGTGCACGTGTAATTTATTGCTTTCTATAATACTGATGTTTGTGTGCGTGTTATAGAGTACAGAAAGTAAAATCAGAATGGAAAGTCGAATGCAATTAATTCCAAGCGTGCTACTCTCTTTGACACCAATGTGAGTAAAATCTTGACCTTCGAGAAAAGCAATTGATGGTATCTTATCTTCAAACGAAACACTGCATGTATTTAAATGCAAATGTATCTTTCGAAGAATATTCCGAATTTAATTTGGCGCGCGATATATCGCAATTTAAGACCGTACTTTAAGATTCTCTTATTGCGAATACAAAGTATTATAATTTTTATATTTCTTTAATGCTAAATATTAATAATAAAAAATGCTAAATTAATAAAATAAAAAAGCTATATTAATAATAAATATAAGACATCTCCTTCCGATGAAACTTGCAGTTAAAAAAAATAATCGATACTTTTATAGCATCGAACGAAAGTATCAATGTTTCTAACTTATCGTTAGAATATCGAGATGAAAGTATCGAATATCGCAATATCGCTGGCATCGTGACAACAGACAGAGAATGTCCGTCGTGCGGGGCATGAGTGCAGGATCGCAGAATCTATAATTCGCGACGTGACAAACGTTCGATCGTATCTTTTCGATTGACAGCGGATAAAGGCGCTCGCTTGATCATATCGCGAGCCTTCTCGATGAGCAGCACCGATATAATTGAACTGTCATGCATTTCAGTGAGTTGTAAAAAGTTGTGAATTTTGTCTTTGTCTATCACGAAATTCTCGAGCGAGCAATTTAGACTATGTTGATCAAGTTTCAAAGCCGTGTCGATTGCTGTGCACGTGTCGAGTCTAAATGTTGCATCATCTGGCATATAGATTTACATAGATAAACTGCACGCTCTTGGAGACAAGAAATAGTATCAATGAAAGAGAGTAATATTCGGATGTGTTTCCTTGTCCGATTTTGCAGTCGACGAAAAGAATCAAACAAAAAAAGCATCTGTCTATTGACCTCTTTCATTGATGCTAACTTTTTGCCTTTAGTAAAAGTGCGCAGTTTATCAATATAAAGCATGGTTTATACGATGTTTTTTTTTAGTAACTATGTACATAGCTATGTCAGCACACTGACATCATTTGATAAGATAGATATTTTATCTCAATATATTTATAGGTAATTCCTGATTTAATGTTAATATGCCCATCTATTTTGTGCGATAAAATTCTTTTTATTACATTATGTGCTATACTGATCCTAAAAAGAAACATGGTGTAAATTAAGTTTAAATATATAATCTAAAATCTTCTGCATGATCTCAGAAGCAACGTTGCTAGAACACGTCACTTCCATGCCATTTGAAGTTTTGATATATACACAAATGTTCACAGTTCCTAATAAGGATGACATTAACGTTATATTATAATATTAATATTTCTGTTATATATATGATTTATATTATCTGTTCTATTCTAACATGAATATGTTGATACATGATTATCGTCACGAGATAAATAAATTTAAAGAAGAAGGTTAAATGAAAGAGAACAAATGTTATTTTCCACATTCATGGCTATCAATTATCAATAACGAATGATTGAATAAGATGGGGAATTTTAAAATGTGAATTGTTTTATTTATTTTAAGTGATAAGTGATTGAGATAACAAAAAACAGATAATTCGTTGGAGCTCTTAAACTGTGAATTGTTAGACGGTGGATAACACACATCATGCCAATACGAACGATATTTGATTAATATGAATCATTTATTTGGACCCGGACCAGCTCTACTTGAACCAGATAATATCTTTCAAAAAATGAGTCCAAGTGAGTTCATTTCTATTATAAATTACATATCTCGATTAATTATTTCCCTAGTAGAAAATAGAAAATTAACAATTTATTTTCCTTGAAAGAAAAAAGAAACAGCAGTTATTATATTTTGCATTTCTAACTGTCTTAATTATACTGACTAATAAAATTCATTTCAGTTCGAATTACTACAGCAGACAGTCTCGATTACCGCTACATACCTATCACAAAAAACAGCGTTAGTTTAGGTATCAAAGCCAGTCATGATGCAAGAATTGCCTTACGAACACATCTTGGTGGTGACTCTAATGTGTATGAGGTATGTTACTTTACTATCCACTTAAACAATAATTTACTTTTATCCTATTTGTATCTTTTATCCTATATATATATCTTAATCATTAAAAGAATATTCTTATATTATTCTGTTATATAATATTACATTATCTTGCATTAAAATATTAATTCGTTTTGCGTTAGATTATTATCGGAGGATGGGGAAATACTATGTCAGCAATAAAAAGAAATAATGTAGAACCAGATGTAGCGGAAGCAGATACTAGAGATATATTGAATCCTGATGAGATGTGTGATATTTTTATACAGTAAGGAAATTATATATTTATTTTCTATCTGATGAATTTAGAGACATGAATATATATTTGCATTTCTCACTCTAAAATCTCTTTAATTTAATTTATTTTACAGATGGTCTTGTGATGGATTATTAAGTGTTAGCCGTGAGGATGATTTTGACATGCCCTTTATGTCTTATAAAGACAGAAACCCATTTGTTATAAATTATATAGGAGTTAGTACTGCTTGGGGTGCCACTGGACAGTGGATAATCGAAGGTATGCTAATTCATTCCTGCCACTTGTAGAAACTTTAAAAACTTTAGTCACACATTTTAAGATTGTTAAATTACAGCATAATCAAACATCATACAAGTCTTATACCAAATTAATTAATCAAATTTTGCATAGGAAAAAATTCTTAGAAATTTGTTTAAAAGTTTATGCTACTACAGAATGCCAGTTCACGTCACCAGCCATTAGACAGCAATTGGTGGACACGTGCCATTTCTGGGTGGACTTTAACGAGGCTTTTGGATTGCCACGAAACGCGGTGATGGCTTCCGAAGATGGTTTGTACGTCGGTCGAGCGCATCATCAAAGCACTGTTACACCAGGTGGCATTCGCGATAATATTTGTACGCTCGCATGGGGTGGCGAAGCTCACGAGAAACGCGAGTTCCAAGTATTATGCGGCAAGGACGTGAGTTGGGTAAAATCTTGGGAAGGTAGCGTACCTTTGCACGCACTACCTGCCGGCGAAACCGAAGATGGTTACGCTTTATTCATCGGTAGAGTACTGCACGAAGGCGTTTACCACATTGGTAAGATACAACCGAATCATCAGGTATGCTACATACCACTGAACGGCCAGGAAATGCCCTATTTGGAGTATGAGACTTTAGTCATACACGACAACTATGGAGTCGAATGTATCGGAAGATAAAGCGACTTAAGAACAAAGCGATTTATTTTTCCACGAGACATTGACGAAATATTTTACCGTACTATAATTAAATGAATATAATAAGATTAAAGCTAAAGTTATAGGTTCTCTCTGTAGTTCATTGCAGTTACATATACATTAAGAATAGAATAATGTAACTATTCTTCTTTTATAGATAATTTTTTTTATAGAAAATTTCTTCAAATTGAAGCAATATAAAAAATACGTTTTTTTTGCTATCTTTTATAAGATAAAATTAATGCGACATATATATGATTTCAATTGAAATGATGAGAGAAAATTCAAATCGATTCGAACTAATTGTAAGAAACAAGTTAATTTGAATTATAAAATTTTTGTAGTTAGAATTTTAGAGAAAATTATTTGCAAATAAGTTTACTATTTACATTTGATTACTAGATATAAATTCACAAAGATTTATTAATTATATATGATATATTTGATATAACATATATGATATAACAGCAACATTGTAATATATTTAAACCAACTGTTATTCACAAATGAATTAGAATCTATTAATCAACTGTGAACAATTAACAAATGACTGTATTAACTTGTATTAACTATATCACTTATTACTTTACTAAAGATAAAAAAGACCACCGATAAAAATGTTATAATTTATCGCATTCTATTGTTTATACTATATATTATAAGTAACATTGTGAATCATAAAATTTATTTTTCACACAAGTACAAAAAAAGGATATTTAAAGTATTCTGCAAAGTATTCTACTAAATATTTTTAACCATACTTATTTATAGATTTTTTTAACAATAAAACTAGTGTAAAACTAGTTATGTGTATATTTCTTTAATTTAGCGATTACTCAGGGTATTACAATTAATCCGCAAATGATGGCTAATTTAAACATAAAACACAGAATCGTAATATTTTATCTATAATATTGTGATATGATAATAAACGAGTTGACAATGGAATGACATGAACCAGAAGAAGCATTTGCATTTATTTAGATTAATATTAATGATCAATATTTTATAATATGCTATATATTCTACAGTATCTATAGCAAATGCTTCTTTTTATAGCTATATACTTTTTTTTTCTTGACTAGATACACGCTCAGTTGTTAAGTATTTACATAGAATATAATTGTTATCATGCACAAGCTCTTTCCTGACAAAATTTTACTTATTGAAAATGCTATTTCAACAAGAGCATCCTCTATTCTTTCTGTTTTGCTCGTGTGTAAAAATATATAAGTTGTAACATAAGAAATGTGTAATAATATTGAAATGTAAATTTTTATAAAATATGTACCGCAATGTTCCAATCTAATTACATATTGTAGAATAAGAAAAAATTTAATGAAATTTTTATGAAATTTCTAATCATATAATATCAGTTCAGAAAAATCTTAATTATTTTGTTTTCTTACAATTGCAAAAATATATAAGACAAATATGTGAATATATAATTTATAATTTGAAATTTTTTTATGAAAATAAGAAAGAGAGAGAGAAATTCTTAGAAAAAAATTTTTCAATAGAAATAAGATATAACAATAAGCTTTCCATATTAATTATGATTATAATCTATTATAATTGTATATTAGAATATTTTGCATAATATGTAACGTTATATATTTTAGAAATATTAGAGAAATAGAAAAAAATGTTGAAAAATTATTTTGCTTGCGCAAACATGTGATAGAAATATTAATTTTTTTCAAATGGAAATATCTTTTTGATGAAAATATATTAGACACTTTGTATATTCCATAATGTACATATATATGCAATAATATTATAATATTTTGTTAATATGTTATTGTTGTATAATTAATAAGTTGTTAAAGGATATATCCTCAAATTATGTTATACATAGAAAAATCATTGATTTCTTGATAAGATCCTATATATGTTACTTTTATATTATATAAATTCATAAAATACATATAGTGTAATGTTTTTCATTGTATGAAAATAAAGACACAATTATTTTTGCATATTAAAAATAGTAGCAATGTGATATTTACATTATTATATATTTATATTATTATAATATTACGGATCATATTATATATTAACAAAATATTTAATTCTTAATATCAACATTCTAATAAAAATAGAATTGTACTACTAATAATTATTAGACAAATAAAAGAGCATTTAAATAGATAGATTTATAGAAAAAATAAAAGGAAAAGTAAGAGATACTTTTATAGAAAATAATTTTTCCCCTAATTTAATGGGATATTTTGATTCTTGCAAATATAACTGCAAGGTAACTTATCCAACCATACATTTTATTCATTTATCAATTAAATATAACATCATAAACATAAATATCATATCAATCACAAATTAATTGGACTAATTACATGATAATTATGCAACCATCAATAGAATTTTGCATGTGACGAATACGTGTGACAAATGCTTTATTTACGATACTTCTTCCCTTTCACAACAAATATCGAAATATATTTGACAAATATAAATTACTGTACTTATATTATTAATTATGATAAATGAACACCTTGTTTAAATTTGGCATAAACGACTGTGTCGACGATTAGAATGTATATTATATGGAATATTAACTTTCTCGAGAAAATAAAATTCGAGAATATCACATTATCAGAGCACTTGCCTTAATATTTTCGAGTAGCTCCTCTAATCCCCGCACTGGTATATCCCTTACTTTGCTACTCCTCCCTTCCGAGAACGTTGCCCTCACTTTAGTCTGGTTTACTATCATTAATCACTCACAAAACATATCACGAACACTATTACATATTTCACGAAACAAAGTTTAGCGATCTATCACTTATTCGAGCGCGATTTCGATGCACAACGTCGGTTTTCGATAATTATTTAAAGCAATAATCCATTCGCGATCTACACGATTCACCGGCCGATTATTAACTGACGAAATGTTCAAAATGCGCGTCGCTGATTGGTCGAGAATTCGCCCGCGCCTCTAATTTATTTCAATTTTACATCGAACTATTATATGGTATTCTATGATTTCTTTTTTCACTTGAAATATCGATGATAAAATAATATTGTCACTAATATTAGTAAATAGAATAAATGACTATTACTATTATTATACCATTGAGTATCTATCGTAGTTTCTATCAAGGAAAATGTTAATATAATTTCGCCGAATTTGCATTTGAATGAAGGATTATTATCATACGCTATAGCCATGCAATAATGATCCTTCAGACACAATAAGTGTACAAAAATGAAGAAATACACTTGACAAAAATTTATCCAAACAAAGACAAACATATGCACTCTTTCTTTATATATATGAGAGAATCAAGGATTATAATTTCAATAAATTCAATTTTTGACAATTTTTGTAAAAAGTACGCGAAAAAGATAAAAAATTAAAAGCAGAAAATTTAAATTTCTACTCTGAATAACGCTTAAAATTTTTAATTTGCAGAATTTAAGTATTCTTAAATAGCTCCTAATTTTATTATATTCGTTTTCTTTTATTTGTCATGGTGAGTTAGATGAATAAAGGCTTATCTAAAATCGATATCATGTGTCGAAATTGCTCTCGAATAAATGAATAAATTCTTAGGTTTTGTGAAATACAATACATAATAATGTTTGTGATCCTATATGTAATTAATGATATACACGATTAAAAGTCGAAATAAAAATTACGTTCTTGAAAAATAAATAGCTATGATGTGTAATTCTTTAGCATGTAACAAAGTAGAATAGGCCAATGATCAACGTCTCTTGAAGAAACAGCTTTTCTAGTAAATATTGCGAAGAGGAAAATGTCTATGGGGATAATTGTTCGTCTTTTCATCTATTCTTCATACATTTGCATTTTATTATTGTCAGGGTCGCATACATATATTTCGGTGATTAATGAATAAGTAAAATTACTCTTAAATGCATAGAAAATTTAAAAAATATATATAGAATTTATTCCGAATATCATCATATTGATAAAATATAGATACAGTTTTAGGGAATTTATTATTATTTTTATTCTGTATTTATTTATCGACATAATAACGATAGATAAAAAAGTTGTATCAGTTTCTTTAAATTATAAGCAATCATATAATTAGCTCTCATGATATTAAAATTATAACTTCCTCACGATATTAAAATATGATATTATTTTATGCAAATTGTCTTGCAAATTCGGCCCTGGACATTCTATTGTAACGCGTAATAATGTGACATCCTGCGTTTCTGACGTTTCTTGACATTTTTCCAAATGAATCAGACGCAGACGAGACTTTACAAAGTTGACATGTGAAATCGAGTACGAGTGAACGAACCATGTCTTGCTCATCGACAATGACAGATGTATTGAAGACGTTGTGCGATTTACAAGCTTTGTCTTCGAGTAGGGGTGTGTTCCTTTTGTGTATAAAACATGCTAAACGAAAAACTATTGTCTATTAGATCGCAGATTGTCGAGCCGCGAGTAAGCATAAAGCTTGAGAGGAATCTTAAAGTGAGTTTTTTAGCAATAATAATATATAAAATCTCCTGTATTTTAAATAAGAGAATAATTTTAATTTATAATTATTACATTACTTTTTCAAAGAATGATCATTATTGTATTTTTAAATAATAATATTATATATATAAATATATAATAAATAAATATATATATATATATATATATATATATATATAATAAATATAAATATATAATATATAATAAATATATATAAATATAAATATAATATAATATATAATAAATATATAAATATATAATAGACATGCATAAGATACATAGGATACAAAACTATTGTCATAAGTTTAGAAAAACAAGGACATATTAAATATTCTCCTTATGTAATTATTTTATGGATTACACGAAAAAATTTTCTTGCATGTATGTGTTTTTATATGGATAGAAAGAAAAATAAAACTATTATATATTATATAACATTATATACACACATTACATTGTTGGCACTTTAAAAAAAACTTAATGACAGAACAAAATAATCGATAGTGACAGAACAAAATAATATTCTTCAGGATTGTATCAGTTATTTCTCTTGTAACAGTTATTTCAGCATGCGCAGAAACTCGCTATATCTTCTGCTGTTGTTCATCATCCTGACGAAAGCTCATGTAAAGTCCTGCAAGTACTGGTGCAAAAGCCACCAGCGATACTATTGTTGTCCAAGTGGTAAAAATGACTCTTCATCGGAGCATAGCTGGCGTTCCTTCTTCTTTCCATGGTTCTGGTTTGGCATCATCGAGTCACATATGGAACATCCTTGGCACGAAGTCGAGATGAGGCCGGAAAAACAGTGCCCACCTTTGAGGTCTCATTGTCCCAGAACGTATGAATGGTACAAGCCACCAAAATTTTGTGACAGCGACCACGAATGTGAAGAATGGGAAAAGTGCTGTTATGATGTGTGTTTGGAACATAAGACGTGTAAAAACGCGGAATAGAATTTCTTATCATCGTGATTTCATAATCTGATGACATGACTCGCAATCAATTTTAAAATATATTAAAAATTTTAAAATATATTAATTTTATTATATCTGAAAAAAATCTTATTTTTAATTTAATATTATTATTATTTTTTTTATAATAATTATACTTTTTATAATAGATAGAAATTTTTTCCAAAAAAGGAAACATGAAATATTTATATCGATTAGAATATTACATATGCGTGTTACATATTTATTTCCTTAATCCCTAATATATCATTTGATATCATTTAATCAATTAATTAAAAAAAATGTTTATGAATACGCACAAATGTAATGTTTTCTGGAAAAATATCATTATTTTTTACATGTCATTTTAAAAACAAAAAGCAAGCAAAATGAAATATATAGGATATCAATTACAAGTGCAATATTTCGTTATTCTATATATTAAAAAATTTCATTGCCAACTAATGTAAAATTGAGATCTGTAAAAAGATATCATTCGTCTGCATACACACTTTTTTAATGTATATCAATTTTTTAATTTTTCTCTTACTTTAATTTCTTTCCCTTAATTCATTGATCATATGTGTATTACTCATGTTTTCAATCCGAAAAATGAAAAACAAATGATTATCAAAAATCGGTATCATTAAATATAATTATTATCATTACATATTAATAGATAAAAAGTAAATTGATAAATATATAAATCACTATAAATAATTAATATAAATTAATTTATTATATGCATTAATTTTTGATTACGAAAAATATTACAAGACTATTCTCTGAATGATTAATACATATTATTATTAATAAACATTATTATTATTATTATTTTACGCAATTATTTAACTTGTATAACTAAGTAACTCATAAATGTATCGAGATGACGATTTTGCTCGAAGCAAAAATATATCATGTGTTTATTTATGAAAAGTAAATATCAACGCGATAAAACTTTATAGATAGATATTTTTATTCCTTGCTTTTCGAATCTAAATAGAAGCGATAATAATGTACATAAATTATTACCTCATGATACATATGTATTTATAATTGTCATGTAAAATTATATTTAATAATTTGAATAATTTTTTAATTTAATAATTTTCGATTGCATAGCGTATAAATATTGCGTTTAATGAACATCAATGATTTGTCAAAACTTCTACTGTGTATTTGTTTTATATGTATTTAATTTCTAGAGATCATGAAATATCATAAATAACGAGTCAAACTTCGCGCGTTTTTCGCGTCACTTTCCCGCACTATTTTCCCCTATAATTAATGTGAAATTGTCAACATAATTATTGTTTCGAAGTTGGTACTCATTGGTAATGAAATACCGGGACAAACCGATTCTGGATCGTAATGCATTTAATTGGTAAGTTATATAATTGGAATCATATTTTAATAATTTTCTATTGTGTAATATGTAAATCTCTCTCTCTCCGGCGTTTTTGGCGACGTGCGGTGTATTATTATTTACATGGGATCGCATTACATTGTTATTCGCGCGGCGACACTTAAGAAGGTAAGCAGTGACGTCACGCGCTCCGTACATTACACATTAATTTTCGAGATGCTATTACGTAAAAATATTACGAGATCACATTCTCTACTGAGTAAATCTCATTTCGTACAATTATTTAACTTATATTGAATAACTTGTAAGTGTAACGAAACAATGATTTATTTCAGAAGTAAATATTCCCGCGTAAAGTAGGCGGCGAAGCGTCATATCGATGTGAAATTGCTGACGTCGTTTCAGTAATGTTCGGGCGATTGCGAACGTAGGATGGATCGACTCTAAATCACGACGCATTTAATGAGTAAGTAAGCCATAATTAGTATTATATTTTAGCAATCTTCAATCGCGTATTAGCATAGTATATAAATCCGGCCTTAAATACGCCTTTCGCGCGTGCGATGTATCATGTTATTTACGTGGAATCATATTATTGTCATTCGCGCGGCAATACTCGAACAGATAACGACGCGACGCGCTCTGTATGTTACGAATTGATAGTACATAAAATAGTACATAGTTTTTTTGTTACAGATACATATAATAGTATGTAGGTTTTTTATGTTTTTATAATTTTTTTATTACAGATACATATAATAATACGTAGGTTTTTTTTATGTTTTTTTTGTTTTATTAAGTTATATTAAGTAAAAAATTATTAGTTATATTAAATAAAAATTTTGAAAACATAATTTTATATTTCATACGTATATTCCATATTACATCTGCTATTTATATATATATATATATATATATATATATATATATATATATATATATATATTGTACGTATAGAATATAAAATTTAATACATACAATATTATTCTTGTCTGAAATATGATTTTAAGCGTTACTATAATTTCGATTCTACTTATGTGTTACAGATCAACATGTTTGTTTTGACAATCTGAGCTCAGTAGAAGGCCAAGGGATCGGGTATCAGAGCAAGTTTGGAGTGAGTATTTTATTATTTATATATAGTTGTACTAAATCTCGTATTCGCATTAATTTGTATGTGTATATTCGTATTAATTTGTTTGTCTATTGGAATTACATTAAACAAGAAAATATTAGAAAAATATGAAAGAAAAAGTCTTTTATATTAATTCTATTAGTTTTTATTAAATAAAATAGTTTTTTAAATGAATAAAATTGTTTCTATCTCTCTCTTTTTTATCTGTTTACTATTATGCATATTAAATATAAAATTTAGTGATTATTTTCTTAAATATAATCTCGAATCTCTTCTTTTATGTACAATTAAATAGGAATTCTTTAACGTATGATTTTAAATATGTTAAGGTTTCTGTTTTCATGTATACATTTTTGTATAAGCACTTTAAAATTAATATATTTTGGAAACAATATCCACACAAATATATTTAGAATTAGAGCATATAAAAGACAGCTTATTTCTTTTTTTCCTTTACATATAGAATTCGAGTAAAAATTCCGAATGCAATTTTATCCGAATAATCTTTCTTTTATGGATTGCAGGCACAAACATGCGCCAGTTCATCAATGAGAAAATATATTGGCCAGGTGGAAGCTGCAGACCTTTGAATTAGATTTCGATCCAACCACTTTCAATCCTCGTGAGTTTCCAAAGCCTACGGCACACGTATAATTGGGTACTATAGAAATTCGTCCAATCTAATTATCTCAATCTTCCTGCTTAATGGGGTCCAAGGGCGCCAAAACAATTTAGATAAGGTCCGTTGGTGTGCGGGTAACAAACATAACAACCAATCTTAAGAGAAGGGCCTTATGGCCTTTCAGAGCCGCCCAACTGTTTACACCATTTGGGTCTTCATAATTAAGTAAGTCCCCGATGACACAACGATAAACCGAAAGCCAAAGTGACAACTCAAAGGATTCCGCAGTGTTTGTAGGTAAAGATATTATAATATCAAGTAACTATTTATTTTTATATTTAAATAACTGATATATATTTAAACTGATATGTTTAAATATACAATATTTATATTTTTATATTTAAATGTTATACAGTAAATTTAGTTTTTTTTTATAGATAAACTTATTTTATAAATCGATTACGGTAAAAAAATATAAATATAAAAGAAATTCATCATGCTCCAAATCTGACATGTCAAGAGTGAAATGTCATAATTTAGATGGTCATAGATTTTCATTTGTTTAGAGATATAAAAATGAACGAGAAGATAGAAATTAAAATTCCGACTTACCAATATGCACATCTGTCATCGGTCGGAGATTCCTTAGAAAACACTTGCTCTTTCATTTTGGATAGCCGGCTTGCCCGAGACGAGCCCACTTAATGGGAGATGAGAAAAGAAAGAATGAAAGAGAGAAAAAGAGAAGGAAAGAGAATAACAAAAAAAGGGAGCCAGGAACGAGAGGAAATAAGTGGCAGGTGCTCGTGGTAGGCACGGCATACCATCGCTGCGGATCTTTGTCGGCCAATACTTACCTCCTGTTCTCAATCCTGCTGAAACATCTTTTCTCTGAGGTTTCTTGTCTCGGTGACATTAGAACATTTGTCATTACGGAATATTAAGCTTTTCCAACATGTCAAAAAATGAGACAACGAGACGAAACATTTTATCAGGATCTTTTCAATTGGGATATCCTGTGGAGAACGAAAATATGGTAATATACATATAACTCAAATTAATATTAACTCTTACTTGTTAGTATACATATATTCTTGAATTTTTTAAAATGATTTTATTACTAATATTCGATAATTATTATTCAATAATTAATATTCAATAATTTCAAGCAAAAATTTATTTAAGTAAATGTTAATCGGATAAAAATTATTGAAAAAAGATTTTATAAATGATATAAGACAAATTGGAGTAGATTAATTTTGATAATTTTTCTAGAAAAATTTTTAATTAATATAAAAAAATTAATGATTAAATTTTTGATTGCACATACATCTATTAAAAGTTTATAACATGCTGTCACATCCATCATGCTATTACATCACATTACACCAGTTTAATAAATGCAGCAAAATTAAAATAATCCTTTTTACGTAGTTTAGATAATGACGGTAATACAATCACGCGACAGTAATGATGACAATGCAAGAATAATTGCAATTAGTGACTGTAAAAAATTGAATAGAAGCTAGTTATATTTAGTTAGCCAATGATTTCTCGATGAGATTTACAAAATCTGCAAAGTAATTAGTTGATAAATATTTTTTTTCAATCCTTTTTATAATATTAAACATTTTATATTAAACATTTAGGTATATTCTCATTTCTATAAATAAGAGATTATAGAATCTCTTCTCTCTAGAGATTTATATTTTAATCCATTAAAAAAAATTATCAAAATATGCGTTAATGTATAAATTATACATATTATTAAAATATGATTTCACAAATAAATCATTAACAATATAAAATATTTTAAAGAACAGATATTTAAAAGATCATACGTTTTATAAGGAATACAACATACTTAAAAAATAGTTATCATAACATAACACTTATTTTCAATTTACACAAATGGTGTCAAAAATTTATTTTCATAAATTATATGGTTTTTACTTGATCATTTATTTGGTTTAATAAAAGACAATATGCGTTTCATATATTGCCATCAAAGAACAATGATTTTTTTAATAATACCAGAACTAAAACATCAGAATCAAAACATGTACCATTACAGAAAATACAACTTTTCACATCGGAACCATAAAATTTTGTTTAGCTTGTGCAGGTTTGGATGTGAATGTAACAGGAGAGGCTCGAAATATTATAAAGGTTTATCCCTCGCAAAGAAAGAAGAAATTGTGTTGTGTTGGTCAACTACGAAGAATGACATTCCAAGAGGGCTATGCGTTCAATATTCAAACAGCATTGTCGCTCTTTGGCCTTTGGCAGTCAGTTTCGAGAGTAAAGAAGGACCACTGTTCGTTCTACAAGTTTGTAACCTGCTACTACGACCGTTAGGTGAGTTCTCAGTCTCCTGCCTTTTTTTATCTGAATCTTAGCACTTCGCATAAAGCATTTTGTAATCTTGTCAGATTCTGTTGTCGGAACCGAGTATAAGTAAAAACTGAAAAGGGAGAGAATCTATACAGATACAGTTGTTGCCAAGTGCTATGCGATAAATAGCATGTAAATGCGAACATTTTTATAATTATTGAAATTAATACTTAATATAATAATGAAATATTTGATTTTTTATTATAAATGCAACAAATTTCAATCTTCAATCTTCCCTTCTTCTCGTTCTGTTTCTCTTTCTTTTTGTCTCTCTGATAAATATCAGATTTGAATTTAAATTTAGATAGTCGCGGTACATAATTTCCTGAATACTAACAAGTTACTTACATCTCCCAACATCTTTTCCAAGAAATATTCGAAAGTTCTTCAACAAAGATAATCTTAGAAGGACTTCCGAGATTACATCTCAGTTCGTTCGATAAAAGTTCGTTGTTATTTCTTTTTTTATATATAAAAAAGATACATAATATATTCATAATTATATAGAGCTATTTTAGCTATAGATAAATGACAAGCTTTTGTCTCCCTATCAATGCTAATCTTAATATGAGTTTCTATAAACCATAAAATAATATCTAAATTGTATAATGTCAGTGACCGATTTGATAGAGATAATATTATTTATTCTTTGACGTTTCATCACTATCGATCAAAATAGATTTGCGAAAGAAACGTGATTTGACAGTACTCAATGAATTGCGACAGGAAATCCTTTGCCTTTACGGATTTCAATCTTGTTCATTCACGGCACAAGGCATATCGAAGGAGTTGAGAGAATGAGAATGGAACTGGGATCGGGGAATGGGAATGGAATCTGAAGCTCCCCGCTCATCCTCCTCCTGTCTCATACGGATACGTCCGGTACGTTCATTCACTGATCCCGTCCATTCATTCTTCATGTTCTACGTTCAACATTGTTGCATCTAAACATACCTGAGCCATTCGATTCATCCGTCCATCGAGATGCTATAATAAGATAATTTTGTATACCTAATAACAACAGTTATCCCTTCCAGTCTACCTTTTAAAAATGTAAGAAAAGAATATAAATAAGAAGTAAGAAATATAAATAAAAGAATTTTATTTTTATTTGTATATTTGTATATATGTTATAAATGCATTTATATATTTATATTTTATTCTTGTCGAGTAATATAAACTAAATACAAGATATTTTGTGCTTTAAATATTAATATTAGTTTTTTATATTATGAAGGAAGGCGAATAAGATAAAAGACTTTTTATTATATTCCAAATATTTTTTACTTAAATATTGCTTATTAAATATCGATTACTGGATTATTCATTGTTGAAAATGAGCTAATCTGAAGCTAAATATTTTTTTGTTACTGAACTATCATTTACAAATACAATATTTCTACCGCAAATATTTTTTTCTCTAAAATGAATGCACCATGGATGGATGAACTTCGTTTGCGTCTCACACACATATCGCGTGATCAATCCTATTTTCCAAACCATTTCACGGAGCTATCAATATATCGCCAAGCAGACTTTATTCAGGCGGAAGCTATAAATATAAATTGTTTAGGAATAGAAAAATATTTTTAATCGAAAGGAAGAGTATGTATATTTATTTATAACAGACTATAATAAATTCCGCGATTCGAACAAAAATATTTTTTTGAAACAAAAAATCTCTTAATAATTTAATTTTTAATTATAAATTATTAAGTATACAATAATTAATATATGTAAAAGTAAAAAATTAGATGCACGCAATTATATAAAAATATTAAATAATCATATTAATTCTAATCATTTGAATCTTTTGAACATTTAATGTCATTAATTACATTACAAAACATTTATTACAATATATTAATCTTTATAGGCTACAATTATGGTCTCTGTCACGCTTCACAACCTTCAGCGGTCAAATTGCGTGAAAATCGAAGTGACACTGATTATCGATTGCGGTTGCGTGGGTTACGGAATACATTATTATGTCACATCCTTCAATCATCTCGCATCCTTCAAGCTCATTCGACATTTAATTCGACATAAAAATCGCATATAATTATAAGAGGTATTATTATTTATATTTTTGATAAAACTATGAAAGTTGCAATTTTATTTTTGCAATTATGAATTAAAACTACTAGTTATATAAACATATAAATTTATTATATGTTTATATAACTAGTAGTTTTAATTCATAATTGCAAATATATATATATATATATATATATATAGTTTACTTATAAATATATTTTACTTGGATTAGCTGATAGCTGTATACGTTTTACGTGATTGAAAAGCCTGATAGAAAAATAAATAGAAGGCTAAATTACTCTACAGACTTTGTTTCTTTATTGCTTATCAGTTTCCGTATAATTTAGCTCTTCGATTGTGAAAATTCTTTATCAACGATCGGAAGCTATTTTACAATTGAAGGCAAAGATTGTGAAGCTGATATTAATCCGAAAGATAATATATCCGAGAAATACAATTGCAACTTATCATTATTTGACAATCACCCTAACAACACACCATGTCCAAAAGACGTCCATAGAATATCTAGAGGACAGTCAAAGGATATTTTATGTCTTATCTATATTGGATGTCCTCTCGATAACCTCTGGACATCTTTTGGACATGTGTGTTATTAGGGCAATAGTAATTATTTGCATTCCATACATACATTTACACTTTTATCTTCTATCACTTCATATCTGAATGTTATCAAATAATGTTTACATTGATTACTTGATTGTCAATATCTCACACACACAAAGAGAATGTATTAATAGATTTATATTAATATTAAACTTTGTCCATTAATAACATTAGCAAAATGTATAATAATGAAGTTCGATTATAAACAGTTTTAACAATATCTTATGCATGAACATTCTCTTTCTTTACTTTTGAAGACAATGTTTGACAATGTAAAATTGCGTAGGTATACAAAGACGGAAAAGAAAGAAATTTCGGAAACACTGGACGAACCCTTGATCCTCCAGTACCCCCGTCAGCTCCAATTCAGACATAATTGATGCGTCGACCGCACACGCGCTCAGAGCATCGTGGAAGGGAGGCCACAGAGTGGGGAGACGGTGGCGCCGGCCGGAGGAAGAAGAGCAGAGGGAAGGGGGATCAGTAGCGGCACGCATGACGCGGAACTCGGAAGAGTGGTGCTTGCGCATTCATTCGCCTGCGAGCCGCTGCGCCGTACGGTCGTGTCCCTATGGTAAACTGGCAGCGTGCAGTCAGCCAACCAGCCGGCTTTCTGACGGACGCTATCATCCTCCCCCGCGAGAGAGGTCGATCATTTTTTCGTATGAGCCAACAGACGGTCTTTTCTTTTCCTCGCACGATCTATCGATAAAAAAAAAGAGAACGAGTCGCTGTCAAGGAAACAATTTGGACCGACAATCGTCGTTCCGTTATCGAGGGAAACCGGCGTGACGCCGCTCGTCGGAACGGTACCCTGCACGCTTGTGCACGGTGAAATTAGCGTGGAAAGTGCCGGCACGCTCCGTTTCACCTCGCGAAGATTGAGGAAAAAGGAGAGCAGGAAACGGGACGCTCGCAAGCTCGTAGACTGAAGCTTCCTTTCGAAATTTTCGCGCGAGTTCCACGTGATATCTCGTTGTGATTATATTCGTCCTTTTGACTCGTCGTGTAGTGTTTGGAACTGAGACAGTGTGGGTTAAGTGTGCTGTGACAGCTGCGGAAACACTTCCGGGGAAAATGGAGCCGACGAGGATCCTGCTGCTGATTATTCTTCTGAGTGCCGCCAACTGTCAAAGTGAGTACTTTTTTCAATTTTCATGTATATACAAATCGCTTGTAAATCGGATGTCACGTGCCTCCGAAGATTACTGTACGACTAGATCGTTTCATTCTGCAATTCACGTGTAAGCTGGCATTACGACGAATCGAGGGCGATCGATGCTTAAAGCTCGAGTCATCCTCGATTAGTGACATAAACTAAGCATTAATTCAACGAAAAATTAAACGAGCGATTTGTTGAAATAAAACTATTAAAGTATGAACGATTTGAATGATTAAAATATGAAATTTGTAGGTTAAAATATTTAAAAGACATTGGTGTGTTTTATTTTTAATCTCTTTTAATATTTTGTCAAGGAAAAAATTGAGTTTTTTAAAAATATTTACGCCCATCTTTTTTGTCTCTATCTCATTTTTTCAATATCATAAATTTGCATTGACAATTGTACAAATAGACATTGTTATATAAAATTTATAGCAATATCGAAATTAATTGCATTAATTGCATTAATTGCACTTACGCGATGAAAGGAGAAAGCTAATTGTATGTATTTTACTTTATTATATGTATACTTTCAGTTTTGTGATATAATAATTGCGTCATTCGACGAAAAGACTTCATTTCCCTTAATTTTCAAAAATCCCTAATTTACGCTCCGAAAAATGTGTAACGAAACGAGATCAGTATTTGGTTCGCGATATATCGCCGACATTTTCTGCGGGCTGTCCATCGATCGATGCTAATTCACGGTAATTATCTCGAGGGATGTAGGATGCGTACGGAAGCGCCAGCATCGTAATTTGCGTGGTAATGACACATTTTCGCTCGTGTCGCGGTTCAGTGAACCTTTTGTGAGAAGCATCGAGGGGGAGCCCCCCCCCCCTCCCCGATTTATTCCATTTACCGGCGCGCCACTCCCATCGGGGTAGATTCGTTCCTTTCGATTTCGAAATATATCTGCCCGCTTCTTCCTCATCGACCAAACAAATTTTATTCATAGGGACGACGCCATCGGCGCATTCCTGTCGACTCTTCTTATTTTGTCATTATGAAATGCGCATTGCGACCAATGTAATCGAATATCAGCACGACTTAATAGGCTGTATAAGAATATCATGACGACTTAATTGCCTGTGTAAGAAAAATCATGATGATACATCAGCATCTTATTAATCGAATAATTTAAACTCGAGCGGGGAGGGGAAGGGGGGAAGCGATATAATTGAATAAATTCTTTTTCAATTACACACTCTAGAGGCATTAAATAAAATATAATCTCTATATATTCTATCAACACTTATATATATGATGTAATTTATATCTTTTTCTTTTATTCGAAAATCACAAACTTTTAGAGATTTAACGATTTAACGCTTTTTTAAATAATACATACATACGGTTTACGTTTTTTTTAATCAATACTTAACCCATGACATTAGAAAATCGTTTTTTCTCTCTTGTCAACAAACGATAACACGAGAATAATACACAGAATAATACAGTAGTAATATATTTGCTTTAAAGTAAAGCCTGTAATTATGTAAACATGAGCTAACGGTACTGTAATTATCGCACTTTTAACGAGCGACTTTGCTTAGCGACTTCTTATTCGTCTCGCGTGCGTCGTTAAAAGGGGACTAGGCGTAAAAGAGCGGACATCGGTCGGAGTAGAGACGAAGTTACGAATACAGATTGCAAGTCACGATCGGAATGTCACGGTGCGCACGTGGGTTGCACCTTACGTTACACCAGCAGTCGATCGAGCCACGCCAGTCCAGAATCCGCTGGATCATTATCGTATTCCAATCGTTTCGAGATTATTCTTTAAACATATATAAACGATGAAAAATTTTTCTAACAAGAAGGCGAAATTTAACTCTTACACAGAATAATTTTGAAATAAATGAATTTTAAAAATTTTCTATGTAATTTAAAGATAAAAATGATCATATATAGATCCTGGAAAACTTTTTGCTTCATAAACATTTTATTTTTTCTGTCACACTTTTTTCCAATTATAATCTATTTTACAATTAGATTTCATATTGTAACAATATGTAATATTGATGTAATATATAGGTAAATTATTAATCTTTTTCTAAATGAGTTTGAGAGTCAATATAATCTTATTTATAATAATTTGAGAATTTTTTAGTTTGATAGCTTATTTTTCTAAGTAACTCTAAAAATGTTTATGATCTTTTCTAGAGAGTTCAGGTAATTATTATGCACATTTAAGTCTATGGATTTATTCTTAATTTTTTATATATAAATCTATTTTTATAAACATAAAGCATGAAACAGACAAATTTTCATGACATTTGTAGTCGCATAGTTTTATTTATACTTAAAATTCTTCGTGCCCATTTGAAAGTTTGAATTTCATAGTCTTGAACAACACGGAGATGTTATAATATAAACAAATAATGTCAGAAGAAATAATGTCAAAAAGAAATATTGTATGTGTTCGAAATCTTCTCTCTTAAGAAATGGTTTCATTGTCTCCCTTAAGAAATAGATTCATAGTAGAAAATCTCGAGGCTTAAACCTCATAAAGATTTGCATGCCACGTTTTTTGGATCGATTTGTGAAAGAAATGTTGCTAGTGATTATATAGAAAGTGATTTAGGGGCGAATTTATATATACTATGGCATTGTGGAGTGACAATGGTTCACAAAACGACGAGGTATTTTTCTGAGCGAACAAATCTGCAATGTAAATGTGCAAAAATTTTAAAGGGACCTTTAAAACGAGCTTTGTAGGCTTTTTTCTCTCTCTCTTTCTCAACACGTTTAGATCTTTAAAGAAATATCGCACGCTTTTACACCTTTGGGAGTTCAGGTAAAAGAATCGTTTAGTCGCTCTATAAAATATAGAAAATCCGGTAAGACATATAAGATATAAGAAGGAAAACTGAGAGAACAGCTGATCTCTTTTGTCAATACGTTTCAATACCGTTATTATTTCTTCGTTAAGAATGTCAAATGTAATTTCAAATATAAAAATGCAATAATAATGTTTCATTCATGTAATGCAGTAGCATTTTTAGGTCAATCATATAAATATTATATATTTTATGATTAATTGTATTTGACAAATTAAAAAAATAAGCATATTAAAAATCTTTAGGTATTAATATATTTAATAATGAAGTAACGTTTTTTGGAGATGTCAAAATATTCTTTCATATTACTATTTAATTATTGCATTACAAAATTTTAAAAATATACTGGAAAAAACTATAGTTCGCTTTTGAATAAAAAGAAAAGTTGACGCATAGATCTAGCTTTTTTCATCGACTTTGTAGATCTGTGTATTATTTTCGGAATAATTAGAATTATTTAACGAATTAACTACTCTAGGATGCAGTTTACGGTGAGAACACCATCTTGTCAATTCTTCTTCGGATTAAGTTAATGAGTCACGATCGCGGCAATCATTCTCTCACACTATAGATAATCTTGATTCATATAATATCCTGACTACCTTTGTGATTGTAACCGCCAAGGAAGTCAAGCGATACTTTAGAAAAAAAATGTATGATAAAAAACATGAACATTCTTGAGGTGTGTATGTGTAAATTTTAATTAATTATTTTTACAACATTATACATATTTCATCTATCATGCTACCAGCATATGCTTTTTTAATTGTTATGTGCAGATAATAATATGCAGAAAAAATGTGTAGAAAATAATAAATTTTGGAAATTGATAATATTTAGGTTTTTACGATTGGACTTATTTGAGATATTTATTAATGTTATAATAGTGTCTTGCAAAAAATCGAGAAAGTATTAGGACATTACAAAAATGTGTAACTTTATGCGAATATTAATAATTCTGTTCGATTAGTCATGCTTAAGGCTCGTCTTCGCAGAACTCTCAGGTGATTCTATTCGCAGTAAAGTCTTTATCGGCACTCTTTGGCGGTCAATGTTTTCTAATTCAAGCTGCCTGATCTCATGCCATATAGTGCTAAATTTACGCCTGAGTCGTTCATCAGCATCGACGAACTGCAGTTCAATGTTCAATAGCAGCAATTCGTTTGAGCCATTTTAAGCATGAGTGTTTGTTAATTATTTAAATCGTAGAGAGATGTTTAAGAATTATCATTCTTATCTATTAAATACGTATAAATAGATATTTTTTTTTTAATTAATATCGATCGAAGAAATAAAATTGATAGTAATATTCTTTAGAATACGATTCATATTCCAAAATTTATGCATATATGATAATTATATAAAAATTTATATATTATTTTTTATTAAATATTCTGTTTTTTTCATGAAATCATTTTGTTTGAAGTTTTCGTTTTTAATCGCCCAAAATATATTATTACTTCTGAATAATATACGATTATCACACGGATGAAAATAAACCTTTATTTTAAAAGATGAATAATGATTTATTTTATTGCTTACATATGAAAGTAGAAGTCGATCATATTACATGTTGCATCATTTCTTTAGAAAGCAATTCTATTTTTCTCTCACTTGTGTGTACAAATAGATGCGATAATTTATGCTACCTTTTTTCATGTGCTGTGATAGCTTGATAAAAATATTCGAACGTGATTATCATCGACACAACTGGGTAAAAGTAACTTTTTTTTTATACTCCGGAACGAGGCGGGATTCTTGCTCGCCGCCGCCAACTCAATTTACACCTTCGCGCATCCAAACTCGGTAAAAAAGGGCTCTCGAGAAGCCATTAAGACGGACCCGAAATTGTTGCTCTTCGCGCGCGGGGACTCGGGTCCACGACGCGGGTTATTTCGATCCTCTCTGATCCAAGGGTGTATCAAGGGCGGCTGCAACATGAAGATAACGATTCCCGGCGATTGTCGACGATGACTCGTCGCCGAATCGACAAAAGAAAAGAATAAAACTATGCGACGTGTATTTTAAGATTGTCGACGTCGGACATGGATGATTAGTTTGATCGATAAAAATATAAGATAAAATATTTATTTTTTTAATATTTAATAATGTATACAATGAATCCAATCTTTTCAATATCTGCTCTTATATATATATATATATATATATATATATATGACGATTTAAAACAAAGTATATTTCAACATTCATACTAGTAATCGTATATTATTCATGGGTGATAAGATAGTCTCATCGATTAAAGACAAAGTTCAAAATTTCAAACAAAACAATTTTATAAAACAAAACATTTTTATTGTGTAGTAGTTATAGATTATTCATAGACGATAAGATAAATTTGTCGACCGAAAACAATGACATTTCATCGATGTTTCTATCGTATGATACTAGATGAAGATAAAAACAAATCTATCCGTAAAATAATAATTATTGGAAGTCGAAGAATTCTTCTTCGTTGAGAGAAAGAACGAAACAATATCATCGTGACATCTTGTGATCCCAAATATCTAGTGGACGATGTAATTATTGGCTGCTTGGGAAGGAAATTTTGACCACCCGGCTATCTTCGAATGCATCTAATTTCTTTTTAAATTCGATCAATTAAACAAACCCCTGTCAGAGGTTCGCTTTAATTGACCGAGTGTGTCAAGAAGCGATAACATCTTCAGCCGCAGATTTATTTAACGAAGTATAGTGATATAGTAGACTTAAAATTTTCTTTTTTAAAAAATAAGTAAAGTATAATATATAATTAAACGTACATTTATAATACAAATTAATTCATTATATTTGAAAATTTATATCATTATTTCTTTAACTGTGTTTTTTAAAAAATTCCGGAATTATATAAGAAATATTTTAAATAATGTATGAGAGAAATATTTCAAATGACAAAAGATAATTATCTCTCTTGCATTTTTTAAATATAATAAAGTATTTAAATCTAAAATACACTTAAATTTAAAATAAATATATTTAATTTAATAAGCAATAAAATTTTTTGTAGAAAGATACTCGCGAATTCCGTGTTATAAAATGTTTATAAGATAAATTCCCCGCGAAATCGAATTGGACGGGTTTTACAAACGCGACATGATGCAGCAACGGACCGGATAACACGGGATAAATCGAAAGTCGACACTACGGTGGAGTCGCGGATTTAATTCGCCCCGCTGCCTCAATGGCACCTGTCGTCTCTGGCCGGCGGTGAGATGACTCGCGGCCGCAATGTTACTGCCATTAATCATGATCGTCGAATGCATCGCGGCGTCTCGTCGTCGCCCGACGTGGTGGTTTCTCGCCTTGACGAGCCGATGCCTCTTCGTCGTCGGGCCTCTTCGTTCTTGCCATGTACTTCTGCCGTCATCCATCATCGCGCCGGCGACAGCCGCGCGGTATCAAAAGCTGCCCCGTTTTTAGTTGCGTACACGAAAAGTAAAGAATCGGCCAGCATAGAATTTTCGGGTCCTGAAGACAAAACGCGCGAGTCATTAGGACGGTGGTTCTCAAATGGTGTGCCATTCGGGCTGTCATTTCAGAGAAATCTTTTTTATAGAGCTTTCATAAATTTCTCATAATATTTCACGTTATTTTCACAACATATACTTATGCCGCTCTTTAACGCCTAATTGAATATTAATTGCATTCAATACATGAAACACAAACTTGATATCGCCAAGTAAGATTAAAAATTTTTTTTAAAGAAATTTATATAATTTGCACAATTATTTCTGCTAGTCTAAAGGCTTAATCACAATCCTGAGCACCACTACATTAGGACGTATGCCAACCGAGTGGCCATTAAGAAAATAGATCAAGTTCTTCCTCAAGTTCCAACTCTGAATTGAGTTCCCTTCGCGCGTATTAAATCATTTCGCGAGGAATGGCGCGGTGCAAACTCTTTGATCAGATGATGAGTTTCGACTTCTCGATATTTTTCGCGGAGGTGATCAACCATTTCGGATTAAGCGAGATAGACATTCTCTGCTTTACAATTTTAATATTAGAATGTTAGATATTATTTACGTTATTGCTCGAATGTAATCACAGCTTTATATTTATAATACATGCTTGGCATGATATTCGAGATCTCTTATGAAAAAAATTATTTTTTATAATAAGATAAAAATAAGGCAATATTGACATTTTAAAGCTGATGAAACGGATGGTTGAAACACTTGGATAGAATCTGTTATTCGCACTTGTAATAAGAGATCCGCTTGCTGTCACGTTGTGAGTAGCTAATTCATGTATACTTCAAACGATGAAAAGGCAAAATCGCGATCCGATCGATTAGGATGGATTAACATCAACGAAACAGATCAGAATGCAGACCGCCTAGTATTTCTCCTTACGCGAGGAAATTAGAATCATTTCCAGGGCAATTTCCTGCTCTCTAGTATATATGATGCTTTCACTCCGCCCTTTCATTCTCGCACGACGAAAGGGCCATCATGATATTAATCTAGCCGATCTTTAGGGTGGCGTGCGCGGAAAGAGCAGATGCAACATGCAGCTTCTTTTTCGATCAATCGATATAACTGCACTTCATTAAACGTGAAAGCGATAGATTAATTTTTATTATGTTTGCTCGCTCCCTTAAATATTGCATTTTTATTTAAATCTGATATAGATATTTTAAGATATTTCAATAACAACAAAAAAAAAACAAATTATTATAAATATCAAAATCGGGATATTTTTCTCTCATAATTATAATAATTTCTTAAAATTAATTTTAATTCAAATTTAGCGGTTATATACGAGTATATATTCACTTAATATATTTTCTTAATTGTTTTATTTAATTATATTATATTTATTTCACATTTATCTTTACCTGGTTTTCTTTGTTACTACATTACGTTATACATGTTATTTTTTATTATATCTCATTAAAATAAGCATTCAATATATAATAGTCGGGCAAATTTCCATATGGTTGTTTATGGTTTAGAATAGAGGGACGTCGTGGGCGGCCAAATTCTGGTTCGCGTATTATAGTGTACATCCCTCCCTTGAAGAAGCTTGGATCGTATCAAAACTCTTCCTTGGAGAGTCAGCCCTTGAAAATTCTAAAGAATATCTCGCACGGGAGGTCCTCCATTTTTATTGGATCTTTAAAGTATCCTGCTCTGAAACGACTTGATATTTTTGAAACGTTTAAAGATTTAAAAAAAAAGAGATTAACTAATTTCCATAAATTAATAAGAGAAATTTTTTAATATAACATATTATGCTTATTATACGTGCATATATTATTAACACAATCAATTTAAATAATAATGTAAACATAAATTATGTATAAACATAATATGTTAAAAAAATCTCTCTTATTAATTTATAGAAATTAATTAATCTCTTTATATATACATGTATTTCAAATTATATTAAAATGAAATATTTTAAAATTATTTTGTTTTAACTAAACTAATAGAACTGTTTGTCCTAAAATTTTCCTGATCATGACATTAAAGAGGCTGGAATGTTCTAAGTTTCACTTTATTAGAAACACACTAACGTATGTTTAGAAATTGCCACGCGGTTTGATTGTTAACATCTGATGTATAATGTGTTTCCGTACGAGAATAGTTTCCAAGACTAGCTTCTATGACCCGCGGAAGCGTTTATCGAGAAACGTAACTGATGAATCACGTTTGAGTCGATGCCGAAGAGAGACGTGTACGCTTTAACTGCGTTTATTCTAGTCATGGTTATTGCACAAAGTCAGTTTCATAGCTTATAATTTTTTTAATAAACCCACTAGACATTATAAAAAACGTTAAAAGATGTTATAAAAATGTCAAAAATATTTTTGAAAGAAATTAAATAATTTATCAAATCAATAAATAATCTATCAAATAATACAATTTATGCAACAATAACATTAATTAGTAATATGCATTAATAATATGCATTAATAATATGCATTAGTAATAATATAATTGATATTTTGTTTATTAAACAATTGAATAACAAGCGACAATGTTGAACGCGAGATAATAGATATCTCAATAATAATTGTAGATTAAATTATAACGATGTTTACACAATGATTATACAGTGACTCAACAGCATGGAACTTTTCCTTTGAAGTTTATTATGACAACTTCTGGGAAATATTTCTAAACAAGTATATTATTATCAGCAATATGAAATTGTGACAAAATGTTTTAAATGAATAATAAGAACGTTTTTTGATAAGATAGATCATGCAAATTTTTTTTTATTAGATAAATAGATTTTTGTAAAAAAAATTCACGAAAGATTTCAGACGCTGCGATTCAGTCGGAAATCGTAGGTGGAAAAAGTGCACGATTTTCTAGTGAAGCTCGGTATATATTATTGCATCGCGAGTGGGCCGCGAAGGATTGGTATGCAAATGCTTTTACGCTTCGTAGACTTCGGTTACATGGTAAATCGATCGCGTAGGAAAAGCAAAAACCTATCTTTCGAATTCGAAATTGATTTAATCGGAAAAACAACTTATATTTTTTTACCGCTTTTATTTAATTATATGTGTATGTGTGTTAGTGTACATAATACGGATTTGATATAAATTAAATTTTAGTATTATGGGGATAACGTTTGGTTGAGAAATCTACATATAAATATAAAATTTATTTATAATATTCGTATAATGGAAAATCATTTTTTATTTTGTCTAAAAGTTTAAAATATTTTCAAAATGTGTGATGATAGTTTCTCTTCTCGCCTGCAAAATTATGATACTAATATAAAATTTTTCGATTATAGTTGTAAATCTCATGTTATGAAAGATATAAAAATTAAGTTCTTTGCACACAAGTAACAGTTTTTTTTATTAATCATTTTATTTCATTTTATTTCATTTTATTTCATTTAATATACATAACACACGTAAAACAGGTTGTGACTGGCATTGACAGTTTCGATTAGCTCTGCCGTAATTATATTCATTTGCACTTAGTCAAGTTCCTGCGAGTTTGTCTGATTCGTTTCCTAGAAGATCTCTATCTTGCTTTACGACTGGAAAGCGATTTAATTTTAAGTGCAACGTTTTGATAGACATGGTCTTTCATTATATACATTTCGCGATGCAAATGGACGTTGCGTGCGACAGTTTTTGTCGTTTGCTCATCGATCGTTAAATGGCACGATTTACGAGCGGCGATATTGTCGTTATAATTTCTCTCGACCTGCTTGTAATAGCGATCGACGAACTGTAGAATCACGTGCATATCACTCCTACTTCCCCGCGCGCATTCTCTTCTCATATTTCTCGTATGAATCACGCACGGATGTGAGGCGGGATTGATTTTCGTTGCGTGCAAAAGCGCGCATCTTTCTCGACGACAGCTATTTGAGATTAAGATTATTACATTGGATTCCAATGAACTTGTTCTAAATATCAGAATAAATCAAATCTTCAATCATTACATTACATTTATAGTTCTAAAATTAAATTAAATTAAATTAAATTAAATTAAATTAAATTAAATTATATATATAATTTATATATATGTATATATAAAATTATATATTTAATTTTAAATCATTACATTGCATTAAAATCGAATTACATTATATTAAATTATATTAAATTATTGAGAATAAAATTTTTAAATTTAAATTTATTTCAATTATTAAATACTTACTCGCATCTTCTTTCGCGAGGGATTCCAAGCAATTCAAGCTCGATCGTGAAACAAATCCTCGCATCCCGCCCTGCCGCTCCCTTTGTCTCAGGGAATTCAATGGCTTCGTCATTTCGCATCCCGAGCAGCTGATAGCGAAGCCAACGACGCCGCTTTCCCACAGTTGCCGTCGCGGTTCCCGTTCCTGTCTTCTTCTCTTGTTCGTTCCGTGCGCCGGGCAAATGTTCGATCGCTCGGAAAATAACGGATATACACTTCAACATCGTTTGCTGTCTTTCCGAACAATAACTTTTAAACGGAACGCGAACGGAAAACCGCGAAGATACGCATCCGTTTGAGGGAAAATGATCGATGTAAAATCAATTCGGTAAAGAAGAAAAGATTAAATTCTCTGTCTTGATTGAAATTTGTATCAATATATTATATATTTAATGCTGTAATATTAATTTCTCGCAGTGTGATTGATTCTATAATTGTTTTATTACGCAAGACAGAAATTAAATTTTAACGCAAGTAACGCCAGTTATCGCTATAAATAGCCGACTTTGGCTAGTTATAATTTAAATTAATCCACTTCCGAATTGTGAAATAAGCCCTTCCGTCAATTTCTGTATAATAGATTACCTTCTGTTTACGTTAATGAAAAAAGGACGAAGAAGGATCATGAAAGAGAGGAAGTTTGGATGACTTCTGTATAACTTACTCATCATAGCGTCGCGTCTCTCATGAGTCTCAGAACACGAATAATGTTCTTAAGAATGAAACAGGATTGAATAATTCAGCAAACACTGGGGAGCGAGAATCCACAAGGAGAAGGTGTGCGTGAGCCTCAGACGCATTCATCTTCGAGAGCTTATGCTGGTGCAGCGCACGCAACCTCCGGTCGTGTCGTCCGGCCCCTGAAAGAGCATCAGACTTTAATGCCTCGGACTCGCACTTTGGGGAGCCTAAATCACCCCCCCCCAGGACTCTCGCGCAGCAATCGATAGAAACCTGCTTGTTCGAAGAGGGACGAGGGAGAGCGGGGTGGACACGATACGCATTTCGAGGGTTGTAAATGCGTTGAGTGTAGTATCGCTTCGTTGAATGGCGGTTTTACTTTTCCCTGCGCGGTGTAAGATAAATAGCAGAAATATCTACTGTTTATTTTTCATACAACTATAATCTACTTTTCGTTTACTTATTGGTTTTAGCAGTTTTGAATAGTCAACGGAAACTAAATAGGTCACAAAGTATAAATATAGGCGTGTCATCGTTTCTTTACCTGTTATTGCTAAAGTAAACTCTACTCGGGTTTCGTTTATAAATTAAAATATGTAGAGTTCCATTAGAAATAATTAATTTTACATTTAAAATCAATTTTTTTACATTTAAAATATATTTTTTCTTCCAAGATTCTCATTTTTTCCTTGGATTGATCTTGAAGACATGCTTTTCGAATCTCTATTTTCATGCAAATATTAAAAATATTAAAATCTTTAGAACTGGAATGAAATAAAAATGTATGTTTTAAATTTGAATTTCGACGAATCTTAAGTAATTGACTCCTTTCTGCGCTTCGCAATCGAAACTCTATAACGTGGTATCGTGCGATAGTTTTTGAAATTGCCAGAATCGAAATTTTTCTCTTACTTTCGACCTCAATGTTTAATCTAACATCTACTTTAATATTTTAAACAGTCACTATATATTAAAATTATTTAATCTGTAGTTTTATCGAAAGCTTCTTTTATATAAATCTCTAATATAAATGAGAAAACTGTTGGCTTATTATCTATTTGAGGTATAAAGTAAGGGCTTAATATAATACAATTCCTATATAAATGAAACTTATCAAAATTTTTCAGAATTCATGAACGTGAAAAAATGTAGAATGAAAATAGAAGCAAAATTTCGATTCAGGGTTACGCATAGTTGATCTCTTTAAAGAGCTTACGCAATGTAATGCGTTTCGTGGAAACGCGTATGGGACTTACATTTCGCAAGTGGGCCACGCACGCGTCTCTATGCTCGAGCGCTCATGGCCACGTGGAGAGTCACTCCCATTATGGTAGCCACCGTCGTTGATCGGGGTCGTATCGCACGCGTAATTGCGTCTCTTCATGTATGCACGCGGTTACTTTTCGTTGATATGTTGAAAGCTTCATCTTTGCGAAACCGCGATTTCTCGTAGAATTAATTAGCTAACGATTTATTTTTTACGAATCGTCTATTATTATTTATATTACTATTTATATTTGGAACTAGCAACTGATACTTTTGAAGATATGATATAAAATTCCATATATTCATAGATGCACAAGCTATGTATTATAATATTTCTTTAGACTGTGCACACACGAATAAAGTCTCTCAGAGTCAAACAGCCATATTCGGTGTTGCATATATGCGACCCTATATATTTTATATCCCGCATCTACTCCTTCGCGTGGCACGCGCATGCATTATTATGTCTCATCTGCAGAAGGATTGAATGGTGCGGCAGATGTTCAATTCTTCTTTTAATATGCTTATAATATCAGCCGCACGTGTTTATTGTCGTTGCAAGAATATTAATAAAGTAGAAATTCAATTGTATATTAAAAAAGTGAGGGACATATTTACATGGAATATAAATTTACTTAATTCGAAAATTATAACACGAGAAATATCATTACACAATCTCGTATGTGCGAGAGAAAAAAATATAAATCTGTATAAAATATTTATAATAAAAACTAATAGTATGCTCTATTATGTTGCAAAAATTTTTTAATTAGTTTATTAAAATTTATTATAATACTATTAATAATTTCATAATTTCATATCGTGTAACAGATTTTAATTTCCATAATTAGATATAATAAGCTAAAGATCTTCTCACACAAGATTATTACAGAGAAAATTGGAAGTGTGGATATTAAAGATATATTAATATCAAAATAATTTTTAAATTATCTCTTTAAATTACTCTCTTCATCTTTGTCCTATGAAATAAGCGGCGCTCGAAGCGGTTATAAAAGATGCATTTTATTTTACTGTTAACTTCCTCAAACGCTAATGCATTCTATAAGTGCACCTCGCGCTCATGCGAGTTCGTTGTGCTTCCGCTCGACCATTTCTTCCTCAACAACTGAGTCTAGGACGAGCGATCGCTCGTTCCGCCGCGCAAAAAGTTCTCCCGAAATTCCTGTTCAACTTGGCGAAACCATGAACTGCAAAAGTCATCGTCGCGTCGCGCAGAGAAGGGGAGCGACCGCACAATAGAGTTTCGCAGACTCCCAGGCTCCGCAGTAGACGCGGTCCGGTTCCTTCTCGTGAGAAGGTAGAACCGGCGTGTATGCAGGACGAAAAAAAAAGAGAAGAAGAAAGGCTCGATCCTGTTCTATACGCGACAATAAACGCGTGCGCGTGTGCCGACATATACGAGAATCAAGAACCATTCGCGAAACGAACATCTGTCACGCGTGCGGGGCGCGTACTTCCGATTTCGGGTTCTCTCATCCCTCGCTCTCTTGCGACGAGAGAAAGTTACTTACTTTTGAAATACCATCCCTCTAACAAAACTGGTCTATCTCATGTATATTTGCGTATTTTCTGCATCAATGAATTTTGATGCGTACTCGACGATTGCTCGATATTGTCTCAATTGAAACGTAAATTGCGTTTCTTTTAAAATTGCCGACTTTTGAATCAATTTTAAGCAAACTTGGTTTAGTTCGCAAAAATATTAAAATACCAATAATTTGGAATTATAAAATAAATATTTCCATATCAAAGAACGGAGAAATGTTTGCATATTCTTCGTATTCGCGTGACTGACACACACAAATATGTATACAAGTACCAAGGGTTTGAAAGTTCGGCACGAGCTACTGCAAGACTGGTTTTTCATGCTTCACGATTTTGGACAATACGCGAGCATTCGCATGCGAATGTAGTACGTGCGCGATACATCGTTACATGTTAAGCTCGTGCCATTCTTACATAATATCCTTTCCTGAATATAGTGAATTTTATTCACTTGCTTCGTTTTGCGCCAACGTAACACGTGAATATGTGTAAATAGATGACCGCATTTTAAAATGAATGATTATAATAATCTTTATCGCATACACTTTAATAATTTTAAAATGATAATAAGTAATTTACATTACTTTAATATTTTTAAAATTTAAAATTCAATTTTTTTCGTTCTAGTTCTACAAATAACGATAATACTCTTCATTATTTTTGTATTAATATAACTATTTTTTATTTTTATTTAATATTTGATCTAAGTTATAGAGAAATTATATCTTAAAATATAATTTTAACATTATTAAATATTTCTAAAACGTCCATTGTTTCCCGTGGAAAATATTGAATGAGTGATGTCGCAAACGGAAATATGAAAAGCGCGTGTGTAACATAACAATAAGAAAAAGGAAGTAAATCCTTCGCTATCTTTTGCTCGCACATTTCTCGGAACATTCTTGCATACGTCGATTACACCCGAAGCACGCAATAGGCTTTGCGTAGAAAAGTGATTCCACAGTGAAACCTTAATAACCACGGGACTCCCTTCCAACAAACCAAAACCATGACCCGTAACCGGATAGATATTATAATAAATGATAGCCTTAACTAGGGTTCGAACCACGAAAGGTCTTCCTTTCCACGCTCAGATTGCGGAACAGAAAGATGTCAGCGTATTTATACTGAGAGACACTACAAATATTTATGCAATCATAAACAAGACAACAATACTGATTCTCTAAATTGAACTTAACATCTTTAATAAGACTTTATTAGACATCATATCAAGCGAGTATTTTAAAAGAAAAATAATATTTTATAATTATATTTCAAATTTGAAAAATTGAAAATTCCACTGAAGGATTTAGAAAAAATATTCTCATATAAAACACTAAATTATTAGAGAAGATACACATATTATAATTATGCAATTTCATGAATTTTAAGGGTTTTATCGTTGCTTTAACTTATACACAACACTGGATATTTAGAAAATTAGTCTTGAAGATATAAGGGAAGTTTTCTATTGTTGAAATAATAAGAAATTGTCTTAATTTTTGATAAAAATTAAAGTGCGTTATGAAATTTAGCTAACGAAAATGTTGATTTATATTTTCAACTTTTCAATGATGCAATCCGAAATCAGTCACGTATCCAAAACAATAGAGAGAAATCTTCACGATTATGTTCACGCATTGCACGCAGAAATTACGAGTTATAAGAAAGCATAAATTAAGGTTCATTAAGGTTCCGGAGTGTAGCCTTTGGTGGCATTATTGCAGACGACGACGCCGATAATGATAGTCAATACAGCCTTCTAAATACTATGGTTGACGGAAACAGGATTCATTCCGATTAGACTATCGAACAAACGAAGGAGAGATAGAAGAAATTGGGAGGGAAAGGGGACACGAAAATAATGTTTATAGAGAAGGATCTATTATTGAGAATTCCCATTGTCATTGTTCCCTCGCGAATTTGAAAATTACTAGTAATGATAGACGGCGGATCGGAGAAGGTCCTGAAGTTTAATAGGCCTGCAGTCTGATCGGATCCGAAGAGAATCGCAATTTTGGTCACGCGAGATGTCTATTTGGACTTTTCTGTAAGGATGACAAATTCGACTTTAGAATTTTGGTTCAAGGTGTCGAAAATTCAGTAGAATTCCGCATAATATATACGTTATACACGGTGGTGCATCTCGCACGCGATCCGGAGAAGAGTCTGGCGTTAACCGCAAGAAGGTACCAGATGTTATCACATTGAAAAAAAAGGACGTACTATAATTTGCGATCCATTTCGTGACAACGTAAACAGTTTCTCGTAATAACCCGACATCCTCCGAAAATCCGGTTCTGCGAAACACGCCGCGCCCCAAGCTCGCGAGGATTCGAGTTATTCCGGGCCGACGTCGCCGACGTGGAATTTGGCGATGACTCTTCAACCGGAAGCATTTTTCCGCGAGAAGGAAATTAAATTGCCAGTATACTTCTTATTTTTATTAATAAAAATCGATGTTATTTTATTATTATTATTTTTTAAATCATTGACATATCTTGGCGTATTATTAAAAATTATTAACAATAATGTGAGACTTAATTTTCTACAACTTGATTCATTTATTAACTCCAACTTCATTACATAACTAACGTAACGAGTGATATCTCGCCATTAAGACAACCATTACTATTCTTAGCTCGGTCTCTCTTAGTTTTCATAGTTGAAAAGACATCCGGTATATGTGCAAAATGAAACGCACGCCGACTATTTCGCATCGACGATCGCCATCTCCGCCCGAATTTCAAGGCTTCACTTTTGTGCTGCCGGTCCGTTCTAAATGTAAGAAGAGTCTCCGAGCTACTCGCAGCAATGCAGGCATTCGCGGATTATAAGGAGCTTCCGGCCGACTCTCCTTCGCTTCGCTCATTCCACCGGTCATTGTTGCACTGCCACACCGAGTGTGACGACCTGACAACCTCGATCCGACCGCTTAGCATGCGCCTCGATTACGTTGTCGGACGTGAAGCTGCACACCGAAGGAGGACGCGTCACGTCAGTCCGCTCGATTCTTTCTCCTCCTTTTTCTCAGCTGTTGATGAGATTACTAAACGCGCGAGCAAGTGAGCGAGCGAACGCTCGACGGATCCTCGGTGCCGAGTGCTTATAACGAGTTTGCCGGGAAATTGACTCATGTCAACGCCACTCTACTCGATTGCCGACCTAAACGCGAGAAATGGCGCTTACATATTCTTGGTGTACGATATTTGATTTTAAATAACGTTTCTCTTTAGAGAAAGTCTAATATACAAGTTACGTTCTAATACAATTATTTTTCATCATTAATTAATTTTTTCTTTATATATACATATGGCGCTCTGTTTTATTTCGAAACTTAAATTATGCGAAACTAAAACTATATTGTTAATATCATTAATAATGCGTTTTTATCGCTCACTCTCATTAACCGCATGTATGGTAAGAAAGCGTTTCTTGGGTCTACCTCGTGTTCATAATTCGAGTTACCTGCAAATCAGGGAGATGTCCGAGCGACTATCCCGAGCGTGAAGCAAGTCTTAATACTGTCTTTATCGTAATGTGCAGTTTTATATCTTCCTGATTGCAGAAAATTTCGTTTTATTGCAAATCATCTGCAATCTGCCTTGATATCTGGCAGAAATTGCTCTTTTTCATACATTTATATAAATGAAAGAAATAGAATACAATAAATAACACATTTTACTTTATTTTAAATAATTTTTAATGTATTTTTTATCAAGCATTAATACAAAACAAAATTAGTATATCAAGAATTATGAAACTCTTCCGATCGATTCGGACAGAATCGCGATGCTAATCTTTTCCGTCGTGCTTCGTGCCATTCGCTTTCTCACAGATCGATCTATGCAGATTACCCTAAGTGAAGAAGAACGATGAGTCTTGTTACAAGAGCCAACTTCCGTCAAGACAATCTCACTTTCAACACGTACCCTTCACACATTCGTCTAAAGCTATCTATTCTTCAACTACCTAGAAAAGAAAACTAATTCACACGCAACTAGCAAGACAGTTGTAAGTGCGAGGATCAATTCGCATCCAACATGCGTGTGCTAAGAAACTGACAGTTATGAAATGTGTCTTATCTCGCGAAAAAATCACGATTTTATAACGATTTATATATATCTGAGTTGATTTGCGAGATGCTGACGGATTTTAAGTTTCGATGTTTTAAATAATTATTGATATTTAAAAATAGGAAAAGATTTGTCATATATAAAAAAGATATAAAGTTTGATACAAATTAATTTAATTTCATAATCCGTATAAAAAATTAAGGGAAAATTAAAATGATGTTCAAATAGTTTTCTAGATATATTTTTAGGTTTTTTTCTACTTTTTGTAGTCTTTTTAATATTCTTTTCAATAGGAATTTTAAAAAAGGATCGATTATTTTCAATGAGAGACATGGAGGAGACATCTGACACGCCGATTTTTTCTTGTCCTTTTTTCATTTTTCGAGAAGAATACTTCTTATGACACAAGAACGTCTTTCGAACACGTTCTTCTTCCACTTTCTCGTAGGCGTTACGCGTTCTATTGAAATGCTATTCGCTCATGCGTGGATGATGATTCATGTGGAAATCCAACGGGTTATTCACTAAGAATAATAATAGAAAATTCATATTAACTACTATCTTAACAGGAGACAGAAGTCCTATTAGATTTGTTGCATAACGTTGATAATATTACTCTATGATCATACGATTATAATACAATTGTGGCATATGAATGCTTTTCTCAGAAACAAACCGCGTCCTTCATTATACATAACGTTGCAACTCGATTAATCTTGCAGTGCGGTTTTATTTTTAGAATAAATAAAGATTATATATGGAATAAAGATCAATATGAAAAACAAGGCAAAAATGATAACATTCCATCTTTAGTAATTAATCCTAATTTGCTGTGCTATAAAAATTACGATTAATTATTAAAAAAATAATATATGCGTCTTTCCAAATACAAATAATTATTCGTCAACTTCTGCAGTGTGTTGTCCAGGCGTGCTTGCATGCAAAGTGCAAATTTCGCGTCGCACGTTCGCTCCAGCTGGCTGACAAATTTCCGCGTACCTCCTGGCGCGTCTCACCATATGCGATCCGGATGCATATTCTCTTGCAAGAGATCGCGCGTTTATTAGTTGCTTCCTTCTTCCTGGCCGCGAGGGCTTCGCGAATATCCTTTCCCAATGATTCAAATTGCGCATATGGCGTGCACGCGTAATCTAATGCGAATCCTGTAATTCTGCGATACTGCCCTGACATTGTGACTTCGTCTTGGTAATATTTAATAAGCATTCTCGCGAAAAGTTAAATTTACATTGGACCGAATTTATATGCAGACAATTAACACATGTGTATTTCTTGCAGGGTCTAAAATTATACGAAAATAAAAAATACGCAACAAAATACGAATATTGCACGAATGTCATAGATAATTTGAATTTTAATTATAATATATATAGTGGAAATTTTTTCTACGAGTATTTTTCTGCTGCAGGAAATTAACTTCATGATTTTATTGTTTGTTTGCGCTGTGATAAATTCGATGTTCTTTTTCTTTCTTTGACTTATTTTTTCTGCGCGGTGTATCTTTATATTCTTGAGCAAGAGCGTTATTCATAAGACTGACCGCCTAAAAGCGTTATCCACAGTTCTATTTTTGAAAACTGACGTCTCAAGGCAATGTTTTGGAAATTTTAAAACATAAGCGGATGTGTTTCCGAGACGCAGGACGTTGAATTACTATAATAATTTTTAACATGAAAGCAGGAAACGCGCTGTTTTTTTCAATCTTTTCGCTGATCCACTCTCGAGTATATATATGCATATGTATTTTATGAATGTTAAAAACGTCATATAAAATGAAAATAGAGAAGGCAAGGATTTTTAGAAATACATATGTATATTATTCGCATACAAGTGATTTATGTCTTAATTTAATTATTTACACAAATTTATTTTATATATTTAATTACTCTCACATACGTGATTATAACGTCGATAATTCCGAGCGTTTTTTGAGAGTTAATTTATTAAAGGCGCGCTTATTGTATTATTAATACATTACGATTAAAACAATCAATGTTATGTGTGTGCTAGGTAAAAAGTAAATATTTGCATTATTATTTATATTATTTATTTAATGCTTAGCTATATAAAATAACGTTAATAATTAATGTACATTAATATTAATTCATTGATGATTTTTATTTAAAGTATATTTAAAACATCTTCTAATTGTATCTTCTAAAAAAATATTATTTAGAGATTTTAAAGACATATTCATATCTATATAATTAATTCAAAGAATGTTATATAACATTTGAGATACAATATTTTCTTAAATGAAATCAGTGTCACTGTTTTAATCAGTAATATTTTTTAATGATTTAGTTTGACAGTATGTTTTATTTAGACATATCTTTTATCTAGGCTGCTTTTATCTTTCGTTCAGCTTCTTGCGCGCAGGAACAGAAATAAATAATAAAAAAAGAGAATTAACGGCGAAGATTTATTTCTTAACATGAACACCGTTAGAAAACTGAGAATAGCAGAAATTATTAAGTATCAGTAATTTTCTCATTATCATTTATTATCGTAACATCTCTACGAAGTAGAATTTAATTTTTTTTAATTGAAGAAAATAACTATCGTATTATAAGAAAAATTAGTATTACTAATTGCAATTATATACTTTATTTTTAAAAAGATAAGGTAAATAAATATTTAAGATTTTTTAATTAAATTAATTTTAATATATACGATTTCACACAATACTTTCTTGCGTTCAATAATGCGTCAGATTAAATTTCTGCCTCTTAAAGAGAACACCCACGATCAGATTGTTCTCTCAACGAGATAAGATTGGTGAATGTAATTTTAAAGCATGTGTTTACAAAGTACGTTTTAATATTGTTAAAGCTATAATGAGCTAATTAATTTGTGGTAGATTTTGAAATAAATTCACGTATTAATACGCATTTTTTCAGTACATCTAGAATTACAATTAATTGATATCTTTAATTATTACGACGCATATTATTGTCACGCCTACAATCTGAATGACTTGATTTATACTGATCGTGTCTATAAAATCTCATACATATATTATGCTCGGTTAAAAGCATAACTCATAAATCGTTATATTTGCAATCACTCCACTTTTTAATTTTATCCAAATATTCATAATTATTATAATTTATTTAAAATTTAATATTGAACTCTTGTGAAGGCTGGTAGTTTGATTTGCTACTAATAAATTGCTTCATGTTTTTAATCGTGATTATATATATTTCTTATTTAATAAAAGATCTCTCTCAGAAAGTTAGAATTAACTCGATAATCTAATGGCACAGTCAGTTCATTATCGTCTAGTTCATAAGGTATTTGTTATAGAGGTGTAGCGGAAGTTCTTTGACAAAATAAATTGTTGTAGCTCTTTTTTAATTGGCAATTAGTCGTCTCCGAGGTCACAGGAAATCGTAGAAGCGATTATCTTCTCAATTTTTAAAAATCGCGCACATTTACACATTACGACTTTTGTGATAGAAAATATATATAATCTTCTGAAGACAGCATGTGAGTAAAAATTAATATGTGACAATTATTTCCTGTTGCTCCAGAGAAATTCAGGTTTATTTTATATCTTATCTTGATCAATTAAACCAAGTGTAAACCAGCAAGTTGACTGAGAATTCTGTCGTGGCAGGTATTAACGGTGGAGAACTATCGATAGTCTTGGAACAGGACGTCCGGTGTGTAGCGAGACGCGCGATAATATCGATACATATTTTTCGCGTTTCCAGCCATGAGAGGCTCGCTAACGAGATCGCACGTCCTGGCGCGATATTAACGAGGAAAGGAAAGTGAACGCGCGTTCCGCTCAAATTTATATTCCAGTGAGGAGGAAGCGTTGTAACCTACCTGCCTACCACCACTTGGCAGGATTTCCAATCTTGCATCATCTGCCGTATCCTTGTCATGCAATTTTCTGTTGCAGCAGCCTGGATTCTTATCAGAACAATTGCCATCAAGAATTCACTGGAAAAAATTCGCAAATATATTGTCATCAATCATATACGTGTGGAAATTTATTCGCACGAGAAATTAATGTGATTTGACTAATTATATTAAAAAGTGTGATTATTTTAGCGCTTGATTAATGCAATTTATTTAGAATCGTGACTGTGCTATCGACGATCTTATAACAGTAAATAGCCACATTTCAGCGATGTGTATCGAGGTGGAAATTTATTTTGCAAATCAATGTGATTTATTCGATTGATTTGATGTTAGACATCTGATCAAAATTCCAAGGATGATCGAAACAACATTTCAATTTTCGACACGCGCACTCGTTCATCGGTGACCACTACACGCGTGTACTACACGCGTTTACATTTCTACGTGCGTGTAACTTCCTGCGGTTACGCATGCTCGAACTCAGATATTTATAGTTAGCTTCTGCCGTCTGCACGACGACCGGAAACGGGTCGATTATATTTAGAGAAAGACTTTACCGATCATAGTATAACCAATTTCGATCATGTTCGCGGCTGATTGCCATTGCGAAGTGAATGATTCCCCCCTCGAACGAACCTTATTCATGGCACGTGCCATCGGTGGACAGATTGATATGATGATTGCAATGGTTCAACATGTGATTATTTGACAAAGACAGCTATAGAGCTATACTTTAGCTAATAAAGGAATACTTAATAAGAAATGCTTTGACATTTCTAATTGAATGTAGAATGCAATATTTCCTATTTGACAAAATAATCAATAATAAATATTCGAAACGTTATTGGATGGGAAAAGAACTTAGCACTTATTAATAATAACTGTCAATATTAAAGAGAGAATATATAAAAAATGAATAAAATTATAGAGAGAGTGTAATAGTATAATAAAAAATTTCATCGTATTAATATCAATAATAATAATATCATAAAAATGATATTGTCGATAGATTCAATAGTTTTCAAATTTATTTTTCTATCGCAAATATGTACATTGAGATTTCAAAAATAAAAATGTGAAATTTAAAACATAATTTCCTTTAACTCTCATTTATGAGAGTTTCTCGGGACACAATATATTTGCGTTACTCCATCGAACAAATTAATAAATCAATAAGTTAATCGTTATTTAACAAACTGTACGTAAACACAAACAACATTCAATTAGATTGTCTTTATGCAAATCGTTTAGCCGCTACTTGGCCCGTGAAATGAACCTCGAATGTCGGTGCAGCTTCTCATCACGCGGGCTATAATGAGCGCAGGTATACGGTACGATGATGAGCGGAGAAAATGAAGGAGCGAGAAGAAACGATCGGAGGAAAAGACGAAGGCATACAAAGGAAGAGGAAGAGAGAGAGAGCAAGAGAGAGAGAAGAGAAGTATAGAGGGAGAGAGAAAGAGAAGTACACGCGCGTACACGCGTGCACGCTCTTTAATTGACTCGGAGATATCCACCCTATCCATAATGCATCCGGGGCTTCTAAACGACCCTAATCGCGGCGAAGAATGCCAAGGTGAGGTCTCCAGCTGCTCTCAAGGCCTTCGCGCGTGACTGTTCGTTTGCGTCGGCTGGAAACTGTATCGCGCTACCCGATGATAGCGAGGAGAGACCTGCAGCACGATGTGCATAATGCGTTTTTGCGCGCGCACAGGGTTACTGCACGACGATATCGAGAGTTGCATCCCAGAATCGCTCACGCGAAACGATCGCCTTTTTTCTTCTCTTTCTTTCTCTCTCTCTCAAGCCTTGATCCTCTTAAGCACGCCGGAGGGTAATGTGATTTCTGTTCGGCATAAGAGCTGGTCGCAAAGGAAACAATCTCGAGCGAAATAAGCGGTCTCGATTTTGATTTTTTTTTAATTTTAAAACACTGCAAGGCGCGTATTTTTTTTTGTACACAGATCAGTGGGCGATAATATCGAGTAATAAAGTAAAAAGAGCCGTGTGATCTTATCATATAAAGAGAATTACGAAAGCTCTTTGAGACTACGTATTTCTTTATTAGGCTGCGGATTCTGTGTAGGTTGGAGACAGAGAGTCGTTCTCGCAAACTTCTTTTCTCCTTATTTCGCTTCCCAAGCTGATCATGGTCTTTTAGGTTGACCGACTTCCGGTGAGGCTTCTTCATCCGGCTGAAAGGTTCGCGGGAAGATTTTTGTGGTAGCTCACTCTTCTCCGTCTCTTCCTTCTGTCTTTCTCTACTTTTTTCCTTTTTTTGACGGTGCAGTCGATGTTCCACACTGTCATTTGAAGTTCCAACTTTGTTGTCCGACATCGGAAGTGTCTCATCCTCTTCCTTTTGCTTTATGCCGCAGATAAATATTCCGAAGCATTCGTGAGAAATCGATTTTTTTGTCACATTTCCGCTCCTTTAATTTGTAAGAAACTTTTCTCTAATCTATCAATAATGTTTCGATAATTGCTCTATATTATGTTTAAGTGTATAAATAAATATTTATTTTTATTTAATGTTATTTAAAATATTTCTAAAAATAATTTATATAATATATATACATATCGCTTATATATGTAATCAGTTTTATTTATTATTTTTAACTCCAGAGACAAAAAAAGACTAGTATTAATGTAAATTTATAAAATTTAAAAGAAAAGGAAAATGTATTACATGTGCAAATTTATATAAATTCACATATACAGATAATTTAAAAAAAAATTGTAAGACGCGTATTACTTTTTTTCAATTTATAATAAGAAAAATGATACTAATACATTGTACGAGAGATATAGATAAATTATTGGAGAATACAACAAAAGTCAGTTCAATTTTCCGAGCTCGATACTGTTCAGATAACCATCGAGTGTTCGATCGACACGATCGATTCGTGGAAGCGCAAACCACCATAATACCCGTACTTTATCCCGCGGAAGCTCTTAATTCTGGATCCCGTCAGAGGCGATCGATAATTACAAGGAAGAAATCGAATGGAGGTGGAGATGGGGAAAAAAAAGTTGTGTAAAGAGGAAATCAGGCATCTGCCAACGGTTGCCTCGTATTAACGATGATGAGCCAACGAGAGGAAAACTGATCATGGGCGTCCAAAAGAATTTTTAAGAATCCGGCGGAAGATTTTCGCATACTGCATATTTGATCACATTATGTACTTAAAATATACCATGATACAAATAATTTAATGTAGTTTAATTTTGATTTATTTATTTTCTTACATGATAAAATTATATGTGAATAATGGTATACTTGATGTAACGCAATATCGTATTCAGTTTCATATGAATAGAGCTGAATATAGGAAAGAAGCTGAAGAATAAGAATTAAAAGAGCAGAGAAATTCTGTTCGTCAACGTAATAACACGCAAATTGCCTTTTAAATTAATTCTATAACTTTTGCTTTCATTCCCTTCTTGATTACAGCCATTTAATATTATTACTATTAACTGTAAGACATGTTTTATGACCTTGTAATATAAAGATTATAATTTTATAAATGTAAAATAAAAATTATAGAATATTATATTCCATGCAATTCCCGTGTGAAATAAAAAAAATATTCTTCATTCGGATACTTTTAGGGCTATTATTCGTTAATGAAACAAGTTATATATAAGTAAAGGGTATTATTAAAAAAGCTATTTATTTTTTCCTACACTAACTCATTACGGAGATAATTATCGGGGAGGGACGACAAATATGAGCCCCTTTCGATGGGCGCCCATGAACGGCGGTAGGCATGGTTCTTCAAGCCATATGGCGCACAAAGCCCGACCAATTCTAGCTGGTGAGGACGAAATCCGATGAGGATGTTGTCAGGATCAGGGAAGGTCATTTTTTGCAAGCTCACCGACCTCGAAAAACACAGCTCGGTAAGCGATGAAACGAAGGGGGGGATCCTGTTGGACCACCGGATGTAGACCGTGGTGATTCCTTCGATACACGAGGGAGCAGACTTTTATCGCGTACCTCAAAAAATTCTTGACAGGCCGGACAGTGTTTTACGACACAGTTGAGTGAGCCTTCAAATAAGAACATTGTGGACAAGATAGCGACATGGGAAAGAAGCTCGTTCGCCATAACTCTAATGAGAATTTGTCATAGCTATCTTTTTTTATCATTTCTTTATGTTTAATGACGAATATTATAAGTGAAAAGTGTGTTTGAGAAACGCGACTATAAATTATAAATTTTATTGTTATCAGTTTATTAATTTTGAAAACTATTAACATCTCGACATTCAATCAAGCAATAAGATAATATGGTTACTTTATCAGGCAATTTTGTCTTTCAGCTACTTGAAATAATCGTTGAAAAAATATATTATTTTTACATGAATTTTTATATTTGAGTGATAATTAGCGAATTATTTTTTTACATTCCATGTAGCAGGATTTCTTTCGCGCATAGTGGATGCTCAGCCATTGATCAGAAGGAAAGAAAAGATTCATTCTTCTTTGCGCTGTTACTAGTTTTCGCCTCGTAGACCATCTTCAGAAAGCGTAGAACCGCTATGCCTCGCTGCCGTTAATTTCCCGTAATAGTTACTCAATAAACAAGAACGTACGGATCTCCCGCAGTTCCCTAATTATTTAGTCGTTATTAATTAGGATTTTTTTGATATAATCTATTAAAATCAAGCATTTCTTAATTTGTGAAGTGTGAAATGAAAAACGATAAAATTAATTAAAAAATGATAAAGAAGAAAATGCTTGTATGAATAAATATATTTTATTCTATTTACATTTTTAATTATATTTTATTCTATTACATTTTTTAATTATAAAGAGATATTTGAAATTATATCAAAAATAATCGAAGTTAAGGTTTAATTGTATATGTTTCAAAATTGCTTCAAAGTTTAATTCGAACGCATTTATTCCTTTAAAAGCTTATTGGATCACACACATATATATAAGCCACACAGACTTACTTTAATTTTTATAAACTTTACGTGCACATTGCTCCACGACCGTAAATCTCAATTTTACGGTATCGCATAATTATGAAACGAAATGCTATTGCACGCTCTCTCGCCTTTTTTTTAGCAAGAAATGTTTCTCGCCGGCCGGAAACGAGAGTCGTTTGATCCTTTGCGCACGTCGCGGTGGTGATGAAATAAATCGTCATGCATCAAGTCTAATATAATGACTCGGCAAAAAGAGGAATATTTGTATATAAGGAGATAATCAACTTTTTCATCAGCAGATCTATTGCTATCGTTTTTTCAAAAATTGATGAATTCTGTTTAATTATTAATCTAGTTGAGAACAACAAAGAATTACTTTAGCAGATTATAAAATAATTTCTCGCTTCACAAGCTCCAATTTTTATTTGTACGAAAAATATGCGATATATCTTATTTTTTTATTATGGCATATTTTGTTTTAATAAATATATAAGTAGCAATGCCTTGCGAAAAATATATTTTTTAAATTTAATAAGTATTCTTGTCTTCAGCTCGGAATTCATAGCGAATGATAGGAAATGGGAGTCGATTAAAGGAAAAGATCGACCAGGACGAATCGAGGCGAATTAAATGGCACACAATCATGCGACTTTTTTCTTTCAGAAATCGCGTTATCAACATTTTATCGTATAGCTCTCAATTCAGCGTTGAACACAAAGAATTCAAGACGGCAATATACGTAAAGAAACGCACGATCGCGGCGGAACAAGATTCCAGACTCCGCTAATAGCTCGCTTCCGCTTACCATGTACGCGCAAATCGCTGAAGAACGACGCGAGTATTGAAGAAGCCGAAGCTCGCTCGCAACGCGCTTCGTGAAGATCTTGTATTCCTTCTCTTGGACGTGCCGTGCACCGGCCTATTTTCCACAGTACCAAGTTGGAGCTCACCTCCGCGGCTCTCCGATCTGATGACTCGATAAGATGACGACAACTCGCTTTCGCGGAAACCCGTGTATTGTAAAACGCCGCGGTTCTCCTCTTTACTCTTGCGCGCTTGCAACCGCTCTCTTATCTACATCGCGCTTCTTAACCGTTAACAAATTTCGCATTGTTGTCAGCTTTCGTAACGCTAATTGCCTTGGATTAAGGCGCCGAAGGAAAAATTTCAACGTTAACCGTATTGCGAAATAATTAGGATTTCAGATTTACGTGAAAAATTTTCAGCCAAACAGCTGACGTGAAATTGACTGACAATGAGGAGAACCTAGAACTTTTCCAATCCTCGTATAACATTTGCAAGAAAAGATAAAAATGTTTCATCGTAACGATTTTTTAGGATATTAATTTTGTAATAATTATTATTAATTTTTGTGCATGATTTTTTTTAAAGAACTTTCCTCCTTTCCCTTTCTCTTTCTGTCTGACAATGAATGAAGAGAGAGGCTACCAGCGTGATGCAGAGGTCCTTAAACCCGGCTGACGAGACGCGCCCGCCCGCCTTCCTTCGTGAGGAAGGAAAGCGAGATACGCGAAGGTTACGTTTCCCATGGCTCGATAAACAGAGGACACGGAACGAGAAAGGCGAGGCACCGTCGCCGCCGGAAACGCTCGTTTTCCAGCGAAGATAGCAAATATCTACCACGTCGCGCGCGATCTCGACGCGTTGCGGGGATTATATAGCGCTCTCTCTCGCTTCCGCAGGTCGGCGCTCCCTTAAGTAAGGGCGCCGAGATAGCGTGACGGAGGTGCTGGTGCCCGCGCGCAATCGGCCCGCTTGTGGTTTTAAGCAGATAATGGCGCCGTTACGACTTTGTTACACTGTTTGCGTATTTGCGCTCGCCAACGCCGGGAGAAAGAGGCGTGCACCTCTCTCCCGTGAGAATTCTCACCGTAATTTATCCCAGTTACTACTACACGCGACGTTTCTCGCACTGCGACCCGCGATTTAATATCTGGTCCCTTAATCACGCACTTCGGAACTTTGTGCATATTTGGCAAAAAATTTTCGACGGCAAGACGCACACACTCTTTGCTTGAAATTACTTTTGTTAAAATTAAATACAAGTATTTTACGGATTGGAAAAGATTAATCATCGAAAGTAAAAAGAAATATTTATCTCTCGACGCGTTAAAAAATATCATGAATCAAATCTCTAATTATTGTGAATTGTGTAGAATGTGTGTAATTGTGAAGAAAATCAAACACGTGAAAAAGAATGTGTCATTGCAATTGCACAAACAAACAAGTCCGTACACGACGTCGGTGCATCGCCGGTGCATCCATCTGTCATTCATCGACGAGGCGTACAATGAATAAGAAATAATTTATGATAATTATGAGCGGTACATCCAACGGCGCATGGAGTCATTATCGCATCCGAAGGCTCGTTTATACATCGTAGAAGGTAGCAACACATGCCGTTCTGGTCACGCGAATGATGCGACGAAGTCACACGGATGCATTTTGACGCGGCGCAGAAGGCGAGATTCATAATTCATACAATTCATTAGCTTAAGCTCATTATCCAGAAATTCTTAATGTTAATGCATTTGCTGCGAATATTCATTTTTAATATTTTTGATATAAAATGTCTATTTTTAATCTTTAAAGAGAAATTAAAATCTGCATGTTTTTAATAACATAAAAAAAATAGAAGCATTATTATATAATTTTTTGAGAAAAATATGTGAATTATAATTATCTGAATTATAATTATATTATCTTATATTACAGAGTTAATCGTGTGTGTGGAAAAAAATATTTTCGAAGGAATTTATTATAAAAATATTAAGGGAGAAATATAAACACTACAAATTTATACAAATGTTTGTATATGGAACGCGTTTGTTATTATTATCGTAATTTATTGAATTTCGATATCAGAGGTTCGCGTATGCGATTAAGAGCTCTCAATCGATTTCTCTCTCGCTCGCTCTTACTTTCGATTTATTTTTGCTTGTAATGCGGTTTATGTTCGAGTTCCTCTCTATCAGCTTGATATCGGTTTACTCGGCTCTCCTTGTAAATAGGCATTCAACACCAACTCGAGATTCTTTTATATGTGCTCAGCTACAGGCACGCGAATATAATTGTACAGGGTGCTACAAAACCATCAATTCAAAACAAGTTTAGCAAAGATGCAATGAAACAGTGCATAATAATGCTTCTTGTGTCGATATAAATTTTTCATGTCTCAGTAAAATTGCCGTTAAAAATATGACAGAAAAAGAAATAAAACTTTATTTTTTCACGATTTTATCCTATACTAGAATTTTTTATCCAAAATTAAATTTTTTTTGAGATGTTGAAATTTAAACAACTTTTACCTATACATTTTATGATTACACATTTTTAAATTATATAGTTCGTCTCATGAATTAAATAGTATTTTTTCTCATATATATTAGAATCAATTTCGAAGTGATCGAATAAAAGCATCTATTGACATATGCACATGAATCAATTTCAAAACGACCTGTATCTCTCCATGTGCATATATGTATATATAACTCTTTATCTGCTTCGATACGGACTCGTCAGAGGCTCAGGTGACTAACATGAGAATGACCGACCGGCTCTGGTAGATCTCTTTAGCATTCTTTCTTAGCGATAAGTCGAGATGACAAACGCAAATGCGAGGGGTGTCTCCCCCTCCTTCATGATGATTCCGATTATTTATATTTTACATCATCCACACACGCTGTAATCGTATTTTCCTACGAATTATTTCAACACACGAATATGGCTGAATTATATACATATGTGTGCGCAAATTATTCTTGCTGATAATTGAAAGCTAGCTACAATTATCTCAATTTTTAATTTTTATAAATCGTCTATAACTTTGATTTATCTCAAGTGGCATTTGCAAAAATTATTATTATCGTAGTTTACAAATTTTACGAGCTCGAATAATGTTAGATGTTTTCTTTTGATGCATGATGGATACAGAAAAAGATGCGGAGAAACTTGGATACAAATTCGGTCAAAGTAATTGGAAAAAAAATGACACGATCCACTTCCTCGTGTGTCACAGAAACTCTTTACGCGAAAATAATGGACTTAGCGATCGCTTAGGTGCTCATTAACCGTTCCCGGGAATCTCAAAAATGCCTCCCTAGATTCGCGCTGTCGTTGCCAAACCGGTGATTACTAACTGTACCTGGATTCGCGTACTTTCTTAAGTAAACGAGGCATGCAGAGCCCACCATTAACGGGTCTCGAATCACGGTAGTGATCTCGCTACACGGTACATACGCTGCTTATCCTGTGCATCTACGCCACAGCTCGACGAGTCTCGGGTGACCAACAAACATGAGACTCAAATGCTTCGTAGCTTTCGCACTCGGCATTCTTACAATCGAGATAACCGACGACGCTGATGTCACCGGACATAGATTTACCGTCGAAGCAATCGCTCGACTTCTTCCTTCCACGATAACCTGCGTAAGAGATCGTGCTAGACATAATAAAACCTGTCGTGTGCGCGTTTGCATTACGTGACCTGGGAAGGCACACCTTCATTCATCGTTACTAAATAAGCGTGACGTTATTCAAGCAAATTTCTCATTACGTTTTATTGTACCTTCTATTTCGACTGCTTGATTAAAAACAACAAGTCATGATCATTCAATAGTATTTAATTACGAATGACTTGCGTTGTAATTACGTTCTCGCAAAAATTGTTTTGGACTTAGTTTGACACATGTTCGCCAATTACACAAGTTGTATAGAAGTTGGGAATAGGAAATTGAGTTGACAGTTAAAAATTTTCAATTCGCCAAGATGAGAGTTAAAATGACTTCCTTGAAAATGATCTTGTAATTTTATCTTCCAACGTGTAGATATGTATGTACGATATGAAACAGGTATAATATTTGTAACTTTATCGTCAGATATTTTCTTATGAAATATAGTATAGCTCAAACACAAAATACCGTAGGAAGCCGTTAAATTTATTATGATACGGTTTTGTGACGCAAAGATAAATATGTCTCTCAGCGGTGATCTGCTTGTCACGCATAAATGAGATTACAGAGAAGATTATGGCCTCCATAAGAGTGTTCGGTCGGAGATTGCCTTCCTCTTCAAAAAGATATTGATGATAAAATGTGGCCATGTTTGTCGTTATATGTCGTCGCGAGAATTGTTACTTGTTATATTCCCAAGTAAATTTTTTTCAAAGAAAATAAAAATAAATTTTGCGATCCGGAGATCCGAAGGTTCTTTCTCAGAGCCAGAGATTTCGAACCAGAAATGACAATTCTGCTTAAAGCGATTCGCGTCTCGGCCCGAGCAGCTCTCGAAATACAACTGATCGACGAGCGGTCGTTAGTAAGACAAACAGAGACAGGTATGTGGAAGGAGGGTGTAGAGCGAGAGTCGAAACAGGAAGAAGAAGAAGAGACAGAGGAGTTCGACTTCTCTTGCTCGCGCTCTTCTCCGTGCATTATACATACAACTAAACTCGGTGGTCTCGGGTTCCTGAGAAGCGAGAGGCCTCATAACTCTAGGACCCCGTGCCGCACCGCGTGCCACACCTTTCGCACGGCTTTGAAGTCACCAGCTAGCGCGAGCACCGGCCAGACCCGAAGAACGTGCCTTCCTCCTCCCCCGGGACGGTCGGGAACCGGCGGGGGCGCGATTATACAGCGGAACCGGCGGCGCCGGGGATTTATCGAAGTTGTCGCCGAGAGTTTAGCTTAGCGCAGCCCGTCTTCCCTCCTTTTTTTCGGCCATAGATAATGGTGCGAGACGTGGGAGTAGACCGCGGGGCTGGTCGCCGAGCATCGTTTTAGCATATAATTTCTTTCTGACAAGGAAGCAAGTATAAGTATAGCTGTGCAAGTATAGTTGTGCTGCACTGGTACAATAAAATACATATGGCACACGTAGAGCAGATATTTTTATCATACATTCCTATATTGTATGAAAGTAGTTTGTGTAAACCTATATAAACTATTTTATTTTAATCTTTAATCTTAAATATATTCATAAAATAATACAATGCACAAGTATGTGGTAATATCTGAAACGTTATGTATTGTATCATGAAGAAAATTTATCTCTAGAAGTTTTCTAAAAATATCATAATTAAATTAAGAGAGATTTATATTTAGAAAAAGTTTTGTTTTATCGCATTTGAGAGTTTAACTCTTAATATAAAAATCTGAAGCATGACAATCATACATTTATGAATAAATACAATCTAAGTGTTTTACACAACTTTCTATCAAGTGACTTAGCGTATTATTGCTCCAAGCAATTCGATTATTGCGCGCTTTTGAAATGATAGACCCCGACTTCGATAAATCATTGTGAAATTATGATAGCGGCGCGACATGCACACATACACAAGTGCAGCTCGTGTCTTTCGAGCCGTTATTAAACAGCATTAGCTGCAACGGTGCACTCGATATACCGGGCCACACCTTTCGCACGGTTTTGAAGTCTGACCTCCCGATCTAATGGAAAGTGCTAGCGATCTTCTGGCAGATATTACGGCCGTAATTTGAAGATCGTTTCTCTCTCTTTCTCTCTCTCTCATACATCTCGAAGCTCGGGATCGGATCGAGCTTGGAGATGTCGAATTAAACGCCGAGAAAACGGTACCCCTGATTCGCGCGCAAAGGTGAAATTCAACGATCGCTGATATTTCATAACCGATACGATCTTGGTCTCGTCGATTTCCATTATACGGTTTAAGATCGTCCGATCTTCGATTTATTCTACCATTATTCTACCATTCATGATGAATGATCGCGAAATCACTGCGTCCATCTTCGCGCCAAGTCAGTTTGATCACGACTGATTTCCCAATATGGAGAGGAAATCGATAATTTCTCAATAATCCCTTAATCTCGTGATTTTTAATCTCGTTGATCTTTAATCCCTTTGAATGAAAATATTTTAGTACTTGCGACACATACATCAAACAGCATTTAATTTTACAATACAAATTGTTTTTGCATAATTACATTTTTATATTCGTGATAATTTATTGAAGACTTGTAAACTTATATTTAATTAATAATTTTTTTATGTTAATAATATAATAAATAGGATCAATATATTCGCAGTTAATAAATTTTGAGTTATTCATATAGGATAATTAATTTCTAAAAAATATCGCGTCTTTTGATCCGAGAAACACCGGTATAAAGGTAGAGATACAGCGGAGGCAAGCCGCTTCTTAAAATAATGCGTGGTTGCGTCCCGTACTCTCTGGACTCAAGCCTCTAATTTCCAGAGCGATCATTCGGCATATCGAGTCTGTTGCATTCATTAAGAATTCACCAGGAGGTACGGATTAAGGACCCTCCTGTACGCGAACACCTGGTATCTCTTCACGAGATGGAACTTAAATCGTCCGACGAAGGAATGCGTAGTGGCGAAGGAAAGGTTGAAAAGGAAATCTCGGGTAATCATGGCGGAGAGATGAAGGGGACGTGAATGGAAAAAAGTGAATGGACTTGACGAGAGAGGAAGAGCGAGAGAAAGAGAGAGAGAAAACAATAGTTGTCTACTTCATCGAAGCAATCTTATAATTGAGTTATTTTCCAAATTGATGAAATTGCTAATTTTAATTTTTACCATAACGCTTTAGAAAACATAAATTTTTCCAATAGAGAGAAAAATCAATTAAAGCTATATTTGAAAAATATCTAAAAAATATCTAAAATAATTTTTTTAATAAAAATTTTAATAATAATCTTCTAAATAACAGTTTAAAATTCCTTAAAATATGTTTTTAGAAGTCATAATTTATACTTAAATAAAAAAGAACTTTTTTCGAAGCTGTTACTTTAATCTTGCATCGCATCTTAACGATCTGAAATCTTCCAAAGCAAATGTCAGTTATTTTCAGTATCTAATTAATTATCAATATCATATCCATGTCATCGTAGAAAACTAGATTTCCATTACCCATAATTATGCAGATCGACAGAGGAATTTTTTTCCCAGCACCTTCAAGCATCTCAAAATATGCTTCTCACGAACGCCATAAGTGGAAGACACGACAGCGCGATGCATGACGCTCTCTAATTATAATGTGCGATGGTTCTTAGATAAGATTAAAGATCCATAAAGAGAGCAAAGTGGAATATCGATTACCAACTATCCATCGATAATCCCGACAAATAGCTATATGCAAACACTTAGTCTGAAGACGTAAGATCGACCGACGATGCAGATTTAAAAAAAACGAGGAGAAGGAATAAGAAAGAGATTGCGAGGATGAAGTAGGGAATGAAGGTCGCACGCATAAGAGGGGCAGTTGATCGTCCTTTATGCAGATGAAAGAGAGCGATAAGATGGAGCGTGGACGCATGCACGCGAGAAAGAATGAGAGAAACGCCTTCTACCGGAACCAAAAAGTCGTCCGAGTAATTGCGACGCATCGGCCGACTGGGTCGGCACCCATGGGCGGATGCGCGCGAGGAATGCATCCCTGAGGAAGGAAACTGCGCGCAAGACTTGGTCGCGTCGCCCGGGGGATTACGTCCCTCGAACATGCGGACATTGAATACGATCGAGATTGCACCGCACCGATTTTCTCGCGTCTCTCTGCATATTGATGGCCGTTCATTAGGGCGGAAATTACGCTTCGAGATAAATTAATGTTACGTACGCAAGTGTATTACACTAACGGCTTACATCCGCGACAAGATTCCAACGAATGAAAGAGATTTTACATAGACTTCTTAATAAAAATTTAAAAAAAAATTACCCTAATATAATTTTTAGCTTTTCAATATTCAACTCTCTTCTCTATTTATTGGTAGTCAATTCACTCATTTATGAAAAAGATCTTTAGTGAATATAAAATCTATTTAAATATAATAAAATTTATATAAATTTAAAATCGTGCTACAGAAGTATTAAAAAATTATATGCTTGTGTAAAAGAGATTTAATTTTAGCGATTTCTTTCGTCAAAAATACAATAAGAACAGTCAAAGAATCGAGACGAACGCTTGGTCGCAATAAGAGCGCGTTATTCGCACAGATCGTCGGAAGATACACGTGTATAAAGGTACACTGCACGTAAGTGCTGCTGAGAAAGGTTTGTGGGAAAAACTTGATCCTACTTCCGTCGCGTTTGTGGCCCTTAATAAGATAGACGTAAGTCAATGATCGTCTTTTCTTTCTACATTATTTATTTTCTTTCCCTGTATGGCATACATATCGTGCCGAGGCTTTCGCGTGTCACTACGTCGACTTTAATTATCTATCAATTAATTAACATCCGGAAACGCTAAACGTTCGTAGAAAGAATTAAAGAATTTTCGATTTTCTTATTTTACTGTAACAATTTAAAATCAAAAGACTTGATGCATTCGTGTTTTTATTATATACGATTATTTCTCTATGTCAATTATTATTTTAATGAAATGTCTAAATAAGCTAAATAAGAAATAAGAAATTATGATCTGCTTGTGCATCATTGAAGCTTATTTATATGAAGATTCTTTTATGAAGATTTTTTTTATTCGTGTTCTGTTTTCTATGATAGGCTCTTATTTGCCAGTTTTTTCCGTTATGTTGTAGAGACTTATTTGTAGACTTTCTGCCTACCATCAACTAACATTTAATCATTTAATCAACGGCTATTCCTATTTTCTTACCTACTTCATGTTTTGACAAATACTATCATTATGATTACGCGTTTGTGATTACGCTCCAACAGTTTTTGCAGGTGTGATCTTTCTTTTTTGCAATTTATGTATTTCCTCGGGCACGGGATATATCTCGCTGTCGTTCAGCCCACGAGAAAGCTAATTATAGTTCGCAGGACAATAATAACTGAGAAGATACGTTTTTTTATTCATCATATATATATGCATCTCGCCTGCTAGAAATCTTTCGCAAGATCAGGTTTTTAAACCGCTACCTATTACAATCACAATGTTGCACGATTCATTGGACGAAGGAGAGAATATTCGCAACACAAAAAATATATATACGCACAATATTTCTCATTAATAATCACAATAAACGCATGGACTGCGAAAGCTTTGATCATAATTCTGCTTTTATTATAGCGTAGATCATGCGTGAAGTAATTTACGATGACGCTTTTTGCATGAATATTGATTGTAATGAGAAAGAGAGAAACATGAGAGAAAAAAGATCGCTGGGAAGCCGCATTGATTTTTGCTTGACTTCCAATTACAACGAGCATGTTTTTCAATCAGCGCTCTGTTAAAGAGAATCTAATATTTCACGAATATTCTTCAGATACAGACAAGTAGAATTTTCACTGCAAAATACATTTTCATAAATTAAGATCTTTGAAATTAAAGTTGAAAGAAATGGATTTTTTCTCTGAAATTTTTATTATATTTTATTATATTATATTTATATATTAATATTATTATATATTATTATTATATACGTATATTATTTTTATATTATTATTATTATTCTTACATATTATTATATATATGATTTTTATTATATTATATTTTATTATATTCAAACTAGTTTTATAAAAAATAAAAATTTAAATTTTCTTTAAATTGTTTGAATATATTAAAAAAGAAATAGATAAAAATATTTCTAATACTTTTAGATTTATTAATGACTGAATAATAAAAATTATATGTTACAATAATCTTTTTCTTTACGCGTTAATCTCGCCAAATGTAACTTTTATATATATATATATATATATATATATATATATATATATATATATATATACATATAGAAGGTAGAAAGCATAATATTGCTCGTCGCGAGTTGACTGGTAATCCTACCTGTCATCGTCACACCTGTCTCTTGCGACTACTTAGTGGTAACGTTAATAACCTTTCACGGACTGCTGAATGCAGAACATGTGAGTGTCTGAGCACGAATTTAGTTACCATTTTGAATGCCATAACTCTTCACACGATTACAGTATTGTATCTACTTGATAAAATGCTATGTATGTGCAATACATAATTCATAATATAATTTCAAAATAAATATATCTAAAGTTATAATCTACGATACTTTATATTTTTTGTACGATTAGAGATGACAAAATAACTTAGAGATAAATTGTGCTTAGAATTTATTTTTCATTAAGTGAATTATTTAGGATTATTTTCATTAAATTGTTCATGTTAACGAAAGTGAGATATACAAATAAATGCTACAATTTAACGCTCAATTATATCAGCATCTTGCAAAATTTAACATTTAGCAATTTAGATAGCTAGCTCTAATAGAGATTTGTCCTCTTCATTTCAGATGATACCGTAGTCACGAGTGAGGTTTTCCAAGATTACGATCCTCAGTTCACGGTGGGCTGTTACTTTCCTGCGGAATTCCAGGGTGAATTCGTAACGCAGGTGAGCGGAAAGGGCGTCGGAAGCATGGCGAACGAGCCTATTCAATATTCTACTGTAAACATCACCTTCAACGCGATACCGGTATGGGGCTATTGCCACAAGAAGGTCGGCGATAACGTGCTGTTAATGGACAGGTCAGTTAATTCAACGAATTACGAACATTTCCTACATCAAAGAAAGTGTTGAGATTCCACTTAGCGATTAATACGGTGAATAATTAGAAAAGTCGTGCCGACAAGCGATTCTATAGGATCTATCGTTAAATCAGTAGATTAGTGAATTAATGTAGCAAAGATAGCACTAATCGCTCGATATACTTTCTTCGATGAAAAGTTAATTAACATGTGAAATTAATTTATTATATGAAAAATTTGAGGCGATTCTCAAATTAAATTTAAAAAATGAACAAAATTTTGAAAGTTTAATTTGGGATTTAATTACAAAAATATTTAATAGTAAATTCTTGCAATTTGTGATAAGTAATGATCTCCAATTGCATGCAATTTATTAATATTAGTTTAATTTATTTGACAAATTTATATGTAACTTATTTTTATCACTATTTTTAAAAAATAATCTGCACATTATCGTCATTTTTATTTATAAATTTTATGAATTTCGAAAACTTTGTTTTTATATTTTACTAAGCATTCTGTGTAGGTGAATTATAAAGTAGTACATAACTACATTTTTTCATCTTTATCAACCTGACACGTTAAGACATCCAAACTAAGGTGTTAAAGTCTTAAAAGCCGCGAACGATCGTTGTGAAAGTTTACAGACACATAAAAGTCTTGAAAGCGCGGCACCATAAAACATCAAAGTTCTGATTTATTGATAAAACAAAAAAAAGAACAGAATTTAGGTTGACGCGTTCGAAGAACGATGGCATACTCGGTTTAAAAGTAACGGTATATTTGTACAGAACGATGCATTTGTAGTTAGGATATCTGCGACGTACACGTAAATGCTGTTAAATGGGACAGCGAAATAGTGTGGAAAGAAACGATGTCTGTCGTTAAACATGTTTCTAATGATGTCGAACCTCAGAATCTTCACATTTTCTTATCAACACTCGAAATGCTCTGATGCGTTGCATTCTATGGAATGTTTAATGCTAAGATTATGTACGAGAGAAACTAATGCATTTTATATACATTCCAGAATTATATAGCATGCATATGTTTTTGCCAATTGCAAAATTTAAATAATAATATAACATTGAAATAAATATCATTTTTCAAATATATACAACATGCTTATGTAATTGTGTATATTTTATATTAAACTTTAAAGTTTTATGAATAATTGGATTTTTTTGGACACAGAATTATTTTGAATCGGCAATTAATTTGACGAATGTATTACATGAAGTTAACGAATTTTACATGTGTTAGTAGAATTTTAATCAAAAAAATTTAATTACTAATAATATTATAAAAATTACTAATATATAATATTATAAAAATTGAAACAATTAAACTTTCACTGAAATTTGTTGAAATATTTATAATAAAAAAATGCGTAATTTTTACTGCTTTCTATATAAGTCATTGCCAGTCTAGACGGGAGAATGTGGGCGGATCATTTGCGCTCAGAGAGGGGTGAGGTTTTTTTATCAAAAAGGTAGAGAACTCGGTGACGACGGATATTGCCGTCGCGGAAAATGGAAAGGGTGTGAAGGGGTTAAGGTTAAATTAGCTTGCCAATGTCTTCTAGGATGCCACGACGTCTGCGATTCGTCTGAAACAAAAATAGCCGGCTTTCCAGACACTCGTGTCGCATGCGTATTGCAAACCTGAGCTAATTCTAGAAACAGGACGAAAGCCGTAAAACAAAAAAGAAATGAAACATCAAGTCCTCTCCGCATCCTAAATCGACATAGCTTCAACATTGTCTCCTTGAGAAAAGAGAGAAGAAGAGGAGGGAGAAGGGGGAAAGAAATCTTTTATTTTCGGGGAAGGAGAGACACGATTAAATGTTAAATATATTTATAAAACTGTAGCTACCATTTTTTGAAAAGTCGAATGTTTTTATTACAATTTTTATGTATTTTTTTATTAATTCATAAGTATTTAAACTAAAATATATAAATCTTCGTTTATATATTTTAGAAAAATGAAATGAGAAAATAGATAAAAATCGCCCAGCTATTTCGTTAATCAATAGATTCCCAGAGAATTTCAATGTTGCATCTCATAAAGATCCAAAGTTCGAGAACCTCGTCGCGCCAATCGATAGTTCTTCGATGCATCTGGACGCTCACGAAGTCATGTGGGTGTTGTCCGCTCAAGTATGCATAAATTGGCATACACGTGAGAGTCTACCCCTTTCTCTTCTTCTTCTTCTTCTCTAGACACGATCGTATACTTCGCGATTCACGTTGAATCGTTAACGAGCTACCACGCTATGAATATTCCGAGAAATCATATCCTTGGTTGTCTCTGTTATCGTCACTGTTGAATTTACTTTTGGAAAAATTCTTTTTCAAGTTTGCAACGTGATATTATATTTTATGAAAATAAACCTTATGAATCGAAATATAAAAACAAAAATGTAATAAATTTTTGATTTTTTAATGTTCATCGTATTTGATATGTAATTATAATGTTTAATTCGTGATATTTAAATTAATGTAAATTCGATTATTTTATTTCTTGTCATTTAGCCGAATAAATCATCGTAATATGAATAACGATGTGTCGTATAATTCTCGCTGAAGGATTTATTACACGGACAGATAGATAATTTGAATAATAAGTAAATGACTCTGCGATTACTATTACATATGTGTCACTCGAGGCGCTTGCTTGAGATTTGATCGCGATTTAATTGCCGTGCATTTTTTCCTCCCATCGCAATACTCCGTTTAATTGATCGTATGTCCCAATGCAATTTTTATAAAACGTGATCATCACGCGTTATTTAAACGACGTTCGTGCGTATATCGCGAACATAATCCCTACGAGCAAGGCCGCAGCTATTAAGCGATAATCGCGGCTCGTAATAATAATTTGCTGGAGCGACAAGCAATACGCTGCGAAAGCTGTATGCAGAATTCGCGTAAATTATCTCTCCACCGCCCGCGGTTGTCGGCAATGTTCTCACACAGAGGATGATCGCTATATTCCGCGTCTGCCGCGAGAATTTCCTAGAATCGCCGACAAATACGCGACAAAGTACGGTTGGTCTGCAAGGATTATAATGCGATCACATGCATCCAGCTTACATAGTTATAAACGTGGTAACATTCGAAATGTGTATGATTGTTAAACATAATATAATTATTAAAATATAATATAATTATTAAACATAATATAATTATTAAAAACAGGATGTTAATTATTTAATCATCTGGGAAAGACGAAAAGATAAAAATTATTATTTGTTTCTAGAATTCTATAAAAATTCATAAAAATTCATAAAAATTTTATAAAAATTCAATTTTTATTTCCGAACTCTTCCGGAAATATTGTCGATCACACAATATTATGTCAATATGAGAGAAAATGCTGACGTTCGCTCGTGAACCGTCCGATACAACGCTTGCTTATGCGTTTCGTGGCATAACAATCGCTCTAAAGCCGTTGAAAAACGGCATCGGAAGAGAATACATCGTCGCCGGGGATGCTGCAAGCTCGCGCGCGCTGAACGGGCCCCACCTCCAGCGATTGGATAGAACAGAGGGCCTGTTGCATACCATCTTCTATCATTAATCTCCGTGAAGACGGAGGAGTGACTAGCCGAAGATGGTACGAGCGTCTCTCCTCCAGTTTCCATGTATCCCGCCTCCGTGTTCTCTAGGTTCGCGTTGACGACGCTACGAGTTAGCTCTTCTCCGGGATCACCACGCCGAGAACAACAACGTGCCGCATATTTCTTAAACTGGCTCCATGCACGCCTCATTTGTCACTCTAATTGTGAGGCGTAGGGGTCTGGATTCCGACTCCGTTGACAATCGGTTGAATCGTTCATTATAGTAAAAGCATACACGCATAAACTCACGAGAAATGAAACGTACAAGGAATGCCATTTAATGATAATTATGGTACACAATCATTGTAGAAGATATTTAACATAGATATCGATTATAAGAAGAGAATAAACATTTCTTTATGCGAAATTGTAGAATTTTTGTTACTGCATTGCGTTCCGTTTACGTGATTTGTCGCTCGTGTGAGACACAGCCTTACAGTGCGTGCACAGCTATGCAAATTTGGTTCGAACGTAATTTACATTTCGGGTCAGTGGGATACCACAGTCAGATGATGATGATGATGACAGTTTCGCGAAGAGCGAACGCAATTCCAATTGTATGTAATTTAGTTAGTAGATAAGGTAGGTAGCAAAATAAAATAGCTCAAGCTCTTGTAAAATGCAAATGTTTCCGAAATAAGTGTAATAATAAACGCGACGAAGAGACGTTATTGACCTGTGTGTTGTGTGCGTCGTATTCTCTACTTTCGTGCTTCAAACTCGTTTCACGAGTTTGAAGTAACGTGGCTTTTGACGTTTGAATTTGCGTGCGATCTAAATTGCATTTCGCTTTATACAAACTTTGTTGCAACGATGGAATAAAAAAATGCGATAGCGTGTTAATTAATAACGTTTCGCAGACTATTTTTAGCGAAATCTGAATATAGTTTATTATCTTGATGAGAAACTATCTAATTATTTTCCTGCAGAACGAATGTCATTATAAATGAAAGAAAAAAATATTCTAATTGCAAAAGAAATAAAAATCGACAAAAAAATTAGTTCAACAAGAATTTAATTTTTTTTATTAAGTATAAAACTCTAAACACATTATTTAACACAAAAAGAAATCAACTATATAAAATATAAATCTATAAAACATTTTTTGTTGTTTAAGCTTTAGAAAAATGGAGAATTTACATTTTTATTTTAATTTCAATTTGATTTTATATTTCGGGAAATTAATTATTGATTAATTCCGAAAAATGCTTCATAAAAATACGTTTAATACTTTAATTCATTAAGGCATTTGTAACAATATATAGCTGTACTGGAAATAAGAAACTTGAAAGAATGACGTCATCAGGACGGATATCACGCAGCGAATACTCCGAATTCAAGCAAGAATGCTTATCGTGCACTCGCATAATCGTTGGTATGGACAAAACCTATCATGTAACATTCTCCAGTTGGCGAATATATCCGGAGGGTTCCCAAGCACGCGTGCACGTTGCTCTCTTAAAAACCGTTTGCACAGGCGAGTCTAGAGATCCTATATACGGCGAAGAGATCGAGGTGACCATAAGATCGCGGGCCCACACGTTCATTCCCACAAGTTGCATAATATTGACGCATAATAGGTATTGCCTCGGAGTTACAATTATAAGCGCAGGTATGCGTTGACGTCGTAAACACGTGTACACTTACATCCGTCAGGAGATACCGCATTGTAATTTACATCTTGGTGTCGTTGCGCCATTCCACGCTCACTTGTTCGGAAAATCAATCTTGATTTATGATTGTTAACGTTATTATGTAAAATCGTACATATGATTTCACATGCCCGCGCGTAAAGAAGGAAACATATGTTTTACAAGAGACTAGAGAAAAATTTATTTAATTGTAAAATTAAAAGAATAATTCGCTGAAGCTAAATATCAAGTCTCCGATATTTATTATACAGTTAAAACGAAAAATAATTATATTAATTTACATACATACTAACAATAAAGCAAACAACATTCCTCAATGCGTAACGCAAATGCATGCTCTCGGATGCGCACGCCTATGTAGTTACTTTAATAACTCGCAATTATTTCAATAACATCTTTTTCGCGATAGCGATTTTGTTGCGCGAACGCACGGTACACACCAGATACTGTTGAACAAATGACTCCTTTGCAATCACTGTCATTTTCATAATTGTTTGTGAAAAGGTACCAGAAAGCGGCCGTGATAATGCGACGTGATAATAAAATGTACATATCTTTCTATCTTTCTCTTATATACTTACATTATCTTGTACAAAAATTACTCCTTTCAGTAAAATGGGTTCTCTCAGACGCTTATACAATGTCTCGAATATTATCTCGTTGTCTCCTATTTTATTTGTCTTTTATATATTTTAATCTGTGTCAAACACTATTCAAGAGTCAATATTGATATTTTTAATTATGTACAATGTTTTAGAGCAATTACTTTAGCCGTAGATTTTGAAACCGATCAATAAAAATTTGAGAAGCTATCATTTTTTTCATTTATTCAATTGTTATCATTTTTTCTTGTGAAATTTTTTATATTCTTTAATTTAGCTCGTCTTGAGATATTGCGTGTTGCTACACCAAGTCATTGGCACCACAAGAATAATCCTTGTTTTTATCTTTTTTTTGCACTTGTCATTGTCCACTTCCTGTGTCGGGTAAGTCGAGTGTTAATTCACGAAAGACTCGTCACGAGAGCACTAATATGTGCTCTAATCGAGACGCTATCGCGCCACTATTATACAACCATTAGTGTCGTCTTATGTCTCAGCGTACTTTTATTTCGTGAGAGAATCCGTAGGCTATTCAAGTATAGGAAAAAAAGCTAGATATAAAATCAGAGATATTTTATGATGACAGTTCAAGGATCGATATCATTCGTCCCGCAACATGTTATTCTTTTCTCTTATCTTTCATTTTTGTGAAAATAAAATTTTTCCCACATTTAGTATTATGGATATATATATTCTTTATATCTATAATTTAATTAATATATCAAGGAGTTGAATTAATATATCAAGAATTTTGAAAGCGCATAAGAATCTTTCGGCCTTCAAGATTATTAAAACCGAGATTCTAGATTTAATATAAATTTATGAAAACGATGTCGACATATATATATATATTTAAAATCCCAAAACTTTTAAATATATTTTAAAGCAAAATTCGACGTGCGAGTTTTAGATTGCACAGGTTTTAATCAAGATAGAAGGAAGTAGAGAGAGAGAGAAAGAGAGAGAAATGGGATTTTATTATTTCTTATATGTACGTGATATTATGGCGTGGATATCGTCGTTTCGATATTTTATAGTCGACATTAAAACGACGCTCCTGGGATATTATTTCTTATGTTACTTTATAGCAAGATTTCCTCGCGAGGTTTTCAGTTCTTATTAATTTTCCAATCTCTCTCCTTAATCTAGGGATTTGTGCATCATAAATTTCATAATATTCGTTCGCATTTCCGCTTGCGATCATAGATATATAAGGCAAAGAAGATAATATATCATATTTATAAAAAGAATGTCTGTTAACTCTGATTGTTTCCGGATTTTGTAATAAATTTGAAGTTAATTTCGGAGAAATGTTTTCTGATTTAAAAATGAAATAGTGAAAATTATTTCACAAAATTGCAAATAACAGATTGCAAGGAACTCTGTTCCTCGATTAATTTGTTCTTTACTGCAGCAGAATCTTAATCTGAGACATAGATATTTTAAAACATTTAATGATTATACTTAAAAATTGCAAATAGATATTCCATAAAAGAATAATTTTTTCCGTCTACTTTAATATTAAAAGATGTGATTTGTGAATATCGTAACACAATGAATATTATATCAAATTTTATATTAAATATACTATATGATATCAATATTATGATTGTACTAATTTATGGCATTTTTTTATTGCAGATATAAGGACTGTACAAGATGTTTTCGGTTGCTGCGAAGGTCGCGGAATGTCATCGAGGTGTTCTCGGAAGCTCTCAACAGGTGTTATGTGTACGAGTCAGCCGCCTTGGCCTCCTGCGACACACTGAACTCCACTTCGATCCTGTACCGTAAGTAGAAGCCGGATATCTCTCGATAATCACGCATTTACTCATAAGGCAGAGACCGCGACCTATGACGTACGTCGGACTAAATATGAGACATACTTATGGTAATAAACTCGATTTTATGCTGGAAATGCAGGACGATCTGTCACAATAACTGCTTTTTCTCACGGCTACAACTGGTTAAATTATTGCTAATGTGAATTAATGCGAGTTTTTATATCTGTCGAGCAAACTGCGACTTTTCTTAGGCGATTGTGAAGTTTATTTCGCTTACAGCCGAAGAAATGAAGCGGATATAGAACACGCATAGAAAGGCATTTGAATACTTGACAATAAGTTAGAGACTTATTAAAGCGATGTTTTATTTAATGCTAATATTATTTCTGATAAACGCAAAGAATAGAGTAAATAAAATTACATAATATAATAAAACAAGATATTTTAAATATTTTTTTTAATTAAAAAGTTTTTTTATATAACTTGATTTTGAACTTGATTTATATTTTTGTGAAATTTATCATAAATCACGTCCATTTTATTTTTACATGCTTTCTTTTGCTGAAGAAAAATATTATAAAACATATGTATATCAGATTATAATGCACATTGGGTCGAGGCAAATTAATGAGCACTTGCATTCTTATGTAGGCGGTATACTCGAGGAATTTGCAAGCTTCCGGTTTATCAAACAAATAAATTATAATACGACCTCCGGAGGGAGGAAGGAGGGTTAAGTTCGGCGTACTCGCGCGTCCGCGAATTAATAGTTCTCAATAATTAGCGTTAATTGGCCGCGGACCCTAGCAGCCAAAAGGAAGTGATGAAGCTTGCGTAACGACGCGAGAACAATAGGCCACTGCGTCGTGCAAGAATGTACGTCGCGTGCAGAATGCGTACACGCGTATGCATGCCGCGATTTTCTCATGCGCGTGACAATTAAAACGCTCTTAGGGATGATTTGGATGCATTTGTATAATCGTTTATATGCGGAGTAGATTGAACAAATCAAATCAGTCCGATGTTTATTAAAGCGATTTTATTTAATTGGTGTATTTAATCGATGTTTTATTTAGTTTTTGGCTCTTGAAAGAGAAGAAGATGCTGAAAATTGTACGAACTCTCTTGACACGTAAATGCAAGGATACGGTTGATGATTAAGTTGTATGCAGTTTTGAAATAATCTCTGATAAAATGTGTGAAAATATTTTATTATCATTTTCCATGCATTGAGATATCGTCGAATTATAACATAAAAAAAATTGCGCACAATAGTAACTATCAAGAGTTAACGGAATCAAATGTGTGTAGGAAACTCTCAGACGCGCATAAGATTCGCACAGATTGGTGTACAGAGGTACGCACGCATTCGCGTACATTGTTATTAGTTGCTTAATGAAGATTACTGATGAGCATCGATTCCTCGGCTTCCGGTACATTATCATGCAAGTTCACCTGTAGCGGCTCCCAAGAAGCACCTGTCGCGACGCGATCTCCGTGAGTCGGCTCGATTCCCGCTTGTAATCCCAGTTTCACGCTTTGATCCGTGTCGCTGCACGCGAGAAACTTCACGGGAACCGAAAATCCGGGTCGGTGGTCCGGCGGAAGATACATAATCGAACATTCGTGCGTGAAGTCTTTCAGCGAATCTCTCGGTGGTGCCGCCAGAGATTTCAGGGACGACTTGTCGCCTGTAAAAAGGCCAAAGCGACTTTGCAATCTCGTAAACGTGCGAAGAGTCACATCCGGTAAATTTCCTCACAAAAACATATCAGCTCTTTCAGGCTGAAAAAAGCCAAAAATAATAGGTAGAAGTTTATTCACTTAAAATAAAAAAAAAGGATTTAACAGTAATTATTTTTCTTATTAAATTTTGTTTATTTTATCTCTATTTTTATATTAGTAATTTTTAAATGAGTGTGCTTTAAAGAATGTGGGAAGTATAATTTAAACATTAATCACATCGAAATTTCGTTTAATGAAGAAAGTAAAGATATAGAAGACAAATGATAATTGATTTTTTGATTGTTACATCTTCTGCCTTTTCAATAAACATTCTAGAGTATAGAAGCATGCTGTGAAAGAAAAAACACCGAGATTTCATCGAAACGACCTCCCGCGTCCCCATCCATTCTTTGTCGTGTTCTATTCCTGTTTCCCTTTTTTCCTGGACCGTAGTCCATGCAGCAACCAGGTATTCGTCGTCGGAAGCGTGGGAGTGGCCCAAAAAGGTCCTCGTCCTTATCGTCCTGCAGTGAAATAAGCGAGGAACACTACACGCGCCGATGGTCGGTCGCCAATAAAAAAAGAGTATATTGCTCGTTTCTTCGTTTCGTTAAATTATATCATGTTGTCTGGCGTCTGGAAGAAGGAAATATTTACACATTTCTAACTTGATAGAGACGATTCCGCCATCGTGCTCTGCCATTCCTTTTGCATCACGCAAAATTATATTTTCTAATATTCCTTTTTTTAATTGCAATATATTGCAATTTATCAAACGAACGAATTGATATTTATATTGTGAAACGAATGTTTATATTCATAATAAACGACATATTTCAATTTCTATATAAGTATACTAAAGAGCGCACAGAATTAAAAATTTATTGATATTTTGATAACAATCGTGTACAATTTATTTTGGCGTGATTTTTTTTCTTTTTGACATTACCGTCGCGAAGAAAAAAAATAAATGATTTGACAATAAGTGAAAAATGTCGAAGCTTTTAGATGAAAACGTGGTGTGGAATTTCAGTTACTTCCTGCTTATAGATCGTGTCTTATTGTAGCACCGATGAAAACTACGGGAGAAAGAACTATTTTGAAGAGATTTTTCTGAATAAAGGATACCTGCGGATTTCATTCTTTGATATCTCATCTCATGAAAATCCCGGTCACTTTATATGATCACGTTCAAATGTATTCTAATAAAACTCACAATGTACAACTCACATGTTGGAATTCTCAAATCGAGTGTAATTCTAAAAATATTAGTGATTATATTTTACTAAAATTTTTGGGAAACAAATTATATTTTAACTAATAGATTTCTAAAGATTTTATTAAATTCATTGTTTATCACTGTGTGTTCAAGAAGATATATGTATGAATTTATAAATTTAAAAAATATATATATATATATATATATTTAAAATATATGAAAAATTATATAAAAATTAATTAATAAATTATTGTTTTTCTTTTTCTTCGATAGGCACGAAAGAAATTGGTGGTGTGCCGATTCGAAATGAATACTGTCCTATTGCTGGTTTATATCACTTTAAATACAGCCTCAACAATAATTCCGCGATATCATACGAGTGCAACACATTCTCTTCCGAATTCAATAATTGCCCGGATGGGTCAATCTTACATTTGAACTTCAAACGATGCAACTTCGAAACGCACAGTAAGTTTTTCTTATAAAACTTTTTTTTTTTAATTAAAAAATTTTTTTTAAAGCGATTTTTAATATAGGTATGACGAAAAAATGAAAAATATACACATATCATTAAATATATTTATAATAAATTATTATATATATACATATTTGTGAGAGAGAACTAATTCATATTTTTTATAGATTTTAATTTGATAGTAAAAAATATCACATTCGAGATTCAACAAACAAATATTCTATTTATATTATTTATATTATTCTATTTAAATTATTATCAGTAAATAAAATGTATTGTTGTGGATTAAATACAATGTATTATTATTTGTTATTAATTGATTAATTATCGTAATTGAAGCAGTGACAGAAAAAGAATTGAAGATTTAAAATACATTATTATAATCTTGTTTTAACAGATCTCACATATAATTGTTTGGGTAGCTGGCCTGGACCGAACGGTTCTAATTATCTTGCTCTCTGGAACAACAATGTCGACGATGGTAGACCTCAATATAGATGCGGGGTACGTTACACAATAATTAATCATCTCATGTCATAAGACGGCAATAAAGAAATGTGTATTTGTCTATTACATTGCAAAATAACATATATAAAATATTTATTGTTAATAATTCAATGTAATAATAAATTTGAAAAAATCTATATCATATATATGTATTATAAATTTTAAGGTTTACTATGTGTATATGTGTATACGTTTTGCATAAAAATTACTAATAAAAAAATGTAATTTTTAGCTATTCCACATTGATAACAAAAAAGGAAAGACTTATATGGCATTTAGTAGTGATTCGAGCTGCACACAAGATTTAAATAATTCGACTAGTGGATATGAGACTCTGATTTTGAGTAAAAGTCCAAATCAAAAGAAGGTACCAGATTATGTGAAGACTCATGTTGCCACGTGAGTATTTTTCAATAATTACTTTTATATCGTTAGAGAGATATGTTTTAAATTATTGGATAAAATCTTATATTTTATAAGTAATATATATTGTGACATAATTATAAAATATATAAAATAATATAATAAAGTCGGTATATTTTTCGAATAAAATATCAGATTCCCGAAGTGGGCGCAAGGTGTGTGGGAAGAGTCTCTTATAGTTAATGGAACTATGACTTTCACCGATCTCAATGGTTACAATAGTTATACCTTCATTACGGTTGAATCCAACGAGGAAACTGGCCGATATGTTGTATATTCGAAAGATCAGTGGTGAGTCAATTTGATTATCATTTACATGTGCATTTTGTAGAGAAAAAATGTTAGAAAAAGGACTCTTTTTGAAATAATTTTTTTTATAGATATTGTAATGTTTTTACATCTTAAAATATTGTCACTATTATTTTATTAATAGCAAAAATTAAAAATGAAAAAAATTTTTATTTTTAATTTTAGCGAGCAAGCTGCTTTTGTATGTTTAATGATGAGACAGCGCAGTGAAAATGTATTAGAATTTACGAGAGGTAATTATTTTTATACAAATTTTTGTACATTTTGTTATTTTGTACGATTTTTTTTTATTATGCAGTAATTTGATTATATATATAATTATAATTTTTCAAAAACTTTGAATATTTAAGAATCTCGGAATAAAAACATGTTATATAATAAAATTTTATTAACAATAAAATTTAAATAATACAAAAATCAAAATAAAAAATTAATCAAAATAATAATGAAATAACATATATAAGTCTGAATGTAAATAACTATGTAATATCAACTCTGAGAGAAATCTTTTTTTTTCTACTTTTCATTAATCTATTTCTGACGGCGAAATCTTAATTTGTTGTATAATATAACAAAAATAATATCACTTCAAACAGGGATGGTCTTTAGTCCAATTTATCAAGAAAATTTATGCGACGATCCTAATCTGGACAAATTGGTGTGGATGACTCAAGCACGTAAGTTAAAATACACACATACATATTATGATATCTTTACAAGTTGTCAATCTAATAATTTTTTCTTCTAATATTTGTATTCTCTCTTTCTCTCTCTTTCTCTAATATTAAAGCGCATATTTTTTAAATGCACAATTATTACTATTGAGTGTTGATGATAATGTTTTATGACAAGGTATCGAACGTGTAGTGGAGTCACCCTGTCCAATTACGGGCCAGTATACAGGGATGATAACGGATTTATCAGGAATGTGTGCGGAATTAAGCAGTAACTGCAACACTCGCGAAATAATGTATTTTAAAGTAAGCGATTGCGAGTCCGGAGAGCTGTATGAAGGTATATATATAATTATAAAATATTAAAACTAAATTTAAAAAAAGAGATAAATTAAGACACGTTGGAAAAATATTTATAAATATAATTTTTATAAATTGTTGTAATCTATGAATATTGTTGTAATGTAGTTGTATAATCTGTATGATACAAATAGTTATATTTCTTTTCAAAGAACAATTATTTTTCTCTTATAATTCCTCCAATTCTCCAAAAAAATTTTTTTTCAATAAAATTAAATTTGAAAATTTATATAAAAATGTGTTTTTTAAAAATACTTTTGAATGTATAGTTTTTGCACGTTGTTTTTAGAGCGAACATATCTATGCTTGGGGCAGTGGGAGGAGAAAGGTGTGATGTATACTTATACCATGAGAAACGATACTAGTACGAACGAATGCTTCGTGGGTTTGATCGTTAACGACGAAGAGATATATATCAAAGAAGCTGGGGATCATTGCATACGAAATATAGATCCAAAAACGGAGGGTATGCGTCTCTACAAAAAGGGTAAATATCTTTATAAAATACCATTTATTGATATATCCAATTGTTTTTATTTCATGATATTGGATATTTTTGCAAAATTAGTCATATAGGAAAATATCTTGAATGAATAAAATCGTATTTTTCCTTGCAATTATTGTAGAAATAGAGAAAATTTCTGTTATAATAATATTATTTAAGGACAATGTTATGGGAATTCGCCGAGTCCTGCACCAACTCCACTGAAACCAATCCCACATAATCCAATAATGAGGATTACGACTACTCCGCGATCGAGAATATCGGGTAAAGAAAAATTATATTATTTAGTATATGTTCAGAATAAACACAGACATGTAATTATCTTAACTTAATGATTTATATTTAGATAATTATAAAATATATGACATTTTCTATCTTGTACATTTTTATCGTGTTATACTATTTTTATATTTTTATGATCTATTGTGAGATTAAGATTAATTATATATTATGTAATCAATTGTAAAAAGTTCATTTTATCTTACATATTATGATAAAAAGTTAAATATTGTTATAATTAAACCATAAATAAATATTTCATCTTTTCTTTTAACAGCAACTACTCAAGTGCCAGGAAATGCAGTTTCTTCGTCAGCTTCTTACAGATCGAGAACATGCACGAATTTGATGCTCCTCATCACCGTCCTTGTTGCGTTCCTCGGAGCAGCTTCCTCGTATAAGTTGGAATAATGATACTATCTTTCGGACTCGTTAGACCGAGGTAGTTAATGAATATCAATATTTTTTTCGACGCACATTTTCGTTATTTTTGTCTAACGGACAATCGAAAGATATGAGAAGACCGGTTTATTTATTACAAAAACCAACTTGAAACGATATTGTAGAAAGTGTAGAAAATTTTTATATTATGTTTATATTTATATTATGTTTATATTTTTTATTTTCTCATCACTCTGCGTTTAGCGAGATTACTTTTTCACGAAATTATAGAATTGAATGACAATGTTTGCCGTTCCATCAAGTGAGCTGCATAGAAAATCTTACAAAGAAAAAAAATTTCATAAATTCAGATATTTTTTAATGATTTTGAAGAAAACGTAAAAGATATAGAGCTAGAATTATATTATAAACTCTTTGCGATAAAGTTGTGATTGATTATTGTCTTTTTTATATACTGTGAATTATTATTATTTATTTAACTAGTCTTAATAGATAGATACGGGAGATTATGTCTCGACAGTCATGTTTATATACTGCTTCATATGATACAAGAAGTTTTACGCGAGACTTTCATTCACGGAAATCCAAAGAGCAGTTGTCTGCATGCAAATAAATAATGATTTTTTTACGAAACTAACATCACAAAATATAAATGCAATAGTAAAAAAGAAATTGACTACAATTTTGTAAATAATTATGCAATAATAAATTTTATTTTCTGAAAAAAATGCATTTTCAAAGATAAAATTTTATAATTGACATAAATTTTTTTTAAAATAAAAGAAGCACTTAGGTGTCTCTTATCTTTTAGACTTGATGGTGATATCTTTCTTAACATAACATAAGTGAAATAAGATATTTCTTAAAATCTTGTAGAGCAGAGAAAAAATAAGCCATAATAAAATAAATATAGTTTAACAAAAGGATATATAAATTATACAGTTTCAAAGACTGACACAAAGCTACTACTTTAATATGTTTCAATTTCTAGTTTCCTTTCTTTCTTATTAGAGATAAATGATTTTAACAGAGAGGTATATATGTATATTATATTAAGTATGAGAAGAAATGTATCTTTGCGAAAAACACATATCGAATTCCGTAAAGGAATAAAAAATTAAACTCTGTGTAAGTATTAAGAAGATAAGTTGAATGAAAGCGTGCCTCATGCTTTGTGTAATTATGGGATTTTAAAATTGAAGTGTATTTTATATTTGCTTATAAGATGAAAGATAAATTCCTAAATGTAAAAATAAATATCTAAGAAAAGGATTTATATATAAAATGTAATAATAAAAAAAAAACAATTTCCAAATATATGACAGAATGATTTTAAAAAAATATTCTTTAATTAAAGAACATTTTCTAAAATATTCTTATAAAAATGCACATATTACAAAATTAATATTAAAAATATAATATTTATCACAATCATTTAAAAGATTGATGCTAAATTTATCTGTGCTTTTCATGGTTCTAACTTACTTTCACAGTTAAATTAATATAAAATATGGCGGTAGGTGTACATATATATGCAAATTTATTAATTATTTATTAGTATTAAATTGATAGTGTAACAAGTTTTACAAAAAATACACATTTATTATTTTTGTCTAATAATATACAGAATTGTACAAAAAATTATAATTAATAATATAAATTTACTTTTATCGAAAATTTAATTTCACGTTTCTATAAATGCCTTTTTGGGTATTTAACTTGTATTTAATATAAATAGTGAATAAATTTTTGTTCTTTGTACAGCTGTATAAATGAGACAATTAAGCAATAATAATGTTAGTGTGTGTGTGTGTGAGAGATGTGTTACAAACTTAAAATAAGATTTAAAGATAAATCATAATAGATACATATTTCTGTTTTTACAAAATATAACTCGAAATATTATTAGAAGCAAAATATCGTCAAGCTATTAAACTACAAAAAATATTAATAAAAATATTAATTTGCATATAATGAAAAATTCATTTCTATTTATTTTTATATTTACAGTATGTATAAGTATTTAACAAAATTACATAACTGACCAACACACACAATACTGAAATGTAAATGAGTGAAACTGAATTGTAAATATATGAGACAATAACTGGTATCTTTAAGAAATATTTGAAATCAAAAAAAGGATCTTTGGAGGATATGCATGTGTGTCAATTGTATTTTATTATACTAATGAAAGGAATTTTGTATTTTTACATGATGATTCAATGTATGTAAGAAAAATAAATCTTTATCATCAATATACATGTGTAATTTATATTACATATCTAAAATATTAAAAGAAAAAAGAAACTTTTGTAATGTATCTTTGATTATTCATATTTTTTTTAAAGATATTTGATAGGAAAGAGAGTGAAAAGAAATCATATATGTATGAATTGTACAAACGATTGTCTGTAGTTAAACATAAATTGGATTTAAGAGTAATTATGATATAAAAATAAAACATTTTAGATGAATACAAATAAATGCAAAAATATATATTAATGTATATATGAGAGTATAAAATAATTAGATATTTATAATATTTTACACTATATGTGTTAGTTTTCAGGATAGATTTCTTCCACTTTACTTCCCAAGCATATTTATTGTTGCCCCCCATTCTTCCTTTTCATATGATAACTGTCTACAATTAAACTTAAATTAGATATGAGAGTAATTACAAAATAAAAATGTATTATTCACATTCATTTTTGAGATATTTGATAGCAAAGAGAGAAGAAAATATATATATATATATATATATATATATATATATATGAATTGTACGATTAACTACAGAATATACAGTTAGTATAAATTGGATACAAAAGTAATTACCAAAGTAAAAATAAAAATCTATAGATTAATACAAATAAGTGCAAAAATATATATTATATATATGTAAATATGAGTAGAAAAAAAATGATTAGAGGTTGGTAATATTTTACGCTACGTGTTGCCTTTCATATTCCAGCATAGCTTCCTTCCGCTCTACTCCCCAGGAATAATTATTGCTACCATTCTTTCCTTTCACACGGTGACATGGTACAATATATGCGATATAATTCTTAGAAATTGCAGATCCCACTGCTATTGCAGCTTTAGGATTACCTATGTCTTGTGCAATCTTTTCATATGTAGTGATTGTTTTGTTAGGGATACTTATCAGAGATCTCCATACTTTAATTTGGAAATCTGTACCTTTCATTAGGACACGAACAGAATGCAGACGAGATGTATCAGGATGAAAAATTTTCTCAATGATAGCTTTCGTTTTGTTTTCGGTATCTTCTAATATTTTAGTCATCGGCCATTTCAGCTTTAGAATTTTCAGAGCTTCACTCTCGTCTTCGTCAGCGAATCCTAAATAAATTACATCTTCATCAGTGTCAGTTATAGCGATTAGACATTTCCCAAAAGGTGTCTGGTGAAATGCATATAACAGGTGGAACGTCATATATACGTTTTTGTATTTGTCCACTGTTATACTTCGAAATATAACCATGATTATGAAGCAATTAAATGCTAGATGTAATCGACAAATAATGCAAGAATTATTTTGAAAAAGTTACTGCGCCACTTGAATGCTTACTTCATCATGTGTTACACACGTGTATCCAATGGGCGCAAGCGCAGCAGCAGAGCTTTGATTGGCCGAAAGTTACACATTCTCGTAGCCTTTCATTCAAAAGTACGATTACCAAAAAAATTCAATTCCTAAAAATATATAAATATAAAAATGTTAAAAATGTTTACGTAATAATTAATATTCTCTTGAGATTCTTATAATACATTTTTGTTTATTATTTGTTATTAAGGTAAAATATAATGTACATTTTTTTAATTATTATTAAAGTAATATATATTTAAATATTTAGATTAAGCTAGATATTCACAAGATGTATACAAACATACAAAATGTCTTACATAATAATATTTTAAGTATACTGAAAAACTTTATTACAATTTTCCTATTTAATAATAAATTGTCTGATGAAAGCAGGTGTTGCATGAGCATCGACACGACACAAAACCCCGCGACTTTTTGCATCAGATAATAATGCACTCCACATTTTATCCTTCTGTAAAACAAAGATTTGTTTGATTTAAATTGAGAAAAATATAAAGAAACGGAAAATTTTTAGAATTCAAATTTAAAATTATTCTTTATATTTACTAGGAAGGTATTAAAATTTCCACATAATATCAAGCTGTATTTAGCTCTTGTGAGTGCTACACAGAGTCTTTGCCTGTCTGACAAAAATCCAATACCATGACTCCTCACACAGGACATTATTATAATATCTCTTTCTTGGCCTTGAAAACTGTCAACTGTATTAACTTCAAAGCTAATTTTGTTTCTCACATTATCCGGAATAGAAGATATCCTGAGAGATATAAGTATCATAATAAATTTACAAATTTACCATAGCAAAGAAAAAAAATAATCATTGCTTTTACAACTTACTTTTCATTTATTTTATTCAATATAAGAGTCTTTTGATTATTATATGGCGTGAGAACTCCAAGAGAAATAGGATTCACATTCTTCCAACTTGTAAATGTTAACATAGCAAGAATTATTTTGGCAATAAATTCTGCTTCTATAGTGTTGGAAAATTTATCTTCATTTTGATTAAAATTATGATCCAATATTCTGTAAGAATGAAACGGGAATTTCATTCTAAAATCAATACTATTTTTCAAATTTCCATCATAGAAATATTTATTTGGCCAATACGAGATGGCATAATCCATACGATATTGCATGTTTAACATTATTATAGGATTATTTTGTTGCGATGCGAAAACTTTCTGTATCCTCGAAAACACCGACTGATCTAATTTCAACTTTTTTGCTCGCTGGCTCAAAATAGTCGCGGGCAACTGATTTGGATCACCCACCAAAACCAACGTTTTCACTCCCAACATCAATGGTATCAAAGTCTCCGCTTCGCAGCTCTGTGTTGCTTCGTCAACAATGCAGACGGATATCCTTTCCTTGTATCCTCCGAAAATAGATTCCATTTGATTGGTGTAACAGGACGAAAGTGTACAAGCGATTATATCGGCGCCCGCAAGAATTATATTTTCCGCCATACGCTGATATTTAGCGCGATCTTTTGAACTGAACTCATTGATCGGTTTACCACATTTCACTAATTCATATCTCGTTGACGTTTCCATTAATCTTCTTCTTATTTCCTTCTTTTTGTCTTCGTCTTTTTGTTGGAGACTCGAGAGCTCGGCTTTAAGCGAATTAATCTTTGCTTTCAATATCGCTAATTCCTCAGTATTATCCGAATAAACTGCTTCCTGCGACATTTTCGTCAAGTGTCGTTTCCCCAATTCCGTCACAGAAATGGGCTTAGCCATTAGATGCATAGATTCCAATCGGCCAATACGTACCATATTGAAACGATTTTTTAGTTTAGACCTGATGTTCAAAAGTCTTAATACAATTTCGTCGATGGCGGCATTAGACGATGCACAAATTAGGATTCTTAAGGTTTTCCGGTTTGTATGCTCACTATATAGTATTTGGCTCACCAGATTCACAATTACTTTAGATTTGCCGGTTCCTGGGGGTCCTTGAATAAAACATAGTTTATCCTCTTTTTTTAGTACGGTTTCTGTTACCTTGAATACAGCCTCCATCTGTTTCGGATTCAAATTGTCTTTTGTGACCAGTGAGGAACATGTAAATTGCTCGTCCATTGGTGGTAATTGATATTCCTCAATTTTCGGGTTTAAAATTAAATTCGAAACAGGAGATTGAGGAAGATATTGCAATGCTTGTACCATTCTGATATTCGCTCGTAGATACATAACCGTTCGGATTCTTTGCACTCTATTTACAGGAAAATCGTGCTGGAGAGGTCGCGTCAACAAAGTATATGTTAATATTGCATATGGATTTTTGACATACTTTATTAGCTCCTGGTTATAAAGTGTGAAATTTGTGATAATCATTTGTTGCATATTAGTGACATATGCAAATATCCTATTAACATTTTGTTTTCTATGAGCATTCGTGATATATTCGAAGCACACTAAATCCCCATAAATAGGATGCACTTTGTTAAGATCTTCTTTCTTAACTAAGACTTCAAGTTTCAGAGTTGTCAGGAACAAATTGGTCGATGGTATTGGAGTACATGTAGGATTCTCGACTACGGAGCACATCATGGTGGCACGTTGTTTATTCTTCTCAATCATTTCAAACTCTTTGGTCATTGTGCACCATATCTCAAGTAATAAAAGAGGCATCACAATCTTATAATATTGTTTATAGGAATCATAGCTTAACCTCATAGTTTGAAGTTCACTTTGTGGTACAATCGGCGGGTCGCCCTTCAAATACCGCTGCTCCTCGAGCCACACCGGATTCCACTTGAAAATATAAAATAAAAATTCTTCCAATTTTGGACTCCATTCTGCACTGGTCGGAGATGTTCTTAATTTATTCGGAGGTATAGGTGCGTCTTTCCCCACTAATTTTTTTAAAGAATTACACTGATCAATTTCATATTCTCTTATTTCTGATTTCTCAAGAAAAGTCACTTTCTTCTTTTTTTTCGATTTAAAGTTCGATTTTACAATGTTGGATGATAAATTTTCTTTTTGCACAGCAGGATTATGTTCAGTTAATCTATCTCGTTCAGATATCTTTACATTCTCATTACTTTTTTTTATCTTCTTGTTACTGCTGCCTTTTTTTTCTTTACTGTCTATCACTTTGGAATCCTTTTTGCTATCCTTAGATACTTGAATAGCATTCGTATTATCCAATTGTAAAGACTGTTTTAATGATGTAGCAATATCATTTATTGTATCTTTAGAAACATCTTTCTGGTAAGATTTTTGTGTTTTAGAAATTGAAGATGTTTTCAACATATTAGCTATATCAGTTAATCGTTCTTTACGCTGATTATTATTCGATTTTGGTAAGTTCACAGACTTCTCCACAAATGATTTAGATGTTGACGGTTCTTGCTCATCGATGAGAAAATCGCCTCGATTTTTCAATGATACTTTAGCTATTGCTTTAGCAGTTCTACGCTTAATATTTTTGTCATTTTTGATGGACAGTTTCTTTTTTTCTTCAGCAATTTCTTTCAATTTTATTTTTCTCTTTTCGATTATCATTTTCTTTTCATCTTTAGAAATAGCTTTTGTTTCATTTGATGAATGGCAGTCAGCCGTCGATGTAGATGGTTTTTCATGATGCTTTTGTTTTTTAATATAGAAATTATCATTAACTTTTTCTTCTAATTCTAACATCTTCTTTTTTTTTCTCAACTTTGAGGGTGATTTTTCTGTATCTTTTTGTGCTTTATCTTTACAATTAACTCGATTTCTTCTTGCAGGTAAATTTAGTGGTTCTATTATTGGGATTGATCGTTTTAATGTTGTGACTGATTTTCTTACAACTGAGTTTTGTTTTATACCTTCTAATATTTGTTTATCTAATTCTGTACTTAACATTACATTAGTTTTTCGTTTATTTGTATCATCAGTGTTTTTCAAACTGGATTTATTAGAAGGCTCAACATCATTTATATCCATCGCTTTTGTTTCCGTTATCAGTAAATTACTATTATTATTGTTGTTATTATTATTTTCTGATTTCTTAGAATTGTCGTCTATGTTTGTATTTATATCATCGATATTTTTCAAATTAGATTTGTTAGAAGGACCAACATCATTTATATCCATCTCTTTTGTTTCTGTCGTCAGTAAATTACTATTATTATTATTCTTATTATTATTTTCTGATTTCTTAGAATTGTCATCTATGTTTATATTTGTATCATTAATATTTTTCAAAGTAGATTTGTTAGAAGAATCAACATCATTTATATCCATCGATTCTGTTTCTGTCATCAGTAAATTATTATTTTCTGATTTCTTAAAATTATCTGTGTTTCTATTAAGGACATCATCTTCTTGCCATATTCCCAAATCGATTTCATCTTTTACAATTACGTTATTGGAATCAAACTTTTTATCTTCGTTAAGCAGTTGACTTCTAGATAACCGTTCCAACCATGGATTATCTTCATCTTCACTGTCTGTTAAAAAGATGACTTCGTCATTTACGTCTAAATCAATTTTCTCAATGTTTTGATCATCATTGTTGATATATTCTCGTTTAATTTTGCTACCGTTCTCTGTATTATCTTCATATTTGATATCAAATAATTGAGAACATGGAAATACTTCTTCTTCGTCATCACTCAAATCAATAACATCAATTTCTGAAAACCGAGTCTTTGGTTCATATTTTATTTTTTTCAACTTAATTAATGATGCGTCACGAGTCATGTTAACATCTATAGATGCCTCTTCATCATCTTCTGTTTGCTCATCTTCCACTATAATGATTTGATTTTCAGAACATATAAAGTTTGAATTCTTCGAAGGATTTAATGCATCATTTGTTTTATCTATGTTACTTGAGTTGTTTTCTTTGGTATCTATTTTGTTTATGTTTCTATTACTATTATCACTTTCATCTTTATTATTCCCATCAATAATGATATCCATTTTCGCATTGAAATTTGATTTACTGTTATCTAAATATGTAGCAGATTTATGATCTTTAATATTTTGATTCTTTATTTCTTGTACAAGAGATGTGTGAATTATTTCAATGTCATCGTCTATCTCCATACCCACAATATGAGATTCAGTTTCTACTGAATTATTTGTGGTACTACTACTGGCTAAACTTTTGTTAATACAAGAAACAATTTCTGCAACAAAAATTTAATTAATCTAATTAATTTAAGGGTAAAATTGATCACAAAATTTACATTATATATATACAAGTGAATGTTCCTCTTGATTGTCTATTATAAAAAAAAAATAAAGATTTACCTTCTGATAAAGTAGCTTTGGGACTATGTGCATTTTTATCTGTGTTTTTAAATTTTTTATTTGGCACTTTGATATTATCTGAATTAAATCGTTTCTTTCCTAAAATACATTCTGCAGAAGAAGTAGATACTGTAGGTGATGTATTACCATTTAAAATTGTGCTAGGCAAGGCACTAATTTCTACTTTTTTATCAAGAGGGGACTAAAAAATCCAATAATCAAATTTTAATAACAGAAAGATGTTTTTGCTATAAACATTAAATATTAATCTTAAATAATATAAAATAATATAAAATATCCTACCTCTATGATGCAAACTTTGTAAGTATACAATGTATTATCATTTGAATCAATATTTGCGCAACCAAGTCCAATAATGTCATTTTCATACAACTTGACCATCTGATGAGAATTTTGTAACACACGATTGACATAAAGACCATTCGAGCTCTAATAAAATTTCAAAATTTTAATATTGTTCAATTTATTAAAAGATCGACAATATCAAAATGATCATATTTTATACATACTCCTAAATCTGTGATGTATAAATCAGCATTAGTACGAACAAACATACAATGTCTACGAGATACAAGTAGACTAAGGCAAATAATCTTATTCTCTTTGCCTCTACCACAAAAGTACTGGAAAAATTTAAATATAAATGTATTAAAACAATTTATAAAAAAAAAAAAAATATATATATATATATATATCTATAAATAGATAAAATAAATAATTATAATGAATCAAGAAAAATCTTCTATTCGATGCTTAAAGCTTAAAATGTCATTAATATATATATATATATATATATATATATATATATATATATATAAAATTATAATTTTATTTATATTTAAAAAAATTTTATGCAACACAAATATAACATATATTTATATATGTATATATGATATCTTGTTATACATAATTATAATATATATAAAATGAGAAAAAATTGTCACTTAAAATAAATTAATAATGCTTAAAATTAACTTTGCATCATATAATAAAATTAGTGTTTTTCAAATAGTATATAATCAAAGCAAAATACTTAAATAAAATCTTTATGATTGTATCAGTGAAAACTTTTCCTCTCTGACGTAGTTAGCTTTTACGAAGCGAGTTTCCCGGGTTTATACACAATGTTTAATGTAGTGTTGTAAATGATTTATGAAAATAATTTAAGAAAAATATCTTGCTTACAGATCGATCGGGCGTGTCAAAGATGAAGCGCGTTCTATCTACATTGTGCTGTCGTTCTATTGCGAAATCCATCCTGCGCAATTATGTACATAAAAAATATACCTCGTTTTTATACGAGACTCACTCACAATCTCATGTTAACCTGCGAACACGAAAATGCTTTTACTTGTTGTGCGCATGTTTTTCCGCTTGTTTCTTCATCGTTTCCGACAAAAAATAAAATAGGCCAACAAATTCGTGTCCATCGGCTACGCTAAATCTAACATTAAATTCAAATTTTTTAATTTAAAACATAAACATCCAGCTTATTTACTTGTTTCAAAGAGAGGAACAAAGAATAGCGAGGGAAAATGCGAGCGTCAAGCGCGCGCCACTGCTTTCCTCGAAATTATGGGTTAGTTCGTATTGCTTTGGGCTTGTGCACACAGGACGCAGCAACGTTACGCGAAAAGCGACGCGATAGCCAATCAACCTTTCGCTCTTACGGCTAACTATAAATCGATTGGCTATCGCTTCTTGTCACGCGTACGCGTTGACGAATCCTGTTGCAGGAGCCTTTCAACTTACTAAATTCAATCAATTTACTAGATGTAATACGGCCACCTACATCCATTTTAAAAGCTAGAATTATATAGTTACATTTATTTTCTCGCTGCTGGTAAAATCATCGTTTAGTGCGTGCCTGTATCACATTCAAAAGTAAATTATATCAGGCACATATTTCTCGTCAATGGTTTTAACTGTATATTTTACTATCTGCACGTAATTTTTTTAATTCTAACAGTATTAGGTGAGCATTAACATATATTTTATTGTTGATATATTTTTATATCAATAACAATATAATAATAGTACACCTGTATGTATATTAATTTATAATATTAATGTCGGCACAAAATCAGAAAAGAGATAGATTATAATTTTTAAACAATTAGAAAATTGTGGAATTCTAAAAACAGTTTTTATAAGTATATTAGCGAATTCATAATGAAAAAACAAACAAGAGAAGAGAAGCTTTTGCAACCATAAAATATGATTAATTCATTATTTATTATTTTATTTATTATTTATAAAAAATTGTTTATTTAGATTTTGTTTATTTAAATAATTTAAATAAGAAAATTACAAGAAAAGTTTATTATTATTTATAAAAATATAAAATTTTGCAAAAATCTTTTAAAAAATTTTGTATATTATTTAGAAAAAATTAGAAATAAATCACTCCTTAAAAGAAACATATTAAATAAAAACTCGAAAATTTTCTTGAAAATTTTCAAGTTTATTGTTATTTTTTACATGTTAATTCGCTGTGATTGTTATCATCGAAATCATATTTTGATAGGTCGAAAATAATTAATAGCAATGTAAGTGATTAATGATTCGTATAAATTATATATATATATTATTTTAAGTATTGTAATAATTTGAATCTTATATATTTTGGTATATTTTACAGATCAACGTAGAGCTTTAATGGAATTCCTTTGCGTATTGACAGGTAGAAATTCGACGAATCTGAGAAAAAGGAAGATAAGGAACGATCATCGCAGGGAGAAAAAGAAAGAGGTAAGAAGAGAATGAGTATATACGAGTAAATGAGAGAGTGGGTGACTGAAAGATGAAGAAGAGGGATAGAAAGAAGCGACGAGTAAAGAAAGAGGCAGATGAAACCGGACGACTGTGGAAGTGGTATCTCTTTGTGCAGACGGTTCTCGAGCATCCGGTTGTACTGGAGCGCGTACAGAGTTGAAAGTTTGCTTCGTTTTTTTCGTTGACTTTGTACAGTCATGCGTTGCATGTTGAAAGAGCGCGAATGAATGACAGTCTCAATTGCACGCTCGCGTTTGCCGCATGTAAGTTTCGCGAGTTACGTAAATCTACAATGAAATATATGAGTGTGAAAGATTGCATTAATAATGACGTCCATCCTAAGGACGATATTATAAAATCGATTATCCGAGAGTGTCTCCGAGAAATGTTTACGCAGACGTGTTGTCACTAATATGATTAAATGCCGATGAAGAGGTACATACATGGATGACTCGTTTTTTAATTTCGCCCGAGGAAGATTAAAAAAGAGTAAAAAGAAAAAGATTATTCAGATTGCAATTTCTAAATTGCATGAGTGCAATTTAAAAAAATAAATCGCTAAAGTGATGAACTATTTACTATTCTATGTGGTGAACTAAATAAAATCTTATCTATAGATTTTTTGATATATGTTTAGAATAAATTAATATAAATTAATATAATAAATTAATATAATATTTATTTATAAAAGATTTATAAGTTCTAAGAATATTTTAAATTTGATTTAAAAGATATAAATTTTGAAAAATTTATATAGCTCTTAAAGGATTTAGTAATTTGATATTATATAAAATATACATATAAATATCAGATATTATATAATCCAAACTAAAATTATAGTGATATAAATTTCGGTTCACGATGATTCAGTGCAAGAATAATTCCACGCTGTCGTTAAACATAACACTTATTTCCGTTCTACGTATATGTTGAATAGCATTCACGTGGACACCAGCTGTTCGAGACTTCAAATCCATTGATCTAAACGTAATATAAGATGAGTCGAAAAAAAGACTTGAAAGAAGATCCAATAAGTGAAATCGATCACAAACATAATAATTTAGTTATGCACAAAAATTATACAACTGCAAATCTCCTCTCTTTGTAAGATGGATTATCGAATTTAAAAAAGATTGACTTAAATAGAATTTAAGATAATAACAGAAGGAAAAATTTCTTCCAAATAAAAAATATAACGATTGTGCATCAATTAATGACATGTGAATTATATATTTCCGAAAAACTGAAATATAAAATACAAATACGGAATACGGCTAATTTTAAAAAATAGTTTTCAAGTGCACCTGAAAGGTAACGGAAATGACAACCGGACAGTAGTAATTTGCGCGTAACAACAAGCGACGACTAAAGAGAAGATAATTAAAAGAGATTGTTTGTGTGTGCGTACAATACAGGAATAATTTCTATGTCATACACCATGTTTACGATAAGATTCATATTGCTGGGTACGCTGATGTTATCTTCGACAAAAGTGTCATCGGAATCGCATCTAGCAAAATGTTGTCCGCCAGGAAAGATTTTCTCAGGATATTCTAAAGTGGAGTGTGTTTCGGTGCCGAATAGCATGATAGAACTTTATGTTCTTCATCGAAATGTTACGGTGGAGTTCCAAGGATTTCCGCAGTGTGAAGAACCTGAGGACATTGTGACAACATCACTTGACAATTTCGATTCCAATTTCTTAGAGGTAAATCGTGAAATTGATTAAATCGATCTTTTATGTTAATAGGACTTTGATATTTTAATTTACTCTTATCGAGGTAATCAAGCTTTTAATTTAGGAAAAGAAACGCATTTATGAAAAAATATGTAATAAAAAACAGAAAATACAATTTTTTAATTAAAACTAAATAATACAAATTCTGTTTTAATTATATGAATTACGCTAATTATTGATTAGAAGAAGAGGAAGAAAGCCTCAATCTTTAAATTAAAATATCAACCACTCCCTTACATGTTAACCACTCCTTTAATCTACCTGAGTATATTGGATGTATTACGTTTTCCCATAGTACAAAAATGTAAATACTATGTAAATACTATGTGACTAAATTTTCTGCAAAAATACGGAGAACAAGGACATCGACAAAAAAATGATTAAATACGTTTTTACCGTTTACATATGCAATTTATAAGAAAATAATTGCATGTGTATTTAAGTTTTAATAATACTTAGAGATCTTTTAATAATATTTTTTTTTAAATTAGCATGTTGATGCGTCATGTAATTAAATATTTGAATTCCTATGTAATTGATTATATAAAACGCTGTATTTATATAATATTAAAATGTATCGAATATTTAATATTTAAATACAATGTTAAAAATATATTATTTAAATATAATTTATATAAATATAGCATTAAAAATATATATCGAATCTTTCTCCATAAAATTGTTTGTAGGTTCCAGCTTGTTTTGAGATACTTTATGAACAAACAACTGAAGAAAGTACCGTAATAATCGTTTATTGTCAATCAAATAAAGATCGACAAGTGAAAACGATTAACGCACCTTTTCCGCAGCTCGCACATGTCAGAAAATGTTGCTCTCATAGTAGCATATTTGACAGCCGCACGAAAGCTTGCGTGCCTTGGCTAAACAAATCAGAGAATCTCGTGACATTTTTATCAAATGGATCGGCTAATGTAGATTTTGTGGTGATAGCTAACAAAGGCCCACCTATGTGCAAAGGTCCGATCGTAGATTACAAAATTGATAAAGATGATGTCTTCTTGCGGAACGATACATATTCGGTAAGCAAGGATAGCTAAGACCTTTAAAATAATGTGTCTAAGCTTCTTACGATTGCATGTCCTTTTATTCGTAAATGATTACCTCTATTTCTTTAAAGATTTAATTTTCTTAAGTAAATAAATTGTGTTCAATTAAAACATTTGTAAATAAATTAATCTTCGATATTGAGAAATAAATTTTAAATCAAATCTCTATTATAAAACAAAATTAATTATTTTCATTTTCTTGGCAGACTCTCTTTATCTTTAGATAAATTTACCAATAACATTTTAATACCATATTAAATTAACTTCCTAAGAAAGACAACTTTTCATGTATGTTCAAAGAAATTTAGAAATGTTATAATATCTCACACATATAATTATTATTAATAACATCTTATAGGATTTTTAAATAAAAAATTTTTAAATAAAAAAATTTGTAAAATATTTTGTATATTATTCAAGACTTTATATAATAAAACAAGAAATTAGCTGTTATTTATCGTTCAAAAGCATGAATTAAAATTACATTAAATGGTAAATAATTTAACAGGTGATGGTTCCAGTGTTCAAAAATAATTTTATCATCAAAGAGGAATTCTTTCTTACCGAGGATAATGCTTGCCTCGAGATGCTACCAAATTCCATGTTTGATCAAAAATTGGTAGCCCGCGTTTGCAGAGATCCGAATTTTTGTGACAGAAACCCCTGCATTAGAAAATGTTGCGCCGAGAACGAATTTTTTTATGTTCGGGGATGTAATAAACTAACGCCCGAAGAACCGGTTGAATTTTACCAGGCTTTTGCAAACGCCGTGAATCAAACGGAATTATCTACCTTCAATATGAGTAAAGGTTGTTGTAATAAAATCAATGTCTTATTTATTTCCTCGAAGAAAAAATTCATCTTTTTATTTATAATTATATACATATATACAGGGTGTCTCGAAATTCGCGAATTAAAATATTATAGTAGAAAAGTGTTCTCGAAAAATTAAGTAAATAAATTATTTGCGATTTTTGGAAAATCCCGTATGTATATATATAATTATAAATAAAGTATATATATGAAATTACACTGATACAGGTTTCATTCTAATTGCTTTTAGATTACGGGGTCTTGATTGGGAAGCCGTGTAAACACGGCATGTATCCCGTGGATCCGAAAGAAGAAGAATGGTTGTTGACAGCAGAAGGACATGTTCTCGCCGATTATCAAATCTTTGACCAGAACAAATACTGCATGGACATCTTTTATAACAAATCGGAATTTGATCATAACTTTCACTTGTTTATATGTTTCGAAAATCCAGAGACACCGCAGTATAGTCCAACGAGGTATAATTTTTATTTTCTTTAAAACTTTAAATCGCATTATTTAATAATTATATAATAATCACATACCTTTTCTAGTTTATTTAATAATTGTGTTTTTGTTACTCTACTCAACCTTTCTTGTCTGTTATATTTTCTTGGTAAACATTATTAAAAAGAGAATACAATTTATATGCATTTGATATATTGAAAATTATATTCGATTGCTGAAACATTTTGAGATATCGAGAAAGTTGTTTAAAAAAAATTTACACGTACAAGTTCTAACTCCAAAGTGCATTGCATTGCATTAAATTTCTATTGACGTTAGAGCATTTTGTAACTATGTATTCAAGGCTCCTAGGTCCTCCTCGTAAATTCTGTCAAATTTGGAGGAACTCGACTCGATTTGTTTAAGCTTCACAAAGTTTAAACAAACATTGCATTCCGCACAATAGACAGTGTTCAATATTTGAAAGCTGTAAACGTTTCGTGGTATACTCGATTAAAGAGAAGCATTCATCAATGTCAAATTGATGAAAGCAATGGTGCACAATCTTATGAGCATCGACTAAATATGTCGTTAAGCGTGTTCACTATAAAATATGTATAAAATATGAAACATTTGATTTTTATATATAGGTATCAAGTGACTACCACCCTGGAGATTACTAGCTGTGCTTTTTTGCTGATGACTCTATTAGTATACGTATGCCTTCCGAGTCTACAAAATCTTCATGGTAAAACGCTCATGTGCCACGTAAGCAGCCTTTTTCTGGCTTTTACTTGTTTAGCCATCATACCATGGATTATGCCCGCTAGCATAGTAGAAACAGAGGAGCTAAGAGCTATGACTTCGTGCAGAGTTTTAGGTTGGTTACGTGATACACCGTCATATATACCAGGAAATATGTATAATATACAAACAACGTTATGGAAATGAGAAAATATTTTTCCAGCTTATACCATGCTTTTTTGCTTTCTATCATCATTTTCCTGGCTTAACGTCATGTGCTTCGACATATGGTGGACTTTCGGGTAAGTTATTCGAGATAATGCAATTGGATCAAACGGGATAATCGAATTGAGTAAATAGGGCAGCGCGCGATTATTTTCCGAGATCGATTTCTTTTTGATAACTAATACTAAATGAATGGTAAGCCTTTTTTAATAGTTTTATGACAATGCGTATAGTCTATGATCACAAAAATTATTGTCTCATTTATCCGATAGAGCTTCATTGACCTTCTACAGAATTGTTTCTATCATCATTCTCATTAACCATCCCATCATTTTGAATGTGTTTATAAGTTCTCCGCGAATTCGTTGTATGCTACGCGTATACCAGTAAAAAAATATACAATGCCAAATATTAAACACTGAAATGACTCAATGCGTTTTATATAGCGCCAACGTTATATGGATAACACGCAGAAAAGTATTCAGTTCCACACAGTAATTTTAACTCGCGTTTTGTAAATTATTGTTATATTCTATATAAAATATAATTTTTAATAGAATGAAAAAGTTTTTGATTTTTTATCAAAAAAATCTGACATACATTGTGCAAAAGCGACCCGATGATTGCTCCGAATTAAAGAGTGTTTTGCTTCCAATCTCCCTCCGCGGTTACAAATGTTTGTGTGTTCAAGATGCTATTCTGACCAGGGGATTTGTAAATATACGAAGAAAATAGATCCCCATCTTGACGACTTATTTTAATGCCGCACGAAATCTCGATCAAAAATTCCACGAGTTAGTTTCCTATACGTTCGCATTATTCATTCGTTTTTTGCATCAAAAAGCAAATTATTACGTGATATTCATGCGATATTTATAAAGTTTTATGATTTTTAACTAAAATAGATTTTTCGAATTTTTCGAAGAAACGATCTTGTTGATTGAATTATTTTGGAGGATTCAATTTTTATGACATGTGACATGTCTCGTCATAAAAATGTTTCGTCTTTAGTTTCAATTTTATTCTGTCTCGTTTGATCAATATAAAAAAAGCGTCGGCTGAAAAAAAATTTTGCGAAGAATTTGCAGAGAAATTATCGCTCTTTTTGAAGATTGTCCTTCGATATATTTGAACTTAATAAATACAATAATAATAGTTCATTTTTCACAGAGTTTTACGTGGCAGTACGATTACAAAGGCACGTGGACATAGAAAAAGATTTCTGTTATATTGCTTATATGCATGGGGCCTCTCCCTGCTGGTGTCAATTCTAGCGATCATTGCTGACTGCACGGGTATCCTGCCAGATTATTTGCAACCCGATATTGGTTATACGAGCTGTTGGTTTACACGTGAGTCATTTGCTGAGACTAATTACCTGGGACCACTGGTATTTGAGCTGATGTAACGTAAATTTGTCGATGCTAATTATGAAGTTCGTGGAAAGATCGCTGACCTTGTAAAACGAGAAGGTTGACTCAATGTTCAAGATTTCACACACTTTCTAGTTATTATAATATGTATATACATCAGAAATAGATTTAAGTATATGATACAACAAGTTGCAATCGGAAAATTCGTTCAAAGTTTATCGTATTGAAAAGAAGGCAAATAAAATCTTTTTCTCTGATAGTTCCTATTGCAATTATTATTCGATAATTAAAAAGTTTCTTGAGTAACCGTATTGACCAAGCGGGAGCAAATTCAAGCATCATTACGCTTCAATATATAAAGTGCAAAGAAACTAACTACTCACGTAATGAGTATCGTTTATATCGTTAAAATAATTGCACTTGCTAATGATCAAGAGAGATTCGCGACAAGTGGTCGTTTACTGTTTGATAAAAATATCAAACTTGCATTGCTGAATCATACTTTTTAATGTATTTATATCTCATATTTGAATGGTGAAAAATAATCAATTTTTTTTAAATGAAAGTAAAAACTATTAATTATATAAAAATAATTAAGTAATATAATTTTATTGCACGTATGTATGTATATGAGAAATAATATTTACATTACGTTTATTCCGTCTTCATATTTGTGAAGAATATGTATTTATATTCTTTAATCAAATGTGTTACAGAAAATCCAGATTCATTCAGCGAATTAACTTTCTTTATCGGCCCCATAACAATTCAACTAATATCCAACGTCGTGTTCTTCGTTCTCACATCGGTACATTGCAATAAGGTGAAAGCGGAGATAAAAAGAGTAACTACGGATCCTACGGATCCCAGGAGCAAGCGATTTCATTCCGACAGAAGTAGGTGAGTTATTTTATTTTTTCACTCTCTCGGTGAGAGAAAAGCTGAATGATTTCTGTTTTATTTTCGAATCACACAATCATAAATGAAAAAAGATATTTTAGCAATAAATTCACGGTTGTCGCACATAAATTTTGACATGTGTGGTTTCGAAATTGTTTTTATCGTCTTTGAAGGGGAGTATCTTCTTCGAAATCGTTTAACACAACTTACGTAAAAAAAACGCAAGAATCATTCACTATTTAAAACTAGAAACACGGTAATAAAAATCACGTGTGTTCTTGAAAAACGTATAGTTTATACCGTCGAGTTTAGTGATGACCAGTCAGTTAGTCGAATTGTCGGTTTTTTTTTAAATATAAAAATAACTAATAAAGTTAGATTTTAACTACATATAAAATAACTTTATACGACTGTTAGTTGCGATTCCATGAATAAAAAAACCTTGATACAAACTATACAATTTTTATAACAAATACAAGAGAATTTTAATTTTCTAATAGAAATTTTAATGAGTTTAATCTTTATCTATATATCATTAATTTTTATCATTATTATAGTTTTAATTTCAGTTTACGCAAGCTTCTTTCATCCATAATATTTTTTTTTCCAATAGATTTATTATGAATATCAAATTATTCATCGTTATGGGAATATCCTGGAGCTGCGAGGTGGTGTCATTCTTTATGAAGAAATATTTTAATTACATTTACTGGCATTACGCGTTATTCTACGCTAGTGATGTCTTCAATTGCCTTCAAGGTCTGTTGATCTTTATTCTCTTCGTCTTGAAGAGTCGTGTTTATTTGGCCCTTCGCAGGCGATTGGGATTAGACGCTAAGAATAAACCGAATCCAACATGCAACGCGACCACGACTTTGCAAGATCCTTATAGAATCAAGAAAAGTGCGAGCAGTAGTACGTTAATGAGTACGTTTGTAATCAGTTCGGCGCCATAAGGTAACAATTCAGACTGTTTAGTACATAAATATTTTATGCTTAACTTTTGCGCATGTACTCGATACGCTCGCTTTATCCGAACTATTCAAATTACCCTCTGTTTACTTGTCAGATAAAACATATGCATATAAATAACCATAATAAATATTTTATTATATACAATATGTCCAACGGTTAATGCATTTTAATAAACTAATAAATTTATAATAATGAAAGAGGGAGAGAGAAAGACAGTTTATTGAGAGAGAATTTATTGAGAGTTATTTGTGAACGAATTATGTTCCGAACAAGACCTATTAATTTGCTATCTGGGATAATTTTATTACTCTCATAGTGTACAGGGGTTAATAACTGACACAAAGGTAATTGCATTTGATTGGACACCATGCAAATAGTATCATGAATAGAGCATTGTACAAAATAGAACATTGTACAAAATCTCCTTTTGTATTACCAAATATTATTGATATATTTATTCATAAATTATCTTAGCTCTCAGAGATTAAAAATATTTATTAGAAAAATCTGAAAATGGTACAAAATTTTATATTGCAGAGACGAGAATATTAATTTTAATGTACTAATGTATAAGAATGCAAAAAAATAGATTATCACAAAAATTAAGAACTATATTGTATATATATATAAATACAATATATAAATAAGCAGTGAATGAAGTACATTAAATACAAGTACATATTTTATATTAAATATAAAATTATGTATGTACATAAAGAATCATCGTTTAAATATTAGATGATCCCTAATATATTTTTGCGCTTTTAAGAAAATTTTTTTAATACGATTGACGAAAAGTAATCTATTAGTTTTATGTGATGCGTTTTTCATGGAATAAACTACTTTTTTAAATTCTTCATGCAAATAAAATTACGATCAACGACAAACAAATTGAAAAATGATATTGAAAAAATGAATATGATATTTTTGAAACAATAAAACTTCAGATAATTAAATATAATAATGCTTTTTAGAAAAAATTTTAAAATGTCTCACAAGTATAATAAAAATAAATTAAAATTATCGTATTTTTATTCCCGCATATTATGTTACAACAATTAATTATTTTCCTAATCAATAGTACACAGGAATAAAATAAATGTCAAAAACATCACAAATAGCAAAAAGATTGCTTTTATTTTTAATATATTTAAATGGAGTTTAACGATAAGATAATGGTTTCTTGCAAAACAATATGTCTATTTACATTAGTATACACCGATTTTTACATTTCCATTTCAATATCAAAACCGCCAGTAGCATAAGAGCAAATTTTTATGCCACTTTCAAACTTAAATCCTTAAATGTGTTCAATCTTTCTTCTACTATTAAAATATTCCTTAAAGAAAAGACTAACATATCATGACTATAATTTTATGACAAGTAATTTTAATGTAATAGATTATTTCTTTTCAACATAAATGTAATTAAATAATTAAAAAGTTACGTTTAAAATTACGTCTAAAATTACGCTTAAAATTGTGTAGTTTTATATTACAATGCGACCGCCACTTAGTCATCAATCACTTATCGAGCTTCTAAAATCAATACACGTTTAATAGCAATGAATAGTACGGACCAGCGCATAATTGATTGTGTTTCTTGTTTCTTACATTGTAATAATTTGTTACAAAAATATCTTTACGTGTTATATCTTTAACAAATGATTTCCTTTCGCAGGAACAAACGATAACTCGTTTCAACAAACATGGAATAACAAGTGAATCGATAAAATTACCATTATTATTATGCTTTATCTTACATGTTATTGGTATTAAAATTGCCAGCACTATATGGAGATATCTCTTCCACAGTCTCTCTTCTTTTTGTTTAAATATATAACAAAATCAACATTCACAATACAAATCTATTAAAATTTATTAAATATGTGTACATATAATAAAAGATGTTTTATAACATCTTGCTTATGAATTTCGTGCGCAAAGTATAGTCAATAGGAAAAAAATAATATATGAACATTATTATATAAAAATATATACATATATAATAATTTCTAGTATGAATTTTATGGACGTATGAATTCCGAAATCCCCTAGAGCCATAAAATCTTTAAATAAACACATCCTTTCTTTATAGCATAGTATAAATATAGAAGGTTTTCCACGATCGTTTTCTCGTTTTGTATAAAGAATGATTGCATTTATGCTAGAGCCATGATTAATCTGACAAAAATATCGATGATCTAGCATTAAATTGAATAAAATTGGAAATCCATTTAAATAATTCAAAACAATTCCATGATATCACTGCGATATCACTATAATTATTTCAGTCATTATTAAACTTCGTCTTGATAATAATTAATATCTCGCCAATAATAGTGTATAAATATAGTTTATGATTTTTAAGTGATATTTTGAATAATCAAAGTAGACATTTTCAGGCACTTTTGGGAAACAAAGACGGACTCTTATTAAATTGACTCTAAACGTGATTTAAACGTGGTCATCAGGGTTTTCTCTCGTTTGCGGTCTCCTCGAGGTCCGGATCCTCGTTGATAATCGATATGTCACGCATCGATGGCCTGCGCGATTTCCAAGCTTCCGGCAGAGCGATCGGCGTGGAAGTCTTCGTCAGGAGTTTTGGTCCCGAGAGCGTGATGATGATAGCACCCGCCGGTGCGGTCAAAAGCACCGAGAGGACGCACAACATCAGTATCATCTCGGCATATTCGACCTCACGTTGATTATCTTTGTCAACCTCGTCGAGGGTGACAGGACCTAGGGCCGCTTGTACAGTCGCCTTGGCCATCAATGATAGGGAGATGAACACTTTCTCCTTGAGATTGAGCTTGGAACCGATTCCGCACAGCACCGTTGCTCCGATTCGAATGACGATGCCGGCAACCAAACAGCCTAAGCCAAGATAGACGATCTTCCCTTCCAGTTCACTGATCGTGATCTGCGCACCGGTAAGACCAAACAGGATCGGCTCAAAAATCATCCAGAAGATCTCGAAAGATGTAGCCACCGGATTCTGCAACGATAAAAAAACATACAATTCTGATAAGATATATAATAGACGCGGTAAGCAGGGAAATTTTTTTTAGTTTCGAAAGTAATATTCAATAATTAAAAATATAAGAAGGACAACAATAGTGGAAATTTGTGTAGATTTGCCGACATATACAACGTAAAACGTCAAAACGTCGCGACTTTTCCACAGAAAATGATTTCCAAAATAATGATTTTCCACCGAATTTCCTTTAAAGGATAACCGATTCAGTATTCGGCGATGATATCGCATCGCATTGTCCATGCGCTCGATATCGGGATATGGAAATCTTCCAGCGTTGCATGGAAATGTAGAATATCCAGAGTTCACGCGGTGTGTGCAGGCTCGTATTTACCTCTATTGTTTACACGCGCTCGCGGTGCGTAGGAAATCTCGACGATATTGATTTATTTAATTTATTTCCATGCAATTTCCTGATAATGGTACGCGGTAATCTCGCAGATACAAGGAAATGATAATGTATTCTTCAATATACGTTTCCTCTTCTTAAGATAATATCAAAAGATAACATTGAACATTTTAAGAAATATGTTTATATAAAGATATATGTCAAATGTTTTAGAGAAAATAATAGATTGTATTCAATAGATTGTATTCAAATTATATAATTATATTATATATCATCAGACCTAATTTTACATATATGTGTTTATGTACATATACGTATGTGTGAAAGTATATTTGCATTCTAATTCAATTATATATGCACGTTTAGTCCCGTTTAATTCCACGATATTATATCTGATGAGATTTAATGTCGTGTAATATCGTGCTTACATACACGCGGAAAATAGTGGTTAAACTCGGAATAAATTACATCATTCATGATTATTTCAGACAAAAGGCATTGCCGTCGTCGCATCATCGTGCGATTGTTGCGCAGTAATTAATCCGACTGGAATATATTATGCCGACAGGCTTCGTGACATACGACGCGCATATCACATGCAGAGGGGGGTGTAATATCGACAGATGTGCTGGTTACAGTCACGTCACGAAACGCGCGTGCGAAAGAACGTGTCGCCGCCACCGCCGTCGTCGACAGCGGGAATGCGACGCGAGATGCGGAAATAGGAACGAGCCAGTTGACTCCCAATCCGCACCCCCGCCCGAATAGCGACGATACGTCGGCCTGAATATTTCACGAGATTCAAGTTATTGGGGCAGGAAAGTGAAACGCCGCCGGCGCCTCCCGTCACCGATACCTCTTCCTTCCGCCGATAGATTAAATATTTAGTATTTTGTATTTTTGTATTTTTATAGAAATTTTGAAATGTCGATAAAAGTATCTCGATGCTTTACACGCAATATCTTTTGGATTAGTTCAGCTTGTCGCGTATCTGTTATCTCTCTTCGAGTCTTATCGATGTTCGGAAATAATTTATAAACTTATAATTACATGCGACTAGATTAACAATGTATATATAATGTAAGTCATGAGAAATTCACAAATTCTCTATTTAATATCCGATATTTGAATAGGGAGAAGAGTTTGAGCAAAAGACGTATGAATCTTTTATCAGGGATTTACTCAAACATCAGAGAAATATTAGATGGAGGACTTATAAATTTTTCAAAGCTTGCTTATAAATCTGTACTTACGTCATCCACTTCCCAACCTTGTTGTTGCCAAAAGTAGCAGCTGACGAAAGCTGCAGCTACGACCGCAAGCGGCCCAGCACCCCCGAGCTCGATTGCCTCGCTGCCGAAAACCGCCAACAACCCACCTCCGAGTAACATCAGCACTCTAAGAGGCACCATGAACGGCTGCAACATTAGCACATAAACGAAGTGTTAGGATCCAACAGGAAGCGCCGTATCATGATTACGAAGTGATTTATTGATCTCATTATGAAAGATAAGTTTCCAAATATAAGCGCCTCCCTCATCTTGATATACACGCTCGATATATACGCTTGATACGGTAAACGATGCACTTGAGTAATATCGGGAGGTTTAAGCTCGCCTAATAGCGCATTTTCATTATTCAATTATCATTAAAATTTGTAGTAAAATCCTTTCACAAGAAAAGCCCACTAAAATAAGATATATAAATTATAAAAATAGATTTTTCGTATATATTCCAAGCAGGACGATCCTGTATGCTATAAATATCAAGAGGACGAAAATATATAGTCTACGAAGTAATACAAACTTAGCGACTGACAATAGGATATAAATAGGATTTATGAAGAAAGTAGCAATTTTAAACACATTGTCTTGACTCTACACTGTAGTTTAAGTTTATCCGAAACCGTTAAATCAGGTTGCAGCAAGCTAAGAATACTGCAACTATCGCCGCAGTGCCACGGCGTTAATCCTTACGTGAATGATACTTCAGATACGACGAGGGTGCCGATGTGGTAACCAAGTACTTCTACGTCGTCTCTTTCGAAAGCATTTGCGCTCAAACATTTAATTCATCTAAATTATCTTCGCAGATCTTGGGTCAAATTGAATTAGATTTCAAATTCACTTTCGCGATCGATGAAGGAAACGCTGCAGTATCGCCGCGAAATCTTATAATAGTATCTCGTTCAAATAAAATTATCCAAATAAAGAATTGAATAAATATTATTAAAAAGTAATTATATCATCAAATGCATATTTCCGAGAAGATACGTTATCCGTTTATCTTCTAGATAAAAAAAGAATTTAAATTGTCTATTTTGAGTATCCTTCGCGTAAACGAGGGCGGATCTATTTTTGCAAGACACCTACGTTAACTATAAACTCCTTGGTTATCCTCGATTTTTACATAAAATATAAAAGCGCATTTCTCGATAGATGAAAATCTCAAATAACTTCGAGAACATAAGAAAAGTAAATGCCGTACGTATTAAGAGGAAAAAGCATACAATAAAGATATAGATCTGAAAGATGTCCTATTTTTCTTTTGTAAAGCTTTTTAGAGTTATTTGACGAAATTGCTAATAATTGGCAAGTGCGTTTAAATTCATTGGAGATTTCATCGAGAGTGAGAAAATATGAGCGTTTATGCGGCGACAAAAGTACGTTTACGATACTCGACAGTTTGCGGATGTAGCAATCTGATTGTACGCAATTCATAAAGTGTTTATAGGATTTTCGCAGCAAAACGGTAGCTGTTGTAAGTGGATTTATCCGGCGATAGTAGATTTATTCGGATTTGCGCATGTGCTCTATCCTCGCGAGTGCTTTCGCGGTGTGCAGCGGAATCTACTGCGGGGAGATTCATCGTGCGACGCGATGCGGGGTGAACGACACCCCGCCAGTTGACCCTATTTTCGCTCGTACCCTTGTTATTCTTGTATTTCGATTCGGAATAGTCGATTTCATATTATCCGACGACCCGTATGCAGCGAAGGAAATAATGCAAACTGTGTTAATTTCATGCAAATTATATTTACGTGAATGAAAATAATTTAATTGGCATCCTCTCTTGTTCGAAAACTTTGGCGCGATATTATTATTTAAGCAGTTGTTTCATATCTTTCGCGTGTATTTCAAGAATCGAAAGATGGGAAACTTTGAAAATGGCGATATACACAGTTGCTGGGTTACATATATCCCGCACTTTATCGCTTCTTCTCGAAACCACGTTTTTCCGAACGCCGGCTGACATAACTTATGAATGGAAGCTATTCTCTTAAAGAGGAAGTTCAAAACACATCTGCGCACATCGTGTGAACTCCGTGTGACATCTATTCAAGTATAAGAGAGATAAGAAAAGTAATATTTCTCTCTTGTAAATTTATTCATATATTTTCCGATACAACTCGCATATTCGATAGAATGCGAGAATGTAGTTCAGGATCGTAATTTCTAACGCCCAGTTTAGTTTACCAAACAGCGAGAAAGTACTTACGTCGCCTTTTTCTGGCACGTATTTGGCCAACCAGCCCCACATGATACCGAATCCCAGACCGCCGATAACAGCGATGGGCCCCTGAAGGATTTGGTACCATAGCGCGTCGTGGGAAAACATGATGCTCTTTATAATACCGTAAACTGCCACCGATGCCGCATCGTCAATTCCGGAAATCGCAATAATTAGCGTCGGGATGCCCTAGAAATACATTGCCAAATCATTAATTCCACGAAAATCAAGATGTTACGTCAGGGTTTTCTGTACTAATAAGTGACAGTACATATATCATACATAACAATATATATATACATCAGTATATGCAAATCATGTTCCTCATCGATATGTAATAAGCGTGCTTATGAATAAAAAACTAACGTTACATACAGATTCCAATATCGAATATATCGTTTGATAATATCAATGTGCAGTGATATAAAGCTGGAGTTGTAAATATGCATTAACTATTTATCGTCATAGTTATCGTTAGCAATATGCAAATGTATAATGTATATTCAGAGCTTAGTATTTTGATCTATCGCGACATAGTTACAAATTTCTAGATAACATACATGCGCACAGATATCGCGAAAAATATTTCTTGTACGAAGCAGTTAAGGAAAGAAAAAGAAAAAAATCATATAAAACAATTTTACAACATAATCATTCTTTGATATAAATTTCAATTTATATATTCGTTAATGAAAATTTTTTATTGCCGTACATGTGAAACGAGTAGATTTTGAGTAAGTTCAAATAAATTAAAAAATTACACGAATTCATGGATAAACTAAAAGGAATCTTTTTCGAATTTTTTAAAACGAGAGATGCCAGAGCTGAAAAGAGGAAAAAAATCAGTCCTTTTGAACTTATATTCGTTAGACTGAATACAACTTTTTCTTATTTATTCATAATGATATAATTTCAGAGATGCATTTAATAGTGTTGTATCATTTCATTAATAAACGAAACAAATATGAAATTTTGCATATTTATTTCGTATTGTGTTTGAAACGATTTAATACATATTTTGTGATTCTGTAAAATAATAAAGAACAGAGAGATACTTAATTTTTATGTATTTCCATTTAATTAAAATGTGAAAATGATTTGTTTGTTAATTAAACATTACAAATGAAAAAGCGTTCGTTTGATTTAAGATATCGTTGAAAATAATCCATAGAAAAAAACTTTTTAAAAATTACTTCAAACTGTCAGTTATAAAAATATTTAATGAGAAATCATTTCTCTCAAGAAATAAAAGCTTTGATCTGAGAGGAAAGAGAAAGAAAGTAAAAGAAAACCAGATGAGGTGCTATTGAGAGTAGTCGACGATACTCGAGCACGATCCTTATGGTGTCAGAGCAGCGTTATCGGTGTCACGATAGCTCGTTCGGGATTTAAGTCTGCCGACTATCGTGATTCTCGGAGTCGGACTATAAAAAGAACGAGAGAGAACGAAGGAAGGAAGACGTCTAATAGATCGCGGCACACGATCACTACGTCAAGATCAGTCGAGGAGGTCAGCGTTCCGAGTTTCCGCTCGTCATGAGCTTGCATTCGTGAGTGCTTACGAATACTCTTGTAGGTGCCCGTAGAGCTCTTACGTCGACGATCGGTCAATGTCTCGTCGTAAAATTTTCCACCGCGACGCGATAAGAATCCTTGATATATCTCGCAACCGACGAATATCAAGGGCCTGGCGTGGATCACGTTGGGACGTCTCTCGCTTCCGGCCTCGTTGCATTACATTCCGCCAAATGAAGAAGTATTGTCTAGGATCTTTTTCGACTCATGAATATCACATTCACTGCAATGGTCTTTGTACTCTTCAAGCAACTTCCACTCCATTTCCTAAACTGAATTATTTAAGTCCGGTACGTTTCTTCTTCCGTTTCGTCTTTGTTCCACTGCAACTCCCGAGACTCTTTTGTATCATATCGGATCCTTACGCTGCCGCATTGCGAAGTTTTGCAAATTTCTCCGATGCAATCTTCTAGCGCGGCTATATAATTAAATTGGGAGGAAAATCGCGTGCGCGGCTGCATGTTTGAAGGTACCTGCCTGAATTTTGGCCGATTCCCGATTCGTACAATAAAGAATTTCAGCGATGCATCCACAAAACATCGTGCAATGCATAAATTAGATTTCACAAGAATGATATTTCATTCCCGCGAAACCGTTATCGCACGATTATCGTGTTCCTGCATAACAAGACGAAAGAAATTTAATTACTCTCGCGCGCGTTGCGTTCATTAACATGGAAACTCATCTAATGCGCTAATGTTGAGCGCGTCAAACATAGCGGCCGCATACCCACGCTGTTATTCGCTTTGCCAGGACATTCAATTAATATAAAATATATGAGCCGCAATGTAATCAATTACTCTGGCAATTACAATTAAATATTAATTTAGCAACGTTTGTAATAATCACCATTTGCACCGTGTAATCTATTCGTTTCTCTTTGTTGAAAGTTTGTAAAGCTTTGCTCTTTTTCGTTTCGTTTACATGATTTATTAATTGCATAAGTAAAATTGCGAATAGAATTATAATTGCAAAATTATAATTGCAAACACAAAAAGAAAAGAAGTAAAAAAATGAGAAAAAAGAAGACGAGAGAGAAATATGATAGAAAAATACATACACATATCAGTAAAATTATAAAGAAATAAAACTGCATATTAATAAATCTTAATTTTTGGACGGTGGTGTAGATTTTAATTATTCTTAAGCGAATATCTTATGAGGTTAAACTTGCTACTTATTATCCGCTTAAAAAGTTAGATCTATTATAAATATATTTCATTATCCTGTGTACAGAAGTCGGGCGAAATTAAATTTAGAAGAGACTTACGACCCATTTTTCTAAATGAGAGATGAAATCTCGCGATAAGTGAATATTCAGAGGACGGAATAAACGGTCTTACCTTGGCGACTCCGTAACCCTTGGAACGTAACCTGAAGAGGCAAGGCACTACAACGGCTGGCGAGACGGCCGCTATGATGCTTCCAAGGAGGTAACCCCATATCCAGGGTAAATCTAAGATGTATCTCGTCATCACTGCTATCACCGTTGCTTCCACCACCCATGGTATCAAACCTATCTTTGGCACCGTGACCTTTAATTTTCTCAGAGCATTTGGATCGAGATCCAAGCCTGCTCTAGTAAGTATGATAACCAAAGCGATTTTCCTGCAAAGAAGAGAAGAGAAAAGTCACATTTAGTATATAATAATATTTTTCAGCAGTATGCGATATTTAGCAAGTAACTGGGAGCGCATTACAATTTGATTACTGCAGAAAGAATACCCGCAATCAAAAGTTAACTCCTCTGGGAGAAAGATAGTCTTTTTTTCTTAAAAAAAAAAGTCGTTACGGGAAAAGTTCGCTACGCGCAGTTTTGACCACATTACGCATATTTTCAAGTTTGATAACACGCTCAAAAGAAAAGAAGTTAACCAACTTTCCAACAACAGAATGCAGAAAAGGTTGACGTATCCCTTTTCTGCAATTCATATGTCTTCGAAGCCTTCGAATCCGCCGAATCGAAAGCGACAAAAGTTTCGGAGCGACGCTCATCGCACACACATCGGGCGCGGCTTTACGATGAAAATTCAGGTGCGGACGATCGTTAAAGCCTTGGTTGTCTTGAACTTTCGGAAACCCGTTTAGGAAAGGCACACCTTAGGAAACTTATCCTATTACGAGTTTCCCGGCGAGAGAAAGGTTTACGAAGTCGCGTTGTATGCGACGTCGCTCTCCGATCGCAGGGAAACGCGTCGAATTTACGCCGATACAACATGTGATATTTATTTCCCATTAGAATTTTGCAAAACGCACGCTAGCCGTGCGTAATTTATTTTTTTACATCATATATTATTTAAACTATAATTTAAAATATCCCAAATTCAGAAAAAGTAGTTTTTTCGACGTATAAAAATTTGGCATGAAAATGATAATATTAATTAAATTTAATTTACGAATAATTTTTTGATTAAACTAAGGTAATTTATATTATTTAAATAAATGTATTAGATTTTATGTATGATATTAGTTCAATTATCAAAATTATTTGAAATGCAAAGAGATACAGAAAATATTCAATCTCAAATTATATTACAAAATGTTGAATATTTTGAAATGTTAATTAAATTAATCGTCATATTTAACTATAGTTTTTCTCGGTACATTATTAAGACGCGCAATCATCTTGAAAATTTGAACATGATTTGAGCAAAAAAATAGTGCGACGCTTTGTATATTGTCAAATTTCTTTTCGAAATGCGATTGCAACAAATATTGGAAGATATTCTGTATGAGTATTATAATTAACGATTAATCAATTTTAAAATAAACGATGCGTAAATGTATCGCGATAATAGTTTATTATCGAAGCGTATATCTCGCGTGAATTATTTATTACAAGTAAAAATATAATATTTCAAATGGGAATCAAAATTGTAGAAATAAAAATTATAAATTAATAAACCTTATATTACAATTGTTATCGAAATAATAATTATTTCTCTAACTCTATTAAAAAAAGTCAAATGTATCCAATCCGATATTTCAAATTATTCGCCGATCTAAATGTAATTTATAAATCGAATTAAAATTGACAAGAATAATAATAAGATACGTAAACTGTCAAAGATCAATTAAAATAATTAAATTAAACGCGAATCAAAGTAATGAAAAGCAGTACTACCTAATACATCAATCATTTAATTAATAATTAATTTAATCTCCGAAAAAATATTTCGCATAAATTTATTTTATATTGCGTAAATATATCGCAACGATAATGTATTACTTAACGCAATATTTAGCTTTAATTTTCTTTAGGTATATATTATTAGGTATATATTATTGTTTATCCGAAAATTATTCAATCAAAATTTATCATATAAATAATGGATAAATTTAATTATATTCTTGAATATTAATATTTAATTATATATATATATATATAATAATAACAATAATAATTATTATTATTATTATTATTATTGTTAAATATAATTATTATTATTATTATTGTTATTATTATTATTTGTATATTTACTCGTTTATGTAAAAATTAGAGTCATAATATCTTTTAGTTATAAAATAAATTATATATTAAATTTTTTTGTATAAATAAACCTTCCCAACGGGTACACCTTGACGTTGATGGGAAGGCTTAGTACCTGGAAGGTTTATCCTGAAAGGGAAGCTAAGTACCCAAATGACTCATGACAATGCTATAAAAGCATTGTCATGAGTCGCAAATACCTCATATGTAATCATCATATTTAAGCGCACATTAATGCGTCGGTTTTCAGTGTTTCGCGAATGTTAGTAATAACTTTACGTAAATAATTCACTTTCGCTTCGATAAGCGGTTCGGTTTAAATCTGTTGAAATTCTATCTCGATTGCTCGATAAAGGCAAGGTGGGATCATCTTCGTCTACGTTTAGTTATATTTTTATTCCACCTCTTGTACCTTATGATATCGCTTATCTTCACATCATGTCTTCATATGTAGCTAGCCAAACACTTTGCTCACCTATATTTTGAAGATATATATGCGGTCTAAGACAAAAGTCGGAGTAAATACCAATTGTGTCGATCCTATCAATCGATTTTCCTTTCACGGGTTTAACTCTTGCTCCAAGTTATCTCGTCGACTTGAAATGTGATCTTCACACGAAATCGGATATTACTTAGTGATCGCAAAATTCGAAAATGTCATTCAAAGTATCGCACGTTTGTTTTTATCATGAATTAGATAAAAATAAAAATTAAAATTATTTTTAAGAGAAATAAACTCGAATTTGTTTTTTAGAAAAATTTAAAAAACATTAATAAACTCAATAAATTAATTTTAATTATTAATAATACATAAGTATCAAAATGACGGATATTAGAATATTGGAGTAAATTTTCACATTTTAAGAGGGATGCAAATATTATTAATTATTTTCAACACGCATAATATATTCCACATATAGAACACGTGCTGAAAAACAATGTTTTGCAGATTTTAAATGAGTTTATTTTTTGTATTTTATTATAATTATCTAAGGGGAAAATTACATGTATGGGAAGATCAGCATCATTATTGCATTTTACACATTGCTATGTAATACGCCACGTAATACAATAGCACTTGGGCTTTTCCGTGTTTTAATAATGAATAAATAATTTTCTTCTCAGATGTATATACACGACACATATAATAATAATATAACAACAAAAGATATTTACTTTTAATTAAAATGTAGTAGAGAGAGAAAACTGCTCTTTTGTTAATTTCATTATTCTCTTGTGTGATAGTAGAGGGGTTAAACATTTTATCAGATGATAAGACTGTGGTACTCGCGTGTAATAAAAGTATAATAGAGACAGTAAACACCGATGTAAAGCATACGAAAGATCGATAATTGATAATACCGAATACGTTTGTACAATGTCTCGTGAAGCATAAATGTGTGTCTCGAATGTTTGCTTAATTGTCGTGTAATATAACGCGGTTACGCGATGAATATATGAAACATATGAGCGATCCATGACTTCATGATTATGTAAACAAAAATGAATATTGGATTATAATTTAGTAGCGCGAATATCCTCGTCGGCGTTTCATTTAAATTGCAAAGTGCAGTTGTTTGGCACGTTAAATTAGTACTCCAAAATTTCAGCCTTCAATCCTTAAACTTCCGGCATTGTATCGTTATATCCGATTTCCCAAGAGTTTCTTCTTGTCGAGAATCTTCGTTATACGAGCAATTATCATCTAATAAGTTCGCGATTGATGTCACGTGTCCGATATTCAATCTTTTCGCACGGTATCAATGATCAAATACTTGCATATCAATTTCTGAGCAATCATCGAAATCCGCTGTTTGCGAGTCGTGTGACATCGCTGCTCTAGTTTTCCTTGCAGATTAAAAGCGATCTTACTTCGAAGGCGGTTCCAGCCTCACATGCATAATTTACGATCCGTATAATCAACATATATACATCCGCATCAGTAAACGAGCGCATGTTAACGGACTCGTTGCAGCAGTGATGTAGCAGAGGAATTTTACAAACAAGATAAACTCTCGCAGCCTTTTCATAGCATCGATAGAAAAAGCAATAATATATAATGCAAGCACACATTTTATGCATTATATAATTATCTGAAATATATGATATTATTGAGTTTCACAGATACATTACTAATAGATATCACATTATGAATTAAATTGATGTTAATTGATAGCGAATATGCGGTTCTTTTAAATTTACAAAGTTTTAAATGTATAATTGATATAAATTGAAATATTGGGGACACACGTGGGCGTCAGAAGAGAATAGACGAGGAGGGGAGAAACGATGAGAATATCCGTAGAAGATGAGAATACCCGTTGCGTTTCTCGTAAATATCGCGCGATACGCTCTACTTCAATCTCGGAGGATCAAAGGAATTTTTTCAAAATGAGCGTACCTAGAAGGACACGTTCTAGCGCGTCGTGCAAATTGCGCGGCGAATGCCGCACACGTATGTCGCAAGAATATTTACGACAGATTCACATTCGTATTTATCGATGTGGAAGCGTAAGATTCCTCGGGACGAGAAAATACACGAGAAAAAAATACACGATTGATGCGTTACCGAGATATCGGGGATAAACGGAAATTTCGAACAAGTAGAGGAATCAAAACGTGAGAAGAATTTCCTCACTTTTCGACGATCAATGTCAAAAAATTGTGTCATTCACACATGGATACATATCGTATTGACATATCGCAATACAAATAACTCATATTTTTATTGTAAAGGATTATCAAGTTATTTTATAGTTTTCCGTTCAAAGAAATGATTTTGCAACTGTAGCAATTTTCTAGGTATGAAAAATTAACTAATTAATAAATAATTAAGAAATACTGCGACATCGCATATTATGTTATATCGTTTTGCACTTAATCGATTTGAATGATAGAGATAGAATTTATATCTGAATTGTTAGTAAAATTTAGAAAAAAAGTCTATCTCGGCGCCTATTTATGTTAAGATGAATCATATTTGTTATAAAGTCTGACTGGCATACAGAAAAATCGTTTCTGACAAAATTCATTCTAGTTATATCGAAGCTCCTTTTTTATCCGATGCAGTGATTAATAATTATTATTTATTTTTATTAATTATTTGACAATAGAATCTCAATTTGAAGGTATTATTGGAGATTATAACTACAAATTCTACATGTTACAAACAATGTTCTAGCAGATATAAAAATAGCGATAAATTTTTATTGTTACATTTCTGTAAAAAAATCTATCTATATCAGCAAAATATTTTTTTGAGTATTGAATAAATATTGTATATCCAGTAAAGATTCACCCATGACTGTATTTCTACTGGGAACTTTAATTACAAAAGGATTCGAATTGTATTTAAAAAATTGTATTAAATATGTAATTCTATTAAGATTCACAATTACCTCATTTCGATTATTTTCTGATGACTGACGATAAATTACGCAAGTCAATAAGAAGCTAACCGCGATTTGATCACTTTATTAGTCTTGTAGTGGGCCGCGGATTGGGGGGGTGTTTACGCTAGCATATATCGAATGGCTTCGCCCTAAGCATAAACGTGTAAGCAAATCGCTTACAATGCACAGCCTATGTTTGCTTTTATGTAGCTGCGCTTAGCTTAGTCGTACAGCCTTCTAACGATGCGCGTAAACGATCGCTAAAACACGATATGTCTCACATTTAACTCCAACATATAACTTTTCCTCGCTCTCCCCTTGAAAACTCATTACTGTCCTCTGTCAAAAATGGAACCGTCAATTCTGTTCAATATCATTGGAGAATTTGCGTAATGCAAAAGTTTAAGAGAATATCTCAAAGAAAATCTAAAGTCTGACAGCCTGAAAGATTAGAAGATAGTTAGAAACATTTACGATGTCATTTAGTTTCGCAACCTTGGTATTATCTTCTAAGCTTAATGGAAATGAATTTTGTCAGGTCTTCTCGCAACACATAATGTTTTTTAATGATCTTTTAAATGCAATATTTTGTCGCACAGTATTGATGGTTGTTATATATAAAAAATCTTTATTTTTAAATTATCATTAAAAGTTCATAGATTATATTATTTTATGTAGCCAAGAATTCTCATCCTTGCTATGTGTATTTTTCCTTTAAACAAACTTGTCAAGTGCTATTGAGAATTACATGAAAGCAACAAGGTTCTTATCAATAAATCAGGATTCTTATCAATAAATCTGAATGTATTGATAATAAAATGGATCAGTAGATTACGGAAACATTCTTGCAATATTGAAAAAAGTCAGATTGCGTTATCAAACGCCGAATGCATTATTCTATGCGATAATAAGTAGACTGCATCATGTGCTTGAAGCACATATTGTTTGTAAATAGCTGAAAAAAATAAATTCCAGAAACATCGATAATTACTGACATGTAATCTTTACACAAGCTTGTATACTGTTTGAATTCAAGATAAATGATTAAATGTTTTTCTTATCAATGATTTCTCGAGAACTAACATCCGAAGAAATTGATACGATGATATATGCCTAGTGCGAATTTATAACGACAGTTTTTATTATAAGAAATATAAAAAGAACCATTATTTATACTTTTCTTTGGATTTGAACACTATTTAGAATTTGTCAGAGTTTGTAAAAAATTGAATTTTTTATCACGGAAAGAGGATATTATCATAAATTGAATGTAAAATAATTGTATTTCTGAAGAGGAAAAGAGAGAGAGAGAGAGAGAGCAATATTTCGCCGATCATCGATAACCGATAAAACTGTTTTAGCGTCGATTAAATTCCTAGCAAGGTTAAGCATAGCATTTCCTACGATCGACCGATGGCTCGACATTTGCGATTCTAACTGCGCTTCGTCGCAGTCACTGTCATTAGTAGGCCGCTCGGGTCATAAGGTGAATTTGAGCAATCGGAAGGGCGATGAGCGGGCGAATCCAAGCACAATGGTCGGAAATCTATTTCGAAATGAAAACGTGACAGGCTTTTAGGAATCTTGATGAGAAAGATAATTGGTGTAATAAAAATAATTATTGACATCCCATTATAATAAATGTTCACTTATACAAATATGTCATTACATGTATAAAGATTTTTCGCATGTATAAAGGGATTTAGGGATGTATAAAGGGATTTACATGTATAAAGGGATTTTCTTTTAGCAAAAGATATTCAAGACATTGAAACATCTGAAATTTTTCTTGATATTTTGTTTTATAATATCCATACTAATGTGATTATCAAATAAGATGCACGTGATGATTAATATGCTATTTATAAATTAATATATATTAATATTATCACTCTCTCTTATTCATTAAAAAATTCTAATTACATGAAGAAATAAAGATATACCGAATATAGAGCCAGTTCATCAACTTCAATCTTTATTATGATATCGATCAAGACAACAAACTATCAAGTATATTGAAAAGTTTAATTTTTTTACCTATTATAATTATTTTTCATATTAAATATATTTAGAATTTTATATTTATATAAAATGAAAATAAAAAAAATACAAATATCGTCCCTTTATTTCTTTTGTTGAAAAATGTATAAACTGCGCGATAATCAAAGATTCACGCAATTGTAGGATACGGATCTATAGCATATTCTTCTGTTATTATAAAATGAAAAAACCTTGACGAATTATCCCACGCGAAGAGAAGGCAGCTGATTGCGGGAAACTCAACGAATCTTATCCGATGCTCAGTGGCATTCGTTAGTGAGGATGCAACTTGAATTTGATTACTACTAAAGCCGTACTTGTTATGCCACGCATAGAACCATCGTCATGCGTGTCCGATTCATCGTCATTGGACCTCGACCTTAAAAAGCGGTCACCTCGCAATCGCAACAAGACGATTGTTACTAAGACTTTCGAAAAACCTTCGAGTAATTTTGCCATATTTGCAATAATGATACATGAATAGAAATAATGACTGTTCACAATGAAAATAACGATTTAATTTAACCTCAAAGCATAAGAAATCTTGGCCGAAAAATATTAGATGTTTTTCTACGTCGTTGTCCTCTCTGTCCATCAAATAAATCTTTATAACATATGATTTAAACTGATGATTGATTCTATCCAAAATTAGACATATATATTTGTCAGTGAGTTTTTTCACCTATTTATTAAAGAAAAAAGTTTTCCGAATCTTTCCTTTTCTATTTTTCAATATTTTATGAGACGCGAAGTAAACGCGGAAGATAGAATATCTATCCAGTTTCATCATTTTGTACGTCGAAAATGTTATATATGACTGTGTTGTGTGTATTTCAGCTTTCATAAAACATCATTTTTCAGATAATCGTTATATTATATCTCAAAATTTTTACCTTTCATCTTTTGATTCTGAGATAAAAATTACTGACCTGATTGATTAGTTTATAAATAATCTTTTTCGACAGTAATGAAATAAAGCTTTAAAAGTCTATACGTGACTTTTTCTAATTAAAAATCAATTGATTACTCTTTTATCAATTAATGTAAAAAGAAATATAATTTCGTGCAATAATATACAGGGTGTTTCATTTTAATCCGACCAGTCGAATATCTCGAAAACCAAGCCCGGGAGAGAAAAATATTTCAGACAAAAGTTGTTTGGTTTCGAGGGGGCCATAAGATGGTGACAATGATTTGACCTTGAACAGTCATTTGAAGGTCACATAAAGGTCACCTTAAATTTCTTAAATGGAATACCCTATATATTTTTGCACAATCTTGTAGCTGACATCGAGAGCTTTCCAAAACACTATAATTAAGTACCATTTCGTTAAGTACTTTTTGAGTTATGAGGCTTGAAATAATTTCTTAATTCTACATAAACCGTAAAATATCTAGTAAAATATTCATTTTTCGATTATCTTACCTTAATACTTTTACGTACAAAATAATGAGAGGAATCAATTGGTGTAAAGAAAACACATAGTTGTTTTGAAGAAAAAATATGTAATTTGCAATTAACAATTCCATATTTTTTCTTAAAAACAACTATGTGTTTTTTTTACACCAATTGATTCCTCTCATTATTTTGTACATAAAAGTATTAAGGTAAGATAATCGAAAAGTGAATATTTTACAAGATATTTTACGGTTTATGTAAAATTAAGAAATTATTTCAACCCTCATAACTCAAAAAGTACTGAACGAAAAGGTACTTAATGATAGTGTTTTGGAAAGCTCTCGAGATAAGCTACAAGAGTGTGCAAAAATATATAGGGTGTTCCATTTAAAAAAATTGAAGTGACCTTCACGTGACCTTCAAATGACTCTTCAAGGTCAAACCAATGATACCATCTTATGGCCCCCTCGAAACCAAACAACTTTTGTCTGAAATATTTTTCTCTCCCGGGCTTGGTTTTCGAGATATTCGACTGGTCGGATTAAAATGAAACACCCTGTATATATATATATATATATATAATATAAACTTTAAAATTTGAAAGATCATTTGATAGAATTAAATAATCATCTCATAAATCTATTATTCCTACAATTATCGCATAATTGTCATTTTTATCCTAAATTAAAATATTAAATATTAAATTAAATATAAAATATTAAATTAAATAATTTCTAAATTAAATTGATTAAAAAATAGATATTTTATTATTTTTTAAAAGCTTTTTTGCGATTAGAAATAATCATATTTTCAAAAAAAGAGTTTTCCAAAATAAAACGTTCTTTGAAAATTCCACAAGTGACTCACCGTAGAGTGGCAATCACCATGGCGTACTGTCCTCCGATCTTCACAAGTCCGACGTTCTGGAGTATCAGTCCGGTGATCAGCATACCAATCAAGGCTGGAAGGGTAGTTAAAGACATCAGCCAACCCCCGAAATGCGCGGCGATGCACAGGGCGGCCAACCCGAACAACTGACCACCCGGGGCTGCATCATCGCCGATTACCGAGTAGACAATACCCCAGAGTAACAGACCCAAAAGGAAGAGACACAACACCCGTGCGAATTTCCTATATGTTGGACAGAATGGCTGCGGACATGCTTTTCTCCAACCCGGTGGCTCCCACGATGGAGTGTCGTCGCGACCGTGACATCGCGCGCAAAATAGATACAGCCACGACCTAGAAGAGACGTAAATGAAATAAATGATGCGGACATTGTGTGCGAAATGCGGTCAATAGAGAGTATTGCCTCCTTTATCCAACGTATTTCTTATAACGCATGATTCAGGAATTTAAAGTGGTATAATCTTCATAAAATTAATCTTCCATTTTAAAGATACTGCAAATAATTACATAGCACACGAAATATATCGAGGTTTTTGACATGAATAATTATTCATCGGTATCAAGACTGCCTGATAAAATTTAAATCCTTTGAAGTGCGATAGAAATGTGATATCGTGATGGAGCAAACTTTAAAGACAAAGAAGTGCTTGTCTCTTTGCGATAAGAATAAAAATTGCTTTAGACATCGCTTAAAAGAAATTTGCTTGGATTAACGTCTTCACGAGTATAAATTAATAACTACAGTCTACTAATTGACCTGCTAGCTTATCCGCGGAGACAATTTGGAACTGATAAACTAGCTGTGATTTCAAAGCGTGATACTGACGGTTATTAATGTATGCTGTCTATATACTTCCACGTAATACAAACGGGTAATTTTATTTGCGGTTTTACACGCGGTAGTCCATTACACCATATTATATCTGCGTACAATAACAATTTCGAGTTAACAAGTTTATTATAAAATTGAAGGCGTATATTATAATTTATATTATACACATCCTCATTTATCAAGAATTAATAATTCATAAATTCTCGAATTAATAATTTATCAGCTATATATTTTGAGAAAAGCTTTTACTTTTTCTTTCCTTTTTCTCTCTCTCTTTTTTTGCTTATAATTTTTGAATAATTCTGTACTTGAATTTTAAATTAAATTTTTACTGATTGAGTTTTAAATTAAAATTTTACTGAAAAATTCGATACAGAATTTGCAGGATTAATGAAAAACAGATGCTATAATTTTGAAATATTTTGTAAATTGATACAAAGTATGTAATAAATTAAACATAGATGTAGTATACATTTTGGTTTCTTTTTATTTTCACATAATTTAATTAAATTTTCAAAGGAATTTTCTTGTAAAAGCATGATTTTTTATGAGGAGTTTGCGAATATTTCTAATGAATTTTGTAAAAATTATATCATAAATGAACAATGAAATAATATTGCAAACCTTTTATAAACTCATCAAAAAAGAAAGCACAAGTTTACAGCTGAAATTATGTAAATTAATCAGGTTTTTAGTAGACAGACGTAGAACGTTTTATATTTTTGCGCACAGATAATCACCATCAAGAAAATGAATATAAGTGATAAACAATAGATACAAAATAGAATAATTCATGATGCTAAATGTCGCACTAGCGCATAAATAATTTTGATGGCTTTGTCATACAAATTACAAAAATGTTTTCATTGAACTATGAATTATGTAAAATTATTAATTATATGTAGCAAAAAGCACACAGTGGAAAACTCAGACAATAATTATAAAATACTACTTTTATTTAAATATATTCAATGATATTTAAAATTATATAAGAGATTCTCTAAAAAATTACAGAAATATTCTGAAAAATAAAATTTTCACTAGAAGTTCATTTCATTGTTTTCTTGAAGAGATCTTGACAATTTTTTTGGTCTCTGATAAACAATGAAATTGATCAAAACTAATGGTTTACCTAAAAAATTATGTAAAATTTACGATAAGATGTCAAAAAAATACATAGTTATTTTGATCTATTATCGCCTGTCGAGTAATTGGTTTATTTATTCATCACACATGACTCATTATCACGTGCTCGTGCTAGTATCTCTACAATTTTTTTACGATTAATTGTATTATTGCTACACGTATGTTTCCATTGTTTTATAAAATGCAACGATTATACATCATCATTTTACTTGATAAAAGTTATCAAAACTCGATTTAGATCGAGTTGGATCTAGAATAATATCGAAAGTAGATTTGAAAGTATTGACAGATAGATCTTGCAAAGTTTATCGAGATAATCGAGTCTCACCTCTCGAGCTCCTCGGAATATTCAATCTTGTCTCTGATCGAACTGGACAGACTATAGGCCGATTTTTTTCTATTACCGTTGATCCTACCGTTTTCCAGATCGAACTTGTATTGTGGAATATTCTCCGCGCTCTCGCAGTGACTGCTGCCGTGATGTAGGATTGATTTCCGTCTGCCTTGATCGGAATTGTGCTCCGAACTCGCGCTGATGCGCCGATTATGCTCGAAGGCGGGATTATCAAGTCCCAAAACTTGATCGCTAATTGACACTCGTCTCTTCGCTAATTCCTCGTTGGGTTTGTTCGTTCTGCCGCTCATATCGATCTCCATTTCTCTGGCTGATCTTCAATTGCTAAGAATCTCGTCGATGCTAATTGGTTAACGATCTAGCAGATTTTAAAAATTTAACCAAGTCCGAAATTCTTTGCGGGAATTTTCTCAAATGGGTCGATCGATCTGTCCACGCGAAGCTGTGGATAAGTGCGATTTGTGTTCAAACGCGATCGAAATCACCTCATCGACCACGACATAACTGTCAATTCTGATACACTGATGCTATTGATCGTGAAAAGCCCGAAGCACAGTCGCTGAACGTATTGCGACGAATCACACGTTTGCCACTTTAGCGACGATCGTTAGCAGATGAGTCTCGTGACAGGAGTTGACTGTCGCGACAGGGACGAGGTGATCGGTGGACGACGACGCTAATACGTTGCGACGATTGACGTCTTTGGCACCTTAGCCCGCTTTTACCAGATTAGATCTCTTGTTTTCTATGCTTGTTTCCCGGATTAGTTCTCCGCACTACGTTGGAGGTACAGCTTTGTCCATCTCATTAGCGTCAGCGTTAGCGCGTCTCTCAGGGTCGGCATCGACGCAGTTCGATAGCGAACTTTTCCACAAAGCGATGGACATGTATCACAAACTGATGTCCGTATGATGACTTCGCGCTCTCGACGAAGAACCGATGACGACGGAGGCCTCATCGGCTCGACGAACACACGGTTATTCGCTTCGATGCGGAGACGCGATCGCGGACAGTTCGCGTGATATCGATCGGGATCGATGCGACTGGTGCATCTCGCTTTAGCGTAATTCAGGCTTTCGCATAAACGGAGTCCCCTTCGCGTGAGGACGGTGAGAAGAGTCTACTGCCGGTCGGTCCCCGTCGTTTCGATAGCACGAGCGCGACGACGCGGTTAACGAGCGACTAAAAGCGACAAAGTGCGCGGCAAGCAGTGGTGTTTTATGCGAATGGGTAGTGGGGTTCTCTCGTAAAAAGTGCTCGAACCGTGGACGAACGAGCACGGACAGTCACGGCGGCCCGTGACGATAATTGTCGCGCGATGCACACAGGATGGGCACAGCTGTTCACCTCATTGACAAACTGGCAACGGTCCGTTGCGTTTCTGTCGGCGGCTCGTCCCGAGCCTCGATCCGGAAGATCGACAAATTAAATCGAATATATATTTTAGCTGCGCTCTGAATTTCGCCAGGCAGTCGCGATCGAAATACAAGGGATAAAACTGCTGGGAAATTTCAACGCTTGCAAATTCTATAGGTATTAGTGAGGAATGACGCATATACACATCTAATTAGTGTATTAATTTCTATTTATACTGCTCATTCATCCTCGTAATAATCGATTATTTTCACGGCAAATATTTCCAATCTCTCGATATTAAAAATTATTTGAAATAGCATGACGCAGAGAGATTGCGCTGAATATGAATGTTACTAATAATTTAATACCGTATCACTGTATATCATTCAGTGAGCATTTATTGACTAATACCGAGATATTACGGGATTGGATGTAAATTTTCGATCCCAGGTTTATCCCTCGTCAAAATTCTTGACAACTGAAAGCAATCCTTTCTGACAGTTTTAGTAATAGTTGCTACATGGTTGTTACAGTCGTACTTATCTTAGCCAATTTCCTCGTTTTGCTACACTTAAAGCCGGGTGTACATGAAATAAAAAAACACGTGATTGCTGCGTTGATGTACCGTGCGTTTTATCAATATCTAAATGATAAAATCAAGCAATGCACACACTTATGTTTGATAGCGTTGCATCAAATAACGGGTTTTGAGAATGCCATTAAATAAGGATATAATATTACATATATAACAATATAAAGTATACAAAAGATCATATAATTTTAGCACACATCGTCGTTGATCTTTCTTCTTCATAAGCGCTTTGAGCGATATTCGATATTGAAATTAACAATTTGAGGCCGGTATTCATAATCAATCATTATTTCACGAGAATAATTATAGTTTCATAAATCTCCGATTATTCATCAATCTATTGAATTTTTACAAGAATTTATAATCTTCGGATAATGTTTAATTCATGAATCGTTTTAATTTATGATTCATCAGTTTTTTGACGATTTCAAATTCATGTATAGTAGATTCAATCGTTATTTATTTAAAAGATAAATTAGAAGATATTTAAAAAATATTTAGAATATAAATTCTAAATTATGGAAAAACATGAAGCTTTTCATTTAGTATCTTTTCATATTTAATAATTTATACTTAAATGCTAAATAATTAGAAATTTTAAATTATATTTAGTGTAATATTAATTATATCACAATATGACAATATAATATCACAGTTTAATATAAATTACTATTATATTAATATTATATTAATTACATTTAATAGATCGATAATATTAACATTAACAAATAATACATGATAACATGATAACAACAAAAAGCATTTTTAATTTTTACATTTCAAAAACTGAAAATTATTTAGAATTAAATGCCGACCTTTTATCGAGATTCGCTTTTTATCATTTATCAATCGCTTTAATTTTCCAAGCGATATTTTTTCGATTTAATCTACAACGTCGATAAGGACAAATGCGATACATATTTGTAATCCTAGACACTTATAATGCAATTTTATTGATAGTGCAATCAACAAGAGTACTATGCGATTATTGCGGTCTCCTGTATCGGGAATCAAATCGTTCTGTTTCGTATCTATTTCATCATCTATTGATCGATCCTTGGGCACTTGTTAATATTATTGTCACATTTCGTCATCGCGCTTGTTTGCTTGTACGATTGTACATACGTAATTCTATTTGGAAGGCCATTCATCGGAATTCGATTTATGGACTTCTCCAACTTTGGATCAATAAAACGAACTTCCTCATAGTGATCTTGTTACACGAAACTTTAGTCTTCGAATATGTAAAGAAATAACGCAACAATGAAATTTGAAAAATCTCATATTTCATAAATCGTAAAATTTGAAACTTAATTTGATATCTCCTCTCTCTTTTGGTATTAATATAATATAATATTTTAATTAAATAAAAGAGAGACAAAATTACATTACAGAGGGAGAAAGAATTAGATTAACATTTTAGTAGTTTATTCCAAGAAATCTGTGGCTGCTATTATTCCACTTCATTTTTATTCATTAGTGCTCTGCAAAATTATTAAAGTTTAGTTTTACATTAAAGACCGGCAAATTGAATGGGCGAAAGTAGAGTGAATAGAATTGAGTTCTTAAAGCGCAGGAAATTGTGTGTGTGTGTATGTGTGCAAATTTCTATTTTAATTTATTTCTCGTCTGGTGAACGAGAAAATACAGAAGGAAGGAGGAGTCCTAGACGGAGAAGGAAATGAAATATGTTGGAGAGATGGTTGACGGTTGGAATACGCGTGCAGAAAACAGGAAGAATTTATAGCAGCTCCTTGTACTTGTATTTATCGACAAAGTTCCATCGTTAACAAGATATCGCAACCAAGTTTAATGGAGAAAAAGGAGTTAATAGACAGGGAATCATAAAATTGTTCAAATGCGAAACTCTTAAATCCACATATCTAACTTTCTAAAATCAAGAAATGCTAACAAAATCATAAATCCCTGTGGGGGAAATCTAAAATACAGATAAGAATTTGATTCTTGATCTTTTTTTCTTTTTTAAAACGAAATATCATCGTTTTTAATATAATGTCGTATAGTGTGTAAAATATATCAAATAGCATGTATCTTATATTACATTTTTATATAATTTTTATACGTGCACTATAAAATGAGACACAAAATATTTACATACAACGTGCTGGTCATTATTCATTCAAAGCATATTTTTTACGAATAGACAAAACAAATAATTTCACCTTCCTCCGAGTTCCGTGGACACATCGCGAGTCAAATTTCTACTAATGATGAAATCATACGCTTCTCGGACACGCTTGCGGAAGTCGAGCATTGTCGTCCCTCGTTAATGTAGTATTCTTATACGGCTCCATGCGTCGTATGTAGATAATGCTCGTCCGTAATCTGCAATACTATTTAATATCACGATATTATGAATATATTTCTGGTCTTTTATGATTTATACAAGTACAATTCTCATATGGAAAATTGAATTACATTAATTGTCACAGTAGCTTCCTTCAAGAATTAATAAAATCTAAAATACAATAAAATCTTCAAATTTAAAAATGTTTAATTTTAAAATAGCAACTTTGTAAATTAAAAAAAATATAAAACTAAATATTGTATTAATCCGTAAAAATTAATTTCAAACTCTTTTTTCTGTAACTAACAAAAAAATAAGAAAAAATATGTTAAATAAATGAAAAAAAAAATAAACGTCCAATATAAAATATTTAAATTAATAGTGCACACACTGCTTTTTTTTAGAATTTATTTTTTTTTATCATTGTTGCTGACATTTAAATTAATTGTGGCAAATTTTACTTTCTTGATGCTTTTATCGATTGTAATTAATTAAAACAAAAAAATATTCAAACTTAAATATCCTAAACAGATTGTGAGTTCGAAGCAATTCGAGAACGGAAATCGCATAACATTTTTATCTATCCACGCGGAAAAATTGGTGAAAAATTTGCGATGTGTTCTGTCTCGGCAAGCAGTGATGTATCGTAATTTAGAGAACACGTTGTTTCGTTTCTACGTCCGTCTATCGTTGAACATTCCGCGGCTGACAAAGTCACGCGAGAAACGTCTACGTCCCTCGCAAGAGTGTGTAGGAGGGAGGAGGGAGGGAGGTTGCGCGAGAGACGAGGTCGAAGATGGGATTGGAATTGCAAATATCCCTCTTCTCTATCTCTCCGGTCTCTCTAGTCTCTGTAATCTATCTCTTCTCTCCTCCATCGACCACCCGTCCCTCCCGTGCTTCGCTTTAACTCCAGGTCGTGTATGAGGTGCATATCGCGGAGCATGTTCTACGGAATCCTCGCTGGACGACAAATCGCCAGATTTTGTCCCCATCACAACCGGATTTAAATTTAACAGCCTGTGACGTGCGAATGAGGTGCTATTCTTATATCGCATCGTATCCTCGACATCGTCTCAAAAATGTATTTGTCAAGTTGAACCAAGCTCTCTCGCGTAAATATGATGCATTAACATCTTGTTGAGTATACAGCTCTTATAATTTTAGTATTTTTTCCTCTTAGTTTCAGTTCTAACTTATTTAGCTCATAAATCTACCTTTTTTAGATACTAAAATGCAAATTTTTGTTTATTCGCATTACATATACATAAATCTCACTTTTTGTGCATCCAGTGTCACGTTCTATGGAACAGATGGGAAGGGGAATAATTGACAAACTAACAATGAACGAAATGTATAAGAACGCAAAGAGGAGACGAGTCGCGCGCAGAAAATGACCGCGTGATACGCGCGCTGCGTCAAATTAGCTTAAAAGCCTCGGAGCAACACGGGATCCTACAACGCATTCTGCAACATGGTCCAACACACAATGTCCAACGCGCAGAGAAAGGCCCTATTCGCCCTCATATATCACCCGGAGATAAAAGGCTGCCAGACAACGACGGAAAGTATAGTGGTTTCGGCGACACGCCGGATAGGCGGTTCATTGCGCAGCTGCACCCCGTGCCCTATAATAATTCGGTGGTAGAAACGAAGAGAAATTGTACGTCACGTGCCGGTATCTATTTACCTCTTCCGCTAAATGAAAATATGTACTTCAGAATGTTTCCGTTTCGATTTACAGTTTCATGGAAGGAGCAAAACTTTTCCCGCAACGTTGCGAATAAAAATATTGAATAGATCCGCACGCAAAACGAATATCAAGAGAAACTTACACAATCTTTTTATACAAGATAGACTCAAGATAATTATACTTTAATTTTATCTTTGTTGAAAACGCATTTGATAAAACATTTTTATTGTAATTTGTTATTTCTTCAACGTAAAAAAAATAGATTGAATGAATGTCGTTATGAGTCTTTGATAACAGTTACTCCAATCTGTAATAATCGGAGCGAATCTCTTCCTTTAGCTTTATATAGAGCAAAAAGAGCTTGTATGTGTAATCGATGCGGTCGACTCTTTTTTCCAATACGTCAAAATATGTTCTTACACAAGCTCCCTGCTCCAATTTTTTTGCATTACAAGAATTTTTATTGAGAACTACCGCGCTGATTATTATTCGTCCCATTTTCGATCTTTGTGCTGCTTTTTACGTTCCCGGTAACGTCGATCATGGTCAAATGTTGTAGGTTTTTGTACTGATCCGAATAATATTGGCAACCTGTAAGAGCGAACGAAAAAGCTCCTCCATTCCTTTTTCGAATAAAATCGTACAATATAGTTTCGTTTTCTTGCTGATGGTGGTTCTTCAAGTTACCTACCTACGGCTGGCGACATTAAAGATTTCTTGCGATAGCGTGCTTTGGATATACGGTAAATCCTCAAGTCACGTTAAAGCGAATTACGGATGCAAGTCCGAGATGGGAATTATCGACTGAGATGGAAATTACAATGGTTAGTTTCAAATACAAGATTTTTCACGTTTGTCGTATCCGAAGTGAAATATTTTGAAGTTCCTTCTGCTTTCCCTTTTCTGCCATTACCATTGCATATTCTTTTATGCAACAGCATGCGAATTATCTTTTTTCTTTAGTTTCTTCATCAATGAACTTTGGCACGTATTCTCGGCATAAATTTCCCATTACATTCACCTCTTGATTCTTGCTTCATTTTTACATAAACAAAATCTTTACAAATAATAGGTCAAGTAGCAACATCCATATTTATTTCTACACATTACAGATTTATTTTTAAAAAAATTTTAGTGTCGCATTTCTACAAAATTCAAAGACACTATTAACCGTAAATATGCAGTAAGAATATGGATCATCATCCTTTACATTATTCATAGGCGGTAGGTTGTCTATAGCCACAATTTGGACATATTTCATGCGAAAGGAAATTTTATAAAGAATATATATTATATTGTATAAAAGAATATAAGATGCGACATCGGTAACATAACTAGAATCTAGGTAAGTAATTCAAGGTACAGCTGCTGCACCATCCTACCCATACATAAATATCTTGACGATAGAGACGAATGTCGGAATCAGAAAGAAATTGCGCGTTCTTGCAAATGGTAGTCGGTTCGCTTCTATTTAAAGTTGCAATGCTTCCATATTAAGTTGGTAGCTCGAAGAAAACGCGATTTTTTAAATGTCAATATATTATACATTGCATTTTTCCTATTAAAACAAACATCAATACATAATCTTCATAAAGTTGAATTTTTTATGCTGCATTTTTCCAGTCCATTATTTGTATTTATGATAAAATATTACATTCATAATATGAAGCATTGCAACTCAGTATCAGACATGTTTATAATGCTTTCACGTAATTGTATCACATTACGGTGCCACAGATTCGCAATGCATTTTAATGCGTTTCAATTTTCTGCATCTGCTGCTACGGTAGAACGGGACGAACCAGAATATTTTCATATTGGCTCTTACAAAGAGGCCGTATGACGCGACAGATTGCGTTCATCTGTCGTAGAATAAAACTGGATCAAAAAAAAAGAGAAAAAATTCGAAATTTTGCTTAGTCAAGAATTTTCAGGATATCATACAGATAGATTTCCCGTGCAGTTTAACCAAGTGAATGGTTTCTCTTCCGAGAAAAAGTTTAAAATAAGATATCATAGTCTAATTTAAATTTAATTATGAAATTAAAGATAAGAAAAAAATCATAAAAAACTTATATTAGAGTAGGATATATTAATTAGTCATTTTTTACTTTTTGTAAATTGCATCCATTTATTTTTATAAATGCAGAGAGTGTTTTTCTGAATTGTCTCTCGAGCGCATTATACGATAAATTAATTAGTGTCACATTGTGACGAACGTAATCGCAACATGCTGATAATCGTCAGAGCGGATTACGTTCCCCAGGATTGTGCTGTGACGGATTTCCGCTAATGACTACCGCCGATTATTAGCTCTTGTTATGGCAGTTGTGAAAATTGTCACGGGTAGAACTGTTTCCCGTTCGCATAAATTTTGTACAACCTATGCACACCTCGTTTGCAAATATCACGCCTTGTTGAACGAAAAAAGAAAAACAAGAATTCACGAGTTATCTCCTCGTCCGCGTCAGAACAGATGTTGCCTTTCATAACCTTTCCCTTTAAAGCTGATAATTTTTTAAAAGTTTTAAAGGGAACCCTCTCCTATTCTACACACGTGTAATTTTAAGAAACTAAATTTACTTCCGTGCAAAATTAATTCGTCTTTGCCAATCATATCTTTTAGCGTTTCAGTAAAAATAAAATGTAGAAAACAACAGATGGATAAAAAGCCGTAATCTTATTAGATACTTCTTATTAGAAGTTTCGTTTTTTCCTAAAGATTTTTGTAATTAAGACTTTAATAAAAAATATACGTACAATTAGAAAAAATAAAGATGGGTGAGCTTCTTCTTGCGAGACGAATCGTATATGTTGTCTACCGCGTAAGTCCACGCGCGAATGGTCTCCGTCGTGTTCAATTAGCCCTCGTTATCGCGGCTTCTGACTCGCCAGGAAGAAGGCGTGATATGCCGCATAACACAGAGGAGGAGGAGGAAGGGATAACATTGACTTAAATGCAGCTGAGATTTTTTCGACGCGCGCGGAACGCTCGTCTTCGCGTGTCGACCTTACGGTGCATCGCGACGTATAATTGCATTTGATACGTTCCGCTACCACCGTTTGCAATCGCAACTCGGGAACAATGCGAGGCGTGAGGATTCCCAGGTGTACTTCCAAAATATTTCAATTTTCAGACACCGCCGGTAAAATCGGTATAATTGAATAATCAAATAGTCAAAGTCTAATTTACAGATAAAACAGGTTGTCGGAATTTATTTTCGACGTAGACGATTCTTCACTCGATGAAACTATATTTTCAAATTGAATAATTAATATCATTTCTGCAGCCTATATTTCTACATCGATTTTTATAAAGATATAAAAAAATGTTCTTACATTTTCAATGATATGTTTCATTTTGTATTTATATTAGTGCAGAATTTTCTTACATAATATTATGTTTTGTTGGAAAAATTGAACGTATATGTGTAGAAGTAGATTTATGATACTTAAAAATCGACCGAGAAATGCTTCAGAATCCCAAATTGACACATATGCTTACTCAAGGGTTAATTACGGAATTATATGTGCAGACATAGTTGGCAAACCGCTAGTCCATACCTTTGTAGATCGATATGAATAGACGTAATTATGTTTAAATATAGAATTACCATTAGATTGATCCGATATAATCTGACATAATATAGGATCAGAATATTATAGAATTTTAGATATATATTCAAATATTTGGAATATTTTAAAAATATTCTGATGTTCTTGGCATACTTTTTTAAATCGAAGTTTTATACTTTAATTTGATATAAAAATATTTATACTTCAAATTTTTCTCATTTAAAAAGAGATAAAAAATGATAATACTCTAAATTAAATTTTAATACGGAATGGAATTCACATCGTTTTAATCTTCACAATTTATGAATCTTTTTGACATATAATAGCTTACAAAGCTAACATATAATAGTTACATTTTAACATATAATAACTTATGAATCTTTTTAACATATAATAGTTGCTATTTCGAAACAATAATTAAAAAAAATGTGATAAATAATTAGCCAACTCTATATTTTTAAAATATTGAAGCTTTTTGAGACAAAATAGCGGTATAAATCATTTTTATCTTTCTGAAAATTATAAAAGTTTTCGTACAGCTATTTGGAAATATATCCATTGTGAAGTTCAATCACTTTATTGCAATACTGTTTTTATGATTCTACAGCAAACAATCCAACGTTTTATACCATTCTAAAGAAACACGTTCAACGAAATGTCGAACTTTTAGTTTTACTGCCTTATGCCACGCTGTTTCGTCCAACGTGCCTCGTACGCTTATACAATTCCATAAAATATTAAAATTTCTTGACATGAAATATGAGAATGACTATATGCTATTCAAGATGCTAAATAATAAGTAGCGCTATTACGCACCTTCGTACGTGGATCAAGTCACGAAACAATCAACTGCGCGATTTCTGCTGTTAACGTCTCTTTATGCCTTCGATGTTCTTCAGGTTTCAACTAAACGATTCGATATCTAATCGATAGTTAAATTATGTGTTTCGAGAACGTTTCGTGTTAGGTATTCCTTTAAGATTACTGTATTATTCTGAAATTACAAGACGCGAAATATTCACTTCACAAATTACAAGTTTAAATGCATCTAATGCCATCGCAAGCAAACGACTGACTTGCTATAGCACGGATTTATGGCTTATATAACGAACGCTAAGGGTGAGCTTATAGTCTGTATCGATTTCTTAAAGAATGAAAAATGTTACTGACGTTGACAACCGGTCGAGTGTCAAGGTGCAAACAATAGCGACTTCCGAGGCAACATGACCTATACAGGAGTCACTTAAAGCACAGTGCGAATAAAGCTAGGTTCACAGTAAAAGGGCACGTCTCTGCAGCATCGCGTCGGCGCCCATTTATCGCGAGACACTGTATTTCATCTGCAAAACGCATCCCACTCCATTGCCGGAGCATCCCGCGTCGGAGTACACGCTGTACTCTAAGCATGTAGTACTCTAAGCGAAAAAAACAATGGGGATGACTCATTAACATACCATAAAAATTTAAAAAAATGGCAGGAAAAAAAGTTGCGATTTATAGTATGCAGAGAAAGAATGTTTCGTACTACTTGAGCCAATTTTCTATTATTTGAGCCATTTTTTATTTTATTTTTTTCTACGTATTATAAAATTCCTCGTAATAAAATCACATTCACATATTTTACAGTTTAAAATTAAAAAAGCTTAAAAAATAGCAAGTCTTTTATTTCCAAGATATAATAATCGCTTTATTTTCGCTCTATTTTACTCCTCTAAGAGAGTTAAAATTTAATACAAATTTACTGGGGAACGTCAATCAATTAATTGTATTCGTTGCACGTCGCCTGCATGTGCCGCATTATAATTTTGAGTTTAACTTTCATTATTGAAAGTAAGTTTGACTAAAACTGGCCTTTGTTAATATTAACCGCCAGGGAAAGTAAACGGACACTTCAATTTAACACTTCTATCTATTCAAGCCCACGCTAGCTGCTCTTACGCGTAACGCTACCGTATTACGCCCTTATCGATTTTCTTTCAACTGGAATAACTGGCGCCTGCCATTTAGTTGCAACAGCTGTTTAAAAATAGCATCGGATTATTAATTGGCGTCGATCCGATATCTATAAACCGCAATAACCCACATTCACCCGCAGGAAGCAAGAATCTAACGTTCCGATTCTTCCGCTCTGATTAGCGTCTTCTGATAAACGGACGCACCTTTTTCCTACGCGTCCCGATTATTTCGTTCTCTTAATGATTTTTCTCCAACCCGAAACAAGATTTAATCGTATTATCCACGCAATCCTACAGCTCCGAGTGCAATGCTCGTTAAATGAAAAATGACGTTACTTTATCGCTTTGTATAACAGAGGGAGAGAGATTTATTTATCCTCTTGTTTTTTTTTTTAAACGACCACGCGAAGAGAACGACCTGTGCATTTCGAGGATTGTAACGAGCTTGCCCTATCTCTGAAACAGCGAGGAAAAAAAAAATCTTCGTGGATCATCGCGTTTGACAAAAAATGTAAAAGGTCGCGTGTATATATGCATGAGCTGCGACGATCAAACGGCGGCTAAAGCGATTAAAGCAACCCGTACGTTTGCTACATTTGTACCAATTTGATATCAAACGTTTGCGTTTCCGTTCCGCAAAATTGCGGAAATGAGCTGATTTAATTTTTTTGCGGAATATAAAAAAATTTCTTCAACGAAGAATAATCCTCAATAAAAGGGGATTTTTAGTAAAGAAATTATCATAATTTAGTAGCAACATTGTTTCAATCCTCAAAAAACTTAATCAAGTGAGACAAGTGTAAAATTCGCATTTTTTGAAAGAGTAATTTTAGAGATTGACAGCTTTATTAATAGACGATAAAAACACGAATTTTATATTGTCATAGGCAGTTGCCAGCATCGATACTGATATCGATATCGATATCGATATCGATATCAATATCAATATCAAGCCGACGCTTACGCTTATAACAGTGAAGAAATTTTACAGTTTTACAATATGTACTTGATCCATTTTTCATCGAAATTGCGTTTAACACGAGTGCGCTCCGTTAAGCCCTTGATATACAATATATTGTAATAAAACACATGTGATTGTTTCAGCAAGTGTATTTTATATAAAAATATTTTTTTCATTAGCTCGTGTGCGCGTAGAAATGAAAAAAAAAAACGATTTAATAAAGCTTGAAAAATTCAGAATTTTTCTCTGCCGCATTCTGTAGGATTAATTCGAGATATTTCTCACGTCTCGCTATATCGCGAAGAGCGGTTGACTTTTTGGTCGTATCAGCAATTACCAAACAGTCCCCCTTCCCTCCCTAATCCATTGCAGTAAACCGGTAAACGCAAACGCACACATACAAAAGACCAAACGAATGTATGTGTGTGTACATATATGTATATATAGTTATGCACTCGGTCTTTCTATATGCCACTAGTATTGTATAGCATGACTAATTATACTTCAGCCCGCGGCAGATCTCGTTGCATGGCTTCACGAGAGGTGGAAAGCACCCTATTAAACCTCAGGCTTTAGCCACCCTCCGCGCGAACAAGAAAACCGCGAGACGTCAGTATACGACTACGCCAGGCATAAGAAAGGAGCGTGTAGGCATTCATTCACTCTAATCCTCGATCTTCTTACTTTGTTTCGCAGCCGTTTCTCATCCCTAGTGCTTGGTCTAGTCTATATTTGGCACCCTTCTCAAGAACGAGATATACGAGCGCGTATTTACTTAATGCTCTCAGCAATTTTTAATATTTCTCAAATGATGAAATACGTTTGATAAATAAAAAAATACAAAATATTAAATTAAAAAAAAATTGTAATTTCTATTTTTTGATTAGAGCTACTTTAAATAAAGAATAAAATTCCTCAAATCAACCAATATGATATTATGTACGTAATGTAATAATAATTTAATAATAATTTAATAATAATTTTTTTATTTTAATAATTTTTTAATTATTTAATTCTTTTAATAATAATTTTTTACATATAAGAAAAAAGTTATAGACATAATTTTTGTTTAATTTATGTGTGTGAAGCGCTAGGAAGCGACAGGAATGGTATAGGACGTGCGTAAAATTAGGACGCCATCAGTTACGCTTTTAATCTTTTAAGTATTTATTTAAACAAATCCCAACATTCCAAACATTGATAAATGTATATACGTGTGGGTGCATTTTTGTGCTTACGCTTTCCATAAACATAATACAGATCATGGCAGCATAGTCGGATCCCTTTGGCTATCTGTATTATGTCCAGTATTTCCTTACTCTTTTCTTAATTCTGTATGTATATCCACTGTCACAGAAGAGAATACCGCCATTTCTTTCATCTACAGATTCTCTAATTAAAAGAGAGTGCTTTCTCTTATAAAAAACTTAATTGGTTTTATATAAAACTCCTCTTTTTATATAATTTTGTAAATATTCTGAGAGATAAAAGAGATTTCCTTGTCATTATCAGTTTTTTACCAATTAGCACTTTAGTTCTCCAAAAAAATCATTTTTTTTATCACTGAAAACAATGATGGCTTGAATTTCAACATTTTTATCTCGAGAAACAATCGATTTCCAATCAATTGAAAAATTTGCAAATGAAAGGAACGGCGGTAGTAAACAGCTTTGATGAGGCTCGATCATCACCTTTGTCTGCCGCGCAAATGACAATGAAACTTAACTCTCTCCACGGAGAGGTACGATGCAAATGAAGCTAATTTAACGATCGTATCCAAATTCGACGAACAGCTATCTGTTTACGTAGCGCTTTTCAGATCGATCGCAAACGGTTTCTCGATTTATACAGCGCGTTTCAATATTCCTTCTCAATTATCTTTATATACGCGATATACACACATACCTTAACATCGTCAGCGTCTCACCGCTAGATGATAATGCACGTGAGTGCAATCGAATTAATTATGGCAAGGTTCCCCGTGACTAAGTTAATTAGGAGTTAGGTTACTTACGGTGTGGCCCCTCGCGCGATTTCTCTTCCTCATTTGCTCGAAAAGTTTTACAGTCGCGGGGGTGCTTATGACAATAATATCTTTCCGTCTTCTCTATTTCATGATTTTGCGATTTTGCAAAATTTTCATTCGAGTTGCGAATCAATGCTTGTTCTTGATTACATTCAAGAAATGTTGTGCGTTCCATTGTAAGATATGCATACCGCGACTAATTAAAATCAAAATTTGCCGAAATTGCCAAAAATTCATGTTTTATTCTGCGTACACACAAATGTTTCCCCAGTTTATATAATATTTTAATATTAGAATCTTTGAGAGAAATTTTGCAACGATATCTAATATTAACCTTTGAAATTCTTCGTTGATTTTGACTCTAAATGTCCTTTATCTAATCTAACAATTTCGAAAGATAAGCAAAATGTAAAATAATTAAATTCAATAATTAAATTTAAAATAATGATATCGTATGTATATTCATAATCATTTAACACGTCTAAGCACCCCAGAAAAAATAAATTAAAATGAGCCCGAATACTTTTCGTCTTCAAATTATCATATTTCCAATATTGCATGAAATTTACAATGTACAGGTGACTCTCGGAGAGATTGAGACTTTAAGTTGTCTACACTAAGTTCCATTATTATTATTAAGAGCTCGAATTAAACAGTACTTTTATGAAAAATGAATCCGTTGTAGAATCTGTATGAAATTTATAAAATGGATAAAGGTATTTTTAAGTAAATTTGAACGAAAATAAAATAATGATAAAATTTATTAATAAAAATATATATTAAGTAGATTAAAGCGACTACGCGAATATATTTATCTACTACTAATTCATAGCGTTTATGTTACAGGACAATCTCCAATTGGTCAAAAGTAGGAACTCCTTATCTAAACACTTTTTTATAGCAGTCGTCAAAAAGTTGTAGCAAATTTATAACTTTTTGAAACAGCAACTTTCTCTTTCTCTTTCCAGCCCCCAGGTGAATATTAAAGTTAGAGAAAACTTATACCGCAATACGTTCTGACAAATGTATACGTCATAAAGATGTTTGAGTATATAACGCATAACGCAGATATACGGTCTTTTTGAATAAAACGCTAACTTCGTATCGCATCGAATTTTTCTTCACAAATGCAATGTTACGTTATATATCGGCAATTGTTAAAACAAGTATGGAGAGTCACCTGCATCTTCTCAAGTACTCCCCGTTGCCATTAAACCGTTTAGACCTACCTCGCATCTCATACGTGTTCTAATTCCTTGTATAAGATTACATACGCACACACAAACATACGCCCAATTACACTAGCAAGAGTCATCATTTTACAGAATTCATTTTCTTTCCCATCTTCTTTCTCTTTATTCCTCCATCTTTTTATTCTCTTTGCTATGCGTTCCTTCACACACATACATGTCGATAGTTAGTCATCCTCGTTTTATGAATCTAAAAGTTGAAGTCCAAGACTACCAATTCCTCGATTAATTCCATTTAGTATTATGGCAGATCCGGACTGAATTAGCCCGCGTTAGCACCACGACAGATACCGTACATATCCTGCCGCGAGATGTGTGTGATGTCCTTTGCATTTTTTTTTATTCCTGAGATTACATCAATCCCCCGTTTTACGCAATAACCACCGATCGAACCCAGCCGAAGAGTCAATGAACGAGTGTCGGCTGAACTTTGTGAATTTCAAGTATATCAGACGTTACCGTCCTTGATGGACGGACGAAGATTCATGTCTCGGAAAGGACCACTAGGAATCTCCTGTCTGTTCCGTAGTATTCGCATTCACCGAATCGTGAGGATGCGAAGATGCGAATCACAACCCGAAAGTTTCAGTAAGAAACTCCTCGAAACAAAGCACATTTCCTAACACTTGCACACGACACACTGTACAATGTTTCGTTTGCAGCGAGTAAAAATTGTTTCACTTTCTCCTTAAAGTATTACGGATACGTCGGCATCACTCGTAGCGAAGATGATGCGAATAATATTAAATTTGATCGTAAACTAAACGCACTTCTTAGAGTTAGTTGTAAGCTTTAAGAACAAGAACGCGTGAGTATCGAGAAGAGAATTACGTTTGTATGCGATCGTGATTTCGGAAAGCGATCGCATTTTCATTTTGTACGAGTCAACCGATGCGCATCACAAGGAGAACATTATATTCATTCATTTTCAAGCCAGAAAATAAAGTAAGAAAACGATAAAATTTCATTAGAAAAACGAAATTCGCTTTGACAATGACTGAGAGAGCGTACCTTCTCGCGCTTCGAGTATCCGATTATAATCCGAGTTCAAAGACGCTCCTCGCTACACTTGATCTCGATCGACATTGTCTCTCTCGTTGCGCCCTCACGTTCTCAGCAAACCGCCCACTTTTCAACATCAAAGTTCTCAAGAGACTGAAATCCTCTCCTCCTCTCCCCCATCTCTATCACACGGAGATCTCTTGAATCTGCACGCGCTTTTTCGCGCTACCGGGTGTCCCAGGTTGCCGAAGGATTCCGGGGCACGTGAGACCGACGTTGGGCGCCGGAGCCTTGGGCGGGGGCGGCGGTTCCGGTAGTTCCTCGTTCTCGTCCTCGCTGTCGTGATGGCGAACGCCAACGTCGCTGACCTCGTCCATCCGAGCGATAGTAGCGTCTACACAGGGCGATGGAGTACGAGTACGCTGGATGCACGGGCTCTTGCTGTACGACGGCGGCTCCAGAATTCGCTTACCGCCACCGGGCGGCGGTGAACATTGGAATTCCTGCAATTGCAGCTCGAGCTCTTGCACGAGCTTCGCTTTGTGCGGCGGCAGCATCGATGGCGAGTCCATAAGATTCATAGAGGCCGGCAGTCGCTGTTTTCCCGAGATATTTATGCCGGAACAACCGGCCTCCAACAGCTCCTCCTTCTTCTTGTTGCCGAAGGCGCTGCCACCGGACACGTTCCGGTCCCGCTGATGGTAGATCCCCGCGAAAATAAGGATGTTGAGCAACAGCAGAAACACACCCACCGCGATGGTGACCGTAAGAGCCGTGGTGTAACTTTGATAGTGACTGGACGCTAACTTGCGCAGAAGATTATTGGGACCTGGGCCTAGATTCGAGTGCTGCAGCGTTCGCGAGGTTGTAGGCGTGATGGTCGTCGCGACGGTCGTGTTCGGGGTGCATTCCGTGGTCGACAGAGCGGTAAGAATCGAGGACGGTTCCGTGGGGGATGGCATGGGTAGCGGGGGTGCTGGTAGAGGCACGGCCGTGCTCTGCGGACGTACCGGACCTTCGTAGAGGTTGGAGCCATCCACGAGATGGTGATGTCGCATGTTGATCTCGTAGCCCGGCCGATGCAGCTGCGGCAGCAGGTTCAGCCAAAGGGACATCTTATGGCCTCTGTAGTGCGAACGCATCTCCGGGCTGTGGCCGGCCTCCAAGTATAACTGGTTTATAGAGTCATACGAATCCCAGAACGGCGGACTCGTCGTCAAACCGTTCTCCGAGGACAAGGGACTCGCACCATTTGGATCCCTAGAACAACGAGCGTAATCGCGATCCTTTGACAAGTGGACAGATATCTGTTGAATGGCTGATTTGACATTCTCTCCCACGCTTCACATTGTTGATATATCACCCTATTTATTTAGTTGGATTATTTTGCATCAAAAGTGTTTTTCAAAACAAAAGAATGTAACAATTTATTTTTGATATAATAATTAGTTTTTAATAAAAACTGTTATAAAATAATAAATATTGTTGTGTCATCACGATTAATTATTCATAATCAGTGAGAAGGTTTTCTAGATAAAGAGATAAAAAAATGGAATTTTTGTGTTGCGTGATCTTGAGCGAACGTTTCACGTCCCTGTGCGATAATTCGCCATTAATAAAAAATTCCGGTGAGAAAATTCACCGTATCGATGACAGCGTAATCATCCAGATAGCCACCGATCCGCAATTAGAGAAGCCAAAATCACTTCGCGTCTTCTCCGCTAACAACTCTACTCTACTTCGAGATTGCGAGCTTTCGCTGAGCGCGTTAACGGTCTTTGCGGGAGTTTGGTTCCAAAATCCTTTCACAGCTGTAACTTTACCCTACCACTACCAGCCTGCAGACTCTCCTCACGGAAGGTAATCGAAGTGTATGCTTAAGTTCCGAAGAACTTTGAACCGAGTGAATTAACGAGAGAGGTTCACTTATCCGATTAACCCTTTTCGCACCTAGTTATTTCGCATCGCCGTGTCACCAATTAATGACCGTCGTATATTTCATTAAAAAAATGTTAATCAGATAATTTGCCAGACTTTCGCACACTTCATTATAATTTAGAAAATGTAAAATATTTATAATAGTAATCATAATATTTCTTTTATATTTGTTACGAAACTTTTGATCTTCATTTCCAAATAATCGATAGACATAATTAGTGACGTCCATTTAATAGCCAGACAGAGAGTAGTAAGGAAGAGCAAAACTTACCCGCGTCTCACAAAGTTAGCCAAGTAATGCACGAGTAGCTTGGACAAATTCTCGTCGACGAGAGTATAGTTGCCAAAGGTAGGCGGCGCGGACGTGACTTCCCCGCGGAGAAGAGGTATACCCAGGAGATAGGGTACTTCCTCGCCTCTCTGACTCGGTCGTTCACCGGGTTGGAAGTGCAGGAAGTAACCCCGTCCCTCCGAGGCCGAGTGAAGTAGAGCCAGTCTGAGAAGCGGCGCGGCGACTTGACCGTCTCCGAGGAGAGATAAAAGACCCTCGCAGATCGCCACGGGACTTTGCTCACCCCGCTCCCAATCGGTGTATTCATTCCGGAGAGTCGAATAGATTTCATGCAGATGATACCGATAGGTGTTCCGGACGTAAGTGCGCAATATGCGGTCCCTCCTAGTTTCGTTGAAGCCGCTCTGCGAATCATAAGAATTGCCTGCTTTCACGACGCGGAATAATAGCGAATCATTCGAATGTCGATTATGCAAGAAACTTCTTTTTCGTCTTGAACTTTTCTCGCCGTATAAATCAATTTCTTTTAATTGCTAATTATTACGAGATAATTATCTGAAGATTTTACTAGTGCAAATAAACAAATCACGTTTTTTGCAATAAATGCATCTGCGTGTGAATTATTGATCCAAATATTGTTATAAAGTAGGAAGATGCATGTCATATATAATGCGACTCGGTGACCGTGACCATTAGAGAGTCAATAATATCCGGAACGATCGGCGATGGCAGACCCATGATGCGATCGTGTAAAGCTCATCAATTTGTCAAATTATATCCCATCGATGTCAATTACATATTATGCACGCAAAGTGTCGACCATTAATCAAGAAATCACTTCCGCTCGAATACAAATTTCTTTTCTCTGATAAAATCGATATCAAAATAAAGGAGCGTATGTGCATAATAATAATAGTAGAAAAAACTAAATTAAAAAGTTCGCAATGTTTTATATATATATATAATTTTTTTAACAGATATTATGAAATATGTATAATTTGTAAAAAATGATCTTTCTAACAGCAAGAAGAATTGAAAACGAGCACAATACATGGTAATATTTCATATTTCTTTTTATACATATTTCTTTATCGGATGCTTTCCATAAATCAATTTACGTTAATGTAAATCTGTACCTGTAAATCTTCCTCGGTGAAATTTACCCAGGCTTCCTCGGACGTCAAACCAAAGAGTAAATCACGATTACCAAAGTCCGCGAATTCAGAGCCGGGCCCGGGCACGATCGGCATTAGTCCCGAAGAAGAGGCAGTGGGCTGAAAATTCTGATCAAACGATTCTTTTTACGTTGAAAAATAACACGCGTATCGATACGTTTCACACGCAAAATTTTCATTTTTATTTTATTTTTATTTTTATTTTCCACCTACGTCGTTGTTAAATAAATTTAATCGAGAAACGTAATAAAATAAGATGTATCTTGCAATTTTATTTCCTCATAATACTAAATATCGTATATTTGGCCATAAATATTTTTATTTATTAATAAAGATAATGAGATCTTCAATAAAGACACAATTAACTTTTTTTTATACACTTTCAGTAGTTTTATGCACGCGTTCATTCGTCTTTCCCGATTTCACGTTCACTATCATGATATACGCGACGGGTAACCAGATAGACTATCAACGGATGAGTTAATGGAGCATGTACGAAGTACTAGCTATTACGAATTCTCGAATCCGTCATCCGTCAACCGGCTGCCCGTTCAATTAGCAGATTCATCGTTTACTTGTCGTCTCGTTCGCTCTCGCGCAAAATCAATATGTCGGTTGGCCGTCGACGTCAGGCTAATATCCGCATACAATTACAACATTTGAATTCCGTAATCATCTAAATGAAACGCGCATCGATGTTTATTTAGCCCTGTTATATTTATTTACGTCTGAAGCGTATGAAGCGGTAGAAATTCCACGTGTAATTTGCGTTTAAACTGCCCACGCCAAACGGCATATAGCTCTACGGAGAATGCGGAGAATGTAAATGCAAATTTTATGAAAAATGGTTTAACATCCAAAACGACGCGGAACTGAAACACTGCGCCGGACGTCCCAAAACGACAGATAGCATTAGCGGTGTCACGTACAAAAAAACGCCATAAAAATGTTAATACGATATTTTTATATTCCATTTTCGTCAAGATATCAACTTTAATCTGACTTTATAACTGATTCACGGTCTCCTTCCAATTTCATCCATAGATAAAAATTTTCAAAAGTCAAAAATAGATGAACATTCGATATTCTATTTTTATAAAAGTTAATAATTAAAGTTAATATTGTGTTAAAAAAGCGAAACAATCGAGTAAGGTGTTATAGATCGTAAAATAAGCGGAAATCGTGCATCACGTACTATCTTTTTATCTCAAGATTATCGATTATCGAGGCAAATAGTCTCACCTGATTGACCGTGGCTGGCAGAACAGCCCCGTCGATAAAAGGTGCAAATCCGGAAGTGAATCTCGGCGGATTCAGCTGCACCGCCAGCAACTCTTCCACGCTCCTTAAACGAAGGCACGATGCGATATCGTCGGCTTCGACATCCTCGCCGAGACATCCGGTGTCCTCGGCTACTCGACGTTTCACCATCAGCGGATCTCGCTGGACCGCCCATGGCGAGAGAGCCGAACCTCCGAGCAAAATCACCCTCCCGATCAACTCTGCAATTTGTTCGAAAAAACTCCCGCTTTAATCACGATATAACTTGTAAAAATTTCAGGGGAATGTCTGATGAATCTCTAATTATATATTTTACGAACAGTACATTTTATTTAATATATTTTATATATTATTAGCCTTTCATTTTATTTTAAAATCCAATATTTCGTAAAAATAGATTAGTTCTTGTATTATTTCGCGATACAAAAGCTTCCTATTTTTAAATATTTTAATAATTTTTCCCTTTTATTCTACATATTACTCTACTATACAACAAGCTTAGACACGATTATACGGAAAGGTAAATAAATTAACTCCAATTAGCATATTCCTCTTTAGAGACAGTCGCGCCAACGTCAGTCCAAGTATTTAAACGTAATGAAATCAATTTTCTTCCTTTGCAAGCAAGATTACAATTTACGAGAGAACTGTGACTCAGAATTTTGTTAGGCTTATCTGTACGGATCAGAAGAAGAAACGTTATCGATTTCTCTTCTCGGGGGGAGGAGGGGGAGGACAACCAGGAGGAGGTATATCCATAAAACATAACACGTAAAGCGTAAAAAATGGTCTCTTTTACCTGAACCCAATAAATAAATAAAAAATTCAAGTCTACGGACACACGTTGTCAAAAAAAAAAAAAAAAAAACTCGTGACGTATGTTTACATAGTTTGCGCTTCTACATAAAATGTGTAACGGATATACGCAAACGTCAACTGCAAATGCGACCGATGGCGTGTTAACCACCGTTGACTGACACACGCGCAATCCGCCGTTGGCCGCGAAACGATTAAACACCTTACCTTTCGCCATAGGGGAGACGGCTAAAAAATTGGCGAGAGCCGCTCCGGTGCCATGACCCAGCAATGCCAGTCGCTCAGGATCGCCGCCGAAAGCGCCGAGATTCTCGCGCAGCCAATGAAGTCCAGCCACCAAATCCATCAACCCATAATTGCCCTGCGCGCTTCCCTTCGATCCGGTTTTCAGGAAGCCTGTTAATGCCAATGCTGAATTAGGAAGGCGACTGAGTCATTTACGTCCGCTACAAATCGCTCGCATATTTTGTACTTGTTAAGAAGCATACTTTTATTATTTTGGGAAAATAAAAATTATCATTGAAAAAACTTTTCGGAGAAAATAATTCAAATATTTCCCCGATAAGAGAATTATCTCGAGAGGGCTACTTTTCCCACATCTCATCTGTCCCCTGTAAATACAATCGAACAAACAATTGAATTCTATTGCACTAATTGAAAACTTTCATTAAGCTCGGATCCAGTTACTTCTAGTGTTTACTCTAATCGAAAGGAATACCTGATATATTTAATTATTATCAAATTAGTTATCGTTGTAGAACGAAAGCCAAGACATGTACATGTACGTAGTTATTGTCACGGCGAGTAAGGAAGATCGGAGGATAAACCGGATTAAAATTAAACATTTGCTCGCCAGCACTCAATTCTGCTTGCTTCAATTTGCTGTACCGACTCTCTTGTCACTCTGATTCGCCATCTGCCTGCGAGGCGAGTTTTTCATTCCAATCCGATTCGCCTTTTAATCCCATTCACATATTCGCTGGTACACTAGTTCCAAGCCTTAATTACATTCGTATTTAATACCAGAGAAATATCATAGAGTGATATGAATATCACGTAAATAATATAAAATAAATGTTTTCCCTCTTATATTAATAAAAAAATATATTTTTTGAAAAATATAAAAGGCAGATAATTTCATCTCAATAATTAATTATTTAATTATTTATTTTACTGATTTACGTTGCAGCAAAGCGACATCGATTACAAATTTATTTAATATTTACACAAAAGCTATCAGTATTAATGTACATATTAACATAAATATGAAATAAAAATGACAAATATCAAAAGTAATAAAAGAAACGCGACTAATATAAACGAAGTAGCAAGAAAAAAAAAACGGAAGAAAATGGAATCGGCTGACCGCACAATATTGGATAACGCTACAGGCATTGTTTCGCTTCAATGCGATGAACAAAACGCATACGAAACTGCAGCATACCGACAAAGAGGAACGCAAACCCCAACTCTGGCATAGTGAAAATACGGCGTATCGATATCGAAAATTGTTCCACTGAATGCCTTGGGCTTCTTTCATGAATGGGAAAACGGTGTTGTAAACACGTCTGCATAGCTTTCGAATAATATCGTTGTTTATCGTTTCATACATGATTAGATACGCATTCGAATCTTTAAATATCGCATCTCCAAAATACCGCGGGGAAAAATAAATATGGATATATACTATTGTTATGCGCAAAAGAGACATAAAATAAAAATCGTGAAACTACAAAAAAATACAATATAAATTTTTTAAGTAAATTAACGTATAAAATTCTTCGTCCTTCACATAGAAAAAAAAAATGATATTCAAATAAATTCCGTTTACAGATTAATTACAAAATGACATTTATTGAGAAATCAGATAAATTCGAGCGAGGTCATATTCATTCCGTTTTTTTTTTCGCTGCACAAATGTCAATAATATTTCACGCGGTCATTCTTGCAACGCGCCAGTTTAAATTACGTGCACGATATTTAGCAGACGCTCAAAAAGCTGTGCGGCCATGCGATAAACGAGCGCAAAAATCTACTCGCATGGAAACACCCGGACCTTACGTATCCCCTACCCTTCTTCATCCTCATTAAACTCCCTTTGTTTCTTCCCCTTTGTTCCCATTTTTAATTTTGGCACACGCATACGCACGACTGCCTCGAAAATACGTCCTACAACTTATTGCTATTATCTATATTCGAGAGGTGGAACTTCGCATTTTTAAGGTCTCAACTATCGCGCACACAGGTAACAACCCCCGAAGGAGAATTCCTATATACAACCGCGCGGAAAGTAATCTGGTAAGATCTCGATAAAACTTTTTTTCCTTGACTGCCGCGAGTAATGAGATCATTCTTTTAAGTCTATGAAAGCACAAAAGAGAGCTAGTTGCGCCACATGATAAATAAAGCAAGGTAAAACTCGGCGCGTTTTATAATCCGAAAACTTTCTATCACCTCTTGCATACAAAATAGCGACTGTTATCCGATTATCGGGCATTGTTCGCCATCGTTGTACGCTTAAAACAATAATTTATTGGCCCAACAAGCGTATTTATTGAATACTGATTGAAGTGTCAACTTGTCAGTCGTCGATAAATAATCATGGGCTTAAAAAAATAACTGTTTTAATCTTGTGATTTGTTGCAAACGAAAGACATTAGATTAAAGTCACATTGTATATATATTTCATTACAATTAAAAATTTTGATAAATAACGAATAAGAAAAAATCTCATTTTTTGATAAAATGACGTAGCAACAATTCTTTCAGAGATGCTCTCGTTTGTCTTTTCGCAAACGATCGTAATAAATACGACTGCAAACGACCAAATAAAGTAACCGCAAACGTTTGCAAGGCGTAGCTCGTGTTCTGAAATGGTAGAAAATTGAGACAGTTTGTTTCAATGAATAAGTATTGCCAGCTTACCAAGCACACCAAGACGAAAATTGATGGAGACGACAATGAGGCGTCCGTGAGCGGCCAAGGCGGTTCCATCGAATGAATTTCCGGCACCCCAGGAATAGGAATCGCCATGAATGAGGAGGAGAGCTGGCAGCGAGTCTGCGATACTACCTGCAAGACCAGAGAACATTCTACCACAACATCCATCTCACGAATATCAGTCTCGGTAAATGCATAAAGATAAATGTAATAGATGCAAGAGGGAAATTATTTTTGTTATTTTTTATAAAATAATAAATAATGTGCTTTATCTGCATTGCTAATTATAGCTTTATGCATTGATTCTCTTTATATCTCATAATAGATAACAGAATATATTCAACGAACAAATACTCGTCGTCAAAGCATTAATAAATATCGTATCGTCCGAATCATGTAATTCAGATTGAATTGAAACCTACTCTTTTGATATTCGACGCTATATATTTTTATAATCTCTTTAATTAATTTCGACATTAAATATTTTATGGCAACTTAAGCTATGATTATGCGAAGTACAATCTCCTTTGATCTTAACATATTCTCTGTCAAACAATATTAGGTCGTGTGAAAATGTGCACGTGAAGCTAATACAACTGTAATATAATGAACGATAATTAAACGTTTCTTAAAAACTAGGTGCGGCCAGATAAAAAGAAGCATCTAATTAAAGAACGGCTATCTTACAAAATGCGTCTTGTAGATTAAACTTGTATAACTTTATAAGCTCTATAGCTTATACATGAATATGATTATGAATCCATGATACTGTTATCTAATTTTAAATTTTTTTTCGATCAAATATATATTAGCTATCTCATTAATTATTACAAATAGATTACATCGAAAACCGCTTCATATATGATATAATTATTAGCATTATATTTTTCTATATTTTTAATATAAATGGCCAAGTGTGTTATAAATCCGAAGCATTTTCAATATTTCATCTACATAAAAAAATGTGAATTTTACCATACATATGTGAATATGGTTGAGCGATTCAAATATTACAAATTACGGATTAAGAATTTAGCTGAATTCAAATGAAAAACATTGATTTACACGTATATAAATATCGAAAAATAATTTTTCATAAAATTACTTCCTTTGCATCTCTCTAGATCTCTCAGATCAATAGCTCTCTTTCTCTCTGTCGATCACAATATCCGTAACGCATTTGCGATCAAAATATAATCATTTCGGGAACAAACTATCATATGCCGAGTTAAGTGATGGCAGGCGAGACACCTGTTGCGATCCTGATAACGCACGCTAAACGACAGATAGTTAAGTAGGTGAACGAGCAAACGACATCACCTTCGTGATTTCGCACGTGTTTTTTCCATTGGAAACTGCGAAAATCTGCATGCCTGCCTCTATTTGCCCGTTTGCAATTGTCAGATCGTATCTCGAAACATTTACGAGCGACTCGGTATTTTTATTGCTTTCTCGATGTCGATTCATCTTTGTCACGCCAGGTTCGCACTCTGAAGTCATAAATTATAGATTTTTTACGAGGATAAAGTGGAATGATATACTACTTTTTTAATAATTTATTAAACAATCTTGGATTTTTACTGCGCCGCCTCAATTTTTTAATCTGTTTAGGGAAACAATAATATTCCAATAATTACTTAAATTAAGAAAATGTATAAAAGAGTTCTATCGCGTAAACTGAAATATTAATTAAATAATTTTAATGATAAAATTTTCTCAATTTGATTTTCTATGAATACTTTTTGAATAAAAAATTTCACAACTTTTCTTCCCGATTCAAGAAAATTGTAGCTTGTCTAAAGTTAAATATCTCGTTAAACTCTTACCAACGTTTATCTATTAGATTATTTTACATGCCATTTTATTTTCTTATATATTGGTCAAACTTTCAGGAAAAGTATCCGCTTTTATTTCCGTGTCTTCCTCAGAACTCTAACTAGAATCGTATAACAGGATTATAATCTTATATTACAAGCAATGGTTGAAATTCTGGTTCCGCACGTACGAAGCGTCGTTTCGCTGTCACGCCGAGTCTCTACATCCTAATTTAGCGTATAATATGATTATATTATACATGTTAAGGGGGAGATAAAGATACGGGGACCAATAAATTCATAAAGACGGAAATTCGAAAACGAGGGAGCTTTTTGAACCCGACATATATTAGTACCAAGTTTGCCCCTAATGCGAAAAGATCGTTATCTCGAAGTCTTAACGAGAGATCGCAAAGTCGTTATGGTGAATTAATAGCAATTTCGAGACATTCCACGGCGTCCGATCGTGAAATAAAAAATAATAAGCCGCTATACATGTCCGTTAATTGGCTTCTATATCACATAAGATGTCACATAAGAACGATATCTTTTCCGCAGATTTTTAATTTCCTGTTTTTTCACTTTTTTAACTAAGTTTTCATATAAAAATTCGAATTACAGGAATATTTGTATTCGCCGGAATCGTACTTTTCTAAAACTCCTTCGCTAAAGGAAGATTTAAATGTGCAAATTTAAAAGACTCGTAAAAGTCGATAGAATTAATGAAAGTCCTTCATTTAGAGCTTTTTTGCGATTCTATTTTTAGATGCTACGCATCTAGCATGGATAAAAAATAGTAAGCCGCTATACGTGTCCGTTAATTGGCTTCTATATCACATAAGATGTCACATAAGAACGATATCTTTTCCGCAGATTTTTAATTTCCTGTTTTTTTCACTTTTTTAACTAAGTTTTCAAATAAAAGTCCGAATTACAGGAATATTTGTATTCGCCGGAACCGTACTTTTCTAAAACTCCTTCGCTAAAGGAAGATTTAAATGTGCAAATTTAAAAGACTCGTAAAGTCGATAGAATTAATGAAAGTCCTTCATTTAGAGCTTTTTTGCGATTCTATTCTTAGATGCTACGCATCTAGCATGGATAGCGATCGATCGTTGACTGTAAGCTTGTGTCGATAGGTACGAGAGCATCGATCCACCCACATAAACGTCGAGATACTTTTGAAGTCCTCTTCATTGTCTCTCCTCTCTAGATTAATGTCGCAGCAGCCAGAACAGGAGAACGTCGATTCGATACGAAGCCACCTCACTCCCGCGGTGCTTGCAGGTTCTCTCACGTGAATCGAATAATCGACTGCAATGCACTACGGAATTGAGGATGCAACGCATCCTTACACTTGTGTTCCTTTTCTTTCTCTAGAACATTTTCTTCTCCTCTTTCTTCTTCTCTTCTCTTTTCGTCGTCGCTTTATCTTGTTCTTCCAATACCTGGGTGCTTCAGATCCCTTCGGTCCGCTTCATTTCTTCGCGTATGCAGCATCTATCTTACCATTGTGCGGGCAAGGCATCCTGGTTTCTCATCATTTCCTAGATAAAAGTGCGCTTTATTCTTTCATTCTTCACAGCGACGGATTCCTCACACGAGGCACGCGAGTACGCACAAAGACGGGGGATATTCGATCGGAGAAACGACAAGCGCGATGAATTCGCGAGTGACGCTCCTCTTTCGCCTCCTATCCCGAATATTATTCTCACGTGTTTTGTATTCACTTCCGAAGCGCCTCTCTTTTTCTCTGTCTATATATTAAAATATATTGCCATAATGTATTTTATTAAACCTATCTATCGAATTTTTCCACGAGTAATCGCTGCATGAAAAATAACAAGTTGCATGTTCAAGCAATGCATCGTACAAATTGACGTAAACGAAAAATGATCAATACGAGACGTAAATAAAATTAGCGATACAGAGAATGAAATATCACACATCCATAAAATCATACAAATACATGATTATATTATAATTTAATTAAGCAATTTAATAAGTGATAAAGCAAAATATATTTGCTGTTTTTTCCTACATAAATTTGTGTAAAGTGTGATACGTTAGTACAGCCTTTGATATTTAGAAATCTATTTATGTAGTATAAGTATGGCGATTTTAATTATATCTCTTATATAATATATCAAATAAAAAAAACTCGCATTATAGGTATGTAATTATAATTACACATAAATATATTATCTATTAGATAACTATTGGAGATTATAATTATAGAGATATTACATACAAGATTATAACATTCGCAGATTATGACTATTTTTCTGTTAACCAAGAAATTCTATCCCTGGATGGTACAGCTGAGGAGATAGATGGACGATATAAATGGTATGCATTTTGAACCATTCATGACCTATCGTTCAGAGTTACGAGCTTTCGTCCTCGCGTTGCGTAATAATAGATGGAGGATATAACCATAAAAGTAATTTCACGACGATGATCCAAGAAACGAAAAAGCTCTCAACCCGCTGGACAAACGCAATATCGTTAAAATAAGCACGAATTCCGTGTGATGTACGACGTATTTCGCGTTTCTCCTTGCGCAATCTATGTTTTATTCGTAATCGCGTATGGTTCCATATTTCATTCGAAACGAAACTCATATTCCCCAGTTACGTGTTTATGGATTACGCTTTCAACCCCAAATCGCAATTTTTTAATGCAAACGTAATCGAAGTTTTTAAATCGCACGAAATCGCGGGTCTCGTTCTTATCATCCATCTTATACGTTAAGTTTCTTTCTTTTTAACAGAATTAAAGAAATGTTATATATTACTTCTATAATTCTAATCTTTTGCTCGTTCATATTAATGCGCGGTTATTAATCCGGATGCGATCAATATCGGAAAGAATTTCTCAATGTCTAAATTTCAAAAAGATATTACGCTCGCAAACAGCATTTCAATAACATGTTCCGTCCACGGATATGTCCGCTGAAGGAGCTTGAATTTTTCATCGATAATATCCAGCGAGATCGAAAACTAAGCTGCTTACGTGCAAGTAATGGTGACGGCTGCACCCTGATACGTCGCCGGTAAGAGACAAGCACGGGAAAAAGTCGCGGGAAAAAGCGCTCGCTCCCATAAAAAGCAAAAGGATTCAACGTGCGATAGCGAAGGAAGCAACGACGGATCGTTCTCTTTAATCCGGCTGAAACGTCGGGTAGTTACGGCTTTTTATTCGACAGCATAATAGCGGGCGGGCTCCCTACGCAAAAGAGTCCGTGGAACAAAACGGAAATATCGTGGATCACGCACGAACTTCCGTCCGGACGTGCGCAATCTCCGTTCAATCGCACTTTATGAAAATAGCGGGTCTTTTTGCGCAATTTCAACTTTAATTAACCTTATATCCGATCGATCTCTCGCGAGCGTTTATTTTCCATTATATCCTTTTCGTCGATGTATAAAAAAGATTCTCTTCACGAATATCTATATTTTCCTAATGAACATTTCAATATTTAATTAAAGACGTTATTATCTCCTAAGACACCGTGAAGTCAAATTGTTTGGAAACTGAAATAGGTCAGAGTCAGTCCTACGCGCGCAAGCAGGAATATTAGGAAACTGTTCGGCAAATCCGGTCAAATCCCCGTTCAAAATTTATCACAGGATACACTCCTCTGCTGTTGATTTCCATATCTGTGATCCGTACATTGGTCCGCGTTTATGCTTCACATCTGTAAGTCTTGCTAGATATTTGCAATCAGGAAACCGTCTCCATCGACCGATCGATCTGCTCTTTTGTTCACTCGCTCTCGTTTCAGCCCCACGTTAAAAGCTGAGAGAAAAGATGGCCTGAGAGAAGGGGCGAAAAGGTGGGAGAGGAGGCAATTTCCTCGCGAAGGAAACATTGGCGTCGCGAAATCGTCGCATAAAGCTATCCTTGCGACATTTTTCTCTCTCTCTCTTTCTCTTAATTCGATGCCGCATTAAATAAAATTAGCGAAATTAGCTCTAACAATCTACCATCGCCAACGAGACAAACGTGGCTCACGGGCTATTTATAATCTTCTTGCGTTCTCTTTGCGCTTTAATATTTCAGCGATATTAAATGAATATCTGTGAAGAGGTAAGAGGATAAAAGATGTACTATGATAATTAATTATCATGATATCTCGTAATATATGGCACATGGATTATTCATGAGATAACTTTACCATCAGATTCTTCTGTATTTTTCAATCACAAGACACTTAATCCAACCTATTAAGGTCAATGCATCGGTACTTGAAAAGTTTCAAATTGCAAATGCGCGACCAATAACACTTCAGTTTCTGCAAATAACGTAATGGGATACAAGAAAGGGGATAATAATAATTTCTAGATAAGTAATTCTAAGAATTTATTACTCGTCTCGTTGTTCCCTTCAGCCGAATTCTTAACGTCGCTATATGAGGATGTAATTTCACGTCTACAGAGGAATGATAGATTGTACATTCTTGTGTGTCTAATATAATTTCAACGGAAATAGAATGTCATTCACAAAACTGTATGAATCTAACAGACTCGCACACATGCATTGATCGAAAAAAACTTTGCGAACAAGAACATACACATGTCTACTTGTCGCGTGGAATTATAACGAACGATGTCATTGTCACGTGTCACAACGCACACGATACTACGTTCCCGAACGCTTCGATAATCAGATTATCGCGAAATGAAATTGGACCTATTCGCTATGCGTTCTCAACGAAGTTGAGCAATCTCTCTAAAATTGGACGACACACATGTTTCGAAACAGAGTATCCCGCGAAAATATCGCCAAACTTCGCATCGAGAAGGTACATTCCGAAAAATTTTTTTATTTATCTTCTCGCGAGGAATTTGGCGCTCGATGCAGTCGCGCGACGCATAAGGACACGTATTTTTCAACCAGTATTTCACGAATATTTGCGAAAATCTTTCTAGAAAATTTAGACAACATATTCCTATTTTCCAATAAGCAGAAACTGAATTCTACGCTTTTAAAACCATTTTAAAATATATCGCTATAATTTCTTCGAGTTATTAAATATTTTATTGGAAAATAAATATATCATAATTTCGATAAATAATATAAATTTCGTATCTTTACGTATACGACATTCTTTTAATCTCTGTTAATGTTTAATCGGTGATATTGAATTATGTGAGGTCGATGAATTGTTTTCAGAATAATCATAAAGCGTACAATTTTATAAAACTGCATTATATTATCCTCTATTACTGTATCCTTTAATAAAAAAGAAAGACATCACGTTACGTAAAATTTATGTTTGACATTTTTAAAATAAAATAAACGATTTTTAAACGCAAGGATTTGTTTTGATTTTGCTGCATTGAGAAAAATCGTTTGATTATATCAACAAGACGTATCTGATAGAAGGTTAAATCAAGCAGAATTTCTAGTTATCACAATTAGACTCGATATTTTATAACTAGAACGTTTAATAGAATTTACTACAAGGATTTGGTTAATTGGATCTATAAAACTTCTTGTTATATCAATTAAACATGGACACAGTGATGCCATTTTTTTTTTGTAAATTTAATATTATTACCCAGAAAATTTGGTAAATTTAACAGGAAGAAATTAATCATATTCATCTGGTAATTCCTAAAGGAATTCTGACTGATTAATGCCTGTTTCTACCAACATCGTTTAACTTAATCTTAGCTTAACTCATTTTTTGCCTCTTTCTAAAAGAACAGTTAAAAGGAGACAAAGAGTGAGTTAAGCTAAGATTAAAGTTAAACGACGTTGGTAGAAACAGGCATAAGACTTCGTCCATTTTCCAACCGACATACTGGTTGAACCTACCAGATTTCTAATTAATGCAACCAGATTTTTTTCTCAGTGCAAGATCAATATTTTTCTCTCTATAATACTACATATCTTTAGAGATCAGAGATCAGAGATTCAGAGAATACATGGGTGACTTACCGTGAGGAGGTTTGGGCACGTAGAGGTTCAGATACAGGCAGTCTTCGCTCTGGTTCGCCAGTACGGGTTCCAGCCTCTTGAGATAGGCGCGTCTCTGCCGCGGCAGTTTCTCGTCCGGCGACGGCGGATGCTGCGGGCAGGCTGGCGGCATGGTGTCGGCGATTTTGGTACCTCGCCACGGCGTCGGGGTGACCGGAGGCATGTAACGCAACGCGCCGAGCGGCGGCGTCGCGTATGGCACCCCGTAGTAGGTCTCGACGGCGGTCGACGATCTGGCCTCGACGCCGCGCAAGATGCCGTATCGCGTCTTGACTGTCCTGGTGCAGTACTTTTGCGTGCCGGCCAGGGCCTCGGTGCCCGCCAGGCAGCACTGGACGCAGAGGAGTACCAGCAGAAGGATGCTCTTGACGATGGCACCGTCGAACGAGGCACTATCTTGAGAAATCTCCTTACTCGCGATGTCCTCCGCGCTCCGCTTATCTCGTCTCTCATCGTTGCTTCCGTCGTTTTTGTCTCCCGTTCGTCTCTCCCGCTTCCAGCACCGTTCGCTGAAAGTCCGATGAATCCTCGGCCTTCCGGGAATCTTACGACACGCTGAAGGACCGTCTCGTCCTCGGTGAAGAACGTCGTCGTCGCATCGCGCTCGACGCGACGCAATAATAGCGGAGAATCGAAGCGAAGAACCCTGCTGTCGACCGACATATTTAACTGACGGTCGCCAGTCGTCGACGAGGAGGACGGTATCGGGAGGCGAGAGGTCTTTCCTCTTCCTCTTCCTCGGCAAAGAGGAGGAGGACGTCCGCATCGCGTCACGCCGCCGCGGACTGCGCGCCCCTGCGGGCCCCGCATCTGTGGGGCCCTCCCGCCGATGGACGACCCCCTTCTTCTTCTACTTCCTTTTCTTCCGCTTTCGATTTCCGCTCTCCTTTTCCGTTCGCCGCCGCCTTGCTCGTCCTTCGCCCTTCCGTCGCCGCCGCCGCTTTTTTGCGCCCGCTCTCCTGCACCCTTTTCCTCACCACCGCCGCCGTCACCACTCTTATCCCGTCGCCGCTGTCCGCCCACTCCCACTGCTTCCGGTACGGCTTGCCGCCACCTCCAGTCTCGCGCCCTCCGTGCGGCTCTCGCTCCCCGTTCGCCGTCTCGAATTCAAAATAACGACTCGGTGCTGTTATCACGCTGCTGCTGCTGCTGCTGATGTGCTCCGAGCGGGCTCTTACTTCCATTCTCAGGTGCATGCGTTGCCCGCGCTGACGCTGAGCTGCCAAGCTGGCGACTGATCGTCGTTACCGCGCGACAAGCGCGTATACACGACGCCCCGGTGACGATCGACGAACTCGAATCGTCGGCAGTGAATGATCCTGACGGAATCATCGGCACCCGGGGTACGATGGTTCGATGCACCACCCCTCGGAGTCGCCGACTCGCGAAATTCTCTTCAGCGTCTTCGTCGCACTGTCCTACGACTCGCTTGCGAAGGGGGACTCATCCGGGGTGGAATAATTTTTCGATTCTCGATTCCTTTCTTTCGCCTCTCGTCGGTGCCTCTTGGTTTTTTCGCCTTGTATTCGCCGCAGCACGCCGCAACACGCTGCAACAACACGTAAAGGTCGCTTCGTTAGGTAAGCTTCTCCAAGAAATGAATTTCACGCGAGATTTGATTAATTAGATGGTAGTCACGCGAGGATAATAAGTTTATAAACTTGTTACATTTCCATCACACGCGCACGTACAATTCCAAAATTCTACGAAAGCCTTACGAGAGACAGATGTTGCTCGTACTCGAGAACAAATAGCGAAGATTGCTGCTTCTGTCTGCACAATGAACTGAAAAATGTATGCTTGATATGCTTCTGAAGGAACAATCGTGCGTGAAACGTATGCATCTCACCGATATTCTTTTCTTATCTCTATTCTATTACTTCATCAACTACTGTTCTGTTTCTTAACTATACATATATGTACTTTAATATTATATAATATTTTACATAGATGTAATTTTTTATTTTTAAATATTTATTTTGTGGACTCTTTATTTTTAATAAATATATAATAATATTTATTTTTAACTTGTAAAATAAATATATAATTAATATTTGTTTTTATATAACTTATTGATTTCCCTGTTCAATTATAAATTCTTCGTAATTTTCTTTCACGCTGAGAAACATCTCTTTTTTTATTCATTGTAAAATAGTAAAAAATAAAGTAAATAAAAAACATGTTATTATACATTTTTATATATTTTATTGCAGTAGGAAATGGATCCTTCTTATGGTAAATATATACTGCAAATTTAATCCTATTGCGTTTCTATTGCGTGTTAATATGCAAATATATGCATCGATGCTTTGTATCAAATTTTCGTAAATTCGGCAGTGCTCCGGATTAGAAATTTATATTCGATAAATCGGCAATTAATGTACAGTGCCGGAATTGTAAAAAAGAATCGAGTCGCATTGCCGGTCGCTCGACAAAACCTAATTAATTGCAATGACGATCCAGTTTAATTTGAATGAGTTGCTCAAGCTGCTCGAATAACGCGAAATCCGAAATCCAATAGCATTGAACCGTGGCCAGGCGAGAATTTCCAATTTCCAAGTTGAGGTAAACTGTGCTTTTTGGTCTTTGGTTCGGTTTCGGCTTTGGCAATGTTTCGGCCTCGGGGGAAAGTAGTCCGTGTTTAAATTACCACCATAGAGTTTCAGTTATGCGCCCTCGTAATGTTTTTTTCCGAATGCGAAGCAACCAAGTAATCGACTCGTACTTTTTTGCAAAGTCCCATCTGCGTGATGAAACGACGTAATGGTCTCATATTTTGGTGAGCGTGCAATTTATAAAATAAGCCGTAAAAAGACACGCGACTTTTTCTCCTTATTTTTACTTTCTTAAATTTCCAATAAATGTGTCGAAACGGGAAGTGCATCAACTTCGTAATTATTTAATAGAATAAATAATGTAATTATTTTTGCGCTGAGCAATTGCGCAGAGAAATAAGAAACGAGTAAGCATATTAAAAATTAAAATTAAGAATCTTTGCGATTCTCTTTTGTATATGATTAAGTTTTAAAAATATCGACGCTTGTGTCATGTTTGCTAATTAAATATTAATGTAAACCGTATTTGCATAAATACATCATTTATACATATCATTCCCTCTTATTTACGAAAGAAAATTCAGAATTATGAAAGCAGAGTCCACTTAATGTAGATGGCATGTAAATAGCACTGTTTGAAAGTTTAGATAGACTATTTATGATTTGTATTTGCAATTTTAATTAAAAGCAAAACTTGATTAATTCAAAGTCTCTTTGACGCAGTGACTCACAAGCTAATTGTGACAATTAGAAAATTCTGTCTGCACTTTCGCCTTTTCGCATCCGAAGGGAATGTCACAGGTATACAGAGACGAGCATCCTGAGTGGGTCCGACTTGTCTTCTAAGTACTTCGTAGATCGGATTCCCCGGAGTCTTCCGTCGACGAAGCTGCGCACTGCCGACGCAGCTTGCCAAGTTCGAAAGAGGAGCAAACTAACGTCGAACTATACGTTGTGATTCCGCGCCATTCGACGGGCGAGCTAAAACGAGATGCCGAATCATAGGCGCAAGAATCTCGCCCGAGGAGTGAAATTAAATTCCAGTCTCGTGCTAATTGCAGGGGACCACTGAATGATTAATAATTCGCCGACGGAAGCGATAATTTCAAAGTTTCCGGAGAAAAATCCGTAAGGAATTATCGAGGCAGAAACGGATGCCAGGGAGAAAGAACGACTCTTCGAGCGTTTCGCGAAAAAACGCCGATATATTATCACGGAAATTGCGCGAACGCCAGGGGTGACATTTTTGCACGGATCAACGAAAGTGCATCCTGCAAGAAATGGATGAATCAAAGAGAATTGATGGTGATCCATTTTGTAAAATTACGAAGAGCCCTTAATCATCGAGATCGAGGATTAATTACGAAATCGTTCAATTTCTTTTCCTATTCTTATCTAATCATTTTAATTGATCCGCAGTATAGACGGAAATTTAAATGGATTAGAAATATTGGAAGTAGAAAGAGAAAGAGAGAAAAAAGAGAACGAAATAATTTTGAGAGAGAAGATAATCTCGTGATTTCAAATTTGGAATAATTTCAAAATGTACATTTTCTTATATAAATTTCGCCGTTGCACTTATTATCAAATCATTCCATATCTTATGTATCATATAAATTTCAAAGTGGTAATATTGCGAATGATTAAACTGGTAATGAAACTGTTAATGAAATATGTAGAAATAATTAGAATAATACGATTGTGTGTCATTACGTCTATTATTACGCATTATGAGAAAGCTGGCTTTGTAGCTAAATATATCTGAATGTACAAGACTTAGTTACGTGCAATTTCAATAACAATACAGACTCAAAGCCATTATAATTATTTACAGGAATGATTGGACTGAAATGAAACATTAAAGCAGTAGAAATGAATAAACATATCATGAGATAAAGTGAGTACTTCTATTAAATATATTAAATAATAATATTAAATAAATAATTGATATTTAACAAAATATTTATTCAAGTTATATTTAAGAGAAAAATTTCTTCGATATAACGATAATCGTGCTATTTAATAAAATAGTTTATAAATCTGAAAATGCTAAGAATCTTTTAGATAATTTATGTACATTGAGATGTTCATTGTTTTCGAAATCTTATTGCATAGTTGTTATTATTGGTATCTTTTCTTTTTTTATAGCAAAAATATATGCGATAGACTTATATTGATCGAAAAGAATACACGGATTTGTCTAAATCTCCCATCATCGACGATATGTTCCGACGCCATATGTTCCAAATTTGACGAATATTCAGTAAACTAGAATCTCGCTTATACAAGCAGATTCGATGTAGTTATCGTTAAATAACATGCTCGTCCTTAAGATACGAGTTTAATTTTCGTCATCAAACATTGCATCCCCTCATTCGCAGAGTACTCTAAAAAAATGTGAAAAACGCACCGTGAGCTAAACGTAACATCCAACTCCTTATCTAGCGTCGTCTTCTAGTATCACATAGTCCATTCCGGAATTTATTCGATATTCTTTCGATTGAAGAACTTTCGATCAGTCCATATAATTCTACTGCTCCGACACCACACGCACCAGCACGAAGCGCTTCGATCCATCCGATGCGTCTCGCATCACGAGTTAAGAGTCCGAGATAACGATGTTACGCTCGAGACCGATGCGACGCGGTCCAGATCATTCGGAGCAGCTTATCAAACCGAAGACCAACGGATGTGTTTACCAGTCTTTCAGCTCGACATCCCGCCCGAAAACACCTCCTCTGCCAGCTGTTGAATCGTACTGAACGACAGCGTGTCGCGCGAGTGGTCTACATGCGAGAACCGCGCGGGAACGAAAGTAACGGGCTGACAAATAAGCGACAAGCCGACCAAATCCGAACCGGAACAAGCAAAACCCCCAGGACGACCCGCACCCTCCGTGCGCGCGATCGACTGTCTGTCCCGGGCTTTACTGACGCGCCGAGGGCCAGCAGCCGTGCGACCTCCGCGGAGGTGGCGATGCTGGTGCTACTGCTCTTGCCGCTGGTGGTGGTGATGGTGGTGGTAGTAGTGGCGATGATGGTGGTGGTGGAGGTGGAGAATGGTCCGGCACTCGAGGAAGCCGGGACAGCCACGGCGCCGACGCCTGGTTTGATACCGACCAGAGGCCCGGTCGATAACGCCACGGCAACCCCCGGGTCGTTCCGGCTTTTCCTCTCCTTCTCTCCCTGTCTCTGTCACTCCCTCTTCCTCTCTCTCTCCGTCGTCCTTCTTCGCTCCCTCTTCTCTCTATCTCCGCCACCCCCGCGTCGGGCCTTCTATCCTGCTTCTTCCCCGCGCAGCATCTTTTCTCCAGCCGTCGCCGCCGCCGCCGCCGCCGGCTCGTGCTCCACATCCTCGCGGCCGCCGCTGCGCCTTCGGCACCCACAGCCTCTCTCTACCCTCGCATCTCACACACGCCACCCCCTGTTCTCTCTCGCATACGAGGACGAAAAGAGCGCGAGTGCGAACGTTGCCGAGAGAGAGGCTACCTGGTGTGCGGAGAGATTCTCTTTTCCTCTCTGTCTCTCTGTCTCTCTCTCTCTCTCTCTCCTTCTCTTTCTTCCCCTCGTTTTGTCTCTCGCTTTCCATTCCTCCACGGCGAGGCTGCCGGAGGCAGCAGACATCACCCACGCGACTCGCCTCGCGAAATAAGCGACTGGCGCTTGTGCGGCTGCGTTTCCGCCGGAATGGTATCGTCGATCGCCCAGCTAATTCCTCGGGCTCCCCGTATGTGCAGTCAAATGAACCTGTCGACTCTTTGAAGCGCACAGATTCTGTGCGCGCACAAAAAGTTGATGACTAATTCCGTAGAGAGTATCCCTCGTGAAAGAAATTGGAAAAAGAATTCTTTTTTTCTCCTTTATGAATTTTTTCTTATACGCTTATGAAGTGATATGAGTTATTGTGCTTTTTCATGCTGTTTCAGTCTAATATGTTTTCCGTAACACCGTATCTCGGAGTTAATACTTGAATGTCATTTTAGTCATATCAATATTCTTTAACGTATATTTTTTTCTTTTTAAAGTATTTTTGTTCTTTGTACATATCAAGCACTGTCTCTATTTTGTAAATTATTTTGTAAATTATTTTGTAAATTATTATTAATTATTTTTAATTAATGCCAGTAATACAGATACTAGTGGAGCAAGAAGAAAGAGATTAAGTTTCTCATTAAAATATTATCCTTCTAATCTGCTAAGAAAATGCAAGCTTATATAAGTGTGTAACATTGCATGAATCATTCTACTAAAGTTAACACTTGAACTCTTTCTTATTCTTAGCGCTTTCGATCATTTTGAAACTTAAATGGTTCATATCTGTTCTACTTTCTAAGAAATTGAGTGTCTTGCTCCAGAGAATATAAACGGGCGAACCATTAGTGAAAGAAACACTCGCATGTCGTGACCATATGGTCGTGCTAAATATTAACGGAGTTATAATGATTAAAAGAATTGATATTTGAATATATATATACTTGAATAATCGAATTCAGAATTGATGTGTGTTCATTCAAAATTATCCAAATCACTTCAAAATCATTAGAATATTTCATATCTAATCTTTACGATTCTATAAAAATCATAAAAATTTTTAAATTCTAAAATTTTATGTTATATATATAATTGTATATAAAGTACAATATATATTTTAAAATTTTATTTTTATCGACTAAAAAATGTATGCATCTTGGTCCATTAAAAAGGAATATTTTCATCTATATGTTATGTTAAATATACTTGTCAAATATTTTAAATTGAATGTCAATTGCAGCTATTATTCTAACTGACTTCCGCCATTATATCTCGTATGACAAAATACCCGTACGTTGTTCCGCTATTATATAATTCATTCGTCGATCGATCGACAAAAGGTCCTTTATCGTTCCCGATGAGCTACCAAGTGTGCCGCGCGTAAAGATCACAAATTCGCGAAAAATTCAAATTGCCGCGACGGACATCGAAGCTAAAACGTGCGCAAGAGCGTGCCCGTAAATTGCCTCGTTATCGTCGCCATCGCCATTATTTACGACCCTTAACGAGGGAAACCTCATACTCTCCACGGCTGTCAGACTCGCGCAAGAGACTCGCTTATACGCCAAGCTAGTTCTGCTATTCTCCGGTTCTTTCACTTTTTCACGCCTTCTGTCCTCCTCTCTCTCTCTCTTTTCTTTTCTCTTTCCCTCTCTCTTTTTCTCCCTAACGTTCACCCATCATTTACCTGTCTCTCGATTGAAACATCACTCCGATTAATTAAAACCAACCAAGCCGGGAATACATCAATTCAACCAACTCGTTAAACTGCAGCTGCGTTCCTGCCCGCACAAAACCGTCGCTTCGGTCGTAGTGGACGCGATCGGTTAGATGCGACAACATTGACAAAGTTTGAAAATATTTCCAACCAACATCGACAAAGTTTGGAAATTACCGTTTTTTACATGAATACCGCTTGAAATTCTGCAAGAAACTCTTGGTGAAGTGATTCCAGTGTTAATCGTTGAAAAGCTAATTGAAGAGTACTGCAAAAAATCATTGAAGAGCAAATCGATAAATTGTGCGAAATACGATACATTTAATTAATGTACATGAAAAAGTCGCAGTTGTTATTCAATGGATGTAGAATACGCACAATATAGTGTAATTGAATCAAATCAAAGGGCGAAATTATTTTCGTCCAATTCACGAATTCTATACAGAGCATACTGAATAAATTGTATTAGTATTCATTCATATATATGTATGTATTTATATATATGTACGTGTTTATAAAAAGCTCGGCAATGACAGGGAATGAATAGCGAAATTTACAAAAAATTACAGTATTTTTTTACGTCATGTAGCGTATGTATAAAGAATTTTTCCCAATTTTCCATGCGGCAATCTGGCAGATTAATCATCGAAACGCAATAGAACGCACACTAGAAGTAACTCTCAGAAGAGGAGCTGCCGTACGAAAAATAAAAAGACAAGGATTTTTTCGCTTGCTCCAAAATTGAAAAGTGCATGATTTTTCTCGAGCGAGGATGCGGCGAGGATACTCCATTCGCGCAGTAACCGTGAATTACGGAAGTGAGACCGAGGGGGGATATAAAAAAGGGAGACGGGAAATGAAATTGGCTACTCCCAGTTTGCCCGCTAAGGAAGCGCCGTTAATTAGCCGGCTGTATTCAGAGTTGTAAACCGGCAGGACAAAGTTAGGTAGGAATAAAGTCGCGCGTGCGGAGAGGAAGCTCCTTCCTTCTTCCTCGCGACCGACCCTCGAAAGCCGTCCCAATTTCCGCGGTGGCGACGACGACGACGGCAGCGTCCTCGATCGATTTCGCGGTCGTTTCGCGGCGACCAGATTAATGAATCGAATTCCCAGCTGGACGCCGGGCTTTTATCTACAACGGGACGAAGTAAAGTCTTAAAACGCACGGCCTCAGAATGGATCCTCGTTTCGAGGCGAGGGCGTCTTTTCGCACGAAACTTTGTAAAATACGAATATACCGAGTCGCCAGGTATTTGTACCTCAATTAATTCAATACTACGTTAATCCGATACTACGTTAATTCAATACTGAACGTGAAATATTACGTGAACGATGCGAAAATGCATAAACGCGCGTATATTAATGTTAATACCGCATAAAAATAAAAAGAGATACATCGTTGTAATAGACATCAAGAGCACGAAAAATGGATAAAAAAATAAATTTTACAATGCGCTGTTAATTACGCTGCGTACGCGCCTGCAGCTAATCATTATTAAAATAATTGTTAAATATCCGCTGCTCCCTCTCTCGCGTAAATTTTCAAATTATGAAATATTTTATGTCACATCCGTTAATTATCAATATGCCGGATAACGATAAATTTTCAATGTATAAATGTGACAATAATTTAAAGCAACAGGAAAATATAAATGGCATTATTATATGCAAAGAAAGGAATTTTACTCCCTCCAGCCCTCCACCGTCCAAAGCGTGATATAATTGCTGTGATCGTTAGCAGTTAAAGATTTCAAATAAAAATTTGCGAAAAAGCGATATTCGCGCGCGATAAAATTTATTTCCGAGACGTGGTTGTCGCACGACACGCCATGGAACGAAGATGGTCATCATTTCTGTAGCGTCTGGGAGTGACAGCTGTTTTAGGATAACCACACTGTGAGAAATACAATAATGAAACCGACATTCGCCATAACGAATAGCCCCGAGTGCACCGCAATATCGCAACAAAGTTACACTATAAAGGATAACAACTGGAAATATATCTGGAAATATGGAAAATTGCGTAGACTCTCTCAGCAATATATATAATCTGACAAAGCTGGTGAGATAGTTAAGTAACAAGTTTTGATAAGCTTTCGCACATGGATATTTAAATCAAGTGCTGATACATGCAAGTGAATCGAGCACCAGTTGAATTTAATTGCCCGGTACTTCAAATAAATATCAAAATTCTTGTTTAAAAAAATTTATATCGTCTCTCTTTCTCTTTTCATTACGATTTATTTAATAATACTAATCTAAAAATATTGCATAGAGGAAAACTTTTAAGTTTATTATATCGCGACCGCGCGCGCAAAAATAACGAATTTTATAAATTTTTCATTTTGATACGTAAAATAAAAAGTAAAGTTCTGAGAAGATTGCAAAACATCCTATGTTTTTCGTTTATCGCCGATCCCACGTCGTCTACGAAACTTTCATTATCGTCCGGTTGTCAGAGTTTTTGAAGGCCGTCAAAATGTCGATACGATGCGAGATGTGAGAAAGATTTCATTATTAGAGATAACTTGAGCACGAATTTACGAAATGCCATAGACTTCTCAATCTGCTTCGCGTTTAACGATGATCACGTTTTTCGAATATCGTTATTCGATTTCTCTCGAAGATACGATCAAAAATCCAATTTCATTTCGTCGTATTTGTAATCAGGAGTGTCATTGTAATCATGAATTTCAGGAGATATAATGGAAAAAAGCAAACGTGATCGACAATACGAAAGTAGCGAGCAAGAAAGCAGCTTAGCGACTTCGCTCACGTAACATCGTTTTTTACTCTCTTTTTGAACGAAGCTTCCCGGTTCGCTACTTGTCATTTAGTTAAAATTCGCACGGTTGGAATTTAAGAGCGAATTTATGTACGTCCTTCATATTAAGGCATCTAAAAACTTAATCTTAATACTCTGTACTACTATTAAACCGTTGCAGGATATATGCATTTATGGTCCAAATTTTTAAATAATTTAATTCCATTAATCTACATACATGCAAATAATAAAAAAAATAAAAATTGAATATTTGATTATATTTCAAATTCTCTTTTTAAATATAAACAACAACAACAATACAACAGTACGCGATTGGCAAAATTGAAATCATATCTCCATACTAATTTACAAAAATAACAAAACAATAAATCAATTAAAATTTAAACAATATCGGAAATTCGCAATTATTATTCGTAATGCTTATTTCAGCAATAAAGAGAGAGTTAAACGCGCCAATAGCTGGAGAAAAAAATGATTCGCTCATCGTGAAAAAAGGTAGTGCTCCAATTATTCCGTTCTCGTTCCGCAATTGACGTTCCACAAGAGTATTTTGAACCAACACCATCTCTCTGCTTTGCAGTATCTGTGCACTACTCCAGCGAGAATTGCCGGTCAGGCTTACCCCGGACGAGTGGGTGTCGATGTAACTGTCGGGCGCAAGACAAAGTGGAGTGTTGCGGGAGTAGGTAGGCAATAAACGGAAGGAGAACAAGACAGAAAGGAGAGACGAGGATGAGAGAAGGAGACCAGAAAGGTAGCTAGGTAGATAGATAAGTAGATATGTTGTGTAGGTGGCGAAATGGAGGGAAGCAGCTATCGTTTTCTCGTCGTTGTTTCGGAGGGTTAAGGGGATCTAAGATCTCCAGCGCGGTTACGTGGATCATCCGGCAACGCTTTTTCACCGATCTTCTCTTACGTACGTATGTATCCAAAAAGTAGGACGGAGAAAAACGGAAAAAAAGAAGAACCAAGCGACGAGAATAAGTGGAAAAAGGCGCGGTGAGAAGAAATAAAAAGAAGAGATGCGCGGGATGAGAAACGTGTAATTTAACCCCTTCACACTCACGGACGAGTTATCGCGCGCGCAACTCGACCTCTGCTTTAAATTTATGAAGTTTTATAAATCTTTCTTTTTTTTATAAACGAAATATACTGCAATAATTAAGTTTTTGTTTTACTCTCCGAAGGAATCGTTCGTGCTCACAAACAATTTTATATACGTAGAAACTTAATAATAACGTTTCCAAACAGCGGAGGATTACAAAAACAATAGAGAATAAATAAAAAAAATTGAGAGTAAATAAAATATAAAAGTCTCTGGAAATAATATTGCTTACATACTCCTTATCAGTTTCAAGAACTTTAATTAATTATTGAATTGCAAAAAGCGAAAATAACGATACGTAATTTCAGTTGTAAAAGGAAAGAAAGAGAGCGTACAAAATAAGAAAGGCTGCAAAATAGCTTTCACTGTTAATTAACGACAAACGTACAAATACCTTTAGTTCATGACAAACAAGAGAGCAAATAAAACAGTGAATCGTTAACAAGAAATCCGATAAAGATCCGATTCTTTAATTGGTTACTTGGCCAAGTATAGCTTAAGCAAAAGCATTAATCATTCCTATTAAAGTTTATACAATGATTCAGCTTTAAAATAGTTTGTTGTTTTTTCTTATTGATTATTTGAAATATCAGGAAATATATTCAAAATATTTATAACATTATTATTTTTTGTTTTATGATGTAAATATTTTTTTCAAAATATGAAATGAAAAATACTAGTTTTTTATTAGTGCATAATATATACTTCTCCGAGGAAAATTAGTAAATTTCTTTTCTATAATACATGACGAACAAATTATTGCAAAGAATCTTTAGTAACGTACTTAATAGAAATCTCGGGAGCAAAGTTTGCAAAGTTTTCAACTTACTTTTGCGCTTAAATTCTTCTTCAATTAATTAAACCGTGATGATAGTTCGTGTATACAAGAATAATATCTCTTTTTATTACTTCTTCCGCTGCGCTCTTTGACAAAAACAGCCGCCCAGCTGCTTCTGTTTTTGTTTCTTTAAGATGGCAAAAAAGTTTGACACTTTTTCTTCGTGCATGCATCAAATTTGTGTGTGTTTGTTTATTCTTTTGATAAATAATTTTCGTCCTATATCAAGGATAATTCTCGGATCTTTCGAAATAACTTGTTTTCACATCATTCAAGAAATGATGCTAGGAATGCAACTTAATCATTGCCATCATTCTTGTCTAGTATGAAGAAATCCCGTTAACTTCGCATGCAACAGGAAAGCGATAGCAAAAAAAAGGAAGATATGACCTCTATGAAGAAGAGAAAGAGGAAGAGAAAGAGAAAGAAAGAGGGAGAGAGAGAGAATGAGAGAGAGAAAGAGCGGGGGCAGGTTATGCACTTTATACATTTTTGGCTAATTGCCGCGGCAGATGTAGCGAGGTCCCTGTTGCATAAACTAGTCAGTCTGCTGTTAGTGTTACGAGAGGAAAATCTCTATTTCGAATATATTCGGCACGGGATTCTTTTTTTTGCAAAATTTTTATGTAATTTAGTGAATTCATTCTCTCTCTCTCTCTCTTTGTTTGCGTGCGCATCTATTCGTTATGCAACAAAACACATATTTTTTCTTTCCACCTGCCGCTTGTTATCGCCAGTAATTTTAAATACCACATGATTCAAAAAAATAAATTTTTCATTCAATATTTTAGTGAACATTAGTGATGGAAGTTTAATACAAAACCCATCAGGTATTTTTTTACATTCTTTTTAATCCTGTAATTCATGAGATTAACCAGTTTTTCAATTCTTGCTTTTATCGCTCATAAAGCAGGATTCAACTCATATATCTTTATAAGCTTTAAAATGAATGTTGAATATGTGTAATTTTGCTTTCTCTTTTTTTTTGAAAAAAGAAAAATTTTCAATTTGATTGAGAATTATTAATATTAATTCGCATTTAGAGTAAGCTTTCCAAATTGAAATCCGTACATTTATTCATCTTATTTCGAACGTCTTAATATTTAATCTTTCTTTGTGTATATGTAGAAAACAACTTTTATGAATAACTACCAATTCTTTCGTCTTAAAAATATAAGGAGTACAGAATTCTCCATTCTGACAAGATTCAATCGATTTATGCGCACGTCCAAAAAGATGATCGTTCATATCTATTTCTATCCTTTTCAGGAACACGAAGACGTGAATCGATGTCGCCCACGACTCTGATACTTTCCGCTCTGCTGCTTTCGTTGATATCAGGATCAACGGAAGGCGGACAGAAGATGGATCCCATTGCGTTGTTGCGACAAACTCTTCGATATTGGCGAAAAATATACAAGACGTACCATGAGGAGGTGACTTTGGGTTACTGTTGGGCGGACTATTTGCTCAAGATAAGCGACGAATTGTCGACGAATCTATCTGTACCGCCGCTCGTCGCGACAGGAGATCGCGACACGACTATCGGGGCGACGAAAAGCCAGCGAAATCCATTTCCGCAAAATGCAATGGCCGATACGATGCCGTTTAGAGAAACACAGAAAGGAAAGCATTTGCGGGAAAAACGATCGCATACAACGCCGAGATCCGCTATTTCGAGGTTCACAAACGATTCTGACAAACACCGAATCGTTTCGAGAGTGAAAATGCTTCAAAAGATATGGATGATGAATAAAATTTTACCAATTATACCGAATAATGAGAAAAGTACAATTGATGAAAATAAGACAATTGCATCAACGATTTATATTCAAAAAAAGTGAGAACCATTTTTTCTTACATGCGAACTGTTTTATTGTTCTTTTTTTTGTTTTCACGCAATGTAAATATAATTCTACGATAAAAAAATTAGTCAAATTAAAAAAAATTATATTATTTTAGAGAAAAAAGCGAAAGATATACGTACGCTGTTTTATTTAAATTATTTTTCTAAATAATTCTGACTTCTAGCGTGAGTGAAAAATTTGATCTCATATTTTTACGCGCGCGCTTTATCGTATAAACTTTATCTTTTGCTTAAGCCTTTAAGCTAAAAATATGGTATTATTGATATCAATTCTTTTAAACGCAAAATGCAAAAATTTCAGACAAGCATTCTCGATGCCGGAACTTTTCCACGATCAACCAGAGGTTCCGCGCGGTCACGAATTTTCCTCTCGTGAAATGTGTTCGGACACTATTAATCCGACGCCTAATCCCAAGGATGATGACAAAGTCGGTTTTGAATTGACGAATCTCGAGGAGGATACGCATCGTAAAGTTTTATATTTGCATTCGACGAATCATTATGATTCTTTTATTAAAGATACTTTTGTGCTACGAAATTTATTTTTACTCGCAGCTTCCCGAGAAAGATCGCCCGGCAATCATCGATCTCCCTTTCGACAATACCCGCAGTCACGAGAAAGAAATTCGGAAGTCGATGAATTGTTATCCGATCCCCGGACACCGGAGGAAGATCGCGGAATGAAGAGAGATCCCGAAGGAGACCACATCCCTTTGAACAACTACGGAAGCTCCTTGTCATCGCGTTTGCAATTGCGGCGGATAAATGCGGTCACAGTGCGTTGTACGGATATCGTAAAGTTGACGAATTCCGTCGCAAATCCATCGTGCAATCCGGCGAGAGCGATAAATTCAGAGGTACTCCGCCGGAAACCCGAGGAATTATCTCGCGATTCGCTTTTATTGCCTCGCGAAGAAGGAGTCGCCGCTGAGCGATCACCTCTTGAATCTCGAGGAAGCGGAAGAGCTGTTAAAAAGAACGTTTTCTCGCGATTTAACAAAATAACTGGGGGAAGTGACGCGAAAAAACGGCGCTACCAGCAGCCGAGAGTAGAAAAAAGGTTACGAATCGAGAGGGATGTTTCAGCGGGAATGATACGTCCGTTTTTGCCGAAACTCGAACGATTGCGCCAACAAATGCTTTACAAAAATCGCCTATTTTTCCCCATTCTAACAATTGAGATGGGAACGAGACAGGGCGACGACCGTATCCGAGCTGCGAAGAGTGCGCCTTCATTATCTCGTCTCGGACGATTTATGGAGAATTACGAGAACTCGACAAGCGAATCTGTTAAAGATTCAAGATTAACCGTTTTGCAAGCTCGTCAATTATCTCTGCGTTCGCTTATTATCACTGTTTTTAGGACGTTAGGAATATTCGTACAGGTCGGTCGTCAGGTTATAGATGTCGTTGAATCAAACGCGATCCTCGCATGTACAAAGGAATATTTAATGACTAAAATCATTAGATGGATTGATGCGTAAAATGAACAAAAGTTTTAAGTTATTAGTCAAATTATCGAACTACTGAATGAAATACTGTGTAGTGTGTCATTTCATTATCTTAGAGAAATAAGTGAAAAAATATGAAAGTAATGAATATAAAATTCCATATTTTATAATGGTTGTTAAAATGGTTTTAAAATAAAAGAGAAAGTTTGCAACTTTTTTATATTTTGTAAAAATATGTATATAAAATATATCGATGATATGTTCGGAAAACTTTTATTTTTTTCTATAAAAAAGCGCTATTTTTTACCTAATGATTTATTGAAATATTCCACTATTACTTTTTACTTTTATTATTGTATGTGAAATTAACAAGAGAAAGAAAATCACGTTTTATCCAAACATAACTTTTTATGTGGATTTTATGCGTATTTTTTTACATCGATCAACATATACATACATAGATAAATAATAATAAATTATTTTTATCAATAATAAAAGTTTTCCGTATTATTACGGTTTAATATACATTCCTCGATTCTCCACTTAGCCTCACGTTACTTTTCATTGATATTAAAGAGGCACTCTCGATTTCGAAGCTGATCAAAAGAAAACGCTTTATCGCGCAATATTTTTGCAGCGTTCTTTATGATGGAACATTTATCAATTGCTCGCATTTGAATCTTATGTGTCTACATTACCTTAATGATACACCTGCGATGTCATGCCAACGTTAATTACATTCAGGAATCATAATTAAGAAGGTCGAGTGATCCCCAGAAACAGATGTCCCCTGATGATGGGAGCTATCACGAATAAATTTTTGATGCCACCTGTTGCTATCATTGTCTTTCTCCGCTCAAAGTCCTCTCTTCTCTTGACAATCGACGTGCCACGACTAATACAAAGATTATTATTTTTAATTAGATTATAATAGTGATATACAATCAACAAAAAAATGCATCGAGTATAGTGAATATGCATGAAAAATAAAGATCCAGATTTATTATTATATATGATATTATCATATTAGATATAAATTACGTATAGAATTATGTATAGATATTAATTTTATATATATTACATATATCCTCGTTTAAGAATTAATTAAAATAATAGTAATAATCAAATGTTTTACGGAGAAATGTACTTGCTGTAGAAAAAGAGATAAACTTATTATGAAAATTATTATATAAAAGATTCAGATTTGTCTTTTTTGTAATAAATAGGGGCTCGTCAAAGAGTTAAAGAACTGTAAACAAAAGCAGAGGTAGATCAATCATGAGGCAATCGTAGACGGTCGTAAAAAAAACACGGATATAAAAGGTCCTGAACGATAACGCTGCGAAATGAAAGCGGTTAATTATGCAGGTGACCGAAATATGCGAGAAATGCGTTCTTTTCATTCTTTCTTCAACTTTATACGTTGGCACTGGCAAATCCATGAAACATCAGGTTGGACGAACGTTTGATTAAACGTAGCTGGAGTTTGTTCTTGCTCGTCAACATTCAGCCCGTCTACAAGCGTACTTACATCGTGCGATGACACGGCAAGTCGGGTCATTCATAGAGAAATTCATTATTAAGATGCTCCTTGAGCGTCCTCACAAAGGATCGTCTTTACATTACGAGGGAAGACTGCACCGCGAATTATAGGAAGAGGCGAAAGAGAGTAAACGCGCCGATGAAAGCCTATTTTCATTCGCTTTCAGCGTGCTTATCTGGTATCTCGTCGCTCTATTCATAACGGGAGTGCCCTATCAACGTGAAGTCCTGAAGAAAGCTCGATATAGCTGTCGACACAGAAAATCTCCCTTCTCTCTCTCTCTCTTTCTCTCATAAATATTTAATTCTTAATCACGCTGAATAGCGCACGCGCCACACGCGTCTGCGATGCCTTTCTTTGCATAGGTGGATAGGGGCTTCTTCGGCTGGATGGCAGGGATGAAGCATCCTTTCTCTCCTTTCTCATGGCGACGATTATCCCAGACCGTCTATTTATTCTCGCACGATTAATGTTCTTGCAAAAATGGAGCTTTTTATTAAAGAAAAGAAAGAATCGAAGAATTTTGAAATTATATATCTTTTTTTGCGCACAATATGAAGTTTATAATCTGCTTGTCTGTAAGCAAACTTAAATGTATGCGTAAATGTGAGCTTAATGAAGCGCGCTTTTCATAGCGATTATATTCGATGTTCCATGATACGCTTCTATTATTTTCATGCAAAATAGTTTGAGCAAATAGTTTCTCTCGAGACTCAGACAGCTTTCACAACGCTATTGTGTCCGATTATTACAGTAAAACAATAATTTGTTTCAAATTGAAAAATTTATAATGGACTTTCGTCCATATATGTAAGATTAGATAACGCGAGTTTATATAACACTCTCGAGCGAATGAAACACGTTCAAAGCGCTTTTCAATTTTTAAACATTTTAGATTAAAACTACATTTTATTTGTACCCTGAATACATTCTCTTACGCTATATATCGTCGTATGCATATTATCCAACTTTGAATTATAAGCAGTATTAAAATCTTGTTTAAACAATGTTTCTCCTATAATCGAATAAGTTTTATGTACATCTGCTTGTGATAAAAAATACATCTAAGAATAGAAACATTAATTAATAATGTTACGCAAAGTGGATATTGGAAAGCCCGATAAGCGAAATCTCAAATAAGTAAGTCCGTTGGTATTGCCGTCATTCTGCACGACATCTTCGAATATAATTTTCCCTGTAAGAGAAAAGACAACTGTCTGCGTGTCTATTGTAAGTAGAGGGAGAAGAGAGGGAGAAAAAGCGAGAAAGAAAATATAATTCGATCCGACGAGTGGATATTCCCATACCAACTCTGTGACGATTTAATCCTATATCGGATCCTCCCCGTATCGACAAATATACTTCAGTACACAACCGCTACTAAACCAGGCTTGAGGAAGCAGCTATAGAAGATTATAAATATATACACGTACATTTTCGAGAGATTTAGGAAGACGCAAATCATATATATGTCACAGGAAAAATTCTTATCTAAAAAAAAGCAAAAATATTATAGAGATCCTATAATATTTCAAAAACTGCAATGTTCCTTGCTCGTGTATCTATACATTTTTTTTATTTCCAATATTTTGTAACATAACTTTTAATTGCGAATATTTTTTTAATATAATTCATTGTAAACTTCCTACATATATGTTGAAGCGAAACATAATAAAACATACAATTTACAAAAATTCACAAATCATAATATTGTGAAACTTTATATCTGATACTTGTAAAAACACAGGAAATATTTTTGCACCCATTTACCTACAATATTGCAGAAAAAAATTCATATTTAATATACAAATATAAAACTGTTTCATCTAAAATTTTACTATAAAATTTACGGATCCATAAATAAAATAAAACGAGACACATTGAAAGTTTCAAAATACATGTACGCATGTTAAAGTTCCTTAACGTGAAATTTATTACGACGGACTCGCCCTTTGCGAAACTACACATTAAACTGCGCTTTCTTCGTTCTCGCGTATCCGACGATTAGCTTATACGCGCAAATTCAATATTCTCTCCTGCTGAAGCCATAATTATCCAATACACAGAACGCAGAACAGAGTGTGGTGCCGGGTTAGTGCCCTGCTATGAGCATAACACTCCCCTCCTCCTTCTCCGGTAACGTCCGCTGGTAATTTACCTGCAATTTTGCCGAGGCGCGCGCGGAACTTCGTTTCGCGGTAAATCGCTTCGTAATACCATCAACAAGTATTAAGCGTGCAGGCTTCGTTAAGTTCTCTAGAACAGGATCGCGAGATTTCTTCGCCTTTGCTCCGGCAGAATAGTGGATGAGGACTGAAGTTCGAGACTCGTAGACCGTAAAATTGATCAAACTTGCCGAGCCATCGATGTATATTCGTTATTTTAGTATAACGGTCGTAATCTCTTATTAAACTCGTATGGTTTCTGATTTGAGAACAAGGGCTTGTGTATATAGAGTTGGAAAGACGAGTATGAGGCGTGGTGAGAGGATAAGACAAGAGTAAGATGCACTTAGACGTTGTATGTAACGGATGCACCTTCACTTAATTACGTCTCTATGTAAATTATATGGATATTGTTACTCAAGAGGATATTTGGACGCCCTGTGTTAAATCGTATGAATCGAAAAGACAAGGATGAAATTTCTTTCGACGTATAATACAATGCATCAATACAATAATTAAAATTTTTATTAACTAAATTTAATAACAATGCTTACTTACGTTAAAATATAGGAGTAGAAAAGTTTCTTCCTGATTATACATAGCATATCTTCAACAAAACCGCCAACATGGTCGAAAATGAAATGAAACAATTGAGGTCTCTGTAGATAAATACATATATAAAATGCAATGCAAGACTTTTTTTATTTAAAACTACAGTGTCATAATTATCAATATTATCATTCAAATATCGTTGCGTCGACACATTTATTCAATGGCCTCAATTGTTCCGCTTTATCTCATGTCAACAAAAATAAGCTCTGTATTAATAACATTGTAGCATAAAAAATCGCATCAGCCGTGTTTCCCAGGGCCGATGTTCTTTTGTGTCAACCACGCTGGATCGATGACAGACAAACCGCGAAGATAACATCTTCCAGTGGCTACAACCTCTGTGAATAGCAGCAACGGCAGTTTTGTACCATGCAACGTCGAAGAAGGATGTATGGTTACCGGCTGCTTCGAGTATACCTATGTCGAATGCGTAATATAATTACGAGAAATTCTCTTTATTTGTTTGCCACTGTAGGAACTTCGAGCGAAACAGAGATACTGACAGAAGCTAATGAAGAATAATAAGGAAATAAAAATGATTTAATATAGTTAATGTACACATGCATATATATTCTGCACATATGTATATCTTTATCCTTTTAAAATCTTTATCAAGAAAAGAATCATATAGAACATAAAATATCAGCAAAAGAAGAAATAATGATTAATTTTTTGTTGATTAAACTTCGTTAATATGACAGCGCACAATGTGGAAACTGAATGTAAGAGTCTTAAAAAATATATATCAATATGCTGAAAGAAATTTACTCACATAATAAAATCACTTTTAAGTATATTTGTGTAGAATCAATCAAGTAAGGACAAATAGCTTAATCTTAATTCCACAAAAAGTCTAGTTTCACTAATTATTGAAGATGTTTATATAGTAAAAGTGTACTATAATAAAATTATTATAATTATAAAATTGCACTGCAAATAAAATAAATTGTGAATGAGGCAGAGAAAAGAGGTAATATTTGATACAATATTATGATAGAACAACAATAGATATAACTAGGAAAATGTAGAATAAAAATATAGAAATAATAGAGTAACATTTACTTACCGTAACGTACGTCTGATCCCTCTGCAATTCCGCGAGATTCTCGTAAAGTCCTTCGAGAAAAGCTTTTCTAAGCTGCTTCGTATTCGTTCCGCAGCTCGCCTTTTCCAAATTCGCACGTTCCGCCAACGCCGCAAGCTGTTGCCTTACTTCCGACGCGTACTCCAGATTTCGATGGTGCAAAAAGTTCTCATGGCACCACATCTTCTTCTGTGTAGCACTTCGGTATGCTCGAAACACATTCAACAGCGTTACGTGATCTCCCTCAGGCGAAGCGAATCTGAAAATCCCCAATGAGTCGACACAACATTAAACAATAATTTACTTAGCTAACTTAACAAATTGTAATGGAAAGTGCATTTTATTACATATTCTCTGTAAGAAATAGTCATAAAAATTTTATCTTCCTTTTATTTTTATTTTAAATAAATAGATCGTGAAGATAAGAGCCGTACCGTGAATGTGCATTGTGAGCTTGTTCCCTTTTCGTAGGTGGATCCATAAAAATCGATTCTCCGGATAGTAAAGCAATGACTGTTAATGCTTCCTCCAGACACCTGTGTTCTACCGACGCGAGGATTACTTTGGTAAATCGAGGATCTAATGGGAATAGTGACATCGTACGACCGAGTGTAGTCAGCTGTGGTGGAGATCCTTTTAAAAAGAATATAAGAATTTTATTGTATATCTCGATCAGAACGACTCCCGTTATTCACATCATGTTCAATATAATGGAACAAAGATTTTACGCAAACAATTGCTAATTATTAAATTTTTTTATCACAATTTCAATATGAAAAAAATCTCTTATTATACATTTTATTTCGTGAATTCAATAAAAAAAAATTAATTTTGTGAAAGTTATATTAATATTAAGTTATATTAAACAAAATTTATAATGCATCTTTTTTATATACATATGAAAATAAAATAAAATTTTTATTTTTTTACAAATAATATTTAAGTATTTTCTATTGCAAATAAATGTATAAATACAAGAAGAATTCGTACCTTTAACCGCACCTAGCTTCTCTAAACATTTCACAGCCACATCTACGCCTTCTTTGGGTGGTTTGTCCATGAAATCGAAGGTAGTAATATCAACACCAATAGCGAGCAATTGAAGAGCGACTCCTGCGAGAGAGCACCTTTGAATTTCTGGCACCGGCATATTTTTCATCTTGTCAAATTCTTCTCGGGTGTAAGCTCTATAACATCTACCCGGCGATTCGCGAGCGGCTCTGCCCGCCCTTTGCCAAGCTTGAGCTTGTGAGATTTTTTCAACCCTTAACATATCCAATCCTGTCATTGGATGATGAGTTCGCGCTTTGACAACACCGGTATCGATCACGTGACGAATTCCTGTTTAATTCCGTTATTAAAAAAAATTCTTAGATCAGATTTCAATCAATAAATTCAATAATTTGGAATATAGTTAAAATACCGCAATATATGTATATATATATATATATATATATACACATTTCTATTATCATTTAAATTGGAAAAATAAATTATTATATAGAAGATTTTTAAATAAATTATTTTCTTTATATCTTATAACTTTATAATTATTTGACGCTTATAAAAAAATTTTAGTATTAATAAAAACGTTTATTATTATTTTCTATATTTTACTTAAAAAAATAGAATGAGAAAAATAAAGTGCATACCACCAATTGTAACGGATGTCTCAGCAACGTTTGTCGATAGTACTAATTTCCGCATTCCTGGTGTGGAAGGTTTGAAGGCCTCTAACTGCTGGTGAGTGGGCAGCGCTGCGTATAAGGGGAAAACTTTTAGAAGCGGATACTTCTGTCCATCCATTTGTTTAGCTACTTGTCGAGCGGCTACCGCGGCTGCTTCTATTTCTTCTTGACCAGTTAAGAAAATCAGAATATCCTCACTAAAAAATAAAAGCCAAATAATATTAACAAAATATCGTTGTACATTAACGTCTCATGTGCACTCTTAAAATTATTATAGTTCTAATTTATTTTAAAAATGTAGACACTTCACTCTCATATACTTTATATAATTAAATACAGTTTTCATAGATAATATTAGAACTACAAATATAATACTTACTTTGCGGGTATCTGACGATGAATTTGAAATGCCGTAACTAGTGCGGCAAATGCATAGTCCTGCTGCGTGGAAACTGCATGAAAAATTCTCACAGGATGTTGACGACCCTCCAGATATAACGCTGGTGCCTGGAAGTACTCTTTAAATTTATTAGGATCCATCGTGGCTGACATAATTAAAAGTTTCAAGGGCGGTAGGTTCTTCAACTTTCGTAAATTCTGCGCTCGTCTCGTCACTCCGAATAGAACGTCGGTCTGTACAGATCGCTCGTGAGCTTCGTCAAGTATCACCACCTGTGTAAATTTATAAACTTCATTGTTCTATAATAATAAAATAAATTATAAATAATTACACAATTAGATAGCACAAGAAAAATTGCATGAAAATACTGAAAGAGAGATGTAAAAATTCTTTAATAAATTTGATAGTGGATTTTCTCTATAAATATTTAATTAAAAATTGTCGTTTATCTTCTAAATATCAATAAAAATAATTTCAATTTTATTATTTATTAAATTATCCAAACATTTAAATTTTATTTTTAAATAAATTAAATATTAGAATAAATCGATTATCAATTTTTTTTCTAAAAAAACTAAAAAAATTATTACACATATATACATACATACATATGTATAACAAAATTCCTTTAATTTTTTAAAATATATATATATATGTATTAATGTATAAAATATTAGTAAAATATTAGTTCTAAAATGTATGATATATATTATATGATATAACTATATAAGTAAATAATTTCAGCTCTTTTCGAAAAATTTATCGCGATCAAGCTCGTTATCTATCATTAGCTCCGGATATACATGTGATGCCTTTAATAATATTATTTTAGTAATAATTATATATATAATGTACCGAATAATCTGACAAGATCTCATCAGTCATCGCCTCTCGCACCATCATGCCATCCGTCAGATATTTGATTTTCGTATGCGAGGAGGTACAATCCTCGAAACGTACGCAGTAACCCACTAATTTTCCCGGCTTCACTCCCTGCTCTTGAGCAACCCGGCGCGCTATACTGACCGCTGCTATCCTACGTGGTTGTGTAATGCCGATGCAGCCAGACGTGCCGATCATACCGGTCTGAAGCAACAATTGCGGGATCTGCGTGGTTTTACCGCTGCCGGTCTCGCCTATTATAATTAGAGTACTGTGCCGGCGTATCTCTTCTAATAATCTGGAAACCCACAAGCACAATCGCTCTTCTTAAACAATGATTTGAAGACCGGAAATAGAATATAAATAAATAAAATAATATAATGTTATAGAACTATAATA